>NC_139691.1:27045856-28328356 GCF_964106915.1 Podarcis gaigeae | reverse complement strand
CCTCTGCTGCCAAGCCTGGTTATGGTTCAGAAACTTGCACACAGCTTTTCTGTACTTTTGTGACATGACGTTGTAAAGGATTGGATTCACAGAGGCTCCAAAGTAAAACAGCAGCATTGAGATGAGGTTGAAGTACTGGCTTATCTCATAGAGGACTGTGCTTCCCTGGGCGAAGAGGATTCGGCCGACGTGTAAAGGAAGCCAGCAGAGCACAAAGGCCACGACCACGACTGCTACATGAGGGTGAGAATATATTTCCGCAGGTCAATCCCAGGCACTAAGTCCTTCCCTCTCTTTAAAATAGCTCAAAGCTTTCTGGGCAGACCTCCCTGAAGAGCCACATGCTAGTGGTGAGTGTTGCCAGAATTAGTGGGTGCAGCAAAGAATTTACTTCACCTTTGACTACTAGTCTAGTTTCTATACACAACTCCCCTCTTTATCCTCTACCCAGCAAAGCAAAAGGAATTATCAGTGTCCAAGGGCGCATTCCAGCCAGTGATAAACACTAGGGAAGTTGCTTAAGGAGATAGACAGTCAGATAGAGATGCTTTGATGCCCTGGGCTCAATGTTCTCCACCCCTGCTTTCAAAGTAGATTTTACCATCTTTGAACAAGTGGGCCTTTTAATCAATGTACTTGGTGGTACATAAAGACTGCTTTTCAACTATGGAGGTCATTTTTTTAAAAAAAAAAATCCATTCTAAAACCAACAGTCCAGAGCAACAAACTAAAACATAACAGTGGGAGAATTAAAGCGTATGCAAAGGCTAGCTGGAAGGAATGAACCCTGACAGGTCTCCATGGAAGACATTGGGAAAGTAGGAGACCGTTGAAATGTCATATCTAGGAGCTGTTCAAAACTTATGGGGGAGGCTCTTTCCCCCTGACAATTTGTACTTCAGCTAGGGTTGCCAGGCCAAGAGCATCCCAGCTCCTGAAATTTCATGGCCCAAACCAGGTGATGTCATGGGATGGACCTTGGAGACGGAGGTTAATTGGAAGAGTTGACCGGGACACCCCTACGCCCACCCCCAGCTCTTGTCAGGCTGAAATTTGCAAGCTGCATGCGGTTTTCTTAGCAACAACAAAAATTAAAGGCAGTCTTGCCTACCTGGAAACCAGGAAGTGCTCCAGATATTGTTGGTCCCCACCTTCCATCAGCTCCAATCAACAACACAAGGAGGACCACAGGTTACCTAGTACTGGTTCAACCTCTTTAGATCAGGGATGAAGAACCTGTGGTCCTCCATATGTTGTTGAGCTACAGTGTCTATCATTCCTGACCATTGGCTGTGCTGACCTAGGGTTAATAGGAGCTGTAACCCTACAACATCTAGAGGGCCACAGGTTCCTCATCGCTGGTCTAGAAGGATCATCCCTACCCTGTTCAAACAAGCCAAATTCCCAGTATCTGGCAAGTACAAGTGCTAATACAAGTCACATCCATTTATTGTGATTCTTCTCCCAAAGAATCCTAGGAGCTCTAGTTTACTCCTCACAGAGCTACAATTCCAAACACCATTAAGAAACTACTGTTCCCAGAATTATTCGGTGGAAGCTATGTGCTTTAAATGTATGGTGTGGATGCAGCCACATGTTGAGAACAGTCTTGTCTGATTACATTATGGAATAAACACATTACTCTTAAGGCTGTTCCTGTCTTTCTTTAACTTTGCTTTCTATGTCTCTCCTTCCACTCTGATGCATTTGAGTCATGCTCTTCACAGCGGAATGCTACTTACCTAGCATTTTGACAGTTTGTTGGTGGTGCCTCTCCCTCGTTGCAGCATGGTGTCCCTCCAGGTTCCGTGCAGTTCTCCAGAGCTTTCGACAGATCAGCCCATAGAGGAGAACTAAGCAAACCACAGGTAGGAAAAAATACAGGGTGGAGAGCCATGCCATTGTTTCTAGAAGTCCCGAACGGGCTGCTTGCTCAATGTATTTGCATTCATTGGTTTCCTCTGGGAGGCTTCCGTTGCGGTGTTCTACGCCGAAGAGAAACAGGATTGGGATGGCAGTCACCGCAGAGCAAACCCATATCAGGAGGATAATGCCTTTGACCCGCCTTTTAGTGATGGTTGCTTTGGCTTTCAAAGGGAAGCAGATTGCAAAATATCTCTCGACACTCAAGGTGGTTATGTGGAGTATGGTGCAGTAAGTGCAGGTTTCATTGAGGTAGACATTAAACTTGCAAAGGAAATTGCCAAAGATGTACGGCTTATACTTCCAGATTCTATACAAATCAGAAGGCAAGCCAAGGAAGATCAGACTGTCAGACAACGCCATGCTGGATAAATACATATTAACCGTTGTCTGCATTTCCTTGTATCGCTTAAAAATTAATATAATGGTCATATTCCCAGTGATGCCCAAGAAGAACAAGAGGATGCAAATGATTGTCACTGGCACCAAGACAGGCATGTCAAACAAGGAAGAAGGGTCTTCATAATACTCTGTATTATTTCCAATGGAACCATTCAATGAAAAAAAATCCATTTCTGATTAATGTTGATCCCTACTTGCCTAGGGATTTGCTCACCCTCCTCCGTCAGTGCTCTTTGCTTCAAAGTGAAGTTTCCAAATGTGTTGAGAATTCCCCCAGCAATAAGTTCAATCTCATTTCCGTCCAGGACTGCGGGCTGCTTATACAGACCAACAGCCTACAGAACTTGAAGAGGCAGGTGTCCAGCGTTGATCAGCCTCTGAAGCTAGAAATAGTGTTGGGATTTTAGAAGAGATCTCTGCCAGAAGCAAGAGAAGAGAAAGAAATTCAGCTTATACAGTTGAGACGTAGTTGAATTAAACAGCCCATGAAGGTCAGTTATATGGAGGCCACCATGCACACACATCTTTGTCCAGAACTCTGCTGCCGAAAATATTTACCTCTTTTTTCTCTCTAACCATGCAACCCTCTTCCTTAAATCCCTTCACTGGCTTCCCATCTGCTCCCAGATATTGTTTCTCATCTTCCAAGCCCTATGTAGTTCATTCACACCTCCTGCTCTCTAAAATGACTCTGCCCGTTTTCTCTTGTTGCCTCTTACACCTGGAGCTGCTTTCTGGAATGCCTTCATGCAAAATGCCTCCTGTATCTCCCTGGGCTTCACCTCACATTAGTTGTATCCAGCATGGCCAATGATCGATCGTAAGAGCTGGTAAGAGTTCATACTCCAACAGCCTCTGAAGGCCCACGGGTTCTCCATGCCTGCTGTTTGTTTTCCTGAGCTCCTTGGAGGAAGGAACAGGATTGTTTTTAAAATGTAAGGAGCAACAATAAAAAAGCATCAAAACTATTAACAACATATTCACAGCTTGAACAAATCACTAGAAAGGCAAACATGCACTGCTGCTGGAATGAACAAGCAAAGTCAACAGAGTTGAGAAACATACCTTCTCCTTCTGCAAAATGTTTGCCAGGCTCTTTCATAAATTCAGTGTCTGCAGCTCTTGCTTCCCCGCTGCACATCACCAAAGCTTCTGCTACATTTACATTATCTGCAGCTTGGGAATAGTTGTTTGTTTGTTTTTAAAGTCAGCAGCAGCAAGGAGCAAAGGCCACATCCCTTTGCCTGGTTGGGGCAGCAGCCATGCATAAAACCCTGATTAAGTGCTACGTCTCTCGGGAATCAGTTGGGAAAGTTTGATCTTTTGAGTGCTTTCCTCTCCCACCCTTCACCCACCTGCCCTTCCCCTGTGGAGCATGGCAAACAAGGCAACATTTTGAAGCCATCCATCAACATCCTCTGCCATTTAAACAAGGGAACATTAAACAGCTGGGCCTACCTCTCCGTTTCTCCTTAATCTATCATCTAAAGTGGAACACATTCACCATTACCTGGAAGGACCAGACAGCAGTTTGATACTGCAAATCCAATTAGAATGCCCCAATCAATTATTTTTTCCAGGTTTGGCTTCAGCAAGCAAGGATAGCAAACTAGGAGAGAGGCTCTTCTTTCCTGATGGACTGAGGATCCTTTGCAACAGATGCCAGTGTGTGGAAAGATTTTGACCAAGTGCATTTTTAATACATTGGTCAAGAGGCCTCTTTCACTTAGCTTTTCATTTATTTGATCATTAACCAAGCCTGTCTAAACAGCTTTAATGGGCACCCACTCTTTATGCAAAGCCTCATTTGCTACACCTGAAAGGTCAGCTTGACATCACACACATCCTAAAGGGGTTTCGTTCACCTTTCATGCAGAACATCCAAGTTCCACAAGACACGAGGAAACTGGATGGTCTCTGATTTGTTTGTTTACTTATTTGCAAAAAACGTATGTCTATACACCACCAGTAGTAAGGGGGGGGATATATTAGTGATGGACAGAATACAATCAACAATCAAAGTACTGTACATGTATGAAAGAAGTACAAAATCCACCACAAATCAGCAGACCAGACTCTTCTTGTGTTGATGCATTAAAGAGTCCTGCTGGATCAAATCAGAGACCCATCTCATCCAGCACTCTGCTCTCACAGTCACCAACCAGATGCCTTCAGGAAGTCCACAAGCAGAAACTAACTGCAACAGCAGTTTCTCCACTTATGATGATCAGCAATGGTATCCAAAGTAGTCACTGATAGCCTTAGCCTCTATGAATTTCTCCAGTCCTCTTTTAAAGCCATCCAAGTTAATGACCACCGCTACATCTCATGGGAACAAATCCCATGTTTTAATGATGTGCTGTGTGAATTCAGAATTGAATTATCCTACACTGAACTTCACTGGGTAGCCTCAAGGTCCAGCATTATGAGACAAGGATAAATTGTCTCCCTAACTTTCTCCAAGGCGTACATAATCTTACACACCTCAAAACATTTCCCCCATGGTAAAGTTACCCCGTCCCCTTGCTCCTTGCCACTGCCCACCCCAATTATGCTTGGCCACCCCTCTCTTCACCTTGCAGCTCACCTAAAAAAAACCTTCCTTTTAGACCTCACAATCCTTCCATCCTTCCTTGTCAAAGAGCCCTCTTAGACCAGAAGGAAGCATGCTTTTTGGCAAAGGTGGTAGCAGAAGCAGCAACAGTGGGACAATGTGGGGAAAGACTTTCTTTCTATGTCTTCACCTGCTATGTAGCAGTGGAAGGGGGGGGGGATAAAGGAGAGAAAGATTTAGACCTTCCCCTTTCCCCAGGGATGGAGGAAAATGGCCATTGTCTGCGCCAGCCTCTCATCATGCCACATCATCATGTTTCCTGCATCACCTGTCTGTGACCAAGTGAACTGCAGCATGACAACATTCTTACGTTTCAATGCATATAGGCAGTGCTTTTTCCCCCTAAAAAAATGTTTAGGGGTACTCTCATTTTCCTACTCATATTGAGAAACTGCCCCTCAATAAAGCCAAACTTAGATTCACAAAATGTTTAGGGGGATGCATACCCCTGCGTCCCCCCACAAAAAAAGCACTGCATATAGGAGGGAAAAGACCCAAGTATTTCAGCCTCTCTACTGAGGAGTTACTCCGCACACGTGATTGCTTTGGTTGCCCTTTTCTGAATCTAGCTGGATTACCCTTCAAGGAAAGCTTGAGTGAACCAATGAGTTCTAAGCATGCTCTTGTATGTCAGTACTTGTAGGTACCTGCCTGATGTTCGTTGGGAGCTTAGCCCTAGTCCTAACTGGAGATAACACTAACTTCAGGAGCATGCAGTACTACTGTGTCATTTCCGGGGTAGCTACTGCAGGATTAGTTTTTCTTGAGGTGGGCCTTCTGGAGACCTATGGTATCTTTTGGAATTTGTTAATTTGGAAACATATTGAATGTGAGGGAGCAGGTGGGCATCTAGACAAAGGTCGTGTGTGAGAAGAATTAGTTCTCCACCTCCGCCACCTAACCCAGTAGTTGAGTGGGAGAGCTGAAAATAATATATTTCAAATCTGGCAACCAATGCACCCCTCTTGTTTCAAATACAGTGTTACCTCACTGTAGTCAAGAACCTAATTTGTTCCAGAGGTCTGTTCTTAGCCTGAGGTACCACTTTAGCTTATGGGGCCTCCTGCTGCCGCCACCATATGATTTCTGTTCTCATCCTGAAGCAAAGTTCTTAACCCAAGGTACTATTTCTGGGTTAGGGGAGTCTGTAACCTGAAGCGTCTGTAACCCGAGGTACCACTGTAGTACAAAAGTCTAAAAACCCTAGGACAGAATTTTTCACTTTATGGATCAATGGTCTCGTTAGATAGTAAAATTCATATTACATTGCTGTTTTAGGGGTTGTTTTTAAAAGTCTAGAACTGATTACGGTAATCCATTTTGCATTACTTTCTATGGGAAAGTTAACCTTGATTTTGGAATGCTTTGGTTTTGCAACGGACTTCTGGAATGGATTAAGTTTGAGAACCAAGGTACCACTGTACCCAATTCTTTCTTTTTTTAAAAAAAAAATTATTAAAGATTTCTTGGTTTACAAAAGTATGTGCAATGTCTCTTTTTTCAAGTTACATTTTCTACAGATCAAAACAAAAAAAATTCCTTCCAGTAGCACCTTAAAGACCAACTAAGTTAGTTCTTGGTATGAGCTTTCATGTGCATGCACACTTCTTCAGATACACAGAACTTTCTACAGATCAGTTTCACTTGTTGAGACATTAGTGTTACATTAGGAAGAAAGGGGGGAAGAAGTGGAGGGGGCGTGGTGAGTGGGGGTCAGGTCAGGTGGCAATACTTGTTTTGTGTCAGCGTCGCTTGTGTGGGTTCTATCCTAACCAAACTAAGCCTCCCGGTGTATATTTTGTTTCAGGAAACGGCCAAAGCCGCTGAAGAACACATCTTTTTGCCAGGCCCCATTTACTTTCATCTTCTTCTTCTTCTTCTTCTTCTTCTTCTTCTTCTTCTTCTTCTTCTTCTTCTTCTGGGACTCTGCTTTTCATCTGGCTGTGCTATTGTGTTTTATTGAACGTGCTTCCCTTCAGTGATTTAATCTGGCTGTTTAAAATATTACATTGTTTTGAAATCTTGTTTTTCTTACTATTAAAATATGAACTCTATTTTTGTATGCTGCCTAGCCTCCAAATCATTGCTAGGTGGTGTACAAAAATAGCAATTTGGCCTGTGATTACCATCTCGTAAACCTTGCAACTGCTCCATGAATCTCTCTGTGTTGAAGGGGGAGGGGGGGCACACACACTATATGTTAAATCAGGAGCCAGGACTCTTAGGCCATCTTGCAAAGTGAAACACACAAAAAACCATTTAACAAATTCAGTCACTTTTGGCTAAATAAAGTCTGTTAAGTGGCTTGGCTAACCTTGCTTTCCTAAATTACCCCTCAATCAGGTTGCTTCTCACTCTTTCCTCTGAAAAGCACATATTCAAATCAGTGTGCATGGTAGCAAGTATGTTGGCACATGCATTATTGACTAATTGCCCTTTTGAATGTGCATCTCACTGAGCGCAAAAACAATGTTAAGCAGGCATCTGCGTGTGGGGGCATAGTTCAATCTGTTCTCTCCCCCACCCTGAAACACCAGCGGTTCTATCAGGATAGGACTTTGGGACAGATGTCCAGGGCACACACACACCCCACAAAAGACTGCAGCTGGGTTCCCGTATTTTGAAATAATACACATGTACCACCAAATTGCATTTTATTATTTGCAGTTGTTTATTAGGGGGGAAGAAGTTGTTTTATCATTGCATTACACACAGTAAGACAAATTTATGTAAGTCACCTAGAGAGGTTTCATAGGCAACAAATAAATCTGATGAAATAAAACAACAGTTCCCCATAAAACCATTAAATATAGAATCTTAAAAATATCTATCATTTTCCTGAAGCTCATCCAAGATTTGGCACAGCCAGTCATCAATTATTATATTATTCTCTTGATCTAAAATAAGCACAATATGCAGCATTTCCCTGGTTCGAAAGGTCTTCTAAAAACAAACCACTGATTAAATATTGCAGCTCCACTGCTAAAAGCCTTCTCCCCTCCTTGGGCAGAACAGCTAAGAACACGGGGAGGTGGTCTTGACAGAGAGTTGCCCCTCCGACCACAAGTTTGCAACAGGTGCTTGAGAGAGAATAACCCCCAAAAGCTGGCTACTACATGAAATAAACTGGAATAATTTATCTTTTCTTATAAAGGCACAGTGGCGGACTAGAGAATGTCCTCAAACTGCAAAAAAGCACAAAGTGATGTAGTCAGTCGGACCCGCTGGCTTCTCCCTGCTGATCCTTGACTTCTTTAACGCTGCTCTCATCGAAGTGCTCCAGAGAGGCGGCATGCTGAATAGCCAACTCAGACACCAACATGGTGGGGAGCTGGCTCTGCTCGGGGTACAGCCAAGGCTTCACATCCATGTTGTGCTCCTGCTTCCAGGCAGGGTATTCCATGCAAGCTTTATGCAGCTTCCTCATCACCTGATCCCGCAAGCCGGGGGGGGGGGGCATGGAGAGAAAAGAGAAGGTGAAAACACGCCCACATTGAACTTCTCTGTGTGATGAGAGCAACGGCAAGAGAATCCCACATGAACCTGGAACTGTACCACCCACCCAAAGTGCTCTGGACAGGAAGGTTCATGAACCAAGTTGGACAGCTAAAAGGTGTGAGATCACCAGCCTCAAATCCCTACTCAGGACTTAAAGAGGCATCCATCCACAACACAACACAACACAACACAACACAACACAACACAGGAATTAGAGCAATGCTCCCCCAAACTTGGGTCTCTAGCTGCTGTTGGGACTAAAATTACCATCCTCACTGACCACTGGTCATGCTAGGTAGGGATGATGGGAACTGTAGTCCAAAAACAGATGAAGATTATCACCCTCCCTGACCACTGGTCATGCTAGCTAGGAATGATGGGAACTGTAGTCCAAAAACAGCTGGAGATTATCATCCTCCCTGACCACTGGTAATGCTAGCTAAGGATGATGGGAACTGTAGTCCAAAAACAGCTGGAGACCCAAGTTTGGGAAACCCTTCCCCTAAAAATAAAGCAAGGTTCCAGTCCTTCCTGGTTCTGAACTAATGGAAGATTTAAATAAGGATGTAGAAAGCCGTCTTCTACATAATCACATTGCTGGTCCATCTAAGCTCAGTACTTTAGACGATGACTGGAAGTGGCTCTCCAGCGCTTTGGGCAGGCATCTTTCTACCTGGGGACACCTGGAACTGAACCTCTGAACTTTGACATGCAAATCATGTGCTCTTCTACAAATTGATGGTCTGAATGTCATTCCAGTTTGAAATGTGTGCAACCCCTGGGCTTCTGGGGTAGTTTTGCCTCCAGTCAAGTACCTGGGCAACACTGGAGAGGCAGGCTACCCTATAGCCAGGGAAATGGGCCCAGCTGCTGTCCAGGTGTGCTACACCCTTCTTACAGCAACCTTTGGCAGCACCCAAGCTGTGTCACCTACAAAGTACAAAACTAAACAATATTTATTTAATTAATTTCTATGCTGCCCTATACCCGAAGGAGTGTGTAAACTGGTGATGGGCAATAAATAAAAAATCTAGTATCTTGAGACACTCAATTTCCATCTGTTCCCATCCTCCCTCCTTCTGCCAAAAAAGAAAAGAAAGGAAGACTGTAGCCTTTTGAGTCTGCAAGAGCAAGAATTTGAAGGGTATGGGAAATGTCTCAGAAGCAAATGCAAGAGGGTTTTTCCAGCAGTGTTCTACACAGCTCTTATCTGGTTGGCATCCTTACAACAGGAGCAGCTAACATAGTGGCTTGCAGAAGTTGTTGGGCTCCAAGCGCTATCATCTCCACCCAACATGGCCAATGGTCAGGGATAATGGGAGCTGTAGTCCAGAACATCTGGAGGCCACCATGTTGGCTAAGCCTGCCTAACATAACCTTATAACAAAACAAATTCCTTCCAGTAGCACCTTAAAGACCAACTAAGTCAGTTCTTGGTATGAGCTTTCGTGTGAAGAAGTGTGCATGCACACGAAAGCTCATACCAAGAACTGACTTAGTTGGTCTTTAAGGTGCTACTGGAAGGATTTTTTTTTGTTTTGACTATGGCAGACCAACACGGCTACCTATCTGTAACTATAACCTTATAAAGCAGGGGTGGTAAACCCCAGGCCTGGGGGGCCAGGCACAGTCCCTCCCCTCCAAGCCCTTGGGACTCTGCTCAGACCCTTCACCAGCCCTGATCTGAACCCTCCTTGGATGTTTTTGCATGGCTACTACTACTACTACTACTACTAATTTATTATCTGTACCCCACCCATCTGAATGAGTTGCCACTCTAGGTGGCTTCCAACATAGAACTTCATAAAACATTACACATTAAAAAGCTTCCCTATACAGGGCTGCCTTCAGATGTCTTCTAAACGTTGTCTATTTGCTCATCTCCTTGACATCTGATGGGAGGGCGTTCCACAGGGTGGGCACCACTACCGAGAAGGCCCTCTGCCTGTGTTTTTGAACGCCTCTTGCTTGCCTGGATGGAGAATGCAGTGGGAGTTTATGTAAACTAGCCTGCTATACAAAGCTAAAATCTGCATTCACTGCTCCACCTCCTTTGGCCTCTGAACCTCCCCACCATGGGCACCTGGTCCCCAGGCTGAAAAAAGGTCCTCCACTTCTACTACAAAAGTGGGTCCAAATCACTATTCCTATATGGCAGTTGAAGGGCAGAAAAACAGGGGCTTGCTTAAGACCACCTAGTGAATTCATTAGGGTAGAGGAAACATTCAGACTGAGGACTTTCTGATTCACAGCTCAAGAAGAAGAAGAAGAAGAGTTTGGATTTGATATCCCGCCTTTCACCCCCTTTAAGGAGTCTCAAAGTGGCTAACATTCTCCTTTCCCTTCCTCCCCCACAACAAACACTCTGTGAGGTAAGCGGGGCTGAGAGACTTCAGAGAAGCGTGACTAGCCCAAGGTCACCCAGCAGCTGCATGTGGAGGAGCGGAGATGTGAACCCGGTTCCCCAGATTACGAGTCTATCACTCTTAACCACTACACAGCCTCTTAGCCCACTGTGCTCCATAACCAACAACGCAGGGGGAACCCCCCCTCTCTGGGCAGAGAAAAAGGGCTTTCTGCAAATCCATCTCACTTAGTATTACACTTAGTATCAACTGATGCTCCTCACAAGAGGAACCAGATCACTAGAGGCCCAAGATAGCTCAGATGGAAGAGCATGAGACTCTTAATTTCAGGGTGGTGGGTTCAAGCCCCATGGTTGGGCCAAAGATTCCTGCATTGCAAGGGGTAGGACTAGATGACCCTTGTGGTCCCTTCCAACTCTTCAGCTATGAATCTGCCTCACTCACCTGTGGTCCCAGGAATTGAACAGCTTTGTTCACAATCCACTTTGGCAGAAATCCTAGTTTGGAAAGGGGGGAGAGGCAGGAAAGATGGGGGGATTAATCAGCATACATTTAAAGCACATGCCCCCGACAAAAAAAAAGAATCATGGGAACTGTAGTTTTCTCCTCAGAGAGGTTACAGTTCCCTTAACAATGGTTCTCAGGATTATTTGATAGATGAGCGGGTGCATGATTGCTACTGAGAATGGACTGCGGCAAACAAATCTCCCATAATGCAGATGTTGGAAGCTGATTTGCAGTAGATGAAAAATCATCTAGCCTGTCTAGTGTTTGCAATTCATTTTTAAACGGTTAACAGGTAACTCACATTTTATGTGAGGGTTCGGTTCTGGGGGTCCATGTGTATATGCAAAAAAAAACTAAAGCCAGTAACCCCAGAAGCGCCAATTTGGAGGGCTGTTTACCTATCTCTGGGAAGCAGCAGCTAGGGCTCTGGCAGGGTGGGTCCTAGAGTCCTCCCTCCTGCTTCTGAAAGCCTAGTAAGCACTTGCAGAGCTTTGGGAAGGAGGAAGGATGGCTTTAGGACCATGCCAGGACAATCACGCCTCCTTCCCAAATCCAGCCATCTCCCTTACCCAGCTTTGGAAAGGCGTCACAAGGGCTCTGGGCTGCCAGAGCCCCTGCGCCACCTTCTGAAAGCTGGGTAAGCCTGCAATTACAGCATTGCATTGTGGGGGGAATAAAAGGAGAATGGGTTTCCTCCACTCTCTATTTGTTTATTTATTCGCGCACCCACACAAAACTGAATTCATGTAAGTAAAATAAGTGTAGGATAGAATCATAGAATCACAAACCTGGAAGATGCGAGTTAACTGTATTTCCTACACAGAGCCTTTATTCTTTTTTAATCTACTTGTTTTTTCTCACTTAACACTTTGGCCACCACTGAGAAATCAGGTTGCTCACTGTGACTAGAGAATATTAGTTCTCTTCTTCTTTTTTATTCAAATTCAGCTTTAAAGAGTTATATGCCTTGTGAAGCATACATGCTTTTCATGAAGTAGGTTTGGTCACAAAGCAAGATACAGTACTTCCTTTGATCCTAAAACAGCATTTCTATCATAGTAAAGATAAAAGGTAAAATAATACTCAAATTAATCAACAACTTTCCCACAAGGATCTTATTACTCACCTGATGACTGCAGCACAACCTACTATGGCAAAGGTATTAGAAGATTCAAAATGTATATTTTGCTCTATTTTTAATTTTATTTTTTGAAATAGTTTTTATTTGATTTTACAAGTATGTTATATTATAACAATGCTACCATTCACATCCACATTTACAGATTCCTCTGAATCTCTAGACTTCCCACCTCCCCTCCATGGGCCCTTTTTATTAAACCTTTTCCTGCTACTGTTTCCATCTTTTTACAGTGGTCTCCAAGATAGATTATAAAATTTTCCCATTCTTTATTGAAATTTTGGTCTTCTTGGTTCCTGAGCTTTCCGGAACTAAGCCTCTGGAACTAGGCGGCTTAGTTTGGTCAGAATTGAGTATTCCCTTCCAGAGTCAACATGAAATACATTACTTCTGACAAAGGAGCCACCGTAGTTGCTAGAGGGCCTTGAACATTTGTGTCCTAGGCTTTTTAGACTCTTCTAAAATAGTCTAAATAGTCTATAGAATGCTGACTCACCTTTAGGGTCAAGCAGTGCCAGGTAAGTCAGCTTGCAACTGTCGTGTCCAGTTGGTTGCACCAGGTATCCAGCCAAACGCGAGGCAGCCCGCACCGTGTCCTTGCGTGGAGGGTATTTCTGCACAGTAAAAAGCCAGGCAATCAGGTGATGGACCAATTCCTGATATAGAGGCCTCCCCTTCCCCTCCTCCCTGAGACTGAGTTCCCCTAAGGGGTAGTCAACAATCAGTTTAGTGTGCCAGCCAAAGCCCATGGAAACTGCATTGTAATACACCAAAATACAGAAGTAGCAATAATATACATCAACACATCAATAACAGAAGATAGGCTTCAAAGGACTGGACCCTAAATCCCAAGAGGCTGCCAACTTTACCACCAACAGGTCTGTCGTGTGAAGGGTCTCAGCTCCATCATCCAGAGAACTAAGCGTTGTAATAAAGCAGAAGGCCACAGGTTCAATCTCACCAGGGTGAGCCTAGGAGAAAGCCCTACCTGAAACCCCCAAGAGCTGCTGCTAGTAGTCATTGAGCTAAATGGAGCTAATGGTCTGACTCAGGGCTCAGCCACACTTCCATTTAACCCACTGCTTTCCCCTGGGGAAAACTCATGGTTTAGCACTGAATCAGAACAAATGGCAACTGGGTTTTCCACAAGATTGATGCCTGCTCCGATTCACCGCAAAAGAGTGGGTTTTCCCGGGGGAGAGCAAACAGAAAACCACTCAGCCCTGTGCCTAAAAAGCATGGCACAAGTGGAATAAAAAATCACTTTCTAGGCAAGGGACAAGTGTGGAAGTGTGAACAAGCCCTTAGTATATGACAGTATATTCAGCTGTCTCATGGCGTACTTATCAAGCAGGTGGATGAAGCTCCATTTCCCTAATGAAATGCTATGGTGGGTCTCTGAGAGGAGACCCACCCCCCAATCCATTACCCACCTGAATCCCATAGTTTCCCCCCTGCTCACTTACCGGATGTTTAACAGAGAAGTTCATGATAATATAATCCTTATCCAGGACTTTCCATGATCTCAGAGTCACCACATCTCTGTTCCTCAGGGGCTTTGGGCACTTCCCTAATCCAAGGGAGATGGTAGGGAGAAGGGAGAGAAAGGCAGCTCAACATTGCATCTACAACATGCTGATCACATTCAGTTGCTAATGATTTCATCTAAATTTGTACTCATTCCTATATATTCCATTTTCCAAATTCATTGTATATCATTCATAAATCTATTTCATAAGATTTCCATTTTAAATTTCTATTCAGCTTTGAATAGCAGTAAGGTGAGTGATTTGTTGCCATTGCTATTACAAGTCCCAGGCACCTTAGCTTTTTAATTAGAATGGCGGGGGGGGGGGGAATACCTGTGTCGCATAAACAAAAGTAAGAGCTTAACTTGCTTTGGCAAAGCAACACAGGGAATGTGTCAAAGGTCCAAGCAGGTTGTCTCAAGTAAAAAAGGCCTTGCACACAGATCCTATTCCCCTCATCCAAGCACAGAGCCCCCTGGAAGAAAAATTACACCACCTATGCATGAAAGGAAGGTATCAGCAGCAGGCAACTTTTGCAGAAATAGGAAAGTGGGGAGGGGGGCAGGAGGAAGAGGGAAGAGAAGAAGGACCAGCAAGCCAAATGCCTTTTGAGGACTGAGCATACTGTACTGTCTGTTGAGTGTCTGTTGGAGGGAGAGGGGAAATGGAACAGGGTATCCTGAAATCAGGCATGCCTGGCTGGAAACCTTAACAGGAATTCTTTATGCTACAACTATGCGTTAACAGGTCCAGTGTATAATGGTGACCCAGGGAGAGATGCAAGGCAAATGCATCTCACACACCCCTAGATGTTGTGGACTATACCGCTCTATGAGCCTGAACCTTCCTTTCCACCAAGTTGTGTTGGTTTTTTTAGCAGTGTCCATTGCTACTCCCCAAAGCTATTTAACCTCCAGAAAGAAGGCAGCCAGGTAGCTAAAAATCAGGCACCATCAGGGGAAGGCATTCTCTCTCTTACAGAAAACAGAATACCCGTTTCAAACGCTGACCAACTCTCAAGCCAGGGGCCTGCCTTAACACTGCCAGAATGTTTCTGATCAATCCATCTAACACAGCTCTCTTCCACCACCTTGAGTCCACAGATATTGTTGTCTCATCAGCCTATCAAGTTAGGCTGCCTGGCAATGATGAGGGTGGTAGTACTACCCAGCTAAAAGACTGAATCATGGACGGAGAACCTCAGGAGTCCCCAAAGGCCACACACCCATTCTGACTCAGCACTCTGGCTTTGCATCCTTCTGTGACTTCTTTTCTGTCCCTGAACCCAGATAGCGATTATTGCTTACCTGGATGGGATGAGGATAGAAAGGGAAGTGTGCGAGCGAAGAAACTAGCTTACCTTGTGAATTTTGCCTTTGCATTTATTTTGCCTCTGGCCTCAGCCACCACTAGCATTCAGCCCTGGGCAGGCTCTCCAGGAGGGGAATGTGTCCCTTGGGTGGAAAACGGTTTTGCAGCCCTGGACAAAGCTGTATAGTCATCTCCATAACACTCTCATTACAACAACCTAGAGCGGCTCAGCAGATATAGTTTTGCTGCTGGCTAAGGACCACACGGGATGGGGTTATTATCATGTAGCGTGGTGTTCCATTGATGGTTTTTTTTTAGAGAGAACACCACCAAATCAACAGCAGGTAGAAGGTAGATGGATCATGACCACATAATATAGTTGAGGTGGATCTTTAAGCAGTGGAGGCTGGTCCATGAGGCTGAATGAGGTACTGCCCCAGAGAAGGAAGGCACCCCACACCCCCAGACTACTAATCCTCCCAGTGGCTTGAAATTTCATCACACACTGCTTACATACCTGCAAGATTACCTTTGCAAACCTCATAACTAGAGGGTTAATCTGTTGCGGCGGAAACAGCAAAGAGAGGCTTGTGGCACCTTAATTACAGGGATAATTCACAAAGTAGGGTTGATCTGATGCCAGGATGTTTTTATAAACACTACTTTCGCAACGGTCAGTGCCATTATTTTACATACACCTAAGCGTCAGCGTTATCATCCTGTTTCCATTTCCCTCTGAACTCCTTTGCTAACATTTCTCAGGCTGACATTCCACAATTCCTGATCCACATAAGTCCACGCCATCAGAAATGTGCCACAAGACTTTGGCTGCTGAAGAGGTAGGAACAGGGATGGGGGAGTTGTGCCTGCCCAGATGTTGTCCCACCAGCCTCAGACAGCATGGCGAGTGATGGAGGAGGGTGGGTGTTCGTGGTCCTTGGAGCCAGGAACTTTAAAGCTTAGGAACCCAGCAGCATTTTTTCCTGACTTTGGTACCAAATCTTCATTGTGTTTGCCAGGTACCCCCATAACTCAGTGATGGGAAACATCAGGCCCAGATGCCAACAGTGGCCCTTTAGGCCCCTCTAACAGGCCCCCATGATTCTCCCTGGGACACACTCCTCACCCTTGTCACTTCAACACCCCCTTGAGTGTGTTTGCATGGCTGGAATGCAATGCCTCTTCCTTGGCTGGATGGAGAAGAGGGAAGTGCAAATGTGAAGGAAGTAGCCTATTGTACAAAGGGGAAATTTACATTTGCTCTTCCACTCCATTTTGCCCCTGGCCTTGACCCTCATGGGCACATGACCTCTGGAAGATTACCCAGATGGCAATGTGGGCCACACCTGCACTAGTTTGTGTGGTTTGGTGGTGGTATTGGGGTGCCCATTCTTACTTACATTCATAGTAGCTAATATCAGCATTGTCTGTGAGACGAGCGATCTGATGCGTCTCAACAAGGTTTATGTCCCACATGCTGCGGTACTCAGTGTCATGTAGGACATCATAGACTGTCTCTGCGGTGACCCCTGCCATGTCAATCATGCCCTGCAGGTGGAAGGAAGAACACTGTCAAAACACCAGAGTAGTGAACAACCTCAGACCATGGTGTAAAATGGAACAATCTTGCCGAGTGTATGCTTTGGGAGCGAAAGGTCACAGGTTCAATCCCCAGGTAAGGCTGGGAATGCCTCCCATCTGAAGCCCTGGAGAGATGCTGCCATTCAGTGTAGACCATACTGAGCTTGATAGACCAACTTGGTCAGTGTTTGAATGGAATATCAACTGGGGAACTTTGCATACACCACCTTGAACCCTGTCAAGGAAGAAAGAAGGGAAATCATGCTTATATAAATAAAACCTGTTGTAGTGTTTACATGACCACTGGACCAAGGAACGAACCTTGGTTTCAGGAGATAGAAGCTTCTCAACCTCACCTAGTCAACGAAGTCCACTGCTTGAATAGTTTGTCCAGCAATTTAGGGAAGCTGGGAAAGCTGGTGAACCCTGGGTACAAAATGTTCTAAAGCACAGTTACCCAAATTGTGGTTTGTAGGCTTCACTCAGGTGGTCCACACTCTTTTGAATGTCTGTGAAGTACAGCAGATGCAGCAGCTGTGAATAGCAGCTTCTCTGTCATTCTCATAACTAGGAGTCAGAAGTGGCTGGGGTGGACCAGAAGCACACCCACCTTTCACTCGAAGAAGCTGGGCTGAAAATAGTTCCTTCACCCCTGATCTAAGTAGGCAGGCCAACATCAGAACCTCCAAACATTCAACCACATGAAGCAGCTCAGATCCAGTGCTTAATACCCGAAGCCTATCCTCCATCATCTTCCACCGCCTTTCACAAGGTGCATTTGGTGGGGCACAAGAGCTACAGTAGGTTTAGACAGGGCACTCATGGACTGTCTTTTTTGCCTGCCAAAAGAGGCTCAGCAGGCCTCCTGCATCTAGTTCCAGAGAGGTGGAAAAACCTCTGTCAATCAGTTGATCTCTATCATCACAATTACAGATCTGCCACTAAACTGCAATCAAGCAAATACAATTTTCACAGTGTGCAAGAGATTATTTGGGATGAGCATCATGGCAAAGAACTAGGACATGTGTACGTGATGTTGCACATTCACAAACCCACTGGAATGAATTGTCAAGAGCTAGTGTGCCTGGTAAGAAGCTTTACTCATCTGGCTCCCAATAAGACATGCTGATGCGCGCGCGCGCACGCACACACACACACACACACAACTTTTGTCTTCTGCTGCACCTGAATGAACTCACTACTATACAGATGTATGAGGTAGGCAACTATTTAAAATAAAAATACTAAATATTAAAATAGACAACTATTTTAACTGCAAAAAGATCCAAGGACTTTCTCCGCGTAAAGCACACTGTTTACAACTGAGCTATGCTCCTTTGCACTAATAGGACAATACATGCTCATTAACACATCAGATAATCATGCAATGACCAAATACTACCAGAGATGGGGAACGGGGAGAAGGCAGGAATCACCTAGCCATCCACACCCCTCACCCGTCAAGTTGTTTTGTCACTCTTCATGCTAAAATTAAATCAGTGCCTAGTTTGGTGAAGAGTTGTTACCAGACCGGCTCTATCATTAGGCACTAGGGCAGTGGTGGCGAACCTTTTAGAGACCAAGTGCCCAAACTGCAACCCAAAACCTACTTATTTATTGCAAAGTGCCAATCATATTAATGATTGCCTGCATGTGCACATACAAATAAATATGCCGTATTTTTCCGGTATTGGACTGCCCACCCAATACAAGGCACTTCCACCACTATCTACTGCTTGTGGCATCAACCAATCAAACCAAACCCAGCATAGGGGGTGGGGCTGCGCAGCTGCATACCAGCAGGTTGGCGCCTGCACAACTCCCCCCCCCCCCGATGCTGATGTGGTCACCGAGCACTGGGGAGAGGGAGCGGCTGCACAGTTTGACAACACACAGCAACAGCACTGATGGGCCGAAGCCACATGTGCCAACAGAGAGGGCTCCGAGTGTCCACTCTGGCACAAGTGCCATAGGTTCGCCACCACTGCACTAGGGAGAGTAGGTGGTTGCTTCTGGCCACCGATCTGGCTTTGTCATGAAAAGGCAGCAAACTGTTGATTATTTTGGATGCTCTTCCCTCACCACTAGAAGGTCAAAGGTCAATGGCCAATCAGGCATCACCTCCAAAGAGGAAGTGCATTTGCTAAAGTGGACATCAATTTGCATAATATTTGCACAAGTTCATGTATATGTATTAAGAAGAACCCCCTGGATCAGGCCAAAGGTACATGTAGCACACCATCGTGGTCCCACAACGGCCAACCAGATGCCTCAATGCGGTGCCCAAAAGCAATTTGTGGAGCCTACCTCACAGGGTTGTTGTGTGCATTAAAAAAAAAGTTAGTTGTGTATCCATGCACCCACTGGACCCTTTTATCTTCTGGCCACGTCTGGTCCAGTGGGTGCATGTATATATGACTAACTTTTTTAAAGAATCCACACAGCAACCCTGTGAGGTAGGCTCCACAAATTGTTGAAAGAGCCACCAAGCTCAAGCAGAGAGAGAAGAACAAACCTGTGGTCACCAAATGGGTATTTTAGGGGTGTGTGGAGAGATTTTAACCAGATCTGCCTGGTCTTCATCTGACATTTTAACTCGGGCAGGCAAGAGAGTGGGAAGCAGATATCTTTTATACACTATGGTCAATACTAATTTCCAGCAACCTTCTAGGGGCTGCATGCCAGAAGCAAAAGGGGGCAGCTTTCCTTTGCACAGTGAAAGTCAGAAGTTTTTACATCCATTTAATGTAAACGCAAGAGGCATTATTGCTGATCAATGACAGGTTCCAGTCAGGAAACAAAAGACAGATGTAGGGGGTATGGCCTGTAAAAAGTCTGGGGGCCATATACAGAGGTATTGAGGGCCACATTTAACCCCGTTTCCCTACCATGTCCCCTTCTAGCTGGCTCTTGGGGAAAGTGTGAGAAGCTAACTATTTCCTATTTCCCATCCTTCAAATGCATTAAACCAGAGCCCAGCACTAGTCTGGCATGGGTGCTTTGTAAATCACTGAGTCATTCTCCAACTTCTTCATTGGCTAGCAAATTAACAACCAAACTGAACGTGGGGAGTAACTGCTACATTCTCCACCAATTATTTGAAAAGCTCTTTGGTCTGACATCCCATGTAAGGGAGGTTTCCTGTTGTTGTCACCCTATTAAAAATGAGAAAGAGACAAACAATGACATCATGGAAGTGGGCAGCCTTTATTTTCCCTTTTTTCTTTTGGGCTCCATTGTCATCCTGCCATTTCCTGTTTTCTGAGTTACACTTGTCCATTCTACTTAGCCTACCTTCCCCAGTGCACACCACACAATGTTCACCACAGGCATGAAAATTGTCCACCACCAATGATCACTGTAGCTGCCTGCCTGAACACAACAGGCCCTGAAGGAATGCACTTTCAACTGTGAGGCAGTATGGTGTAGTGGTTAGAGTGTAAGGCTAGGACATGAGAGACCAAGGTTCAAATCCTCACTCAGCCATGAAGCTCACTGGGTGATCATGGCCCAACCATTGTCTCTCAGCCTAACCTACCTCACAGGGTTGTTGTGAGGGTGAAATGAGGAGCAGAAGAACCATATACACCACCTTGAGATCTTCAGAAGATAAAGGTATCATATAAACATAATAAATAAATACATTTGAAAAATGCACAAGCTCAATAGGACCGGAATCTGACACTAGTACTCAAAAAAGCTCAGGGCATTTGCTGTGAGTGGAATGAAGTTCAGCAGATATTCTATAATGCACTCTCTCTTCTGGTCTTCTAAAAATCAAGAGGAGGACTTCTATCGAAGTGTTCTTTAACTGTGAAAGGAGCCAACTGTCTACACCTCTCAGCCTAACTACTTCACAGGGCTGTTTGTGAAGCTGGAAGGAGAAGGGGAAGCAGCCATCCTTTAAAAAGCAGGGATGGGAAACTGTGGCCCTCCAGATACTGTTGGACCAGAACTTCCACCAACCCAGGCCATGCTGGATGGGAGTCCAACAACACCTGGAGGGTTACAGACTCCCCACCTCTGCTTTAAAAGGGCAGCAGGGTTAAAATGCAACAACCAAAAGTTCCATATCACAATTCCAGCAGGCTGAATGTTGCAAGGGAGCACACACTCAGCCAGGGGCACCAGCTCCAGGGGGGGGGGCAAGCCATTTTGGGGCCTCACTATGTTTTGAGGGTTTGGGCTGGTGAGGGCCACTGTCCAAAAAGTGCAAAGGCTCCTTCTCCTCCTCTGAGTGCAGAGTCACCCTCGTAAGATGGCGCCTTTGCACTCAGCTAAACTCATTTTACTGCTGCTTCATGAGTCCAGGGCTGATCCTCCAGTGCAAATTAAGTCCTAGATACAAGACATTAAGTGATCTTCAGTACACACCCTTGGGACAATCTCCCTAAAAAACATGAAAACAGCTTGCAGGATCAGGCCAATAGGCCAGCATCCTGTTCTCACAGTGACCCAACGGATTCCTTTGGGAAGCACAAAAGCAGGCCATGCATGAATCACTGGCTTGGGTTCTACCCTTCAGGGGAGCAGAAAGCAACCCAGCTTCATCTTCTATATAACAGTCCTTCAAATATTTGATGCTATTACATCACTTCTCCAGGCTAAGCATACCCAAGTCTTACTTTCTCCTCTATGGACTTGTGTCTCCAAGCCACACTTTGTTTTGCTCTTCATACGAACCTTTCAATGTTTACAATGGAATTACTGCAGATCCAAGAGATTAGGGCTGTACATGGCCTCTCTAGGATCTGAGTAAGGGCCCAATCCAGCCTGGAACTGATCTGGGGGCCATGCAAAGTCAAGTGGAGATGGGGAAGAAGCACCACACCTCCCCACACACACTGTATGCTTAGTCAGGGTTTTAAACCATGTGTAAGCATCTGGCCAGGGAGGGAAGGGAAGGCATGCAGGTCATAGCTGCCAACTTTTCCCTTTTCTTGAGAGGAATCCTATTCGGAATAAGAGAATTTCCCTTTAAAAAAGGGAAACATTGGCAGCTATGATGCAGGCTACTTGTGTGTGTCCTTCTCCCCCTCCTCCCTGCCACCAAACCTCTTGTGACAACCCCAGATCACTCCAGGTGGACCCGATTCAGTTTGGTTTCCTACTGAATACAGTGCACAGCCCTACATGGAAGGCAAAAGCTGAAGCAGCACTTGTGAAAATTGCTATTCTCCTAGAAGAGCAAACAGTGGTGCATCAGCGCATCAGCTACTGGGCTGATGTATCTTTGACACTTGGGCAAGACGTCATGAAACATTGGCATTATTATTGTTTAGTCTCTGCCCGTTATTACATCTGTAAGAGAAGGCAGCTTTCGCAAGCTATGCTAAAGTTCATCGCATCCTGCAATTCGGTTATCAGCTACGCAGGCAGCAGTTGGATTATACATCCTAACTGAAAAATAGTTCCAATCAAGCTTAGCCCCTACCAAGTTTTCTGCCATATTAAACTGCATTCCAGGCCCCTCATCTCCATCAATTCCAGATACCAGCCTTCATTTCTCTCTTTGATTAACACCTTTTGGATACACTCTCTCTTTCCTATTAACAAAGCTGCATACAGGAAGGGTACATGATTTATTTCTTACCAAGGGAGTTGTGTTTCCCTATTTGTCACTCCTGAATGCCTGCAAAAAGGTACTGTTTTTGTTGAGCCTTTTTCAGATGTCAATGATGTTGGCTGCTGCTAACTGTGCTGCTGAAGTTCTTTCCTGCTGGTGTTGGGGGTTGCTTTGTGTATTTTTATGGGGTTTGTTACCTGGGCTCTTAAATATGTTGTGCAATGCCTAGAGTCTTCTTTTTTTAATCTTTAACAAGAGAGTACCCAGTTTTAAAAATAATACGTATGTGGTTCCCCTCCCTGCCCCCACTTTAACACAACAAAATTCCTGTGATGCAACAGGTGAGCTTCATGGCCAGGTGGAGACTTGAAGCAGTCTAACACTAACCCAAGACCGCATACCCCTGCCCTTCCAGATGTCGCTGGGCTCCAGCTTTCATCACCCCAGCTAACCAATGATCCAGGATGATGGAGTCCAGAACATCTGGAAGGTCACAAGTTTTCCATCCTTGTTGTTACCATGTACAGCGATACCTCGGGTTAAGTACTTAATTCGTCCTGGAGATCTGTTCTTAACCTGAAACTGTTCTTAACCTGAAGCACCACTTTAGCTAATGGGGCTTCCTGCTGCTGCTGTGCTGCCGGAGCACGATTTCTGTTCTCATCCTGAAGCAAAGTTCTTAACCTGAAGCACTATTTCTGGGTTAGCGGAGTCTGTAACCTGAAGGGTATGTAAGCCGAGGTACCACTGTATACACACTGCAAGCTAGGTGACCTCAGGTCCTGGCTGCACACTCTTCTTCCCAGGGCTGACCCCCTCACTGACCACACTTCACATCCTGGGTGTTTCCTGCATGAATGGGGTGTGCCTTGGAATTGAGATGATGGTGCCTCTTGGTTGTGTGAATGGAGAACAGAGAAAGCAACGTGAGCTATTCTACAGCACCATTGCTCTACCCACTTTTGCCTCTGCCTCCACCTGGCACTGGCATGTGGACCTCAAAAGGTTTCCTGGGTTGAAAAAGATTCCCCACTCTTGACCAGCTCTCAAATGGCGAGACATCCTCAGAGTCAACTCCTGAACCCAAATAACTCCCAGGAACATTGGAAAAAGCCTGTGGCATTCAACAAACATCGCTGCAAAAGCTTATGTACATTTAAGCATTATATGACTTTAATCAAGACTCAAGTCACTTTTCAGCCCTGCTGAATTAAGGACATTTTTTTATTACTTTTTAAAGTCATGATTTATAGCCTGTTCCCCCCTCCCCCTCCTAGCATGCATTTAAATGAAAGACGACGCAGAAAAAGCTACAAGGAAAGTGCATACATATAGAACTACTGTCAATAAAAAATAAAATAAAGAAAGCTTAATAAATATCTGGGGGTTGGGCTAGATGACCCTCATGGTCCCTTCCAACTCAATAAGTCTGTGATTCTGTGAAATGTGTCCACACCATTGCTGCAGGGAGAAATCACCAAAGGCCAAAGAAAGGAAGTTTCTCTTGTTGCAACCAGTGAAAACCTAAGAGTACTTAATCTTAACTGGATCAAGCTCTTCCCCACCTCCTGCTCTAGTTGCTCCAAACCCAGACAATTTGTCCACTTAACTCAATGTTGTCCACACTGATGAGCAGCGTGTTGCCAGAGTTTCTAGAGATGTTGAGGACTGAACCTAAAACCAGTGCTTTTTTTCTGGGGGTACGCAGGGACATGAATACCCCTAAACATTTTGTGAACTTAACTTTGGCCTCATTGAGGGGCACTATTTCAATACGAGAAGGAAAATAAGAGTACCCCTAAACATTTTATTAGGGGAAAAAGGCACTGCCTAAAACCTTCTGGATGCAAAGCAAATTCTCTACCATTGAGCTGTGGCTCTTCCCTACTAGAATTTGGGTTGCTGGTCTACACCCAAATTATAACAGACTTACAGCAGAATTAAAATATATTTACCAATGAACCTGGAGCCTCAAGTGAGGCTGTGTAAACACCATACATTCAAATCACACTTCCCCCACCTTCAAAGTAATTCCGGGAACTGTAGTTTGTTAAGGGTACTGGGAGCTGCGGCTTTGTGAAGGGTAAATTACAATTCCTGGGATTCTAGAGTTTTCGTTTTGAGACGGGTGGAGTGTGCTTTAAATAAATCGTGGGAAATAGTTTGTGCAAAATGGCTCAGCTAGATACCACGCAAATTGCTTTTTTTTTTGTGGTGGTGCGGAGGAGCTCCGCAGGGAGAAATTTAACTATTTCCTCCCTGCTTCAGGTCAACCACACTTCTAAGGCTTTGGGCATTTCATATATAAATCAAGATTGCACCTCCGAAACCCCTTCTTCCCTATTCTTAAAAGGTGCAAGAACCCCGCACTAAAAAACTTCTCTCTCTCTCTCTGCACCGGCCAGCACCCGCCGGCCAATGCGCAACTCTTTCCCGACGGTCCGCAGTCACGTATTTTAACATTCACAGGTGGCGCAGAGATTGCACCTCCGAAACCCCTTCTTCCCAATTCTTAAAAGGTGCAAGAACCCCGCACTAAAAAACTTCTCTCTCTCTCTCTGCACCGGCCAGCACCCGCCGGCCAATGCGCACCTCTTTCCCGACGGTCCGCAGCCACGTATTTTAACATTCACAGGTGGCGCAGAGATTGCACCTCCGAAACCCCTTCTTCCCAATTCTTAAAAGGTGCAAGAACCCCGCACTAAAAAACTTCTCTCTCTCTCTCTGCACCGGCCAGCACCCGCCGGCCAATGCAAACCTCTTTCCCGATGGTCCGCAACTACGTATTTTAACATTCACATGTGGCGCAGAGATCGCACCTCCGAAACCCCTTCTCCCAATCCTTAAAAGGTGCAAGAACCCCGCACTAAAAAACTCTCTCTCTCTCTCTCTCTGCACCGGCCAGCACCCGCCGGCCAATGCGCAACTCTTTCCCGACGGTCCGCAGTCACGTATTTTAACATTCACAGGTGGCGCAGAGATTGCACCTCCGAAACCCCTTCTTCCCAATTCTTAAAAGGTGCAAGAACCCCGCACTAAAAAACTTCTCTCTCTCTCTCTGCACCGGCCAGCACCCGCCGGCCAATGCACACCTCTTTCCCGATGGTCCGCAACCACGTATTTTAACATTCACATGTGGCGCAGAGATCGCACCTCCGAAACCCCTTCTCCCAATCCTTAAAAGGTGCAAGAACCCCGCACTAAAAAACTCTCTCTCTCTCTCTCTCTGCACCGGCCAGCACCCGCCGGCCAATGCGCAACTCTTTCCCGACGGTCCGCAGTCACGTATTTTAACATTCACATGTGGCGCAGAGATTGCACCTCCGAAACCCCTTCTTCCCAATTCTTAAAAGGTGCAAGAACCCCGCACTAAAAAACTTCTCTCTCTCTCTCTGCACCGGCCAGCACCCGCCGGCCAATGCACACCTCTTTCCCGATGGTCCGCAACCACGTATTTTAACATTCACATGTGGCGCAGAGATTGCACCTCCGAAACCCCTTCTCCCAATCCTTAAAAGGTGCAAGAACCCCGCACTAAAAAACTCTCTCTCTCTCTCTCTGCACCGGCCAGCACCCGCCGGCCAATGCGCAACTCTTTCCCGACGGTCCGCAGTCACGTATTTTAACATTCACATGTGGCGCAGAGATTGCACCTCCGAAACCCCTTCTTCCCAATTCTTAAAAGGTGCAAGAACCCCGCACTAAAAAACTTCTCTCTCTCTCTCTCTCTCTCTCTCTCTCTCTCTCTCTCTCTCTCACATATTATCTCTCTCTGCACCGGACCAGCACCTGCCGGCCAATGCGCACCTCTTTCCCGACGGTCCGCAGTCAAGTATTTTAACATTCACATGTGGCGCAGAGAGGTAGAAGAGGGGCAGGGGAGAGAGAGAAAAGAACTCCACTCCCGGGACCAGGAGCCTCAGCAGTGGCGTAGCGTGGGTTGTCAGCACCCGGGGCAAGGCAAGTAATTTGCACCCCCTAACCCGTGGATTTGCGCCCCCTAACCCTAACCCCCAGATGTTGCGCCTGATGCGGTCGCCCCCCCCCCTTGCACGCCCCACGCTACGCCACTGAGCCTCCGTCCGCTCCCTGTCCCGAATCGTTCCTTCCATACCCAACTCCGGGTCCACCCTACCTTGAGGCGGTACACCGCCAGGTCCGCATGAGGAACCACCTGCTCCCAGACGGAGACCCCAGAGCGGTCGTACCAGCTCAGCCACCCGTCTTGCGACTCGCATTCCGCCACGAAATCCCGAAAGGCTGCATCGTCCGGGAGGGTCACGGGCTCCATCCTGCCTAAACAGAACGGGAAAAAAGAACAGGTGGCGGCGGTGGCGCGGCAGGTAGGGGTCCCCTCATCCCCAGCTAAGCCAAGGTCCCTCCCGGCTACCCGCTCCCCTCTCCCCCTCCACTCACCTGCGTTCACAATGGTCAAGCGTTACTACTGCGCCTCCGGCGAGTGCGTCCCGTCCAGAAGTCGTCGCAAGCAAAGTCACGGCAAGAAAGAGAAGAACTCTCGGAGTCGCGGGTATGTGAGCGGCTCTAAATTGCTTTTCGCGGGCGCTGATTGGCCGGGGCTGGCAACCGGTCCCCTTTCCCAACGCTGCTATTGGACGAAGGTGGCCGGCTTGCTCCTAGCGCTCCGTGTCCAGCTAGCGATTGGCGAAGTTGGGTCGGCTTGTTTAGACTACTTGTTTTATTTATTTAACTTTTAATCGGCACCGTTTTTTTGCACTTTTGCAGCCGAGGCCTTGGAGCGTCGAACAAGCTGACTTGTCAAGAGAGGAAGAGGAGGAAGGGAGAAAATATGAATAAGGGGAAAGGGCAGCAGCGCAGCAACAAGAAATCTAACACAAAACTCTTAAAAGTGCGGTGAAGAGCTTTAAAATGGGGGTGGGGGGGAATCATCGTTTACATTATTCAAAAACACACAAAAAAAAGCCAGCACCCACCACCCCTCAATAAATTCGTTTCCTTCGTTATCATTAGTCTATGCTTAGGATAATATTTTATTCTCTTGTTAATTACGCCGTTTTAAATGTGTGTTTTATATTTGACTTCACTTAGCAGTTTTGGGGTTTTTTGGGAAATGTTTAAGATTTTTGTTGTTAACTTTGTGTTAAATATGTATTCTGTAGTTGACCTTCTTTGTAACGTTTTATTTCGAAATCTTTAAGCTAATACTTTAGTTTTCTATTAATTACGTTTCTTTGACTGTATACTCTATATTTGACTTTCTTCAGAAATGTTTGATTCTGGACTTTTTTATTGATGTTTTAATATGTTGTATACTGCTTTGAGATTTTTCTTAAAAATATAAAGCGGTATAGAAATGAGATTAATAATAATAAATAAATAAATAAATAAATAAATAAATAAATAAATAAATAAATATTTGTTGAATTTGTCAGTAGCTTTACTTTGCTCTGGGCAATCCAAAGTGATTTACAACCCAACAAACAGGCGATAAACCCCTAGATTAAAATCAAGAGGAAAGAGAAATACATTAAAAGCGTGCATACACACACACGCGCGCGCACACACGTCTAAAAGGCAACGGGTAGTTAAAGGCTAAAGGCCTGGTTCTATTGGAATGTTTTGGCCTGGGACCTAAATATATGCAACGAAGGCATCAGAAGTGTCTCCCTAGCGAGAGCATTCTGCAAGTAGAGCGGCCTGGGGTGATGATCACACATCTGGGTCGGGTCACATGGGGAGAGGTAAAATTTTATCATTGTGTATTGGGTTTCCTCCCATGTAAATTTTATCATCAAGATAGCTCACCAGGTTCTCTTTAACCAATCAGTTATGGTGGGGGCGGGTCCTTCATTTTTCCATTTTCGTGCAATATACTGTTTTGCCACTGTTAAAGGTAAAGGTAAAGGTACCCCTGCCCGTACGGGCCAGTCTTGACAGACTCTGGGGTTGTGCGCCCATCTCACTCAAGAGGCCAGGGGCCAGCGCTGTCCGGAGACACTTCCGGGTCACGTGGCCAGCGTGACATCGCTGCTCTGGCGAGCCAGAGCCGCACACGGAAACGCCGTTTACCTTCCCGCTGGTAAGCGGTCCCTATTTATCTACTTGCACCCGGAGGTGCTTTCGAACTGCTAGGCTGGCAGGCGCTGGGACCGAGCAGCGGGAGCGCACCCCGCCGCAGGGATTCGAACCGCCGACCTTTTGATCGGCAAGTCCTAGGCGCTGAGGCTTTAACCCACAGCGCCACCTGCGTCCCTCTTGCCACTGTTAGCGGTGTACTAATCAGTTGTATCAAAAGCAGAGTCGTTTTAGGATTTCTTTGAAGATTGTAGCCTGCACTTGTTTGTATGGGTACTTCTGTCCTGAAAGGTGTGTATATGTGTGTTTACAACTCCAGCAGATATGTACTAATCTATCTTAATTCTGCTATACCTCCAACAATGCATGTTTCAGCCAAAGATATCACTAATGTTGTGCAGAACTAAGTACCATTGGAAATTTGTCTTAAGATAATTCTCCTTCAGGCTCACACGAATAAACTTTTCTCCAGTATTTTTAAAATGCCCATATTTATTCTGTTTCAAAGATTGTTGACCCAATATTTGCTAAGTCCTGTTCAAATGAAAGACAGGGAGATAATTTTGCATTTATCAAAAATATTAAATAGATATTTGTTATTACTTAAGTTTTATGATTTTGCTCAAAAGTCTTTAGTGTGGTAACCTGATTATTTAGTTTTGAACTGTTATCCTATATGTCTCAGTTGGAAAAGAATTATAGTGGGCATACATGATTATTATTGCTGCCTGCTCATATGAAATAATTTGATGTTGGCACAAATCAGCTCCTATAGTTTAACAAATTGTTCAATTTTTAAAAAAACATACATTGTCAAAATTGGTTGTCTGCAAAACCATTTCCAAGGTCCCTGGAGAAAATGCTGGAAATACTATTTTTGAATAAAGACACCATAGAAATAGCTTATATTTTAACCCACCCAAGAAAGTTGTAGGGTCTGCCACTTTTTAGTATCTTCATCTTTTTGTGTGCTTATGTTTCTGCAATTATGATTGACAGTTGTTTGTGAATCTGGTTCCTAAGTACTCTGTTGGGCTATTTTTAAATTGAAACCCAAAATCTTTGTAGAAGGTATTTATCAATTGAGTTGCCAATATTTATTCCGAAACCAATTGATTTAGTAGTATGGATCTTGTAACCGGATGCTTTCCCAAAGGCCATGTTTTTTGTATTGATGTTTCTGGCTTTGTAAAAGATACAGTGGTACCTCAGGTTAAGTACTTAATTCGTTCCGGAGGTCCGTTCTTAACCTGAAACTGCTCTTAACCTGAAGCACCACTTTAGCTAATGGGGCCTCCTGCTGCTGCCGCACTGCCGGAGCCTGATTTCTGTTCTTATCCTGAAGCAAAGTTCTTAACCTGAAGCACTATTTCTGGGTTAGCGGAGTGTGTAACCTGAAACGTATGTAACCTGAAGGGTATGTAACCCGAGGTACCACTGTAATGCTATTATCATCTGCATACAGTGAAATTTTAAATTCTTGCAAGCCATAGTTAATTTCATTGGTTTATAACAAACTTGCTAATGGGACTAAAAAATTGAGAACAAAGCAGAGATAATGTGGACCCTTGGCATCTGCCATGCTGGATTCTTAATGGCATTGATAATTAATAGTTAACAAAAACATTTGCTGTTGAGTCCTTATATGGGAGGGACGCAGGTGGCACTGTGGGTAAAACCTCAGCGCCTAGGGCTTGCCGATCGAAAGGTCGGCGGTTCGAATCCCTGCGGCGGGGTGCGCTCCCGTCGTTCGGTCCCAGCGCCTGCCAACCTAGCAGTTCGAAAGCACCCCTGGGTGCAAGTAGATAAATAGGGACCGCTTACTAGCGGGAAGGTAAACGGCGTTTCCGTGTGCGGCTCTGGCTCGCCAGAGCAGCGATGTCACACTGGCCACGTGACCCGGAAGTGTCTCCGGACAGCGCTGGCCCCCGGCCTCTTGAGTGAGATGGGCGCACCAACCCCAGAGTCTGGCAAGACTGGCCCGTATGGGCAGGCGTACCTTTACCTTTACCTTATATAGGAAATCAATCCATCCTTTAAATCTCCAACTGAGATTTGTATCTTGAAGAGTTCTTGCTATAAAAGGCTTTTCTGCCCTTTCAAAAAAAAATGTGAGTTGAGGTGAGCGGCACCAAAGCCCCCCTTTCTTCATGAAATTTACCCACCCACCCCAAATTTACGCAAAAGTACTGTATTTTTCGCCCGATTGGGCGCACCGGCCCATAGAGCGCACCTAGTTTTTTGGGGGGGAAATAAAGGAGAAAAAAATTATTCCCCCCCCAGCCCGAGCTTCCCCCGCGACCCCAGCTCCCAGAACAGGCAGCTCTCCGCAAGTCGTGGGAGCCCAGCGCGAAGTCGCTTCAGCGAAAGCCTGCATTCACCCCATAGGACGCACACACATTTCCCTGTCATTTTGGGAGGAGAAAAAGTGCATCATATAGGGCGAAAAATACGGTAAACATTTGCATTTATCAGTTTCCCGGGACTTAACCCTGCTACTTTTACTTCTTTAAGCCCCTCTTAAAGGTAAAGGGACCCCTGACCATTAGGTCCAGTCGTGACCGACTCTGGGGTTGCGGCGCTCATCTCGCTTTATTGGCCGAGGGAGCCGGCGTACGGCTTCCGGGTCATGTGGCCAGCATGACTGTCGCTTCTGGCGAACCAGAACAGCGCACGGAAACGCCGTTTACCTTCCCGCCGGAGCAGTACCTCTTTATCTACTTGCACTTTGATGTGCTTTTGAAATGCTAGGTTGGCAGGAGCAGGGACCGAGCAACGGGAGCTCTCCCTGTCGCGGGGATTCGAACCGCCAACCTTCTGATCTTCAAGTCCTAGGCTCTGTGGTTTAACCCACAGCGCCACCCACGTCCCTAAGCCCCCCTTAAAGGTAAAGGTAAAGGTACCCCTGCCCGTACGGGCCAGTCGTATCCGACTCTAGGGTTGCGTGCCCATCTCGCTTAAGAGGCTGGGGGCCAGCGCTGTCCGGAGACACTTCCAGGTCATGTGGCCAGCGTGACGAAGCTGCTCTGGCGAGCCTGCACCAGTGCAGCACACGGAAACGCCGTTTACCTTCCCTCAATAAAGTGGTACCTATTTATCTACTTGCACTTAAGAGTGCTTTCGAACTGCTAGGTGGGCAGGAGCTGGGAACAAACGACGGGAGCTCACCCCGCCGCGGGGATTCGAACCGCTGACCATACGATTGGCAAGTCCTAGGCGCTGAGGTTTTACCTACAGTGCCACCCGCGTCCCTTACCCAACTACAAAATACAGATGCTTGTTTGTTTCATGAAAATGGGGTGCAGGTGAGAGACAAAAGAGAGAATGCAAGGAAAATTTATCCCTAGAACATGCAATAAAGTTTTGTGGCACCCTCGCAACCAAAATTTTATTATAGTATAACTTTTTAAGTGGACAAGAGGCCGTCAAATGCAACATTATTGTTATCAGAGGGAAGCACTATTTTGTAAAAGGTTTACGATGGAAACTAAGATCTGACTCTTTCCCATCCTTTATTATTTATGAAGGATTTTAATCAAAATAATCAAATATAGCATGCAGGGGGCACTTTATCTAAATTATATACCGTATTTTTCGCCCTATAAGACACACTTTTTCCCCTCCAAAAATGAAGGGGAAATGTGTGTGCGTCCTATGGGCCGAATGCAGGCTTTCCCTGAAGCCTGGAGAGAGAGGGGGGTCGGTGCGCACCGACCGCTCTTGCTCTCCAGGCTTCAGGAAGCTATCTGCAAGCCGTGGGAGACCCAGCTCTCCCAAGGCTAGCGGAGACCTTGCCAGCACCCAGAAGCTTGGGGCGCGCTGAGCTCAGCGCGCCCTAAGCTTCGGGCTTAGCGCAGGGCACCTGGGGGGAAAATAATTTTTTTCCCTTTATTTCCCTCCCAAAAAACTAGGTGCGTCCTATGGGCCGGTGCGTCCTATGGGGCGAAAAATACGGTAATTCGGTATTTGAATGATTGGTATTAATAATTGCATTATGAATTGGTATTGTTGTAATAAGGCTATTATTATAGGGACATGGGTGGCGCTGTGGGTTAAACCACAGAGCCTAGGACTTGCCGATCAGAAGGTCGGCGGTTCGAATCCTCACGACGGGGTGAGCTCCAATTGCTCGGTCCCTGCTCCTGCCAACCTAGCAGTTCAAAAGCACCTCAAAGTGCAAGTAGATAAATAGGTAATGCTGCGGCGGGAAAGTAAACGGCGTTTCTGTGCGCTGCTCTGGTTCACCAGAAGCGGCTTAGTCATGCTGGCCACATGACCCGGAAGCTGTCTGCGGACAAATGCCGGCTCCCTCGGCCAATAAAGCGAGATGAGTGCCGCGTCACGACTGAACTTAATGGTCAGGGGTCCCTTTACCTTTACTATGAATTGGTATTGTTGTAATAAGGCTATTATTGGATTGTAATTGGAAACAAATAAAAAAAAATAAAAACACACACACGATAGAACGTCAATCATTAAAAACTGCCCTAAACAGGACTGCCTTTAGATGTCTTCTAAAAGTCAGATAGTTGTGTATTTCCTTGATATCTGATGGGAGGGCGTTCCTCAGGGTGGGAGCCACTACAGAGAAGGCCCTCTGCCTAGTTCCCTGTAACCTCACTTCTTGCAATGGGGGAACCACCAGAAGGCCCTCGGTGCTGGACCTCAGTGTATGGGCTGACCTATGGTATAAAAATAGCCAGCCCTTTCATTAAAAGAAGTCAATTACTAAAGTTTCTGTTGGAACAAAAAAGTCTTCACCTGCCAGCAGAAGGACAGCAAGGAGGGAGCCAATCTAGCTTCTCTAGGGAGGGAGTTCCAAAGTTGGGGAGCAGCCACTGAGAAGGCCCTCTCCCATGTCCCTACCAAGTGTGCCTGTGAAAGTGATGGGACTGAGAGAAGGGCCTCTCCTAAAAATCTCAGAACCCGAGCAGGTTCTTGTGAGGAAATATGGGCTTTCAGATAGCTTGGACCTAAGATGCTTGAAGAGTAATTCCTGCTTGCACATGATTGTGAAAGCAGAGGAAAAGGAAACTTTAGAAGAGAAGGAGAGGGCAATTCAGTGAGAGCTAAAATATATACCGTATTTTTTGCTCTATAAGACTCACTTTTTCCCTCCTAAAAAGTAGGGGGAAATGTGTGTGCGTCTTATGGAGCAAATGCAGGCTGTGCAGCTATCCCAGAAGCCAGAACAGCAAGAGGGATTGCTGCTTTCACTGCTCAGCGATCCCTCTTGTTGTTCTGGCTTCTGAGATTCAGAATATTTTTTTTCTTGTTTTCCTCCTCCAAAAACTAGGTGCGTCTTGTGGTCTGGTGCGTCTTATAGAGCAAAAAATACGGTACAGCAACCTTTAACAACAGCAGGCAGTCACAGGTGATAAAACTCTTCTTTGGAATGTCACCCTGAAAAAGGCTTAGCTGGAGACCTTATTACTATCATTAAGGCAACAGGCAAAAACATATCTGTTTTCCCAAACTCCTTAAGAACTGCTAAAGTAAGCATTTGACAGGTTTGATTTTACCATTTATTTAAATAGGCTGTTGCTATTTGAGGTTTGCATTTTAATTTGCAGTATGCATGTACTGTATGTACAGTCATACCTCGGGTTAAATATGCTTCAAGTTGAGTGCTTTCGGGTTGCGCTTTGCGGCGACCCAGAAGTAACGGAACGCATTACTTCCGGGTTTCGCTGATTGTGCATGCGCAGACGGTCAAAATGACGTCATGTGCATGCGCAGAAGCAGCAAATTGCAACCTGCGCACGCATAGACGTGCAGGCACGGGTTACGTTCGCTTCAGAATGCGCATGGGGATCTGGAACAGATCCCGTTTGTATCCAGAGATACCACTGTATTTGAATTGTACTTCTCGTTCATTCCTATCGTATACAGAGTCGTACCTAGGGGCACTTGCACCCTTAGCAATGAGTTATATTGGCATTCCACTCCCCTAAACAATTAAAAGCAGTTAACCACAATAGCCACATTGGAATTTTCTATATTTTACACAAACTAAGTACTCAAAGCATCCAAAGGAAGGGCGACGAGAGATGGGTGAAAAAATTCACACACCTTTGTGCTGCGATGCAAGGATGGCAGGAAGTTTCTCCTGCATTTGATCTCGCTGTAACAGTGGCCCACATATACACATCATTTCTGGATATGGGTTGTATTATTTAACTATTATTATTAATTATTTTTATTCTTATTTAATTATTTCCTGGCACCGCACGTATACGCAGTCACATGACAGTCAATTGAACACAAATGGCGGGGAGGGGTTTGCCTCTACTCTCGCTTCTTTTCTGCAACAGGTTTAAACTATGCTTGGTTAAGCTTTTTTAAAAAATTGGTGGATCTGCCCAAATAAACTGATCAGCTGAATTGCAAATGTACGTTAAATTCTGTTCTACAGTAAGCAAAGCATGTCGAGTGGTAGCTAATCTGTCATTAAGGTAAGCCTTACTTGACCCCTGGTTCACGATTTCTCAAATCGTTCACCGGTTCCTTGTCTCCCGAACAATGACCATGTCAAGTATCCATTCCACTGGGTTTCTGATGCATCACCTGGAGAGGAAGAAGAGCACGAGCTCTTTCTCACCTTTGGTATTGCAGTAAAAAAAACTGAGCCTGGTGCAGTAGAAAAGACTGAGCTATCTCTGCCTGCTTGCTCATCCTCTCTATCAGCAGTGTAGAGAATTAGATCATCAAGGCCACTCAGAGAACACGCAAGTGAGTGAAAGGGTATTTCCTTGATGTAAGAGCAGCTTGTGACCATGGAGCAAAAACGGTTGAGCCTGGCTGTGTGGCAGAAGGGAAGTACAAGGCTCCGATTCCTCTCATGCCCTTTCTCAATCTTTGCACGGCAGCATCTAGGTTGGACCCCCAATCCTCACGGTAGTGCTGCCCAGAGGGAGACCGCAGGTGAATGGGAGTGAAAGGAAGGAACTGTGTCTTTCAGCAACGGCCACTGCCTCTCTTCACTTCCTCACAAGCTCTCTTTGAGAAGCGGCACACTGGAGATGACTGAGCTCCCTCAGCACAATCCCCACCATGGCATGCCTAGAGAGAAAAGGCAGAAGCTGCTCCAAAGAGTTATTGTTGTTTAGTCGTGTCCAACTCTTCGTGACCCCATGGACCAGAGCACGGCAGGAACTCCTGTCTTCCACTGCCTCCCGCAGTTTGGTCAAACTCATGTTGGTAGCTTTGAGAACACAGTCCAACCATCTCGTCCTCTGTCATCCCCTTCTCCTTGTGCCCTCCATCTTTCCCAGCATCAGGGTCTTTTCCAGGGAGTCTTCTCTTCTCATGAGGTGGCCAAAGTATTGGAGCCTCAGCTTCAGGATCTGTCCTTCCAGTGAGCACTCAGGGCTGATTTCCTTAGGAATGGACAGGTTTGATCTTATTGCAATCCATGGGACTCTCAAGAGTCTCCTCCAGACCATAATTCAAAAGCATCAATTCTTCAGTGATCAGCCTTCTTTATGGTCCAGCTCTCACTTCCATCTCCAAAGTGTCCAGCTCCAAAGAGTAGCTCATGGTTACTAAGGAACGTAACCATGAGCCAGGGTTCAGAAGACATACAAAGTGACCCATTGGCAGAGCTTAATATGGGAGCCAAAAGTGAGGAACAAAAGTGAACTTCTTTCAGAGCCCCCACACATGTGGTCCTAGTAAGCTATTGATACTTAATGGATCCTATTGGCTTCCAGAGAGTGGTAGGGGTTGTTTTATCCCAAGTTGATGGCCTTTCAGCTGATTCCCTGGTGGCCTCTGTGAGGGAGCCTTCCCAGACCTGCTGAAAGAGGCGGTCATTAAACCGCTTCTTAAAAAAAATCTTTAGACCCGGCCAATATGGCCAACTATCGCCCAGTCTCAAATCTTCCATTCTTGGGCAAGGTGATTGAGCGCGTGGTTGCTGAACAACTCCAAGCATGCCTGGAGAATGTGGACCATTTGGGTCCCTTCCAATTGGGATTCAGGCCTCACCATGCGACTGAAACTGCCTTGGTTGCGCTGGTTGATGATTTCCAGCGGGCTAGGGACAAAGGTCCTGAGAGATCTGCATTGGCTCCCAGTATGTTTCCGAGCACAATTCAAAATGTTGGTGTTGACCTTTAAAGCCCTAAACTGCCTTGGTCCTGTATACCTGAAGGAGCGTCTCCACCCCCATCGTTCAGCCTGGACACTGAGGTCCAGCACCGAGGGCCTTCTGGCAGTTCCCTCATTGCGAAAAGTGAGGTTACAGGGAACCAGACAGAGGGCCTTCTCGGTAGTGGCACCCACCCTGTGGAACACCCTCCCTTTAGATGTGAAGGAAATAAGCATCTATCCTATCTTTAAAATAAATCTGAAGGCAGCTCTTTTTAGGGAAGTTTTAAATATTTAATGCTGTACTGTTTTTAACATTTGATTGGGAGCCTCCCAGAGTGGCTGGGGAAACTCAGCCAGATGGGCGGGGTATAAATAATAAATTGTTGTTTTTTTTTTTTTTACTATATTGCATGGACCAGACCATTGGGAACCAACATAGTAGGTGTGGTGTCTAATGATTCACATATAGATATCAGTATATGTATAAACTAGCTGAACTCTTTATATTTATATTGGCAGAACCTGGGAATAATGGACACATAATCTCTGTAGATCTTCCATAAAGAGATTCCAATATTCTTTCTTGCAGAAATGGACATAGCCATGTAATGGTGTACTCCCTCAGGTTTGACAGCCGAGGGATGGTTCTCACAAATATGGTTGATAGCCCTATCCCAAATTTGGTTGGCCAAAAGGAAAACCCATCCTCACAATTTTTATAACTTATGGCAACATTCATGGAATATATGCAGTGAGGGGACAGTATGCATAACCACTGAAATCCCATGGCAATATATAGATTAAAACACAGGTCAATGATTTGAGCCTCACAAATGGTGTAGCTGATACGTTGTATGTTGTACAACATTTCGACATCAGTCCTGCAAGAAATCTGCAAAATAACAAAACAGGTATCAGAATCAACTCCAGAACTAGTCCCAGTAAATATCTATCAAGGTAACAATGCACACTCACATTACAAAGAACTCATAAGCCACTTATTCTTAGCAGCTAGGAGTGTCTTAACTAGATATTGGAAGAACTTGTCAGGAGTCGACACTGACCACTGGTACCAAACCATATGGGAAACAGCCCTACTAGAAAAGCTAACCAGCAAATTGAAATTAGCACAGGGACAAACAGAAGAGGATGCCTTCACCCTGGTGTGGCTCCCCTTTATTACATGCTGTATACAGCCCAAACAAGACAATGACCTAACCCTACCGACAGCATACAAATAAATATGGCTAATTTGACCCAATAATCCCCACCCCCTCACAAACAAGACTCACTGCAATCAACTGGATGTAACCAACCATGCTGTGGGCCCTCCAGCCAATTGCACTGCCAACATACATACATACATGCATACATACATAAACTATTCATGTGACGCTGCCTCATAATTCCTATGACAGCAGTGTCTCACACTGAATATAAATGACCTGTGGAAAGGACTCTATGAATTGAAAACAGAGGTGTTATATGTATTCATGGAAAACTTTCAATAAAACAAATTTAAATATCAAAATAAAACTTGAAAATTAACTGATCTGTGTAAAACAATGTTTGTAAAGCCATAAAACAGTTACACAATCCTATCAGGTAAAGTTGTGTGCAGGCAAACTAATGGTTTGACCAGGAAATAAGTGCCTACTTAAACAAATGTTTTAAGTTTGAAGCTAAAAGACAGTGCAACAGAAAAAGCTCCACTTTTATGTTTTAATTGCAATTACCCAACAGGAAAAAGAAAAAGAAAACAAAACCTCCAAGGGAAGGCTTGGGTGATAAGAATGATTGGAAAGCTACAAGTTGGTTTCCCCAGTTGCCCAAAGCAACCTTCCAGACTAAAGGGGAATGAATGTAAACAGGGGAATGCCACTTTTTCTGCAATCCTCACACAATCTCCCTAGCTTAAAGCTCTATTAAAAAAAGCAAAAGAGGGGCAGGTTAAACCAGTCACTCTTGCAGAGCTATTAATTATCTCCTGTGAAAGTGCAAACCCACACATCAAACTGTTTATTTAGAGAGCCCCGCCCTTTTCAAACAGTTGTCAAAATAAAAATAAAAACCCCCACAAAGTAATCTTTAGGAATGTGTGAGGTTACAGACTCTGCTTAGGTGGAGGACCAAGAAGTACCTATCTGTGCATTAAGGACAAAGAGAGGTGTTAGTTTCTGAAAAGTGCCTCCAAGCACTGATCCTTTGGGCTGTTTTGATAAATATCTGCTATCTAAATCTCCCTGTCCAGACTAGGTGTCAGAAATATGATGGATCAGTGAAGGGTTGGGAAACCTCAGGCCCAGGGGTCAAATGTAGCTGTTACGCAGGCTGTTATGTGGCCCTCATAACTCTCACCTGGGCATGTCCCTCACTGACTTGTCTTGGCATTCTAAGTGTTGCTGGGTTGGATGTGTCCTGGTTTGAACTCCCAATTAACTTCTGCTTGTCTGGATGGACTGAGAGGTGTGTGAATGCATGCAGAAAGCTCACTGTACACAGCTAAACCTTGCATTTGCTGCCCCGCCCACTTTTGCCCTGTCTTGCCCATCACCGGCAATGTGGCATCCCAGAAGAGTGTCCAGGTCAATTCTGTGTCCAGGGCAGCTGTCTACCAGCTCCATCTGGTACGCAGGCTGAGACCCTATCAGCCCGTGAACTGTCTCGCCAGTGGTGCATGCTCTAGTTATCTCCCGCTTGGACTGCTGCAATGCACTCTATGTGGGGCTACCTTTGAAGGTGACGCGGAAACTACAACTAATCTAGAATGCAGCAGCTAGACTGATGACTGGGAGTGACCACTGAGACCATGTAACACCGGTCTTGAAAGACCTACATTGGTTCCCAGTATGTTTTTGAGCACAATTCAAAGTGTTGGTGCTGACCTTTAAAGCCCTAAACGGCCTCGGCACTGTACACCTAAAAGGAGCATCCCAACCCCATCGTTCAGCCTAGACACTGAGGTCCATTGCCAAGGGCCTTCTGGTGGTTCCCTCACTGTAGGAAGCGAGGTTACAGGGAACCAGGCAGAGGGTCTTCTCGTTAGTGGCACCCTCCCTGTGGAACACCCTACCATCAGATGTCAAGGAAATACACCACCACCTGACTTTTAGAAGACATCTGAAGGCCATACTGTTAAGGGAAGTTTTTAATGCTTGATGTCGTGTTTTTAATGTTCTGTTGGGAGCTGCACAGAGTGGCAAGGGAAACCCAGCCAGATGAGTGGGGTAATATAACAACAACAACAACAACCAACAAACAAACATGGTCCTTTGATTGAAAACAGTTGCCCATCCCTGAATTAGTGGGGTGCTGTTAAGCCTGGATAGAGAACCAGGAACGCCAAGGCTTCGCAACAGATATCTGTAACTGTCCTGCCCCACCAGTTTCTCTTTCCCAGCACACTAGAGGGACAGCTCTAGTGTGCAGCTGGAATCTGGTCTCAAGACTCTTCAGAAGTATGAAACACTAGTTTTGAGTATAAAAAGGCACCAATGCAGGCACTTCCTTTTAAACAGCCAATATATTTTGGGTGGGGAAGTGGGAAAACAGACAAAGGGTGGGTTTATGGTACAAGAGCAGAATTTTGTGATGGGTACAGATTTTCGTGATCCATAAAAGTCAATTGTTCACACATACCAAAGGTTTACCAGCTAGGTTGTTAGCCCTTACGGCTGCATGTCAAGCCTTCAAAGTATAAGGCTTGTTTCTGGTGAACCTCTGTAGTTTGGGAGGTGGGGAGAGCCAAATAAAAGCACCCAGTGAGTACTTAAGCCCTATGCAGAACTTCATATGGAAGATTTGTGGATAAAGAGGTTAGAGTCTTTCCTTAAAAAACAACATCACAATGACACGACTGTGGTGAAATTAACTTTATTTAGTGTGATACACAGCTGTAGTCCGACAGTCAGTATTCATATTTTTAGAGTCATTTGCTTGGCTAACAGCTAGAAGACAGCAGAGCCAGAGACAGACACTCAAATATTATACACATCCACAGAGAAGGCAGTCAGAAAATGAACTATGCTGTTCACCTTGTGTGTCCCCTCCCCACCTGCCCAACCAACCCCATCCCTCCCCACAAAACATTTAAGTATTTTGTTTTAAAATCCCTATTCTCTGGAAAATACACAGGTTTCTAGTGTGTCTTGAGAGAACACAACAACAGCAGTGACAGAACTGGGCTGCCAGTGAGAAAGGGAGAGTGGCAGCAGTTTAACTGCAGAAAGAGAAACAAGTCACACTGACAGGACACCAGCAATTTCCACACAACAGGGAGTATATATACACAGGATGAGTAGAGGCCTCTACAGTGCCATTTGCTTTCAGAACTGATGGGGTCAAAGTTGCGGGCTTATCTATTCTGCTGGAGAGGCTACTGAGGAGCAGGAGAAGAGGGGGGGGGGGTTGTGGAATCTGTGCAAGAGGTTCCTGTACTCAGCTAAAAGGGTGTAAGAGAATGATGGGGAAACCCAAAGCATCATAGAAGTAGCAGATTCTGAGAAGGTTTGTTTTCAGTGGCCAGTCACAGATAAGATTGAGATGAGGACTGTTAAGTTTCACAAAAAAGCCTGACAGATAAATTAAATGCACTTAGCCATTCCAAGCTTTCAAGATGCAGTAAGTGCTGATTTTCTTCCACAAATAAATCAAGACTTTAGCAAGCTGAGTCCTTAGCTTCAAGGCCAAAGGGCGATGTCATATGCTCATCAAGGTCTAAATTTTATATGCAAGATGGGGCAAGGAGCCATGTGTCCATTATGATGCATACAAAGGCCCAATACCACAATCCTTCTATGTCGAAAAGGAGATAGTAGATTGCAGAAACATTTGACTGATGCAGACAGTGACCCAGTTTGCATATAATAGGAAGCCAACCTCTGCTGTAGTCAAATGAGCAAATGTGTGGATTCATGGCCACTTTGCTCCTTCTTCAATCTTGCTGCTGGGATAGCTCAGTTGATACAGCATGAGACTCTTAATCTCAGGGTTCAAGATCATGGGTTCAAGCCCCACTTTGGGCAAAAGATTCCAGTATTGCAGGGGGTTAGACTAGAAGACCCTCATGGTCCCTTCAAACCCTACAATTCTATGAAGCCATGGTTTGGATTTGTGTTATATCCAAGCCCAGGCCACTGGTTTATTTTGTCCAGACAATGGTTTACCCACCTGTAGATCATCTGTGAGAGATAAACCACAAGCCTAGTTTCAGATGTTAACATTAAGCCAAATTATGGCTTAGCTCAAAGCAGTGCAGTGGGCAGCAGGGCCAGAGGAGCAACCTAGTGGCTGGGAACCTTCACTTTTTATTAAGTGTAACATGCAACCTGGGCTGTTAAGCTGCACATGCAAACTTGCATTCTACCATGTACATCAGACTGCCAAGCATGAGAACCAGACTTAAGTACTATAAATACTCAGAAAAGGTAACTACCATCATCATGGCAGCACAGCTCAGTGAAAATAAACTACAGGGGATAAACTTGTGTATACTTGTGGAAAACCTGGTTTTCTTTTGTTACGTAAGGGCATGTGGGTGTCCCTGCCCAAGGAGTCATGTTTAGGAGAAATTATTAAACACATACAACCCCCTGCCCCACGCTAGTGATAGTAGAAATTAAGGGTATTCTCCCTTTTGTGGGAGCAATTTATGTAGAACTTGACAGGTACTTTTGCTGTTGCAACAAAACACTTTAATAAAAACCTTAAAAATTCAACAGATAAAGCTTTTCCATTATGCAGCATTATCTGATGGGATAATGCTGTACCGGTTGAATTTCACTCAGCTTACAAGGACAGGAGCCTCTGCTGAAAACAGGGCTGGCAACTCAATTAAGCTAGGAATGTGGAGGGAGGGAGCAAAGCAAAATAGGGATGGAATATATGCTGCTCTTGCTCTTTACCATCCCTCACTCATTGCTAAGAATACAAACTTGGTTTATGGAAGTGTTCACAGGTTATGTTCAGAAGCAACTCCAGCAAAGAGGACCCATATCACTTGTGTACACAAGCCTGGCAGGAAAAACTATTGGAGTAAGCATATGACTAGGGCAAGGATAGTGAGCATGGTACCCTCCCGATTTTGTTCAACTCCCATCAGCCAATGGCCAGGAACAATGGAGTTGCAGTCCCCATATCTGGAGGGTACCATGATCTGGGGATTATTATTTGGACAAAACCTCAGACCAAAACAAAATGGTCCAAAGTACCATCAGAAACAATTACCCAATTAAAGTCATTTACTGCGACCAGTCTCCCAGGTCTGCATGTTAGGGTGGCTTGCACCCAATAAATGGGGTGGCATTTGTGATAAATCATAAGTTCAAAGGTCTATAGTTCAAAAGTTTTTATCCTCTGAAAAAGTATGATGCACAGGTGCCTCTTGTGCAGAGCAAGCCAAGCATAAAAAAAGATTTAAAGGCTATTGCACTGTGAATTAAGTAAAAATGGAACAGCCCTAATATGTGTGGAGTTTGAAAACTGGTCAATAGCAAGATTTTTTTTGGGGGGGGGGGACAGAATTAGACCAAAATTGGACCAATTCAAGGAGAAGTGCTATGCCACTTACATTTAGGCTTTAAATGCTACTCTGGCCCAGTGAAATAAAATAAAATAAATTCAGATAAGGGTCTTTCTCATAGCTAGGCACTGTCTCACCTGATGGGAGAGTGTACTGCCGATAGTCATCTGTAAAAAATGGCAATAGAGCCATGAAGCATAAAAGGTAACTGTAAAGTACTTTGCATATTTAAAATGCCACATACATTTACAGAAATAGCAGCATTGGACCAAGTCTAGTCTGCAAATCCCTGTTTTAATTTAGCTAGCAACTGTAGAGTTTACAGCTCAGCTAGAAACAGATCTTGTTTAGTCCTTGAGAATAAATCCCCAGTCCATCACTTTGCTGCAGCCAGACTTCCCACATAAGGCTCTGCATATTCAGTCTGGTTCTGCCAATCCTCCCTAACTCCATATTTAACTGAGCACCACATGCTTGAGGGAAAAAAAGGGTAAGCCAATCTTCAATTAAAAATACCTAGCCACTATGTAAAGATAAATGACAACTTGGAAGTAGAAATATCTAATGCCATATTCTGAGCTACCTTCTCCCCTCCCCTTTACTACCTCTCAGGGAATGGAGGAACAAAGATCAAATGGGGAATTAAGTGGGTAGCTATGGCTAACCTACAGGAAGTCAGCAGTGGAGTACACCCGTTGCTTCCCCCATCCTCATATATATGCTGCAACAGCAGGCAAACTGAAGGAGCAACCTCTGGAAAGGGGATGGATAAAAAGCAACAGGAAGTAAGTAAGGGGTGACCCAGCCGCACTAGGTCCTTTGCTGTAGGTTTATCCATTCTTTCCTAAATTGAGAAAAGCTCTGCCCCTTTGCATTCATAGGACGACACAGAAAGGTGAACACACCCGAGACAGGAAACCTAGAAGATGAGTGCCAGGGCACTCAAAGTGCAACAACCAACATGGGACAGGACACACTTGAGGGTTCACACCATGCAGTAGGAGGGAGCAGCCTGGGCCGTCTACAGGGCAGGGGGCTCGATAGTTTATTAGACTGAGGTTTCAGCCCTCAAAAAGTCGAAGCTTCTCTAGTCAATGAAAAGTGATGTTCTTCGGCAAGATGGGGCTGGGCAGTTGGGAAGAGGTTGCAACGCAACAGATCCTTTAGCAGGAGCAGCCGCTCTCTGTTACTGGCTGCTCAGGAGGTTTCTCTAGTTTGATGTCAATCACTGGAGGTGTCAGGTTAAGGGGGAAAAATAACACCCAATATGTAAAGCAAGGTGTGGTAAAGAACACAGAGAAAAGCGCAACAATGCGACACTTGGGTCTAGCAAAGCAGATCCAGGAAGTTAAGGGGATCTGCCCTTGCCTTTCCTTCCCACCCCTTGTATTCCAGAAGCATTTGCTTCTCCTCGCTGCCAATAAAGCAGGGACAGGGGGACTTGTTTCTGACCAAGGGTTGCATCACCTCAGTGGAAAAGGGTTGGGGACACATTCCAGAAGTGCCTGGGGCTACACATACCTCTGCCACCCCTTCCAGGCACCTTCTGAGGGCCATATGCTAGTGGCTGGCAATTCAGAGGAGGAAATGGGTGGACCAACAAACATTGCTTTACCTTTGTACAGTAACTAGTTCCCATACACCCTCACATCCCCTCCCTCCATTCTCTAGCAAGAAAAGCAAGAGGGCAGCATTAGATTTCAAGCTGGGGGTGGAGAAACTTGGTGGGCAAAGTGGAGCAGTGATGGGTGTGGTCTAGGGGTCAGAAAGGGGCCCCAGAGAGCCACCTTTGGCCCCTGGGGCTGAGGTTCTCCACTCCTGCACCACTGGCACACAATAAAATAAGCTCTTGTCAATGCTTTGCAAACAGCTGCCCTAAAAAGAAACTGTCTTAGGCTTCCCCAAGCTTGTACTGAAAGACTGCAGTATGGGACGAAGCTACTGAGAAGCTGAGCAAGGATACTGTCGTCTTTGCTTTTCTCTGGAGTGCTGTCCATCCCAGGTAAGGCAGCAGCCACACGGCGGAAGAGCTGGAAGGCAACACAAAGAGAAGGTGCAAGAAAATGTGGTAACTAAAAAATGCATTAGGGGGAGCACTGGGACAAGCTTAAGGGATAGAGAAATGTGAATACTGCAATAATTAGTATGAAAAGCCGTGAAGTCAGGATGGAAGCAGCACACTAGTCTTTAAAAAATATTTTGATCATGGAAGCTATGGAATCAAAGGGAAGGAGAAGTTAATCCATTCCAATACATCACCACCAAGCAGGGCACACTCAGAATTGGCGGGGAGAGATCTAAATTCCCTCAAGCAAGAGAAATCCCAAAATCCCAATATGAATTTTGGTGCTAAAAATGGCAGTGCTCCTTCCCGGGAACAGCACCAAGTTACCTGTTTCACATTATAGCCAGTCTTTGCACTGGTCTCAATGAACATCACACTCAGTTCTTTGGCTCTCTGTTCGCCTTCTTCTGTAGTAATTTGCCTGGAAATAATAATGCAGACATGAGAGAAAGAAAGGTAAGGCATTTGTCCTCTGAGGGAAAATTCAGTTGTCAAGGATCCCTCCCTGTCCTATCAACACTACAAGAGGACTCCTGAATCTCTGAACTGCCACCTTCATCAACTCAAGCTTTTGAGCGACCATGAAAAGTTAGAAACTCGGTGCTCACAAATCACAACAAGCAAAAGCAGGAAAACAAGCAATGCTAGAATCAGAGAGCTTTAATGCCTGCTGCATTTATAGAACCTTAGAGGAAAAAAGTAATAGAAACCTTTTTGGAGGCATTTCTACATCTCACCAAACCAAGTAAAGCCCCATAGCTATGCATGGTGGGCTGGCTAAACCCATTTTTGCTCTACCTGCATGTGATTACAAAACACAAAATGTAAGTCAAAACAGGAAAGCCACAAAACATGGTTAGTTGGCTTAGTTTGGTTAGGTGGGTCACATGTCACATAGAAAGCTATGCCACTGCTGCGTGGGAATTAATAATCTCTAACACCCTGTACATACCTGGTTTTATATAAAATCCTGCTTTATCCCTGGTTTCAATATACATCCTACTCAGTTCTTAGGCCTCTTGCACGCCCTCTTCTACAGAAATGAAAAAAATGTCACAGGAAAGGGGGAGAAAAATCCAAAAGGTAGCAAAAACTAAAAAGGGAATTGGTAGCAATAAACAAACAAACAAAAACAAATGAAGCTTCAAAAGATTGGCCAGCAACAGAAAAGCCAGCGAGGAAGAAGCACACAGCCCCCACAAAATAAAACAATAAGGACAGGTTGCATGTCTGCATAGGTTGCATGAGAGAGGTCTTCATTTTCACCTAAGACTTTCTTTGATTATTATAGTCTCTTAGGCTCATTTCACACAATCCAAAACAGAGCGGAACTGGTGTTTTGATGCCCATGGGGGATCCAAAACTAACCTTATACTTCCCTCCCTTTAAAGCTACAATTTCAATGTCTTGTGTAACATAAGCCATGGTTTGTAAGGATGTCTAAATGGGGGAACTATTGTTTGTATTTCCCTTCCAAATAGAAAATCATGGTTTAAAGTGGGTTTCAAATTCTGGTTTGGAAAGGAAGGACTAACCATTGCTTGGTGGTTTGGACACTGGAAAAAACATTTGTGTTTCATTAAAGGGGAAATTAAGAACAAAGTCGAATGCTAAGTGGAAGGAGGGAGCAAACAAGGCTGCAGCTTGCTTTTTATCTGCCCAATTTATCCTTTACCTTTAATACAGAAAATACTTACAGATGTAGGAAGAAGCTGAACAAAGAAACCGCAGATGTGAATGTCCCCCCCCCCAAATAATTTATTTATAATTCACATTATTGTAGGAATAAGTTGCTTTCCCTTTATATTAATAGAGCATTTTGCATGCTAAGATGGCTGTAGTAACATCTGTTTGAACAAGTGTAATTGTCAAATGAATTATGATGGCTTGCAACTAAGCAGCACAGATCCTATAAATGGTTAATTCAAGGGGACATGGACAGTACTTTAAAAACTGCTTTCTTAAATCTATGGAGCTCAACATATACTGCATGAATGTGCAGAGATGATAGCAGCAGAAATTAAACTAGACAGGAGACATTCCTAGGAAAATGGTGGAGGTGTAAAAGCTCCCTGACCATTCTGTCTATCCTAATAGGTGTTGCAATACAGGCGACTCTCAACTTATGGGGTTACATTCCAGGGACAGCACATAAAGCCAAAATCGAGTACTGTACAGTCAGAACACTCTCTCCCTGCACCTCTGAAATCTCTCTCAAGGTGAGTGCAATGGCAGGTGCGATTGCCAAAGCTTTTCCTCCCTGCTGCCCACCCCCTTTTATATATGTGCATAAATATGGATATATATTTGCCAAGCACATAAAGCTGAATGTGCACAAGTTAAATGCGCGTAAGTTGTGAGTTACCTGTATTTGCTAGCTGTCCATAGCTGGGAACTCAGCTGATGCTAGTCAAGATCTGCAACTGAAAAGCTGCGAATGATGAGTTTGGAAAACTCAAATTTATACATCTGATTAGGCACCGTACGGGAAGTACCGGCAGGAAAGATGTCCTGTTATCTCAGTTATTAAATCTATATCCCACACCTTCCCCGCAAAAAGGAGCCCCCAGTTAACTGATTGAATTATGAGTTGCATTGTATTTAGTGGTATGTTACAAATTATTTCTGCCATGTAACTGTGCCTTTGTTTTCAAGAACTACCCCCACTTAGATCAATGATCAAAGGAAGAACTGTAATTTTACCTGCTGACTTATTTCCAGGTTGTGCTAAAGCCATTCAGATTTTTGCTCCAGAGGAATTTATGAGTTTTTTTGTCCTATGTGTACTAGGTCCCTAGCTGGTCAAGGCGGCACCCAAATTTCTCATAAAGAAGTCACAGAGGCGTGGGGTTGGCAAAGCAGCTTCTAAAGGCCTAGCAGAATGCCACTGCATTTATTGGTCAATGATAAGAAGCTTCAAAACAAATCTCTCTCAAGGAAGATGTGATGCTTCCAGAGAATGGTTACAATTTAAAATATCTAAAGAAGCAAGATGTTGGTGCCATCTCAATTAAAGCCACAATTCTACCAGCCTTGCATGCTTTTTTTGGATGCATTTAATCCCGTTTCTTCACCATTAAAAAGGAGATATTTTCCTTTGCTTGTTCCTTCCAAAAGCCAGCTAGAAAGCTTTCAAGCATATATGAAAACAAAGGAACCTGACTCCCAACTCCCCAAATTACCTCTTGTCTGCAAGGTCAGTTTTATTCCCCACCAGCATAATGATGACATCACTTCCTCTTTCTGTTCGCACATCATCAATCCATTTGGAGGTTTGCTGGAAGGAATTCAGATCTGTGGGTGTGGGGGGAAGGCTTAATTAAAAACTTTAAAAAGCACAAAAGCTTTAAAGGCTCTTCTGCAAAAGTAAGGTACTTGCATACCCCATGGACCAGCATGACATACAACAAGCCCAGTTGCTTTATCTTTGGGCAGCCATGGCTCGGGGGTTCTGCGCTCTGACCCCTCTCTGAGAGGACTGCTTCCATACACTGTGAAACCAATCTCTCACTCACTTGTAATGTCATAGACTACCACTGCAATAGTTGAGTCACGGATGTAGCTGGGAATGAGGCTACGGAACCGCTCCTGGCCTGCTGTGTCCCAAAGCTGAAGTCGGACCTGCTGGTACCAGCCCAGGGAGGGGACAGAGGGACAAAAGACAGAAGAGGAAGAAATTGTCCTTTAGAGAAAAGGCAGTTAGAAAATGAATTTTATAGAATTGCAATAGATCTCCAAATGCACAGACAACCCAGTAGAAAATGCAGTGCTTAAGATGGAAGGAAAACACAGCAGACTACCCAAGACCTAACTCCTGCTTCTGCAAATAGGACAAATACTCATCAAATGATTCTACCAACCAAGACAGCCAACAACACCAGAGGCACAAAGTGGACTCATTTCTTCCAGTTCAGTAGACTCTTATAACCTCTAAATACTAGTGAACAGGGTATGCGAGTGAGAATTCCTATATATCTTACTCTATGAAAGCCAATACATCTGGGCAAGTTCTGCAAGATCTGTAGTTCGGCTGAGAACTACAGCATAGCTCCATCTAGAGAAACTGACATTCTCAATTCTGGATTCAGCTTTCCATTAAGTGTGAAGCCAAAACCCTTATTTTCAGCATGTGAATGGGGTAAGGTGCAAACTGCACAGTGCAGTCATCTGGTTCCTTACAACACCAGCAAGAAAAGGAAGACACTTCCTAAGGGAGGCAAATAGCAACAGAGCTAAATTAAATGGAAGCATTGCCAGTCATACCAAGAATCTCACAACTATCAGCATAGCACAATTCCCTGAGGAGCCCAATGGAGATGGGAGATGCCTTCAGGACAGGCAATGTGTTTTAAAGGTTCATGGAGGAAAGTCAGTATACACATTTAATTAACAAACTCTTTATTTAAAATAATAACAACAACACATAACATACCAGCCCTTCCTCTTGGGAGCTATGTAAAGCAGAAACTGGAACTAGCTATTGGGGCAAAGAGAATAAATTTCAGCTTTGGATTGCATCCAAAGAGATATCATGACTAAGATTACCCCTTCCACCACCATCCTCAACATTGTTTGTGACTGGTTAGAGCTGTAACTGTGTCTACAATGAAGACCAAGGAATAAAAAAAGCACCCAGGTGAGTCTACAAATGGAGTTTATGCACCCACATTGACAGTTCTGATGGATTGCATGGAACTGATTCAAGGAGAAAGGTTGTCACTGTACCAGAGACAAGAGGAGCCACTTGATTTTATTTACCGTATTTTTCGCCCTATAGGACGCACCGTCCCATAAGGTGCACCTAGTGTTTTTGGGGGGAAATAAAGGGAAAAAAATTATTTCCCCCCCAGGCGCGGGGCTGGGGCGGGGGAGGCCCGCCGGAGCTTCCCCTGACCCCAGCCCCAAACAGGCAGCTCTCTGCAAGCCGTGGGAGCCCAGGGCTGGCTCCCGCCGCTTGCGGAGAGGTCCGCGAAGCCTGGACGTGCTGAGCTCAGCGCGCGCAGGCTTCCGCATGCAGGCACCTCTCCGCAAGCAGCGGGAGCGCTCTCCCCGCTTGCGGAGAGGTCCGCGAAGCCTGGACGCGCTGAGCTCAGTGCACCCAGGCTTCCGCATGCAGGCACCTCTCCGCAAGCAGCGGGAGCGCTCCCCCCACTTGCGGAGAGGTGCGCGAAGCCTGGACGTGCTGAGCTCAGCGCGCGCAGGCTTCCGCATGCAGGCACCTCTCCGCAAGCAGCGGGAGCGCTCCCCCGCTTGCGGAGAGGTCCGCGAAGCCTGCACGCGCTGAGCTCAGTGCACCCAGGCTTCCGCATGCAGGCACCTCTCTGCAAGCGGCGGGACCGCTCCCCCCGCTTGCGGAGAGGTGCGCGAAGCCTGGAGAGCGAGAGGGGTCTGTGCGCACGGACCCCTCTCGCTCTCCAGGCTTCAGCGAAAGCCTGCATTCGCCCCATAGGACGCACACACATTTCCCCTTCATTTTTTGAGGGGAAAAAGTGCGTCCTATAGGGCGAAAAATACGGTATTTATTTAAATAATCCCACTTTCCCCATACTAACTGAAGCATTTTACTGCATAAATATACATGAATCAAACAAAGCAAGTTCCTAAACATGTACACTAACTCCATGAAGCAAATCATTGCAATGTTTACACCAGACTAAGGTGGTCGTAGCAATACAAGGACAGACAAAGCAAGAGCAAGGAGGAGCGGGAGAGAAAGGGTGCAGATGAACTACTGATGGGGGGGGGGCTCCTTTGCACACTGCCCTAGGCTGAGGGACAAAGTCTGCGGCACAGGGAGTCTCCACCCATAGCTCTCCTCCTTCCTTCACATATATCTCAATGCAGTTGTATTGAAGAGAGGGGAAGTGTCAGCAATCAGCAGGGCCACTGAGTCAGGAAGCCACTATGTGGCCCTGACACATATGGTCACAGCTGCTGCTAACCCACTGCACAGGAAGATGTTTAGTGAGCCGCCCCCCCACCATGCAGAGAACATGGGCGCAAACCAAGAATCTCCCTACAGGTGTGCAACGGAGTTTGGTCTGCTGTGGTGAATGGGGCACTGTCCCACTAGCCTCAGTGTGGTCTCAAGTCAATCCTCACCTGCCTCCCATCTACTGTTGGCTTCCCACCCTAAGTCCCAAGGAGCACTTGGTGAAAAGGTGTGGCATTTTCAAGGAAGCCAATATGTCTTTAAGTGAGCATGATTTCAGGATCTATAGCTTCAGGTGAAAGAAAATAGGGAGACACCTTTTTATTGCATTCTCTTCCAATGGAGAATCCTTCAAAATCTTCCTTTTGGAGGTCTATACAAATATTGTTTCCCCCCCCTTTTTTAAAAAAAGAAAAAGCTTTCATACAGGGAAAGTTCATTTTCCCAACCAACTCAGCCCATTAGCAGTTATTCCCAAGTATGGCCATCTTTTTGCCTTTCCTGTCACTGTCCACATCAATGCAAAGCAAACAAGACACCACAGGGAACCTGGAACACACAGAAACTGCTGTCACAGAGCTGCGGTTGAGCTGAAAGTGCAGAAATGTTATGTATTCTCGCCTGCCTCACACCCATTTTGACAGACTGCACAGGGAGTGCTGATGTGGAGTCAACTTCCCCTTCAGTGACAGGTTTCCAGGCCCACTGGGAAACTGGCTGGGCACAATCATCTCCATGTACATGTGCAGTTGGTCATGGAGGAGTGTTGAAATGTACTGCATTGCAAAATCCTTTCCACCACCCCTTTGGGGGCAGGGGCTAAGAAGGTAGTCCTGCTTCTACACTTGGCCTCCTAAATCTCAAGGCTTTTTTCCAAATGATTTTCACTGATATTAACTCTCTTCAAACTCAGGTCCTGTTTAGTACACATGCTCACCTCATATGCACTAGTTCTGTGGCTATTTAAGGTGAAGCCATCGTTCCTAATTGTTCCTACCAGCCATCTTACATATCTCTGTCTTATTGCTTTATTATGGTTGTAACTGTACTGTCTGAATACAATTGTTTTCTTATAAATGGAGCACACAGATGCTACAATAAAATAAAAAACCAATAAGTAAATGCAGAAAAATGGCTCAAAAACTCCAGGAGGGAATTGTCAGTGGCAGAGGATTAAAGGACCACAAACAATTCTCCAAGTCTTTTTGTAAATTGCTTTGAATCTTTTTAACAAACAAACAAACAAACAAACAATTAAGCAGTGTATAAATTTTATGAAATAAATAATTGATTAATAAACTTCCTAAGCTGGGCCATCAAAAGGTATGGATTAGTAGCTTTCATACAAACTGTGGCAAACAGAAATACATACTCCTTTATGCAACACATGACTTGATGGAATGCACTGCTGGCCAAGGGCACAGAACATGTATGGGGAACTTCTGGCCCTCCAGATGTTGCTGAACTAAAATTCCCAACATCCCATGTCAATTGCCATGGTGGCTTGGGCTGATGGGAAATGAAACCAATATCACCAGAAGGACATTGGGTTAGGGAAAACTGGGCTATAGTATTTGAGATAGCAAAACTGGGCCTAACATCGCCCCTTAAGAGGCTCAAGTAAACTATAGATAGAGATGATGGCCACAGTACTCCTGTTCCAATAGCTTCCAGGCTGGGTTATTGCAATGCACTCTACGTAGGGCAGCCCTTAAAGATGCCTCAGAAACTTCAGCTGGTCCAAAATGTAGCAGTTAGATTACAGGCTGGGGTTGCCTTTAGAACTCACATAATCAATTTTAAAAACAGGTGCATTGGTCACCCATTCATTTCTGAGTGCAAGTAAGGTGTCCATATTAGCGTTTAAAACCCTAAAAAACTTAAGACCCCAAATATCTAACAGACTGTCTCCTTCCCTATAGGGGAAGGTGTTAAGATCAGTTCCATTGACCTCAGAAGTCTGAGGTGGTGGTAGTGGTGTGGGAGAGGGCATTCTCTGTGGCAGGTCCTAGGATGTGGAATTCCCTCCCCTCAGAAGTGCATCTGGCACCTTCAATATACAACTTTCATCATCCACTAACGACGCACCTCCTTGCCCTGGCCTCTGACACATGAGATAGGTATTTTTGGGACACACCATTTCCCTGTGGCTGTGATTTCTGGTAGCTGTTTTTAATGCTGACTGTAGTAACCTGCCCTGAAAGTTGTTGGTGAAGGATGGGTAAATAATAAAAACAATAATAATTGCTAGATAGTGGAAACATACTAAATTGCCAGGTGCTAATTTTGGGGTTTTAAAATTTATTTATTTATTTCCTTTCTAAGGGGATAGGCACTTAATCTGTTTTATTAAAACCGGTATAGCTTTATTGTTATTTGTAACAGGAATTTTCATTTTCGGTATCATATTTGTAGGGCTACAAAATCTATATCAGCTGAATATAAATATTTGCCCAATTATAATTTACATACTAAGAAACAGTTAAACAAAAAAAGTGGTGGGCCTTTGCTAGTAACAACAGATTCTATCAGGTGATCCTTTGCAGGCTTTTGGGTGGTTTTAGTCCTCTCTGCTGCCTTACTGAGAAGGACAGAACCAGAGCTCTCTTCTCCACTGTGTACAGTGCCTTTGCAGAGCCTAAGCCACAATACCTACTTGTCAGATCAAAGACAATGACAGCCGCAGCAGAGTCCCGGATGTAGCTGGGAATGAGGCTGCGGAATCTTTCCTGACCGGCTGTGTCCCACAGCTGCAGCCTGATCTGGGAAAACAGAAAATGTGGGGGAAGGGGGGAAGGGAAGAAAGAGCAGAAATGTGGAACACAAAATAAAAACAAAAAATTATGTGAAATAAAAGAAAAAGAATGCAAACTCTTTGAGGAAAAATGCAAGCAACAAAAGGGGTAGGGAAATGGTAAAATGAAAAAAAATTCAGTGCAAAATAAAAAGAAGGGCTTGCCCAAGGGTACCTTGCGATCATAGCTTCTGAACAGATCCCTTTAAATGTGTTAAAACAGACAGCTTTTACCCACAGTGGAAGCAAAAGAATACAGCAGGTACAAGAAGTGGAGGCCCAAGCTGCCCCAATGGGATTTCTTCTGACACTCAGCCTAATTGTGTACCCCCTTATGAAGCCCCACAACAAAGATACATGTCAAGGGCTCATTAACAGACACATACAGAGCATGAAGGCTTCAACAGAGATCTCAGTGTTCTCAGTGTGCCCTTCAGCTACTCCATAGGTGTACTTTGTCTGTGCATCAAGTGAGTTGAATAATAACAGGGAGGAGTCATGCCAAAGCCACAGTTGCTGTCCACAATGGGAAGAAAGAGGTTAAAGGGTATTTTACCCAAATGTGGTGTCACAGGAACCAGAGGGTGGAGTCACTGCTGCCCATCATTTCTAAGTAGCGTAGTAATAAACGTTAAAGGAATTGTCAGCAACGGCACAGTTTGGCTGGACAGGATTCCAGTCTGAGACAAAGAATTATCTTGAACCAAAGGTTAGGTTTCTGCTTACAGCCATACCCTAACACAATGGTTCCCAAACTTTATTTTCTCACAGATCATTTGAAATTGTCATAGGTCTTGGCAGACCACTGAATTGTTATTCTGCCTGTTGTAGCAACTGCTGCGCAAGATGCCATATAATTTCTAACTGTATTGTTATTTATTCTTTTTTTTTTCTTATCCAAATTGTAATACAATAAAATACAATATGAAATATAAAAGAAGCAATAGAATTTTAGAAAAATTATGAATATTGAATATGATGGATGTGCTGACTTGCATTTCCAACCACAAATCCAGAGACTTGCCACAGACCACTCGATGAAGCTTGTAGACCGCTAGCGGTCCATAGACCAGTTGGGGAACCCCTTCACCAACATATAAACACTCCGAAAATGACCTAAGAAAATTCTTACTTTAACTCCAGGAGACAGAAGCAAGGTAGCACTAGAGGCACAGCCAGTTCAGGCTGAGATGCCAGATAATTCAACAGTTTGCTGTCATAAAATAGAGCCAACATGCTACCCTTATTTCAGTTAGGCTGTAAGAAATCCAGGTTCCATTCCTCATTTGGGTTTTGTACCCATTAGGCTGCTTCTCTCTCAAAGACTAAATTTCCTCTACAGGACTGTTGCAAGTATAAGAAAATGACTATAAGGCATTTTGCACATTTTTAAATTGCGGGAGAAATAATTTTGCCAAAAGAGCCTCTAGCTGCCAGACTGGCCTCCCTCCTGTATCAGAACCAAGAATGTTGCAGCCAATGATTAAAATTTCACGGCCACAATAAAAGTTGGTTCCATGGGACTTAAAGGCAAAAGCACCACATTTTCTCTGTCAAAACTAATCCGCCTTTGCAATTTTGTACACAATCTACCCAGTGATGTGGATTTCAAAGGACCTCTTCTTTCATTCTCCCTTTTTTAAAAAAGCACAATTCTAACCTAGTGATTCAGGGAGAGAAATGCTTGCAGGTTATGGAGGAATGCAAGCTGAGCCTACTAAAGACTCCCATATTCAATAAGACACAAAAAGTCGTGACTCTGGGGAAATCGCTTTCCTCCTGCATGGTACAGTTTGTCACAAATAAAAAGCCACAGCTGGCTTACCCTCCTTTGCCAGAGACCATGATTGGAAGGGGCTGCCAGGGGATTTAGGGCCACTCTTAGAAGGTGAAAGCTGTCAAATACAACACAACCCAGGACAGCGATCACATACTTTTTCCAGGTTATGCACACAGACGACCCCACTCACCGTGCGATCTTCTAAATACATAGTCTTTGAGAGGAAATCAATTCCAATAGTTGCCTGGAAAAACAAGAAAACTCTCAGTAACTTTGAACTACAACAGACATCTAGTTAAGAGTTGCTGGAAGTCCACAAAAAATCAAGTTCTTGAATCATATACAAAGACATGTGCGGTAACCTCAATACTGAACACATTGAATGAATGATTCCTGTGCAAAATGAATTATGGAGTTGCTTAATAAAAGAAAAGGTAATCAATCTAACAAGTTTTGGTCCTCTTGTGATCCTGTTCATCTGGGAGGAGGAAACTCAGATAAATTAAATAATTTTGGAGGTTGAAGAACAAGGGGGGGGGATTGCTGTAGAGAATAATTTCCATAGTGCACAAAGCTTTTTAAGTGGGTTGAGAGGCCCAATTATTTAATATATCACCCTGATTACAGGTTATGAAATACATTTACCTCGCTGAGATAGTAGTCTCTGAACATCATGGTGCCTTATGGAAAATGAATTAAGACTTGCTTTGGGATTGATCTGTATGCTTCAATTCAGCTGAGGCGCAAGATCTATGTGGCAATATCCAATATTGCACAAGCCGATTTACCCTTCTTCTCCACCACCCAGTAGCTCCCTCTAAATCTGGATGCCAGCCAGAGGGGCTACAGGTGGAAGACAAAAAGGACTTGCATATGCTGAAGTCCATTCAGCTTCTGGATGGACACAATTAGGTTTCAACCGTTAACTATAGCAGCAACTCTTTAAAGTCAACACAGCATAAAAACATCAATAAGAAGCCGAGTTGAACAAATCTGCTTTAAAGTCATAAGAACGTAATAGCCTGCTGGATTGTGCCAGTAGCCCATCTGGCACAGCATACTAAATGGCCAACCAGATGCCTATCAGAAACCTGAAATGATAGGACATTACACTGTTCCAGGGAGTTCCAAAGATGTGGTACCAGTACTAAAAAGCCCTATGGCTGGTAACAATCTGACGTTAATTGTGTTGGGTTTGAGAGCAGGGTCTCCAAGGCCAATCTCAGGGCAATGCAGGCTCGTGAGGGTGCAGGCAGACATACAAATAACCTGCTCTTAGACCTTTTAAGGTTCCAAAAGCCTAAACCATCACTTTAAACTGAGCCTGGAAAGAAAGAGAAGCAACCAATGCAACTGACACAGGACTAGTGTTGTTATATGCTCATTTTGTAAATTATATGAATTTCTGGAGAAAACCTTTTTCAGCCAGTTCAACTTTGTCTCTGGATAAAACCTAGTAGTAAGCTTCTTATTACAAGGTGTGTAGACATACATCAATAAGAGCTGTTACAAGGTGTGTAGACATACATCAGTAAGAGCTGTTGCTAAGTCTGGCAGCAGGAGAAAGTTATTTGCAATATATATAGTAGAAACAATGGTCCTAGGCTGTTCAATATGTTTTTATTTGGCTTAAATCTGCTTTTAGGTGTATATATTATTTATAATATTTGGTTGCTTTATGTTGTTTTCAATTTTAAAACTGTAAATGTTCCTTCAGCCTATTCAATAACATTTTCTTTTATCTACTGGCAGCATATAGATGTGTCCAACCAATATCCAGATTCCAGACCTCTAGAACTACACTAGTTTCTAAACTTCTCCATGAAAACAGTGCATTTTAAATGTACTTATGCAGGATGCTTGACCATGCTCCCACTTACCTGGTATGTGTTGTCAAAACTGTCATACATAAATCTGGTGATCAGGGATGTTTTTCCAACTATAGAAGAGGGGAGAAGAGAAATGGCTCTTTATATATGAAGTGTAGGAGCGGCACTCAAAACACCTGCCCACACACAGAGTCAAGATCTCCAGAATATCATGGCACATTATACTATTCCTTCCTTTTAGCAACCTACATAAAGTAGCATGAGATTTTTGGGTCTGCTGCCTTTAGAAGTTGTTGTGCAGACATATTATTTTATTTACACAAGCAGCCCCTTTGTGTACTGGGCACTGTGGGACATATATACAGAAAGCAAACAATAAACATAGTGATCCATCACAATGTGAATCAAATAAGTATGATCTGTCTGAGGGATGAAATGTGTGGCCCTGTCCTCCTGGGCTGGACACTGTCACCTGCTCTCCTGGATATGCTCGAGAATGGGTGAGAATGAGAAGAGTGCCTCCAGATATGGTGATCTTCGTCAAGGGCAAAACAGTCCAAACTGTCACTGTCATAGCTTGTAACTAAGAACTATGTTTGGTCTTGTTTTTCCTTCCTCTCTCCAATATCTTCTTCCTTGTATGTCATTTTTAGAAGACTGTGAGGCTGAGTACAGAGGTCATATTCCAGCAGCTTATAAAAATAAGTTTTGAGAGCCCTTTTGATGGGATATAAATTTTGCAAATAAATAAATAAATAAGAGTTTTAGATCATTACTGTCAACCACAATCCTAAACCATTGAAAACCGAGATTGTTCTATGATACTGCAAAGGTGTGGGCCCATATTTCCCATCCAAAACTTTAATTTAATAGTACAAGTCTTAGCATGGAACAGAATGCTGGTGACATCCTCAATTCTACATACTAGGGCTTAAACGCCATTTCTTCCAACAAACCTTATAAAGACTTTAAAATAGCTGAACCAGTTTTAACTAATGCAAGCACAACCATGCTTGTTGTGATAAAAGCAACATATTCCTATAATTTTCATTTTTCTTCACCTTACTACAACATATACATGATAACAGCCACAAATGTCGCTATATATTCAGTGTTTCAGAATAATTACAAATTCCATCAGTGGACAGAACCAGCATAGACACAAATAATTTTGTCACATTAAGACAAACCATTAAGATAGGGGGGTTTCTAGGAGGTTCTATATTTATTTCACCATTGACGACTTTGTTAGCTCCCATATCACGCTTCAATACATAGGATGTTGGGCATTAGCCAACACTGTAATTCAGAGCACTGGAAAGAAATTTATGTGAAACACTTCCAGCCATGCTCTTAGAAAAAGTGCTTTGAACTTGACTTTATTATTCACACATAAGTGTCCTAGAAGCTGTCCTCTGGAACAGGATGGATCAATTCACTGGATCAGCTGAGAAGGTAGAAAGTGATGAGCTCACCATTTAGTAAGCTCAACTCCATCAGCCATTAGTATGCCCAAGTGCCAACAAGACACTGTACAACAAAAGCCATTTCACACAATAAATGTTACCATAGATATGCTGACAAATTCAGCTGTGATATGTCACTTCCAATGATAATAATTTTAAAAAGATTATCGTCAAGGATGATGCTCTTAACATTAAAAAGGATTGGGAATTATAAAGTCTTCTACCAAGCAGACCAAAATATTGGTAGCAATCTTAGCTTCAAAAATATATGGTAAAAAGATATAAGGTGTGGAGGAGTATTGGCAAGTCCTAGAAACTACCTCACTTTGAGTTTCTTTTGCTTTTTCTATGCACATTAATTCAGTAGCATCATGCTCAATGAGACTTACTCCTATTCCATATGATCAACACATTTTAAAGCTTCCCAATCAAAATTCCTAGGATCCCATGGAAATGAGCAGTGGGAGCTTGAGTACAATCTCTCTCTCTCTCTCTCTCTCTCTCTCACACACACACACACACAGAGAGAGAGAGAGAGAGAGAGAGAGAGCATCTTATAATACTTTCATCTGGGCAACCTGGGTGGTGATGGTAGGTATCATTTCAGGTTTGTGGTGCCACACTTCTCTCATCCTTCCAATACCTTTCCAAAGCCTTGGATGAATGAAGGAATCGCAGCAAGGGGCATTTATAATAACAAAGTATCACTTGCCCCCATCTGTTTATGCAACTCCAGAGACACTATGTACACTGATGGAGATGTAGTTGTTCAATTACACTAATGATGCCTTAGCCACCTTCATTTCTCCCACCCAAAGCTTCTGCATTTTAAGGAGCATGCATGCATTTGTCATCTTACACAGCTCTTTACTTGAGGAGGGATCCTGGCAGCTTTTGCTCCTACAATTCGACAAGGCACCATATAAAATATCAGGATGTATCAGAATCATACAGTCACAAACTTTTGTTTCCTCCTCTTACCCAAACTCTGGAATGTCAAAGCGGTATTTGGGGAGTGGGGACAGCAGAAAGACGGGGGGGGGGGGGCGGCGGCTTGCTTATGGCTTCCTGACAGGGTTTCTGACAAACCACATTAGGCACATACAAATAGCCTCACCAACTACTGCCCACCCAAAGCCCAAAGCAGGAGATCTTCTTATCTAAAATGCTGAGTGGGACCTCATATGTTTTTGCTTATGTAACTCCGCGAAGCACCATGGACAGCAAAACAGCGGCGGCGGCACCTGCATGTTGCTCCGCACTTGAGGGTTCGGCATGTCGAGGAGGGGAGGGAAATTCTGCCCGAGGGTCATCGCCATAGGGTCATCCCTCAGAGATACTCTCCTCACCACCTGCCCGCCCTAAACCCCCGGGGCCCCGCGCTCACCGCTCTGCTCGCCCAGGAAAACCAACTTGAACTTGCGCAGCGGGTTGCCGAACTCGCCGCCGGCTCCTCCAGGCGCCGTCATGGCAAGCGGAGCAGGGCTGGGACTGGGGGAGGAGGAGGAAGAAGAGCGGGAGGGATGGGTGTAAGGATGGAAGGCCGGGACAGGAGCCAGGTGCCAGGGAGAAGGAGCGAGGTAAGGTCAGGGGAAGAACCGGGCTGTGCCGACCAGAAAGAAGACACGGCAACAGCGGAGCGACACCTGATGGCGTCACTTCCGCTCCGCGGCCGCCCGGCCCCCGCCTCCGAGGGACGAGAGAGGGATGAGCTCATCCTGAGCTGCACGGAGGGGGAGGAGGGGGAAAGAAGAGATACAGGCCGGCTGGAAGAGACCGAGGATGGCGTCGTGAGATCATCGGGTGTGACATCACGGAAGGGCGGGGTTTAAGAGGCCGACGGCGCGGCGCTAACCACAGAGATAGGAAAAGGGTAGAAAGAATCAGTACTTTTTTGTATCTTCCATAGCATACAGAATGGTTTAGTTTTTGTAAAATATGCAGGGATTTATGATATTTAAAATGAACCGTGGAAAGATAAGGGGGAAGGCACTGATATTTTAAGGATGTTTAAATGAGTATTTTAAATTGTAAAACAGAAAATTCAATAATATATATATAAAAGAAGAAGGAAAAAAAAACAGGACTTCCACAGTTATTTGCGTGGGGTGGGGGGAAGGATTATAAACATAGCACTGAGGTTCTCTTCGGTCCCGTGTTGCTGGTTTTTTTTTAATTTTTATTATTATTATCACCATCATTTCAATTCTATACCAATTTATGTTTGCCAGAAAGAAAATCTCAAGGCGATTTACAGCCTTCATTAAAACATCAAATAAAAGAAGTCAGATTCATGCTGACCAAAAAAAAAAAAGCTCCTCTCATACAGTGCTATGTAAAGAAGGAAAGTTTAATGTCTCCCTCAAATACCCCTTTCCACCACCCCTTCGATTTTTCTTTCTCTGTTTCCTCCCATTTTGTTACTCATGGAAAGTCTTTTAATAAAAAATGTCAAGTATTGACTGGCTGGATGAGGAGGAGTGGTGGGAGGCTGGGGAACCCCCAAGGGAACCCCCAGAGAAGGAAGGCTCAGAGCCAGGGGACTGGTGGAGGGATACCTAGGGGAGGTCAGAGGGAGAGGCCTGGGAGGAAGGGTTGAATGCTGAAGGGGCAACAGAGTTGAATGAGCAAGAAGAGCAGATGATGGGAGCAGTTAAGACTCTGAGGCTGAAGCAGGGGGCGGGGGGGGGGGGCAGGCAAGAGCTGCAGAAGAATGCCAGGAGTTTGCCTCTCCTACTGCAACAAGCTTGGGATACATCTGGTAGGGAAGAAGCTGTAGTGGAGGTAGAAGAAGGGGACCGTCAGTCCTGGCAACTGCTCTACGGGGCAAGATCTGCCAATTGAATGCCATTTTCTTGAATAAAGAATTAACTACAATGACAGACTCTGCGTCTTGTGTGCTGTGACCTGCATCTGAACTCAGCTTTGACAAGTATACATTCAAAGCAACATAATTAACAGGAAACTAATACAGACATTTCGAAAGAAGGCAGTACTAAAAGAAGTCAGATGTAAAATGCACATTAAAAACAACATAATTAGCAAGGGGATAAAATATTATCATAAGCATAGAACAGATCAGCTGCTGTTGCTGCCAGTCTTGCTGCCAGTGGTTCATGGTGGAAGCTCAGGCTGGATGACCCGGGTCTGCCATAAGAGACAGCCCAGATGGTCCCTGGCCTCTTCAGCAGCCTCAGATTTCGTATTATACTGCATTTCATTAAAAAAAACAACACACCCCAAAGTTTTAATCGTATCTCATGTCCACCACATGTACATTAAATGTATCGCTTCGACACCTACAACATGCCGTCATTGAAACATGAAACTGAATTTTCTTGAAGTAAAGTACCAACAATTAAGATTGCCATGTGTCCTCTTTTTCTAGGACACATCCTCTTTTTGAGGGGTAAAATTTGAGACAAATTGCATTTATGTTGTTGGGTCCCCTCCAAGCCTATAGTCTACTACAGTGGTACCTCGGTTTAAGAACTTAATTAATTCGTTCTGGAGGTCTGTTCTTAATCTGAAACTGTTTTTAACCTGAAGCACCACTTTAGCTAATGGGGCCTCCCGCTGCCACTGCGCCGCAATTTCTGTTCTCATCCTGAAGCAAAATTCTTAAGCTGAGGTACTATTTCTGGGTTAGCGGAGTCTGTAACCTGAAGTGTCTGTAACCTGAGGTACCACTGTATCTGCCGGATTGGAGTCTATACGCTGCTGAAGTGGTCAAACCAATTCCTTGGTTAAATCCAAGGCCTAGCCAAGCCTGTAAAGCATTGTTTTTTACATGTCTAAAGAGTTGGTGAAGTATAGGTGTATTGTCCCTTCTGGGCTTGGCACATGTATACCCAGTCACAAGAATATTGAACATTTGTATATGGGGCGTTGCCAGTAGTATTCTCCTTATTTTTTGCCAATGCTAATTTGTTTCCATACATCTTCCAAATTATTATAACCTAAGAACTTCCCCATGATTATTTCAGCTCTGACAAATTATCTGTGCATGCTTTTTGCATAAGAGTCTGATGTAAAACCTTTGACATGACTTTTGTATTGTGACATGTCACCCCAACCTCCAGGTGGTGAGAGACTCCAGGGTTTGTGTGCTTACTCGGTATTCTGTTCTCTTGGATGGAAGGTGAACAGACACTGTTGTGTCTGCAACATATAATGTTGTATTTAAACATATATGCATCTTGAGCATAGGATAGAGGGGCTCACAGTGCATTGCTCCTCCATTAGCCACAGCTTTAGGTCTAGCACAAAGCAAGGCACATCTGTCCAGCTATCACAGCATCTCTCCTAAAAGGTTTCCCAAGGTCCTATCTTGCCCACTCCCCCTTGTTGCCCCTTTTGGTTCCTTCCCACCTGGATGCAGATAATTGCAACTCAGCTACTCTCTTTCAAGTTCCCAGCAGGGCTTCAAAGGAACTAATTGGTTACTAATCTTCCCCCAAACTCATATCACTCCCACCTCCAGCTTCCTAACAAATGGCCAATCAGTCTGCATGTTTAGCAGTGGCCTTGTAGTGAAGGTTTTGGTGATTAGTATACAATTAATGCTGAACTTCTTGTAGCTGACCAGTATTTAGTTGCAATCTTCCATGCAGATCTTTAATACAATATATATACAAGCTAATTATGCTTGTCTGAGGGGTAAAGAAGTGTATGATAAATTATTGGCGTTAAGGGAGAATTATCTATAGCCCCAAGCTTTGCTCTGTTTAACCAAATAGTAAGTTCTTTTAAAAAAGGATTGTTTATCTTAGCCAAGTGCTGCACTCTAGTGGTTACAAAGGAATACGCTCAAACTCTATAATCAACTACTGTACAGTATAACTTCACTAAATGGAATGACAGGAAGCTGTCCCTGTTTCCTGTCTTTCCATTTAGTGTAGTTATACTGTAGTTGATTATAGAAATATTCTGCCTAGTTTAGAATGCTTCATAATATAATACAAGGTTTGGAATACACAAGCCACCTTCATTTCCTTAAATAAAAACAAAAACCCAAATGCTTAGTGTTTAGTCTAGATTTTTCCCTTGGTGCATAAATAGGCTAAATAAATTCTGCTTAATTTGTCTTTGAGAATGTCTACAGGTAATTCTTGAAATTAAAAAAATAATAATGGGGGGGGTTCCATGAAATTTAATAACAGCTATTCTTCCCAAACAGGACAAATTTAATTTTTTCAAACTCAGCCTTAACTTTTCATAATGGCAAATTAAAGTTAAAATTTTAAAGGTTGTTTAAATTCTTAGAGAACTTTATTTTCCAAATATGTTAGCCAATGGTTCAATAGAAAACACACGTAGAAAAGGTGGTAGGGCTACATCATTTTGTGCCCGTCTCCACGTTGGAAAAACCATATTGTTTATTATTGACCCTAGCCCTAGTTTTGCTATTTGCATATAATTGTTTAAAAACCCCTCCTTCAAAATCTCACCTTCAATATTTTGATATTGTATAATTTCCACCAAGAATTTATTTGCAAGTTTATCAGATCTTTGGATGCATCCAATGAGAGGAGCAATAATGGAATTGCATATTTCTTAGCACAGTGTACTAGGCTAAGGGTTTTACAAACTGGGTCAGCAATGTGCCTGTACTTAATCCTGTTTTGTCCAAATTAACATATTGTGGAGCTATATTGCTTAGACTATTAGTATGCTGGCAATAATGTCGTGTTCTGATATAGAAGGCTTATAAGAATAAACAGACTCAGCACTTTTCCCTGGCGTATTGTTTTTAACAATTGCCATGTCTCAGGAATTTGATTATTGTCCAATATATTATTAAAAAAACATAAGGGGAGCGAACCTCTGCAGAAAGGGTTTTGGGGGGGCAGAGGAGATGGTTGGTTCTCTCCCCCACCCCTTTTGGATGTGTATAAAGGTAAAGGGACCCCTGACCATTAGGTCCAGTCGTGGCCGACTCTGGGGTTGCGGCGCTCATCTCGCTTTACTGGTCAAGGGAGCCAGCGTACAGCTTCCGGGTCATGTGGCCAGCATGACTAAGCCTCTTCTGGCGAACCAGAACAGCGCACGGAAACGCCGTTTACCTTCCCACCAGAGTGGTACCTATTTATCTACTTACACTTTGACATGCTTTCGAACTGCTAGGTTGGCAAGTTGGATGTGTATGCTACTGTTTTATTTCTTTGTTACATATTATTCTCTCTCCTGTGTAGTTTAATGCTGTCAAAATGATTTGTATTGTTTAATATATTGTATAACTTATTATTATTATTTACTTGTTGACATTGATCCTGTGTGGGAGAGGTGTGGCATCTAGAGAGATAATGGCATTGTAACCCTGCGAGATGTATGCTACAAGATTAATGTAAAGGCACTGACACTAGTGCATCCCTCCTGAGTAATGCCAGGGCATTTTCCAGGTTGGCAGTTCTTGTCCATGTATAACTGCCTTGTCCTAAACGTGTTATGTGGCTCCTCTGATGTGCGGTTAGGCCTAGTAACTTTCTGCTAGGCCTTTAATGCTTTGGTTAGTTCACTTACCTCTTGATGGGAAAAACAACTGTTGGGTTTTTTGACTACGTGCTATTCCGTGCAGCTTCACACAGAGTCAATTAAGAGTTGGAAAAAAGCCAATGATGACTGAGCAGAGAGGCATTATCTGCCTGGAGATATGGGACCCTGGATACAGCTTTACCATTGGTTGAAGTCTCACACAGGCATAATGACTTTTGACCCTTACCGACTGGAGTGTGTGTTGGTTAGTGTGGTGTTCTGAGAGTGGTTTGGAGTTTGTTAAGAGAGAGCCAGTTAAGATCTGTGTTTCTGTTCTTGTATATAGTAACTTGTAGAGTCATATAGTAACTTGTAGAGTCTGCTGTAAATAATAAACACATCCAAGTAACCAAGCTACTAGTAGCAGCGTTTTGTTCCCTCTTCGTCTATCCTGCCTGCAACTGATTGCTTTCTGGAACTCAGCGTATGCTATGCTAAGGTCTGGCTAAGGTCCTGCAACAGGTCAAAATTGCAAAACACCACCACCACCAACAGAAATTAAACATGAATTTATTGGGTGGGTGGGTGTACCACCTATGGCCGTGTTTTGTGACTAGCGCAGTCAGATCATCCATTTTGCAGCAGTTTCTTCAGATTCCCAAATGTGCTCACGGGCACCAGAAGGGCGGTTTCTTTCAAGTATAGAAGTTAGGTGAGAGGTCAAAGGAGCTGGGAATACTTTTTTTGTGACTAGCCAGGAAATTGTCTCTATTTCATTGAGATTAACTGAGTTATTGGTACCAATTTATTTCAAAAAGGTGTAAAGTGGCCTAGTCTGCTTATCACGTGTGAAGCATCCCAGTGCAGTTGTAATGTTGGGGTTGTAGCAAGCAGACCACTAAAACAAGAGTGTGGTAATTTGAGGGGCAGGCAAGGAAGTCAGGGAGAGTAGGGGTAGGTTTCAAGATGAGTGTGAAAGGAAAATGGGGGAAGGAAATATTACTGGATATCATGACAGAATGCCAGCATGCATGTTTGAGATTTATGTTTCGTGTGTTGCAGCCTTCTGCCAGTTCAGTTTTGTGTAAGCTAGTATGAGAGGTTGCCCTGTTTATAACCTATTTAAGAGAGCAACCATTCTCCTGGCAGCTTTTGTGAGGCATGGTTAAGACACATACATAGGACTGTGTGAGTGGTAGATGGACATGGGACCCATTTAAGAATATTACGCAGTGCCACTGACATCCCTGCACAGTGGTTATGGCACAAATATAGTCTCTGGGGAATCTGGTGCTTCAGGGCAACACTGTCAACAACTGGAGAAAGTGGAAGCATGGGTTAAAAGTATACAGTGTTGCTTGAGGTTCACATACAAAGAATGACATGCTCCAAAATGCCTGATTTCTGCACATGCCTAGAGAAAAGACTAGGGAGGTTTTCATATCCATTCACTTCACTGTTGAGGCTAATAAGCAAAAGGTATCAGCTGTTGCCAGCAAATTTGAGGCTTGCTGCACTCCAGAAGATAATGTGACTTATGAGAGACAAATTATTCACCAGAGCTCAGATGGAAAGGAAACACATTGATCCCTGTTGGTATTTGTGTGTCACGAGAGACAATGGGTGCACCTCCACGATTTAAAGAAGCTTGCACAAACGTGTACGTTTGGAGACTTGTGTGACTCTCACGTAACAGATCTTGTGTATTTGTGGAGTAAATTCAGACTGGGAGAAGGTTAGGTTGTTAAGAGACACTGATTTTCATTTTCAGGTAAGAAAACTTATGTTTATTAAAGGAAGTACATTCTTGATAGGAAATAACTTCTGTAGTTCTAGCTATCTAGTTGGGGAAACAAAGAAGCCATGCTCGCCCCTTGGTTGTCAGAAGATAAATCCAAAATGTCCTCTTGACCCAAGGTTCAGAGAAAGTGTGTGAGGAGAAGCAGGAAGTTGTAAGCAGGATCCAACCCAAGACACAGCTGTCTGAACATCAAAGAGAGAGATGTCAGCATAGGGATTAAATTACAGGGGTAGTATGGGAAGCTGCAGGTCTCTCTATCTGCCTTAAACCCAGCTAAGAGACCCCTGACGCATACTGTAGACATTTGCAGAGCTGAAGCAGTGCAGCACTTGCAACAGCTCACAACTGCAGAAAAGCAAGTGAAGCAATAGCAAAGCCCCAAGAGGACAGAGAAAAAACAGTGTCCTGTAAAACCCTCTGCACAATGTGTGTCTCCACCCCCAGTCATTTGCAGATTGGGTTGCAAGGATTTGTCAATACTGAATTCTGTCCTCCATATTTCTGTGGCAGTTTCTGCATTTTATTTTGTTTAAATCCTCATGAAAACACTTCAGCATTTTTGTGTGCATATCTCCTAATAAACACATTTTTGCAAACCAATTCCCCAATATATAATCCATTCTTGCAGGCTATGTGCACTAATATGTTTATTTCTATGAACACTTTCCTCTAATATAGGCATTTTTGTAGCATTGTATGGTTGGCTGGCATAGCAAATTTTGGATAAGTGTAGATTTTGGTTAGCATATTGTTTCAGAATGTGTGAATTTGCTAGATTCAGCTTTAAATGCACACTGAATCAAATTCCTTCCCCCATCCTTAGGGTTGATCTACCTTACCAGGGCTGGCCCACCTATGAGGCAAGGCAAAGTGACCACCAGATCTGGCCTCCAAGGAATCAATTGCCCACTGTTGCCACCACCATGGTTGTTGTCAGGGACTGGGCAGAGGAGGAATGGTGGAGACTGCCTCCCCATCCTGACCTTTCCAGGGAGGAGGAAGAGGAAGACAGTATAGCTTTACAACAGGGGTTTGAGGAAGGTAGCAGCTCAGAGGCAGATGAGGGAGAAATCCAGGAAATCATGGGAGGGCCAGAACAAAACCCAGCTGACACATTGTCATTAGAAAGCCTTCCAGATCCTCCATCTCCCAGAACCCGGTAGGTCTTAAAAGTAGGAGAGCAAAGAGCTCAAAGACAGAGGGCATGTAGCTGCACCCATAGAAGTGACGAATGAGAAAGTGGGAGAGACAAGAGGTAGAGATTCACTCAGGACAACGTCATTATCCAGGAGGCTGGGTTCTATAGCCTCTCTCTGTAAAGATTGAAATAAAAAAGGATGGTAAGAAACTTTCCCCTGTATTTATACTTTCCTGGGCAACCAGCTGGAAGCCGCTGACAGCATCCTGACAGTGGTAGTGACAGCTGCAGAGGTCAGCAGCCCCACCCCATGCTGCCTCTACAGTGACAAATAGGAGGTGCTGTTGGTCTTCTCCTACCTCTAGGGAGGAAATGGCAGGGGTTTCTCTCTGGGGTCTCCTGGTCTCTGCACGTGCCCAGGTGATTCAGAGTGAGCCCATTCCTGCACCCCCAGCAACAGCCTTTGATTCCCAAGTCATGTATTGGGTGAGGTTGGTTTGATTCCCCCTCTTGTTCCCAGTGTTGATCTTTATTCCCCCCTTGTTCCTGATGTAGATCTCCACTCACCCCATCTTCAATGACAGCGGTGCCATTTTGTGGTTCACTTCAGGTGACAAAATGTATTGAGCTGTTCCATCTCTCTCTCTCTCTCTCTCTCTCTCTCTCTCTCTCTCACACACACACACACACACACACACACACACCCCACCCCACCCCAGAGTAATATCCAGTATTTTCTACTTGCCTCTGGGATGCCCTTTGAGGGACCATAGGTTTGCAGCATAAGGAGAAATAGAGAGGAACCTCTATGAAGGTCAACAAAGACAACTTCTGTTAACCTATGAGCAGATAGACACAGGACTGTGATGTAAATCATTTGGCCAGTCAAGAACAAGAAAAGTCATTCTGGTTAATTGTTTGCAATTTTATGTCTTAAAAATGAAATATTCAAAGTACTTTGTCTTTCAAATGTCAACACATTATATAGTAACTTTTACTATTTACAGCAGGGTTGTTGTAATGGTCTTGTAGAAAATACATGCTTCTGGTCTGAAAACCAGAGCAAAATGCAACAAACCATTTCACTGCAGCCATTGAACATAAAACCTGTACAGTTATCCAGCCAGTGTTCAGAGCAGGAATACAAAAAAAAGGAAATCTATTGTTCCCTAGCAACAAAGTTCAAGCCGTTATACTACAATTTCAGTAAGTTTAGAAGTGTTGTTGTTAGATAGGAATGGAAAATCTTGGCATACATTGTAAACATCATTACAATTCATGAGAAAGCAAAAACAAAGGAAAAAGACTAGTAATTGACAAAACACTGTATGCTAGGCTTCTCTTTTTGTTTATAGACACCTTGTTTATGAAAGTTTCAATGTTCTGTTATGGTTCATCATCATACATGTGAAATATTGTCAAAGACCTACAGATATACTAATGTTTATTAAGAGGCTAAAGTTCACCACTAAATCTAAGAAAAGATTGTAACTGGCAAACACATTCTCTTGGACAGATAATGTAAAATGGCAAAGGCCAAGAAAATCCCACAACAAAATTGAACTTGAGGACACCCAGTTTTTGTTAAGGTCTCTATAAGCCAGCATTTGGAAGGGCAATGAGTAGGACTGCGGACCACAGAACACGTAAAATCTAACACATTTTGTCATTGTGTGCTAAAAATTGGCTCCAGCTCTTTTGTTTCTCTCTGCTTCTGGTGATTTTGCTATTTCTCCATTACAATCTTCCTTCATACAGCAGCCAGCATTATACCTTGAGCATAATTGATGGGAAAAGTGGGATACATTTTTTCAAAAAAAACCTACCCTTTTCAAATGTTGCCCTCTGTCGTTTGAAGGGCAGCAGATTACTGCCAGCATGATCATATTCTTCGTCTTTAAACAAAAAATAGCCTTGCTCACCAAAGCCCTAGGTTTCAGTCATATCTTAACATGATATGATGGGAAACACACTGCACTTTCTAGTAAGGTTGGAACCATCAACAGGAGATGAACACAAGGATGTATGTTCTTTAGATTGTATTACCAATGTTTTGTGTTTGCATATAACTTTGCAGACTGACCAAAGTGTTCTAATTTGCCGAATGGTGACAGATTTACTGTACTAGTTTTCACTGTCATTAAAAGACAGAATTTAGTTCTGCTGGTAGTGACATTGCTTTGGGGGAATGGTTTAGAAATATCCGGAGGACCGTTTTCCAGATGAAATACAATAGCATGAAGAGGAGGCAAGTTAAGGGTTTCAGCTAGATCACCAGGGTTCTTCCTTACATTGCTAGTCTCTTGTGATGTTGAGGTGACCCCTGTGTGTCTCAAAGGGCAGGGCTGCTGCTGACATAGGTGTGCAGAGAGGAAGCTGATTCATGCTCAGCTCAATCTACTAGGGCTCAGCATTGAGTTTTCTTGTCTTGCCTCCTGCAAGCCTGTGGAACACTGAACACTCACCCTGCAGCAGCATAGAGGTAACTAACCTGTGGCCCTTCAGCTTTTGCTAGGCTTCATCATTCCTTATCATTGGGCATGCTGCTGGCTTTGGCTGGCAGGCAACATCTGGAGGGCTGCAGGCTCTCTCTACTCCTCATCTACGTACTAATGGCATGCCAGTTGTTTTCAATCCAGATCATTGGCCAGCTTGGCCAATGGTCAAGGATGCTGAGAACTGTAGTCCTAAAAGTTGTGTGGACCCGAGACTGAAGAACACTGATCTAGTCTACAACCTCCTGACTCTACCGCCTCATCCCATCCTCATTCTGCTGAAGGCATCAAACAGATCTGGGAGCCAACAGGCTGCAATGTAATAGATGTTCTCTCTCTTTCTCCACCCACCCCAACTCCTTTATCACAGCAGTTTTATATTTCTATGCAAACTTTTAAAAGCACAGGCATCTTACCAGAAAAAGGGACAATGACAACGTGTGAATTTGGTTGCTAGTTGAACCGCTCCCAATTAATCTTTGCTGCTTCCAATCTCATGTCTCCTCCACTGACCATTGTTTCCTCAAGGCTCTAATTCCACCCACTTCCCCCACTGCCTGTGCTCTCATGTCCTTCAGCTACCCTGAAGGACCATGAATCACCGCTGAGCACTCTTGTTTCTCTGCCCTTCCTGGCTTCCAGCCCGTATCAACCTTCTGCTCTTTCAACCCAGTATGAGCTTTACATCCCACCCCTATGGGTGGTGCGATTTCAGGTTCACTCTGCATTTGGGAATGAGCTTTCTCATCTCATCATCTTAATAGTTATATATGGTGTTATGTTTTTAAATTATTTGTGTATGTGGTTAATTAATACTTTGCAAATTAAAAAAGTAGATTAAGGTGAGGTAAGGGAGTGGAAAGGAGCAGGATCTAGCACTCTGTGCCCCCATTCCCCTGTACTATAGTAACCCCATTATACTTTATATATGACCATTCATAAGTGCACATGGCTGCCGTCATCTTCTCTAATTAAACTTTAGACTTCATTCCATTGCTAATTTGCCACACTTTACACACTGGGGGTCTTAGGGGCCCACTCCTCATTCAGGGCTCATCCATACATCCACTTGTTCCATGCTTTCTAGGCATGGGTCAGAGATGTCTCCCATTTGCCCCTCTGCTTTCCCCAGGGGGGAAAATGCACTTTAGTGCTGAATTGGAGCAAATATCAGTCTGCAGAAAACTCTCCCAGGCCCATGTCTGGAAAGCACAGGACAAGTGGAAGTGTGGACAAGACCTCTGTCTCATTCTCTTGCTGACTACTACCTGAGAGCTAGTGTTCCATTTCAGTGACGTCCTAGCTGCCCTCTCCAGGGTTTCAGATTGGAATGGGAGCTTCTGCATGCAAAGCAGACGCTCTACCACTGAGCTACAGCTTTCCCTTAAAACAATTAAGTCTCAGTTACAACTACAGGAGTGCATTGTTAAGCTCTTGCTCTCCAAGTACCTGCCTCTGCAGCCACATACTGGGGTCAGTTCAAGATGATCTGTTTATTGGGCGTTCATCCTCGTTTGCACAACGTTTGCAAGGAGGTTATACAATGTCTGATGTTTACTGAGCGCTTGTGAGGTTATATGATGTTGCATCAAGCAAAAGTCATCACACACATTTCAACTGCTCCGCCTCAGAAAGATAAAGATGATGATGATGATGATGATGATGATGATGATGATTTTGTAGGGAGCAGGTTTCTTGTGCTTGAGTGCTAAATCTACTTTAATTGTGCAACCTGAATTTGCTGGTTGAATGCCACCTGCAAAACAGTGACCACCTGGAAGCTGCCTCTGCTTTTCAGTGTGTTGCCTCCCCCTACTTTTATTTCACTTCCTTTTGTTATGATGTCAGGCAGCCTCCGTACAGCATTTCCAACTCTCTGCCCCACTTCCTATACATTCTCTTGCCCTGAGGCCCTTTGTAGTTTTCCCACAATTGTCACCCCTTTCCAGTTTCTTCTGCCCTCTTTGTTTTCCCTGTCTTCTGTTTCACACCCCAGTCCCTATTTCAGTGTATTCCCTCCCCTTCTCTGCAGCCATTCTTCTCTTCAAGATTCCTATTTCTGAGGTGGTGTTTCTTCAACTAGTTCTCATTTCACTCTCTTTTGTTCTGCCCACTATGCTCTTCCAGTCCTTAAGACGATGTGAGGACAGACAAAACTGGAGGGATGTGAATATTTCATATCTGAGAACTCCCTTCAGCAGATTGAATGTTTGCTAATATTCCAAGGCATCACAATAATTCAGCCAATAGTAGTCAGAGGCTTTGCCACCACTGCAAGAACACAAAATCTCCTAGCACATCCCATTGTAGATTATTTATTTAATTGCTCATTAGAAATTGCTCATTTGTGAATTTTCCTCCTACTATTTTTTTTTGGGGGGGGGGAATATAAGGGATGGGAGTAGGGAGATAAAATTGGCCAAGTGACTTAATACCTGTCTGATATCCAACTTGCCTTCACTGAAGCATGCCTAAAAGGGCCACTAGGTCTGCTTTTAGTAAGGTTATGCGGGATGGCATAATAACAGAATGTGTTTGTAAGGAAAATGTGGTTTAAAGTAGAATGTAGTCAGAAGCAACACATTCTGTACATTTTATTCTATGTATATCCTCAACCCATTTCTCCCAGAAATGGCTTGTATGTGCTTTCTGGCAATTGCACTTTCTTTACAAAGGCTGCTCACCACTTGCAGAATGGCAAAATGTCAGTAACTCATCCACATTGTGCACATTTTTAGGCACAGGTACAGGCTTTCAAGGTCTGTGTCTGAGCAGGTTTTCTTTTTTGTCCCAACACCTTCCCATGGAAAACCCATGTTTTACTCCTGAATCACAGCAAACGGCAATGGGGTTTTCCACAGATTGCCATTTGCTCCGATCCAGCAGTAAAGAGTGGGTTTTCTGGGGGGAAGCAGTGGGACAAAAAGCAAAACAAAAAACCACTCAGACACAGAGCTGGAAAGCCTAGAGAGTGCAGACTAAACGTAAGTGTGGATGAGCTTAAGCCAGAATGATTCTTTGGATCAGGGTTTCCCAAACTTGGGTCTCCATCTGTTTTTGGAGTACAACTCCCATCATCCCTAGCTAATAGGACCAGTGGTCAGAGATGATGGGAATTGTAGTCCAAAATCAACTGAAGACCCAAGTTTGGGAAACCTTGCTTTAGACAATGCATTATCTAGGCCAGGGATGGGGACCTTTTTCAGTGTAAGGACCACACTTAATTCTGAGCAACCTTTCAGGGACCATATGTCAGTGGTGGGTTAGGCCCAAGGCAAAAATAAATAAATGGTCAGGGCAATTAATACAAATTTTGTATCTTTGTAGGGCAGTAGTTTCTGCACACTCCTCTCTGTCCAGGTGAGCAAGAGATATTATCAGTTTTCAAGGATACATCCCAGCCATGCAAAAACACTCAAGGAGGGTGTGATGTAAGGCTGGTGAGGATGATAACCTGGGGTTATAAGGGTTCAAGGGCTATAAGAGAGATGCTTGGAGGTCTGCATTTGGCCACTTGAGCCTGAGGTTCACCGCTGCTGGTCTGCATTCTATACAACTACATCCTTCTTAAGATTTCAAAAAAGCTACAGTCTGGAAGCACCCAAAACATGTTGCTTTAAAGTGAAATCTATTCAGATGTTCTGCACAATCACCATTCATTCCTATGCACAGGATTTGCACAGAAGCTGAGCTTGGAGGGCTGCGTCCTTGACCTCAAAGTGGAAAAATAACAGGTTTTTTTTCCTGAATTTCAGAAGCAAACATGATAAAAACATTTCTATATACCACCACCCTCTGGTGGCATGATTATTTAATTATTTTTTTTCTAATCCACATTTTATATCAAACAATACCTATAAACACACCTAGGAAATTCTGTTCATTCATTGGTAAACGCCAAAGAGGGAAAAGAAAAGTATTCCATTTCATTTTATGAGCTTTTGGCATAATAACAAAAATGACAACATTCAAGGCAGCATTAAAACCCATCCATGGTTGGTAATATAAAGTGCATTTCCTGCATATAATACAAATATATCTATATGGAACTCAAGGCACACACTAACGTCATACGTATTACATACTAGAAATGCACAATTTCAAGCTAATAACTATTTAAGAAGAGTTTCAAAACATTTTCTTCCCTTCTGGGTATTTTAAAGCATTTTGTTTTAAAAGGTACATCAATTCACGAGCCTCAAATGATAGAACTGCTTAAAACATTGCTAGTGTTGACATCTTAGATCAGTGCTAAAATATATCACCATGAGTGCACTTCTTACTTAAAGCCCAGAAATTATTTCTGTGAATTAAAAAGTGCTTGTCCATTTTAGCCTGGTGTGTGGAGGTACTAAAATTCTCCACAATTTCATGGGGAATGACCCCCAGGTCAGAGCTAGCAATACAAGAACAAGGTACAATACTAATTATTTTGTCTGATCTCATTAACTGGATCCAATGGTGTACAGTATTTTATACCATAAAAGAACCTAAAGGAGAGTGAATTTTCCTCTGAGGCACCCTCCCCCTCCCCCCTCTTTCCCTCCCTCCCTCCCAGATCCTACCTTCAGTGGTCAAAGATGAAGAACATCCAGAATCTGGACCACCGACGACCAACAAGTAGGGAGAACTCAAATGTCAATGTTATTTGGTGGATTTATATCTGATGTTCATAATCAAGCCCATCCCTAACAGCTAGTTGTCATATATACCCAATATAAACCAGCTTGGGAATATAGGAGCAATGAATATTAGGATATTAACTCTCATGAACAGGCATTGTGATTAGTACTTGCTTAGTGAGGACAAATTATTAAGCACCTGCTTTTCCTTGCTAAAAAAAAATACATCCACTCATCTGGGCCCATTTGTATGACCAAGATGACATTCCTGCGGTTTATTGCTGATTTTTTTGCTTTTGATATTAACTGTGTATTTTACTTCTTTGTGGTTACCTTATGTTTTCTAAACTGCTTTGGGTGGCAGTGAAAGTGGATTCTAAATGCCATCATAAAGAATTAAAGAAATAAAATGAATGAGAAGTTGAAAGAAAAATGGGCAAATATTGGTGAACTCAAAAAACTGGTTGAGTTGGACTGTACATCTGAGGGAGCAAGTGCATTGGTCACTTCATCATGATGTGCCAGACTCTCCACAGTCAGGCTTTCCCATCTTTCAGCATTTCCATTTGCCATATGAATAGGCCCTGAAGTCTACACTAAGACTGTCCTTCATTCTTTTATTTCAGAAGAGTGCCAGGGTGTTTGTATCCACTTTGATGAAACTTCTCACTTAAATTGAAAATCACTACCTTCTACCATTGATGCTGATGGGAATCGCTAATGGCCAAGCCTGCAATCCTAAGCATGTCTACTCAGAAGTAAACTCCGCTGAATTCAGCAATGCTTGCTCCCACCAGGTATGTGTGGTTAGGATTGTAGACCAAATGTGCTTATAATGCATGGCCTAAATCTAAACTTGTGAAAGACACAAAAACATAAGGTCCAGGGTGATAAACCAGCCACCAGCCAGCTCGATGTTACTCAAGGGACTTCTCCATTCAGCTGGAAGGATCCTTTCCTCATCCTCCCCACCCTCAGCACAATTTTTAGCTGGAAAAAGCTTCCTATTGGAGCCAGTAGGAAGCATTTTTTTCTAGCCTAATTGTGGCCCAGGGAATTGCAAGTGAGAATGGATGCTATGAATGGTATCTCCCTTGCTAAAAGCACCTCTCCCAGACTGCTTGAGAACTGGTGTCTGTGGTAGACTTTTCAAGTCCAATTGATACACAGAGGACCAGGATCTTCATGGAAAATATAGCAACTAGGATGTTGCAGGAGAACAAAATCTCTTCCTCTCCAGCTGCAATCTCCATGAAGATCACCTTTCCCACCTGGCAATTTATCTTGAGAAAAGATAAAATGCTTTATATTCAAGATGAATTGCTGGGGGTGGGGGGAGGAGAGAGAGTCTGCACGTGTGTGTGTGCTCTGTGTGTTAGAGAGTGAGCTCAGGGTGGCCACACACATTCTTCTTTTGGCCCCTACTTCAAAGCTGGCAAATTTGCAATAGGAATGTTAGATGAAGTGGCATCTCTATCTGTGCTTCACCATTTAGTATCTTCTGAGTTGGCAAGCAAAAGGGCATCTTTTCTTAGGTCTGTGAACATGACTGTTATCACTGCTGAGATTCCTGAAATCTGGCTTGCCACTTTTTAACTGCCCACAGAGTGAAACAATTTGTCCTATAAGGCAATGACTAACAATGGTTTATCTGCAATTTATTAAGAAGGTCATGGCTGACAACACCCTACCTCTGAGGTGTGAAGTATAGAGGGCTGGTTTTCTACTTGGCTCAAAGTATTTTGGGGTGTTTCTTATACCCTGGAGTTATGCCTGAAGGCCCCTTAAAAGCATAGCTTGTGCAGACTGCTTGGTGGATGAGTTGTCAGTTAGACCAAGGAACAAAGGGTGTTGGCCAGACCACAAACATATTGTATGCAAGTTATTAAAATTAACAAAACTGTGTCCTGAAGAGGGAAAGAGAGAACACACTCAATATTTTGCCCATGTGAACCATTTCCAAATGAAATTCAACACCAAGAACGCCGCTTCCAAATGTTGAAGGCAGCCACCCTAGAACTAACAATCATTGCCATCTCCCAAAGAGTTTTAAACAAACGATATTAAAATACCATCTTCTGTCACATTTAAAGGCAGTTGGATATGTTTTCCCCCTCTATATTTATATATACACAGAGTTCTGATCTAGAAAAACCAATACAATAAACCTTTACTTTAATGTTTTTTTAAAAACAGGCAGTCTTTGGTGATGCAAAGGCAGAGATCGATGTCTTTTGTTTGTTTGTTACCTCCTGCCTATTTCACTCTGTCTCATAAAGTGAATATTGTTGGCACTGTCAGAAAGTTCTAGATACTGCTCCACAGACAAAACAAAATATCCATCATAGCCCTGTACTTTCCCTGTGCTTAAAAGCTGCTGTTTCTCCCCCTCTGTCCAAGCCCGAATACCTTCTTCACCATCTTGGAGTCGCCTTTGTTCCTTAGTCCAAGCTTGAGCCACAGCTCTCTGCCTGGCTACCTCCAAAACATGGTTTTTCTCTTCTTCCACAGTAGTCCCGTACCGAACATTAAAGCACAGAGAGCCGTGCTGGAGCTGGATATCAGCAAACCGTCTAGTCCTGCCATTGATGATGGAAGTCATTTGTGATACTGTGACGTTGACACCGTTCTCCAAAATCCGACGTCCCCCAGTGTTGCCTATCACTGCAAGGTCTTCTTCCAGAGACCCAAGCTTGATGAAGTAGTGAGTGTCTCGCCCATCTATTGTAAAGTGCAGGTCCTCAAGATAGTGTGCATTGTTGAGGATGGCAGCGATGCGGCGGCTGTCTTCATTCGCCACCCCAATCACATCAGCTGTTACCACGCCATCCTTGATGGCAAATTTGATACCTTTCCCAAAAACTGAGGGAACTGCAGCAAATCTGGGCAGCTTTGCTTTCTCCACACATCTTCCATTGCTGTATTTGGGGGTCATGGGAAGCTGGTCCAAGGAAATGAAGTTTCTGAGCTGCTTCTGTAGTTCACACTGAATGCCAAGTATAGTCTGGAAAAGAGAAGATGCGTGGCATATGAAGGTAAGGTTTTTGGAGTTGTTAGAGAAACATGCAATACGTTTCTATTGCAACAACGTAACCTGGTTCACACTTCACTTTAAACCATAGTTATCTAATGATTAAAGGTTAGTTTGCAAGGTACTGGTGCACATGATGGGATGCGGGTGGCGCTGTGGTCTAAACCACAGAGCCTAGGGCTTGCCAATCAGAAGGTTAGCGGTTTGAATCCCTGCGACGGGGTGAGCTCCTGTTGCTCAGTCCCTGCTCCTGCCAACCTAGCAGTTCAAAAGCACATCAAAGTGCAAGTAGATAAATAGGTACTGCTCCGGCGGGAAGGTAAGCAGCATCTCCGTGTGTTGCTCTGGTTCGCCAGAAGCGGCTTAGTCATGCTGACCACATGACCCGGAAGCTGTACGCTGGCTCCCTTGGCCAATAAAGCGAGATGAGCGCCGCAATCCCAGTCATTCGTGACTGGACCTAATAGTCAGGGGTCCCTTTACCTTTACAGTGGTACCTCGGGTTAGGAACTTAATTTGTTCTGGAGGTCTGTTCTTAACCTGAAACTGTTCTTAACCTACAGTGGTTAACCTGTTCTTAACCACTTTAGGTAATGGGGCCTCCTGCTGCTGCTGCGTGATTTCTGTTCTTATCCTGAAGTGAAGTTCTTAACCCGAGGTAATATTTCTGGGTTAGAAGAGTCTGTAACCTGAAGCATATGTAACCCAAGGTACCACTGTACTGGTGCACATGGCTAAAGTTGTGGGTCCTTCACAATCCTCCCTGCCTGTGCTGCCACACTTCCAGGAAGTGTTGCAGAATTCCAGCAATACTCCAGGGTATGCACTTCATGAGAAAATGACATAATGAGATAAATCAGGGTTTGAAGCTGCACTGTAAGAACAGACCTCTTCTTATGTGGCAGCTGAGGACTCATCCACACCATCTGTCCTGCACTTTCTAGGCACAACTTTGTGTGTTCTAGGCACAACCGCTGTGTTCATGCAGTTTCTGTTTGCCCCAGTGCTTTCCTTGAGAAACCCACTCTTCAACACTGAACCAGAACAAACCACAATTCGGGTTTTCGGCTGATCACTGTTTGCTCAGATTCAGCGGTAAAGAGTGTGTTTTTGCAGGGAAAATGCCACAGGGAAAACAAAACAAAAACATCACACTTTAAAGTGGGGACTTGTGCCTAGCAATGCAGCACAAAATGAAATCTGATTCTACTTCTCTTTGCCTCTCAGGTACCCTCTTGTGCATGGGAAGGCAAACTAAGGCCCGGGGGCCGGATCAAGACCAATCACCTTCTAAAACCGGCCTGCGGACAGTCTGGGAATCAGCGTGTTTTTACATGAGTAGAATGTGTCCTTTTATATAAAATGCATCTCTGGGTTTCTTGTAGGACCTGCATGGTTTTTTTTACATGAGTAGAATGTTTGCTTTTATTTAAAATGCACCTCTGGGTTATTTGTGGGGCATAGGAATTTGTTCATCCCCCCCCAAAAAAATAGTCCAGCCCCCCACAAGGTCTGAGGGACAGTGGACCGGCCCTCTGCTGAAAAAGTTTGCTGACCCCTGCTCTAGTGGTTGTCTTACAAGATCACGATTTGCATGTGGACATTTACAGATCTGTGCAGCAATACCTTATCTTACGTGCAATTGACTTGCACATTTTCAACTATACGTGGTTGAAGATGGGCTGGTTGAAATTGTGTAAGTCAAATGCCAAGCAAGGTGCTCTTTGTGCCAGGTCCACTTAGGGGGCACCTGGCATGAGAATAGCGTTGTTGTTGTTGTTGTTATTGTTATTTGCATTTGTTAGCCGCTTTATCTTGCCCAGGGAAACCCAAAGCGACTTACAACCAAATAACCAAACAGGCACCCACCCACCCTGCTCACAAAGCAACATTGAAAACAAGAGAAAAAACAGAAGAGATGCATGAAAAAATACCCCACCCACTTCTAAAAGGCCACAGGGAGTTAAAGGCCAAAGGCCTGATTATGGAGTAAAGTTTTTGTCTGGCTCTCCACCTTGCTTGCCAGGCAAGACCCACTCAATGCGCCAGCTCTGAACGGTTCTCACGAGATCTTGTGAGGCAGCTGAGTTCCAGCAAGATCATCCCTAGTTTTCCAGAGCTGGTGTGCTGAGCACCATGCCTTGTGCCCCAAGCAAGGCAGAAAGCTCAAAAGTTCTTTTCACACTGGGTTCACTTGGGTTACCCATCATGAAAAGAACTTTTAAGCTCTCTACCTTACTTGGGGGATGGGAGGGGAAGGGGCAGGCCCGCTCAGCATGCTGGCTTTGAGATGCTGCTGCAAGATTTCACAAGACAACCCAAGTCCCCCTCCCCCCCCCCCCCGCTCTGAGATTTCATGAGAGTGGTGGAAATCAAATAACATCCATACTATTTTGTGCAAACAAATCAGGATGGATGCTTAATAGAAAAGGCTGTCAGCAGAGGTCCTTGTCTTCTCTTCCCCCTGTATGGAGAATAAAGTGGTCCCATAGGTTACAGAACTAGTATATCTCTGTTTTAGAGTAAGTGACATAATAAATTCACTATGAGATTGTGGAGCTTAAGGGAGGAAAACGTTTTGCACCGATGGTTGGGGCATCTTGGACCATGGGGAGCCTGCACCCCTGCCCTCCAACATAAACACCAAGCGAGGGGTGAAGAAAGAGGAAAATAAATATGTATCCTGTTTTCCCCCTAGAAGTCACATAATGCAGGAATGTGTCTTTTTGCTAACCTTTCCAGGGTCCCACTCTTGGGTCTTTGTTTGAAGCTGTACAAGTTCATACGTTGTCTCCACAGCATCCACTTCTGGCTTTGGGAATCCCGGGAGTACATTGTGAAGCTGAAACCCAAACAACTCAAGCCAACTTCCAATGTCTACAAATAAAACCAAACAGAATACAATTAATATGCTGAAGACAAGAAGTACTGTATGACAATTATAGAAAAAACAAATAGGGCTGCCATACATCTGGAATTTCCGGGACACAGCTGGGATTTGGCCCTCGTAAACAGCGCATTACATGTCTGAGAAAATCCAGATGTATGGCAGTGTAGATTTGGGTGAATTTCCTTTAAAAAGGCTAAGCTGAGATTTTTGCAACTTTGCTAAACAATTTGGCTACAAAAAAGTTCAACCACTTTTGTGTCCGGATTTTCACTTTTTGAAACCCTACAACTATAGAAAAAAGAGATTCAAGTCTCAAAGAAAAATATTTCAAGCCTCTTCCTTCTTTGGCTGCTCAGATATGAATCAAAAGGTGCTGTAGACAAGGTGACAGGGTGGAATATTCAGAAGTGTTGCATTTCCCATAGCTGAGTGCAGTGGCGTAGCGTGGGGGGTGCAGGGGGGGCCGGCCGCACCGGGCGCAACACCTGGGGGTTAGGGTTAGGAGGCGCAAATCCACGGGTTAGGGGGCACAAATCCATGGGTTAGGGGGCGCAAATTACTTGCCTTGCCCTGGGTGCTGACAACCCACGCTATGCCACTGGCTGAGTGATATCTGGAATTATATTCCAGCTTGTGGCTGTGTACAAATATAAGGTCATATGTGTTTTAAATGCCTGCTGAAAACTTTTCTATTCCACTACGTCTATGTAGGCATATGTATATTTCCACAATGGCATATGTATATTTCCACAATGTCTGTTTTTAACTTTTCTATATGTTTTTCTGTATGGTTTTATGCATTTATATTTTAAATTGTTTTGCTATATTTTCATGAAATAGCATTCTATAAATATTTTTTTATAAACAAGCAACCCAAAAGAGAGTAATTTTGAATGGAAAAATAACAGTGGGGAGAAGAGGTGCTTAACCCTTTTCTACATACATGGCTTGCAAGGATAAACATGTATCTGGAAGCTCGGGGGAGAGGGAGGGAAGCAGCTTGTTAGCAGCAATCTGAAGTGGGAAAATTGGTGGCAAGGAATGGTCAGGCACACTCTTCCACTGCTGATTCTCCACGTCAAATCACCTGCTCCTGAAGTTGCTTTCATTTAATTCTTGAAAAGTGGCTGTTGAAAGATGTGTTACATTTTTCTGTAACTTTCATGTTAGGTCACATAGAGCTGTATCATGGGAGAAGTGGAGTGACAGATACAGGATAAAAAATGTAGGCGGCAACCTACATTTTTGACGGAAGCAATTCTGTTTCCATCGCACTGCCCAGCTCTGACCAAAACAACTTTATTCATCTCCCTGTCGGCTGTTCTGGAATTGTATATAATATATTACACAATAATTCTGTTATTCCACACCATTCATTTCAATGCAAATGGGGGCCAGGAATGTAATCGATTACGTATCACTTGCAGATTGAAAACAACAGCAGCAAACAAGGATGAAACTTGAAAAAATATATTGTGGGGTCCAGGTAAGCCCCACCCTGCATAATTAATCACACGACGCAGTGCATACGCACCATTTGAAAGGGAATGTCCATTAATATTGTGGGGGCCCAGCCCCCCCAATGTTTACTGTGGGGGGCTAAAGTCCCCATGGCCCCTAGGAGCTGGAAAATACGAATTGTATAAATGGGATTGGTTTCCATTCTGGATGGAAAATACGAATTGTATGAACTGGATTGATTTTTCTGCCTGTTGTAGCAACTGTAATTCCATAAAATTCAAATTGCAATACAGTAAAACCTGATTTAAGAAAGAAAAGAAGCAATATGATCAATATGAGTGTTTAATGCACTGGATTTCCCATTTCCCACCCTGAACCACAAACCACCTGAATGAAGATTGTGGACCACAGTTTGGGAACCCCTGATCTACCCCCAGGTAGGCAATATAATGGGGAATAACATGCCTGCATACTGCCTAAAATACCTGGGATATTCAGTGAAATATGACTTTAGTTTGGTATACTGGTTTGCTGTTGATATTTCATTCTGCAACTCTGCATAGCTTTTTTCCATTTTTCTGCTCTCCCCCTTACCTTCTTTTCCAGTGTCTACATGTTTTTGCATGTAACAAAAACTCAATTAAAAGTTTAATTTAAAAAAAAAAAAACTGGAAGGAAAGGTGGTATAAGAAGCTCCATTCCAGCTATGTTAATGATTTCTAGTTTTAAAACTTTTATGCAGTGATTTTTTGTGCTGTAATCTTTTATAGTTTGTGTTGTGTGATTTCAGAGGAAAGCCTCGCTCTTGCACCCCGCTGTTCTTTGTTAAAGGCCTCTGGCTATACAAATTAAATTGACTGATTTCTTAATTCATTTTGTTTCAAAATTAAACAGAGATTCAATGAAACTGTTTGCCGAAATTGTCTGAACATATTCACAAGATCCACTGTCATAAAAGCATTGGGGGAGCCTGAGGGAAGTGTTCCATTCCAGGGACCACATGTGATGCTTGGACAGGGACAGAGGCAAAAGTGGGCGGAGCAACAGAGGTAACATTGACATCTTTGTACACTAAGATAGTTTTCACTCTCTCTCTCTCTCACACACCCCTTTCCTAGCTACATCCAGGCGGACTAGAGACCTTGTAAGAGTTCAAGGACATATTCCAGTCAGGCAAAATAACTTTCATTATTTATTATTTATTTCATAAAATTTAAAAAAACCTGTTTGATTGTAAGAAACCTCAAAAAAAGACAGTAAAAAATAAAAATAATAAATTACAGCCCTACTTTAAAACATGCAAAAGGAAAAACAAACAAACCTAAAACTAAAGCAGATTATAAATTGACCTCAACTTTCTAAGCATCTGGACAGGCTTGCAAGAATGTTTTTAGCAGGCACTGAAAAGAGTAAAGTGGAGGTGCCTGCTTGATCTCAAGAGGCAGGGAGTTCCAAAGTACAGGTGTCGCCGCACGAAACGACTGAGTTCTTACAAATGCGGAATGAGCATTAAGTGGCACTTGCAGCAGTGCCAATTCCACCAATCCAAGTGGTTGAGTGGATACATGTGGGGTAAAGTGATCTCGTAGGTAAAGTGGTCCCAAGTTGTCATATACTAAAAGTAACACCTTGAACTTCTGTGCATGAAACAGGCTCAGTGGTCTGTGTGTTCTGCAGAGAGTTCCAAAGGCCATACAGAGAGGTTAGGAGGATCCCCTTTAGCTCCTGGGCCTTAGGTTACGCGCTTCTGTCATTAAAATTCAAACCAGAAACTACCCTCCCCCACAACCCAATTTAAAAAATGCTTTACCTGTTGTGTATTTAGCCACATCTTGGATTCTGCCAGCTGGATAATTATTTTCAAATGCATACAGATTAAATGGCTTGGGGTTGTTCTTCAGTTCTTCCCAGATATGGTGGTTTGGTGTTGTCCAGCGCCCAGCGATGACATCATAATCTCTTTGCCCCAAGTGCACCAGTTTAGTGAGTGAATCATACAACCCTCCATGGAAACCTATAATGAGCTCAAAATCTGAATTTGTGTCCTGATAGATCTCTCCGTAAGGGGTGTAAAGAATTTCTTTTATCACTTGACCTCGACTGCTGAAGATAGCTAAAGGTGTGCCAGTGTTGTCACAGGCAACGTAATATTCTTCTCCACTGCTTAATTCCATGGCTATTAGGTGACCCTGAAGGTCGTAATACAAGGAAGTTATTTCTGAACTACTGTGATTGTATAAGTGAGTAACTCTTACTGGATTGGAAAGGTCCGCGTAGAAGAATTGGAGGTGTTGTCCAGAACTTGATTTGCTGGCCACCCGTCGCCCCAGCCCATCGTAGCAATACTGGATTGTCCACCCAGAAACCCTGTTGTAGGCTCTATTCAGAAAGCCATTAGAGGTGTACTCAAAGATGTCATTTCCTCTTTGTTTGAGGAAACCATCCTCGTCCATTTTGTACTGAATGTCCCCCAGCCTTGTGATACGATCTCTGAGATCGTACCTGAGAGGAGTAAGCCGAGCGCTGTTTCCGTGGCTAAGTAAATTGATATTTCCATTGAGGTCATAGCTGTAACGCCACTGGGTTTTGTCATTCACAGACACAGTTTGAAGTTGGCTATCAGCATCATATTCATAGGAGTATCTTGTTATGTTTGCATCGACTCCAACTCGGATGTCGCAAATCACCATGCGGCCCATGTTGTCATACTGAACGGTCATCCAGTAGGCAATGGATTTAAGGATTTCGTATTGCACTTCAATCACTTGGCCATTGGCACTAAAAAATTTGGTATGCTTCATAGCGGTGGTAGTTATAACTTGGTTTAAGTCGTAATTGATTACGCTGAACTTTCCGAATTGTTCAGTTTTACCAGACACATCAACGTAGCGATACAGATCAATAGGGAGAGGGGTTTCATTTATCATGGCCTGCATGCTGGTTACTCTAAAGTTGTTGTAGCTGTAGTCAAATCTGGCGTTCACAAGACCTTCTTCACTAAATCTGAATATCTGGCGGCCAATAAGTGGACCTACATATAAAACATTGGGCAAATGTTTAAGGAGAAGGAAAACAGCACAAAAGTATATAATAGTAATAATAATGTAATAATAAAACAAGACTGCCAGAAGGACTAGCTACACTGGGGTCATCAATATGATGTCCACAAGCACCAGTGTGGCTGCCAGTACATCCTATGGCACCTGTGAAATTACCTCAGTCAATATCCTGTCCAAAATCTACCACTGGTGTGAGGCCAGCTCTTTCTGCTCAGTTCTTATTTATGCTGGCTTGGCCTTTTCTACAATGAACAACCCCCTCCCTCTTAATGTACCCGCATTCCACTGGAATGCAGGGCTGGATATCCACCCTCCAATCTATTAACAGAGGCAAAAGCAGCTTCTCTCTGTCACTAAACATGGTGGTGACTGCTGTAGGTTCCTTTCCCCCATGATGGAGTGGCTGCTACCATTTTGTGGTCCCATTTTTTTTCTTCTCTTTCAGTTGTGGCAGCCATTATGCCATGTTCCCATACTAGATGGGCTAAAGGTAATCGTAATATTATTATTATTATTAAAATAAACCTTAAGGTATTGCATTTTTAACTGTGCAGTGAAATGACTACTATATACCACAAATATATGACACAAGCACAGCCCAAATAATAATATACAGTTTCAACCTACCTGTTTGCCTGTATCTGATGGTGCAAATAAATCCATCATGCATCAAGTGTATTGTTTTAATAACACCTGATGACTCTTCATAAGTAAAGGAGACTTGTGTGGTGTCATAAAGAATCTCTGACAGTCTGGACTGCTTGGTGTATTTGTAAAGAACCCTGCGCCCTGTACCCGGGTAGAGGGTCTGCAGAAGTCGTCCATCTCTGGTGAAGTCCTGGATGAAAGATGCACTGCTGTCTGGTGGGGAATAGAGATTGCGGAAGTATCCAACAGACAGCATTGTCTGAAAGCTGTGGCGTACCATACTTGGCATGGTGACAGATAGTAGGTAGTCTGACTGGTCATACTCAAAGATGTAACGACGCTGACTATGCAGGAGAAGCATCACAGACTGAAAGAAAAAACACAGAAACAAGCAAAATGACTTGCAAGCAATGGTGGCAAATTTGTTGATTTTGGTCACTCTCAGTTTCCCATTTTTCTGATATTGGGCTCAGTTCTCCAAAAAAATTCTCTCTCTCTCTCTCTCTCTCTCTCTCTCTCTCTCTCACACACACACACACACACACACACACTCGTAATGAAAATTTGTCAGCGTAATTTGTCAGCGTTTTAGTGCAAGTATCTCCTAATACACATCTTTTTGAAGGGCTATTTCTCCCAATATAATGTATTTTTGTATGTCATTTTCACAAATATACGTATTTACCACAGTCTATGCATTTTCATATGCATTACTTGGCTGTAGAAGGTGCATTGCAAAATTCAGAGAAGTATGAACTTTGAAGGATGGTTGTGCTTTGGCTTGTGAATGTGGAGAAGTGTGAATTAGGGAGATGTGAATGGAATCGAATTTCTCCCCTAACCCTACTTGCAAACGAGTTATAACTTTTTTTCTTTTTTTAAATCTAATTAGGGAATCCCATGACTAGTTATGTGTACCAATGAAAGCAACATAAAACCACTCAGGTTTCAAAAAGTCATCAAAAGGTGAGTTTGCATCATGAGCACAGAGCAGCAAAATAGGTATCGATCTTCCCCTTCATTTCATTTGAACAAGCTCTAGTGGCTTCTTGAGCCTGTAAGACACTGATCATTCCTAATTCATTCCCTTTCCAAGTAAAACTGGCTGGTTTAAGAGGCTTCAAAGTGACTCTTAGTACACCACTGCTGCAGCATCTGTCAATGAATCGGGTGCAGCAGGAATGTACAAGCTTTTGCAAACACTATCCATGGAGCTTGCTTTTCAGACATTGAGGCAGATGGTGGTGTATATCAAGAGTGTTGTATCCCCTCTCTCTGAAATGTCTGAAGCTGCTCCCAGAGACAGACTAAACTATAGGCCCGTTTTTGGCTCCCAAATGTTTACATGTTGCTCTCTTTGCTGCACAGACCAAACAAGCAACAAAAGATGACATTGGTTCCCAACCTGGGGCCCATGAAGGCCTTCCCTGGTGCCTTCCCATCCCTTTTGTTTAAAGTAAGTCTCTAGCCCTTATAGAAAGTTATGAAACAAAGAGCGCTGGCAAAAGGCAACATTCACAGCATACATTTAAAACAGTACAGTACCACTCTAAACAGCCATGGCTTCCCCCAAAGATTTCTGGGAGCTGCAGTTTGTTAAAGATGCTGATAATTCTTAGTGGACCCCTACTGCCCTCCTAGAGCTAAAATTCCTATATTCCCCGTGAAGGATTGGCTTTTAAACTGCTCTGGGAATTGCAAGACTGTGAAAGGAACTGGAGTCTCCTAATAACTCACAGCACCCTTAACAAAATATAACTTCCAGAAGTATTTGGAATGGAGCGACGATTGCTTGAAGTGGTGCTCTCTCCAATCCAGACCAAAATATCTAGAGTTGAAGCTCTGGGGCTGGCTGAAGGCAAGGTGTTGCTGTTGCGCCACCCTACACGTCAGTTGTTGGGCAGGGAGGTTGAGCAGCCTAAATGAAGCCCCGCTGTGCCTCAGGTCTCTTTGGGGCTTCCACAGCCATCATTGACATCCTCTTTGGGCTTTGGGGAGGATCTCCTCATGAGCCACAAGAACTCTCCTGCTATTTCCTGGTATGATTCTATTTATTTATTTCCCATAGTTGCATATATACAGATGGTTGCACGTGAGTAGAACACACGTACTGTAAGCATGTGGGTGGGTGTGCCTGTAATTGAGAGGCCTCTGATGAGATGTCCTGACATATTGTAATTCTCTTCAAACAAGATAGGAGTAGTAGATAAGGGTGATGGCACTGGAGGCTTAGGCAGTGTCGATTTTCCAGTGCAGATTACACTCCTCCCTGGAGCTGTTATTAGCTGAGGAGAGGAAATATGTGGGCCCCTTTATAGTACCTGTATGCTTACCACTCTGCAACTAATAGCAGCTCCAGTCTGTGTGTATATACTTAACCCTCTTCTTTTGGCTCATTCAAACCTCATGTGGATGTTTATAGGGCGGCAGTGGTGGTAGTGAGATTTCAGGAGATCATAGATCTCTCATTATAACAATTAGTTTGTCCCTGTTATGTCCCTTCCAGGCACTGGTGGAAGTTGGGATGACTGAATTGAGCCTTCCTGTCCACATTCCTGAAACACACACAAATATATGAACAATTGCTAGAAATCTTAATGGGACTTCTCTCAGGACTGTCTTTTCAGCTCAACAAAATGCACGCAAATGTACTGAGACAGAATACAGATAGAATACAAGTTGGCTCAAGTCAGACACCATCCCAAACCATAGTTTGTACCAACTATAGTTTGGAACCCAAACCATGGTTTGAGTTTTCAAACATACCACAGGCAGACCCTGGTTTAGGGCTGCTTGTCTGCCTTCTTTTTTCATCCTCTCAGCACTCAGCTTCATAAGTTTACTCCCGTCTCTGTTGTGCAGCAGTCTCTGGAGGTAGAGGTGACCATTAACTACAGTTAGTTAATTCAGACATCGTCTCATATCATAGTCAGAACAAACCATGGTATTTACCTATGTCAAACCATTGTTTCTAATTCTGTCTTTTCCAGCCAGTCACAAACCATGGTTCTCAATTTGGAAATCACACCAAACCATAGTTTTACTTTATCCACATTTAGAGGTGATGTCCGAACTGAGCCTATATGTAGTTTTGGATGTGGTGGGATCTCTTTATCAAGACTTATTTTTACCAGGAAAGGGAATACAGAATCTACTCAGGTGCTTACGTATTTTAAAAGGGGTTCTGGAAATACATGTTTGAGAGAAGGATATGTTCACATATGCATTTTTTTTTTGTTTTGTTTGGTAATTATTAAATGCAAAGCAGACATTTGGAAATATTTTTTACAGTGAATGCTTTTTAAAAAAATCTGTTTCAGGAAGGAAGATTGTTAAGAACCTTTTAAATAAGATTGGGTTTATTATCATTGTCATTGTGTAAATATGAGGAGTTCATATCTGAAATGTGTATTAGGCTCAGGGATCCACAAATTCACACACCAGCTTACCATTAGGTAAGTGCCTCTACTCCTTAGTGAACAGGATCCCGGGCACCAACCAGTTTTATAATTAGCAGTTTTTAAGAAGTGAGTAGTAGCAGGAATACCCTCTGAGTAGAACAAGAAAAGCTCTTATTTTGTACTTTCTACATGTCATTGCATTGTCCTGTCCCTTGCAGCCCTCTGTGTATGCCAGAGGACCCAAGTGAGGGGAGGTGATTGGTAGTGGCCACATATAATGGATGGCCAATAAGCCAAACCAACACTTTTTGATCCATTATTAATTTTATAAGGATTCTCCCTTGCCCTTAAAAACAGATTGTACAGCCTGAAATAAGTTGTCTAAGTAAATCTTTATTGCATCACTGCTTGATGCTATTTGTAATTTTGTTTTTGGTTGCTACAGCTATTTGCTTTCATGTACATGCAGAGAAATTTTAGGTGTTTCCAGCTGATGTGCGATTGCCAACATGCAGGTCCTTTTGGACCTGGAAGAAGGAAGAACAGATATGTCACAGGGCGGAGCAGGCTTATATATGCTCCGCCAACACGTGAGGGGGCAGGCAGAAACAAAACCTCCGCGCAAAATGTTTGCTGCCTGTATTAACGTGTGTCTTTTTTTAATTCTTGATGTGGAAATTGACAAGTCATTTGCACAGCAGTATTTGGTGGTATACCTGTGCATATTACTCTGGGAAGGTCACCAGAAATCCCTCTCTCTTTCCTGCTTTTTAGCAAGCTATTAGCCATGCCAGTGTTTGTCTCATAAATTTCATTATGTGCTTACTTCATGCATAAAATGAGTACAAGCTTTCTCCAACACTGTGATTAAACCATTTGGTTGGGAGGGGGGAAACACCATGAAGCAACACTCATGAGCTCAGAAGAACACTGGGGTGGATCCAAAACCATCCTTTTGTATGCAGAACTTATTCTGCATTCACAGAAAATTCTCGCTTTGTGCTAGAGCACCAAGTGGGGCAACAAGTTATACCCAAAAAGGATCCCCCTTCCCTTGCACAAGGGAAGTGTGAAAACGACTGAGCTACCTGTTAAACCACTTCACAAACTCTTGCAGAAAAATGCCAGTAGCTATTTTCTTTCTGCTCTTTGGCTCTTTAGATCCAACCCCAATGCATTGAAAAAGCCTAAAAATGAAGATGATGTGTATTGCAAAAAGAACTAAGGGGTTTGTAGCATCTTAAAGGCTAACTTATTATAGCATACACGTTCCTGTACTACAGCTTACTTCATCAGATACATAAAGTACCATCTTGCCAGCAGGTGTATTGTGATTCTTTCCTTTGTAGAATACAGTACCACTCCAGCAAGGAAGATGCATAAATGGAAGTGGGGAGGATATATTTTGCTGACGCTCCCTTTCTTCTGAAGCCTCTTGTGCCTGTGAAAGTTGGGTCGATGCAGTGCTCCCCCCCCCCCTTTTTAAAGAAAAAAAGTGCTGGTAGTCACCATGATGTTGTTACAGTAAGCGCCACACTTTTAACATTTTTTTAAGGGGGGGAGAAAAAAAAGCACTGTCTCCATGGGTTTGGGAACCTTTTGGTGCTAGAGGTGGTATGGGGGTTGGTGAAAATCACACACCCCTGCTTTTCCTTTTGCAGAAATGTATTTTATTGTTGAAATCTCACCATGTCAATCTTCTGGGATGTGTTAACAAGCATGTCCCCCCCCCCCCGCCCCTTAAGAGGCAGCTTGTCATATCAAAAAGTTAATGCTCACAAAGCCACCTTAAGAATTGTAAAACTGAGCATTAACACTTGGAATGTGGAATGTAAACCCCCCTCCGAGTTTAAAGTGCATGCTGTAGAGATGACTTGGATAACACAGATACGGAGATGAAATGCCACATTTCATCTTTGCATCACTCATAACTATGTCACCCAAGACCCATTTAAATCCAATAGGCAACTCTTTCAGTGGCTCTCTGTCATTAGCTGTTAGCAGACATTTAGGCCTTTCTGCTCATTAGTGGTTTCTGCAAAAGGAGGGGGATCGTGACCTTAGTAGGAAACCTCTCCATTTCACTTGTATTCCTAAGTTCAAACCATCTCTAAACCCGAGAGCTCCACGTTAATATAGAAAGGAACATAGAAAGCTGCCTTTTACCTGGGCAGACTGTTTCTCCATCTGGCCCAGTAATGCCTACTCTATAATGGACAGAGGCTTTCTGAGAGAGAAGAGTCTTTTCCATCCCTTGTTACCCAATCCTTTTAATTGGAGATCTCAGGGAATGAATCTGCCTGCAAAAGCTCATGCTCCACCACTGTGTTACAACCTCTCCAAGACAGTATGGCATAGTGGTTAGTGTGTTGGAATAACACACAGAAGACTCTGGTTCTTGTCCTCACTTAGCTGCAAAGCTCACCGGGTGACCTTGGGCTAGCCGCTGGCTCTCAGCCTACTGTACCTCTCTGGTTGTGAGGATAAAATAGAAAGGGGAAGAGAACCACATATGCCACCTTGCGCTCCTTCGAGGAAATGTAAACAAACAAACAAATGTAAGTAATAGTAATTCCTTGCTCCCAGAGGAGGCACTGATGACCACTAACATAAACAGCTTTGATTTGAAAGAGAATTAAGACAAATTCATGGAGGAGAGGGTTGCAAGCCGTAATATACTCTGACAACACACTGTGGGAACAGGATGTTGGACTAGATGGGCCATTGGCCTGATCCAGCAGGGCCTTCTTATGTTCTTATGACTAATAATGAGGATGATGAGGATGTTTGAGTTGTGTAAGAGCCAATGAGATCCCACAGGTTCAGCATATTCTGTTTGGGCCCCTCAGTTTGGGCTAGAGATGGACAGTTACATGCTAGTCTCACATGTGTTCATTCAAAGGTTCATCCCATCCAATCTATGCACCAATTTTTAGATTAAAAATTTCCCCTGAAAAACTGCATGTACTGTAAAGCATTGTTTTATCTCAGTGTATGCATTTCTAAAGTATCTTACTCTAAAACACACACATTACTGTGTTTGGGTAAGATTTATCAGTTGACAACTGTTTTGCAAGAACTGGAGAAATGTGAAATCTCAAAGATATTTAATGTCATGAGCAGCTCTATAAGTCTGAGAGGTCAATTCCCACTGGATTTCATAGAAACTGAATTCCTCAATTATTGCTAATTTAGATCCTTCATCTAAAATAAAAATTATTTAGTCTAGAATAAGGATGGGGAAGCTGTGGCCCTCCAGGTGTTGCTGGACTACAACCTCCATCATCTCTGAGCATTGGCAATGCTGGGTGGGAGTTGGAGTCCAACAACATCTGGAAGACACCAGATTCCCCATCTCTGGGTTGCATCAGTGTTTAATGTTTTCTCTGCAGAAATATGAGAGGCCCTATATTTGTACAGACATTCTGCTGGATCTTGAAGACACACCTGTTTAGACCTCCTGATCTGATAGTTTTAATTGTTGTTTTAATTGTTTTGCTGTTTTAATGGGCTTGTTTTATCGTGCATTTTATTTATGGATGTTTTTATTGTTTTGATGAGATTGTTTTGGGTGTATTTTAACATGTGTGTATATATTTTTATATTTGGTTTTACACTTTAAAGCACTGTTTCCCAAACTTGGGACTCCAGCTGTTTTTGGACTATAATTCCCATCATCCCTAGCTAGCAAGACCAGTGGTATGGGATGATGGGAACTGTAATCTGAAATCAACTGGAGACCCAAGTTTGGGAAACAGTGCTTTAAACAGTTCAGAAGCTATTTTTGCAAGTAATTATTATTAATAATAATCTAATTAAATCCAATTATTTTCTCCCCAGTGGGGGATTCTCTGAGTTTCTAAATGTGGATAATCAAATTTACCCTGCAATCTTCACAAACCATTTACAAAAATGAATCACCTTTTCTAGGTATGTGTAGCTCCATATTTTTCCATCTGCCCATGTTCTGGAAATGATCTTCCCACCTGGATCGTACTCCATCTTTTCAGTCCATGTCCCTCTCTGGATAAAGGTCACTAATCCAGAATGTGAGTAAGTGATGTTGACTTCATTATATTTGTTGAGGGGAGACCAAAGGATTGGGCGGCCTGCCTGGTCATAGAGAATCCGAAGAGTGAACTTCCGATGGTCGTCATAGATCTTCCCTGTTCTTGTGATGTGGTCAAAATCAATTGAGAGCAGGTTTCTGTTGTGGGCCTAATTTATAAAGCAAGAACAGCATCACAAATTCAACTGAAGCAATTCTGTAGATGAAGATATGCATTTTATTTATTTTGCATTTTTAAAAACCATGTCTTCATTCAAAATAAGGATTCCAAGGAGGCAGACTTCAAGATCGAATATAACTTTATATATATATAACTATATATATATATATATAGTTATATTCGATATATGATATATATATCACATATATATGATAAATGAATTATCTAACCACTTAAGATAGTACAACCAATTTGAAAACCCTGGGCAAAGAAAAACGTGTTATTCCAGAACCAAAAGCAATATAATAGTAGCACCAGTCTTACTTCCTCCAGGAGGGTGTATCAAAGCTGGACTGCCACCAAAAAGTCCCTCTTCACTATCAACACACACACATATTTGAAAGAACATCAAGTGGTGTAGAGCATTAAAACAATAAACAATATCATTAAAACAAAACTAAAACACAAAACTAGTAAAATGGTAATAGAAAAGCAGATAAAAAGAAATAGAGGAATTCTGGGAACTGAAGCCAATAAAATAGGGGCAAAGCTTGAATCCTGTGCTAAAAGGTATGTCCGAGACCTGGGAGAAGAATCAGTGGAAGAGGACTGGAAGAAGTTTAAAGACTATCTGCAGAAACACTGCAAAGTTTATGAATGTTAAAATAATTTTGGATTTGGAAATAATATGGCATTAGTGATATAGCTTTAAAAAGTATGCAAAATGCAACAGAAAAGGAGGAAAGATTAAAGTGATATTATGTCGAAAGTAAACAATATTATAAAGGTGTTTAAGTACGAGGAGGAAAGATTGGTGACATAATAGAATGAACTTAATAATTAGAAATGAGATCTGAAAGAGGGTAAGGATTTGCTGTATCTGATTGGGTAAAGAGGAACACAAAAAAGGGAGGCGTGAGGAAGTCAAGAAAGGAAGTTAACTAAGTATGATCTAAAAAGTTGGAGTTTTTATGTTTTTGTATCTGGTTGGGTGGAACTTTTCTTTATTGTATTCTATATCCTAGTGTTTTGATTTGTTCTATGTGTATTTTTGATTATGTTTTATTTCTTTTTACATTCTTTTTATTTTTGAGGTGGTTATGTACTTTTCTTTTTTGTAAAAACCTAATAAATATTTTTTTTAAAAAAATACAATATGTCTGGAGTTACTGATGGCAGAGGAAAGGGCATTTCACAGTTTGGGGGCAATAGCAGAATTGTGTGTGTTTGTTTCTGGTCTATTGAATTCTATAGCAGGCACCCCCAAACTCGGCCGTCCAGATGTTTTGGGACTACAATTTCCATCACCTCTGTTAGCTAGGGATGGTGGGAGTTGTAGTCCCAAAACATCTGGAGGGCCGAGTTTGGGAATGCCTGTTCTATAGGGTGCAGCACGATGAGTAGAATTTTCCCAGTTGATCTAAGTGATCATTCAGGTCTGCTCAGGGGCAGGTCTTCTTTCTGGTATCTTGCCTCATTCTTACAGAGGAAACTCAGGTAAGGGCCTCAAATGAATATTTCAATTTACTGGCAGATTGGCAAACAGATACTTCTGGTTTCAGTCTCATGGTAACAAGCCTGATTATTTAATAATTCCCAGTAGCCTCATCCCTCCCATCTCTGGCCACACCCTTCCTTTCATGAAGCAGGCCACTGAAGTCCACTGTAACATAACTTTGGTTTCTTAGAACCTGACACTGCCATACACTCTCATTTTCATTCTGATTCAGGATGATATAAGTTTTCTCAAAGCTGTTATGTGCCAAAGCTCACCAGGGGTCTGGTGTCTAGGAAAACATGAAGCCTTGAGGCATGTGTTTTCCCCTCACTGGATTATTGCCAACTGTTCACCTTTGCAGCGAAAGAATGGTGTGACCCTGAGCATGAGTCACACCACTTTCAATATATTTTATTTATGCATTGCTTCACACTGCCAGAAGGTGTACCAAAGCGATTTACTGAGACAATACCACACAAAATATACAATCACAATCCATTAAAAACATATACCCAAATCTATAAAAATCATCCAACCATGTAAAACAGCAGTGGGGAACCTGCTGAAGTGCTCCAGATGTTGTTGGACTACAACTCCCATCAGCCCCAGCCAGAATGGCTAAAGCCAATGAAAGCTGCAGCCTACCAATATATGGAGGGCCACAGGTGGCCCAACTCAACATTAAATAACCACCCCACCTGCATAAAGGTGAACACTAAAAAATAAATGATCAAAAGCCAGACCTTTAGCACTGTCCAAATTGCCTGGGAGAATAAATATATATTTGCCCAGTGCTGGAAGGGCAGCCCACAGAAAGCGTGGGTCACTGCACAAGAGGAGGCTTGTTCTCTTGTTGCAATCTTCCAAACTTCTCCTGGTGTGGGGTATATGCACAGAGCCTTAGATGCTGATCTCAGGTTCCAGGTGGGTTCATACAGGGGAAGTTGGTCCTTGAGGTATTGGAGACTTGAGCTATTAAAGCTTTATAGGTCGAAAACATAAATGCTCTCTTTTCTGATATGCAGAGAACACCATCAGTTCCCCTCCCCACACATACAAGATCCAACCCAGTTCCTCTTTGCCCCTCTCTACTACCTAGGAATTTCCTCCAAGGCCAACCAGGACTCAGCCTAGCAAATTCTTTTTGTAAACAAGCATCCCCACCACAATCCATTTCTTTGCCATAGGCAAATGGACCATTCTTTCCTGTCTTACCCAGGATTCAGGTTTTGGTGTTTTTTTGCCAAGACCTACTGGTGCTCAACTGAGGGCTCATGCAGACTTCCTTTTGTGGTGTGTTTCTAGGCACAGCTTGTTTCCTCCACACTCAGTATTAAGTAGGTGGGCACTTCTGAGCATGCACAAAGGGGTCTGCTCTCACTGCTAAGGAAATTTCCCCTGTCCCTTTCTTCACCAGCCTGCTGTGCACACAGAGAACACAATAGGCAACAGTCTCAATGAATACTAGGGGACAAAATAAATGCAACAAATGGAATAAAGAAATATGTACTATATTTTTCACTCTATAAGACGCACATTTTCCCCTCCAAAAATTAAGGGGAAATGTGTGTGCATCTTATGGAGTGAATGCAGGCTCCTTGGCTTCAGCGATAGCAACGTAAAGCCTCTGAAGCGCAGTGGGAGCACTCCCACTGTGCTTCGGAGGCTTCGCGTTGCTTTCGCTGAAGCCTGGAGAGTGAGACTCTCCTGGCTTCAGCGAAAGGAACCCGAAGCCTCCAGAGCGCAGCAGGAACTCCCGCTGCGCTCCAGAGGTTTCGGGTTGCCTTCTGCTGAAGCCTGGAGAGTGAGAGGGTCAGTGTGCCCTGATCCTTCTCGCTCTCAAGATAGCTGCCTGAAACCTCCGGAGCACAGCAGGAGCTCCCTTCAGGTTGCCTTCACTGAAGGGTAGGTGCCTCTTCAGCTAAGGCACAGTGCCTTTTCAGCTAAGCGGGAGGAGAAAGGGAAGGGGCTCTGTTTCTCCTGCTGCTTTACTGAAGGGGCGCTGCGCAGAGAGGGGGAGATTTTTTTTTTCTTGTTCTCCCTGTGATGGCCTGGGATTCCGATTCAGAGGCTGAACCAGAGGAATCCCAGCCTGCACAGGAGTCCCCGCCTCCAGGGCCGGCTGAACTGGGGCAAGGCCTAGATTCTGAGGAGCCTGCACCTGTGTCAGATCCTCAGGAGCAGGCACCAGGTGAAACCATTCTGGCCCCAGAGGTGCTTGAGGACTCAGTGTCTACAGGTGAGCCTCCCCCGGGGCCCAGTAACCCTTCAGCCTCTCCTGAACTGCAGAGGCTTAGGGCAGAGAGGCGAAGGGAACTGGTTTCTCCCAGGAGGAGTGCTCGCCTTAAGGCCAGGAGAGGCGGGGCTCCTGGGGGCCGGGACCGCCCCTGGCCTTAGAGAAGATAAAGGTCAGTCAGCCCGGTCCCAGGTTGCGGGAGCAACGTCGTCATTGAAGAGCTGTTTCGGCCAGCATCCAGTCCTGTTCCTCCGGTGTTCCTGTTCCTCGCCCGGCTTCCTGCTTCCGACCTTCCAGCGTTCCTGTTCCCACCCGGCTCCCAGCTTTGGACCTTCCAGTGTTCCTGTTCCCTGCCCGGCCTCCTGCTTCTGACCTTCCAGCGTTCTTGTTCCCCGCCCGGCTTCATGCTTCTGATCTCCGTGAGTTCCTGTCCCCGCCCGGCTCCCTGTTTCAGACCTCGACTCGCATCTTGTGAACTCAGACTACGGTAGCAGTACCTTCCCCCCAGGACCAGCACACTCCCCCTCTAAAACAAGGTGTGTCCTATGGTCGGGTGCGTCCCATAGACCGGAAAATACGGTATCTGGAATCCCTAGCTAGATGAGACATAAGTGCAGTTGTTGTGGACTACAACTCCAGTCAGAGCTACTCTTAACACTTGCAGCTGCAATGGAACGACAATATGCTTTTCTTTACAGATCGCTGTACTTCATGCATTTTGCTCTTGCTGATCCTCAACTTGCCTTTGAAGAAAGCTGTTCTGCCACAGTAATCCTATGAGTTCTTGCAATATGCAAAGGGTAGTCAACATGCAGCTATTATGGACTCTAACTCCCATCAGCCCCAGCCAGCATAGCCAATAGTTAGACTACAGCTTCAGTCATCCCTAACGACAACAAATGGAGGGCACAACATTTAGCTAATCCTACATATGGCATCTCCTACCTGCAAGTTAAGGCCACAGTATGAGTGGTGACATAATGACATTCCACCAGGCACCAGCAGGAACAGGATAGCATACACCATCCCTATCACCAACCTTGCCGTTAGCAAACCTGAAATTACTACCTACCACGTGGGACCTCTGAAAGCAGCTAAAATTGCTTGTTCCTACCAAATTTCATGTTTCAGCATGCTGGGGCCAGTTTGATGGATAGCTCTGCATTCACAGGCAGCTGCGCAAGAGGGATTAATGACAGGAGCTCACTGAATGATGTGAAGGGAAAGTGTAAGCTGAAAAATTCAGAAGGGAGTGTCTGTGATGGGAGGAAGAGAGATGGGAGGATCACAGCGCAATCCAAATTTGCCCTACCAAAGCTGGTATTTGTCCCTCCAGGGGAGGAGATAAAACAGGGCTTGGGAACCCTTTTCAGGCAAAGGGCCACAATCCCTTCAGGGCAGCCTTCCAGGGGCCACATGGCAGCAATTGACAGAGCCAAAGACAAACATTAATGGATAAATGGATGTGAATTTCACTTATGAATAAGAGGCTAATTTTTACACACAGTCACCCCCACCCATCTCTATCCTCTCTCCAAGGAAGCAAGAAGCAATACTAGAGTTCAAGGACATATTCCAGCCAGGCAAATGCTATTGGAGCAGGAACCAGGAACCATGAGTATGCCAAGGGGCAGGGGGAGAGAGATGAAAAGGGCTGCATTTGGCCTCCAGGCCTCAGGTTCTCCACACTGAAAGTCTTCTTGGTCTAAAAATGCAGCTAAGAGAGGTGAAGGAAGAGCCCTTTATAACTAAACACAGCAAGGAAATTGTTCCACCTGAAATCACAGTTTGCATAGTAATGGCAAAGTTAAAAAGTTCTGGGCACAGATAATAAATTTAAGCTTGCTTAAAAGTCTCAGGATGTGGGTAGGAAAACCAGTGTGAGTTAACAACCTGTTAATCGAGTTAAAAGACCATCTGATAACAAAGGGAGACAGGCTCAAATACCTCTGGATTGCACTCATTTTGTGTCTTTAGCAGTGCCATTAGTCAAAGTGAGTGTCTATCGTCAGGCAGTGGATTGGGATGAGTAGTCCCTTCAGATGTCTGCCAATGAACTGAAATGTGAACTGAAACTGGTTCATTCTGTGAAGGGATGGATAGCAAGCAGTGGGTGGCCTCCCATCATTTTCCTCATTCACCACCACCTATGATTCTGTGTGTATCACTGCCATTTTGCTGCTCCAGGAAAGTAGAGTTGAGACTCTTGCAGGGTATTTCAAGTAACCTGTGCCTCATTCTAAGGAAGTGTCCTTTTCAGAGCAAAGTATTGTCGGTGAGGCAGCCCCAGAGAGCAGCACTAATTTGGTTTGTGCTCAGTTCACAGCTCTAACTCAAGTTCATCCAAATGATTCTTGGCAATATTTTTCAGCCCTCAGAATATTACAAGCTGCTGTGCTGAAGTATTAAAAATACAGAGGTACCTCGGTTTTCGAACGTCTCTGTTGATGAATGTTTCAGAACTTGAATGCCGTAAACCCAGAAGTAAACCCTTCAGTTTTCGAATGCGCATTGGAAGTTGAACAGGAAACATGGCTTCCATATAGAGTTTTCCATTTTGAGGCTTCTGTTTTGAGTTTTCGGTTTTCGAACGTTTCAGAACTTGAATGGTCTTCCGGACCGGATTTCGTTTGAAAACCGAGGTACCACTGTACTTAAGTAACACAAAAACACACTCAAAACTGGAATGTGAATTGTGTAGTCTATTTTACCCAAAAATTATGAACATTAAGCTTAGAAGGCCAAAGAGTCTAAAGAGGAAAAAACACATGAACTTAAACTAGAAACGAGCAAATTTCTACACCAACACAATTTTAATCCATGTTTACTTTACTCAGCAATTATGGGAATTACGTTTAGGTATAATTCAGAGATATTGAACTAATTGAGTTAAATTCATTAAACTGAACTGGTTTATTCCAAGCACTGAGATAAGTATGTGTACACACACATGCTATTCGCTGGTAAATTTTTCATAATCACTCTTTTCCCTTGCTGTAAGAAAAAATGGAATCCTGCTGGATTGGACCAAAGTTCTATCTAGTTCAATATACGGTTCCTCATAGTTGCCAATCAGATAACTCTGAGATGCCTCAAACATGAACCTAGGTGGAATCTATGCACATGTGAAAAACGCTGTGAAAATGCTTTTTTCAAAAAAGGTTTTGAAAAATACATTAAATTTGGCATAGCTCACTGTTGCCATTTAGTGTCACATTTGTATATTACAGTTTACAACACATTTAAAACGTTTTATTTGCAGCTGTATAGCTGAGTCCCTAGATTTAGTTGGAAGGTGGAAGGAGAAAGACTGTGATGTCTTCTCTCTGACCAACATTCCAAACACAATTTCTGGTAGTGGAGAAGCAATGTTCCTTGTCTCCTCTTCAGAGCATGGAAGCTGTGTTCGATTTGGGGAATGAGAAAGAAGGCCTAGATTTGTAAAGAAGATGGTTAATGTTGCAAACCACCCTGTAATCTTCAGATGAAGAGTGGTATATAAATTTAATAAATAATAAGGTGAGGAGTTGGGAAGAATAAATGAGTGAGACTGGGAAGGGGGAAGGACTGGAACATCCCATGCTTTCCTGCTCCCTTCGGATTTGACAGATCTATCATAATCACTATGTACGTGGATCGTTGTCATTAGACAATTAGCTTGAATGCTAACTATTCACTGTACTCATCAAGGCTTCCCAAAGGAGTAATTCTGTCAAATGGAAAACAGATTTCCTAAAGCATTTTTCCTGCACATTATTGATGTCTTTGGGTCTTAAACTTAAGTCCGTTAATTAAACAGAAAAATATTGACCACCTGCCATAGGGAACTGTTAATACTCTGGTTAAAATACAAGCCATAAAGGCAAACTGGGTGTGATGGCAGCAGCTCTGTGTAAACACAGAACAGGAGATGCCAACACAATTAATCAGAGATGGGTTTGGAAAAGAACTTGGGGGGTCTGTCATAAAAGGGCAGCTCAAATGTGAGGCAAGCTTTTTATGTCCCCTAACTCTTATCTAGTTCCAAAAATGGTTTCAAAAAATGACACTTCCCATTCCTTCCCTTTATTTCCAATAAATTATGTCCATTCTCCCCTGCCCTTATTCCTGGGCATACTGTTATGTCAGAGCTGAGGAACCCTTTTCAGTCTGAGGGCCGCATTCCCTTGATGTCAGTCTTCCAAGGGCCATATGTCATCAGTAAGCGAAGCTGGAGACAAAAGTGGGTAGCACAATGGATATACCTTTGTAAAGTAGACTACCTTCCAGTCACACAGAGGCAGAGTTAGCTGCTCTGGCACCTAGAGAAGCGCACATGCTGTGGACCCGGGGGCAGGAGGAGCATCCCAGGGGGGCAGGACAGCGATGTCACCTCCCTCAGGGATGACACCTGGGGCGGACTGCACCCACCATACCCCCTTCCTCCGCCAGTGGGCAGAGGTTTCTACACACAGTCCTCCCAGTATCACAGTTCAAGAACACATTCCAGCCAGCGAAAACACTCATGGATCCTTAACAGTAAGGGGTGTGGCCTGCAAGGAGGGTGTAATCCAGGGAAGGGACATGGGTCTTAATTTCGGTCCACTTCCCCCAGGTCCACTTTTACTTCTGTAATTTACAGATAAGTAGGTCTACATGATAGGGATGCAGGTGGCGCTGTGGGTTAAAGCCTCAGCGCCTAGGACTTGCCGATCGAAAGGTCGGTGGTTCGAATCCCTGCGGCGGGGTGCGCTCCAACTGCTCGGTCCCAGCGCCTGCCAACCTAGCAGTTCGAAAGCACCTCCGGGTGCAAGTAGATATATAGGGACCGCTTACCAGCGGGAAGGTAAACGGCATTTCCGTGTGCGGCTCTGGCTCGCCAGATGCAGCTTTGTCACGCTGGCCACGTGACCCGGAAGTGTCTCCGGACAGCGCTGGCCCCTGGCCTCTTGAGTGAGATGGGCGCACAACCCCAGAGTCTGTCAAGACTGGCCCGTACGGGCAGGGGTACCTTTACCTTTACCCTTAGGTCTACATGATAGTCCTCCTAGGACATTTTCACACTACCACCTGTACAATGTCTACAAATTTCAGTCAGCTGCCACTTGTCATTTTCCTTCTGGAAACAAACAAACAAACAAACAAACAAACAAACAAACAAACACACACCTACCCTGGGACATAAAATATCTCTCGATGCATATAATTTTCTAATGAGGCATGCTTATTACCTCAGCCCATGTTAGCAGATCGGGGTGTTACAATATGGCATCATTCTTCCACATACAAACAGTCAGGGAAAGGTCATGAAATTGCATATGGTGTGTCAGTAGGTTGGAAGAAACCATATAATGTGGCTTGGGGACCCAGGACAGTTGTATTGCATGTTTGTTAATGGGATGAGAAACATGCCCTGCCTCCAACTCACTGAGAGGAACAGGGATCTCCTAATAACTCTTAGCCTTCTTAACTAACAATGTGTCTCTGGAGCCTAAGGGGAAGCCATGATTGTTTAATGTGGTATGATGACACTGCTTTGAATTTATATTGCATATTGGCCTTAAATGAACCATATATACTTGAATCCCTCCCACAAAATAGTGACAGACTGCACTAACCCCATCTGCACTAACACGTTCATATAAATACAGGGAATCCTTCAGACTGTCTCAAACTGTTTAGGGCTTGAAAGATCAGCACCAACACCATGTATTGGACACAAAAACAAATAGTCAGACAGCGCAGACAGGAGAGCACAAGCATATTTACAATAACAGCGGCTTAACGTGATTCTCAGATGTGATTGCCTTCCCAAAGAATGCTTCATTTGACACATGAGATGAAAACCTTACCCGTAACCTTCTCTCAAATGCAGAGATATTGCCTTTGGTCTGTTCCTTCCGTTGTCTCCACTCAATAAGATTGGAGTTATGCTCTCCGGGTAAAGAGATATTGCATTTTCCTAAAGTAGGATTGACAACGCCAGCTAGGATGTGAGGTTCTGTGTTCAGAGTGATCTCCATTCCACTGGCAAAAGTGACTCTCAGTGACCCATCTGGACTGACCCGATATATATTCTGAATGTTGTCTGTCAGCAACAAAACAAGGAAGGGGAAAGAGTTCAGTTTTTTCACCTTCATGAAGCAACTGCTATGTGTGCAAAGATTATATTTATGCATAGTCAGATAGCAGTAGGCATTGCCAACATCTGTAAGTCTTTGTAATTGGGGGGAGGGTGATCTCCCAGACCTTTAAGGCATACAGCTTATTGTTACTACACCCAGACCTTAGTAAATTTACATATTAGCAATACCCTTCATCTTGATTAAAGGTATTTTGCTTTCAGAGACCTTTCAACTTAAGAAACCTTAAGTTAGCCTTTGGTGTACTTCATTATTTACTACCTTTGGGCTGCTACTGAAAAACCTGTTGCCTGGGGAATTTAATATGCAGCTAAAGTCAAAACTGGTGATTGTATAATTAAACAGCTAAAATGCAGCTGTGGAAATTGTACTAATGTTGTAACAACTGAGAGCATTGTAAGAAAGATAAAGATAATCTGAGTTAAAATGAAATGCCTGCATGTGCTATGAAATATTGAAAAATGTATATATGTATTGTGGCATTATTGTTATTTATTGAATTTATATATTGCCCTATTCCCTGAGGTCTCAGGGCGGTTCACAGAACAAAATCGAAGTATAAAACCACGAAATATATAATCAAAATAAAAACAAGCCAATAACCCCCACCCCAAATCCACATTTTAAAAAGACACAGAATGTCAATCAAATCAACCGAAGGCCTGGTTAAAAAGGAACGTTTTTGCCTAGCACCTAAAGTTGTATAATATTATATTCCAACTTTCCTCCAAAAAACTCAAAGTGATTTTCTCTCTCTCTCCATTTTGGCCTAAAAAAACAACAAACAAAGGCCAAACCCTCAAAATTCCACATGGTATTTTGGCCTAACAACAACAACAATAACCCCACATGAAGTAGGTTGGCTGAGAGACTGTGATGGGGACAAAGGCCAGACAGTGAGTTTCGTGGCTGAGGGGGGAGTGGAACCCTGGTCCCCCAGGTCCTTGTCTGACACTCAAACCCAGAGGTTGAGAACAGAGGGCCTGAGAGCCAAAGGTGCCCCCCCCAGCCCTTTGGATTCTCCCCTACCACATCCTTTCTCCCCAGGCCACACTCCTCCTCACTGGTATTGCTTCACATTCTCTCTGATTGTTTTTGTCTGTCTGGGATGTGTCTTTGAATACTGACAATGTCCCTAGCTTGCCTAGATGGAGGACAGAGAGAGGTGTGCAAGTGTGTGTAGAAACCAGCCCATGAAACAAATGTAAAAATTCACATTCATTGCCTTAGCCACTTGTGCCAACAGCCCCACTCACCACTGGCATGTGGCCTCTGGAAAGCTGCCCAAATGGCAATGTGACCCTTGGGTCGAAAAAAATCAAAACCCTAGCTTCTGCTGTAGCTACTATACCACATTGCCCCCCCCCCTTTTAGCGTAAGAAAATGTCCACAATTTTCCATGCCCTCAAAAATAAAAACAAGAATTTCACGACCACATGAAATTGAACACAGGTCCTTTTGCATGTCTACACATGGACTTCCCACTCTGGTGGCAGCCTTCCTGCACATCAAGAGCTGAACTCCTAGGCATACAGAATGTCCCCTTGAGATTTAGGGCATGGAAAACCCAGTCTGATTTGTTATCACTGGATAAAGCAAGAACCTGCAGCCTTCCAGCTACTGCTGAACTACAATTCCCATTGTCCCTGCAAGTGGTCATGGTGACTAAAAAGCTACAGCAGGGGTAAGGAATCTTTTTTTGTCAGATGGCAAAAGCCCATTCACTACTCAGAAGACCTCTGCTAAATGACTACTTGTGGACGCAATGGCGGCAGAGCAGTAGGCTTTCTTCATATGGCAATGCTACCTCACATGTGTTTCCACAGGTTCTGACTAAGATTTATGCCACCTGCACTCTAGCTATTGACTGTCCTGTTTCATTACATGCGGGTCACTAGAGTAACACAGTGACCTACGTGCTCCACAGCTACAATGAAGGCACCCAGGAGCATTGTGTCAATGGCTCTAGACATTTAAACATTCCACACTGTGACAGGAGCCTTGACAGGAGCACCAGCCATATCAGCTGGGAAATCCCCCAGAGCATCCAGGAACCCTTCTGACTCCATAAGTATCTTAGGGCAGACCATCTCAATAGTTCCTTCACCCCTGCAGCATGAAGTTGCTGTGAAATAAAGCTTGGCTTTGTTCTTTAATAGAAAGAGTGATGGAGGGAGAGTCAACTTGGAAATGCCACCCCAATTCTTGAATAATCCAGCATCTAAAGTTTGGGCCGATGCTAGCAATTACCATATTTTTTGCACCATAACACTCACTTTTTTCCTCCTAGAAAGTAAAGGGAAATGTCTGTGCGTGTTATGGAGGAAATGCCTGTGCGTGTTATAGAGCGAAAAATACGGTAAGTTATGGGTGGCATGGGGAAGCTGTGGCCCTCCAGAGGTTGTTGGACTCACATCATCCCCATCCAGCATAACTAATGGCTAGGGATGAAGGGAGTTGTAATCTAACACATCTGAAGGGCAGATTTGCAATGAAAGGAAGTGTAACGATAGCCCTACTGCAAGTGTCCCAAGATGTGGCATTCAGTAGTACTGTAAGTTGATCCTAGGGTGCTGAAGATGAAGATGCCACACTTTATCATAATTTAATTGGGACATTTGGTAAGCTGATGGCTCTGTAATTTCCTAGATTTATTTATTTATTTATTTATTTATTTATTTATTTATTTATTTATAAGATGTGTTACACTGGTCACCTTCCAACCTTGTGGGGTAAAGAAGCCAAGATTAGTGGCAAACTGTGTGCTGACATCTCACTAAGATCATTGAGATGTATAAATGCTGCTCTGTCATTTTAAACATGTTTGATCAGTTTCTTTTTACTAACTTGTTACAATAATCTAGTAACCTGGTCTTCAACTGGTAGGTCAGGACCCACTAGTGGATCATGGACTGATCCAAGGAGGATCACAACAGAAGCATGACCCCCATGCAAACACATGGTAAAAGATTAAGAAATGGGTTCGCAAATGCATGTTTGGGTTAAAAGTGGGCCTTGGGTCTGAAAAGGTCGAAGATAACTTGATCTAGTAGGAACTAGAATATCAGGCCACAATAAACTAATGAGCAGAGTTTTCCTAAATGCATTCTGCAAGCAGAAACTGCCAGAGTTCACGGAAGTGTTGGTAGGGAGAACTAAATATACCTTGTTTTAATGTGTAGATAGTTGAGGTAGCTGAAAAATTTGTAGCTGTGATCACATTCTCCCTGTTTGAAGTGTCGATTTCAACTCTCATCAGTTTTTCTACGTCACTATGGAAGCTGCTGACCTCACCCGTCGGAAATGTTGCATTGGTTAAATGTCCATCAGAATCATACCTGGGAAGAGAAAGAATTAAAGAAAGATAAATAGAAATAGAAAATGTACTGCACAGACTTCTAGAGGAGCCATTGCAGGTAGGCTGCATCTCTTAGGAGCTCCTCAAAGATGTAATTAAGTGGTGACTAATGGCAGAGATTATCTGCTGTTTTTGTCTCTGTTGAACAGAGATAATATTGGGATTAACTCCTAGATGCTCTAGATTAATTACTCAATGACGTGGAATTAAGAAATCCTATCAGACAGGTGAGTAACCAGGAGTGGGAGTTATGATGTTGAAGAAGGAGATGGAATTCATGGAAGGAGGACTCTGTGTACAACTTGGAATTATCTCAGAAGAAAAAATGACCATGCCTCCTGCAATATTTTTGAAAAAGAATGGAAATACAGGAAATGGGAAAAAAACCCTAAATGACAAGGATGGAAGACCATGGCAACAGGAATTGGAATTGGAAGATATGGATACTTTTTTGAGAATGTGAATTAACGTCTACATAATTTGTAATCAATTACGGATATTGTCTTATTATATAACAGCAAAGAAACTCATGAGGAATGAAGAATAAGGACTGATTGTCTTTTAAAATTTAGAGGTAAAGTTGTGAGGTTGGACTGGAGGAAGATTAAGGCTGACTCTTACATATAACAATAATTGGAGATCCTCTTCTGGACTTCTTGGATGGGAAGGAAAAGGAATGAACCTGCGATGCCTGAATTTAACTTAACATCAGCTAGCAGAGGGAGGAATAACTGGACATTACTCTGGATTGAACATTGGATTATTATGAAGAACTTTTGCAGGCACAACTGACAGATGGACAGTTGCGAGTCACTTTTACTTCTCCCTTTCTCCCTCCCTCCCTCCCTCCCTCCCTTCTGTTATTATTCTCTTCTCTCTATCTGTTTGCTTTTATCTTCTCTTATTTCTTGTTTTGTTTCTGTTTTTTATTGCATGTTGAAAAATCTTAATGAAATTATATTATTATTGTATACTGAGGCTTTTAAAAAGGCTTTTTCGTACACACACACACACACACACACTTTTTCTTATTTTAATTTGCTTTATTTAATCCACATCTCCAACATTTATCCAATCTGAATGAATATATATATATATATATGGTATTTACTATTGATAGAGGGTTTTAAAACAGTTCTCCTTGTGGTCTGCTGAAATTATATTAGAATGGATGTTGTCTCAAATCCAGTTCCAATATTTCCTGCTTATTTTTTTTTAATCCAAATGTTGCACCCATGAACAGGCTGTGGATCCTGGCCTAAGAGAATTGAGCCCAAAAGCAACAGTCTTCATGTCCCCAGTTGAAGCTAGATATCCAGAGAGGTGATTGGGTGAGGTTTATGATGATTAAAAAGTCCCTGCTTTGTCTCTCCCCACTCCTCAAAACACACACACACGTTGAATGTTGACTGGCCAACATTTCTGACAATCACAAGCCCTCTTCCTCATTCATTCCCCTTTCTGAAATATATTTATGCAGAATACTGATGGGCTGACCCTTGCGACAATCATGGAGCCACACCAAAAGTTGGCTTTTTGAAATAGAATAGAACTTTTAAGCAGATAAAAATGTAAAGTGCATTTTTAAAAAACCAAAACCCACGCACACCTAAATACGGTAGGTGCTGAATATAGCATCTATAGGTCAGTATTGGAGCAAAGGTGGTGGGAAGGTTCTGCACCAGACTTTGGGGTTCTCCACACTTTCACTTTTCTGGCTGTATTTCTGATGTTTTATTATGTTGTATCATGCAATTATTATTCATTGTTTGTAAATAAATAAATAAATAAATAAATAAATAAATAAATAAAGCGCTTTCCCCCAGGAAAACTTGTTCTTTAGTGCTGAATTGGAGCAAACAACTGGGTTTTCTGCAGATGGAAGTTCTGCTCTGCTTCAGCACTAAAGAGAGGATTTTCCTGGGGAAAGTGGCAGGGAAAGCACAGGACAAGCAGGTACCCACTTGAACCCGTGCTTTCTAGGCATGGGACAACTGGAAGTGCGGAAGTGTGGAAGTGTGGAAGTTTTTCAGCCCTTCTGGAATTGGTTATATGTTAAAGGTAATCTGCATCTATCTCAATCTTAAATAAATTTACAGTCTTCCTTAAACTTTCCCTCTATTGTTAGTTAATCTGCAGCTGTCCCTTTTAAGTAAAAAATACTTAAAAGTGAAAACTCTGGGGGGGGGGCACAAGGAAAGTGTGAGAAGGAGTTCTAGGACTGCTATGTCCTTTTTAGGCATCCTTTTAGGGAAGGAAAAGTTTTTTGGGGGTGGGGAAGACAGACCTCCTTGTTGGAAGTGTTTCATATGCATGCCATTTTGGGGGGCAAAGTGACTGAGTGGATAGCTGAGTGGGCCAATAATTCTTGGGCACTTTGGCTTTCTGGATAAGTGTTAAGTCCTCACAGGTGACCAGGGATGGATATGACCTAGGACATTCCCCTTTCGGATAGCTGGTCTGTTGGAACAAGGGTTCTCTGCAGATACCCTGTTGTTGTAGAAGTTCCACCTTTGTGCCTTGCTGCCCACCGTGATTTAGAGAAAACTTTTAGTTCACCAGCAGCTCAGTCCTATGTGTGCCTACTCAGAACGAAGACCCACTGAGTTCAATGGATATTATTATGAGTAATTGTGTGCATCAGGATTGCAAGTCTAATACTTTAATCTGGTTTATTTCCTGATGCGCTGCTATTCCATTTTTTATTTATTTAGCAAGGTTTATGTATTTCTTTATAAAAACAAAAAAAATCTTTCAACAGTTTAGATAATATAGTATACTCATTTTTTAAAAAATAAGATGACAAAAACAGTATCCAGATTTAATGGTTTAAAAATACTGATGCAGATGTTCAAATATGGCTTTCGTATTTCTTATCCTTTGTTTTATATATGTCATCTTGGGCAACTTGTTGAAAAGACAGCATATAAATAATGCAATAATAATAATAAAATGATCAATTATCGTGCAAATTAATTAGACAAGGCTACTCACTAATATTAAGTAAATATTATTATTATTTTTTGCTACAATCCTCAGTCTACTCAGAATTTTTTGCAAGGTTTAGTGCAAAATTTGACATGATGCAGATGTACCACAAGAGGTCACTCCGCATCCAGGAAAAATACGGTAAAATAAAACAAAGTTGAACTACCAAATAACATCCACTTTAGAATTTCCTTATCTTGAAGATCTGCAAACGTTCAAAAGGCATTGGGAATTCCCTTTTGGTCCAGTCATCACCACCTCCAGGGATGAAAATTTCCAGGCGTGCATCAAGAGCTGTGTACACAGTTGCACCCGGCCCCAGGGGCTGCCATCTGCATGGATTATTTCTCCCAGCCAAGGTTGTACAGAGGGAATGAAGCACAGCAAGTCAGTGGGAAATGATGGCAGCTCCTCTGTGCCTCCTAGCAGAAAATCCAGCTGCTGGGCACAAGCTGTGCAGGTTTTTCCCCTGTTCAGTCAGGGTGTGTGATGGCTCTGGTTAGGGCCAAGTTGCCAAAGGTGAAGGATTGCAGTCTTTTCTAGGGATCAGTCTTATGTGCCAGTAGCTGAAATTCAGCTGGGGTAGTCTGGCTAGGCTGGAAGGCTGGAAACCATGCAATTCTGCCTGATTTCTTTCCAGACTCTTAGATGCTGCCTGGCATATGAGGGTACACCCAGGAAATGCTGTAACCTTTTGTCCTTTTGTATCCTGACTAGAAGGAAGACACACCTATATTCCTACATTTCATCATGCGGAAGCGTATGTAACCTGAAGCGTATGTAACCCAAGGTACCACATTACCATTTATGTTGGCTCCTGTTGTCTTTTCCCCTTTGATTTGACCTTGATCATCCCCTGCTTCACCAATTCTTTTGGGCATATTATAGTGGCATATTATATTTTTGTTCTCATCCTGAAGCAGAGTTCTTAACCCGAGGTAATAATTCTGGGTTAGCAGAGTCTGTAACCTGAAGCATATGTAACCTGAAGTGTATGTAACCCGAGGTACTACTAGGTTACATACGCTTCAGGTTACAGACTCTGCTAACCCAGAAATAGTGTTTCAGGTTAAGAACTTTGCTTCAGGATGAGAACAGAAATTGTGCTCCAGAGGCGCGGCAGTAGCAGGAGGCCCCATTAGCTAAAGTGGTGCTTCAGGTTAAGAACAGTTTCAGGTTAAGTACGGACCTCCAGAACAAATTAAGTACTTAACCCGAGGTACCACTGTATTTGCAAACCAGAAAAACTGTAACAGGCAACACACACATACACACAGAGCAATCAAGCATGCACCACAGTCTAAATCTACTGTCTACAATAGAATGCTGCTTCTAAGCCTAGTTTCAGTGGACCAGACTCTCTAAGTAAGCCCAGAGCTGGTTTTTGGTTTTGCAGGGCTCCTGAGCAAGATGTTATAGGCAGGCTCCCATCTTGGTCACCACGTCCCCTGCAACAAGCATAAGAACATAAGAAGAACCTATTGGATCAGGCCAATGGCCCATCTAGTCCAGCATCCTGTTCTTATGGTGGTCAACCAGACGCCTGTAGGAAGCCTGCAAGCATTACCCGAGCACAATAGCACTCCTGCCACTCCCCAAGGATTCCTGTAACCAGTATTCAGAAGCACTACTGCCTCCAGAGACAATTCCTTCTAGGCCAGTCTGTGCTGCTGCACAGAGGGAGAGGGCATTGCAACTGGCGGTTTCATGGCCAGAGTCATAGTTTCATGGCCAGGGTCCTTGCTAGGTCATAGACTTACAGCAGGTGCCCAGTCTTGGTCCTGAATGGACCCACCTCCTTGCACCATTGCCCTCTTGCACTCCCTCTCCCTCTGAGCCGAAGGAAAGGCAAGTGGAGGCTGCTGACTCTTCTCCTTTCTTTTCTTAGTGAGGGCAGCTGAGCACATCTCAACAGAGAGGAAGAGCAGGAGGAGGAAGAGCTGTTCTGGGAGCAGGGAGAGAGGTGTTGGCAGCTAACAGCCACTGCTGGGGTGTAGACCTTAGCAAGTCTAATGCTGCCAACCTGTGATAACCTTGAATATGGCAGATTTACAAACTGTTATGGTACTCTGCTCTCTTCTACTCAGTACATTTTATGTATTTACATTCATAAAGGTAAAGGGTAAAGGTACCCCTGCCCGTACGGGCCAGTCTTGCCAGACTCTAGGGTTGTGCACTCATCTCACTCTATAGGCCGGGAGCCATCGCTGTCCGCAGACACTTCCGGGTCACGTGGCCAGCGTGACAAGCTGCATCTGGCGAGCCAGCGCACCACACGGAACGCCGTTTACCTTCCCGCTAGTAAGCGGTCCCTATTTATCTACTTGCACCCAAAGGTACTTTCGAACTGCTAGGTTGGCAGGCACTGGGACCGAGCAATGGGAGCGCACCCCGCCGCAGGGATTCGAACCGCCGACCTTGCGATCGGCAAGTCCTAGGCGCTGAGGCTTTTACCCACAGCGCCACCCGTGTCCCCCCCTCATTTACATTCATATCCAGCCCTTATTTCAAGGAGATCAAGGTAGTGTATGCACTTCATCCCCATCTCATTTACCACATTTTTCGCTCTGTAAGACACACCAGACCATAAGACGCACCTAGTTTTTGGAGGAGGAAAGCAAGAGAAAAAAATATTCTGAATCCCAGAAGCCAGAACAGCAAGAGGGATCGCTGTGCAGTGAAGGCAGCGATCCCTCTTGCTGTTCTGGCTTCTGGGATAGCTGCACAGCCTGCATTCGCTCCATAAGACGCACACACATTTCCCCTTACTTTTCAGGAGGGAAAAAGTGAGTCTTATAGAGCAAAAAATACAGTAATCTTTACAACATCCATGTGAAGTAGGCTAGGCTGAGGGTGACTAGCCTGAAGTCACCCAGTGAGTCTTGTGGCTGAGTGGGGATTTGAACCCTGGTCTCCCAGATTTTGGTTCACTGTACCACACATTGTCAGGAGATAACAGAGGGCAGGTTAAAATGACGTGTGTGTTGAGGGGGGCAGGGACGAACCAGGTACAGAGGCATCCTGGTGCTTCTTGAAGGGAGGGCAGTATACAAATGTAATAAATCCAAAATAAATGAGCAGTACTTCAGGAGTTACCACAGCTGCATCTGCTCAAATATTAGCTCCTATATAACTCTAAAAAAAGAAAGAAAGAAAAAAGCATAAGGAAGAATGTTTGTCCTCTAATGCATCTGGTCACCTTATACATTGGGAATAACAGTAAAAAGCTGTGGACCACAGACCATAAATTGACCAGATGAAACCAACCTGACATCTCCCATTGATTTTGCTGCTTCAGCTCAATCCTACTTCTCATTGGAAGCTTAGAACAGGACAGGCTGTGAGCAATTGCAGAAATGGACAGGACAGAAGAGGGAGATTTGCAAGCATGTGGAAGAGCAGGCCAGGGAGTCAAAAGGTTGCTTGCCTCTCCCCCAGCCCCTCCAGAGGACTTCTGCACCTTTAAGGAACATAAACAATAATCTCACCCACTAGGTATAGTGGATCACTGTACTCTTCAGGACAAGACATCCTGCACATACCATCTCACCAGGAGGTCTGTTCCTTATGATGTAGGAACCAGGTCTTTAGTGTGGCAGCACCTACTCTTCGGGACAACCCCTCCCCCATTACATATCAGGCAAACACTGTCTCAATAAGCCTTTGCATATTGAATGCATATTGAAGAATTCCCTTTTTCAACAAGTCTTTTCAATGAATATTTTTATACCAGTCTGCAGCTGTATTGGATTTCAAATCTGTCTTTTTTTAAAAAAAAAATAATTGTTGTATATATGTTTTTCTTTTATTATTATTTAATCATGGGGAGATGTTTGCAAGGGAGCAATTCAAAAACCAAAGGAAATAGGCAAATAATTAATGCCAGAGCAGACTATTCATCCAGTACTCTCAAGGGCAGTGGCAGTCCAAAGTTTTCCCCATCACCCTGCTACTCAAAAGGTAGCATCTGTCTCCCCCATTATTGACTTTCAGGAGAAATGTAAAGACATTTCTCTTTTACCCTGCCTTGAAATTAGTAACTGGTTGACTTTAAATGTTTTTAGATGCTTTAAAATTGTTTTTAAATCTTTTAAATATCTTTTTAGTTAATTTTAAATTGCATTAAAATGTTAAGAAGCATACCACCACACTTGCAGGCGGGATGCTTCTAAACACCAATTGTTGGAGATCACAATTGGGGAAGGGGTGCTCTGGTGCTCATGTCCTGCTTAAGGGTTTTCCTGGGGCACCTGGTTGGTGACCACGAAAGCAGGAAGCTGGAAAAGCTGAGCCACTGGACTAATCCAGCAGGGCTTTACTTATGTTATTGACAAAAGGAATCCACATGATCTGAGAACAGAATCCTCGGCATGTCTAATCAGAAATAAGATCTGCAGAGCTCTGTGGGACTTTGTTTTTTGTCAGGTGAAAAAGGACAGGATCGCAGCCTCAGCTAATGGTTCTTAGATGCACAGTTCTATGCTAGCATACCCAGGCAAACAAAATTAGGTAACTTCCCCCAATCCCAACCCTGCAAATTCTCAACACTGTGAAACATTTAGGACTGCACCCAATGTTTCTCTGTTTGCTAACTAGCGTGAAAGTTCTGCAGTGGAAGAGTTTAAAGCCAGTGAGACAAATTAGTCCAAAGCAACAGCTCCATTAGGGGAGGCTTGTAGTGCAATAGCTCATTTAGTTTGCGCAATTAGTTGTGCAACCATCTTTGGTAATGTGTTTGTGATTTCCCCTGTGCAATAATGTTCCACCAGTACAACGTTTATACACCACTAAATGTCTTTAACTAAGCACTACATTGGATACAACCCTTATCTTGCAAATTTTACTATTTTGCGTAACATGTTCTCGTTTAGTTAGTCATGGGGGATGGGCATAAGCTGCACTCAGCACAAAAGCTATGCCTTTGAACACTGGAAGTTTGGAAGTTATCTGTGGAAATTTGATTCTGCCTCCAGGCACAATTCAAAGTGTTGGTGCTGACCTTTAAAACCCTAAATGGCTTAGGCCCTGCATACCTGAAGGAGCATCTCCACCCTCATCATTCAGCCTAGACCTATCCTGCACCACTCAATGTGTGAATCAGAACTTATTAATTCACTAGCTTCAGTCATTCCTCAATTTAATGCATGACTGAAAAAAATTACATCAAAGTACATTTAGGAATGTATCTTTGAGAGAAAATATCATTTGAAATGTGCATGTTGAGAGAAATATGTTTAAGAATTTATATTTAAATGCAAATGTTCATGTGGATTTAGTTATAAACACAGATTAGTGCAGAAATGTGATGTGTTTATCATGGGCAAACACATGCAAAAGTGACATGGGATTATAGTTCTTATGCATATTCTATGATAAAGCACCTATGTGAAAAGTACTGAACTTCAATTCCCATCAGCCTCAGTCAGCATGGCCAATCCCCAGGGATGATGGGAAATGTAGTTCAATAGCATATAGAGGGTAACAGCTTCCCCATTGCTAAGTTACATAGTTCTTATGTGTAGACTGATCTAATGCATCCAAGCAAGCCACACCCCAGCTTTCCTCCAAGCAGTTCAAGATGTTGTGCATGGCTCTTCTCTCCCATTCTATCTATGTGAGATAGGATAGGCTGAGATATAGTGACTGGCTCAAGGTCACCCAGTGGCTGGGTGGGGATTTGAACCAGGGACACTCTAGTCAATAAACCATAATGCCTCTCCATATGCCAATCCCTGTGGACAATTTCCAGACTTTATTAACTATAGAATGATTTGCCCAACCCTGGTCACAACAGGGATTGTATTATAGTATGAAAAAGGTGGTGAGGAAGATACAGGCACATAGGCTCCACAGGGCCACATCTTAAGTACCTTGAACAGCTCAAGATCACAAAACATCAAGGACTGCCTCTCCTCATACAAACAGACTCAGATCCTGTGATTGTCGTCTGAGGCCCTTCTTTGAGTGTCTCCCCCACAGGAGTTCTGGAGAGATGAGAATGGTCTTTTTTGTGGTGGCTCCCCATTTGTGGAATGCTCTCCCTGGCTAGGCACTCCTCGCTTACAAATGTGGTGTTTTGGGGAGGCAGGTTTATTGGGTTGTTTTGTTTTTGTTTTGATTTGATTATGTATTTTGTGGGGGTTTACATTTTGATTTTATTCTGTGAACCACTCTGAGACCTCTGGGTAAAGGTGTCAAGCAAAAAAGTTTATCTTCAACCTAGAGTTTGGCTGAATCTATGGCCTGTGGGAGGAGGTTATTGGCTTGCTTTGCTTTTGTTTTATTATGTATTTTGTGTTTTCATTTTGAATTTTTATGTTATGTGCCAGCCTGCGATCTTTGGAAGAAGGGTGTTATACAAACGTAATTTAAAAAATAAGTCTCTCAAAAAGAGCTTTTGCAAAGTTTCATAAAGTCGTGAGAGTTGTTAGGAGACCTATTCCCCACACAGAGCTATACTTCCCAAGTAAAAAAAAAAAGTCAATCCTTCTTCCCAGGGATCTCTGGGAATTGTAGCTCTGTGAAAGTACCCTAACAACTCTCAGCACCCTTCATGAATTAAACCTCCCAGGATTCTGTTTTTAGGGGGAGGCATCATTGCAGGGGGTTAGATTCAGGGTCCCCTCCAACTTTACAATTCTACGATTCCATGACTGTTTAAAGTGGCATGATATGGCTTTAAATGTATTGTGGAGATGAGGCATTAAAAATATTTGAAGGTCACTTACTCATAAACTGTTGTCCATCCATACTCATTGCTTTTGGTGGCTAGAAGACCTGTAGTGCCAGGATAAGTCATGAGAGCTAGATTGTAGCCCTGGGCATAAACTCTTTTGAGAATCCCATTGCTACTTATGGTCAACCAGTATACCTGACCTCCAGGCATCACCAGCCAGAGAGGCAAACCACTGGCATCTCTGCGAATATGAACTGAATTCCCATTGCTGTTGGTAATGGTGCCAAGATCGCCTTCCCCGTTGTATGTGAAATTGTACATGAAGTCCCTTGTAATCAGATTGAGTGTGTGCAAGTGAGTCCCATTGCTGGTGAACTGATACAGTTCCTGGTCTGCTGGGGATGCAACCTCATAAATATTCATGTCATTGAGATGAGCCTTATTCCGACTGACTGCACGGATACGGATGTTGCCAAGGTCAGCTACATACAAGGTGCCGTCAGGAGATACAGCCAGGGAAGAGGGAGCTTTCAGTTTTGCGTCTTTAGCGAACCCACCATCACCTGCAAAACAACAGGGAGCAACTTTATTAAATCTGCACCTGATATGATTAACCAAACAAAAATAAGAACTCTCCAGACTTAATATTTCTAAAAATGTAAACCAGTATTTTGCTCCAACAGATTTGTTTCTCATTATCTAATGCAAGTACAATTCTTAATCGGCACAGTTGAAGAATGGACACAGGAGATATAGATGCTTCAGTTACCCTAATAGTTGTAAATCTACAGTGCCGCTGGCTGGGCAGAGCTACTACATTTCAAGTTCCCAGGGCACAAAGAAGGTCACAGACAAATATGCTCTCCTCTGCAAAATTCACGCCTTCTTGAATCAAAATCCATTCATGAAGTAAGCAATGGGAATACAGTCAAAAGCTAAAAAAACTGAGTTTGTTGCATTTCATAAAGTCCAGTAGAGTATATGTAAAATGGTTTTAAATACGAGCTCATGGAGATAGATACAGACTTATCAGAGCTTATAGCAGGCTCACTGAAATCAAAGGGACTTAAATTAGTCATCACTAACTGAAGTCCCATTGATTTCAATTGGTCTATTAAGTTTAGATCCGACCCATTGTGTTTAGGTTTGCTGTACCAGAACTGAATTATTTTGTCACTGATGAACATTTAAGACTTGCTTGGCCATTTAGCAGCTGCCTCCCAGGCAGTTTCTTCCATCAATGCAGGAATGTAATGAAAGAAAAGACCCAGAACTTTCCAATGCCATCAAGATTATAAAGGTGCAGTAACTTCTGTGTCAAGAATGGCTTGCCCTAGGTTCTGAACCACTGAGGAAGCTCATGGAAGATGAAAGTCTATGTCTTCAGGAAGACCTATCTTCCCATGAGTTCATAGGCTATTTTAGCTGTTTATGATAGCCTGTCTTCTAGGGGTATGAACTGGGTTTAGCCACATCCTGAATCCTGAGCTGGAGGAATATGCCTTGGAGGTTGTTAGAGGTGAAGTGGGATTGATGTTTCTTCAACTTGGAGACAAATTGCCCACAAACTATAATGGGAGACTAGAATATTCCTTATTTACATACTCCAAAATTGTTCAAGATACTCGTGGGAAAATACTTCATTTATTCTTCTGAAATTTGGCAGTATTCATTTTACACCCCCACCCGTGGAAGGAGGGGAAGGCTAGCCTGAAAATGGCATCTTATTCTGCCCCAAAATAAATAAGCCAGAGATATATAATTAAAACCAAAAAAGGAGAAAATATTTAAAGGTGCCCAGCACACACAAAAATACTGGACCTATCTGACTGAAACTTTGTGGACTTTATCCAACATGCAGGGGCCACCAGGTCTGCAGATTAACAAAGCGGACTCATAAGGAAGTCAAGTCAAATTGGCCAGCCTACAAAGCATTTCAAATTGAGAGTTCTTTCCAAAGCACCAAATCAAGGTTTGAACCTAATAATGTGGTTGTTGCCCACACCTGCTAGCATAAGAGAAGAACGTTTTATTTCAAGTAAGAAGTAGAAGTTTTATTTCAGTGTTTGCAGTACTCTCAAGTCCAACCATCCATTACTACCAATTAGCAAGCGCAAAGATCCCATACACATGCATGTTGAGATCTTCAGTTGAGGCCCTCCCTGGCTAGCTGCAACTAGTTGAAATCCATTCTGTGACAACCTTTCTGTTGTGGCACCCAGTTTTATGGAATCACCCCCCTCCACTGTAATAAGAAAAGCACTGAGTCTGAGAAGCTTTTAATGCTTGCTAAAGATCTATTGTTCACCCAGGCATTTGCTGACTGTTAATGCTAAGCATTTAGAGGAAATGAGCTAGTGAACTGTTGTTGCTGTTGTTTTGTATCGCCCCCCCTCGTTTTAACCAGTTACATTTCTTAGAAACTTGTTTGCAATGTTATGAACTGTCCTGTAATCAGTCATGAAGGGCAGTGCAGAAATGTTTTAAATAAAATAAATAAAATAAAAGGTCCAGAAGAGGATAATCAGAAAAGAAAAGAAAAGAAAAGGGGAGCCCTGTGTCATCATGTCTTATATATGCCTCCAAACATGCATGTTGTCAACTATTTTTTCTTTGTCTCACCCATCAGCCTCCTGTGGCATCATTTAGCAATTTGATTCTCTTACAACAGCATCTGCATGCTTAACAAAAAGCATGTGAATGTTGTTCTGAATCACTATGCATCCCACCCCATCTCCAAGCAGACCTTGTAAAACATACACACTACAAATTATGGTGATGCTAGGCAAGATTAGTCACTCAATATCTTATGCTGGTTAATCTTCCTCATTTTGATATAAAGCCTAAAATGACATGAGATACATCATTTGCCATTCACCAGGTGATACTCAAGGATGAACAGCTTCTGTTACATGAATGCTTATGTACTTCATCATTTGGAATAAGGAACTGGAAGAGGAAAAAACAGTTGGGGACCCAGGAAAAATGAAGACTGGACACTTGTGCAGAAACCCCAAAAAGGTAGAAATTTGCACGTGGAACAAGGATGGAGGAGAATTTTGTTTGACCTGAATTTTTAAGCAGATCAACTGGATTTACCCTTCCTGCATTAATATGCAAACATTTGCACTGTGCACGTCTCCGAATTTTGCAATGCACTTTTGGTTCCAAAATATGTGTACAAATAATGTGTATTTTATGGGGCGGGAAGTATACAAAGATTACTATTTTATGGGGAATGTATATAAAAATATTCAGGAATCCATATTTTAGTGGAGGGGTTTGGGAAGTGAATTTTTCAAGTTGTTTTTTTTAAACAACCCAGGGAATAAGGGGTGGAATAGACTTGTGTTTACATGCATGTAAAACTGGCACAGTATGGGAGTAGATGGATCCATACATCCATTGCACTGATTTTGAATGGGTGCCCTTCCATTTTTGCAGGACAGATTGTGCATTCAGATCCTTACCAGTGTTGGAGTCTATGCATGTTAAGTGCAGAAGTAATGATCAATGCAGAGAGATCAAACAGGGATATGCATATCTGTCAATTTAATTTTCTCACAGTTCCTTATCTTTCCAATCTTAAAAGTCAGCACATTTCCATATCAGCTTGCAATTTATTTAATTAATTAATTCATCAGGTAATCTGTCAGCATTTTAGTGTTAATATGCACATTTAATGTGTGGCTTTGACTAAAATACACATATTTGCAAAGCAGTTTTTCTTCATGCATTTTATATGTTATTCCCATCAATATATGTATTAGCTATGCATACTTTGCCCTAGAATATGCATTTTATTCAAACATAACTTGGCTGCAAAATGCAGAGAAGTGTAAATTTCAAAGGGTGGCTGTGTTTCAGTTCACACATTGTTTTAGAAAATGTGAATTAGGTATAATTCACATATAAATGTGAATTGAATCAATTTCCCCCTCATCCTTTGATGTAATGCCAAAAAGCATGATCCTAATCCCTCTCTGTACATTTCTATCCAGCATGACCATCAACACAGGACTCAGGATTTCTTGTGACGTTAATCTCACAGTCCTAATTTCATTACCACTTCCATTAGCAGACACATCATTTTGTAGATGACAAGAGATTTGTCATGGTCCTTTTTGCAGGTGATTTTGCAGTCCTGAAAAATGAGTAAAATCACAGAAACAAAGAACTTGAAGGGACCTTGTAGGTCACGTAATCTACACCACCTTACATGCATGATTTGAAAAACAGGATGAAACTACAGCATCCTTAACAGACATTTATCCAGCTTCTGGTTAAATATCTCTGGCAAAGTAGAACCCATTAGCTTCCAAGGTAGACAGTTTGGGGACTGTCAAACAGCTTGCACTGATAGGACCCCTCTCTTCACATTTACCCAAAATCTGCTTCCCCAAACTCTCTACCCATTGGTTCTAATTACGGAGAACAAGTTTAATTTATGTTATAAATAATGCTACAATAATGGAACTCCCTGTTTATTAATTCAACATGTAGGAAAGAAGCAGCACAACTAATTATTGAATCTTCATATCTCTGAATTTCTCTTAAGAATGACCAGTAGGATCTGCTTCCAGTAGGATCTGCTTCCAGTTCTTTTATCTTCTATATCTTCTATATCACAAGTTTTTAGATAGCACTAGCTGTCAATTGGGGACGCGGGTAGCGCTGTGGGTTAAACCACAGAGCCTAGGACTTCCATTAGCAGACACAGGTCAGCGGTTTGAATCCCTGCGACGGGGTGAGCTCCCGTTGCTCGGTCCCAGCTCCTGCCAACCTAGCAGTTCGAAAGCATGCCAGTGCAAGTAGATAAATAGGTACCGCTCCGGCGGGAAGATAAATGGCGTTTCCGTGCGCTGCTCTGGTTCGTCAGAAGCGGCTTAGTCATGCTGGCCACATTACCCGGAAGCTGTACGCCGGCTCCCTTGGCCAATTAAGTGAGATGAACACCGCAACCCCAGAGTCGCCCACAACTGGACCTAATGGTCAGGGGTCCCTTTACCTTTAGCTGTCAATTAGCTACTGGGCTAAGCTCAAGGCTCTGGTTTTGGTGGGACTAGACTACCTATAAAATCATCTCACCAGCTACATAGACAAGTAATCACTGTGTTCTGCAGGAGAGAGCATTCTGCAAATGCTGTACTATCACGAGGTGCATTCTACATGGTATTTAGTGTGGCACCTTCTCTATCACCATTTGATTCTATAAAAGCATTTTAAAATAACTTTCTAGATATGCAACTGTTCTATATATGTTATATTGTAAATGCTTTGGGATGCCTAATGGGAAGCGATTACCGTATTTTTCCGTCTATAACATGTCCCCATGTATCAGATGCCCCCTATTTTGGGGGAGTCGGATTTAATAAAATGGCCTTGGCACTATCCATGTATAAGACGATGCCCCCATGTATAAGACGCCCCCTAATTTTTGACATAATTTATTAGGGAAAAAATCTAGTCTTACACATGGAAAAATACGGTAATTAGTGAGCCAGTGTGGCATAACGGTTAGTGTTAGACTAGAACCTGGGAGAGCAGGAGGTTGACAATCCCCACTCAGCCATGAAGTTCACTGGGTGACCTTGGACAAGTCACCATCTCTTAGCCTCACCTACCTAACAGGGTTGTTGTGAGGATGAAATGGGGAGGGAGAACCATGTACACCACACTGAGATCCTTGGAAGATAAAAATGGTACATAAATTAAATAAATAAATAAATACTACTACTACTACTACTACTACTATTACTACTACTACTAATAATAATAATTGAATGGTACTATGATATCTCCTCTTAGTCTTCTTTAGGCTAAACACATCCAGATAATTAAACCATTTCCCACAGAAATTTGTTTACATGCGCTTTATTACTCTCTTTCCCCTCCTTCGGACAGACAGTGGTTTGCAGCTCCCCATTCTAAACTACGTCCTCTCTCTCCTGCAGCTATTGGATTAGTTCAGGGGTAAGCAAACTTACCACGCCTTGGGCTGGTGTCTCCAGCGCCGATCGCACGGTGGGCGGGGGAAGCGTGTGCCCATACGCTATTTCTGGTGCACTTCCAGGTTGGAGGAGCACTGGAAATAGCTTGTGTGAATGTGCACGGGCCTCCTTCGACTCAGATGTGCACCGGAAATAACACTTGCGCATGGGCAAATAACGCTTGTGCTGCTCTGATCTGGAAGTGGGCAGCTGTGCAGCGCAGCACCGGTAAGAGCAGACAGCGGCAGCGGGCGTTGCCGCAGGCCGGATAAATGAGTCCCTCGGGCCTCACCCGGCCCATGGGCCTTAGTTTGGGGACCCCTGGATTAGTTGACTAAACCACCATAAAATGAATCAACTGCCCTTTCCTCATCCCCATTTCCTAATGATGTTTTTGGAGCATGAATATTAGACTGACATACGGGAGGCATACTCATTTCAGCATGAGGGTAATGTCCAAGCTGCTAATTGTTTCATGTTGCACACAGCTCAATCCAATCCTATGGATATGATAATGTGGCTCATAGTGACCTGAAACCTGTTTTGAGGCACGTCAACAGTGCCCTGTGCAAGAAGTATTGCATTGCACAGCAGAGATGATGACTGCGCTACTATTGCATGAATCTGTCCTCTCAGTACCATAGGATCATGGTACCCAACCATCTGAATATTCAAACTGTGAACAGTGGATGCCAGAATGAAGATTGAAGGGAAAATGTGAAGATGTAAAATGCACAGACATGATAGCTTGAAATAGGATTTTTACATACTTTTATGAATTCTTTGGGATTTCCTCTGCTTCAGAAATTCAGATTTCAAAGCTTTTGAGGGCACTGTTTTCTTTGTGGAGATCAGAGGGACGAACTGTTACATCAAACTAAAAGTCTTCAGCTCAGAGGCAGAGCATAAGCTCTGCATGCAGAAGGTCCCAGGTTCAATCCCCAGCATCTCCAGGTTCAATAGGAAAGACCCTCGTGTGTTTTTTAAAAAAAACATTTTAAAAAAACTTGAAATGTAGGTCCACATCTACAGACGGTGTAGACAACAATGAGCTAGATAGACCAAGGGTCTGACTATATTACAGAATTAGGTACCGTATTTTTCGCTCTATAGGACACACTTTTCCCCCTCCAAAAATGAAGGGGAAATTTGTGTGCGTCCTATGGAGCGAATGCAGGCTTCCGCTGAAGTCTGGAGAGTGAGAGGGGTCGGTGCACACCAACCCTTCTCGCTCTCCAGGCTTCAGGCAGCAATCCACAAGCCATCGGAGCACTCCGAAGGCTTGCGGATGGCAGCCTGAAGCCTGAAGCCCAGGGAGTGGAGGGCCAACTGCCCCGTGGCTAAAAACGAAGCCGTTTGCAACCTCTCCCCACTGGAGAGGTTGCGCATGGCTAAAGAGGAAGCCAAGACAGCCAGCGGGATGTATCCCGCTCGCTGTCTTGGCTTCTTTGCTCTTTGGGGCCGGGGAAAATAATAACCCCCCCCTTTATTTCCCCTCCTAAAAACTAGGTGCGCCCTATAGAGTGAAAAATATGGTAATCTATAGACCACTTCTTACTTCAAAGAAGTCTCTATGTCAAGGATGGTGACCTTTTTGGTTCTGTGGGCCACATCCATATCAGGATCTAGCCTTGTGGGCGACATCTGACATGTGGTAGTGCTGCCTACCTGCAATCACCTGATGTCCCAATGACATCAAGCAATTGGGTGCTTTGAGGTCCTGAAGTTGAGGACCTGAGTATTTTTGTCTGGCTGGACTATTATTATTATTATTATTATTATTATTATTATTATTATTATTTATTGAATTTATATACAGAACTATGTCGTTGAACTATGATAATGCTTCATGTTTGCCTGGATGGAGGACAGAGATGAGTTAGTATGTAGAATCTAGCGTATTGTACAAAGATAACATTTACACTCCCTGCTCTATCACCTTTTGCCTCTGGCTCCATCTACCACTGATGTGTCTCTTGGAAGGCTGCCCAGAAGGGAAAGCAGCCATTGTACCAAAAGATTCTGCACCCTTGTTTAATACGTACCAGAGAAACAGTCACAATTGGGGTCAATCTTACAGTCACAATCCGATGGAGCTCCAGCTATGATGGAGATTTCACCATTAGTTGTAACCTGTTGGATGCGGTTGATCTTCCTTTCATCAGTCTCGGCAATGTACAACACTCCGCTGTGAGATACGCCTATGGCTCTTGCCGACTCAAGTGTTGAATGGATTGCCACTTTGCTGACCAAAACATGATCTATGCCTGGCACCTGGCAGTGAATAGGTCGGCCGGCAATAATGCGCACTTGCTGATTTTGAGAAATTTGCAGCACAATGTTATTGTCCAGAACATATAACGAATTGTCAAGTGGGTTGACAGCAAGGTCTGTTGGCCATTCCAAGCGGACCTGCAAAAAAGAAGGAATAAAGCAAGAGTCAAAGAAGTAGTTTCTCCATGGTTTCCACTTTTGGCCAAGTAGGATGCTTGTGTGCCTGTGGGTGAAATCAGGTCAGTGAAGCACAAGCCAAAGTTGTGGACAGTCAGTATGGCATACTGGTTAGAAAGCTGGACTAGGACATGGGAGACCCAGGTTCAAATTCCCACTCAGCCATGGAAATTACCGAGAGGAAAAATTGTGTGCCATCTGGACGAAAGATAGGGAAAAAATGTAATAATAACATAAACTAACTCTCTTCCAGTTGACACTCTTTTGACCCCTTGATCTTGACTCAAATTTGTCCAATGCCCAGGCCCAGACTTTGGGATTGAAGTCCAAGGTACCACTAAGCAGTGTGAGCTGGGAGGGCCCTCAACACAGCAAGATGTTTCACAAGGCCAGCCCTCTCATTAGGATGAGTGAGGGCCCTCAACAAAGCAAGATGTTTCACAAAGCCAGCCCTCTCATTAGGATGAGTGAGGCAGTTGCCTCAGGCAGCAGTTGCTGAGGGACAGGGAGTGATGGTAAAGTGATGAAGGACAAAGCTGTGCATGCCCTGTCCCACCTAAGTGAGCTGAATACTCTCAGGTGTGGAAGAGGATGCTATCCCATTGCCGGTACTAAAATAAGATTCACTTGCCAGCCTGGTGGGAGGCATCTCATCCTTTGCCTCAGGAAGAAAAATGTCTTGGGCTAACTGCTAACTTGCCATATTTTGAAATAAATGAAGACAGAATACATTACTCTTAGTTATGCCTTTTCTGGACTTATTTTCTGGGTTCTGAGGTACTGTACAAAAGGAGCAGATCTGCTTATTGCATGAGCCAAACTTTGATTTCAGGAACCCAGGGTGGTCATTATGATTACAGAGATTATTCTTCCTACCAAACTTTGATATAAACACCACAATGGGCCCCAATGGGCCCATGAAAATGGGCATCTGGATGGTTGACAGCTCTCTGACAGCAGGACCAAAGGAACCCTCTAGGCAAGAGAAATCTGGTTACTTCCTCTTCTCATTAAAAGCAGGAAAAAGAGAATTTATCCCCATGACCCACTGAAGCCTGTGCTGGAACAACACAGAAGTTTTGGTTAATTGGGAATGAAAGCTTATTATCTTGGTCCATTGATATCTTTGGGTAACTTCTGAATATACGTGTTCCCTGATCAGAGTTCAGAGCTACCTATGTTTCTCTTTGATTAAAATGAGGAGCAGCTGTTCATGGAAAAGTGTTCCAATTATAAACTAGGAAAGACTGAGTGAAAGTGTGTGTGTGTGTGTGGGGGGGAGAATCTAAAATATGAACTGGGCACTTCAAGGTTGAGCAGAATGATGTCTTTCCCTGATGTCCAATACTCAAGTGTGTGCCTTTGCGTTAATCTCAAATGTGAACATGAATCTCTTAGAGTGAAAGGACACCACTTTTAATCAACGTATAATTCCAGTGTTAAGCAAGTAGGTCTGGATAAATTTTTGGCTGTTTTAAGTTAAAATACAACACTCTCTATCTCCCCCTTTTTATTCTCTTGTGAGTTTGTTGCTGAAAGGTTGACATTGCATGTTCCCACTGTGAGAGCTTTGACTTCAAGAGAGAGGGGGCTGGGTGGCCCATTTTTTTGAATGTCCCAAAAGTATGTTTGCAAAATTAGAATATAATGTTTCCTTTAAATAATATATTTCTCCCATAGTAGGATTTTACTTTGCAGCTTTAGAGAAACTGAAAAAGGAGGAAAGTTAATTTGCAACCTATCTAAGCCAAAACCAAATGGTTTCAAGGTGGCTCTTCCTGGCTTGGGTATAATTTTTGACCTAGTTTTGATAAGGGAAGCAGAAGGATTCAATAATGAAAATTAAAGGAAAAGGAACAAAGAAGGCTCAGAATCGTTATGTAAGTCATAATTAATAAAGGCCTAATTTTTAATGAGGAGTAATGTGATTCAGCATAGATATCAGAGAAAACCAAGCAGTGTGGTTGGAGATTTGAAATGAGAAAGGTTTTATGTTAGGGAAACACACAAAGAAGTAGAATTGTGTTTTTTTTGGGGGGGGGGGTTGAGGCTTCTGTCTGTCTGTCTTTCTCTGGATACTTCCTTACAGCTTTCCTCCCCCTATACCAACAGCACCTTTCCTGAAAGTGTGCTGATCTTAGGAGACAGGAAGAGCTCCCTTTTCTATTTTTCTTTTCCCTAATCCACATGGATCATTTTTGCTTCATCATTAAGTGGGGATTTGAACCTTGGGCTCCTCAGCCCTAGGCCTTGTCTGCACTATGCATTTAAAGAAGTATCATACCTCAAAAAGCCCTAGGAACTGTAGTTTGTTAAGGGCCCTGGGAGGTGTTAAGAGATCCCTATTCTTCTCACAGAGCTACAATTCCCAGAGTTCCTTGGGAAGGGGGATCAACTCTTAAATCACTCTGAAAAAGCTGTAGCTTTGTGAGAGGAATACAGTGGTGCCTCGCAAGACGAAATTAATTCGTTCCGCAAGTCTTTTCGTCTTGCGAGTTTTTCGTCTTGCGAAGCACGGTTTCCCATAGGAATGCATTAAAAATAAATTAATGCGTTCCTATGGAAACCGCCTTCAGACCAGGTCCGGGGACAGTCTTTGCTTCCCCCCTCCTGCCTTCCCAGGAGAGCGGAGAAACGCATCCGGGGGCTTTTAAATCGCCCCGGGACAGCGGAGAATTCCTCCGCTGTCCCGGGGCGATTTTAAAATGCTCCCGGACGGCTTTTGAAGGCAGGCGGGCGGGGGGCAAAAGTCTTTGCTCCCCCCCCGCCTGCCTTCAAAAGCCATCCGGGATAGCGGGAAGCGCTTCCCTGCTATCCCGGACTGCTTTTAAAATGCTGGCGGTGGGGAGCAAAGCCTTTCGGCCCCCGCCGGCCTTCCTGGACCTCTTCTGAAGGCCGGAGGGGGGGGGAAGGCTTTGCTCCCCACCGCCAGCATTTAAAAGAGGTCCCCGGAGATTTCCCTACGGGCTTTCTTCTTGCGAAGCAAGCCCATAGGGAAATTCGTTTTGCGAAGCGCCTCCAAAACGGAAAACCCTTTCGTCTAGCGGGTTTTTTGTCTTGCAAGGCGTTCGTCTTGCGGGGCACCACTGTATGGGGCTTCCTAATAACTCTAAGCATCCTTAACAAAGTAGAGTTCCCAGGATTCTTTGGGGAAGTCATGACTGTTTAAAGACGTATGATACTGCTTTAAATATATAGAGTAGGTGAGGCCTAAGTGTGATGCTTTGAAAACTTAACACAATGGAATAACTGCTTGCTTATATCCATCAAGCAATTTAGCAGCTTCTTACTCATGCCTGTTGTGTGATCTGTGACAGCAAACAGGGTGGCTACAGAAATGTACCAAAGTGCTTAAGGGTCATTATTTTCCTGCTGCAATTAAGGCTTTTTTGAGGGGGAATAATTATTTGAGTGCAAAAAGAACACCATTAGTGCAACATGGATACATTTTCCCATTGTGTTCGTATGAAAACACTGATAGCAAACATAATTTATTTTCCTCTGACATTCAAGCATGTTAGTTCCACAGCATCCCCTATTAAGGTGGGCAAATTATTATCCTTCAAGCAACTCATGCAAATAAGCAAAAACAAATCCTGTCAGGCAACATCAGTCACAATTTTTCCATAACATGCTTGCTGCTGTTCAAGTTGTCATAAGCAGTGTGGGCAAGCTGAAAATGCTGGTCAAGAGGCACCAGCAGTGTAATATATTATTATTTCCACAAGAATAAAAATGTTTGGAAAAGAATATATTCTGACATAAGACAAGTGTTGCTAGTCCCATATGAAACACATCAAATATGGGTGATCCCTCCAGGGTGCTATTTGGGTAGTTGCCCTCTCTGGGCATTTGGACAGAATCTTTTCCCTTGGACTCCTTTACCTTGATATTTTGATCTTGAATAGAGGGGTCGGGCACCTTCCCACTCTCTGTGTGCTTAGACTAAGGATCCAACCTAACATAATTTTCCTCTGGCAACTTGTGACAGTAGCTGTGAGGTAGGCAGAACCTCCAAGCTGGTCCAATTTGTCTTCAGGCAAATTCCTCCATGGCTTCAAATACAATGAGAAAGTAACCCCACAGCAAGGTCATGTACACGCACTAAGGTAAAGGGACACGGGAGGTGTTGTGGTCTAAACCACTGAGCCTCTTGGGCTTGCTGATCGGAAGGTTGCAGTTCGAATCTGTGCAATGGAGTGAGCTCCCATTGCTCCTTCCCAGCTCCTGCCAACCCAGCAGTTTGAAAGCATACCAGTGCAAGCAGATAAATAGGTACCACTGTGGCGGGAAGGTAAACGGCGTTTCTGTGCACTCTGGTTTCCATCACAGTGTTCCATTGTGCCAGAAGCAGTTTAGTCATGCTGGCCACATGATCCAGAACCCTACCTGTGATCAAATGCTGGCTCCCTTGGCCTGAAAGCAAGATGAGTGCCACAACCCCATAGTTGCCTTTGACAGGACTTAACCGTCCAGGGGTCCTTTACCTGTTTTTTTTTTACCTTTTACATGCACTGCCCACTTTCTTTTGGGCGGGGCCAAAACATGCAGGGTGAATGATTGGGACATCTGTTGACAATTGCCAAGCTGACCTGAGTGAAGCCAGGCTTCAGTTAGATCTGCCACACACTACGGTCCCCTAGCTTGGCCGGGACTGGCCAGTTCAAATTTTGAAATCCTGATGTTCCGTGTGGCCAGCCAAGGCTGATGTTGCCACCAGCTGGTTGCACGGGAAATCTTTGCCCCACCCCTTGACCCACCCACAGCCACACTGGGCTGCAACTGCTGCCATCTTTCCTGCACAGAGACATTTGAAGAAACCTGCTATACTGTACTTAGATAATTGATGTTTTAACAAAGTGAGGTTAATGAGATTATTATGCCTTAACCTGCTTGGTTACAATGGGTGCACAACAAAATTTAGAGTACTCATTAAGTGATTAAATTTGTCCTTTTCATCCAGGGGATTTTCTTTAAAAATATTTCTATCTGGCATTAAGATGAATGTGGCTGAGCTCACCACTCTGGCAGGTGGTGGTGATATTTTGAGAGGAAGATGAATGGGGCGAGCCAGCTGGAAACAGATTCTAGTCCTTAAAGACACCTGTTTCATTTCCCCCCACACACTATACATATTTTAAGGAAACTATGCAGGGCTAGTACATCACAAAATCCCAGGCTTTTCAAAACTGTTGATAAGTGAGAAGCTCAGTGTTTTGAGAGCAAAAGGTTCCAGGTTTGATCTGTGGCTTTTCTTGATAGGACAGGGGAATATTCTTGCCTGGAACCCCTGGAGAGCTGTTGCCAGTTAGTGAAGGCAATGCTGAGCTAAGTAGTTCAATAGTCTGACTTGGTGTAAGGCTGTGTTCCTATGGTATACACAGTCTGAATGGACAAGGTCAAATGGATGAAATATGTTCTGCCTCTAACAGAAGACATTAACATATGCAAAAAAATGTTCAGTATACATTCAGCAACTCAGGGCTAATTTTATTCATGACGTTCATATAACCAATGAAAAATATATGGTTGACTCATGGATGTGGCACCGGTGGCCCTTCCTATGTTGCTGGATTCCAACTCCCATCATCATTGGCTATGCTAGCTGGGGCTGATGGGAGTTGGAGTCCAACAACACACAGAAGGCCTCAAATTCCCTATCCCTTGGTTATTTGCTCAATGAAGAAACAATAATCCTTACTCTAAATTTAGAGATAGAAGCAAAACAAAATAAAAAAGGCCAAATCTATGTTTAATTATAATGTCAGGAGGCAACAAACACAATGTATTTTCTTGGCATCACATTAACAACAAACTAGGATCTATTGCAGCACGCATTATGATAATTTATTCCATAAGATCAACTGGAGATAAGAGGAACGGGGGAAACTGGCTGATGCACAGTCAATATTTTTTCCAGGCAAAATGTCAACCAAGCTAAGTACTTCTTCCCCAAAGTAAACTTTCTTTTACATAGGATTAACTCATTTTTAAAAAAAGCAATGGAAGAATATTATAAAGAAATGAATATGGTATCATAAAAGTGCTCATACTGCCATTAAGACTCTCCAGGCAAATCAGGAAGGCAAAGGCAGGCAGAAGCACATGATATCAATTACTATTATGCAAATTGTATGAACAAGATTCCTGATGTCTCCTTGGTGCTTAAATCTGTGAGACTACTGCTGTGATGAAATCTGTCCTCCAATTTTTTAAGGCTCTCCCCCCTCCTTTTAACTCTGTAAAAAAGCTTCCATTTATCTGTCTCATCCTCACATCACTCGAGAAGTTCTTTAGAATTTCAGTGGGTGTGGGCTTTTGAGCTCACACCCCTATTGAGAGGTGGTCAAAGGTGATATTTCCATTTTTCTTTCTGGCTAATATTTCTTCAGCACTCTGCAGCCTTCCCAGCTATCCATGCTTCCTGCTCTGAAGATAGCTCCATGGGAGAGGTCACCTCACGATGTCTCCCCCTGGCTTTTAATTGAAGTGTGGGAATGCAGGAATTCTAAAGACTGCAGACCCACCGGTGAAATAATTTGTAGAATCAAGAAAGGACACTCACAAATATCCACAGCTACCTCAAAAGTAAATAACCATGGCATAAATTCTGCACTCCACCCACAATAATTTCACACATCGCTCTGTCTCTTTAGTAAGATTCAAATACAATATCTTTTATCATTAATTAATGCAGAATTGTAAAACAACAACACCCTGGGGTGAGTGGGTGGATTTTCAGTACAGTACTACATGAGACAGATCAATACGAGTGAAAAACAAAATCACAGTTTTTAATTACCTGAAGAGTTTAAGTAGTGAGTTTACCTAGGTCAGATTTTTCTACTAATATAGCAATAAGTGGGAACAACTATTTCTTCCTAGGAGGTTCATAAGCCTGGCAACACAAAAGCTAATAACAAATGTCCTCAGGTAGCTGTCACCTACATATTTTACACAGTTTAAATACAATAAATTATGATAAAAAGCAAGTCAGGAGTGGCACACTAGGGTGATGTCTGCTGTTTGCAAGAATTCTTCTTGTTGTGAGACTTTTGTGTGTGAACTGAGAGTGTGTTTGAACCCTGGGTGAGAACTCAGAGGCTGAAAGGGAGGATGTGTCAGAAGGAAAATGAATGGATATTTATTTATATATACTAGTAACACTGTGTCAATGCAACATTATTTATATGTAACTGTGTATTTTTTGTAATATTTTGTTTAAGTTGTCTGTTGCTTCGGTTTTCTGCACACCACTTCACAATATTTTGTTAATATATTAAGTGGTACAGAAATCAATCAATCAATCAATCAATCAATCAATCAATCACAAGCATCCATAATTCAGACCCATACATAAAAGCAAGGAATATTTTCAGATGTAGAAATAATTAAGGATGGGAGCACTGAGTTTCCCCCTTAACAAAACAGCCTTTTGAAAGTTTTTAGCACTGTAAGTTTTGTTCTGGCAGCATATGGAGAGGTTAAAACCTCCCCTTGGCTTACCATAAAGCAATTGGAAGGCTTGAACAACAGTAGCATGTGTTTGTTTGTTTTTTGAAAATGGCTTTAGAGGAATCGATCAGCAACTGGTATAGCATGTTCCCATTTTAGGAACTGTGTTCCAGCTTTATTTCCTGCTCTCTTACAACGGCGACCCTTTATTTAGACAACCATGAAAATGATTTCTGTTGATTATTACACTAATGGTCTGATAATAAAAGCTGTGCTGGGAAGTAAGCTTTCAAGTTGGGGCAAAGAACTCAGACTGCAAATTCAACGGAGCATTGGGAACTGTCATATACCAGGTCAGAACAATTGCTCTACATCTGTACTGACAACAGTGACATACAGTAGCACTCCACAGTTGCAGACAGGAGCCTTTCTGAAACCCTGCCTAGAGAGGCCTGGGATTGAACCTGGGATTTTTTATATATATATATATATATATATATATATATATATATATGCTTTCGTAGATTTTCACGGGTACAGGAATGCAGGTTTTGGTGTCCTCGGGTGTCTTCCCGTGTAAAAGTTGGGGTGTCTAGGCGACGTTTCGACGAGGTCTCACTCGTCATCTTCAGGCTGGTGCTTTCGGCTTCTTGTTACTGGAACAGAGCGGGATCTCAATGTTTGAGTTCCTATAAATACTGTAGAGGGGGTGTGGTGTCTAGCCTCCAATGTTCTGGGCAGAGAGGAAGTTCCCAGGCTAGTGTGCCTTTTCTTCTTTTGTTCCTTAATTACTTGAGAGATACCTTGAGTGATTTCTTGAGTGATATCCTGAGTACCACTTAGGTGGGTCATTAGGTGTGGATTAGTTGCTAAAGTCTTTGTGTCTTGACCTCTTGAACTTTGTGAAGAGTTTTCCTGAGAAGATGGCTGTATTGCACTTAGTTGTGCTTTGGCTTGGCTTCGTGTATAGGGGCGAGCTGTGGTTTTGTGGCTTCTCAGGAAAACTCTTCACAAAGTTCAAGAGGTCAAGACACAAAGACTTTAGCAACTAATCCACACCTAATGACCCACCTAAGTGGTACTCAGGATATCACTCAAGAAATCACTCAAGGTATCTCTCAAGTAATTAAGGAACAAAAGAAGAAAAGGCACACTAGCCTGGGAACTTCCTCTCTGCCCAGAACATTGGAGGCTAGACACCACACCCCCTCTACAGTATTTATAGGAACTCAAACATTGAGATCCCGCTCTGTTCCAGTAACAAGAAGCCGAAAGCACCAGCCTGAAGATGACGAGTGAGACCTCGTCGAAACGTCGCCTAGACACCCCAACTTTTACACGGGAAGACACCCGAGGACACCAAAACCTGCATATATATATATATATATATATATATATATATATATATATATATATATTGTATACAGAGCACCCACTTTAGTGTAGAGCCGTGGCTCGTCTCCATTGCCACAGTGAAGTCTAGAAGGAAACATTACTCCAAATGTGTGGTTGTCACTAAAAATAACAGCCTCATGTACTGTCCTCCGCAGTGCCATTTTTCTAGAAAAAGAAGTGCCGCAACTCACTACAAATGCTTCCCTTGTTCTCTTAGAACGGTCCACCCGAGAGATGCTGGAACTGAGTTCCGGCAAGTTCTGGCTGAAAAAAGTCGTCCTTTTCCTAGCAACATTTAATGAAGAAGTAGGAAACCTCAACCTTCTGGGAACTCCAGAGGCTAGCCTGCCAGGCAGTTTGGGGCAAAACACACTTACTTTTCATGCACCTGAGTTCATATTTAACATCAGCTACAGGAATCTTCAAGCCTCGGCTAAAATGAAGAAGAATTGGGAATGTACTCCCAAATGCATTCCTGCTTCTTCCTTTGAGTAAAACACACACACAACGTCTCTTGATTTTGGTGATTTCTTCTGTTGCACTGCATGGCCAAAAACCAGTAATTATAGCAAGACCTTGTAGACTAGATCCTTTGCAATGCTGACCTGAATTCAAGCTGGCAACATTTGAGCCAGTCTTGCAAAGGAAAAATGTCCATGCGCATCTTCCTTTGTAGGAGCTTGATGCAAGCAACAATTAGTAGTGCATCTGATATCTACCAAAAGTGGGGCTTGACACTCAAAGCACAGCTTGCCATGCCACTTGACACCATAGTGAGATCAGTTGATTGACAGCTAGGTGGCCCCACCTAGCTGTCAAAATATGCATATAACCTATGTACAACATGCTTTGAACACACTCGAGGCTTCCCTAATGTAGGGGCACCTCTATCAATGAACCCCCACCTTAGTGTTAATGTAAATGTACCCGGATATACTGGTTGGGCAGAAGGAAAATGGGAAGGGGGCGTTACTGGGAATGGTGTATCTGTGTGGAATCCAAATAACATTTGACCTGCCAGGCAGGTAGTGGCATTGGCTCACCTTTAGGTGGCTCTCATCTGCCTGCAAACTTATTCAAGACCGGAAATTTTAGTTTATTTCTATTCCACCTTTCCCCCAGAACCAGGACCTAAGGCAGCGCACAAAAATTACAGCTAAAACACACCTAGCTAAAGCCATATAAAAATAATAATAAAACTATCTATGGAATTAGTGCAATATAAAAGCATATCTATTAAAATGCAGATAGCTTTTAAAAACACAAAACACTATTAAAGGCCCTCTGATTAAAAAAAAAAAAAGCCTGCTAGAATACAAAATTCTTCACCTGCTGGTGGAAGGAGAGCAAGGAATTGCAACTTAGGAGGCTGAACTCACTGTGCTTGTTGCTTGAGACGCAGAGGATACAGGTTTATCTTTCGCAATTGATTACACACTGTGTCACAGCTAGGGATACCTAAAGGATTGGGTGATAAGATCTGCTTCACTGTTCCATCAGGATAAATCCTCTACTAAGTTTTATTCTTTATTGACACAAATGTCATGTGTTAAATAATTTTCCTTCCAGGAGGGAAAAAATGTCAATAGATTTTGGGATGGTGGGTGGGCAAAATTGTTGCTGTGTTTTTTAAAAAAAATAATCCTGTTTTTTTAATCATTCTCTATCATGGAAACCTATGCCATAGTAAAGCTATTAGACTTTATGGTGGCTTGAGCCTGCTCTCTGAAAAAAGTCAATTTTAGTTATAAATAAATATCCTTGTCCTAAAACTGATTGTTTTGTAACAGCACTAGATAAAGAAAACTGCAATAATTGTTTGCAAGTCAAATGTAAGAGCTTAAGGAGCATTTGAAATTGCCAGGGCTTTGTGGAAGGGAAGAGGGAGGTGGGACCCAGCTGGGGAAGCAAATGGAAATGAAAAATATTCTTCTGACAATTTGTTTAAAACCAATGTTCTTAGTTAAAGGGTACACACTAAACATTATAACATGAACATTAAAGATGGAGCGAGGCTAACAGTTTATCAGCAGCTCGTTATTTAGTGCAGAAATGAATCAATTTATTTGACAGGCAGGTAAGAGTCTGGTTCTCTTGGGGAAACTAACAGAGATCAGAACAATAAATCACAGATGGGAAAGCTGTGGTCCTCCAGATGTTGCTGGACTCCCATCTCCCATCTGCCCAAGCCAGCATGACCAGTGATCAGGGATGACGGCATTGTTGTCCAGCAACCCTGGGAGAGCCACAGGCTCCCCATCCAAGCTATAAAAGAACAAAAATCTGTTGAATGCTACCATTTCCAAACAACCTGTAGCCTAGGCCACACACCTCTTTGATCAGAGCTTCCCACTGGGTGACAGAATAATTTGACTGGATTGCAAATTAACACTGATTAAACTTTTCTTCTCGTACATCAGCATGTCAGATATTTTTAAATCATACACAAGCAAAATGTGAGTCTGATTGCATGCATTCCATAGCAATTAAAGTTGCTTCAGTAAGTTTGAAAAGTTATGACAACAACTAGCACCTGCTGGACTAATGCCAAGGCAAAAGTCTCCATTAAAAACGCAGTTCATGTGGAAAAGGATATAGGTGTCCCAGAGGATAGAAAGCTGAACATGAATCAGTAGTGTGCTGTGACTATTTAAAAAGTGAACACATTCTTAAGCTATATTATCAGAAACATTATCTCCAAACAGTTCTATTTTTCAAGTTCCTGCTAAAAAAAGGCCCTGTTACCAGACCATATGAAGCAACAATTCAATTCTGTTCTGTGCTAGTAGGTCACAGTGGAAGTGCTTTGTCCAATACTGGGCATTCCATTTCAAGAAGGACGTTGACCCACTAGAGGCAACTAGGGCAGTGAATGGCTTGGAAACTGCACTGTGGGGGTGGGGTCTGTCAGAAAAGAATCCCCCACCCCGGAACCTTTGTTATGTCTGCCAATGAAGCACAAAGCATCAAGATATGTTTCACACACAATAAAGAAAGTCATTACAGTAACTAGTATGGCCCATGTTCTCTTCTTTCACTAGTTGGTAGTTGCTGAATTGGTGTGTGTTGGAATTTGCAAATGCCCACTTTATAAGGCCATCTGGGTCATTGCTGGAAATAACAGAGCTTGAGCTCTATTGACAGGAGCAAGCCAGCAGTGAATCACATTGTGCATGTTGGAGTTAACTCTTTTTTTCAGCAAGAACAGGATCTGCACAAGCTTGGCAGTGTGTCAGGCCTAATAAGTACAGGGACCCTTGTCCCATGGATCAGTTGCTGCGACTGACGGCCCTTGCCCCTCTACAGTTGTTTCCATGTCTCATATTTTGTCTAGCCATTCCTTCAGATTGTAATTTGTTTTATCTAATTTTAATATCTCATTTTTTAATTGTTGTACCTCTCCCTGGGATGAAATGCGGGTAAGAAATCTTAATCATCATAATCTCCAGGGACTATCCTGATGAGCTCCCTGCACTTCAAAATCTGGCACTACGCCATTATGAACTGGTTTAAATTCAGCCCATGTCAATTTCACATGGAACGGATGTCAAATGAGATGGAACATTTTAACATTTCAAGCTGCTTATGATGTCAGTGATTCAACGTCAAAGGAAGAATCAGGAGCAAGCATTAAGTGTTGTATTCAAGCCGTGACGGCAAATACCCCTGCCAAAAGATGGGCTTGCAGTCAGCGCTGAATTTAAATGAAAGCATTGCTTTCAACAGAGACCAGCTACTCAGCAGCTCAGCTCAGGAGCTCCTGAGTGGAACCAAAACCAGGGGGACTTGCATCTGGTGCCAAATATAAAAGGTGACAAATGTAAGTCTCGCTTGCACAACAATAACTGGGAGTGTGTTCTAAGGCTTCTGATTGTTCCTTTGCAGCTGTAGCTTTACTGCCACACACAAATTAAGCCCACTAGGAATCCTAATTTGGCCTACAAAAACGGTGTAGGCAGATTGTTTTGGCTGAGGAAAGAAGTCTTGTGGGCCCAATTAAGACTCCTGGTGGGCCTATTTTGGCCCAATGGTTGGAGGTGCCCCATCCTCGGTGTAACCATGCTAAAAATATAAGGTAAAGGTACTAGATGGACTAAGTCGAGGGGGCTGCACTGCCTGCCATGATGCTCCTGGGTGCTGTTCAATGTCTTATTTTTAGCATTTAAAGCCCATAGCAAGCTGGGACAAGATTACCTAAAGGACCACCTCACTCCACATGTCCTTGCCCAGCAACTGCACTCCTTATATGTGTCACTCCTGAAATAACTGCTTACCCTATTGATGTGCTTAATTTGTCCTTAAAACTGGGCTTTTAGTGTTGCAGCTGCAGCCATCTGGAATTAATTGCGAGTTGAAATAATTCATAAATAATGGCTTGACTTTCTTTAAGGCAGTTCCCTATACTCCTACCTCTTCTTTCTCTGCTTGGATCCCGCTCCCTTCCCTGCCAATTTATAGCTGCTGGGCGTAAACTGTGTTCCAAAGTGTGGGCTGCCACTGTAACGTTTAGTTTGGCTTTTCAGCACAGTTAGCTGGGCTGCAAACCTGAGCTGACTATTTGTCTTAAAATAAAAAGGCCATTTTAATGCCACACGAGGGTCTCATTAACTCTGCTAGTTTAAATACTTCATAGCTACCATGCAATAGCACGGCTCTAGCCATTCCTTTTATTCAATGGCAACAGCTGACTGACCATTATGCTTTCTATAATGTTTCTATAAAGTTTCATTTATTAAGAGGCTGTTTAGTGCGCCTGAGTTTATTTGGTTTTTAAACATAAACGGAGCGGGGGGGAGGTGGATGCATTTTGGATCTCTCAAAGCCCAAGAGGAAATGAACAGCTCCAAAGGGCTACAACTCTTGAGATTTAAGAGTTATTTCCCTCCATCTAATAGCAAGGCAGTATCCTTCATTAAGAATATTATCTCTATGTGTGCATGCCAGATGTTCTGAGACAGCGGATAGCAGTGTCACACTAGAGGCAATCTTGAAACAGATTTTTGCAAATACAGCATTTTTAACACAGCATTGTATTCTATGAGCCATAAGTAAATAAATACATAAACAATTGCAGACACATACAAAAGCAAAATCTTATTTGCTCAGCTTAGGTTTTGTCCACACTTGCCCCGCTTGCCCTGTGCCTAGAAAGCATGGGTCTAAGTAGTTTTCCATTTGCCCCACTGCTTTCCTTGGGGAAACAAACTCTTTAGCACTGAATCGAAACATATGTCAATCAATGGAAAACCCAATTGACGTTTGCTGGCATTCAGCAGGAAAGATTGAGTTTTCTCAGGGGAAAGCGGCAAGACAGGCAGAAGGCCGGATGAGCCCACAATTCCATTATACTGATGATCTCAAAGTAAGTTTTACAGGCTGCTGCTGCACAACCTAGAGAAAGTTGATTAAAACCACCATGCTTATTCAAATGCTGTCCTTAACACATGTAATTTCAGCAGACCAAAGGAAATTTGTTTCCATGTGGAACAGCTGCAACATATAAAAACGATTAGTGTCTACCTGAGTGATGTCCATTCCAGCATCACAGCTCAGTGGCTGGGTTGACGTGAGACCATTTGAGCCTATTAATGTTGTGATCACATCATTTCCATCAATCTTCCGAATCATGGTGCCATCAACAAAGTAGATGAAGCCGTGCTTATCTACAGTAATACCTATTGGGGAAGAGGAAAGGAGATTAAGCAGGAAAACTACCAGGGACCAGAACTATAAATCAGTGGTCGGGGAGCCAGTGGCTCTCCAGCTGCTGTTGGACTCTCATTAGCCCCAGCCAATATGGCCAATGGCCAGGGATTATGGGAGTTGTGGTTCAACAAAAAACACCTGGAGAGCATAGGTTTCCCCAGTTCTGCTATAAATGCTGACTTTGTTTCATTCTATTGGCTTTTTCTGGGTTGATTTGATAATATCCCCCATTTTATTTGTCTTTTTATGTGTGTTCAAATTCATGAAACCATCTGGAAAAAACCCCTCTGAAAGCACAGTGATTATTCTGCGCTTTTGTGAACATGCTTTACTCTCATAAAGAATGAAGAAACCGTGGGGAAAAAATAGCTGAAAGCAATGAGGTTTATGAAAACACAAACTGCAGCCTGAAAATCAGTAGTTGGATTTAAACTGAATTTGCCAGATGATGATAATAAACAATATTTCATATATCAATCTACCTATCTACTTAAATATTTCTATCTTGCCTCTCTTACAGCTTGAGCTAGCTTACAAATACAGCTACAAACTATTTTAAGAACTGTAAAAACCTGCTTATTATTTGTATATGAACTAAGAAAAAAGATACAGTGGTGGTGAGCAGTATGTTGAAGACAGGGCAGAAAGATTAAGCCAGCAAACATCAAACTACCTTAGCCAGATGGGTAGGAACAGAGGAGCAAAGGAAACTGACTTATACTGAGTTAGACCATTAGCCCATCTCATTCAGTGCTGTATATACTGACCCATAGCAGCTTTCCAGGATTTCTGATAAGAGGTTTTCCCCAGCTCTACCTGGTGTTGTCAGTGACTGAACATAGAACCTTCTGCATGCAGCAATGGCTCTTTTCACATGTAGAAGCATAATTACCACTATAGTTCCTTATAATCTCTATATTCTAAATTTTATTTAGTTTCTTTGATGCAGAAATCTACTACCAAAACCTGTAGTTATAGTAGAAGAATTCAGGTTCTACAAGCAGGTCCACCTTGATAGCATGTTTCTTCAGTGACTGCAATGTTTTTTTATAGAATAAAATACATGCACACACACACAGCTTTTGGAATGTGACTTTAAGCTATATTCTGGAAATGGGGGAACCTGTGGCCCTCCAGATATTGTGAGACTACAGCTCCTGTCATCCCTTGCCACCAACCATGTTCGCTAGGGCAGATGGGAGCTGAAGTCCAGCACCATCTAGATAGCCATTGGTTCCCCATATCTGCTCTGCACACTTTCATTTAAGTTCTGAGCAAACATGCATGGGATTGCATTGCACAGATTGGGTTAACGATGCACAGACAAAAAATGTGGATGTGGACTTCACAGTAAAAAGTATATGGAGGACACTTCAAAACTGAAGGAAGCCCCCCTTCCATAATGCAAAAAATTGGAATGACAATTGAGACTGCAGCAAGGGATGTAGTGGAAGCCCAAAGGAGGGCTAGAAAAGAAACAACAATGAACACAAGTTCTGCAGAAAAATGATAAGCCACTCAGGATGTGAAAAAGGATTCCTGCCTTCCTGAGAGCTGGTTTAAAGATTGATGTTTCAGAGGGTGCAATAAAAAGTGGTATATTCAAGGTGGTGTTAGCCTGTAAGAAATCAGAAAGGTCAAAACCTTGGCAAAGATCTGGGATGGAGGACCTGTTGAACTCCAACTCGCATAATCTCTCACCATCAGCCATGCTAGCTAGGGTTCATAGGAATTGAAGTTCAACAATATCTGGAGTACCATGGGTTCCCTGTTCCTGACATAGATATTATACCACAGAAAGATAAATCCCAATGTTTGTTTCCTTGATGGATAGTAGTAATTCAGACCATGGAAACAGAGTAGGAATCCTAGAAATACGTAACAGGAGCAGAAATGAACTGGGCACTGGGCTTCCTTTGTCTGTCATCTCATGTATAGAGTACAAAGAAAATTTTTCATATATCAAAACAGAGGAAGTCATCACACACAAAAATGTACATAGGAGAAAAGACAGTAGTGCCCACGGGAGTGATTCAAGCAAATGTGGAGTATAACAAGCAACAACTGATGGATTGACATTTTATTGAGAAATGGGGAGTGGCATTATGGGGATGGCAAATGGATCAATAAACTTCTCATGGGCTGGAAATCTATAAAAGATCTGGCAATCATTTTCTCCAAACTCCATTAAAATAGACAATGAAAGGATATTGAATCAGACATCAGAAGTGTTTAAAGAGGGCAGAGGAACTTTAAAACACATAAAAGCACAAATGACATTATGTTTATGACATTCTGTTTATGGTATGATGGTTTTTAAAAAAGACTATGACAGCAAGGCAGGGAGACATGTAACTACCAAGCAACTTTCTCACAGACAAAGAAGTTGATAGCATCATATGATAGAATCCATTATTGCCCATCTAAGGTGACAATTGATAGGTGTATGAACAGAACTCTAGATTTGCCTTATATCTTTGTATTGTATTGTATTTTGAGTTGATGTTTTATTCTGAATCACTCTGTGCATGCTCTACTTTAATCTGTGTTTGTGGTGTTCTTTACACTCCTCTGGCATGACTTGTCTTTAAGAAACCCATGCTGGGTCTTAGTAAACACACACACCCCTTTATTGTGGTCCGCAAGCCCAAAATTAGTAATCACAGCATCTTTTTCTAAGCACTCACAGATTGATTGTTTAACTATACTGAAAATACTATAAAGTTGTATATAAAACTGTAAATGAAAGGCAGAATCAAAGATAAAGGTTAAACAATGGAACAAGGGGCAAGAAAAACAAGCAATAAAAATCGAATGATTAATAAAATTATAATGAAATCAGGGTATCGCCATGACAATTTATAGCTATCCTTGAAAGCACCTTTGCATGGATCTTTGCAACTGTGCAAAAGCAGACAACTTATAAGTCACACACACACACCCCAGCCACAAAAGGCAGTATAGACTCTCCTCCCTGGAAGAGAGGGGAGTGGTTGTGGGCGGGAGCCCGAGCTCCGCCCCTAGCAGGGGGCGTTAGCCCCCTGCCATCACCTCACCTGGCTGGCGCCCACGCCCCTCAGCGGGCATCCAACCAGGTGCCTGAGGGGGGCGTGTTCAGCAGCCTTTTGCTGCGGCGGCAGCCTTCGCCCGGCCTCATTCTTCGTCCTCTCACCACGAGTCACCCACCCTCCACTCCCTTTTAGTTAGGGCTTAGGTCATTGGCCTTGCTATGGACCTTAGGTTGGTCGCCCTGGTTGTCTAGGGGGCCTGGTAGGAGTTTTTCCATTTGGCATTAGGCCTTTTGGTTTTTTCGCCTACCTCGTAGCAATCGTCACAACTTTTTGTGGTATTGGTGGGTAGGTTAGGCATTGGAATAATGTGTTGTGCTGTGTCGAAGAGCTAGGTGTGGCCATCGCCTATGCCTTCAATTTTTAGGGGTATCCCATTAAAGGAATCTGGCGGTCGTGTATTCTGTCCGATGCCTGCTTGGCGGGAGGCCATGGCACGACCCTCGGTGACATTAGGGGTGAGCCTATAGTTGGATCGGCATCAACTGGCTCCACCTACTGGTGAATAAACCCACTTGTTCAAATCCAATGCCTAAGCCAATACCTTTTCACTGCTGTAATCAATAAAGTTGTGGCCTTTCCTTGCCCATTAACCTTATATCACGTGTCCGTGTGTATTCTTTCCACGTTGCGGGGGTCGGGTCCTCGAACCACAACTAACAATAGATAACAGTATCTCTTAGCTTATACCTTTTGGAGTATAACCACAATAAAAAGATATCCAGAAACTTAAAGTGGGGTTCTAAGTACAAAGAAAAAACAATATGTAACCTATCTCAGCAGTTCCACAAAGGCATCTATACTGAGTCTGAAGATATTGGCAATCAATCATGCCAATAGCATAGTCTGAAAGGAGATAGCCATAAAGGCTTGTCTGAGCTTAGGTAAGGTAAGATTAACTCAATATGAAGATCTACACTGGCCATTTTTATATAGCCAAAAGTATATGAAAAGGATGATCTTAAAATTATTGCTCTATTAGATAGTACTCTTTGTTCAAAATCCTTTTTCTTGAGTATTAGAAGTACTCAATGCCCAAAGGTAGTAAAAACAAGTGAGATCTGCACCAAAATGCTGGCATTGTGGAAGATTTCTGTTCAGACTCTGGCCAGACAGTCATGCCCATTTACTAATTGATGAATCGATTTCACTTCCCATGAAACACCCCAAAGTGATTTAACAATATAAACTATCTTGTTCCGCAGTTGTGCCTTGCAAAAACCCAATCTTATCCACAGAATTGAAGGTCAGTTAAGGGAAATCCGCATATCTGACAAGATCCAATTCAGTGGGTAAGATCTGATCTTCACAAGCATGGTTGCAGAACAACTAAACAAGGTATTGAACCCAGGGAAATTAATCAGTACATACTACAATCAAAATATGGGTCAAGTGAAAGTGTGGCTGAGCCCTGGAAGCCTGATGCCTGCACTGTATGGAACAGACCTCCTGATGAGATGATATCTGCAGGAGGTCCTCTTCTGAAAAGCTCAGTAATCAGCTGAGGACAGAAAGGTTCAGGGGTCAGCAAACGTTTTCAGTAGGGAGCCAGTCCACTGTCCCTCAGACCTTTTTTTTTGGGGGGGGGGGAATGAACGAATTCCTAAGCCCCACAAATAACCCAGAGATGCATTTTAAATAAAAACACACATTCTGCTCATGTAAAAACACCAGGCAGGCCCCACAAATAACCCAGAGATGCATTTTAAATAAAAGGACACATTCTACTCATATAAAAACATGCTGATTCCCAAACCGTCTGCGGGCTGGATTTAGAACGCGATTGGGCCAGATCCGGCCCCCGGGCCTTTGTTTGCCAACCCATGGTTTAGATGATCTTTTAGGAATCCTGGTCCCAAGCCAAATAAGGCTTTTTACACCAGTATCTGTACCTTGAACTTAGCCTGGTAGCTAACTGGTAGGCAGTGTAATTCTTTCAGCAGCAGCATAACATGATGACAATATTCTGCCCCAGTGAGCAATAAAGCTGCTACCTTTTGCACTACCTGCAACATCTGGACCAATGCCCACACAGAGGGCACTGCAGTCATTCAGTCTGTAGTAATTCAGGATACTATGTTCCACCCCCCCCCCCATTAGTTTCCTGCCCTCTGGCAGTCAGTTAGCATTTCATTGGCACTTAGCATGCTCAAGTCATCATTGACCTACTTTGGGGGTTCCCCTGTAGCTTCCCCACCCTTAATTATGTTTTCTAGTTCTGTCTGTTGATTGTGCTTGGATTTGGCTACATAGTGTATGTTGACATTGGCAGCTTCATGACATGCAGGTGGTCTTAGGTTCAATCCTTAGCATCTCCAGGTGGAAGTGGGAAAGGCTCTTGCCAGAAACCATGGCTATCCAGTGCCTTTCACCAGGGCTTTGTTTCCAGCTGGAACTTACTGGAACTCAGTCCCATCACCTCTTAGGTGGGTGCCATTGCCACTATAAGAGAATGAGGGGGGGTGTTCATGGTGAGTTCCAGCACCTCTTTGTCTAGAAAAACAGCACTGCCTGTCATAGTAGATAGTCCAGAACCAGATGAACTAATGGTCTGATCCAGCATAAGGCAGCTCTCTACGTTATCTCTACAGACTCAGTTAATGCCTGCATGTGATGGGTTATAAACAAAAGTTTAAACTAGCTTTACTCATTTGCTTAGCAGATCTGGGACTTGTTCTCAACCAGAGGGCCTCAAAGTAGCTTGGAATAAGCAATTACAGTCAAGTGATTTAAAAAGAAGAAATTAATGGATCCATGAGAAGGAAACAAGTGATTAAACATATTTTTGAAATACTGAACTCTTAAACAAAAGTAAACACCTACCCACAGATGGAGAATGTTTCTCTGAACATATTGGTGTAGTGATTTTGGGGGGTTGGGGTAGGGGAAGAAGTCTGTCCACTTGAGATGCTACGTTGCTTTTGCCAACCTGGTGCCTTCCAAATGTTTTTGAACTTCAATCCCAGCCAGTGCTCAAAACATCCGGAGAATAAGTAAGAAGCTGATTTATATTGAGTTAGCCTATATAGTTCAATGTGCTGTCTACACTGGTTGGCAATTGCTCAGCAGGGTTTCAGACAGAGGACATTTCCAGTTCTAGCTCGAGATGCCAGTAATTTAATATAGGGACCTGCCACATGTATAACAGATGCTCTGCGACTGAGCTACAGCCCTTCCCTCTAGGGTTGGTGAAGGTTGTGCTATGGTGTCTTCCCTACCTCCCTCTCTATCCAAGCTTGCAAACTCTTCGCATCTGCCGTATGTAAGCATCTAACGGTTTACTTACGGCAAAACTGCTGCCAGCTTCATATTAACATACGGAAAATGTGGAAGGAAAGCACATATTGGTGTTATGTCTGGTGGTATTTTAAGGTTTAGAAATGTGCCTACAATCTATAAGCTACTTAATGTAGCACGGTAGCCTAAAGCTAACATTGCACCATTCGAGTCAATAGAACAGACCCAACTGTTCAATTGTTTTATAGATTGCAGCCTAAAGCTATCTACAGTGTTGTCTCACCCCCTTTTTGTGTTCTCACGCACTAGTGGAACTGTTACAATTTATACTATTGACATGGTAATCAATATTGCTCCTCCCCTATTATGAGGGTTAAACGAGGCAAGATGGTAATTGTGAGTAAGCCCACCCAGAAGTAAAACAGTTAGACTCTTGGGTTCAAATCACCATTCAGACATGAAGCTCAGAGGGTGTGTTTTCTGCATCACTATCTCTTAGCCTAACCTACCTCTCCAGGTTGTTGTGAAGATAAAGGGGGAGGGGAGGCAAAGCATGTATGCTTCCTTGACCTCACTGGGGGAAAGGTGAAATATAAGTGTAATCATAAATAAATGAATGAATTTCAGGTTCCAGGTGTGAGCATCATTAGGGCTATGGTGGAAGAAGAGAAAGGATTAACCCATATCCTGGCATGTCACAGTCTTAATCCTGTTTCCTCTTTTCCATGGCAGCTATTTGAATTAAAAACAAAAATCTTAAATCACTTAAAACCCCATCAATGTTACATCTAGTTTGATTCTAATCCTTGGCATTTCCAGGCAGAGCTGGGAGAGACTCCTGTCTGAAACCCCAGAGAGCAGCAATCAGTGATCATAAACTAGGGGTACCCAAAATGGTGCCCTCTAGATTTATTTATTTTGTACTACAATTCCTATCAGTCCAACTAGTATGGTTAATGGCCAAGAATTATGGGAGCTGTAGTCCAGCTATGGGTATATATAAAGAGCCCCACATTTCCTACCCCTTGGAGCAGACAAGGCTAAGCTAGATGGACCAATTGTCTGATAAGTTATGAAGAACATAGAGCAAGAGCTGTTCTCAGTCTTCTCTTTCTTTTTGAACACATTCTTTTTAGAATATGAAGTGGGATTTATTCTTAAATCATTGTGGGAATTGTAGCTCTGGGAGGGAAATAGGAGGATATAAATTATATGGAATAAATAAACAAATCACAATGTTATAGCTGTGCCCATATCTGAACCTGGGATCTTCTTAAAGAAAAAAGCAACAACTCCGTTAGCACTCCAAGCTTTCTTGAATCATACTGCCCTGTTGTTTGACCCCAACAACTGGTATTTATTTATTATTGCCTTTATATCCCTCCTTTCCCCCAAGGTGGCACACATGGTTCTCCACATTCTGTCTTCACAACAATCCTGTGAGGTAGCTTAGGCTGAGAGAGAGTGATTGGCACAAAGGTAACCAATAAACCTCACAGCTGAGTGGGGATTCCCAGCACTAACCACTACATCACACCAGTTTTTAGTGGAAGATCCTGTCCTTATCACATATAGAAGAAGCCTCAGGGTGCATCTATGTGCCTCTTAGACAAAGACATCACATTTTCTGCATGAGAGAAACTAGCTTAGGTTTGTAATCCTGTACACACTTATGTGGGAGTAAGCCTCACTGAGCTTACCTCTGCAAAGACTATCTATAGAACTGTCAGTCATGCAATAAGGAAGCCATAAACCTCCAACACATCTTGAAAACAGATATGTAAATGGAAGAATTCATACATATGCAGTTGATGGGCATAATCTGTAGCTAGAGAATTTGCATTCATTTTTTCCTGATGTCTTTTCCCTCTTGGAAAGTTCCCTTTCAGAAGGAGGGGGTTCTTTTGTACTATTTTAGTAATATAACATTTCTGATTCAACTGTAGCTGAATTAACTTTAGCTATTTTGCTTGAAATAACTTTAGTTATTTTACATTTCTAATTCAACTTGCAAAAAAAAAAAATTCCCCAAGAAAACTTCATAAACTCCCAGAGACGTCTGATAAAAAGAAAACATGCCAATTGTATTCAGAAAGAATTTGCAGTTTCTCATAAAACTTTTAAATAGGAAAAAAGTGGATCCAATTGGTTAATTTTATGCTTCTAACACATAACAATTTCTAACAATTTGCATGTCACCCATTCTAAATATCTTTGACTCTTTCAATTAAAGCTACCATTGAGGAATTACTAAAGCAATTTTATCCAATTACTTATTTATAGGCCGCCATGGTACAGAATTAAAATAAGAGGTAACTGATTTAGAGTTTAAAGGTGTGCAATCTCTTACTTTTTTAAAAAATAAAAAGTTACTATTGCTCTACGAACACAAGAAGCATAAGACCAAACAGAACTAATATGACTTTGCATGCACTTGAATTACCTAGGCTGAACATGAAAATATGCCATTTAAAACCTGTTTGGTGGAAATACATCTCCTTAGTGAGAAACTGAAATTACAAGGTTCAAAAACAATATGCAATTATGATGACTGGCTTGATCCTCTAAATACTTTCGTAAATGTTAACCTTTGCCAATGCATTCATGAATCACCTGGGTGGGGAAACCAATCGATAACAACATTCTATATAGTTTTGAGGAACCAGCACTTTGAATTGTGTCCCAAAATGAACTGGCAGCTAGTGCAACAACTAAGAATTGGATGATATACACTAATGTTGGTCTACTCCTGTTAAGAGGAGGGAGGCTGTCTCGTTCTGCACTAGTGGAAGCTACCAGATTATTTTCAAAGGCAGCCCCATGCACACTGCATTAAAATAATCTACAAAGCATGGATGACAGTGGCAAGGTATCCGTTCTCCATTAGCAGGCATTGACAGTGTTAGATGAAGTGGCTTGTTGTGTAGAGCAGGAACATAGCAGGACAGCTGAGTAATGCACCTGGTCCCTACAAGGGTGTGTATCTCTGTTGAGAACAGGGCAGTAATCCCACCTATTCCTTTGTGAACAACTCTATGTAGTCTGGAATTTATCAAGACCTTTTCTTAAGGGTTTTGTTTTTAGTAAAGGATTTTATTACACAGTCTACATAGATGAGCAAAGGTTATTGGTTGTCACTGTTTCATGGAGAATTTTTTGAACCGTATCCCATTCAAATAGTAAACAGGCCCACATATTTATTTTTCCATTACTGAAATATTGCAAATGTCCAAGGCTACTTGGGGGAAATCATTATAACTATCTGATTTGTTGCTCAGGGTTACAAGGTAACTTAGATGATGACAGTATTGTTTTTGGAAATTGCACAGGCAATTCTGAATCAATCAATCAATTTCCTTTATTCGACCGATAGTCAGAAATAAAACACAGAAATAAAACACAATATAGAATTATGAACTAAAACATCATAGGGGTACATGAATAAGGTAGGGCCACAGCACTAAACCTCTCACAGATAACCCACATCAAGGCATTCAATTGTACGTTTCCGACGCTTGAGTGCCAGGAAAAGGAATTTAGTCACTGACAAACACAGGCAATTCTGAAACCTCCATCTTAGAAATTTCCACCAAGCAAGTAAATAAGTGGAGCAGATAATTTTCTTTTAATTAGATATAATCAATTTCAGTCAGCAGTGATACATTGATTCTTATTTTCTTGAAAAAAGTATCTACATCCATATATTTTACCTTCCTTTAGAGTTGATTTCCTGCATTAATTGCTGGCCTGAATATTAACGCTTATTTGTGCTTATTTCACACATATTTTCCATCATTAGAAATGTATTAAGGTGACTATAATTGCAATCTCTTACTAGCTGGTTTTCAAATGAGGGTTCTTATGTGTCATGGACATTATACTGCCTCTCAGTTAATTTCAAATTTCTACTGATGTACAGTTTTCCTTTATTACTTCAGAGCTGGATGGCGGGACCAAACCTTCCCTCACAGCTATTAATTAGGCATTTGCTGTACACTAGAAGGCTAATAAGCCAGAAGCAACTACATTAGACCTCAGTCTTGCAAGGTTTTAAGCACCTTCCCATGAGTTGCTGGGTACTTTCTATTCCAAATTACCCACACTGTGCATTAATGAGCTCCACAATCCTATGCAACCGAACACCTTTATAATGCCTGTTAAAATGATTGGCTAGGTTTTACTCATAAAAAATCCAGTATGTCTTTGATGCATCAAGCATATGGGTACAGAATTGAATCACAGGCACCTGGGAAGACTGCAGAGTGCAGGCCATTGGTGAGATTATTTGTAGAAACACTTACAAACACTTCCCAGATACCTTATCAAAAACAAGATTAAGCACAATAACCTCCCAGCCAGAGGCGGAGCTAGCTGCTCTGGCACCTGGAGTGGCGCACATGCTGTGCACCCAGGGTGGGGCTAGTCACCCACGGGGGCAGGGCAAGCATCCCAGGGGGGGCGAGGCGGCAATCTCACCCTCCCCTCAGGGATGACACCCGGGGCGAGCCGCACCTACTGCACCCCCTTCCTCCGCCAGTGCTCCCAGCATGCCATCCACAGAAATTTCACTGAAAACATTACATTCCTTTTGATTATTTTCAAATGCCATTTCTTTTCTCATTAATTGATGGAGAATAGTTGAAATAAATGTGGGACAAATCTGTGGCCCTCCAGATGTTGCTGGACTCTAACTCCTCTAACTCCTCGCCAGCACAACCAATGGTCATGGGAAATGGAAACTGGGGGAGTGGTCTTCAAGGACCACTTTCCTCCCCATATGAACCTACCCTGATATCATCTTCTGAGGCCCTTCTTCATGTGGCTCGTCCATGAGTGGACCGGAAGGTGGCAACATGAGAACGAGACTTTTCTGTAGTGGCTCCATCATTATACACCTTTAGGTGCCAAGCAAAAACCAGGCCTTTGGCTGATTGACATCCACTTCCCTTTTAAAATGTGTTGGGGATTATTGGGGAGGGGGTTATTGAGTTTTTCCTGTTTTTGTTTTTATGATGTGTTTTGTCTTTTTATATTGTGATTTTATGTTGTGAACTGCCCCGAGACCTGCAGGTGTAGGGCAGAATACATATTTCATAAGTAATAATAATAAATTATAATTTCCCATCCTTGCTGCACACTCAGAAGTCTCACTATCTTTTGAGGGAATGTGCACAGAGCAAAACAAAGCTCAGTGGTCTAACTTGGCAATGGTTGTAACAGACAAGTTCAAACACATGAAATATATTATTCTTTGCATTGAAGATGCTGAGATATGAAAAAAAGAAGTTTAACGTAACTTCTTGCACTCAGCTGTCAAGGGCTCATTTCATTCAAGAGCTTCACATAATGAAAGGAAGTTTCTCAGGAATGAGGAACCTACAAGTTGGCTGGGGCTTATGGGAGGTAGAGCCCAACTATAACCCTGTTTTAAATGCTGCAGTCAAGGACAACTCTTTAAGCTTCTGTCATTCTCCTACCTCGGGGGCTGTGAAGTGATGCTTCGGAAGCCCGTCCTCCATCTCCACAGTGACTTTGGTCAAACGGAAGGCACTGGTCACCTTTTCCTGCCACTACCTCATAGTTTTTGGTCAAATCCTTGGTTTCACTGAGAGATTTCACCTTGTAAACTCTTCTGGTATTTGTATCTGACAAGTAAAGGGATTCTGATACTGGGTCCATGGCTAGGTAGTACTTGTGAGCTGGACTTGTGCTATTGAGAAAAGGAAGGAGAAACACAAAACAATAATTAGTTACTGTAAGAACAAACTCTCCACGTTCTGGGACGTCTTTTCACACCAACCCCCCCCCCCTTTAAGTCATCATTTTTATATCAAGGGCTGCAATTCAAAATACAACCCACATATTATATGGAAATGAAAAGTTGCTGCACTGTATGGAAACTGGCATGGAAGGACTCCTGCAGGAAGGATAGAAAGCATGTGGTACTCCTCTGTATATAACTGATATTGCTGGATTTCATCTCCCATCAGTCCCACAAACTATGACCAGTGGTGAGGGATGATGCATGCTGCAGTTCAACAACATCTGGAAGGCTACAGATTGCCCATCCCTGCACCAAGATATGGTTCTTCTTCAAGACATTCTCAATGATCTCAAACTCAATGCATTGCCAGATGGAAAATCATCACCATCATCATCATCATCATCATCCCCAACCCACTTTCTAAAAATTCACCACAACTTCAGAAGAAATTCTGATAACTCAGAACAGTCTTCAAAATATATTTTCCTTTCTGGCAAATCTAAATTAATAAATAAAAATGTCATGTACTAAGCTTGGATCCTAGAACAATAGGCAAATAGGATCCTAGAATGCAACAACTGATTGGCCTGCAGGAAAAGACCAATCAGGCTCCAAGAGGGAAGCAGAATCAGCCAATCAGACGGGACTCATTGTGTAAATAATGTATCTAAAAGCCTGAGGTTTGGAGAGCAATTCAAATCACTGTTTTACAAGCTCCAATAAAGAGCATGAAATCACTACAGGACTCTGAGTATATTTCAAAGAATGCCTGGGAGAAGGGGAAAAAAATATCTTGACCAGGTGAACTTTCTTGCTGAGGGAACTCCACAGTTGTTGCCCCAAAAATGAAATAAAACCACATCCTTCTTATGAATTTATATCTCACCCTTTAATATAAATGTTTTCCAGGGCTGCTTGATGCATTATGATAAGGGAAACCATCAAATTATTGGCTGGTAGGCTATATTTTACCCATCCAAAAGTCAAAGGTTTTTGACACCCACCATATTTCTGAAATCTCCATCCCACAAGCAAGAGGTATTATTATCACAGTTCAATGACATATTCCAGCCAGAACAAAGCACTGAATGAGGGCACAGAGCAGAAGAAGATATGGCCTGGTGAGGTGTGTGGTGCCTGAGCAGAGTCCCAAGAGCCATACAGAGAGGTATAGATGGCCGCATTTGGCCCTTTGGTCTGAAGTTCCATACTCCTGACTTTAGGGGACACACTATTATGTCTTCTCCAATATTTTGAATAAGAACCATTGCAGCTTCTTACTCCTGTTTATGTTTTTATTATATACAAAATAAAAAAAAAATATTTATTTTTTAGAGCGCCAAGTTTCAGACTTAATCTGGGAATTCTACTAATACATTTCTTTGTTTATCCAGTTATCAGCTGCTATTGGGAATGGCCCCCTGTTTCTTTAATGTACTTGCAACAAGTAGAATTATGACCATTAACCACTTTATGAAGTTTATTTGGGGTTATGTACTGTCATGCAATGTTAGGGTCCTTTAGGCTGGCTGATGTAATCACTGGGCTCCCTCCTTGTGGATGGGCACACAAGCAAGCAAGCATAATGATAGTGATTTGTGGTGGTTCAGATAAAGCTGGATCGGCTTGATTCAAAAGTTTTCAATTGCAGGGGAATGAGAGTGTGAGAAATAAGCAATCAACTCAAAGAACAATCATTAACAAATAACAAATAAGAAGCATGTACTCAAGCAGGGTGCTTGAATGATGCTTTCTGCTGATTAGCAGCTTTATATATTATCTCAAGAAGATAGTAGGATTGCTCTCAAGTCTTTGAATAGTTGGGGGAGTGGAATCGTCCAGTTCCAGCTGTTTTTCCTCAAAAAAATATTTGATTAGTGCATGACCTAAGGAAAGCTTCTTGGCTTTTTTTCTTCTCAGCAAGAGCTTCCAACAAGAACAGCTGGAACAAGTTCTTTTGCAACAGTATTCCCAACTAAGAACGACGTCAATTATATAGATAACATATTTATGTGTTCCTGCCAAATCCCAGTTTCAGCATACTGTAATCCTTTGCATGCAGGCATGTGCAAGCATGCTTCTGTTACACTGAGGCTACTCAAGTGAGGGTGTTGCAAAGGACTTAAATATCAAGTATAATACAAATTTTGCTAACTTAGTGCCTTCCAAGTGATCCCATCAGTGGTTCATGATCTAAGGAAGATTAGTTCATCTCAGGCAAACATGCTTACAAGTTCCATTCAGTCCTTGATACCCAATGTGGCAATGTCAGCTTACAACTTAACAACTTCTTAACATTTGAAGAGGACTCATGTTCCCACATTTATGAAATAATCAATGTAAGTGTTTACCTATAGGTTTTGTGCCCAGTTCATCACTTAATTTGCTACTTGTTACACTCACATTCACACTTTAGTCATGTCTTGTACATTGGGGTTGCCACCCTTAGCCCTCCACATGTTGCTGGACTCCAACTCCCATCATCCCTGACCACCAGTCATGCTGGCTGGGGGTGACTGGAGCTTTCCAATAACATCTGGAGGTCCACAGGTTCCTTATCTTTGTTATAGATTTTGTTAATATATAATTTGCTTCATCTCATCTTCGCACGGAATCACAATTTTTAATGCCTGTTGGTTTTTGTACATGATAGTGCTGATTTTTTAAGCTTATCTGAATAGGATTTCATTTGTAAGAATTCAAAACTTGGTGGAATCTGGTCTCTATAATTGAATGGTATAATGGGGTGGGGGTACTAAACAGATCTCCAGTTGGTCATGTTGCTACTGCTTACTGGGAGGCAGAAGGAAAGGGGCAAGGAACTGGTGAGGTTAGCATGGTGGAAATGCACAGGCAGAATCCATTTGGTGCTTCCACAGCTGCATTTGCATTACACTAACCTTGGCACTACCTTGCCTCTCCCTCTTTACCACCTGGTAACAGCAGCAACACAACCTTCCAGAGGTCAGGTGAGCACCACCGCCTCATCCCACAATCTACTATTGCTGTTCTCCCATCTGCATTTTAAATTTCTCCATAATTTAAGGATTTGTTCTCCTGAAAAAGGTTGTTGTTGTTGTTGTTTAGTCGTTTAGTCGTGTCCGACTCTTTGTGACCCCATGGACCAGAGCATGCCAGGCACTTCTGTCCTCCACTGAAGTGCCTGGCATGCTCTGGTCCATGGGGCCACAAAGAGTTATACCTGTACAAATACAATTTCCTCCACAATGTCCATGTTTTGTGTTGTTGACTGGGGTGAGCATTTCAATTACTTGTATCTATAATCACCACAATCCAGATGTGGACCCAACACTCAGATGAAGGTGGAAGTTGATAGGTGATGACTTTCTCCAATATATGTTGGCAAAATACATTATAGATATGACCTCTCTGATGCAATTCTGCACTACACACATTATCTCAATAATGAGTCAACAATATTACACAGGAGCAGACAAGTAAACTGCTGATGTTTTTAAAACACTTAAAGTAACCAGTCATATGAAATCAGCACAGTAAAGGAGATCACAGTGAGTATACACCTCTGGTTAAACATTAATCTAGTTAATATTGCCATCTCTATTGTTAGCTCCATTCTCACCACCTTTACACAATAGACTATATTCCAGCAACACAAAAGTCAGAGGTCATCCACCCCCTCATGTTTCTTCCTCTATTGAGGCAAGCAAGAGGCATAATCATAGTTCAGTAACTCAAAAGCACGAAGGCATGGAGCTGGGTCAGTAAAAGTTTCTGCCTTGAGCAAAGGGATGATACAGAGACAGGCCATAAGAGCAACCTTGGACCCTCGGGCTTGAGGTCCCCCATACCTGATCTAGTCTTTAATTTTATGCTTCTAATCACCAACATTCAGCATAAGGGTATTAGGAGACAGTGACTTCCATCCCAACCTGCTTCTGTTCTGCTGCAATTCAGCTTTGCTAAAACCTGTGTTATTCTTGCTATCCTCTATGGCTGAAATGAACCTCATTGCATTCATATTATTGCATGTTCATATTATTTCCATTTCTGACCTCAAACATGAGAATTCTGGAAATGTATTGTGGAACTGAGATCAGAATTCCATTTCTGACCTTGAATATGTAAACTATGGCATCTTCCACTCCCATTTCCATTTCTGATGGAATTCTCTTACACCCCCAATTCTATATCATAACAGTTATATTGTTATGCTTTTCAGCTTTCATTCCAGAGAGCAATGAAAGCAATTAAATTGCTTTTAATAAAATGAAGCCTGGTGTGGCAATTGCCTTTGGCAATTTGCTGTTGTATGTCAGTTTTTATGTCTCTCTGCCAAGTGGGCAACTCTAGTTCAATACCTGTGTCAAATCTATGTAATACCTGTCTATATTACTGATTAATTCTAGAGCCAAAAAGGAAAGTTAAGAGTGATAACTTTTATGAGCTTACATTGATGCTTAACTTCTTCAATGATATCACCTGCATTTTTGCCAATATGTAAGTTTATACTGTTGTCAAGGGAGTTCTAATAGACGTTCAGGTAGAAAATTGAACTTCCATAATGAAGAATTATTAGAAGAAGCATATGGAATTAAGAATTTGCTAATTAGAGATGGTTGCTGCAATGTATCTATTATCATCCATCGACAACACAGTTTCCTCATAGTTGCTGACTACAAGTTAGTTTGGTTCAGGGCTGACATTGGTCACATTATTTGACCAAGAAGACAAAACTGAGCAAAGCAATAAGAGAGTGATTCTGAAGGAAAAGGGGCAGAAATAAAATGAGGCATCAAGAGAAGTCACAGGATTCCACTCTAAATCATGCAAAAATAGGTAGCTCTTGTTGGTAGAGGAATTAGCTCCTCTCCTTAGGGTGGTAGCCAAGCAGTATGATTAGGTCTTTTTAATGGAGAATTGTTTGCCCTGTACATGACATTCATTTTTTTGTGGGGGGAGGGAAGAAACTTCTAAAACTAATTCATTGAAATACACTCATTTAGATTCCATGCACTTGTAGCCCCTGCTCCCAGCATCACTAATGACCTTAGAAATTACTAGCTTGATTCCATCAGATTAATCCTATCAGAAAGCCAATTAAGACAGCCAGGTATGGCTGCATTGGTTGTCCAAAAATTGTACACTCCTCCCAATAGCAGCCTGTGTGGTGGGGCAGTGTCAAATATAGGAATGTCATAGACTTTCAGTGGGAATTACCGATGTTTGCTTATTCATCCCATATCCAGAACAAAAATAACATAATAAAGCATAATAATATAATTAATTACATACATTTCTGACACAATGGACAGCTAAGACGAATAATGTAGTTTTTGCCCAAAGCCGAACTGCAGTAGAACAAAAATAGCACTGCATGTGATGTACTTGAGGTGGAACAGAGACTGATGCCTTCTTCTATCCCTGGTCAAAGAGCTGCCACACCTGAGAAAGGTGTTGCTGCAGCTTACCTGGACGGGGTAGGAGTGAGGGCAGAATTTACCAGACTCCAAAATACATATATATCCTTCTAATTTAGGTATGAATTCAGAAGCTACAGTAACATTATGTATATAGCATTTTTTAATAGCTTTCCCTCATAATTACCTCAGAGAGGTTATCTCCAGTTCACCATGCATCTCTTTATTTAAGCCAGTTGTGACAAATCGGGTCCTCCCTTAAAGAGGGCATGTATTGCGGTGAGACCTGGAAACCGACACCCTGTGTTGTGGGTGGGTACGTTTGGACAGCCACAACACCCGATTCGTAGGTCCCTCGTAGCTGGGTGTAATCTGGCCAATGGGACACAGTCCAAATGGTTCGAGGGACCTATTTATACCCATGCACGTGACCCAGAGCTTCCTCTTTGCACATGACCCAGAGCTTCCTCTTTCAGTGCATGCATTCAGAACACCCGCCCACCTCTCCCTATTTTTAGGGCTTTGCGCTTGACCTTGCAATGCCGCCGTGTGTCATCTGTCGTTGGGACAGGGGCACAGCAGGAATTTTCCCCACTTGGCTGATTGGCTGTTGCCATTTGGGTTTCGCCTGCTGCATAGCAAATCGTCACAACTTGTAAGGTTGCGGATAGGCTCTGGTTCAGGTGATAGGGATGGGAGAATGCTCTTGCCATCCCTATGTGAAGGGTATTCCGTTAAAGGAATCCAGGGACCCGATGGTTTGGTCAACCCGAGAGGAGGTTGTGCCCGTGCCTGGGTCCAGGGGGACATTTGGGTGGCGGAGTTAGCCTATTCCTGGCTTTCCACTTATCCAGGTGTTCACCCTTGGATGACCTATGCTGGAACCCTGGGTCAGCACTACCTGCATGGCAGGGAGCTAGTCACTTTCTGTAATCAATAAAGTTGTGGCCTAAATTCTGCCAAAACCAAAATTTGAGTCAAGTGTGAATTTATTTAGGGGGGAGGATTCTGGGTCTGAACACGCAATGCAGTTTGGCAAATAAGTAATTATTGCTTATAATCAATACACAGCATCACTTTTGGGGGCAGCAATTTGACAAGCAACTTAACTTTGAATTGGACAGAAGCAATTTTTAAAAATAATGACCACACTTTGGAAATTCTGTTGCAGAAGAGAATTAAACGTTTTGTTAACAAATAGCATATGGGGAAAAATGTACCCTCCCTCTTTCAATTTAAGGCTTAATGCACTTTTGAAAAACAAAAAAGCAAATGGAAAATATTATTATAGCAAATTGTATGCATGCAGGACATTTTAATGTTAAGCCTTGGTTGCAAACGGCAACAAAGATAATTTGATACAAAAGAGTATTTACTTATCTATTAAATTTCTACCTTGCCTCATCATTTACTTAAGCCCCTAGAATGAGGTTCAATTAAAAATACGCACTTAAACCACAAACAAAAATAAGGCAATAGTAACCCTTTAGATTATTATCTTTTTCAAAAACAAAGCTGTAATCTTACCAACAAATTAGAGGGGTAGCCATGATCCTGTGGGCACATTCCTACAATCCTATGCATGTCTACTCAGAAGTAGGTACATGTAAAAGGTAAAGGACAACTAGAATATTGGGTGTGGAGCTCATCTTGCTTCAGGCTGAGGGACCTGGTGTTTGTCCACAGACAGCTTTCCAGGTCATGTGGTCAGAATGACTAAATCACTTCTGGCATAATGGGACACTGCGACGTGTGTCAGAGTGCATGGAAATGCTGTTTACCTTCCCGCCACAGCGGTACCTATTTATCTACTCACGCTTGTATGCTTTTGAACTGCTAGGTTGGCAGAAGTAAGTCACACTTGATGGAGCTTACCCCCAAGCAAGTGTGACTGCTGTCCTAAACACACTTGGGAGCAAGTTTCATTGAACTCAGTGGAGCTTACTTCTGAGTAGTCATAGGACTGCGGTGAAACAGATTTTCTTTCCATACCACAAACTTTCAAGGCTGAGAAGCTTTGAGAACATATCTTCACATGGTGAACTATATAGAGACCTTTTCACATTTTTTCATATGTAGTTTATATCTGTGATGGCAGCAGAGTGGGGCCATGTTTTTAGCGTTACCTCCACTTTTGCATCTTCTTCCTGCAACAACCACATGTTGAAAAATTTCAATTTGCAAGCAGCTGCTGGTATGGGGGAGGGGGGAGGGAATCCATGCAACTGAGGCACCCAGTTGCACAGGTGCCGTAATGGCATGCATCCCCTACACACAGGCAGGTAGATACTTATGTGTTGAAATTTATCTGCAGCCAAGCTAGTACAACGATTGAAAATGCCATTCCTGCCCAATTGCTTTCTGAAATGAAAAGTGTCTGGCCAGTTTCCAAACTCTGGAATGTTGAGCTTCCTTGAGAAGAGCTTGCTTTCTCACGCTCAGGAAAAGCCTGCCTTTGATGCTGCACAGAGCTGGGCCAGGCTGCCTCCCAAAACCTGCGCTGCACCACTGGTCCCACCCAATCTTTGGTCCAAGGCGGTGCTTCTGCTAGTAGCCTACACATGCACGTTCCTCTATTTCCTACCACGTGCTGCATAAAATGTATACAGGAATATAAGCACCTCCCCCTTTCTTTGATAACGTTTCCTCAAGTACTCCTGATGTCTGGATCACTTAAGAAAGGAAGACCTCAGGACCATGCCAAAAATTCAACACAAGGATCATTTGTCCAGCTATTGTCTATGTAGATAACACATATTGCACATTTAGCTATTATTAACAGGCAGTGTCCTTCCTCAGTACTCCACATGCTCTGGCCTTACCCCAGGCCACATCTCTCATGGGCCAAGCCCAAAGCCTTATTGAGTGCTAATGCCTGGCTGGAATGTGTTCTTGAATTGGAGTAATGCCTCTTGCTTGTCGGGATAGAGCAATGTGTGGGTGTGTATAGAAAACTGGCTTTTGTGTGATAATCATATTTCATTGCCCTGCCTACTTCTTGCCTCCAGCTCTGACCACTACTGGCATGCAGCTTCCACAAGTCTACCCCCAAGAAAATGTGGCCGTCAGCCTGAAAGGCTTCTCCACTTCTGCTGTAAGATTAAGGCATTATTATAGTGTAGATCAATCACATGGAGAAAGTGTCCTGGTAAAGTCTTTTGTATCAGGGGTGCCCCATTAAAAGCTGTATTTTTCATGCATTTATTTATATCCTATCTTTTGGCCAGATAAGCCCCTGAACTGGAACCATTATGAAGGGGAATGCCCGGATACTAAACTTGTAACGTTTCTATAAATATTCTGTACAAAGCTAACCACATACAAAGAGTTATGTGTTAATTCAGAATCTGGAAACCAAATTCCTATCAAAGACCCTATTGCTCCTCCCCAGTTTTCTTACCTGTGTCTTGTGTCTCTGTTCCTTCAACGGCATATTCGTGCGGGTACCACACAAAAAAGAAAGTAAAACAGAAATTATTAGTGTGGATTAGAAAAGTAAACAAATTTTTAGTAAGTAGCAAAAGGTGCTGATTAATGTTTATTTAGATCAAGTTGTATGCTAACTACCATACAGACCATAGAAGCCATATGACATACATGACATGATGAGACAATATGTGTTTGGGCAGTGGGAGATGGAGGGGAGGAAGTAAAGGATGCTGTTTTATGAGTGTGTAGATTCAGGGTGGAGGGTGGGTCTCAGGCCTGAGGGGCCAAATGTGGTCCTCTGTTTGCTCCTCAAAACTGGCTCCAGATCACATCCTCTTTCCTCACTAGTCCTGCTTCAAAGCCTGAGTGTTTTCATCTGGCTGTAGCATGTCCTGGAATTTGAATAATGCCTTATTCTGGATAGCAGAGAAGGGCTTGTGAATGCTTGTTTTAAAACCAGACTACTATACGAAAGGTAAAATTTACATTTGTTGTTCCACCCAGTTTTGCTTCTGGCCCTGCCCATCACAGGCATGTGGCCCTAAGGAAGGTTGTTGCTGTTTAGTCATTTAGTCATGTCCGACTCTTCGTGACCCCATGGACCAGAGCACGCCAGGCACTCCTGTCTTCCACTGCCTCCCGCAGTTTGGTCAAACTTATGTTAGTAGCTTTGTGGGAATTATTTTAAAACTTAGGGCATGTCCACACTTCTTCTTGCCCCATTGCTTTCCTCCAGGAAAACCTGATCCTTACCACTGAATCAGAATGAACATAAATTGAGTTTTCCATGGACTGACGTTTGCTCTGCTTCTAGGTGCAGGAAAAGCAAAGTGCGGACAAGCCCATATCTGATGCAACATGGTAACATTACATTGTAACACAGGTGCAAGCGTTTGCCTATGGTAGAGTCTGGGGTAGCCTTTAGTATAGTTTTTGATGGATGATGCTGATGATTGCTAATGCAGGGACTTGGGTCCAATTCTCAACACGCTTTCCTGAACTATTATGTTTTCTCAGCAGATAAATTAGAATGCATTATTACAGCAGTTGGACAACTATACTTTGCTAAACTGATTGCTCTCTAATAGTCAGGGATTATAGGGTTATGTTTCCTGAGTGGGAGCTAATGATTCAAAATCGTCCCTCGCCCCCCCCCCCTTGAACGGGCATTTTACGTACAAGGTAGGGTCTGTGGTGGGTGGAAAAAGAGTTTTGAAGTTTGAACTGAGAAAGAACTGACAGTTTGAGTTTGTGGCATCTAAGGTTGGGCTGCAATAGCCTTTGTGGAGCTAATCAGAAATGCAAAATGTGGAAGGAATGGACTATGGGAATTCTATGTGCCTTTTTCTTTTCTTTAAAGGTAAAGGGACCCCCGACCATTAGGTCCAGTTGTAGCCGACTCTGGGGTTGCGGCGCTCATCTCGCTTTATTGGCCGAGGGAGCCGGCGTACAGCTTCCGGGTCATGTGGCCAGCATGACTAAGCTGCTTCTGGCGAACCTGAGCAGCGCACAGAAACGCCGTTTACCTTCCTGCCAGAGCAGTACCTAATTATCTACTTGCACTTTGACATGCTTTCGAACTGCTAGGTTGGCAGGAGCAGGGACCGAGCAACGGGAGCTCACCCCGTTGTGGGGATTCGAACCGCCAACCTTCTGATTGGCAAGTCCTAGGGTCTGTGGTTTAACCCACAGCACCACCCACGTCCCTTCCTTTCTTTAAATATATGATTTATTTATTACACTCATTTGACGCACATACATTAAGTTCCTGAATGGAACAAAAATTACTATAAGAACATAAGAAGAGCCTGCTGGAACAGGCCAATGGCCCATCTAGCCCAGCATTCTGTTTTCACAGGACCAGAGCACTCTCCCTCCTGTGGTTTCAAATACCTGGTGTTCAGAAGTGTACTGACTCTGCCAACAGATACATTTGCATTGTAAGAGAAAGCTGTGCTAACGTTACATGACAGTCTATCCCCATTTCTTCACTCCCAAGTTATCTTTTAATATATTGCATTACTGGTCTCCAGCTTCCCACTCTTTTCTTTGTAATTTCTATATTTTTAAAACATTATTGTCAATTTCACAATTTGCCATCTGTTCCTATAAGCTTGCAACACATTCTCTCTTCCTTGCCTTCTGGCTACTTTCCCATGTTTTTGAGAGCACGATTCTCACTAGTGTTAAATTATGCAGCATTTGAATACTATGATTTCTTGGCGTCGCTGAATTATCCACATTGATCAATGATTCACACTGTTTAAACAGTCGCAAATCATTTATTTCATTTGTGATTGATATTACTGAATTCCAAAAAAAAAAAAAAACCTCTGGGCTTCCACCATAAATGTATAAAGCCCCTTTTTATTTCTTTGCAAAATGTACATTTACCGTTATCTGTCCCTCCTACCCACCCTACTTTTCTAAGGTGATCCATGTCATTTCCCTTGAAATTCCTGTTTGTTGAGAAATTAGAACCCAACCACTCCCTGTAAGGGAACACACACACACACACACACACACACACCAAAATACATTCTCATACCTTCCTACATTATTTCCATTTTATCATCCACTTATGTTTTATTTTTCCATGAGGCTTTTTGAAGTGTTAATATTGAACATTCAAACAAAAAGGCTTCAGCACTTTCAGGGCATGTAGGGAAAGGGGAAGTGCTCAGCGCTACCTGCATACACAGCATGCACACTAAGCAATGTCACCGTCTCATAAATGCGGGAGCTGCTAACATCTAACAGTATGTGTGATCTGAAAAACAGGAGGGGCAAAGCAAACCCCATCTATTCCTTAGTGGCACCCATGAAGCAAATATTGTACATATTACTATCAGTAGTGGACAGTGTGGTGGGTCGGAGGCACTTACCTGACCTCTTAGCTGGTGAGTTGCTGCCGCTTACTTGGAGGGGGAGAGGCTGTGGAGAGGTCAGTGTGGTGCAAACGCACCAGCAGTCAACCCATTTCACCTGTACCACATCCCCCCCCCCCAACCTCATTCTACCCAGCAGCAACTCACCAGCTAGGTCAGCTATGCACCTCTGCCCATCACACTGTCTGCCGCTGATTGATATTAGTCTAGCACATTTTTGGGGGTGGTGGTGGTGGTTTCTCTATAACTTTGCTTTCCAATATGAATTAATTCTTTTTAAGCACTCCGAAGTTTCCTACCTTAGTTCAAGGATGCTAATAGAGTTTCCTGAAGGAAGGAGCCGCCGAACAAAATTGAAGTCTCCAATGTATATGCTGCCATCAGTACCAGAGGCCAAGGCGACAGGTGCAAAGAGTTTACTGCTGTGAGATGGACCATTGCAGTTGGCACAGGAAACACTCCTCTGGTGCCCATTGCCCATGACAGTTGAGATTACTGGGGGCTGCTGGGAGATGAATATATTCTCTCCATTTCCTTTATGGACAATACCTGGTTTAAAAACACAAGCACATAATAAGCACATGCCATTGCGCATAGTATTTTGTCCAGTTCTGTTCACATTGAACACAATGTAAGCTTTATATTTGCAGTATATTAATATGAGCCTACCTATAAAATTTGTTAAAATAGCTTTCACTGGTAAATATTTCTAAAATGAGGCACATGCAAAATCTTGGAAGATCCTAATGATCTTGTTGCTCAAAATACTTTAAACTTTGAATAGCTGTGCTTCACATTTCTCCATCTCATTATAACCTTTACAACAACGTGAATCATGCCTTCTTAAGAACTGCACCGTGATGTAATTAAACAATGTAAGGCCACATATATGTTTATTTTCACCCTTAGATACTACTTAGATACTACTGAAAAATGTTCTAAAGGTCTCTAGAAGGTACAAGTGGCCCTGAATCAAAAGGATAAGAAAAACCCGCTTATTTTAGTGCATGTTGAGCTTGATAAATAATGTGAAAAGATACTGTGATGGATTTCAGAAGGAGTGTATTAATTTTGTTTTTTCAAGGATGAGCAATGTGTCCCTCATAGAATAACATCATTCCAAGGAAGAGACCAATCTAGCCTCATCAGTCAACCAGAGAAGCGGCAGCTCTAAGGAGCCTGCTTCCACTCTCCCTGCCAGATTTTTTAAAACTAAGAAATGATTTTTGTAACTAATAGCCAGTGCCAAAGTTTCCTTTCTTCCTTCTCCTCCCCATCCCCTTTCATTCTGTGTTTTTTCTTTCAAATTCTGAGGACAAGGACCATTTTATTATCTATTGGTCTGGGGAACCTTTTTGCAGTTAAAAAGAGGGTGCTCGAATATTGAACAGGCTGCCTCCTTTCCTATAGACCTCTTGGGTGCTGAGATTGGTGGAGGGGACCCTCTTGGTACTTCCTCGTCCCTTAGAGCTTTTTGGGAGGAAGGGGGCAGTGGCAGCCCCCAGAGGTGTGTCTTGCACCTTCATTACACAACTTCCAGAGAATGCTGAAGACACCCTTCTGTTTTCCGGCTATTGGCATGTATATTTTTAAGGACCAACCTGCTTTTTATGATTGTGTTTTAATCTGTTTTTAATATTGTGTTTTATGCTGTTACCTACCCTAGGGCATTAGGGTGAAGGGCAGGTTAATAATAATAATAATAATACCTCCTCATTTTGGCTAACATCTTTAAGAACACCAACCAGAAGCAAGCTAGGAAAGTAAACTCCTTTCAGGAACAGGTCTTGAGGGAGGAGGAAATGGAGAAGGAAATTTTCCCTGCAAACCCATGATGTCTTAACCCTCCTATATTAGAAACCAAGGGCTCACCAGGACCTCTTTGAAGGAAATATGAGGTTTGGGGTCTCTGAGAGTACTCATAAACTGACTGCTCTGATCCGTGGGAGATTTGAGAACAAGGAGGATACTACAAATAAATGAAGAGCCTTAACTGAAAATCGTGAGAAGAGCTTCTAAAATTCTTTGTAAAGCGCACCAGAGTTCTATAGGATGTTCAACTCCAAATTCTGGATGCTGTTTTTTCAGTTTATAAATATATATGAAAATAAATGAAAAACAAGACACAAAAACCTCCCCCAGATTTCTCTTGAAGATAACTAGCTGTAATTCTTAAACTTGAATCCAGAGATTTCAAGAAAGAAAGAAAGAAAGAAAGAAAGAAAGAAAGAAAGAAAGAAAGAAAGAAAGGAGCAATATTTTATGAACAACAAGGGACAAGCTCACTTTATTTCTCTTTGGATTTTTGGGTGCATTTGGAAGAGCAAACTGGCAATGTGCCAGGATTCTTAATGCACATAGACGTCTTCTCCCTTGGCAGTTAAAATCCACTGAAATGACAGGAGCAGTTGGCCTCTCTCTATGGCTAAATATGTAAAGGCAATCCTTCATCTTTCTCCCACAAGTAACAATATATAATTAGGACCCCAGAGACCCTGCTTCTCTTGAAATAACGTCTACGTGCAAATATTTTGTTTATGGCTAACAATAAGAGAAAGGAGCTTTGGTTTAATAGTGTGTCATAAAGACAAGCAAGGTACAATAACCCCCCAAACACCTTTGTGCTTTAAAGCACAAATCAAAATAGTTATTTTTGACATGCTCAAATAATAGTCAATGCTTTCACTAAACAGGTTCCCTAGGATGAAGCCAGAGTTTTACTGTATCTGTAAATTCAAAAAATGACAAATTAGAAAGGATTGTACTTGTTCCAATAGGATTCATAGCCTAACCCATCTCAAAGGTCTCAGGCAGGTAATGAAGAGGTGGGTGCGCATGTGATCCAACACCATCAGAAAATGCAAAAAATCTCATTATATTAAAAATTATAGTTGAAAAATTCCCAGCCCTTGCCACCTTATCTGTGAAATCTGAATACCAGCTCAAAAAGTAGGCTTTCCAGTGCTTTTTTCTGGAGGGACGCAGGGGTACGCATACCCCTAAACATTTTGTGAATCTTTGTACTTTTGTCCATTTACTGTATTTATTTTCCCCAATTCGAACTATAAAATGGTGGTTTTCTTGAGTCAAAATGAGAGTATCCTTAAACTTTTTTTTATAGAAAAAAACCACTGAGACCTCCCATTTCTAAATGACTCAGCTACTAAACTCTTTCCATGAATAAAACTGGGGCCGGCCCTATCATTGGGAAGGGCAAGGTGTTTGTCTTAGGCAGCTGAGTTTGGGTGTCATGATATGGCAACAAAGTGTTATTTATTTAATTTACTATTATTGCAGTTTTACTGACAGGAAAGGGGTTGAGGTGCTTGTGAAATTTTCTGCCTCAGGTGCCAAAATAAGTTTTGCAGGACATGGTTATTATTTTACTCGATTGAACGGGAAGGGGAGCCACCTGCGGATCCATCTCAGGTAGCAAAATGTCTGGTGTCTGCCTTGGAGATAATAGTCCATTCAGGCAATCGTTACAGACTTCTTTCTGAAGCTGTGAATCCAGGGTAGCTGGTGCTCACTGAGACTGGTAAGGTAGAAGGCAAGAAGCCCAACAGTAGCTGAAGCCTGAGTCAGGGCAGGCTGGCACTTCCTGTTTCACCTCAAGTGGTGAAATAGGATGTGTTGCCCCTAGAAAGCAGACTGAGGTAGGTGCAGCAGTGCTTCTTTCATAATAATGGACCAGCCTCCACTGACGTGAATGCGTGCTCCTCCTCTAATTCCTCCTCTCCCCACTCCTGCCGCATGCTGACTTCACTGTTGAGACCCTGGCTAGTATTATCAGGATCCCCCACTACGTATGAACCAAGGACCTTAATTGACCAGGACAGCAACCCAGAATGTGATCTATGAGACAAGCCAAATGTATCACAGAAGCTCCATTTTTGTATTTTACAATGGAAGGGGATTAAGCAACTGATTTTAGTCAGAACAGCAGGACTAGGGAAGGGTGGTGTTTAACCTTGAACCTCTCCCTCCCTATTTAGTTCCCCCAATCAAAATCCCACTCCCCCAACCCTGAAGCTGATATTAGCTCTGCTAGGGAACCAAATACAGGGACAATAAAAGTAACATGTATTTTTCTCCCCAGCGGGGATAATAGGAGATTTACATTCTGCAAACAGTGCTGGGGAAAAGGTTTAAACATCTTGTCTCCCAGCACTGCTGCTTCAATCAAATATTGGTGCCCCCCACCCAGCGGCTTTCTGCTAAAAATAGATGTTTGGGGAGATCTGATCTTCTCTGTCTTGGGTAGTTTGGTATTAAAGCCCTGCCTGGACAATGCTTTGCACAGAAAACCCTTAGATCCACTAGATTATCCTTAAAATGGTATTAATTCTTTTATCATGCCCACCAAAAGGGAGAATTTTGAACCTCTGCAGCCAGATCACGTTGAATTTCTTAGCTGAAAAGCTGCTTTTTGATCTGAGACTTAGCCCGAGTTGGGCACACAGAACATCACAGAAAATCCACATTGTTGCGTGAGGGCATTCATTTTACTTCTCACCACAAATTTAAGCTTTTACAAACTTGCTCCAACAAAAGGGATGTGAGGAGCCTTCCTGTAATATATTGACAGATATGCTAGCCTTGCCAGAACACTTAACAGAAAAGTTAGCTTTGTGATTATTGGAATGGTAAGATTTTCTGATTCACTAGCGACTCACAGTTCTTTAAAAGGCTTTTTCAACTATTATCTGATGACTTTGCAAAACTGTATTTTTGTCCTTGCATTTGGCCAATAAATTGTGATCTACTTCTAACTGTGATTTCCTACCTCCAATCTGCAAGCTGCCTTGAGTCCCCCCCCCCCCAAGTCGTGAATATAAATACACAACTAACTAACTAATTCACTTGTCTTTTAGAATTTGGATTCTGACCTAGATGGATTTTTTAATTAAAAAAAAATACAAATGATTCTTGTAATAAGCAGATAACAACAGCTATTATAGATGCACACCAACCACAAGATTCACTTCAGATCTCAACTCTGTGCTTTGGAAAGCAGTCTGTCTCTGTCTGAGGTGTTTCACAAGCTGCTCAGTTCAGCTCAGGGTCTGTTTAACCTACTTCATTTCCCTTTCCATCCACTATATGTAAGTATTTTAAGTGGCATAGAGTGCCTTATACCAGCTTTGGCTGGTAGCTCAACAGGATAGGGATAGCCTGGCTTCAGTTGTCCATGCTTGGATTACCTCCAGGTCCAACTGCTACAATTTAATTTATGTTGGGCTGAGTTTGAAGATGATTCAGAAACTACAGCTAGTATAGAATGCAGCTGATAGATTGTTAATTCACTCCGAGGAGTGAGTATAGACCACTGATTCTGGCCTGAATTGTTTCTCGGCATGATTCAAAGTGCTGGTTTTGACTTTTAAAAAACCTTTTATGGCTCAGACCCTGGTGCTGAGACCCTGGGCTTCTCATTCAGGGTCCTTCTTTTAGTGCAACCTTCAAGACAGGTCCAGAGGATGGTGAGGAGAGAACAGGTTTTCCCTGTAGCAGCCTCCTGCTTGTGGATTATTCTTCCCAAGAAGGCCTGCCTGGCACCAACTCTGTCATCGTTTTTGCACTGGGCAAAAATGTTTTGCTTTCCCAAGAATTGGGCAGAATCAATAATATGATTGCACAGTGAAGTCTGTTTTTAACATGTTTATGTAGCTGCATTTTTTATTTGGCTGTATATTAACGGTACTTGGAAACGTTTTTTTTAGCAGGAAAAGATACATAAATTCAATAAACCTAGCTGAACCCACCCAAAGCTTGCACATGAGAATCAGCAGAATCTAAATTTGATTTTAGTTAAAAGTGGTTTGCATGTGTGTGGACAGAGATGCATTAATAAATGAATGATAATCATCATAGGGAATGTTGGGAAAGGCTTTTTGGGATCATAACTGCCAGGAAGATGCAGCTAAGAACTGTGTTTGAATAGGGGTGGAGGGAAAGGCTTGTGTCCCTGTTATAGTATTTCTGATGCTATTATTATTATCATTGCAGTGCAGAATGACATTTCTTACCATCTTACCCTAGCAAATGCATCCCAGCAGTATAATTAATAGCTGCAAACTTTTGAAAAAATTCATGAATGAAAAGTCACTCAAATCTGCATGCCTTTCAATTCCCCACACGTCACATTGTGGCCTGAACCGCAGATGTTTTTGGGGGTTTTTTAAAGGTTGAACACTCACCATATATATATTCAGTGGCTCAAACTGATGAGAACCTGCTCTTGAGAGTTTAGCTGAGATCAAGTGGTACATTATTTTTTGACCTTTCAGCTAATGAAGTTTGAGAGTACACGCTTTGCTTCATCCTACTAGTGCTCAGATTATTGGAGGAAGTTGAGGAGAAATCCCTTAATAAAATCCACTAGCCTTATCTCCTGACAATTCTGAATCTCAAGCATGGCTCCCCCGTAGCCTATAAAATCAGTAGAGGGGTGTAGGGATGGCTGATGTTGCAAGAGAAATGTTCTTGCAAGAAAATAGGGAAAATCCCCTCCTTAATTACCCCGTAATTAAAATGATGCTCTATTTGGAACAATTTATGACCATAGTAGATGCACATATTCTATTATCCCATAAAGGTCTTCCTCACTTCATCTGCTGTGACCTTGGAATAGTTGCCTACAGAAACTTTCCATTCTGGCTCAGCAAACTTCTAGTCACTTCCAGCAATGAGACTTTCAGATAAATAGGGCTACTCTGTTGGTATTCCACATATTACCTAGTTGTACTGCATATTAGAAGGACGGTGAGAGCCTTAACTGTATCCAGAAGAACACAAGAATGTTAAGAATAGTCCAACAGTGCAACCCTCTATGTCAGGAGGAAGTGGTGTGCTCTCCTTTGCTGGAGGTAGGTATTTAATCAGAGTCTGGATGGCCATCTATCAGTGATGCAGTAGTCAATGCCTGAACTAAATAGCATCTATTATGCAAAGGGTTGGAAAAGTTGGTTCCCTTCCAACTCTATACATCTATGATTCTGCTGGTGAGCTGGAAAACCAAAGAAGGATTCAGCAAACGTTTCTGACCAGACATAATACCCTCTGAAGTTAGGAATGTTATTACCATTAGTAATTTTCTATTTTGCAGGGAGAGGAGGTGAAATAACCTTTCCATGATGCTTAATTCATAGCCAACTGACTTACCACTTTGTGTATTCAAAATGTGGTGTTTGTCCAAGGACCAGCCTCCAAGATTTGAAGCATCCAACTCAAATCCTTGCAGCGTTACAGTCCTTTTCTCCCACAGAATCAGATTTGGACAAGTTTCATACTCATAACCCACTGACACTGAAAAGAGATAAAGAACAATACATTATAGACTGGCTTTCTTCCCATTTTCCGTGGTAATTGTAAAATTAAATCATGAGTAGTTAATCCTGCACTGTTTAAGTGATGGAGCACCTGTGGCCCTCCAGATGTTGTTGGCCTACAATTCCCATCATTCCCATTGTCTTGGAGCTGCTATTTTAATTTCCCATAATGTCCCAGAGTGAGGCTATGTTGGAAGCTGAATGGTGAAATGGCAGCTTCCAAGGCAGTCCCCTGGAGCTACCTGGGACTACTGCCACCTGATGCTACCACAAGGCAAAACAAAGGAGCCCCACTCATTCAGCAGGGGTTCCATCAAAATGCATTTTGCCAACCACCCCGTCCCCACCCCCAAACCTGGACTCATAAGCAACAGAGAAGGTAATTAATGTGGGAACAGCTGCACTTCAGACAGCAGGATGTTCCTGTGTCACCAACAACCAGTCTTGCATTTGGATTACTTTTCCTGCCATCTACTTTTCCGCGTGCAAGGGTTTATTTATTTTTTATGTAGAGAATTCAGTTATACAAAGCCTTGGCTGGCTTGGAACCATATTACTTAAGGGATTGCCCCATCCCATACATGCACATTCAGTCACACTGATCTGTGGAACATGTACTTTTACAAGTGCCACGCAATGTTCATCCTGCCTTTGCAAGTCATTCCTTTACTGTGGCATTACCTGTGCTCTGGAACTCCTTGCCTATTGACATTACACTGGTACCTTCACTATACGGTTTTATCTGCCTACCTAAACTTTTCTGTTTCAGCAGCCCCATTCAGACACATTATATAATTACATTTGTTTTAAATGAGTATTGGTTTTATCTTTGCTTTTGATTATGGTTTTATGTATTTATGTATTCAATTGCTTTTTGTATTTTTGTCAATATAATTTTTGATATATAACTGAATCTCTATACTGTGTGGGGATTCTTTTTTTTCTAAGCATTTTGGAACTTAAAAAAATAAAAATACATACATACATACACATGCCCCCCTGGCCTACAGTTGAAAGCAGTGCAGTCCAGATACTGGAGAATTCCATGTCATCTGCTATTAGTAAAAAACAGACCTTAGGAGGGTCTTGATGACATGGTACATGATTACCTGGACTAGATTTACTAATTAATGAAATTGTGACAACTAGAGGCCTTTTGGCACCTCCAGTCTTCAAAAATATAAGCAATGGTCACCCTTCCTTCTGTTTGAGAATGCCTGGCTGCAGCAGGAATGGAGGATAAGAGACTGACACTGAGACAAAGTTCAAGCACAGGTTTATTCTGCTGTTGACAGTGAACTAAAAGCAACAGCCATGAACCAGGTAGTCCTATTACACCTGTCAGCTTCCTTTTCCTTAGGTCACATTCACACTATACATTTAAAGTGCTATGATAGCACCTTAGACATCAGTGGCTTCCTCCAAAGCATTCTGGGAGCTGTAGTTCGTTAAGGTTGCTGACTGTTAGGAAATTTGTGTGATGGTGGCCTGTGTCTCATTGCTGCCCTTGTAGATCTGAGCAAAACAAAACTAGAATGGATTGTCCGCTCATTGTCTGCTCTGGGCAACAGCCACCACTTCTGTTCTCCACAATGGAGCAACTCCCTCCTATCCCTCCCTCAAAGCAATCCCAAAATCTTAATCAAAGGTCACCATGGGTGGGCAACTGCAATGCACCTGCTAAGAAGAGTCCCCTTGACCCTGCTCCTCTTCATATTGCACCCTGCTTGTTCATCCACCTCTCACTCTGGCTCATGCCATGGTGGTGGTGGAGGAGGAGAAACAGCAGCTGATGCAACCACCGCCTGCTTGCTGATGGGCTCTCTGCCTAGCAGGCATAAGTAGGTGGTAGCAATGATGTGGTAGAGGAGGAGCAGATGTACAAATATTATGCATATACTGTACAAAAAAATTAGATCAGTTGACTTTTCTATTAGTACATTTATGCACAAGATAAATTAGAAAACAACAGGCATGTGATTCAGGTTCAGTTGGGGTAACATTTATGCTGTGGTTCTTGAGCATAAAATACAGTAATGTGCACATACAGTTGAGCGCTAATGGAAATAGGGAGGCAGACCGAGGATGGGGAATATTTTCTAGTCTATAGGCCACACTCACGTCCAGGGGCACATGCCAGCAGTGGGTGGGGACAGAGGCAAAAGCTAATGGGGCAACAAACGTTAATTGTACAATCGGGTAGTTTCTCCACATATTCACCCACTCCTCCCTCCAAATAAGCAAGAGGAATTAATCAGAAGTCAAGGATATATTCCAGGCAGGCAAAAAACTTTCCAGGAAGATGTCACTGAGGGCTGTGTGGTCTGGAAACAGTCCCAAGGGCCAGACAGACAGGCCTGAAGGACCTGAGGTAATTCATCCCTGAAGTAGACTGACAGAGGGAACGGGCTCTGGGATGGGGAGTGTCTTGATCAAGCACCCTTCAAAATCTACAACCAATAGTGAATCTCTATCTCCATGGATCATGCCCACCCACCAATGAAATACAGTGGTACCTTGGTTCTCAAACGCAATCCGTTCCAGAAGACTGTTCAACTTCCAAGGCGTTTGAAAACCGAGACACAAAGGGCTGGCTGCAAGTTCAATGGAGAAAATGGAAAAACATGCAACGGAAGCCATTCAACTTCTGAGGTGCATTTGAAAATGGAAGCATTTACTTCTGGGTTTTGGGCATTTGAAAACCAAAACGTTCAGCTTCTGAGATGCTCAAAAACCGAGATACCACTGTATAGGCTTTTCTGTAGACAAACAGCAGAATTCTAAAGACCACTGCTATAAATTATGTCCAGGTTTTTCTAGAAGTACATCAGCAAATATGTATAAACAGCAAAGGTGCACTGGAGGAAAGCATATATTATGCATATATTATTATTATTATTATTATTATTATTATTATTATTATTATACCACCCTATACTTGGAGGTCTCAGGGTGGTTCACAGAATAAAATCAAAATATAAAACTGCAAAATAAAAACAGCAACCCAATAACACCCCCATACAACCCAATAACACCCCCTATATAAACAGCACAAGCAGTTTGTTTTACATACACTGCGCTTAAAAAAGCTTAGTAAGCATATCTCGTGTGTGACTATTTCTTAATGACCAGGAAAATTAAGGCTGCAGTAGTTAGCAGCTAATACAATGGCATCAGTATTTATAACATCCTTAGGAAGCAATGGGAAAATCCACTCCACCTTACGGGGGCGGGGGGGGGGGAGCAGGCAACTCTTCTGAAAACCTCATCAGTGAACAGGAGCAACAGAAACCACAAAACTTGTCTTAGTAACAGAAAGTCGCTTTCGGCTTGCCAGAATTCTTTCCTATGCCATTATCATGAAGAAATGCAGAGTAAATTGCTGCTGCTGGAGCCGAAATAATCGCAGATCCCAAGACTACCACTGCGTATCTGCTGTTAATGTGGCACCTGCAGAGATTCAGGAGCACATGTGCAAGGAAGAACACATTCCTGAAAACTAAAGGACATAATTGCTCTCTGCTCCTGGAGGGAACCACTCAGGTTGCAAATAAGCACTCTGCTTCTTTCAGGGGCATGTACGTGAATGCTATCTCGTGAGATGGTGAAAAAGAAAAGAAAAATTGTATTTTTATTCCAGGAAGGAATAAAAATGCTGAAATCAACTAGATTTATGAAAGATGCGAAGATGCCTTAATGGGTCAGTCTTCTTCTTCTTCTTCTTCTTCTTCTTCTTCTTCTTCTTCTTCTTCTTCTTCTTCTTCTTCTTCCTATTATTAACCTGCTCTTTGCCCTAAGGTGTCAGGGTGGATTACAACTCTAAAACAAAATATTAAAAACAGCATAAAACAACCACCAAAATTAAGGTGGGTTTGGAAAATATACAACTCAAGTGTCAAAAGCCAGGGTAAAAAGGTGCATCTTCAGCATTCACCAAAGGTGATATAAGGTGCCAAACACACCTTTGGTGAGTGCCACAACTTGTTGTTGTTGTTTAGTCGTTTAGTCGTGTCCGACTCTTCGTGACCCCATGGACCAGAGAACGCCAGGCACCTCTGTCCTCCACTGCCTCCCGCAGTTTGCTCAAACTCATGCTGGTAACCTCGAAAACACTATCCAACCATCTCGTCCTCTGCCGTCCCCTTCTCCTTGTGCCCTCCATCTTTCCCAACATCAGGGTCTTCTCCAGGGAGTCTTCTCTTCTCATGAGGTGGCCAAAGTACTGGAGCCTCAGCTTCACAATCTGTCCTTCCAGTGAGCACTCAGGGTTGATTTCCTTCAGTATGGAGAGGTTTGATCTTCTTGCAGTCCATGGGACTCTCAAGAGTCTCCTCCAGCACCATAATTCAAAAGCATCAATTCTTCGGCGATCAGCCTTCTTTATGGTCCAGCTCTCACTTCCATACATCACTACTGGGAAAACCATAGCTTTAACTATACGAACCTTTGTTGGCAAGGTGATGCCTCTACTTCTCAAGATGCTGTCTAGGCCTGTCATTGCCCTTCTCCCAAGAAGCAGGCGTCTTTTAATTTCGTGGCTGCTGTCACCATCTGCAGTGATCATTGAGCCCAAGAAAGGAAAATCTCTCACTACCTCCATTTCTTCCCCTTCTATTTGCCAGGAGGTGATGGGACCAGTGGCCATGATCTTCGTTTTTTTGATGTTGAGCTTCAGACCATATTTTGCGCTCTCCTCTTTCACCCTCATTAAAAGGTTCTTTAATTCCTCCTCACTTTCTGCCATCAAGGTTGTGTCATCTGCATATCTGAGGTTGTTGATATTTCTTCCGGCAATCTTAATTCCGGCTAGGGATTCATCCAGCCCAGCCTTTCGCATGATGAATTCTGCATATAAGTTAAATAAGCAGGGAGACAAAATCCAGCCTTGTCGTACTCCTTTCCCAATTTTGAACCAATCAGTTGTTCCATATCCAGTTCTAACTGTAGCTTCTTGTCCCACATAGAGATTTCTCAGGAGACAGATGAGGTGATCTGGCACTCCCATTTCTTTAAGAACTTGCCATAGTTTGCCGTGGTCGACACAGTCAAAAGCTTTTGCATAGTCAATGAAGCAGAAGTAGATGTCTTTCTGGAACTCTCTAGCTTTCTCCATAATCCAGCGCATGTTTGCAATTTGGTCTCTGGTTCCTCTGCCTCTTCTAAATCCAGCTTGCACTTCTGGGAGTTCTCGGTCCACATACTGCTTGAGCCTTCCTTGTAGAATTTTAAGCATAACCTTGCTAGCGTGTGAAATGAGTGCAATTGCGCGGTAGTTGGAGCATTCTTTGGCACTGCCCTTCTTTGGGATTGGGATGTAGACTGATCTTCTCCAATCCTCTGGCCACTGCTGAGTTTTCCAAACTTGCTGGCATATTGAGTGTAGCACCTTAACAGCATCATCTTTTAAAATTTTAAATAGTTCAGCTGGAATGCCATCACTTCCACTGGCCTTGTTATTTGCAGTGCTTTCTAAGGCCCATTTGACTTCACTTTCCAGGATGTCTGGCTCAAGGTCAGCAACCACACTACCTGGGGTATACGAGACATCCATTTCTTTCTGGTATAATTCCTCTGTGTATTCTTGCCACCTCTTCTTGATGTCTTCTGCTTCTGTTAGGTCCTTTCCACTTTTGTCCTTTATTGTGGAAATCTTTGTACGAAATGTTCCTTTCATATCTCCAATTTTCTTGAACAGATCTCTGGTTCTTCCCATTCTATTGCTTTCCTCTATTTCTTTGCATTGCTCGTTTAAGAAGGTCTTCTTGTCTCTCCTTGCTATTCTTTGGAAATCTGCATTCAATTTCCTGTATCTTTCACCATCTCCCTCGCATTTTGCTTGCCTTCTCTCCCCCGCTATTTGTAAGGCCTCATTGGACAGCCACTTTGCTTTCTTGCATTTCCTTCTCATTGGGATGGTTTTCGTTGCTGCCTCCTGTATAATGTTACGAGCCTCCATCCATAGTTCTTCAGGCATTTTGTCCACCAAATCTAAATCCTTAAACCTGTTCCTCACTTCCACTGTGTATTCATAAGGGATTTGACTTAGATTGTATCTTACCGGCCCAGTGGTTTTTCCTACTTTCTTCAGTTTAAGCTTGAATTTTGCTATAAGAAGCTGATGATCTGAGCCACAGTCAGCTCCAGGTCTTGTTTTTGCTGACTGTATAGAGCTTCTCCATCTTTGGCTGCAGAGAATATAATCAATCTGATTTCGATGCTGCCCATCTGGTGATGTCCATGTGTAGAGTCGTCTCTTGTGTTGTTGGAAAAGCGTGTTTGTGATGACCAGCTTGTTCTCTTGACAGAACTCTATTAGCCTTTGCCCTGCTTCGTTTTGATCTCCAAGGCCAAACTTGCCAGTTGTTCCTTTTATCTCTTGACTCCCTACTTTAGCATTCCAATCCCCTATAATGAGAAGAACATCCTTCTTTGGTGTCACTTCTATAAGGTCTTGTAAGTCTTCATAGAATTGGTCAATTTCAGTTTCTTCAGCACAAGTAGTTGGTGCATAAACTTGGATTACTGTGATGTTAAAAGGTCTGCCTTGGATTCGTATCGAGATCATTCTATCATTTTTGAGATTGCATCCCAGTACAGCTTTCGCCACTCTTTTGTTGACTATGAGGGCCACTCCATTTCTTTTATGGGTTTCTTGCCCACAGTAGTAGATATGATGGTCATCCGAACTGAATTCACCCATTCCCGTCCATTTTAGTTCACTGATGCCCAGGATGTCAATATTTATTCTTGCCATCTCATTTTTGACCACCTCCAACTTACCCAGGTTCATGGTTCTTACATTCCAGGTTCCTATGCAATATTTTTCTTTACAGCATTGGACTTTCCTTTCGCTTCCAGGCATATCCGCAACTGAGCGTCCTTTCGGCTTTGGCCCAGCCGCTTCATCAGCTCTGGATCTACTTGTACTTGCCCTCCGCTCTTCCCCAGTAGCATGTTGGACGCCTTCCGACCTGAGGGGCTCATCTTCCAGCGTCATATCTTTTATATGCCTGTTGTCTTTGTCCATGGAGTTTTCTTGGCAGGGATACTGGAGTGGCTTGCCGGTTCCTCCTCCAGGTGGATCACGTTTGGTCAAAACTCTCCACTATGACCTGTTCATCTTGGGTGCCCTGCCCGGCATAGTTCATAGCTTCTCTGAGTTCTTCAAGCCCCTTCGCCACGGCAAGGCAGTGATCCATGAAGGGGTGCCACAACTTAGGAGCTGCCAAAGAGAAAGTTCCCTCTCCCAGACCAGCTCCCACAAGCTTCTGAGGATGATGGAGCAATCAAGGGATCCCCCTCCACTGATCTTAGCACCTGAGAGAGTCTGTATGGGAAGTTTTCAGGTACCTGAATATTGCATTTCTGCATAATGCATATTAAATGTTAGAAATTATGCTAATAGCCGACTCTGAGGCTTGCCTCTGAAAATAGTTGCTGGGGAGCAACTGGAGGAAAGGGTTGTTGCTCCCATGCCCTTTTTGTGGGTTTCCCATAAGCATCTGGCTACTGTAGGGAAGAGGCCACTGGACCAGACAAGTATTTTGTCTGATGCTGCAGCAAGTCTCATTTCATTTCTTTTTAATGAAAGATTGTCTCCCTTGTAGATACCAGGTTATACCTATGCCACTATAATTATTTTAGATATACTTGCTTTTAAAACAGGTATTTCTTATTTCACCTGTACTTTATCAATAATTAGATCACAAACACCACTTGAGACAGCAGGCTTGGGAAAGAACTGGAAAGTGTTGCAGCTGTTTTAAAACAGGGGTTATACGAGCTCTAAAAGAAACTCCAGCCAGAAATCTGGTAGCTGCTGCATTTTGGACCAATTAAGGTTTCTGGGTCGTCTTCAAGGGCAGCACCACATAGTGCACATTGCAATAATCAATGAAAGTAGCGGCTTTCCAGGGCCTTAAACAGAAATCTGGAAGAAAACAAAATGAAAAACAGAAATCTTTTTAACTAGATATGCCAATGATAAAATCTGGGTCTTTTTGCATGCCAAACAGGTGCTGTATGCCACTGAGCTTGGCTCCCCCCCACATTGATTCCTATCAGCCCTGAAATTGTCACAGCAGTGCTGTTTCCTAGGGACAATGTTCTTGTGACACTGCTCTGAGAGATGGCAGGAGGGTATGCCTGGTCTGAGCCCAGATGCTCACCCTGCTGTCCCTCCAGTGATTCATCAGTGCTGCAAAAATGCTGCTCCCACGGGCAGCACTGTCACAACTGCTGTCTGTTGGGCATAGGAATGGATGCACAGGCTCACTCCATCATACCTGGGGCAAGCAGACCTCTTGTTTCATTTATTTCAGGGAGCCACTATCCCCTCTGCCCTCTCACCTTGCTCTCTCTAATCCATCACTTTGAAAGAATATATCTTGCTGGAAGGCACACACAAAAAAAAGATGTCAAAATTTCTCCATTGCACTTGAGTAGCGGGGGAGGGGGGATGTTTTGTATGAAATTTACTATTTCAATCTGCTCCAATGCCATTTGCTATTATATTGGCATCATAGTATAATTATTGCACACAACTCATCAGCTTTACTGGAACTTAATGATGAATCTTTCTTTGAATAATAAAAAAGAGAATGATTAAGCATGATGAGGTGTCAATTATGGGGGCAGGAAAGATAATATCCTGGACTTTTTCAGAAGTGCTGTGAAAGGCAGATGGGTATATGATGGATATCCTATAGTACCTGAGTTTTTGTCATGAAGCAGGAATTGTTATTGTTATTATTTATTAAATTTTTATACTGTCCTTCACCCGAAGATCACAGGGCAGTTTGCAACATCGAAACACAAAAATCTGTACCATAATAAAAACAAAAACAATACCTTGCAAACTCATGATACTTTTGGGAAACAAATGTGCTTGACAAATATATGAATGAGGTACTTTAAAGAAAAGGTAAGAAAATGTACACAAATTTTACCATGCCACACGCATACATGACAGTCATCAAATGGAAGATGCTCAAATCTACTTTCCAAAATAAATGATGGTACCAGATTGAACCTTAGCAGGGTAAGAACTCTAAATATGTCATAAGGTGGAGAATATTTTTCAGCCCAAGGGCCAGGCCACATTTTATTTATTTATAAAAATGTGTACTATATACCACTGTACCATAAAGATATATCACAGCAGTTTACAACAATATAAAAAACATAAAATCAAACAATAAAATTATAAAGATTTTAAAACAAGTTGAAAGTAAAAGCAAACATCAGTAAACTACTACTATGTGGGGTGTGCTCTTTATTGCCTGGCAGAACAGAAAAGTTTTCAGGAGGTATTTATAAGTTGGCACAGAAGGTGCCTGCTGAATCTCCACCGGCAAGGTGTTCCGCAGGACTAGGCCCTTGGCACTAAAGGCTTAATTTCTTGACATTCCCTTCTGGGCAACTTTCTGAGGGCCACATGACAGTGGTGGTTAGAGCCAGAGATAAAAAGTGTGGGGCAACTGATGTAATGTTTACTCATTCTTGCTCCTCTCTAGTCTCCATCCAGGCACTAGTATTGTACAAGGAATGCAAACTTTACCACTGTACAGCAGGTTGATTTCTACTTGCCTGTTCAACGCACCCCTCTCTATCCTCTGTTCAGTCAAGCAAGAGGCCTTGTCAGACCTCGAGAACCCATCCCAGCCAGACAAAACCACACAGCGTGTGAAACAGGGTCAGCGGGGTGTGCAGTTTGGGAAGAATTCCAAGGGCCAGAACAAAAGGCAAGAAGGGTCAAAGGTGAGGAGGGCATGAGGTTCCACATCCCTGCTCTAGAGCAAGAGGGGATGGTCACTCAAGCCAGGACAGGATGAGGAACGACTCCTCTTGGCAGGAATTAAGATAGAATAGTGAAGTACAGGGCTTCCATCCTCCCTGGTGTCCTGTCTTCCCTTAATGTTTAGGCAGCCAGAGGTTTTTCCTCATAAACCAGAAAACAAAAGGAACCAAGCTCCCCCCCCCCCCCACTTTCCAAAGGTTTCCCAAAGGGCACAAACAGAAATACTTGCAGTGCAGGAAAACAGGAAGCGTTGGCCAGGATGTGATTCATAATGTGCATCCAAATAGATATATTTTCTATGCACATTATATCGTTCTCAATGGGAATCATGTAATGCGCACACCAGTGCACATTTTGGCAAAATTACAACTGTGTCAATGCTTAAGAGTGAGAGTAATTTGTGCTTCCTTTATGCTTACTGATGGGCACTATGTAGCCAGTTCTAAAAGGCTTTCATGACATCATCCCATCCCATTAGACCCTATTTTCTCTAAGCTCAACTACTGTTAGCATTTTGTAAGGCTGGAAGCTCAAAGATCTTTGCCAGGCCATTTTAAAAACCTTTAAAACAAAATTACAACCCTATAAATCTCTGTATAAATTAGGAGGTCCTCAAGGATGCAGAAACCATGGCTTGTTTTGGTGCCTCTGTTTCCTTTCCTGATGGCTAGGTGCTTAAAGCTCTTGAGTTTGCTGTTAGAGAAAACAAGTGAGACCTGAAACAAAATGTTGAGGTGTATCTAGCACAAGCGTCATGGAATGGATGTGGCAGTGAAAGCTCCTTCCAACTCTACAATTCTCTGATTCCACCTCCCACCTTGCAGTCTACGTTTGAGACTACCAGTGCCTACCAGTCAATTTCCTAATGTCACAATTGAGAACAGGTGACCTGCATTTGCTCATGTGGTTTGACATCAAATCATGCAAGCAAAACAGTCTGTGAAGCACCAGCAACCAACTGATCGTCAGTGCTCACAAAGTTCTGTCCTTAGCACTTCCCAACTACTTTTCATCCGCTGATTATCTACTCTTGAGAAGCCTTATGCAAGGGTCTTGCGGGCAGCGGTGGTGCCTGCAAAGCCCTTTCATCCAAGACCCACCTTTCCCTCCTCTCACCAGACATCATATGTGTTAGGCAGGTGGGTGTAGTTTGGATGGAGCAACCTAATTATGACGGGCATAATTAAGGCTTGCAGACCAGAAGTCCCCTGTCCATGGTTCCTGCCAGACAACCATATTCTCCTTGAGGATTGTGTAACCTGCATTTTACTCCGCTCACCCACTGAGCTTTCCATTTTATTTTCAGAATGACATTGGGAACATTGGTTTTGTTCCATGTAGTATCAGAGAGGGGATATTCCCAGGCCTAGGTGGAGATGCCAAGGATTGTACCTGGGAGAGGCAAAGCAGATGAACTATGAAGGAGTTACAGCCATTCCCTTGACGTTCCACATGGCCTGGCACTTGAACATGCTCAGTCCTTACAAGGTTGTTTGGAGAGGTCAGCTTGTCTTGTTAGTTATTTTCAACAACTATGTTTGTACGTCTGCAAACTTCAGGGTTCTCGTAATAATGCCAAGACCTCCCTCTCTCATTTTCAGTGGCCGTGTTTTGGCTCCAATATTCAAGGCACTCACAAACCCCCTGAATTTGCTTTTAGAAGGTGTGTTGCTGAAACTGACCAGGAAATATACATCTTTAATTGTGCATCTGCTCACAAGAACAGGAAAACAGACATACACCATTTGATTTGGATTAAGTAGCAACATTTTTAAATAACTACTGCTGAGACTTGAAGCACATTGGATGTCTATGAGCCAGTCATTACCTCTCAGCCTAACCCTATCGCACAGGATTGTTGTGAGGATAAAATGGATGGGCAAAAGAACCATATACACTGCCTTGAGCTCCTTAGAGGAATGCATTTAAGGTTAATAATAATAATAATAATATATAAAAAATAAAACCTAAGAACATTTCCGTTGCAGATGCAGCCAGGGAAAGATGATCATTTAAAAGGCTTCTTGGAATTCATACATAATAAATAAAATGGCTGGTGCCCATGCAATAAATCAACAGTTAATTAATTGTTGTTGTTAAAAGGCATACCCATTGCTTCTGCCAAGCCAGAGACTTTTTGGCCGTAGATATCTGTCTTATTCCAAGCAAAGGTATAGACCAAGTTGGTGACAGCAGGGAACCATTTCTGAGCCAGCCGCCCTTCAATTGTAACAGTAAGATGCACTTTTGTCATTCCGGGAGGGATGGTAGAATGTGTCATCACAATGCGTAGCAAGGTTTTGTATCCTGAAGTTCGGCTGCTCAGGTAGCTGAGCTTTGTAAAGCTGGAAGGGATGGGGATTTCCTCCTGGACCACCTGAAAAACAGTTGGGTGTGTTAATGTCACAGAAAATCACATCAGAGAAAACTCTAAGAAACTTGAAATCACGGTCTATCCTTCTGTTGTTTCTCAATGTGTGGATCTGCAGTTCCTATCCTTCCATTCACAAATGAAACCATCAATTCTTTCTGTAGCTCCCTTCACTCCTTAATTAATTGCACTGCTGCAATAATCAGCTCCATAAGCTTCTCTCCTTAACACTCATCATTTCCCTAAAAATCCAATACACAAGACTGGACTACAGACTCGAGGGTTGTCATACACTACTCTGGTTGCCCACCCTCAGGAAAATGGGTATAACAACACTGGGTTATGCTGGGCTGGCATAAGCCACACTTACTCATCAGTGACAGGGAAATCATAATGACATATTTAAATTTAATTTAGGGTTATGTTATTCTGTGACTGCCATTTAGGTCAGTTTCTCAGAACTAAAAAGGTTGGGAACCACTGACTTACATAAAAAAGCAAAATATTCAGTTCTTCATTTTATCAAATAAAATCTAACACTTAGCTAAAGGCCATTAAATTATCCATGCTTTAACACAAACAGGGGTCCCCATCGTAATAGATAACCAATTATTTATTGTCATTCCAGCAATGATATTACACCATTGGCATTTGCTCTTACCTGTAGTTCTGGTATAATTGTCCCCCTTTCTGGACATGATCCTCCGAACGATGTGAGAGGAAAAGGGAGGACAATGGGATTGGGGCTCACAAAGTTACTGATGTCACAGGATGGTGGGTCCACTTCTGCTCTTTGCATGACTACTTTGTCTATTACAATAAACCGATTCCAGGACAACCAAAGTGTCCTTTTCACAGAAAGAAAAGGAGATCTCTCAAAGACCAAGGTGACTGAGATGCCCCCAACAGCCACTAGGTCAAAACTGAAAAGACAAAAGAAGTCTTTTTAAAAAATCTGATTCTAGTCCAATATAGCTTCAACAATACCCTTTTGAAAATCCATCTTTCCAACATTTGGGTTAAGCACTTTCTGTGTTAACCACTCTTCATAGGGCAAGGTGGGCATATTAATATTACCAGTCTTTTAAAATTTTGAACCATCAAGTGATACAGCTGCTGCTCTCATATTACTGCCAAAAAATGCCTAAGTGTATGTATGCATTTAGTTATTTTATTATACTACATTAAAAAGCCACGTTATACTGAAGCTCTTAGTGCAGCTTACAAGAAATAAAAACAAATTAAAATTCATTAACGAAGAAGCCCAAATGCAATGTGGAAAAAAAATTGGAGTCAAAATAGCATTGCAGTGCATCTGTTGTTCAAACTCTTACTATTATTACAGTCATACCTCAGGTTACAGATGCTTCGGGTTGCGCGATTTTGGGTTGCACACTGCACTGAACCCAGAAGTACCGGAACGGTTACTTCCGAGTTTTGGCGCTTGTGCATAAGTGCTAAATCGCGCTTTGCGCATGCACAGAAGCACCAAATCGCAACCCGTGCGTGCGCAGATACACGGGTCACAGGTTGCAAATGCTGCAGGTTGCGAACGTGCCTCCTGCAAGGATCACGTTCGCAACCCGAGCATCCACTGTACTAAGCCTTTTGTGGGAGGTAGGCTGAATGACTGGGCCCCCTTCAAATTCTTAGAACAGCCAGGCTAGCTTCCTGACGAGGTGACAGCCTGGGTGATGGGCCATAAAGTGGAACAAAGGAAGGGGCTCTGTGCAAGATGGCAGATGGGTGGGGAACCCTCCATCAACATGTGGGCAGTTAGAAGGACGGAGGCTAGAGAGCCGAGTGTTGTGAACTAGAAGCTAGATGAAGCAAACCTGCAGACAGGTAAGCTAGAGAGAGCCAGAGAGATATCTGATTTCAGTTTGAATCCAAGGCTGCAGCTACGGGGCGGGGGGGGGGGGGACGACAAGGCCATCTTGGGGTATAAATGCTGCGTGCCCCTCTGTTGTAGGCTCAGGTTGTATATATGTATAAATAAACCATATATCATAAAGACACCACAGTCTCTGCTGAACTTCACTTCAAAGGAAACATGAATGCTGGGTAAGTGCCTAGAATCCACTTGGAGACTGAGTGTGTGTGCAACATTTTTGTTATGTTGGAAGCTGCCCAGAGTGGCTGGGGCAACCCAGTCAGATGGGAGGGAAAATGAATGAATGAATGATGAAACAGCTGACCTGCCACTTACACCTTCACTCTTTGCCAACATGGCTGTTTGAGTACTGATATCCTACAATGTGAAGAAGCAGGTAAACAGTCAGTTGCTTACTCACATCCTAAGCCAATCAGCTTTGGAAGTTACTAGGTTGACCTGGCTGCATCAATGCTGAGTACCTGTGCAAGATGGTTTGCTGGACACTTTGCAGAAGTTACTTGGAATGGTTATCCACTGACCTGCCTGCATCACATACCATGAAGAGTTTTCACATATTTATTATCACTGTGTGTTGAGCTGATAGACTGTGATAGAAAAGAGCTCTCTATCCCAGAAGAGGTATGGGGCATAAAATGGTATTAGACAGAGGAAATGATACAGTTTCTTATTATCATATGACTTTAACATTGATAGTCATGTAACGTAAGGCAGTGTAAATAGTTACTTCACTCTATTACTGGATGCATCTCTTATGGAAACCTTTGATGGTAACAAACTGTGATAGGAAGTCAGGCTTAATTATGCATATTCCATCACATTTCCCAAATGTTACACAGAAAGAAAGAAACAAAACTAGAGAGAGCATATTTGCATGCTACAGCTCTGTCAAGAGATAGGTAAATCAGAAATAATAATTAGGTGACTTGCTACCATGGCATTTTAAAATCACAAAAAATATGGAATGGATATCAGCTCCATTACTTACAAGGCTTGACACTGCAATAGATTATTTACTCACAGTTTTAAAGTATTTATGCTGCTGTTGCAGTAAAAGGAAACCATACCATGAATTTGTGAACATAAGCTTTTTCTGCATTTACAAGCTTTAACCGGTTCAGTTGATTAATCCATAAGGCCCTATTTTAATCAGTACATCAAAATGTCAATCCACGAACTGTGTGTTAAGGGTGCACTTTTTTAAAAAACAGCAACTAATTTTTTGCACAGATGTGCTATTGCATTATGGAAGGGGAAATTAATTATTATTATGTGAGTTTGTGGTGTTCGTGTGCGTCAGCCTGAATAATGCCCTGAGTCCCTTCTGATTCTTGGGTTTCTGTATCTGTGTATGACAATCAGTTCGCCTAACCAGTTCCTCTATCTAGGTGATTTCATTTCATTTCATTTCATTTCATTTCATTTATTTATTTATTTATGATTTTCAGTTAAACACATTTCAATAGTTTTACAATCATTCTAACATTTCAAAACTTGACTGACTTCATCCTTTTCTGTGGTTCCTTAAATTTATTTTTTACATTTCCTGCTTATTCTAAATTAACTTATTCTTTTCTTCATCTACTTTAAATATATGCTCTTATGAGACTGTAGGTTATTACAATGATCCTGCCAATGTCCTTATCTGTTTACAGTTTGTTTGAAAATATTCAACAAACCATTTCCATTCTGTTATAAAAGTTTGTCATCTTCATTTCTTATTTTTTCTGGTAAGTTTCTCCATTTCTGCATACAGTGGTACCTCAGTTTTCGAATGCCTCTGTAGTCGAACGTTTCAGAACTCAAATACTGAAAACTCGGAAGTAAATGCCTCCGTTTTTGAATGCGCCTCAGAAGTCGAATGGACTTCTGGAACAGATTACGTTTGGAAATCGAGGTACCACTGTATTCCACAAGTTTTGTATCCGTATTCTTTCATTGGGACTTCTCCTTCTTTCCATTTCTGGGCAAATAACATTATTGCCACTGTTGTCGCATACATGAATACATTTCTATACTGTTTAGGTAGTTCTTCCCTTATAATTCCCAAAAGTAAAGCTTTTGGGTGTGTGTGTTTTTTTACAAATGTTATTTTAAACATCTTTTTCAGTTCATTATAATCATTTCTCAGTAAGCTTTAATCTTACTACAAGACCACCATACATGATAAAAAATACCTTCTTTCTCTTTGTATTTCCAACACGTATTTGATTTTGTTTTATACATTTTTGACAATTTAGTCAGTGTTTGATACCATGTTTATAACAGTAGTTTTCTCTTAAACTATAGCATGCTGTAAATTGAATCATTGAAGATTTTAATTGCTCATCCTTTGTCTCCCATGCCAATAATATCTTATAGATTTCAGACAGCACTTTAACATTAAAACAGATCTCTCTCCAATTGTGATATTTGTTCCCCAAACCCTTGGATCCTATATTTCTTAAATACTTCATTCAAATGATGATATTGTATCCATGTTGTTAGCTTTCCTGATAAATCCTTAAATCCTTTCAATTTATACTCTCCTCCCCCTTGTTTTAATAATTTTCTATAAGTTGTCCAACCTTCTATTATATTCTTTTTCATTACCGCTATGGCTTCCAAAGGTGAGAATCAAAGTGGTATTTGTGTTTCCAACCAACTTTTATATTTATCCCATACTCTATAAAAAAATTCTCTAATTATGTGATTTGTAAATCCTTTATGTACTTTCACCTTTTCATACCACAAATAGGCGTGCCAACCAAAAATATTACCATGACCTTCTAAATCTAAGATATGTGGATTCTCCAATGTCATCCATTCCTTCAACCATCAAGGGCAAAATGCTTCATAATATAAACTCATACCCAGCAGGGAGAAACCTCCTCTGTCTTTTGCATCTTTCAATATTTCATAATTTTTTCTCGTTCTCCCCCGCCCCTGCTAGATATATTTAGAAATATCTTTTCGCAATACATTGAAACAATCTGTCTTGTTGATCACCAGGATTGATTGAAACAAAAACAACATTACTGGCAACACATTCATTTTTATAGATTGACTATAGCCTGTCTAAGTGATTTTAAGACAATAGCCTTAGCTGGCCATTTAAGGACCATGAGTAGCATAACCAAAGAAGTTGCTGTGCACCATATGGCAAATGAGTAGGCCTTTCTCCTTCCTGCCTGTCTGGTAGCTAGAAGGACAACAGCCAAGGTAGTGGTGCGTGAACTCATCGGAAAAACAAGTCAAGAAGCTGGACTTGCTTGATTTGTGCTGGATCCAAAGCTGTCACTAATGGAGAAGCAATATCTGTTGGGTTGTTAATGCTGTGAGCCTCTCCACCTTAGGTTCAGGTTGCATATTGGTGTCAATAAACCACATATCCCAAAGATACAACAGGCTCCACTTTCTCTCATTCCAACAAAACCGAACGCTGGGTAAGTGCCTGAAACTCCTGGAATCTCTTGTCGCTCAGAGATTGGGGTGGCACATAACAATTACTGTTATTTCAATTTATTAGTTGCTTGCCACGTAAGAAATCTCCAAGTGACTTACAAAAATGTAAAAGTCCAAAGCATGATGTAAAATCAGAAAAAAGTAAAAGTGGTACAATGAATAGAATAAAAGCCATACAATCACCTATAAAACAATAGTAAAAATAAAGTGTTGAAGGTATATTTTATTTTCTGACGAGGACTTTTGTTCATTTATGTTTGTTATAGTGCATGTAGTATGTCTCAGAATGGTATATTTTGTAATGGAGAAAATTTCATGTAATTTGAAATTTAGATAAGGACTTGGGATTTTTTATTACTTATAGAGCAACATCAATATTCTCAAGAAAACTACCATCACAAGACTCGGTAATTTGAAATTATACAGAAACTACCAATGTGCCTTATTCAAATACATACAAATTTCACCTTTCTACTCAACCCACAGACTGCATTTACCATGCATATCTATATATTTATTTTGTTTTGTGTTAATGTTCTCTATTTCTGATCTTTTGTTATAGCTGCTTTACTTGTCTTTTATCGACTGAAAAATTAACTAAAAATATTTACCAAAAATTGTATATTTTGCTGATTTGCATTAAAATAAAACCAAGTAACTTATCAGTTTAAAAGACAGATGAGTCTCCAGACTTAATTATTTAATTAGTTGACAGCCAAGTTATTTTCAACAACTGAATTAACCAAATGCTTCTCAAAAATGAAGTAAAATAGTATCAGAAGACACAGAATAAACTATCTCACCTTCCATCCTGTCGGCTGATGGTGTATCCATAATCATTGTGGTTTTGGAAACTCACATTCACGCCAACCAGGGGGGTTCCATCTATCGCTACCACCTGGCCTCGAACAACACAAGCACGTCTGCAATAAGACAGGGTGAAATGAGCATAAACAAAGGAAGATACTGAGACATCCAATGATAGTTGCACAGGTTGTACAGTGAAGTACAGCATTATAATAAACTTCTGAGAACTGCATCACCATCACAGCAGTGATGGACCCTGAGGAAAAGGGAAGCGGAGGAGGGAGATAAGAGACAAAAGCACAGATTGAGACAGAGGTGGGTGGTCCAGGCGAGCTGTGGAGGAATTGTTAGGAAAGGCCTAGACAGGTCCACAGCAACCATCCTGCTCTACCATTGTCCACCATTTCCCTTGGCCACTGAGGCTGAAATGGCATTGCCAGTGTGAGCTAGAGAGGCAGGAGGAGGAACAGTGCACACAGTCAAAGTAAGGATAATTTAACCCCCCACTCACCAGCTGATGAGCAAGGTTTAATCCTCCCCAGTTTTGCAGGATTCCATACAAACTCCACTCTGATTCAGGAAGGGGCTTGCATTGCAATCCCCTAACAAAATAGGGTCCCTTGCATGGATTTTGCAGAGGACTCCACCATAACCAGCAACCTTTCCACTGACACTGAACTGGATAAGCATATTGGCAAAGCAGTCATGGCAATGGCTTGCCTCTCCCTCTCCCAAAATGGTATGGGAGAATGTAATGCTAACAACTGATCCTAAGATGAAGGTCTACCAGCCTTGTGTGTTGAGCATGCTGCTTTATGGAAGTGACTTACAACCACCAGGAGCGATGTCTCAACACCTTCCACATGTGCTGTTGTCAGGAAGATTTGGGGCATCACATGACAGGGCAGAGTCTCAAATAAAGATGTGCACACCTAATACCACAGTCCTACCACATTCACACTCCTGTCTCAGTGACATCTGCACTGGTTTGGGCATGTCCACAAAACAGCAGGATTCGCAGGGACATGTTCTACAGGGGAGCTGTCTTCAGGCACCAGGCCCCTTGGCAGATCAATATCTGTTACAAAGATGACTGCAAGTGAGACATGAAGGCTAGAAACATCAACCCTGCCATGTGGGAATCCCTTGCAGAAGACTGTAGTGCCTGGAGACAGACAGGTCATTCATCAACAAGAGTGTACAAAGGAGGGGTGACCACTGGATAGAGCGCAGAGAGAACGAACACCATGATGCATCTGCATCACAAAACCAGATGCCTTCATCTGCCTCAGCTACAACAAACTATGTCTCTCTCATATGGGTCTCTACAGCTGTAGCAGGCGCTGCAACTCTCCAAATGTTTGACTTCACCCCCCAAAGTGTACTCTCCATTGTCTCCCAAGACAGGCAGATGCCAACAGCAATAATAAGAGCCTGCTGAATCTAGCCAATGACCCATCTAGTCCAGCACCCTGTTGCTCTAGTACCCAACCAGATGCCTATGTGAAGCCCACAAGCAGGACCTGAGTACTACTGCAGCCTGTCCACTTATGCTTTATAGTAACTCATATTCACAGGCATACTGCCTCTGATAGTGGTGGTAGAACATAGCCATCATGACTAGTAGTTATGGATAGCCTTAGGCTCAATTATTTCTTTCTCTAGCTGTATGTCTTGTATTTTCAATTGCTTGTACATTGTCTTACACATAACGTTACAAGTCTTTTCTGAGCAACAGAAGAGGCATTAACTGCTGAAGTGTATGTCTGATAGACAAACTAACAAATGGTAATTTTACTCAAAGAAATGTATAATTTATTGCATCAAATGTTACAGTGAAATGTATTAAGGAAAAAAGGTCTAGTAAGGTTTATACATTTCCTTCCTACTGACAACACTGGTCTAAGCAACCTCGGGAGGGCAATTAACTCTAGGCCTAGAATAATTTTAGTCACATGTATGAAGGCAAATCAAGCAAATTGCTAGCAATATGTGGCTAAAAATGGGTAAACTATTTTAATATGCACACCCTCAATCCATGGCCACAGTATGAACATCAGACTGTCAAGTCTTTTCACGCTTTAAGTAGGTCGATATATTTGGCTCATTTAGAAGTGCTAAGGGGTCCATCATGAAAGGTAAGTGACTGAAGGGCAATCTCAACACTGGTGTTATATTGTGACTATAAGTGAAATCTAGTAAGCGCCAGTCAAAATTTTCTCTCTGCCATGAACTAAGCCATGTCATCTCCCCTATCTCAGTGTTTGCAATACAGAGATAAAACAATGGTCACCTTTACAGGGTTGTATCAAGGATTACTGAGATAATGTATGTGATATGCTCTGAATACTTGATACATTGCACCAATGCTTAGTACTGATATTGATTTTTGCCAAGTGTCACAGGAAATGTTCATGCAAAGGTAAGAAGAGTCACATAGGGATCCTCTCCAGGGGTGAATGCCATGAAATCCTTTGCTGTGACCTTGGGTGGTGGTGGTTGTTTCTACTGCAGCATCTCCTCCTCATACCTTTGCTCCTCCTTCTTTTGATGGAGACACTCCATCAAAATTGTGCTTCCTGCTGTTCCTGATTAAGTGCTAAAAGTGCTTAGCAGCAGTATAGCCAGAAACTTACAATGCTGCTTAAAGACAAATTAAATTTGTCTTTAATTATGGAAACTACTTTCAGGTTTAGTTTAGAGATTTTTGAATTAGTTCAGTGAACTTGGTTTAACTGAAGGAGATAATTCCTAGAACTGAAAGTGTTCACTACGCATGTGAATAACCATAGGTTTGTAAACATGGGTACACAAACTGTCCTGAAACCTGTTTTATATTGAGGTAAGTCCCAATAGTGCACACAGCAAGCAGCGTAGTGTAAGGAGAAAGTGCTACTGACAACAGTCCCAAGGGCAACACTAGAGAGGAGTCAATGATCAAATACAGGTTCAGGTCCAATGCAAAGAGAAAGGTTCAATCTGTACAGACAGGCTCCTGTCTCTGAAGAAGATTCAGGCATGGAATCCTAGGGTCAGTCCTGAAATCACAGTCTAGTACAGTTCCCAAAACAGTCAAGCCATGGTCTATCTATTATGAAAGTCTCTGCCTTGCTTCTCTTTTTATTCCTCTCAAACAAATCAGCCAAACCAACTCCACCTTTTTTTAAAACCTCACTGCTGTCACTCTGTAGATATTATTTCCCCCGTCTCTGGCTGCTCACACCAAACAGCACTTCTGAACTTCGAATCATAGAATTGTAGAGTTAAAAAGGACCCCAAGGGGCATCTAGTTCAACCTCCCTGCAATGCAGGAATCTCGACTAAAGTCTCCCATGAAAGAGAGTCCACCACCTTCCGAGGAAGTTTGTTCCACTGTCAAACTAGGAAATTCTTTGTGGTGTTTAGTTGGAATCTCCTTCCTTGTAACTTGAATCTATTGGTTTGGGTCCTACCCTCCAGAGCAGGAGAAAACAAGCTTGCTCCATCTTCCATGTGACAGCCCTTTAGATGTTTGAAGATGGCTATCATATCTCCTCTCAGTCTCTTCTTTTCTTCCAGTATTAGATAAAGTGGTACAGCATTCAGACACAGGGTGAATAATAATGTTTCAGACCATATTATGATTTTACTTAAGAATTTAGCAAAATGAAAAGTTAAGCAGGTTGAGGGAGAAATTTCGGGGTGAAAGACTCTAATTTTAAAGTTTGCATAGTTATCCATTAGAGTTTAAGAGATAAAAGCATCCAGCTATACCTATTCTAGAATGTTTCCTGAATCAAGCCAATACTTAACAATTTTCACCCCACAGTTCAGCTTGTGGATCCCTTTATGGTCCTCTCTTGGTTTCTTCCTCCTGCAGCATCCAACTGGAAACGCCAACACTTTCCATTGTTTATGCAGTCTTAAAAACTGTTTATCCCTCTTATTCTCTTGCAGCTCTTAAACTCCAGCTCTGCACAACAAAGTCCTTGATGTTTAGCTAACTTCCAGCACTTTAATTAAGCAGTAGATGAGTAGTATCTTAGTTAAGTTTCTACTTCCCATGAATTGCCATGTTCTTAGGAACAACTTTTGAATATCCTGCGCAAAACATATCCTCTTAAACTTTTGACCCTCCTGTGAACAGCATTCTGAGCAAAACATTCCCTTGAACTTTTAACATTTGTGTGAGTTGTTTTTTTAACCTTCTTATGCATGAGAGCCTTTAGAGCAAAACCATTCTATAACCCATTACTTGCATACAAAAACACAAACACAAAATACTGAAAGCTCCATTCCTTCACAGGGGCATTTTAATACCTGCCTCTTATTGTTTCCACATCATACAAGCCTCCCAGCTTCCTTTAAAAGCATGTTTGGCATCCAATTTTGACATTCAGCACAAAGAACAATTCAGATCCATATCATGTGTTAATTGCAGCGCATAGGAAATGAATCCAAATGTTGCCTTTTTTGTTTTCAAAGGTAGAATGGTTGTTTTTTTCCTTCTTCCTATTAACCTTTGGTGCAACCTCAAATCTGTTTTGCACCTAGCATGGTCTAACCTAATATTTTTTATTTAATTACATTCATATCCTGCTTATCTTTCATGATGGATCTCAGAATGGTGTGTGTGGAGTCCTCAGGTGGCTGCCAATCCAGACACTGATCTAATAAAGATATTATCCTATCCTTATTTTGGGATTTCTCCTTCTCTAGTACATCAGCACAACTAGCTATATTTTCTCCTTCAGTACAACAACGTTTAAGAACCAAGAAATCTAATTTACAGGCCAAGGTACATGAGAAACTGTTAGGTATTATGGATGATCTGTGGCTGTCGACACCAGTACATAAATTATAGTTGCCTGGGGTGGGCTGCTGTATAAAACCTTATGAGCTGCATATTTCAAATGTTACTCCCTTTTCGGAGGAAAATATCAGTAACCTTGCCTTCAGAGCATTAAACTACTTCTCTATAGTCACACAGAAACACACATATGTATTATAGACTCAAAGGTATATCATTCACTCACACAACCACCATTATTTTCCAGCAAACTGAATCTAAGGCACATTGATGATAATTTCCTGTTTGAATAAGAACTGATGAGAACTTCCTGGCAGAAACTCCTGGTTGGATGAGGAATTACATCATACTATTCTCTGACAGAGAATGAGTGACCAGCTGGTTCAGGAAGACCAGTGGTGCAAGCCATGGAGGGACTGAACCTAGGCCTTGCCACCAGGCCTGATCCAGTCAGCCAGCAGCCCCTTTGACCAGAGAACCAAAACAGGCCCCCAAGAGGCAGCACCTCTTGAATCAGATTCACCCTGAGGAACTGTGCCTTCTGTACCCCAGAGGCCTCATGCTGACTGTGCTGCCATTTGGAGTTAAAACACCAACCAGAAGTTTAACTTAATACTGTACATTCCTACTGAAGGGGCACACTTAACTTGGATAGAATCACCATGAGACTCTGAGTTTAGGAAAATAAGAAAGCTACATTCATTCTGGACAGTATATGCTGGCTAAGAAAGATCCTAGCTAAGGTGACATTGCCTTGAGCCATGCTTGCTCTTGTACCTCAGTAAGCAGGACAGAAAAGACGTATCCTCTCCTAAGGTGAGGATGAAGAAGCAGGAAGCAGGTCATGAGGTCAAAAAGCCTATCAGTCTAGCACCTGAGGAAAGGTCACCACAGGTTAGGTCAGAAAGGACAGTTGAGGAAACTTGGGAGGGTCCTCCCTCTATCTACTTTTTCCTATGCAGGCCCATCAGCCTCCAAGGAGAGTTGCACCCCAATGCTTCCAATAGACTGAGAGGTGACAGAGTGCAAGGCTCAAAGATAAAGGACTACTCTTTAAAGTCACTCTACTTTTCGTGAAAGAGGGAGAGATCAAGACGTATAGAAGGGCTCAATTGAACTCCAGACCTTGTCAGGAGGATGAGACTAATAGCCATAATGGCAGTATGTTGCCTCTAGGATTAAAAGCAGCATTGCTTCTCAATACAGTTACTTGGGAACTACAGGAGATGGCTATTGCCCTCATGTCATGATGCGGAGCCTTTCAAGAGACATCAGGGCTAGCCACTGTGGGAAACAGGATGCTGGACTAGATAGGCCTTTGCTCTGATCCAGGAGAGTCTTTTCTGCTTAGACTTACCCAAGCTCATGCAACTCCAGCCTGATACTACCTGCTTAAGCAAGCCACCTTCAGAGGTTTGTTGTGGCTGTAATATCCTGCTCATTTTTAGTTCAGCAACAGAACAAACTGGTTTAAATGTCTTTACTGACGTAAGGTACACAGAGCTATTTGTTAGATCAGGAAGATCTTTCTCTACTATGCTGGTTTCTGTCCACAGATTACCCCCTCCATGCCATTCCAAACAAACTGATACAGATCTAGATCATGTACATAATTCAAGAGTCTCCCAAATGGCTCTTCCTTCACAAACTGCACCAGCTTAGCCCCACATATGAAGCGTCACTTTGCCTTTGGAAATTTCTCCCCAATTTAAGAACAACCAATGAAGAAGCCCGGTTCCAGATTTCAACTTTTTCACAGGAATGTAAGTATTTGTACATCTAGCCCAGTGTTAAATATTGACGAGCTTTCCAGTGTCTCATTGGCCACCTAGATCTCCCCTCTCCCCAAATGGAGATGTCAGAGGACCTTCTGCATCCAAACTATGACCTTACCATTGAGCTACAGTTCCTTCCACAGCAGTCAGAGCCTATTCTGTTATAGCCCCTGAATTCTTCGGGCAAGGGAATAGGAAGCTGCCTTTTACTGGGTCAGGCCATTAGTTCACCCAGCTTAGTATCGTTGATATTGATTGCCAGAGGCTCTTCAGGGTTTCAGGCAAGACCTTCCTATCTGGAGATGCTGGAGACTGAAATGTTGTTCTACCACTAAGCTGCTATGGCCCTTCCATAAATTATGGTCCTATGCCTGAAAAACACTCCAAAGACACACAGCCTTTCTTGCATGTAGCAAACTAGTGTATCAGCATACATCATCTTGTCTGTGGTGTGCTCATTTACCACATGTGGGGAGTTTCATTTATATACAACTTTTTAGCCCAAAGGTCCCCAAAGTAGTGAACAAGATTAACACATATGAACTCAAAAGAAACATACAATAAAAGTACAAGATATATATCAATCAAAACAACAAAAAATAGCATCAGAATTCAACCAAAAATACAGAAATATCATAGAATGTGACCATGAGCTCCTGAGATGATTCTACATGGGGCCATTTATCTTTCAAAAGGAAGTATCCTTCTTGGTCAGAGCTTCCAAAAAAAGCTTTAAAAGGACTGCAGCATTCTTCCTGTTGTTTTAAATGTAAACAAATGTAAACTATTTTTTATTAAGTTATTGGACATTTTTGCATGTCAACGCTATTTCATGACTGAAAACTGAAAACAGTATATATGTGTAAAAGACCTATGCAGCAAATCTAAAATATCAGTTTATGGCCTTATTGTAAGCGTGGAGAAGACCAGGCAATATTCCCCAAAGAAGTTATAAAGGATCATTTAATTCCACACACACACACCAACCATTCCTACCCGTGTAGTGGTTGAGTACCTTCAATTTGGAAAGCAGCTTTCAGTAGTAAAGAAAACACACAAAACACTTACCTGCTCTCAAATGAGACATCTCCTCGGATTACATGAGTGCTTTCCTTGCCAATAAGAAACTTGATTCTATCATAAAAGAGCCTTGGAGGATGCTGAGAGAAAGGAGGCTGGCTCTGCTGAATGAGGTCAAGGGGATCAGGGGACCCTTGACAGAGCGGGCTTGAATAGCAATTGCTTTGCTGGCAGCAGTCAGGGTCTATACAGTCTGTCAAACCATCTGAAATGGATAATACAGGAAAAAATGTTGCAATACAGCAGCCAAAGGATCAACAGCTGGGAAGAATGCATTATTTATTTATTTACCTGCATTTACGATCTCTTCCTAGGAAACATCTCAAAGAGACTTAACAATAGAAACACCATGGATATTATATGTGTGTTTGTGTGTGCGCGCGTGCACGACAATTTCAGCATTCCTTGCTTACCATCCATACATCTATGCTCTACTTTTTCTCCACACAATGAAGTACCTGTGCAAGAAGGGAAGGGTGAATCTCCAATGGGGGGGTGATAAAAGGCTAGGTGGCCCATAGTTGGAGATAACAGCCCCTGGACTGGTGGTAAGGAAAGAGCTAGGCAGGTGGGGGCCAGCTGAGGAGAGAGTTTAGACTGAAGTTGGTGGTGCAATAGCCAACAGAAGAATGGAGAATGAGCACTCACACTTTACATTGTGGATGCCCTTTGAGGGATCGCGCGTGGTGCTACGGTTCCCAGGGAGCTTACTGGCAAACAGGAGCTGGCTTGCCTCTCAGTGTTAATTTTAGGAGGTTCACACCCAGCCTCAGTAATCAAGTTTTTTGCTGGGAGGTGGGGCCAGCCTCATTTATAAATAGGGGGTGGAGCCAACAATAGCCAGGCAGTCAGCTCTGGAGATTCACCCACCCTACCCTCCCTTTGTTTAATGTTTCTTGTTTGCAGATTAACTTTTTCTTCCTGTTTGGAGGGTGCTGCTGCGGTCTTTGACAGTTGCTGTTGAAGGACCGGGAAGAAATTTTCCTGCATTGCAGGTTTTGTCTTCCCCGTAGCAATTTGTCACAACTTGGGTGGTTTATGGACTTGGATGGAATCCTTTAGTCTTTTCTTCCCTATATGGGGGGGGGGGGAGAGAAGTGGTGACTCACCCCACTGCAGCAGCGATTCCAGGGTCCCCCTCTTAAAGGGGTTATATATATATATGGGTGTCACTGGTCATACACTGAAAGGTCGTCAGTGAGCTACACTTATGTCTCACAGAGCACCCCCATATCTCTTTTGCGCTGATGAGCCCCAGTTCCCCCCGGCTGAGGGGCTGGGAGGTATACATGCCTAAGTCCTAAGCCAAGGTCTTCCTACATTTGGAAGTTTAATAAAATTGGGCCTAATTTTAATTCCATATCCCTGGGGGCTGGGGCTGTCGCCACCTGGTCACACAATGCAAAAAGGTAAATAAACTGAAAGCAGAGTAGCAAGGTAAGGAAAGCAAGGTGCGGCACCTCCTATTCAATATGAAATGAGGAAGAGAGAAGAAAAAAGGAGATACATGTTGGACTGCTGTGCAAGATCAGTAAGCAGAAGAATTAAGGACAGAGATAAGCAGCTTACAATGTGAGATAGGAAGATGAGAAAATAATACTGTGCAATAATCTATATGTGAAAGAATGATAAGCTGAGTTAGTTTTATCTACATCAGTAAGGAAAAAACAATGGAGAAGGAAGGAAGGAAGGAAAATAAAAGTAGCAAAGCTAGGTTCAAGTTTGGCTAGAGTATTTGGGATGGAATGACAGCAAGTTCCTATATTTTTTTTTTTGCTCTGTGTTGTAAAGGTAAAGGTAAGGTAAAGGACCCCTGGACGGTTAAGTCCAGCCAAAGGTGACTATCGGGTGCAGTGCTCATATTGCTTTTCAGACCAAGGGAGCCGGCACTTGTCCACAGACAGCTTTCCAGGTCATGTGGCCAGCATGACTAAACCGCTTCTGGCGCAATGGGACACCGTGACGAGTGTCAGAGCACACAGAAACGCCGTTTACCTTCCTGCCGCAGCGGTACCTATTAATCTACTTGCACTGGTATGCTTTCAAACCACTTAGTTGGCAGAAGCTGGGACAGAGCAATGGGAGCTCACCCCGTTGCATGGATTCAAACCGCCAATCTTCCGATCAGCAAGCCCAAGTGGCTCAGTGGTTTAGATCACAGTGCCAACAGCACCCTGTGTTGTATACACAATAAACAGCTAATATACAACACAGTGCTATTTTTCTAATAAAAGAGGTGCCAGAACTCACCATGAACACTTCCCTTGTTCTCTTATAATGGCAATGCACCCACCTGAGAGGTGCTGGAACTGAGTTCCAGCTGAAAAAAAGCCCTGCTACCATCTTATAAAATACCAGGACAGTTTACAGCAACTTATGATAAAACAATAAAATACAAAACAACATTTAAAAACCATGCAAAGCAATTGTTTTAAAATGGTTAAACAAAAGTTATTCAAAACTGCTGTGTGGGCCTGTTGGCATACATTTTTTTTTGAAGAGACACTTAAAAGTCAAAAGTGGAGATGTCTGATGTATCTCTGCTTAAAGAATGTTCCCCAGCATGGAGATGGGCAACACTAAATGCCTAACTTTTGGTTGAGGGAAGTTGGGCCTCTGTGGCATGAAGGGCAACGAACATTGCTTCTCTGGATTATCTCAGCTAGGATATAAGGGCTCAGGCAGTCTGTAAAGGATCCAAGTGGTTCAGGGCTTTGTATGTTAACATAAGAGTGCTCAACCTGGCCTGGTAGATGAGCAGCCAATGGAGATGTTTTAGCAGAGGTGTCACATCAGCTGCACCAGCTGGAGTTTCAGGGCCAAGGGCAGCCTCACATTGCAGTAATCTAGTCTCAAGGTTACCAATGCTTGGACTCTAGTATAGTGGTACCTTGGGTTAAGTACTGAATTTGTTCCGGAGGTCCGTTCTTAACCTGAAACTGTTCTTAACCTTAAGCACCACTTTAGCTAATGGGGCCTCCTGCTGCTGCTGCTGCACCGCTGGAGCACAATTTCTGTTCTCATCCTGAAGCAAAGTGCTTAACCCGAGGTACTATTTCTGGGTTAGCAGAGTCTGTAACCTGAAGCATATGTAAACTGAAGCATATGTAACCCGAGGTACCACTGTAGTCAGATCCTCCTAATCCAGATATGGCTACAGCTGGTGTACAAAATGAAGGCACTCCTAGACACAGAGGGCAGTTGGCCTCTAACAGCATAGATGTGTCCACAAGCTACATACTTGCTAGGATTGTACCCTTTGTTAGTCCAACCCACTGACATTAACGGACACTGCTTTTAGGATGCTTCCTATAATATTTTATAGTACAGATATGTTTGCCAATCAGGGCTCCTCCAGAAGGAAAGGCAGGATATAAAAGCAGTTCATAACAACATTAAAATTGTTTCAACATCTGCTGCTGGGATTGTTTTTTGAGGCCTTGGTTTTGGAGATCTTATTTTGTATGCAAAAACACCAATAAAAACTACCATTGTCTGTTGCTCTTTTTAAAGGGGGGGCTTAGCAGGATGGGGGTCAAGGGAGGGCTGTAATTGCAGGTTGTAGGATGGCAAGATTGGGGCCTGGATCAAATTTGGAACGCTCCCGCTTTTACTCAAAACCAGCTGCACAGCCTAAGTAAGAACGTCTGGCAATCAGAGTGAATATCTGCTTGGAGGCTTGGACACATCTCTGTAGAGCCACAGCATGCTCTATGCTCTACAGAAAGCTTAGAAGTGATGTAATCCTCACCCAGACTGCTTGCAATCTGCAGTCTTGTTGGTTCTGGTTTTAGGTAGTGCCATTATTCTGGAGCCTGAGGCTCTAATGTGAGAATGTCACACTCAAAGATTTCAGCATAGGCTTTCCAGGCAGTTTATATGGAACCAACCCTGCTGCTTTTTGAACAATAGCTGGACATACAAAAGCGTGTGTGTGTGTGTACCTTGTCAGCAAATTTGAAATATCATCTTCGATCATCATTTGCCAGCCTGGTGCCCTCCATATATTTTAGGCCACTCCCAGTCACGAAACTTGTGGCTGCTGTGCCAAAGGAGCAAAGTGGGAGAGGCAAACAGGAATAAAATGAAAGAAGTAGTAAAATGTGGCAATTTCTCAGAAAACTCAGAAATTTTTGCCACGGCGGGCATCAGCTGAACACGGCTGCTATCATTAAGTCCTGCCAGCATGGCACAGATGTACGCCACAAGCTCAAATCAGCACTCCACAGCTGTGCATCTGTTGCACTGTTTCAGATTGAGAGAGGTGCCTTTAATGTTATGTGCATATTTGAAGATGAAGAGTTTGGAGGTGGGATGAAATGGTTGGGAGGACACATTATTATCCTACTTCAGAGAATCATGTCTGAATTGTGCACTCTGCAGTGTGGTCCTTCACTTTGCTTATTTGCCATTTTATATATTCATGTGATATACTTGCTTTTAGCCCCAAATAGCCTCACAAATAACAGAAAATTAAAAGAATGAAATTAATTTAAAAACAAGCAAGCAACAAGCTTGCTGGTCAAAACAGGATCAGTACTAAAAACTTCTGATTAAGTTACTTCTGATTACAGATGGCCCTCAGCGGGGTGGGAAGTAAGACAGCAAAAAGGCAATAAAAGGTAAAGGTATAGGGACCCCTGACCATTAGGTCCAGTCGTGACCGACTCTGGGGTTGCGGCCCTCATCTCGCTTTACTGGCCGAGGGAGCCGGCGTACAGCTTCTGAGTCATGTGGCCAGCAGAACTAAGCCGCTTCTGGCGAACCAGAGCAGTGCACAGAAATGCTGTTTACCTTCCTGCCAGAGTGATACCTATTTATCTACTTGCACTTTGACTTGCTTTCGAACTGCTAGGTTGGCAGGAGCAGGGACCCAGCAACGGGAGCTCACTCCGTCGCGGGGATTCAAACCGCCAACTTTCTGATCGGCAGGACCTAGGCTCTGTGGTTTAACCCACAGCGCCACCCACATCCCTCAAAAAGGCAATACATAGGATCTAATTGCACAATACTTGGGGGTCATAAAGCATGCCCGTACCTCCATCATTATCGATGCTGTCTCCACACATCATTTCCATGACAACATTGCATCCCATTCCACTCCAGCCCACCTGGCAGACACAGTGCCATCCATTTTGATCAAGGGTGCATCTTCCATTTCCATAACACAGACCTGGGCAACCATCTAGGAAGAAAACAATTAAACAAAACTTTATCTATTATCATTCTCCATGATAATTTTTATCAATCAATCAATTTTATTACCAGTGTGAAATATTACCACTCTCCTTGCTATACAACCATTCTGTCATAGCTGAATACTGTTTGTGCAAATGGTCAACAGAGATTATTTTCAGCTGAAGAAAAAGTTGTTTTAGAGCTTCTTGAATGGAAGCTTGAAACAAGCACTTAGTAAGGGTGGGTGAATCTCTATTTTAGACAGATTCTCCCAGTTTCTCATTTTCCCAATCTTAAGTTCAGTCCTTCACATTACCTCATCAGTTTCTGGCTATACACACACACACACACACACACACACACATATTTATGTATATGGTCCTCTTGAAAATTCATCTGCATTATGGAGCAAATTTCTCCTTTCAGTCTAGTATATACATTTTTTCACAAGCAAGTTTTCCCTATTACAACACATTTTGTATGTTATTTTCACTATATACAACACTTTTTATATACATTTTTGTACACATTGCCTGGTTGGATAACTGCCCTGTAAAATTTGGAGAAGTCCGCATTTTAAAGGATGGTTGTGTTTCAAATCTTATGCTATTTTGAAAAATGTGAGTTAGGTAGGTTTAAATGTGAACTGCATCAAATTTCTCCTGTATCCCTAATAACATGCAGCCTGATTCTATGCAGGTTTATCCCATAGTAAGTCCCACTGTACTAAATGAAGCTTGCTCCCAAATAAGTGTGCTCTGATCAGCTTATGGATCACACCCTGGACCACATGTAGGGATCAAGAACAGTTTCGTCTGGTTTACATTTTTAGGCAAACTAACTTAATTCTCACCTCCTGGACTAATGCATGGAAAGGAACATAATCTTTGGATTTCGCACTTCTCTGACTTTGCAATACAGCTCTCAGCATTATAGGATAAAAACATTTAGAAATGTACACTGAGCAAAAATATTATATAAATATGTATTTTCTTATGAAGTACATATATTAAAGTATTTAAATACAAATTCATGTATGAATTTTCATACAGATTTAAAAAACAAAACATGCAGATTAATATGGAAATAAGACTGAAAGGACTAATGAATAAACATTTGTGAAATTAACACAGACCATTATATTTAAAAAAAACCTGCAGAGAATAACTGCTTTTACTCAACAGCTTATCAAAATTCAAACTTGGTTCAGTGAATTAAATATAACCCTGTGGTTTAGTACACTTAAGAACCCCAGTTCAATCATGATTGGCTTAACCCTCTCAGGTATCTTTTTATATTTATACTTATACCTATACCTATAATCTCCTTAGTTTATTGACTGCACAAACTAACAAACTGAAACATCATATTCTACTTGCATTTTAGATGGTTTGTAACCCTTGTCTTTTGTAACATTCTTTTGGAATTCTCTATTTTTAAGCGGGGTGCAGAAACCTCAGGCCCAGGGCGTAAATGTGGCCAACCAGGTCTCTGTTTGGCCTGTAGGGCTCTCTCCACACCACACACCCTCCCCAGCCACAGCTGCACTCTCTCTCTCTCCACACACACACGTCATGCTGCACAGACTCCTATAGCATGTTGCCTTATTAATATGTCAGTGAACCCGGATAATACCTTTTGCTTGTTTGGGTAGAAGAGAGGAGGGGATGTTCAGAAACTACCATACTGTACAAAACTAAAATTTGCATTTGTTGCTCTGCCTCTTTTGTCTCTGGCTCTACCCACCATTGGCAGAAAGGAATCATAGAACTGTAGAGTTGGAAGGGACCACAAGAGTCATCAAGTCCCAACCCAATGCTTTTTTTCTAGAAAAATAGGTCTGGTACTCTCCATAAAGTTGTTACAGTAAGTGCCACACTTTTTAACAACAACAACAACAACAAGGTTTTGGTACTGCATACCTCTGAGTACCTCCTGAAAAAAGCACTGTCCCAACCCATGCAATGTATGAATATTTTGCTCAATGTTGGGTTCAAAACAAAGTCCCTCAGATTAGGAGTCTCCTGCTCTGCTGAGTTATCCCAGCACATATGCAGCCCTTAGGCTGAAAAAGCTTCTCTGTCCCTGCTTTTAAGTATGCCAAAAGAACTGCAACCTTGCAGTCCAGTCCTTTGTGTGTTTACACTGAAGTAAGTCCCACTATGTTCAATGAGATGTGAGCGTGTTTTAAGACTGCAGCCTTAATACCCATAAATGGTTTGGATTCACTCTCTTTCTATGACATGCTCATCACAGCTTGAGTTTCAGCCAGCAGATGTGTTCAACAGAGCTTGCCTGCAGCATTCTGAAGCTGCTTAATTATGTTCTATTGATTGGTGAGCCTGAGTATTGGCAATAAGCTCTGAGCCAGCAGCTGTGTCTGGGGGCGGGCGGGGGCACACCAAGTTCTCAGCATTCATACTGCACTCCTAACATCCCTTAGCAAGGCAGACAGAATTATCTGTAGCTGTAGAAATTCAAACAACTGGCTAAAGAAGAACTCTGTCAAATAAGAATCAATAGGTCCACCACAAGACTCCTGCCAGAAGACTATGAAACTATGAAATTAGAGACTAGCAATGGACTGGGTGTGGGGAAGGCAAATATCAAAAAGGCTGTCTTCATCCCTACCAAGCTTCTTGAATACTAAGATCTGCAGAAGGGGCTTTCTTGGTACTTAAGTCACCCACATAAGTGTGTGGGAATGTCCTTCAAGAGATAACTTTCTCTCTGACAGCTGGGGATGCAAGAAGACAGTGATTTCCATTCCAATGTTCACTTGTCACCATCAACACTGTTTCTATTCTGCTACGGTTCACTTTCCAACAAATACTGTCATTTGTCTTGCACTATTTATTTATGTAACTTACATTCATTTCAGTGTAAACGTCAAAGCAATGTGGAAAAAAGACATTCACAACACACTGTAAAACAATGATATGAACAAATGCAAATTGCATTCACTTAACTGAATTCTGTTCCTGACCACAGACAAACATTTGAACTGCAGCAATTTCTGCCACCTTTTCTGTTTTGTTAGAAGTCACCAACATCCATAGAGGCAGCCCTTAAGCTGTATAAGTCCTTCTCCACTGATGTGCCTGTTTCACCTTCATTGTACAGCACTTGCCGTAAACTGAATTTACTTCTTTATCCTGGCCTTTGTCAATTAAGATCTTTTGTTTTGTGGTACCCACCTTTTATTGGATCTATACTGCTGTGTTCCATTTGGAATGATTGACTTATTTTTATTATTGTTAACAGTTTTATGTTTTATAACTTTATACTCCTTTGCTGTAAGTCACCCTGGGACCTTATATGGTGAAGGGGGGAAAGTAAGCTTATAAATAAAAAGAAATGAGTGGGGAATAGAGCCATTGACATTTTTTGAATCACATGCTTTTAACTATCCTAAACCTTGCCCCTTCAACAGAGCTATACCTCAGGCTTTGCAGACTTGAGTCACAGGGAGACCCAGGCAAAAGCAGGAGGCGGACTACAAACATATGTTTCCCTCAAATGGTTTGCATTTTCTCCTTTTTTCCCCCAAGCTCGCTCCTTAACAGCTTCCCTCCAACAAGTCACGAGCATAACACAGAAGAAAACAGAACCAGCATTTGTGTACCTAAATGAAAATACATAAACCTTTCAGTATTAATTTGCCATCTGTTGATTAAGATGAAGTGCCTCCACTTACTGAAAATAGGTCGTTTTGCTACCTTTGTGAATGGAAGATATCATTAATCTCATCTTGTTATCTCAATGACCATTAAAATAAAGGTTTCCAGCGGTAACATCGTGTGAACTAAATACACTGCAGTTATTTTTAATAGTTATTGTTCTCTATCCAGGAGTGTTTCATCGTCTTTTGCAACATGGACTGTTCTAATGAACTGAATAGCAAAATATGATGGCTTTGATCCAACTATATATGTGGCATAGCAGCTGGCCGCTACGTGTGCAGTCCCATCTACTTGGAATCAGTACTGAGCTGCAGCATGGCCTTGGTGACATGCTGGAGTTAAATAAGGTTGATGCCTCCAACCCCTTAAGTATGAATGTCAGTTAGTTTTTTTGTGGATGTTTGGAAGCATCAAAGACACAGTGGATGCAAGTTGTAATAAAATGCGGGATGGAATTATCTGCAAATCCTGATGTCGATCTTAACCACATGATTTTTTCTAATCCCTGTCTTGCTTCTTAATCTCTGCAAGAAGCAGTACCCTTTTGCTTAATATATATATACAAAATTCAAGTATAGTATATGCATCAATATATGCATTATTGTACAAATGATTTTACATACATGCTATATGCTTATACATTCTGAGTTTCCTAAACTAGCATTTCAAACATGTACATGCAAACATGTATATAATTGTATAATGATATGTACGTTTTAATTCGTTTCTAAAATTGTGCCGTGGAAATATAGTACAGCATGGAGTTGGCCTCTTTTATACATATTCTGCATGTAACATACACATATAAGTTTACATGTAATTAGCTACGCCTGGTATAAGGTAGCCTCTCAATGCCCCCAACACAATGTCCCCACATTCTACTCATGAAATGACTGAGCGCATGAAGGTGGAACGGGATCATGCCTCCTTGCTCAATCCATGAAGTTTCCATATCTACTGGCATCCAATTTCTACAGGCATCTCCTTATCTCTGTTCTGCATTCAATCCAGAGAAGTGAGATCCTTCTCTCCCTCATCAGTCAGGCTTTCTCTGGTTGTTGAAAAGTCCCCCCACCTCCAGCAACTGCTCAGTGCTTTGATTTAATATTTTGCTGCACTTTGCTTTTTTTTATTTCCTTAAATTTTAGCTTTGTGTTTTTATAGTTGCATTCTTTCCTGCAAAGTGTTTAGAGATTTTTCTTGCAAGGCGTTTAAGATTTTTCAGTTACACAGTCTGTACACTGCATAAATGAATGATGAAATAAATTATTTAATCAATGCATGTGAACACAGGAGCCAGCTCCTAGGGGCTGAGGTCCCTTTGCCCCCCCATAAAATATTTGAGGGGGCTGGTCCCCCCAAAACTGATGGGCATTGCCATTTAAATAGTGTGCATGTGTCACATCTTATGATCAGTTTATGTGGGGTGGGGCCAGTGGCGTAGTGTGGGGGTGCAGGGGGGACCGGCCGCATTGGGCACAACATCTGGGGGGGCACGCTCGCACTTGCAGCTCTCTGCCCCTACTGGGTTAGGGGGCGCAAATTACTTGCCTTGCCCCAGGTGCTGACAACCCATGCTACGCCACTGGGTGGGGCTTACCTACCCACCCACCCCAATATTTTATTCAAGTTGGCACCCCTGCATGCGAACATAAAAAGAGCTCATACCAGAAAGAAGTCCTTTTAGTCCAGCATCCTGCTGTTGCCAACCAGATGCTTGGATTAATTATAACTGGATTTTTATTTAAAATGTAACCAAGAGCACAAGAAAGAGACGTTTAGGGTTTTGGTTTTTGCTGGTGTTCAAAGGAAATTCAGTAATCAAACAGAAAATATGCCTGCAAGTGAATTAAGAAGAAACCAGTGTATTTAAAAAGAGCTGGTATCTGGCCAACCTGTTTCTATAAATGCAGGCACCCAAGTCTCCTGCATGCAATTAAAACCTTTATGGATTTAAAACAACAATAACAACTTTGGGAACATCTAGATGACATTTTGCCAAGGCCTCACTATTAAATGACTTGGAGAAAATGTATCATTTTTCATTAAAATTGAACAGTTACATTTCCACAGCTGAGCAATGACTTCTGAACAGAGCTGTGAGTTCTAGATTCTTATTAGGAATATCATTAGAAATTAGCCTTGGGGTAGAGGGGAAGGAAAGAAAGGGACGTCTTTAATAACTAGCACAATATTTAAATCCTGTAAAGTGAAGGGACAGAAAATAGGAATTATTTAAACTGTCTGATAGTTTTGGTCTCACAGAGCTTCTATTAAATGAAACCGAAATAGGATGTATGTTTTCTAATGGTTATGTCAGTATTATTTCACACAGAATCCGTGAAAAGGAACTCAATTAGGGCGAGCAGAAACAAAATAGAATAGTGCTCTTGTGTTCTTGGTAGTTTTGTAGAAGGGAAAATTCCAGTAGATGACTTTTCCAGCCCTATTAATTAGGGTGGCCACTTAGCAATGGAGTCTCCAATGTTTTTCGGTCAGTGGGCGCATTTGGAATTTGGAGAGAGTACCATGGGTGCCCGTCACAAAATGGCTGCCACTTTGAGAAGAGTAGAAAAAGAGACAAGTGCCAGCATCAGCCACCGAAGCACTTGCTCTCAAGAGCAAGTCCAGAATGGAAGGGAGGGGGGGACTCCAACCTTAGCAGCCAACAAAATGTGGGAATGTTTAAGGAAGAATAGGGAAAGCCCAAATTTAGCAAGGAGCAGTGTTTTTTCAACAAAGACTTACTGAAACATTTGTGGGCACCACAAGATGTAGTGCTGGGCACCCTGGTTTCCATAGACACTATGTCCCTTGGCTTCGTATCATTAAAAAGGGGGCTATGTGCCACTGAAAATGTAATTTTCTAAAAGAAAAAAATGTACCCCAATTTGCATAAATTTGCATATATTGATTTATCTGAATTGCATAGACTGATCTCTTTGTAGATACAAATTTAGAAATAATTAAATTTCACAGGAGGAAAGCTAATTAATTCCCCACTCAAAATACAGTAAGCCCACAATTTACATGCATTTAATTTGTGCGGATTTAGTTTTATGCGTCTGGCAGGAAAAAAAAAAGGGCAAGGTTCTGGGAGAAATAACTTTGAGAATCCTACTCATCATTTAACCCAATGTGTCTGACTATATGTGATTTTGGCTTTAGGCACAATCCCTGGAACATAACCCCCCACATAAGCTGCAGGCTTACTGTACTGCTAATAAATAAACTATTCAATGAATTGGTAATTCATCCACAAATCAGCAGGTCCACTTCTGATTTCTCACCCAGATCTTGCAACAAAATCAATACCACTTAAATGAATTATACCCCATTCACCAGTCATCACCCCTCCTAATGAATTAAATAAATAATATGTATATTTCCTTCCAAGAAATATATAGAATTGTAGTTGGAAAGGACTCCAAGAGGCATCTAGTCCTTCTGCAATGCAAGAATCTCAACTAAAGCATCCATGGCCTATGACCATCCAACCTTGACTTAAAAACTTCCAATGATGGAGATTCTGCCACCTTCCAAGGGAGTCTACTTCAAACAGCTCTTACCCTCAACAGGTTCTTCCTGATGTTTAGTCGGAATGTCATTTCTTGTAACTTGAAGCCACTGGTTCTGGTCCTACTCTCTGAAGCAGGAGAAAACAAGCTTGATCCTTCTTCCATGTGACAGCATTTTAGATATTTGAAGATGTCTGTCATATCTCCTCTCTGTCTATCATATCTTTTCGAAACATACCCAATTCCCTCAACCATTCCTCATAAGGCTTGGTTTCCAGACTCTTATCATCTTGGTTGATCTCATCGGCACACATCCCCACTTGTCAATATCCTTCTTAAATTGTAGTGCCCAGATCTGGACACAGTATTCCAGGTGTGGTCTGACCAAGGCAGAATAGAGTGGTACTATTACTGCCCTTAATCTGCACACTATACTTCTGTTTATGCAGCCTAAATAGTATTAGCTTTTTCTTTTTTGCTGCTTGCATCATGCTGTTGACTTATGTTAACCTTTTCACTTGTACTACTGGCAAACTAGGTGCCCCCCCCCAATCTTATATTTGTGTGGTTGGTTCTTCCTGCCGAAGTGCATTCCTACCTTGCATTTGTCCCTATCAAATTCATTTTGTTATAGTTTTGGCCCAGATATCCAATCTGTTAAGGTCATCTAGAATCCCGATTCCATCTTCTGTGGCAGCTACCAATGCTTAAAATTCTTCATGCATCATAAAACTCAACAATATGTCATAAACTCAAAACCCTAAAAATCTATAGAAAAGGCAAAATGACTGACCTAAACTAGGCAACTGTAGAAAATTAATTCTAATTCAATCTGGGTCAGGGTTCTTACTAGGAGATGAGGTGGCGTTACTTCATTAATTGGTAGGACAGCAAGTTAGAGTTGTCACTGCCACAAGTCATATATTGATTCCTGAAATGTCCTTGGAAAGTGGTTTATAATGATGTCCTGTTCTGTTCCCTTCAGGGAAGTTGTAGGGGGCCAGGGCAGTATGGATGCCCCATGAACCCACTGAGAGAGATGTTTCCTTTTCTTTCCCAGGGGCATTTGATGATTCAATTCACGGTGCACAGCAGTGATGACCTGTGAGCTTGCTGATTTGTTATGAAAATGGAAGTCCACCACCCACCACACAATTTACACTTCTGGACAAACAATGCAAGAATACAACAGCTCAGACAGTGCTGGGAAAACTGGGCTGCCTGGTATGAAAAAGGGCACCTGGCCTACTTCCCATAATAAGCTTCATCTGGCCAAAACCCTCTTCTACACAATGCAGCTCAGTCTAAACTTCTTCCAGACACCTAACAAATTTAACTTACTGACTTTCAAGGAAAGAGATTCCACAGGCTCCTCTCCCAAATTCTCCCATAGTTGACCTGCTGCTAGAGCTGAGTTCTAGTAATGTTTAATTTGGGCACCTCCCCTGGATTGTACTGGGGAAGGAAATACTACCATACCTTGTATTCTGACACTCTCCTAAAAGGGAAAAGTAGCTCATTCTATCTTCAGGCAGCATTTCATCTATAATGCAGCTGCTGGAGTCACTGCAGAGCTGGCTGGATCTGCAAGGGAGTTTCCCTCCCCAAGGGGAATATATAAGGGGTGGGAGAGGCAAATAACATATATTTCCAAGCGGAATTGATTTAGTAGGACATTGCTTGAGGGACTTTTGCTTCTTCCTAACACCATCTCCCTGTCAGGTGGATTACCAGCAACTGGACTAGGTTACAGCTCTGCAATTATCTTTCCTGGTCTCTTCTGTGGAGCAGAAAAACTCTTCCAATGTTTAATTTCAACAAATATGTTGCCTTTATTGCTCCTGGCTATGATGTTTCATCCTCTTTGTGCCAGGCACAACCTAGACCTACTTGTAGCGTAACAAGGCTCTGTTCAGTCATGGCTCAGTAGTCAACTTCATCTGGTCTTTCATTTGCTTCCAATGTCACAATTTTCAGACATTTTCTTTCACCAGTTCTAAAATGTTTGGACTAGTGACACTATCAGCATGCAGAACACAATCTATCATTGTGTACATTCAGTGTAAGCTACTGAACTTTATTTTGATTGGTTTTGTATATGTTCATAGAATATTTTATTATACAACTGTACACCACCTTGAAATGCATGCATACAGACATAAATATCGTAATAAAAAATAAACTAAAACCAGTATGAGCTAAAGGTACCATGTTTGCAGGAATGTGTGTTGTCTTATTGCTACCTGTCAAATGTTATTCTGAATTATCCAGTTGTCTGTTTAATCCCAACCTGAACTGGAATGTGTGTGTGTGTGTGTGTGTATACCAAAAGTCCAAAAGCAGTTTCCAGCAATAAAAATATAGATAGAAACCAGATACAATTTAAAAATAAAAAAGCAAGCAGTACGAACAAAGGCAACCTAACACCCAAGAGTAGGCTGAACAAGTCATCAAAAAGCCAGGGAGTTGACTAGGTGACAGAAGACCAACAACAGCATTGGTGTCCATGAATCTAGGGGGAGAGATTTCCAAAGTGAGTGTGCACAGCACAATTTCCCGCAGCCCAACATAGTGTGTCATACAAGGTGAGACAGTTTAAGCGCGCACATAATTACCTTAACCTATTTATTTATTTAATAAAAAAATATACTGCTAGATTGTAGAAAAAACCTCAATGGTACGCACCCAACTCACCAATGGTGCAATGGTCCCCTTCCCATCCAGGGCTGCATTCACACTTTCCATCTTTGCACTGCCCATGTTCAGTGCAGTGAGAAGTACATGTGCGCTCCTCGCATGTCGGGCCTACCCAGCCTTCTTCACACTGGCAGGTTCCTCTTGCACAAATACCATGGCTGCCACAATCCAGTAGGCAGAGTTCTTTGAAAACAGAAAGTAGCAGACCCAGTTAATTTAAGAAAGTAATAACAATGAAAGATTAATATTCACATCTGCATTTTCCTGAACGCGAGGCCAAGTTTGTTCAATGGAGTGGGTGTCTTGGTTCCCAAACCACGGATGCTCTTACAGGAGAGCAATAAAGTTTTATTTAAGGCCTGCAATGGTCAGGCTACAGGTTCAGAACACCAAAGGGTAAACTAGAGAACAAAAACCACGGGGTCTGAGACCAGACAAAAGCTACAAAGATGTCTTGACAAATGGACATGCCCCTTCCACCTGCTGTCAAAAGAGAGGCATGTCATGCTCACTTGTGAGACCCTCCGTTTGAGACAGGTGTGCTTGGAAGCAGACTGCAAAAAGGAATGCAGTACGGGTCAGTTCCCGGTGGTGGAGGTGGTGCTTGTTCCTTGGTGACAGGATGAAGGTTGGCCCCTCTGGCTCCACCTTTTGCTATCCCGTCTCCCCTCCTGGCAGGTTGAACCCCCCCCCCCCACTGCTAATGAATCCCCCTGCAACATGGATGGGGCACAACTGGGAGTAAGTGAGATATCTCCCCTTCCTTACCATCACCCTGCAAGGAGTGTCCTCCTCCTCCTGTTCCTCACCTGACAGCAATTCCCACTGCAGCCCAGAGCCAGTTAGGAGATCAGGGCTCATTAAATTGAGAGATTCTCAAACATACACACATACACGATTGCACAATATACCATACATAATTCCACAATCCTTTGGACCACACTTCTGAAATAGCACCCAGCTCATTGGACCTGGGAAACACATAGGAAAGGTTCGGTAGGGATTACTTTGAAGCAATAATAAATCCAAAGGATAAAAGCTTTATTGCCTGACAGTTTTGAATCCACTAGGAGGTTATTTTCAGAAGGGTTGCGAAGGTGAGCTTGTAAAGATCCCTGGGTCCCAGTGCAACTCTGGATTTCTCTTCGGAATCCCTAAATAGGTCTGAGCCTAGAAAATAATAACTCAAAACTAAAGCTACCAGCCAAATCCTCTTTATTCCGTCACTCAGAAAAGAAATGCATGACAATATGGGCTTCAACATTCTTGAATCTGTAAGATGAGTACAAGGCAATTTGGTTATCAGGAAACTGGCTGTTCCGATTGTCATACCAGGGAGTGCAAACATCATTATCTTCCATGATGTGAATTATTGTTCTTATGGTCCTAGCATTTGGCTGTGTTCCAGAGATGAAAAGAAGTCTCTTTTTTTCTTGCATCTACCTAGGTTTTGGTTTTTTAGTTATTATTATGATTATTATTAGTAGTAGTAGTAGCAGCAGCAGCAGTAGTAGTAGTAGTATTGGTAGTTGTGTTTTTTTAACTTCTTTACAAACGATCTCATTAGGAATGAGTAGTGAGGTGGCCAAGACTGTTGGGGATGCTAAATTGTTCATGGACGTTAAAATAAAATGGATTGTGAAGAGCTCCAGAAAGGATGTTTCCAAACTGAGTGAATGGGTGCTAAAATGGGAAATGCAGTTCAATGTAAACAAATGTAATTGACGCATGTTGAGACAAAAATTATATCTTAATCTCACATATACACTTAGGGGGTCTGAACTAGAGGTGTTGGGCCAGGAATGAGACCTTGGGGCCATAGCAGATAGTTCAATGAAGATGTGTGGTAGTTGTTGAAAAGGCAAATTCTATTTCAGTGATCATTGGGGGGGGGGGGTGAGGAACTGAAAATAAAACTGCTATTATAATGCTGTTATACAAATCTAAGGTGTGACTTCATTTGGAATACTGTGTGCAGTTTTTGTCACCTCAACTCAAAAAGGATATTGTAGAGTTGGAAAAGGTTCATAAAAGGGCAACCAAGATGATCAGGGGGGGTGGAGTGACTGCACCATGAAGAATGGTTGCAATGCATGGGACTTTCTAGATTAGAAAAAAAGACAAAATTTTGTAAAATTATGCATGGTCAGGATACAGAAAAGTTTTTCCTCCCACTTTCATAAAACTAGAAGTCATGGGCATCAAATCAAGCTGAATGTTGAAAGATGCAGGACAGATAAAATGAAGTACTTCAATAATAATTAAATTTTATTATTTGCTTTTTTTGCCAACCGAAAGCAATTTACAATATTTTAAGCAAACACACACACACCCCAGCATAAAAAAATCTAAAAGACAATTCTATATGTAAGCATTAGATTAAAACATGCCACCCATGCAAAAATGCCCAAGGGCTAGCTAACAAAAAAGTACTGTTTTTGCCTGGCATCTCAAGATATATAATAATGGTGCCAGGCGAGTCTCCCTCGGGAGGGCATTCCACAAGCGGGGAGCCACCACTGAAAAAGCCTGTTCTCATGTTGCCACCCTCATGACCACCCACAGAGGGAACATATGAAAATGGACCTCCATTTGTAGCCTTATGAGGCTTTGCCCTCGGGTGGGAAAAAGTATTGCACCCGGGAGAGGGAGATGGGAGTCAACAGACACTCAAGGAATAGTTTCGGAGAAAAAGCTTTATTTCTACCATCCATTAACTGGTAGAAGGAGCAAGTGTGATAGATTCACAAAACAAGCACGGGTTCACAGTCATTTGCACAGAGCATATATTCCCCTTCCAGTTCCCTCCCCTTTCTCCTCCTCTTCAGGAGTCCTGCCCCATGTGTTTCCTGAGCATGAACAGAAAGCTCCTGTCTTGGGACTCTTTTGGACTGTTCCCAGGAAAGGGGGTGAGAAGCCGGGGGGGGGGGTGTTGAGGAGCCTTGCAGTTCAGCATGTTCAAAGATGTGTTACAACCGAAAGAGATAAGATTCATTTCTCAGGCTTGCTTTGAACAGAGCCTATTCATTAGCTTTTTGAAGCCTTCTCGTACTGATAAAAGTAACGGTTTGCCTATGCACAGCATCTTGTGAGAAAAGCAGAGGAAAACTTTAGCTGTGGATTTTTAGAAGACAAGAAATGAATTTTGGACAGTTTTGAGGCCTGGTTGGGGGGGGATGTGACTTCGGGCCTAGGTGGGGTCACCTGTCCTCACCTCCTTCATATTTACGATGGCAGGGTCCAGTTGGGTTCATATGGTAAGAGGTGGTCCTAAAGGTAGTTTAATTGATTAATAGAACATTGTTGTTGTTTAGTCGTTTAGTCGTGTCCGACTCTTCGTGACCCCATGGACCAGAGAACGCCAGGCACTTCTGTCCTCCACTGCCTCCCGCAGTTTGCTCAAACTCATGCTGGTAACCTCGAAAACACTATCCAACCATCTCGTCCTCTGCCGTCCCCTTCTCCTTGTGCCCTCCATCTTTCCCAACATCAGGGTCTTCTCCAGGGAGTCTTCTCTGGAGTACTGGAGCCTCAGCTTCACAATCTGTCCTTCCAGTGAGCACTCAGGGTTGATTTCCTTCAGTATGGAGAGGTTTGATCTTCTTGAAGTCCATGGGACTCTCAAGAGTCTCCTCCAGCACCATAATTCAAAAGCATCAATTCTTCGGCGATCAGCCTTCTTTATGGTCCAGCTCTCACTTCCATACATCACTACTGGGAAAACCATAGCTTTAACTATACGAACCTTTGTTGGCAAGGTGATGTCTCTACTTCTCAAGATGCTGTCTAGGCCTGTCATTGCCCTTCTCCCAAGAAGCAGGCGTCTTTTAATTTCGTGGCTGCTGTCACCATCTGCAGTGATCATTGAGCCCAAGAAAGTAAAATCTCTCACTACCTCCATTTCTTCCCCTTCTATTTGCCAGGAAGTGATGGGACCAGTGGCCATGATCTTCGTTTTTTTGATGTTGAGCTTCAGACCATATTTTGCACTCTCCTCTTTCACCCTCATTAAAAGGTTCTTTAATTCCTCCTCACTTTCTGCCATCAAGGTTGTGTCATCTGCATATCTGAGGTTGTTGATATTTCTTCCAGCAATCTTAATTCCGGCTAGGGATTCATCCAGCCCAGCCTTTCGCATGATGAATTCTGCATATAAGTTAAATAAGCAGGGAGACAAAATACAGCCTTGTCGTACTCCTTTCCCAATTTTGAACCAATCAGTTGTTCCATATCCAGTTCTAACTGTAGCTTCTTGTCCCACATAGAGATTTCTCAGGAGACAGATGAGGTGATCTGGCACTCCCATTTCTTTAAGAACTTGCCATAGTTTGCCGTGGTCGACAAAGTCAAAGGCTTTTGCATAGTCAATGAAGCAGAAGTAGATGTCTTTCTGGAACTCTCTAGCTTTCTCCATAATCCAGCGCATGTTTGCAACTTGGTCTCTGGTTCCTCTGCCTCTTCTAAATCCAGCTTGCACTTCTGGGAGTTCTCGGTCCACATACTGCTTGAGCCTTCCTTATAGAATTTTAAGCATAACCTTGCTAGTGTGTGAAATGAGTGCAATTGTGCGGTAGTTGGAGCATTCTTTGGCACTGCCCTTCTTTGGGATTGGGATGTAGACTGATCTTCTCCAATCTTCTGGCCACATAAATCAATGTATTAAATCCTATGCACTTGTTTGAGAGTAAGCCTGATTGAACTCTATGGAACTTACTTTTCAGCAGGCATGCACAGGACCACACTACTATAAGTACAGTGGTACCTCAGGTTAAGTACTTAATTCGTTCCAGAGGTCTGTACTTAATCTGAAACTGTTCTTAACCTGAAGCACCACTTTAGCTAATGGGGCCTCCTGCTGCCGCTGCGCTGCCGGAGCACGATTTCTGTTCTCATCCTGAAGCAAAGTTCTTAACCTGAAGCACTATTTCTGGGTTAGCGGAGTCTGTAACCTGAAGCGTATGTAACCTGAAGCGTATGTAACCCGAGGCACCACTGTATTATTTATTAAAATTCTATACCATTCTTCAGCCTTAGGATCACAGGGCAATTTGCAATATAAAATCTATCCTACTATCTTATAAGGCTGTTGCATAGTATTTCCCCTGGCAAAGTCTCACTGAGGATCCAGAGGGCAGTACACCAAGACAGAAGGAGCAATACAACTGCTGTCTCTAACCAAGGGCCAGAGGGAAAACAGAAACCCTTGACAGCCCGTAACTTTGATTTCCCTGTTGTTGTTGAGCAGCTACATCAGGGACAAATATAAAAATAGCTACCATCGACCTCATCACACCCCACCTTTCACTTCTCACGGGAAGAAGTCTCTGACATACCACTATTATATGTGGATAATTTGCATTATTTCCCCTATATAAAAAAGGAGGTGAGAAGATCCAAGTAATTTTAGCTCAATTAATTTCTTGGATGTTGAATCTAATCATATCCCATAAATTTATTAAACAAATTAGAAGACTGTTATCAAAGCTCTCAGAAATTACGTATGCCATATTTTGTAGATTAAAAGGCAGCCTTAAATTCAAATTATGGCTGAACTGAGCCCCCATCTGCAATATACATTTAAAGCAACATCATACAATTTTAATAGTCCCAAATAATTATGGGAAGTGTAGTTAGTAAATGGTAACTGAGAGCTGTAAGGAGACCCCTATTCCTCTCACATAGTTAAAATTTCCAGAGTTCCGCGGGAAGAGGGGTTGACTGTTGAACTGCTCTGAGAACTGGAGTTTTGTGACTCCAGTTCTCAGCAACCCTCAGACAACCTCAGCAAACTTAACAAACTACAGTTCCCAGGATTCTTTGGGGGATGCCATGGCTGTTTAATGTGGTATGATACTTATTTAAATGTGCAATGCAGGTGGGTCTCACACTACAAAGCCTTCAGAAGTAATTCTGCAGTGGCCAGAAGATCAAGATCTCTGAGAATAAATTTAGACTGATATTTTAAAATGTATTTATTTGGAGGAAAATATAGACTTCTTAATCAAAAGCACCTGTCTCAAGTGGGATATACGATGCTCAATAAAATACAGATAAAATAAAGAAAAACTATTTTAAAAATATGCCTAAAATAATCTTAGATATGCAGGTATAACATGGCATGGTATGAGGAAGATAATCTGACATAAAACAGAAGACATGTCTTGCTGCGGCATCAGGCCAAATACTTATCTAGTCCAGCAATCTTTTTTGACAAATGCTGAAGATGTAACTCTTTACCCTGACTGTTGACACTTCTGGTGTATATTTTTAGGGCTCATCTTATTTTGGGTTATTCTAAGTTGTTTTAAACTATCTAATGTTGTGTTTTAATGGTTGTAACCCACCCTAGAACCTTACAGTGAAGAGCAGGTAATAAATTGCAATAATACGAAGGAGGAGGAGGGAGATTTGGTGTGAGCAAGCAAGCTTTGAGTTGAAGGGTGATTGACTGAAATGTGGAGATTGCTTCTACTCAATGGAGGATTCCCACACAATGTAGAACCTGATTTCCCAAGATTCTGCATCATATAAAGAGCTTCCATGAGTACAGAATCCCACTGCTTCAGAATGTTGCTCTTGAAATCATGGAGAGCGATGAGGCTGCAGCTAGCAAGCTCATATTGCTTCTTCACAATGACTGTGTATTTCTGAATTTGGACAATGCCTGTATAGGGTTTTTGTATGCAAATAGTATTACAATGAAATTACAAGAAATTCATTGTTTCTGTCCTAGGTTGCAAATTATATGACTGCTGTAGTGTTACTCCATAGGTCATAGGATTACATGAAGCTGCCATATGCCAAGTCAGATTATTGTCTACACTGACTGGCAGCAGTTCTCCAGGGTTTCAGACAGGAGTCTGTCCCTGCTGTCCCTGGAGGTGCCGAGGATTGACCCAGTGACCTTATGCAGAACCAGGGAACAAGGGCAGAGGGCCTTCTCGGTAGTGGCACCCGCCCTGTGGAATGCCCTGCCACCAGATGTCAAAGAGAAAAACAACTACCAGACTTTTAGAAGACATCTGAAGGCAGCCCTGTTTAGGGAAGCTTTTAAGGTTTAATAGGTTTTTGTATTTTAATATTCTGTTGGAAGCTGCCCAAAGTGGCTGGGGAAACCTAGCCAGATGGGCGGGGTATAAATAAATTATTATTATTAATATTATTGTTGTTGTTGTTATGCATGCAAAGCATACGCTGTACCCCTAAGCTATGGCCCTTCCTCTAAAAAGGGATTGTGAAGTCCGCCAGTTAGCTCACCCTCAATCTTTGCAAACTCAAAAGTCCCCTGGACACAGGTGGTATGCAAATACTCCTGAGCACATGCACCCATGTGCTACATATATAGAAAGAATGGAGCACACATATAGGGAGTGTCATATATCCATGTATGTGGGCTTATTCCAACGTAGGGACCTTGAGTACATGGAAGTCAAGGGCAGGACCAGCAGCAGGCATGACTCTGGCCCACCATTCACACATTGATTTCTACATGGATGACCGTGAGAAGATGGCGCAAACAGGAAAGTTATTGCCTTGCCTCAGAGGACCGATGCCTCGTGAATTATTGACTGTGAAAGCCTGTGAGAAACATTTTATATTTGCACACTATATTTTGGGGCTTCAAAGCAAGTGTAGCTGCAATAGACATATATGGATAGAGAGAGTTATTTAGTTCTCAAGCTGAACCCCAGTCTCAAAGTCATGAGCCCAAGAAAGATAATGAAGCTAAGACAGGAACATAGAGGGGGTGTGAAATGCCATGTCTTTTTTGCACCAGTCCTAATCTCCCAAGAGTGGCAAGAAAAGATGAACCTGAAATAATGAAAGGAGTGGCTTCAATCTTTTAAAATGCCCAAGACTGGCCTTTCCCAAGCTATGTTTCCTGCAAAAAGAGACTTAATTTGGAATGGAGATCACGGTTGCAATTTGAAAGATAAAAGGCAATATAAAAGGGGGCGGGGAAATAGCCTAGGTCTGCAGAGAATCATCAGTCTGTTTCTTAGCTCCCTTAATGCTACAGGTCTAGTCAGTGATCCTGGAACTGAAATTATTTTGCCTCTGGCAAGTCTAATGGGTCACTATATACAATTTCTGCCTGTGTCATTAGCATGACAGGAAAATTTAATTGATTGAATGATAGATTAATTCCTTAAAGCTTTAAATTGATTAATTAATTGAGGCAATTTGAATTGATTAGGGCTCTGAGTAAAGGGCAAACTTGTTTATTTCTTGAGACTATTTTGGTCTCTGTGTTTCACTTAACAGTGAATAAGACAGGATATATTAAAGATAGCCTTTGCTTCTAAAAGTGGTACCGTTTGTTGATTAAACTGTCAGTGATAGTGACTGAAAGGTGCTATTGAAGTTTTGGTAATTCACATATTTATTTCAATTTAATTGATCAAACTGAAGATGGCAATTCAACTGAAGCTTTAGTTGATGGGTCAGTGGGCACAGCTCATCTATTGATTAAAACTCAAACTCCTTAAATGCTATAAACACACTATGTAAATAAAATATGTCCAAGAAAGCTTCTTTGTGCAATTCAAGTTCATTTCCAATACTTCTTTTTTAAAAAAAGTTACACTGCACTTAACCCGACAGACAATTTTCATGACACTTCTGTAAGTGCAATCTAAAATAATGAAGTCTGTTTTGATTTAAAATGTCAGTTTTGAGGGCTGGTAGAAGAAAATTCCCCGCCTTGTCAGCAACAGATGATTGTTTATTAACTGAATAATAGTTGTACGGGCAAAATAGCAATTTCATGTACAAACAATATTATTTTTTAAATGTTTGAACAAAACCCGTTATCATAAGCAATTTTTTTTAAGCACAGACGACACAAATATAATAAATATATAAATGAAGGCATGATATAAAAGGCGCTGACAGCTATGTAATTTTATACCAGGCTTCTTTCTGTTTTTAGGTGTCATAAATAGCAATACTTCTTTCCTTATTGCTCTCTATTTATCTCTGTAGAAAATGTTTTAATGTAACAGAATGTAATCAAACAACAGAAGTGTGTCATAGCACAAACCACCACCCTTAGGGGTCTGGACTATACAAACGAAAAGTAGGTATACAGACAAGACTTGACATTCTCAGTAAATTCTAAATAAATATATTCGTGACTCTATCAGCATGGCACACTGTTGTTGTAACATCAACATTTTTGAGATTTGGCACTTATATTTTGTTGCCTGGGAAAAAGCACCTTTATTAAGAAGTAGATTTCTATGGTTGTTAGGGAGGCTGTGCAATGCATTTTGGCACCTGAGGGGAACTCCAAAATGGTTCCTCCCCCACCACTAGGGGAAAAGGGGTGAGGAAATATCTACATCACGAACAAGAAGGGAAGAAAGATTGACATCAGGATCTGCTGTCCTGGTGGCTCCTGCCACCTGAGGCAGCCACCTCACCTTGCCTCATATGTGGGCTGGCCTGGGAACTGTGATGCTCAGTTTGTATGTTCTGCCATCTCCCTTGCTGTGCTGATATAATGTAGTGCTTTGACATGCTAATTATTGAGCAGTTCGGCCATTATTTACAGAGATATTTAGTCCTGCCACATTGAGGGTGAGACCCAGGAGTGTAAGGCAGAAATGAAGATGGCAGAGGCACTTCTCCTATCAGCCCCAGGTCCTATTAAAAAAAAATGTAAAAGTTACTGGGTGCTAGAGTCAGCAGTGGGGCAGCCTCTGGGACTCTAGCATTTGCCTGACCATGACACTAGGCCTGTTTCAAAGAATAATGATCCTATCTCTTGCTGAATAATAATTGTACTCTTGTCTTTTCACAATATGTCTGTGCTGTATCCTTAGGGAAATTTACTTCATTTTATATCTTTAAAAATTCATTATAAATTACGGTATATTTTCAAAGAACGGGGGGCGGGGGGGGCGGGGAGAGAATCTTCTCAAAGTTGATTTCTGTTCCAACATGTTTGTACAAGAAGTACACATTTAAGTCATGCTGTTCCAGAATTATTTCACAAACATTCTGAATTCTGGAAGACAATAAATTCTATATCAATAGGACAAAAACTGACTTTGAATAATTTTTGGTTCAGTAAGAAGAAGATAAATAAGTTGATCATCCATACATTCATTTAAGGAGCCTTGAAATTCACTTTGGATTATTATTTTAAATACTTAAGTCACCAAAAGACCATTTTTCTCATTAAGCATGTTCTCTTTCATGGAGAGCACGTGTTGCAGTGGGGTCTGACAGCCCCCCCCCCTGTTGCTGGGTGGGATTGTTTAGATGGCCATTGGCAGTGATTGGGCTGTTTGGGTTACTGGGGAAATTTTGATGTTGCCAATTTGTGGGATGGACCAAGGGTTTTATATACTGAGCATGCAGCATTGAGCGTTCTCTTTTGCTGCGTGCACCGGATAACCCGCCTACCCTCCCTAATTTAGGGCTCTTGCGTTTGACCTTGCTATGCCTGTCCGTTTGGCTGATTGGCTGTTGCCATTTGGTTTTTGCCTACTGCGTAGCAAATCGTCACAACTTGTAAGGTTGTGGTTAGGCATTGGTTAATTTTTGGTTGGTGGAGGGGATGTGGTTGGCTGTGCCTGCCCCTCCAATGCTGCTTCTGCAAGGGAATTCCGTTAAAGGAATCCAGGGGCTCGCCATGCTTTTGTCTGAATCCCTGGCAAGGGGCTAGGGCCATGCAAGAGCCCCTGGGAGCATGCCGGGAGAGGCGAAGGTCTGGTGCCCAGCTCCATTTCCCCCCCAATATTGTTTTCCCTTTCTGGCTTTTGCTGGAATCCAGAAGTCAATTCTGTCCCTGGGTGGGGCAGATTGTCGTAACCAACGCCTAAGCAACACTCACATTTATGTATTTTAATAAAGTTGTGACCAAAATCTTGCCAAAAACCTTAAACAAAAATTGTGAATTGTGATTTATTTTGGGGGTGGCTTGGGAGTTAACTAACTTTCTACATTTACAATATATAAAACTAAAGCCAAAGCAAAACACTTCATCATTCTGATTGATATAATTCCCACACTGAAGGAGGATACATGAACCAAAATATGTGTTAAGGTACAGATCTTCATTTTATGTATGAAGAAAATCATAAAATTATCTACACAGGCATTTTATAAATGTTCACGTTCAAATACAAAACTGTGGGCCACAACTCTACATTTTAAAACAGTATCTTCATAATTTTTTTTGTATCTTTTGAACAGATTCTTTTGAATGAAGATCGGCAATTTATAAAGCCCAATCTTCTCCAAACATCAGTCATTAGCAATTTTTCTAGCCAATGCCAATTACTGAACAAAGGCTAGATAAACAGAATAATTCATCAAGGAGGCTTGCCTAGCACCATCATTATACACCTACAGGCACCAGACAAAAACGTTCGTAACTAGGCCTTTGGCCTTTAATTATCTGAGGCCTTTTAGAAGTGGGTGGGTTTTTTTTAATGTATTTCTCGTTCTTCCTGGTTTTAATGCATCTATGTAGGGTTACTGCCTGTTTGTTTGTAAATCACTTTGGGTTACCCTGTGCAAGCGGCTGACAAATTTAATATATAAAAATAAAATAAAAAGTTAAAATAAATTTTCAGAAATGAAAATGATCAAAACTTAAAATGTAAAGTTCCCTGTGTCATTTGAAGTTAACAGTCCCCTTGGCAGTCAACAAGGTTTTGTGTCAAAAAGCGTCAACAACTTTCTCAAAGCTACCATATATGTGGGTAACAAGCTTCATTGGCCAGCAGCTCTTTAATTTTAAAATTGTCTGACTGTACTTCTAGAATATTCTGAAAAGAGGAAAGGAATCCACCCCTAGGGATATAGGTCAATACAGAATATAGTGCATGATATCTTCAGCCCAGCCTATCTGCATACAGACAGACAATCTGTAGAGGCAGGCCTTAAATTACTGGTCAGATATTCTGAGGGCATACTTGGAAATCTAATCTAGGTAAATATGAGGGTGGGAGAGAGAGTTAATTCTCCCAGTGTGCTTAAATGATGTAGCCTGGGGAAATCACACCAATCTAGGCATAATAATATCTCAATAAAATATATTTCCAAATTAATTGCGTTTTCAGGGTGATTTAAATAACAGACTTTCCTGCTTGTCCCACTGGAAACCACTAGCAGTCTCCCATGTGGCTACTTGTTACCCTACAAACACCTCAAGTAAAAAGTTGAGTTTGTTTGGATTTAAATATGTCTTAGACCTTATTCCTACACTGTGCCTAATTGCCTTATCACTTCATTTGGTTTAGAAAGTTCGTTGAGACTGTCTTTAAAAAAAATGTTCTGGAAGTTAAAGGACTGGATGATTGCTAGGGTGGGGCTGAAGAGATCATTTGGTGGTAATGGTGAAGTTTAACTGGTTTTTAATTGGTTTGCTTGCCTTCCTCCCCTCTCATGGTGCAGGCCCTTACAGTGCCATCACAGTGCACAATTGTGGAAAACAAAAATGCTGCCTCTCAGCTACGTGGTATTGATCAGAACACTGTTGCAACCTGCCCCAGTTGCCAGCTAAACTAGCCAAGGTTTCACCTGCACAGGAGGGGCTACACTGATGTAGACAGGTTTGCCATATGTACACTTTTTCCAGGACATGCTCTCTTTTTCACGGGTATGTAAAATGAGAGTTGTCATAGCAATCCATAGTTAAAAGTAAAAGGTAAAGGGACCCTTGACCATTAGGTCCAGCCGTGACAAACTCTGGGGTTGCGTGCTCATCTTGCTCTATAGGCCGAGGGAGCCAGTGTTTGTCTGCATACAGCTTCCGGGTCATGTGGCCAGCATGACTAAGCCGCTTCACACGGAACAGCACACGGAAACGCCATTTACCTTCCCGCCGGAGCGGTACCTATTTATCTACTTGCACTTTGATGTGCTTTCGAACTGCTAGGTTGGCAGGAGCAGGGACGGAGCAACGGGTGCTCACCCCGTCGTGTAGAAGTCGGCAAATGGAGAAGAGGAGGTTAAGGGGTGATATGATAGCCATGTTCAAATATATAAAAGGATGTCACATAGAGGAGGGAGAAAGGTTGTTTTCTGCTGCTCCAGAGAAGCGGACACAGAGCAATGGATCCAAACTACAAGAAAGAAGATTCCACCTAAACATTAGGAAGAACTTCCTGACAGTAAGAGCTGTTCGACAGTGGAATTTGCTGCCAAGGAGTGTGGTGGAGTCTCCTTCTTTGGAGGTCTTTAAGCAGAGGCTTGACAACCATATGTCAGGAGAGCTCTGATGGTGTTTCCTGCTTGGCAGGGGGTTGGACTCGATGGCCCTTGTGGTCTCTTCCAACTCTATGATTCTATGAAATGTGTCCTCTTTTTTGTTCTTTGAAATATGGCAACCCTAATGCTGTAGGAGCTGGTTCACTTGTGGATGGCCTCATCCAATCTTGCTATGTGTCAACATATGAATACCCTAGAGGGGGGAGATGGGACAATTTAGAGTGCCATAGGACTGGTCCAAGACACTTTGGCACCTGAGGTGAACCGCAAAATGGCGTCTTGCCACCAGGGAAGAAGGAGTGAGTGAAGATCTACATCGGGAACAAGGGGAGGGGGATCAAATCAACCTTATCCGATGGTTGAAATGGGAGTCAAAGGTCATCATGGGGGTGAAAGTTGCCTGCTCTGAATCACAATGGGTGGGTGGATGGAGAGCCCAGGATATCCCACCGGGCAGTCCCCACCTTTTCCTTCTGGTGGAAGGAGACCAGCAGTGTCTCCTATTCACCAAGAGGCCACTGTGGAGGTGACAATGGGGTTCAGGTGGGCTGCTGAGGAGGTAGCAGATCCAACCTCCCAGTAACATGCTGCCATTGCAGCAGGCAATGCAATCCTTGTAGGCCAGATCTACTGCCCATGTGAATCCCGCTGCCCAAGGCACTTTGCGTCATGGGTGGGCCGGCCCTGAAGTGCATACTTTTACATGCTGCTCTCCACATGCAGAGAGAAGAACTGTGCCTTTGATTTTTTAGAAGTTTAGAAAGGGAAAAACCATCAGTGGATAAACCACTGTAAGTTTGGCCACATATTTTCTTTGTATTGCTTGAGTAAAAATAATGCTGCATTTCAGGGTGAAAGGTAAGATGCATTACTTGGTTTTGGAACACTCAGTTTGCTATTACACTGTTCAGTCAATGTTGCCATTGTGGAACAACAACATCAAGTTCTCAAAAAAAAGGGCATTGAATAAAGCCTATAATCCAGCATAGTTATCACAGACCGCCCGACCGCCCCCCGCTTTAGAAATCAATATAAAATGCAGACAAGTTGATTAGAGAGGTGCGGAAGTTTACAGGCAAAAGTATAACTCAAATCAGCAAGGAAACGGGCTTCAAAAACTTTTTAAAAACACAGTTTGCTTGCATATAGATAATTAGTTTCAGGTTTTACTCTCATGACTTCCTTAATGAAATCAAAAGCAGCAGAGAAGAGTCTTTTCCAATTAAAAGCAGTCAATATTATAATTATTTCCCATTCTTATTTCCTATTCTGGGGAAGGGAACACTCTTCAAGCCAGCAGATGCTCTGTAGGATGGAGGACTCTCAGGGATTAACTAAATATAATGAAAGGTGTGGCATGCAATGGTGACAGCCGTTTCATAAGTTAAAATGGTAACACTCTGCCACTTTCATAGCAAATACATCTTCTGCAGAATGTCCAACAGCCAATGTCTGTAACTGATCAAAGCACCAGGTGATTTTTTTGAAAAAGAAGAAGCTCCTCTTTTTCAAAGGGAGTGTGGTAGTCCAAAGAGCATTTGAAAATTGAATTTGGAAATAGTGCCCCATCCCTAGTTGTGAGGATAAAAAGCAGCTCTGGTTTGCTTGGGAAACCATCTACATTATTCCCATTCTATCATGTTCTGCACCTTCTCTTGTCTTCTGTTTTCTCCTGGAAATATTTGCTTCCTCTAGCTTGAAGATACGGTTAAGTCTTTTCTCACAAAGCACATTGAGTTTTAGTTCATATTGTATTCTGCAGTACCCCAAACTTTAGTGGAGACAAAATTTGACACACACACACCCTCCACACACCAAGCCTTTATTCTTTTCTGAAACCAAGTCAAATCATTAGAAGGATATTTTCTCTACCTACCTGTTGAGCAATCAGAACCTGTCCACTTTGGGTCACAGTTGCATACTCCAGTATCCAAAAGAAAACTGCCATGGCCTGAACACTGTTCTTGGCAGATAGGGAGTGATGTTTCACAGCTGACTCCTCCCCAACCCATGGAACAGTGACATTCCCCTTGAACACAGACTCCATGGCCAGAACACATAGGATCTAAACAGTCCTCTGAGGAGTAAAGGAAGGAGATAACAGCATTCAACACCGAAAGCAGAAAACCATTAAGAACATAAATCAGTGTAAACATTTTTTAAAACTGAGGGCCACATTTCTTACTGGAAAACCTTCCAGGGGCCACACAACAGTGGTAGGTGGGGTCAGAGGAAAAGGTGGGTGAAGCAACAGAGGTAAATTTACCCCTGAAAAGCAGTTTTTGCATACTCTCACATACCCCTCCTAGCCTCTATACAGTGAACCAAGAGGCATTATCAGAGTTTAAGGACACATTCCAGCCAGGCAAAAAAGAAGCTTCAGCTGCCAAACAAAATCTCCAGTGGATCTGTGTTGGGAGGCAAGCTTTGCCTCCCTCCTCCAGGTCATTTTCACCCAACACATTATCAAATTCACCTCTGCCAAAGAGCGGCCTTCTGTTTTAAATGTCCCGTTCAAACCTCAGTTTGCAGAAATTTATCTCTTCTGCTTTTTTCGCTCCTAGATCTCTCTGCAAGTGGGAAGGTGGTGTGGGGTGGGGGAGAGAAGGCTGAAAGATTCTCCAGATCCAAAGGCGATCAGCTAGGATCACAAACTCTGTTCTCTCCCCCCTCTCTTCCTCTCCAAGAGACAGTCGGTTCTATGCATTCATATTATTCATGATTTTTATTCTTTCTAAAAACCAGCCATCCAGCATAGCCACCCCAAATATTCCCAGTAAAAAAACAGACTATCGCCTTTGACAGACTTTGAGCTGGTGTAGAAAGGCGATACTTGGGTAGGGGGCTGGGTGTTTGGTGGAGAAGAGGCAGATCCTCTGCGTGTCTTACTCGAAGGAAGCCCTCCAGGGAGGCTCACTCTCAGGCAGGCATGCAGAGGCGTTGCAGCCCTGGAAAGTCTCCCTAAATAAAGACCTACCATTAAAATGTGATTACCTCCTTGGCAGTGCCCCGTTATTTTATTTTTATTTCTGAGAAGGGAGGCAGCTCCTGGGCGTCCCCATCTTCACAAGCTCCCTCTTCCGTGTTCCCTTTGTGTGTGCCTGGGCTCGCCTGCCGGGGCTGCCGATTGGTGTGGCCGTGCCTGGGCCCGCCCACCAGCGTCGGCTCCACTAATGAAATGCAGAACCTGGTGCCCTCCACAGCTTGGCACCCTGTCTCACCACACCACTATGCCAAATGGTAAAGATGGCCCTGGATCATAGTTCAATAGCAGAACATGCCCCTAGACCTATTTGTCTGAACTTTGGCAGCTCTGGGTGCCTCTGCCATTTCCTGGTTTTTAAATTGATTTCCCAGAAAAAGAAAACAGTGGTTGGGATATGATTTTTACTTTCTTAACCTCAGTTTGCCCTTGTGGGAGAATCGCTGAATCCGTCTTCCTGAAATTCAACAGGTGTTATCCACTCTAGAAGGGCAACTTTTCATGATAATTTAATCCACTTGTGTGAAAAGGGGGGGGGGGAGTTATAGCTTTTCAAAATAGATTTCCTATTGTGATCAATAGAGGCAAAAAAAGAGCTTCAGATTTAACAGATCAAATTTGGAACCAAATAATAAATTGAACTAGAATGACACACAGCAGATCTGAAACTTATCAGGCTGCTTCCAAATGCTAGATACACAACAAATCTTGTGATTGTGCACATCCTGGTATCTACCAACTTAAGGACATGACTGCTGTATGCACAAAATCAGTATCTATCAATTCACACTTCCAACAACTGAGTTTACTTTGTAGATTCCATTCAGCTTTTGAGGAGCCATATACCATCTGCACATCAGTTTATATTGAGCTTCCTTTAGGGTTAAGGCATAAAGAGAATTTATCAGCCATTTCTAATATCCTTCTCCAAGCTTCTGTTGTTAAGACATGTCCAATTGATCTATGTCAGTACCACTACTGTAATCTCTCTGTAACAGAGAAATAGACTTTGACATTACAAATAAGGTTCTGCCATTCCTCTGAAAGATAAAGCATTACTGGTGGAGGTGGTAGAGGAAACAGGATTTTTTGTGGGCATTGGATTTGCAGAGTGATGTGTTCTTAACTTTAAACTGTTGGCACTGCCTTTTGCTTAGTTGGACCAATGGACTACACAGTATTGCTTGCAATGGCTGGCAGTGGCTTTCCAGGATTCCAGATGAGGATACTCACAACCCCACTTAGACATGCTTGGGATTGAACCTGGGATCTTCTGCATGCCAAGCATGTGTGGTCTACTTCTCAGCTACAGCTCCATTGAAAAGAAAGCCAGTAAGAGAAAGAAGAGGCACAAACCTTCTTCACATATCTCTCCTTTATATCCTGGGTCACAAATGCAGATTCCCATGATACACTTTCCATGGCCAAAGCAAGTGGGGTCAATGCACTGCTCTTCTGGAACATCACACTCAGGGCCTTTCCACCCATTGCGACACAAGCAGTGGCCCTTTTCGTATTCTCCATTTCCACTACATAACACTGGGCAGGAGTCTGTAGAGGAGAAACATATTTGAGTGTTAATGATCTATATAGAATTTGGTGCCGCAATAAAAGTGGTGGCACATTTACAAAGTTAAGCAGGGTCCAGTATGGTTTCAAATTGGATGAGGAACTGCATGTTGAGATTCCTGCACTACAAGGGGTTAGACTGGTGAACCCCTTCCAATTCTACAATTCTATTAGCCTATGATTCTCCCCTCACCCCACACTTTGTGGCGCCAACACTTGGTCTTCTTGAGCAGCAGCAGGAGCCCCAAGAGGGTTCACCTCAGTTGGTCGTCCTGCTCCTTACTCCTATGGCAGGCTGATAGGTCTGAGAGCCACCTGCCGCTGAAAATTGCCCTCAATGTTCCGGAACAACACTATTTGGAGCTGAGAGCACATCTTGTTGAAGGCCCCTTCAAACCTTTTACCATCTGTTTTTCCTCTCAAATTTACTATCCATTTAGCGTACCTGCTTCAGCTTTTCACATTCTATTTCCTACCTAATCTTTGCATTTTATTCTCATTTCTGTTATTCCATAAACTGGAATAATTTTTCTCTCTGTTAACAGTCTGGTCATGATGTGTCTGTATCAGATACTTAGCTTGGCTTTGGGGAATGCTGCTTGGATTTATTATTTGGAGGTACCCTTTGCATGTGAAAGATCAGCCCACCATTTTTGGTATGCAGTCACTACTGTGTCAATGTATGTTTGATAAACATCTGATGCTGATGAGTGGAAGTTGAAGTGCCCACTATTTGCTTCAAAATCATGAAGGGTATATTATGAAAGATTTCTGCCTCCATATCCCCTAGAGCAGGGGTCAGCAAACTTTTTCAGCAGGGGGCCAGTCCACTGTCCCTCAGACCTTGGGGGGGGGGCGGACTATATTTTTTGGGGGGAATGAACCCACAAATAACCCAGAGATGCATTTTAAATAAAAGGACACATTCCACTCATTTAAAAACACACTGACTCCCAGACCATCTGTGGGCTGAATTTAGAAGGTGATTGGGCCGGATCCGGCCCCTGGACCTTAGTTTGCCTACCCACGCCCTAGAGCTACAGGAACAGAGGAAACAGCAAGTCAGGAAAGAAGTACAGAGCTGCTGCTAATGAGTCCAGCTAGTTGTATGTGACACAACATGGGAAGAGGGGAAAATGCATAGAAACACCTGCATGGATCTAGGCTTGATTGAGAGTCAGGAAGAAGTGGAGCCTCCAGCACCTAAGCCTGAGCTGCTTCATTGCTGAAGCTCCAAGCTGAGAAAATTGATATTTATTTATTTATTTATTTATTTATTTGTCTTTTCTTCTACTTCAAATATATAAATGAGAAATCCCTACCTCTTGCACAATCTGGACCAAGGAATCCTGGAAAACAGTGGCAGTGCCCAGAAATGCATTCTCCATTCCCATTGCAGTTAGTGGAGCAGTCATCCATGACTTCTGTTCATAAAAAGAGAAAAGAAAAGCATAACAACAAAGTGAACAAACCACTTCTGAAACAAGAGGCAACCATGCAGCACAACCATTCAAGTGGTATTACTCAACCTTCAGATGAGTGGGGAACCAATTACATTCACTGTATTCATACACAACCTGAAATAAAACATCTGTTCAAACAACTTATTATGTATTAGGTTTGGCCTTGACAGTTTAGAACAATAGGTATTTCATTTTGCAATACAATGTGAAATTTTTATACTGAGAATTCATATTTAATTCCCTACTGTGTAAAGCATCTGAAGATTCTAAGTATTTATTGCACTTCAAATCTGTCTCTTCTTTATTTCATGGTTTTGTTTAAAATAAAAGATTATTTTCGTTGAACATTCCAATGACTGTCATTTGTATACAGTGGTGCCCCGCAAGACGAATGCCTCGCAAGACGAAAAACCCGCTAGACGAAAGGGTTTTCCGTTTTTCAATGCACTTCGCAAGACGAATTTCCCTATGGGCTTGCTTTGCAAGACAAAAACGTCTTGCGAGTCTTGCAAATTTTTTCGCTCCCCCCCTTTTTCTAAGCCGCTAATCCGCTAATAGCCTTTTAGCCGCTAAGCTGCTAAGCCTTTAATAGCCGCTAAGCCGCTAAGCCGCTAATAGGGTTGCTTCGCAAGACGAAAAAACCGCTAGACGAAGAGACTCGCGGAATGGATTATTTTCGTCTTGCGAGGCACCACTGTATTTCAGATAAACATCCTACTTCTGTAAGATTTAGCCCCTCCCCCAAAAAAACCTCATTTTGGGGCAATCACTGATGGAATTTGACCTGGAAAAGCAAATGTGTTCAAGATCACCAAACACACCACTCTGGTGCAATATTGTAAACATGAGTTTAATTTTTTAGGGGATTTACAGATTTGCCCTACAATGCAAACAGCTTTCTTCAAAAGTGCCAATCACATAAATGAATCCTGTAAAGCAACCAATTGGTTCTTGATGGAGAATATTCTTGAAGAATACCCCTGATTTATAACATTTAACAGAAGGAATATCGTTTTTAAGGATTTTATTTTCCTTTAAAAAATTGAAACTAGAATGAGTTTTAGATGTTACTCTGATCTAGTTTTATGCTGGTTTTAATCTATTAAATCTTAAGCTTGTAAATAAAAAAGCAATCAGTAAGTTTCATATATAATAATAATTAATAATTTTCACCATTCATTTCAACAAGAAAAATCAGAATGTGGCTTTTAATGAGAATCCCCTCACCACCAATTTAGTTCAGCTTGTATTGCTTATGCTTCAGAATTGACCCACCCCAAAACAGCCCATGCTTCCTAGAATCCAGGAATCTATTTAATAATTATCATCATATATGTCAGATACAAGAAATGACTCAATAACCTATGAAAGCCTTCATTAGAAAGAGGAGGAAGACAAAACCAAGTGGTCTTACCAATTGCCGTTGTCAACACTTGCACTTGCTCCATTTTCTTGCCATCATTGTAAAATGCCAAGTGCCAAGTTCCCTGGTCCATATATTCTATGAAGCCAGTTTCTTGCAAGGACATTAAGATCAGATTCCTAGGAGCATGCTGAGATTCCTCAGAATGTCTTGATTCTGGCTTAATTAACTGTTTCCCATCCATCAGTTTCACAAAATCAAACTGAAACAGCAACAATAAAAAACATGATTAGATAGAATCCTGTCTTTATATGCATGTTTGTGTGTGTGTGTTTTAACTGCTTTTGACCCTTCAAAGTTATTTCTAAAACCAACCTAGTTTTTTGTTTTGAATTTGGTTCCAAAACCAATATGTCCCCACCGGCCCCGATCAGTTTCCCCACAACCAGGTGCCTTCCAGACAGTGCTTTTTTTCTAGAAAAATAGGTGCTGGTATTCACCATGAAGCAGTTACAGTAAGTGTCACACTTTTTAACAACCAACAAAAGAGGTGTGGGTATTGTGTACCCTTGAGTGCCCCCTGGAAAAAAGCACGGCTTCCAGGTATGGTTGGACTACAGCTCCCATCATTCCTGACCATTGGGCATGCTGGATATGGCTGATGAGAGTTGCAGTCCAAAGTATTTTGTGGGCAACTGATTGGGGGAGTGTTCACTAGGTAATTAAAAAGCTATTTTAGTGTTCTCTGTAAATGCGACACCAATGATCTAACTGGAATCAAAGCATGGATGTAATTACAAGAACCTGAACAAGTGCTTTAACTGGCTGTCAGGTTTGTGCTCAAACTGTAGGTAATTGCACTTAGCAAATAAGCAACACTCTTTCGGGTGAGCTTGCCATCAAACACAGAGATCTGAGTAAAGCAACACATTCCCATCTTTAGGGGGCAGCTACAGCTCAGCAACAGAGCCCATGCTTTCTATGCAGAAGGTCCCAGGTTCAATTCCAGGCATCACCAATCTCAAACAACCACCATGGTAAGATTCTTACCTGAGATCTTGAAGAGTAGACAGTGCCATGCTGACAATTCCCCCTTCTCTCCCTGCCCCCATACATAACACACCATGGCCAAGCAAAGATTCCAAGAAAAAGGCAAATAAGTGGAAGGACATATTAGAGGTTTATAAAATTATGCATGCTGTCGAAAAGTATGTAGGGAGAGTATTTTCCCTTTTCTCATTAGACCGCCTCTCCTGATGTAAACCATCTTGCACCCTGCACTCACCAGCTGAGGTTGTTCTTTGTGTGCCTCCTCCACAAGATGTTTGGAGGGTGGGAACACAAGAACAGGCTTTTTTTGCGGTGGCTCCCAGTTTGTGAGTGCTCTCCCCAGGGAGGCTCGCCTGGCACCCTCATTACATATATTTAGGTGCCAGGCAAAAACTTTCCTCTTTTCCCAGTCCTTTGTTTAATTAGCCTATCTATGGCCTCTTAAACTGGGGGTTGTAGTTTTTGTTTGTTACAGCAATCTGCATATGTATCACACCAATCTCAACATTAAAGCCTTTGGAAAGAATTCTTCTGCAAGTTCCTGTTCTTCTGCAATCTGGGAACAAGGACTCTGTGGGGGACCAGAATGGTAGTGTGCAGTGCCCAGTTTCCTTTCAGTCCCACGGTCCTATTATTATGTACAAATAATGCCATTATGCATGGAACAGAGTTTGCAAAGTGGGGTCCATGACCCCATTAAGGATGAAAGAACACGCTCAGTAGACTGGACAATTCATGCACGAGGAGGTAATTTTTTCTACGAGCAACTGGAAAACTGAGTAAATGTTGCAAGAAGAGGCAAAGCCAAATCTTGTTCTTTCTGGAAGGACTTCGTCTAGCTATCAGAAAGTGGCTGTGCAGTGGTTAGGGCATGTACTTATGGCAGTACACCTCTGGGGAGAATATTCCATGTTCCTAAATGTAGAATCATAGAACTGTAGAGTTGGAAGAGACCCTGAGGGTAATCTAGCCAACACCCTGAAGTGCAGGATGTCTGTATTTCAGGGCTGTGCAGTTGGTGCACTACACGCAGCCCTCATAGGTCTTTACAGCTCGCTCCCCCCAAATTTACCCCACTGGTGCTGCTACTATTGGTTTTACTGCCACTGATTTTGCTTCTGTTGAATGTTTTCATTTCTATCACTCCTGCCTGTCAACAAACAGAGTAGTTCCTTTGTCACCTCTGCACCTTGTTTCTTGCAAGGGTTGGCAAATCAGGTTGCTGACATAAAAAACAAACAAAAAACATTGTGGGACGTCATCTATATGCTTGGTGACCTTTTGTGCTTTTTACAAAAATAACAAAAAACAGAGAACTTTCTTCTCTTTGCCTAAATTGATAAAGGAATGTATTTGTCAAGGGAGGTTAAGAAGGAAAGTTAACAGCAGTCAATTTAATAGTGAACACCATATATTTCCGAAATAGCTAACTTTTACAGTAAGTAAGTGAGTAAGTAAGTAAGTAAATACCTGTGTGTGAGTAGGGGGAATATTGCGTCTCCCATATATCCCGAAAAGTGAGTCCTTTGCCAGAGAAACATTAAATTTCAGGTACATTGGGTGATGGATCATAATCTGGAAACGCCAGAAGAGGCCTGGAAGAATGGCTTGAATCACTTGAACTCCAATTTCAATTTCCCCCGTGTCTATTGCCTGTCCTTTCTGAAACACTATTTCTCCAGAAACAAAGAAGAAGAAGAAAGAGTTTGCTGTCATTTAAAAAGAATGAGAACAGTTTGAGGAACATGCTCAACTCTGTCCAAAAAAGTTTGAAGAACGTGCTCAACTATGCCCATCCCTTTAAGAATTTCTCAGAGGCATTCAGTGTATGCAGAGGAGAAGAGGACCAGAATCCCAAGTCCTCTCCAACTGCTTTTCCTATTATGCTTTCAACATTTGTCTGCAGACGGCCAAGCGAACCTAACAAAGTGGACAGTGTGGATGTAACAGAGAAGTCAAGAGTATGTTCTGTTGCTCCCCACCTCATTTTTCATCAAATCTGAAATAACTCATATTCCTAAGCAGCTGAGCCTGTCAAGTGCCTGAAAGAGAAGGATAAATATCTGGCTTAAATTAGCGTCAATTTGTGAACAGCTCCAAACAAGTCGTGGTTAAATTATTCCATCATCATCATTAAAATGTCCAAGCCTTTAAATAATCACTGCTCTGTTATTTTTATATCTTGAGTGGTACAGAAATTCTACGCCACTCCAATCTCTGAGCGCAGTGAAATTCCAGGGGTTCCAGGCTCTCACCAAGAGTCCTTGTTTCCTTTTGGAAATGTGGCACAGAAGAGACTGTGGTGTCTTTAGGATATGTGGTTTATTGACACATATATACAACCTGAGCCTACAACGCAGGGCTTTGCAGCATTAACGCCCCAATAGGACCTTGCTTATCCCATAGGTGCAGCCTTGGATTCAAACAGACATCAAACATTGTGCTCTGCCTGCTGCTTTGGTTCTCTGTCACATAACTCTACTCTAAGCTTCTAACTCACATTGCTCTATCTGTTGAGGGAGGGGCCCTACGCATTTGCCATCTAGTACTGATCCTCCTTTGATGATTGCTTTCTTAATGGTCCATTGCCTTTGTTTTCTTAATAGCTTATCACCCCAGGTTAATACCTCATCAGAAAACTAGCCTGGCTTATGTTTTAAGACTAGCACTCATTTTAGCACACCAAGCCTTAATTAAATTCTAACACATGCTGAATCCAAGGATTATAGTGTTCTGGCACCCACAAACTCATAACACTATAATTAAGTAATGTCTATGGGCTGCCTACAGACTTGCAACCTAATAGACTTTGGACTGCAATTAAACCATAAGAAAAGCAGTAGCATTCATAATTCTTCAGCTTTAAAGACCTTTCATATTTATTCATTTCCTTGGTTTGTTTATTTTAGAGCATTTGTAACCCAGTGCTCAGCCATGAAGGCTTGTAGTAAATACTTAATAAATAAAATGGGGTGGGATAAAATCAGTTAAAACAGGACAGTCCCTGCTTACAGAATCATAATCTAAAAGACATGACTCAACGGGGGAAAGGGAGATACTGACTTGAAGCAAACTTTTTACAAGCCATCATCCATAACGTTAAGCAAAATGCAAAAACATATTTTCTTATGCTATTGCCATTAAGTATGAAGAGTCAATTGCATTGTTTTAGTACAATAACTCTAAGGTCAAGGACAAAACAATGTGTTTAACAGTAATGGTAATGTTGGTCAGTGTTGACAGCCTTTAAATGAGATTGTAACTACCTTACTTTCTAAAATGAAAGTTTAAAGATCTGCTGTTCTGATGGGAGATGAAACAATATATTGTAGTATCAGGTGATATTATTCAGGCATGTCATGATGCTGTTATGGAAATGGTTCCTTCTTAGCAAAACTGTCCATCATTCACCCACTTGCGGCAAGCCTTTCTACTCTATAATTGTAAAGTAAAATGCATAAATCTATGAGCTGGTTTACAGTATGTAATCGAAAGTCGCTTTATCCTCTTTACCATTTTACACACACTGCCCTATAGTAGGGCTAGTCCTGCTTGAGTTCAAAGAAGCCCTCCTGAACCTCAGCATAAAGACACTCTGCACATCAGTTGCTACTGGTTGGGCTGATGGGTGCTCTTTGTCACATGCTACCTACTTCTCCATCCTCAGGTCAAGCTCCCCCCACCAAAGCTCAGAAACTCATTTCAAAGCAAGCCGTCCCCCTGCTCTGTTCTTCTTTATTGATCTACATTGCTGAGGCCCAGAATGAGGAAAAACTAAGTAAAGAACTGACCACCCATTACCACTATCTCAGAAAAGGAGTTGGTGCTGCTGTGGTCTAAACCACGGAGCTTCTTGGGCTTGCTGATAATAATAATAATAATAATAATAATAATAATAATAATAATAATTTATTTGTACCCCGCCCATCTGGCTGGGTTTCCCCAGCCACTCTGGGCGGCTTCCATAGAAACCAAAAATACACTAAAATATCACAGATTAAAAACTTCCCTGAACAGGGCTGCCTTAAGATGTCTTCTGAATGTCAGGTAGTTATTTATCGCTTTGACATCTGATGGGAGGGCTTTTGTCATTATGTTTCGTTGCACCAGAAGCAGTTTAGTTATGCTGGCCACATGACCTGGAAAGCTTTCTGTGGACAAATGCCAGCTCCCTGAGCCTGAAAGTGGAGATGAGTGCCACACCCCATAGTCAAGTTTGACTGGAATTAACTGTCCAGGGGTCCTTTACCTTTACCTGCTATCTCAGAGCTACTCAAATTTCAACCTCAAGCTGTTATTCACAGCTCACATTCATTCTCTCATTTGATAACCAGAGATTATTTTACAGCATCCAGAGGATGCCTATCTAGGAGAGCTGAGGAACCCGTGGCATTCCATATGTCACCAGACTCCAACTTCTATCAACCTCATCTAGCTTGGGCAATGGTCAGGTGTAGTAGGGGTGGAGTCCAGCAACCATGTGAGGTCTACAGGTTTCCCAGTGCTGCTGTAAATGGATGGATTTTGGAAGGCAACACAACACCTTGAATAATTTAGCTTTAACTTCCCAAAGGCAAAAGAGTGGGAAGCTCTTTTTTTATCACAATGGGTAGAATTCAGGATGTTTACACACAATAAGCTTCTCAAGCCCCTGGTTTAATGCTTAGCATTAATTAGTTGGTTATTTTTTTGCCATGGGTATTACTGTGGGAGATGGAACAGTGTGGTTAGTAGGTTTATCAGACATGGATCCCAATCTTATGCAAGTTTATTTAGAAGGAAGTCCCACTGAGTTAAATTAGACATATTGTCAAATAGATGCTCATAGGATCGCAGCCATAGTCTAAAACCGTAACTACACTGTCTTGGGAGTAAGCCTCAATGAATTCAGTCAGATTTACTTCAAAGTAAACTTAGATACCTAGGAAGTTGCCTTATACTGTGTCAGATTATTTCACTATCTAGCTCAGCATGGTCTACACTAGCCAATGTGGTACCCTCCGCTTATTGCTTGACTATAGTTCCCATCATTGCTAGCCATTGGCTGTGCTGGTTAGGCCTGATGTGAGCTGTAGTCCAACAACATCTGGAAGGCGCCACAACATACTAAGGATTAAACCTGGCACCTTCTGTATGCAGAGCAGGTGATCTTCCATGCTTGCATAAAATTGGGTTCTGTGTCTGGTATTTCAAGAAGCTTCTCTTTTGTCAAGTGATGAGCTTTCCAAAACAGCAATGCTTATTATTCTCTTGACATTTTCCTGTTCACTTCAATGCACCTTATATAAAATAAAGTTTTAAAATGTATTCCTACTATAAATGCGTTATCCTGCTTTTTACATCATTTTTGAGCATACTGACAGCAAAGACAGACTCCTAATCACTGATTGCTCATGGCTTCAAGAAATTGAAAATCTGAGCAGCAAAGCACCAATTATCCTCCCAGTGAAGTGCCTGTGTGCAGATCATCACTGATTCCTGAAACAATCAATCTCATTATGCTTCCCTGCTAAGCACCAACCATCAATAGGATGTCTCGATTTTTTAATCATAGTGCAACCTATTAAAATACTAACATAACCACATGCCAGAGTGTTCAGAAATGCCACCTTAAAGGAACCAGCCTCTGTCAATGTGCAGAATTTGATTGCCATCATAATTTCTCATTAATGAGTACTTATTCCTCCCATGATGGGGGACAATTCAAACATGTCAATTCCTTTTCCACCATCACCAGTCTGATTTGATAGCATCCAGAAAAAAGCTTCACTGCTCTATTCAGCTAAATGTGTAAACTAGCACATAATGATAAATGATGCTCAAGACTTGGTGCAAGATACAAGTACCACCAAGCTCCTTTGAAAGACCGATCAAATTCTCTGAGTTTGGGAAGAGAATTTGGCAACCACTGTCCTTTCCAGAAATAGAGTTAGAGTTCCACAACTATGATACCTCTCCAGTAACAGAGTTTGGGTTAATTAAGCAAAACAGCAAAAAATAATCTATGCTCATTCCCCTCTGATACCCTTTCTGTGCTATGAAGGAACACAAGCTGTCAAGTTATTTCCTAGAAGAGTCAATGTCAAAATGGATGCCTAGCAGAGCAACTTTTATTGCTAAGCACAGTCTAGAACAGCTGTATAGGTGACTGCCTCAGTTCGGTAATAGTATCATGTAGAACTGGAAAAGCAATCTCAACAGCTTAAACGAGGAGTCAACAAACTCTTTAGGCCAATGGGTATATTTGAATTTTTCATGTTGTGAGTGCCACTTCCCCTGGTTTTTTCTCTCTCCTTTTCCCCAATCAGGCCCTCTGCCACCCTGCCCAAAAGACAGAAAGCAACAAAGCAAGCAGACATGCAAGTAGCTTTTCCAAGGAATCTGGGTAAAAGTGAGATATAGTAGAATTAATCTGAGCTTTTAAAAGCTCAAAGAGCTGAAATGGAAAATTGGAAAGTATCACTTTTCCAATTTCCTCCTTCAGCTCTATGCATTCAAGGAAGTAAGAAGTAACCATCCTCACCGCCTCATGACCAAGGGGGGCAGTGAAGGGAGAAGATGCAGAGGCTTCGTGGGGACGAGGGGAAGACTTCAATGTCATCATGTTTGTGACCTCTGATTTAAGCATTTGAAAGAGAAAGGGATGTACCTTTTCTTTCTGTTTTATCAGAACCTTTCCCTCCGATGGGTGAGTAGGTTGTGTCCAGGAACTCTGTGCCTTTGCTTCCTTTACTGACTCCATTTTCATAAAGGTGTCCTCCAACAGGCTGTAGCTGCCAAGTTAGGCCAAATAAATGTACTGCTGTTAAAGGAGAGGGTGAGAGGAGAAGAAGAAAAAAGACGCACAGTTAATTTATGCCTACCTTTATTACATGAAGAAAAAAGGTAGTGGGGAAGCTTCTGCAGAAGTCAATTATTGTGTTTGGAATAAATTGGAATTCTAAGTATGCTAATTTCACCTTAAACTAAATGTTTAATTAGTTTCCGCACTTTTCTTTTGGAGATCAGCCAATACTAGATGATGAATTTCCTCAGCAATTAACAAAAATGCTTGCAATTCAAGGGACAAAGGCTTTGTAAGTTATATATATTGCATGGAAAGTTGTAACGCTGAATGTGTGGGTGAAATTACACACTCTACTGCAACCTTTTCAAACCTGGAGGCTGTTTCGCCTATGCAAATTGAAGCTAGAAGGGCACAGTATGCAGTAAAATGGTTTGGAGAGGGAGTGGAAGAAGGATGCTTAACCCTCCCATCACCTACTGCTTCTCTCCTCACTACCACTCCCTTGTACAAGTAACTCTCCTGCCAACATCTAAAACATAGGTTTGGAATCGGGGCTGGTAAGAGCCAAGAAAAGGATTAAGCAGTGTTCTCTTTTCTAAAGCTTCTGAGCTTCCAATCCCGGCCCTGGTTTAAACAGTAGTAGCAGAATCTGCGTTTTCATCCTGCGTTAAACTGATTAAAATGTTCAGAATTAGAGTGGGAAATGTAACCCCCTTTTAAAAAATGCATGCAGATAGGCTAATCGGTAAGGTAAAGGGACCCCTGACCATTAAGTTTTCCAGCCTGCGGTTCTCCATTTCCATGTCAGTTTGGCATTTATTAAAACAATAAATAAGTCCTCATGAGAATTCATCACTATTTCAGTGCAAATTTCTCCTAATATGCATGTGTTTGTATTAAATTCTGCCCAATACACATTTTTGCAAATCAGTTTATCCCTGAAACAATGTAAGTTATTTGTATGTTATTTTCACAAATATGTGCATTTTGGTACACACTACTTGGCTGGAAAATTGCATAACTCAGAAATGTTTGAATTTCAAAGGATGGCTGTGTTTCAGGTCTCTTATACTTTCAGAATGTGAATTAGGTAGGTTTACCTTTAAATGCAAACTGATGGAATTTATCCTTTATCCTTGGGTAAAGGTCGAAACAAACAAAGGTGCTCCTTCCATTAGCACCTTAGAGACCAACTAAGCTTGTTATTGGTATGAGCTTTCGTGTGCATGCACACTTCTTCAGATACACCTTGGGTAAAGGTATTATTTTGGCTTCTTTTTGCAGAATACAGAACCCTGAAAGCTGTTTTCCTAAGGCTATTAATTTCAGATGATTCTGGGTACACTGGCACACAACAAACCCATTTATCCAAAGGCTGCGTAGTTCCAAGCTGCATGCTGCTGCTACTTCTCCATGTCAATATGTCTGGAAAATGTGAGATGGAGAGGGGTGTGTTTGTGTAATTCCCACAAGAAATCTCACCAAAATTAACAGTTCTTGAGTCCAAGAGGCTCTGAGAGAAAGCAGTCACTGAAATCTCCTGGCTTCAAGAATTGCAATTCCGGCAGTGTGTTTTTTTCCGGGGGGGGGGGGGTACGCAGGGGTACGCATACCCTTAAACATTTTGTGAATCTAAGTGTGATGGCCTGGGAATCCGATTCAGAGGCTGAACCGGAGGAATCCCAGCCTGCACAGGAGTCCCCGCCTCCAGGGCCGGCTGAACTGGGGCAGGGCCTTGATTCTGAAGCGCCTGCACCTGTGCCGGATCCTCAGGAGCAGGCACCAGGTGAATCCACTCTGGCTCCAGAGGTGGTTGAGGACTCAGTGCCTACAGGTGAGTCTCCCCCTGGGCCCAGTAACCCTTCGGCCTCTCCTGAACTGCAGAGGCTCAGGGCAGAGAGGCGAAGGGAACTGGTTTCTCCCAGGAGGAGTGCTCGCCTTAAGGCCAGGAGAGGCGGGGCTCCTGGGGGCCGGGACCGCCCCTGGCCTCAGAGAAGATAAAGGCCAGTCAGCCCGGTCCCAGGTTGCGGGAGCAACGTCGTTGATGAGCTGTTTCGGCCAGCATCCAGTCCTGTTTCCCCCAGAGTTCCTGTCCTTACCCGGCTTCCTGCTGTGGACCCCACTTCGCCCGAGGAGGACTGTCTGCTGACCCTCAACTCAGGTCCTGGACCTCGCCCCACAGTAACCTCCCCCCTGGACCAGCACACTAAGTTTGGCCTCATTGAGGGGCAGTATTTTAATATGAGTAGGAAAATGAGGGTACCCCTAAACATTTTTAAAGAAAAAAGTAGATCATCCAGAATGATCCTCAAGTCCAGCCAGATGCAAAGTTGTTCATTATGATGAATTTATTTAGTTCCATTACTGACACAGAATCACAGTCTATGCTTCTCTGATTTGTCCTTGAAGAAGAAATATGACTAGCTGGTTGAAGCCAGCAAATGAAAAACAACAAAAGAATGAATGTTGCCATGGCAAGCTAACCCAGGAGACGACTTGTTCTGCAAACTATTTCATTTTACAGTAAAGACAGACTGATAGGTTTGTTTACTGCAATAAGCTGAGAGAGAATGGAATGGAGAATCCTGGAATAGGGCTGCAGGTGTTTAGAACACCGAACAGGAACTTCCACGGCAACTTTTTGTTGCATGTTCCATATCTAAAATAGTAGGCCACTCCCCTTCCCAGGGGGGCAGGGTTGCAGGCAGGCCATGTGCTCTCCCCGTGTGCAGCGGGGGGCGGGGCGTGGTGATGCCACCTGCGTCACTGGGCGTCCTGGCCATGTCACACCCCACAGCCAACAAATCCGGTCAACCGGGGGTGTGGCTTACCCAATTTAAACCTAAGCACGACCAAGAGCTCCCTCTTCTTCAGAAGTGGCCCTCCTATTAGCCAGAGTGAGGCAACCACCTCAGGCAGTAGGTTGTGTCATTTTAGGGGGTGAAACTAAATGACACAACTTACTTGCCTGAGGTTTTTCGACATGAGACATTAAAATCTGCTATTTTTCACGAAGAGTCGGACACGACTAAACGACAACAACATTATTTTTGTGTATTGGGCAACATTTAACATGGCAAGTCTACGTCTGATGAAGAAGCACATAAACTGTTCTCAGAAAACCAAATAATTTTAATTGCACCTTCTGAAAATGTCAGGTAATGCTTAATAATAATAGTAATAACAACAACTACAAATACTTGGCAATCATTTTAATTATTTCTTTGCAAAATTTATGTAAATGCACATTTTACTTACCAAGCAGAACTAAATTATACTAATTTAACCAAAGTATCTTTTAAATTCCCCTCATTTTTTGGATTTCAGAAACTGAAAAATTCAGCACACCCTAATGAGGAAGAATGTTGTTTTAAAGGCACCCCATTCTTGAGAGCAGTGGATGACCTCACAGTGCATATGGCTTCCTAAGCTAATACTAGCAACATTCTCAGTGCCAAGTGGAAAATAAACTAAATTGTCTCAGAAACTAAAGTCAGTCCATAGGTAAATTTATGGCAAAGATGCTACCCAAACTTTATTGCTTTATTAAAAGTCATTATCTGAGACTGCAGAGGAAGGCACTATCTGGCACAGGCTTAGCTACTGGAAGATAGGAAGATGCCTTATAAAGCAGGAGGGCGAAACTTTTGGCCCTCCAGATGTTGCTGGAATACAGCTCCTATCAGCCCTAGCTATTGGCCATGTCAGCTGAGGATGATGGGAGACATAGTTCAGTAACATTTGGAAGACCCCCACCCACCACCCCCACTACAAAGTATCAGATCACTGGCCCATCTAGATAAAACACTGCTCACACCAAGGACATGGTACTTCGTGTTGCACCTACTAATGTCTCGGCAAATATCCTCTCAATAACCCACAATATTCCTGCTCAGTTCCTGTTTGAACTGCCTTAGTCTCTCCTACATTGAACATGCCCCCTTAACCTGATTATATTTCATGGATGGCAGAACTGAGTTCCATCCCTCCATTTGGTTCAGAATAGATGAGTGGTACAAACAGCTTCTCTCTGTGAGGATGTTAGTGGCTGATGTGGGTACTCTTTTAAATGTTGCAGCTGTTTTATTTTGCCAGGCTCACACGATAGCCATTTTGTGTAATGTTATGCCCCCACGACAGGGCCCTTTCTTTATAACTAATAACCTCTCATTCTTCTTACCACTTCCTTTGAAGTTAAGTCCCTGCCTCCATCAACAGAATGTATTGAAGTGGAATGGGCAACGTGGAAGCAGTTTAAACCAAAGGGTAAGATAAGTAAATATTTTAAATGAATTAATGAATACATTATCAGACACTGCTTCATTTTTATGGATTATTTTTCCAAACCCACCCCCCAAGGCATGGATGGAATTTGGATGGTGAATTGCAATGTTTGGTTTTGCACCCGAACCAATCCATACTGGTGGTAATCATTTTATTTGTGCATTAGCAGAGCACACATAAGTGAGATGTGATGAGTCCCATTCTCTGTTCTGCCCCTGTTATTCCCTCTTCCAGGTCAAGAAGCACCTGTGTGTCAGCGATTGTGTGTCATTTTTACACGCCTAAAATGGTCGCTGCTTGTAATTATAAATCTATCTGTAGGCGTCACTCGTTTGTGGGAGATTCAAACACATGCCAGACATCTAAAGGTAAAGGTAAAGGTACCCCTGCCCGTACGGGCCAGTCTTGCCAGACTCTGGGGTTGGTGCGCCCATCTCACTCAAGAGGCCGGGGGCCAGCGCTGTCCGGAGACACTTCCGGGTCACGTGGCCAGCGTGACATCGCTGCTCTGGCCAGAGCCAAAGCCAGAGCCGCACACGGAAACGCCATTTACCTTCCCGCTGGTAAGCAGTCCCTATTTATCTACTTGCACCCGGGGGTGCTTTCGAACTGCTAGATTGGCAGGCGCTGGGACCTAACGATGGGAGCGCACCCTGCCGCAGGGATTCGAACCGCCGACCTTTCGATCGGCAAGCCCTAGGCACTGAGGCTTTTACCCACAGCGCCACCTGCGTCCCTGCCAGACATCTAGGTTTGTACAATTAAAGTAGATTCAATTGCTCTGCCCCTCTAGTACAAAAAATATACCTTTTTAAAAAAAGAAACAAACATACTTTTGTGGCTAGGAATGTGATAGGGAAATGCACTAAAAACTGCAAGATGAATGGATTGTTAATAGCAAAACATATAAACACCCTGGAAACAAATAAGGATGAATGCTCACTAAAAAGGAGACATTATCTGACCTCTGTAAGCTTTGTGCAAGCAAAGCAGGATGAATGCTCAAGAAACAGGTTAGCTGGAAAAGCTCTGTTTCCATCCATATCTATTTTCTTCAATAAACTCACCCTTCCCTTCCCTGAAGTATGAGTGTATTGCCTACACATAGTTTTTTCACATCATAAGGACCAGGCCTTTACATAAATGAGAATGGGAAAAGGAAGTAGGCAAAGTCATTCTTCCCTTAACAGAGGAGCTCTCAGCTTCATGGGAGATGACAGAGGCCAATGCAACCCTGTGGATGAAGCTGTAGAATCTGCTTGGGGTGCCTCCATCTTCCATAATGCCTCCACTACTGATATAATTGAAGTGTTGCATAGGTAATGCTTTTATTAGTAACCCCTAAATTTTACCTGTCATCTTAAGGTCTGAGTGGGTTGCTGTGCTGTTACTCTTAATGTGGCGATTAAGGTAGCCAGACACATAGAAACATAAGAAGCTGCCTTAAACCGAGTCAGACCACTGATTCATCTATCTCAGCATCGCTTGGCAGGGGTTCTCCAGGATTTCAGGCAGGATTCTCTCCCAGCCCCACCAGGATTGAACCTGGAGCCTTCTGCATGCAAAGCAGATGCTCTACCACTGAGCTATGGCCCTTTCTCTACTAGGTACGAGAGCTCAACAACTGACGTATGTAACTGCATTATGCTGCTTTTTTATTGTTTAATGAAAAGAAAACCTTGGCATGTGTAGATAACATATTATTTATCTTTCAAATGGTGTCATATATTTGGGAAAGAGACCTGCAAAACTGCACATGGGTTATGGTTCTCTCCGTAGTAGTAGTAGTGCATTTTTATTTTTTTATTTTTGCAGATTACATTTTGTAAACTGGATTAACCCACCATCTGCTACAAAGCCAATGATTAAATTGAATTTATTCTTATCTACCTTCTGTGTAAGCACAGCTTGTCAACTTGTGTTCTGCAAAGTTTGGCAGCGAACAAAATATGAAGCTTGGCTGAAACACAAGAGACTCCCTACAGTGGATCCATGAATTAAAAATAAAACATAAATCAGTGCAGTATGTATTTATCAAGCCAACGTGACTTATCTTCCAGGTGAGTGGAGGAGATGGAACCGGTAAGAAGAGTTTCCAGATGAACAGCCTGGGCCAAGTTGTCCAAATGACTTCTCCTGGCAAACCATATTACATTTCCCTTAAACTAGGAATTATAATTGGGAAATATCACGGAAAGGCTGGATTCTTGCAAACTAGGTCTGCTTGTTATTGCATGAGAGGATACTTTGCCCAGATCTCCTCAAACCTGGGAGCCAGCCGTGCATAAGATGAGCCCTGTTGCATCAGGCCAAAGACTATCTAGTCCACTATCTAGTCTTACAGTGGCCAACTAGATGACACTAGGAAGGCCAGAAGCAGGACCTGAGCACAACAGTACTCTCTTCCCTTGAAAATCCGAGCAACTGGTATTCAAAGGCAAATTGCTGCCTTCAACTGAGGTAAAAAGTTAAAGGTAAAGGGACCCCTGACCATTAGGTCCAGTCGTGACCGACTCTGGGGTTGCGGCGCTCATCTCGCTTTACTGGCCAAGGGAGCCGGCGTGGCCAGCATGACTAAGCCGCTTCTGGTGAACCAGAGCAGCGCACGGAAACGCCATTTACTTTCCCGCCAGAGCGGTACCTATTTATCTACTTGCGCTTTGACATGCTTTTGAACTGCTAGGCTGGCAGGAGCAGGGACCGAGCAATGGGAGCTCACCCCGTTGCGGGGATTCAAACCGCCACCTTCTGATCGGCAAGTCCTAGGCTCTGTGGTTTAACCCACAGCGGCGCCTGGGTCCTATTCAACCGAGGTAGAACACCGTTATTGTGGCTAATAGCCAGAGGGCTTATCAATACTTCCTCTTGTTCCACTGCTTTCCCCTCTAACAACTTTCTCCACACCATGCATTATGTTACATAGCTCTATCATGCCCCCCTTACTTTTCTTCTTGGAACTTTTTCTTGGCCGTGCAAGAAAAGTGCAAAAAAAGGGGTGAATTATACAGTGGTACCTCGGGATGCGGGTGGAGAGAGCTATCAGTTGCTACTAGGCATGATGGTTGTGCTCTGCCTCCATAGTTGGAGGTAGTAATGCTTCTGGATACCAGTTGCTGGAAACCCCACAAGGGGAGGAGTTCTGCCCATGTCCAGCTTGCAAGATTCCCACAAGCATCTAGTTGGCAAGTCTGAGAACAGGACACTAGACTATTGAAGATGAGAGGCGGAATGAGACAGGCTTGTGAAGAACCATGGATGTCTGCCTTTCCTGCTGTGACAAGCTCCTCTTCCCCCTGGTCTCCCAGGACAAGGAGAGGCATGGAGGAGGAGGAAAGGCAGCCACACAGGCACACTCTCAGATTGCTTGGGGGAAAACCTCAGAAAGGAGGGGACTCTACTAAAGAATTTTCCTATGTTGCCAATTTTGTATTTTCCTTTCCTTCATTCCCTTTTTATGTTATTTGCAATCACAAGTTGTAATGGAGCTCCTCTTTGCCCCTGCTGCCCTCCACTACAAATGCCCCCTCCAAATAATGCTAGGCCATGGTGTAGCAATTTCCCAAGGAGACATGGGGTGGAGTTCCACAGAAACCACCAGTGGAAACAGAAGAGGTAACAAAGGAAACACCACTGATTAATGCCCCTCCCATAATTATACATAACGTTCCCCATTGATAAATCAGAAAAACAATTTCCCCCAAATTCATGGTATGCATTGGGGGTAGGCAATTTTCAGGAGAGGAGAATGATTTTTTCCTTAGTCTCTCAGATAACCTGCTGGAAAAGAGTACATGGCAGGATATATATTAGCTGTCATTTAGCCTACTATAAGCACAAAAGGCATTTTCTTGACCAAACTTTCTGAACCTCAGAAGCACATTAATATTTGTGTATTTTTATTCTACATTAACTTGAGGACTTTTTTGTGTGAAGAGAAGATTCATAAATACAATTAGTGGGCACTAGCTGTAGGATGTTGCTCTAGTTTGCAGAGCACATTTTCCCTTGCATAGCTCAGCTGCTATGGTCCCTTGTGATATTCCATTATTACAAGGTTATATTGCCGTTATTGACCTTTATTGAGACGAACTGGGAAGATGATCTTTCATCTAATTGCTGTGCAACTAATTGAATTAAAAACTGGCAGCCTATTCAGCTCAGTGTGGTAGACTGGGTGCTGATGTTGGACAGGAAGAGCAACATTCATTGGAAGACCTTGGACCAATAATTATCTTATTAGGCAAGTGTGGGCCAATAACAATCCCCCAATGTAAGCCATATCACAGGATGGTTATCAGACTAAAAAAGGAAAAGCTATGTATTTGTTTAAACATATATATTGCTCTCAGCTTTCGGGATAAATCAGATGTAGGAAACCTTTGGCCTTCCAGATATTGTTGAACTACAACTCTGGAGAGCCCCAGCACACATGGCCAATGGTCAGGGATATTGAGAGTTGCACTGCAACATATGGTGTGCCAAAGATTCCCCATGTTTTGGATAAATGTGATCATGTATGTTCTAAACCAGATTTCCCCAATGTGATGACCTTCAGATGTTTTGCAACTCCCTCCAAACCCAGCCAACGTAGTAGCCAGCAGTCACAGATTGTGAGAATTGCAGTTCAAAACATTAGGAGAGCATCAAGGTGAGGAAGACCCTTGCAAACATATGCACTGACATTTCTCCAAGTGTGCCATTCCTGCAGTATCCCAACATAAAGATCACTTTTGTGGTGTACTCAGGTACATCAGCAAATGCAGCCGCCTCAGCACTTAACTGTCAATTGCACCTCTACTCACGTACATTTCCCAGGAAGTAAACTCTGTGGATATATCCACAGGGCTTTCCTCCAAATTAAATGCAATGATGGCCTTGTAGCCTATGCTATTTGCTGTGATGATGGAATATTTGCTGTGGTGCTGGGCTTAAGGCTCAAAGGCCTAAGACCAGTCATGGATCAAGCACCAAGTGATGATTTGTTAGGAGCTGACAGATCTGTGTGGAGCTCCCTTGCATGGTGTTACAAATGAAAGGCAACTGCCTTTCGTTTGTAATTTAGGCAGCTTCTCAGTGAAGCACATTCATGTCCTGGACAGACTCTACCTACTGGTCACTGGACGGGTAGGAGTATAAGAGTGCTTCCTGCCTCAGTTGTGTCTTGTCTGAACGACAAGGTCTTCCTGAACTCTGATGTGGTTGTATTATTTTTATGGGGGTTTTTTGGCTCTGTCTCCTGGTTTCCATTTCAGATTTGCTCTTTGGTTCTCTTTGGCTTGTCCCATGGCTACTGGTTCTCAGCGCATGGCTCACCCATGATCCAGCCTTGAAGTAACTATCCACACTGCAGCAATATCCAGGGACTCCTAGTGCAAAAGTTAAGTGCCAAACAACTGGGGATGAGGGAGAAATTCATTTCAGTTTGCATTTAAGGGTGATCCTATCTAAGTTGCACTTATGAGTGCAACTTACAGAGAACTGAAACAGCCATCGCTTGAAATCCACACTTCTCTGAATTCTGAGATGCACCTCTAGCCAAGCATTTATGCAACACTTGCATAAAAACCACACATTTTAGTGAAAATAACCTACACAATTGCATTGTTTTAAGGGGGATAGCTTTGCAAATATGTGTTTAATGGGCTAAATTGCTTACAAACGTGTGTATTAGGAGAAATCAGCAATAAGATCCTGATGAATTTTCATGAGGACTTAATGGAAAAATATTGCAAGCTGATGTGGAAATGCGGAAAATTGAACTTTGGATTGGAAAGAATGAGTAACTAGGAGAAAATGAAATTGACATATTCGTCTATCCCTACACCATCTTTGGCATTCCCTAACCCTATCCTGACAATGAGGCAATGAGGCACCACCATTTCAAAGATCCTACAGTAGAATCCATAGAATGTTTGAGCTTTGTGATTCATTTCCAGCTCCACTTAAAAGTTATGTGGAGGATAAACACTGAGGTCTGGTGGTTATTTTGCCAAGCGTAGGATATGGTGTGTAAAGTACAATCCTTATGCAGGTGTACTCAGAAATACGTTCCACCCTGTTCAATAAAGCATTTCCCCAAAGAAGGGTACACTGGATTGCAACTGCTTAGTGCAATCCTGTGTATGTTTATGGGGGGGGGGGGAGTCCCACTGCAATCAATTAGGGTAACATCTCAGTAAGTGTGTTTATGATTGCAGTTTTGGATGATTAAACCAGTCAGATTTATTGACTGAAAATCTTCTGATTGGTTAAAGCGTTACTGGTTGATTGGATAGCAGTGGATCATGTTGTTGTTTTTAAAAAATGAATTATTTAAAATTACAAGTATTTACGAAAGCAGAAGTTTTTATGTGCCTTGCCATACAAGATGGAAAAACTGCTTCTTCTAAGGTAACCTTTGCACTGAAATGGATGTACAGCATCTAAATATTATGGGTTGGATCCAGACTTAGTCATACTTAAGGACATAGGAATCTCACTGGATCAGGCCAAAGGGAAACCTAGTCCAGCATCCTGTTCTCACAATAGCCAACTGCTTAGTAGAAATCAATGACTAATTTAGTGGGTTTACTCTAAGTAGAATTAAGTGTCAATCCAGCTCAAATAAAGCCTGTCTTTTAGTTTAGAATGATTGTTTTATTCTTATGAAAATTTATCCTGATACAATCAATCAAACAAAAGCCAGATGATCAATTGACTAAGATAAGGTGATGGCTTTAACAGAATGGCTTCTCCTTCCTTTTCTTTTTCGCTGTAGCAGGGCATACTCCTACTTGTGTTACCAGCCAAGGCAAATTTTTAAGATTGTGTTAGATCCACAGCATTAAAATGCTTAAAAGATTTCCACAGGAGAGATAAATTTCTCTCAGCCACAAGACAGACACATGAAAGGGATTTAAACTACAGGAAAGTAATTTGAGATCAGATAAAACATCTTAACCAAATGAGGAGTTAGCCAAATAGAGTAAGGTTGCCCAGGAAAGATGGAGAATTACTTTTCCTGGATCCTTTTCATGAAGAGCTTGGATAAAGATTTAGTTTAGGCACAGCAAATCCCGCCTCAGTTACGGGATTGGATTGAACTAGATTATCTTCAGGGTTCCTTTGCAGCTCTTCAATTCTATGTCCTGACTGACTCTTAAATATTTGACTCTGAGAAATTACACATACTTGTAGCTTCTTTCCCCTCCTCCCTCAATCAGCAGCTCTTCTAACTAGTAAACGGAAAATGTTGTGCAAGTGAATGGTGGATTTCAAACACCACATTAGTAGTGGGGAACCTCTGACACATGGGTCAAATGTGGGTCTCCAGTGCCAACTGCCCCTTGCGACCACAGCTGCCAACTTTCAGATTTGAAAATAAGGCATCAGCAGCCTCAAAAATAAGGGATTAGCAGCTTCCCCTGTCCCGGGGACAGTCTACGGGATATCTAACAATCCGGGATAGCAGCGGGAAACGGCACTGGAATAAGGGAATTCCCCACCAAAAAAGGGAAGGTTGACAGCTATGCTTGGGACTCTCCAGGCCATGCATCTATCCAGACAAGATATATTACCAGAGTTGAAGGACACAATGCAGCCCACGCTCAGGGTGTGAAGCAGAGGAAAGTTCTGAGGGTCAGAAATTGGGTCCCTCAGGCTCTCCAACTCTGATGTAAAATATCAGCCACAGTGGAATGACAAGGACTCCAGGGGTAGAAAAATCTCTTCCCCCCCCCCCAATGCAATTTGTACTGAGAGGGAAGAACAGTGTCCACCAATACACATGGAGGCTTCCCTCCTGGTGCAAAGAGAACTTTGGAGGAGGAGATTTTTGGTTGGACCACAGAAGGCTTAACCTCCCCCCTGCAAGGTAATAATTCTGCGAGCCCCATGGATTCTATTTAATTAGAAAATTCACTGCTTCATCAGGCATAATTTGAAAGATTACACCATCCGAAATACAAATGAGAGTTTGACCTTTCAGGACGAGCTGGTCAGTGTTAGGGACTAGATAACCATTAGGAAGCAACAGGGCGTTTTGCTTGCCCTTTCAGAGTGGCAAAGAGGATTTGTTAAGCACCTATTAGCATCTAGCATACAAAACAGCATCTTCCCACACCTATCAATCGGTTCTGAGGACAAGAGAGGAAAAGAAGACCAAACATATACTGCCTAGGACAGTGGAGAAACGTGCTTGCAGACAGAAGTGTAAAGGTTAGGCAAATGGATCCCCATGGGTGTGAGTACAACAGAAGACATTTCACTCCACAAATACTGCTTTGCTTTCCATAAGGCATCTGCCCTTTTAATCCTCCTGGCATTATTCTATTTCTATGAGTTGAGTTAACATTTATTTATTCTCCTCTATTCTAGCATGAGGATTTCCGAAAGGTGTGAGCAAATGATTAATTACGGATCAATTCATAATGACCAACCCTTTGATACTCTCCCTTGGAGCCTATGAACAAAGCAAAGATGATGAAGAACAGCACTGCAATAACAATAATATAATCATCATCAACAACAATGGGAACCTAATTAATCTTGCATATTCAAACTTGTTTTTTCAGACTCTGTTGTGACCTACCATGGCTTGCTGTACGAGTGAACCCTACAGTAGCTGATTTCTGATCCAGCCGAAAAGTTTGCAGAAGCTCCTTTGTTTTGTCTTAAAGCAGCCCTTGCTAACCCAGTGCCCTCCAGACCTTCTGGACTATGTTCAGCCCCAGCCAGCATTATGCTGTGGAGGTGGGGACAATCACAATTTTGGATTAAATGACTTTGGTTGATTACTACAAATAAGGTTCTTGCTTTAAACATCTGCAGAAAGAAGCAATGCAGTTCTGTCCTATAAAGCATGAAGGTGTATTTATGCATTACTGAAATAATGGTAACACTTACTGCAATAAAACATGCTACGTTTAGTCCAATATATAATGTACATTGCTGTTATGTTTAACACGTAGTAAGTTAACGAAACACAGACAGCAGAAAGGACCCCTATGATTTGTTGCTGGAAAAACTATGTTTCTGCCTCCAGATGTTTAAAGGTAAAGGACCCCTGACAGTTAAGTCCAGTCGTGAATGACTCTGGGGTTGCGGCGCTCATCTCGCTTTACTGGCCGAGGGAGCCGGCATTTGTCCACAGACAGTTTTTCCGGGTCATGTGGCTAGTATGACTAAGCCGCTTCTGGCAAAACCAGAGCAGTGCATGGAAAGGCCGTTTACATTCCTGCCGGAGCGATACCTATTTATCTACTTGCACTTTGATGTGCTTTCGAACTGCTAGGTTAGCAGGAGCAGGGACCGAGCAACGGGAGCTCACCCCGTCATGGGGATTCAAACCACCAACCTTCCGATCAGCAATCCCTAGGCTCAGTGGTTTAGACCACAGCGCCACCTGCGTCCCATCTCCAGATGTTTACATTTCTGCAAAAGTCCTGTTCATTTGCCTGAATAGTAGGGATGGCAGGGGCATGCACATAATGTTGCAATGAATGTGGCCTGTTCAGACCATCACATGTCAAGCATGAAAATCTGAAGGTTATAAGGTTGGTTGATTGAATGCATTTATAAGTGTCCCTTCAATTGGAAGCCTTGCCATATCTCTCCTGAAGAGGAAGCCCCACCTGCAGGTACACTGCAGGCAAATCTTCAGTGCACCCCTCCATCACGATTTTAAGCTCTGGAACCTGAAGCTAAGTGGCAACCAAAGTTAGGACCATTCCTGCAGCCAGTTCCTTATGCACAAATGTAACTTAAAAAAGGAGGAATGCAGACTGACTCTTGTTGTCAAATAAACATCCAGTTGATCGAACTTAATATCAACTCAAGCAACAGAAGAATGGTTTCCTTAACTAGGGAAGATTGGTGAATTTGGCGGAAACCGGAGAACTGCAGCAATGAAAACCAGGGAAAGGGTTTGTCTAAAGCAGACATAGACTGTATCTACAATGATGAATGATTCTGCACTTGCTGTTTCCCCATGTTTCCTACATTGCATACTGCAGGCGGTCAAATTTCCTAAGTCCAAGGATCATATTCACAATACATTTATTATGGAAAACCCTGATACTGCTTTATGACCTCCATGGTTTTCCCCAATCCCATCCACGCATCACAATGCTACCCTCCCTGCGGCCAGGGAAAGGTGGCAAATATTGTTCATGATGCATAGTGGAATTGCATCTTATGTGGATTTTAGGGTCCAAAACCAGAATATAAAGCGAAAATTGCATATAGCCTAAATTACCTTAAATTACCTCTCCAGTCTGGCTGCAAGGTGCTGCCACTTGTTGCAGAAATACTTCATTGCATTGAGCTTGATTCCTTTATATGCAATTTTTATGCATAATTTTGCATATAATTAGTTTTATTGGAAGAAACAATACCTATCCAACAGTGGATGAGAAGCTTCAATGTAACCAGGTGCTTGATGGATGAGGATGCCCAGTGTGGGCAAAGCTCTATCAAGTTGGAATTGTGAAATCTCATGTATAAATTCCTCCATCTCTAACCACCATGAAAACACCTGATTTGGTCCCAATTTCTTGTTTGTTTGTTTGTTTGTTTGTTTGTTTGTTTGTTTGTTTTGCTTCCTTTAACTCCCCACTCCCATTCCTCCTCTTGCCCCATATCTGCCATTTTTATTTTGTGGGTCTACTCTAGTAACTGCTAGTCTGGACCATGGGCATAAATTCTCAGCCATGGAAAGTGAGAATAATGACAAAGTTTTGGGAGAAGATGAACTGCAGATAATAAAACAATGCTGCACATTGACAAATACTGGACAGAATGGAAAATGATGCTGTCCTACACTAGCTGTAATCTTACACAAACTTACTTGTGAGTAAACCTCACTGAACTCAATGGAACTAAATACAGATAGGATTGTGCTGTTAATTGCCCTGCATAATACTCATACAAGCAGATTAAGTGAAAAAAGAACACCAAAATGAAACACAAAGCTTACCAATGACATATGCAAGCAGCAAAGCCAGTGTGACTGTAATAGCTGTTGCACTCAAGGCAGTACACTTCCAGTTGCAGCATCTGTAAGGTTTGTTAAAAGAGAAAGCTGGTCTAGAAAAAGTACTTCTAGGAAGTGGCCTGGGAGGCGGCGAATAAACAGTATTGGAAGTTAAAGGGTAATTCTGACTGGCGGCACTGAAGATAGCTGACGAGCCAGATCCATGCTTAAATAGGAAATGCCTAGGGAAAGAAGACAGAGAAGCATGTTGTAAAAGCAAAATTAATGTCTGCACAAGAAAAAACACACCCTGTGGTTTAAATACCTTTTGCCTACATGAAATACATGTGCACTAGAGCAGCTTTCACAAGCTTGGTGCCTTCTACATGTTGTTGAACTACAACTCCCATCAGCTCCAGTCAGCATGACCAATGGGCAGGGATGGTGGGTATTGTAGTCCTACAATATCTGAGGACACCAGATTGAAGAAGACTGATCTAGAGTAGGTGCCATTGTAAACAACACAATCCTAGACATGCATACTCAGAAGTAAGTCCTACTGTGTTCCTAGGTAAATATGTTTAGGATAGTAGTATAAAATGCTCCTTTTGGCCTCAGCATGCAGTTTTCAATAAACATAAGCTGGAATCCATGCAATATTAGTGTGTCTTTTCCAGACTCTATCTGACCACAACACAGCACATGCATGATCTCAAGCTGTGCAGGATTCATCATTGTAGGAATTTTGAAAAGGCAGTATCAGAGTTCGTAGGATTCCTAGATATACAGTGGTGCCTCGCAAGACGAAATTAATCCGTTCCGTGAGGCTCTTCGTATAGCGGTTTTTTCGTCTTGCGAAGCAAGCCCATTGACAGCTTAGCGGATTAGCGCTATTAGTGGCTTTTAGCGGCTTATCAGCTTAGCGGATCAGCTGATAAGTGGCTTAGCTGCTTAGAAAAAGGGGGGGAGGAAAAAACCCCCGCAGGAACTCGCAAGACATTTTCGTAGGGAAATTCGTTTTGCGAAGCACCTCCAAAACGGAAAACCCTTTCGTCTAGCGGGTTTTCCGTCTTGCGAGGCGTTCGTCTTGCGGGGCACCACTGTACACAAACAGAAGGGACAAAATGTCACAAAGACCTTTGATGATAAGAATCTAAAGGATGCTCTTTATTCTGCCCATGCCACCATTTCTCAATGATGTGTTTTAAAACATAGGAATGAATTTTCACAAATAACAGATTTGGGGGCAAGTAGCATTTAAGAAACAGATGCCCCCAGCCTTCCCAGGTATGAAAAGGGGCAAAACATTAAGTGTTCCAATTGCATATGAAATTTTGTTGTGTTTTCCTGCAAAATTCTATTCAACACAGTTACAGCCTGATCCTAATCCTCTGGATGGTAAATGAACACATTCTGAGAGTGGGTTTGGACTTTTCACCAAAGTTCCTCCAGCTGCTAGCTTGGCATCTTCCACAGTTGGCTGCCAGGTCACTTGTTTGCAATGTCTTAAAGCCCTCTTAGAATGAAACACAGAGACCACAGCACATATGGTAAACTAATTTAATTTTAGACGCATGTATTTCACAATATACTGTAAGGAGTTACATAACGATTGCTATATATGTGTGTATGCATCTGTTTCTCTGACACATTACATGCACATACACATCCTACACATGCACACATACACAGGTACAGATAACAGGATAATGGAATCTTGAATGTCTAACCATGTGGAGATGCACTGATTGAAACAATTCATTCTTCCTTGGCCCAGATAAAACTCTGCTGTGGGTAATTCTAGAAACATGTGGGCAGATCCACATGAGGTGAAGCAGAGCCACAGTACAATGTTCCCAACACTGGTGTCAATGCTGCTTACTTGGACAGGATGGGGGCAAGGCTGGGGGCCATATGGATGCATCAACATGGGTGCTAACACATATCCGGCACCTATATTCGCATACAACCTTGCCACCCCCTGCTGTGATGTGCGTGCCTCAGAGGGTGCCTCTGTGGCTCCACCACCCATTATCCATGCTGCTACTGACAGCCATTTGTCACTACTCATTTGCCTAGATTTTGGAGCATGCCAGAATAACCTGATGCAATCAATGTTCATTTATAAAACATGTATACTATTAGCGCTGCCGCCACCACCACTCCCCAACAACCCTGCCTTTGACTGAGGAATCCACAAATGCAGTCAACCAGACTAGCAATAGCAAACGTGTCTTTGGAGAATCTGGTGAATGGTTGTCCCAGAACAAATCAAGAGATGGGACCTTATCTCTGACCTTGTGCTGTGCACTAAAGGTATTAAGAAGCAGTAGGAAGTCTCAGGGCAACATCACAAATGAAATCTGCTCCCCTGCTCCCCTCATCTTCAAATTTGTGCTGAGCCTCAGAGATGCTTGGAAGCAGCAAGAGGCTTCAGTGGTTCCAAGTAAAACCGAAGCTGAGCCTTAATGTGACCTCAAATTAGACTCTGTCCCAAGACCTCTGTACATGAGATGTGGAGGGTTGTTGGAGACCACAAAAAATAAATAAATGGCTCTCTCAAAAGTGTTGACAGAATTTATGGATTCATGCCAACGAGGGAAATACTTGAAGCTTCTCCCAGCACTTTATTTCTCTGCTAGGAAAAGCTTCACATATGCAATCTAATTGTGTCATGCTGCACTTAAAAGTCAAGAGCAGTGGGAGAAAAAGGTGTATAAAATTAAAAATATGTGTGTGTGCACATAAACACATACACGTTTTATATACAAATAATATAACAAATTAATTTGTCAGTATTTTTAAGCCCTAGGCAACAGCTATATATTATTTATGCTTATTGGTGTGTCCTTGGGATAATGGGATAATGGGGATAGCAATGGCAGGGGATCACACCCAAAAGTGCAACCTAGAGCATAATTTTCCCTTAGAATTTTAAAGGAGCAATAGTAAGAACCATAGCTCAGTGATAGAGGATCTGCTTTGCATCCAAAAGGTCCCAGGTTCAATCTTCGGCACCTCCATGTAAAGCTAGGTGAGACTCCCATCTGAAATCCAAGAGAGCCATTACCAGTGAGTGTAGAGAGGTGTGAGAAATCTCTGGCCCTCAGGATGCTGCTGAACCACAACTCCCCATAATTCCTTGGTAATTGGCCATGCTTACTGTGGCAGATGGGAACTGCAGTTCAAAAACATCTGGAGGGCCAAGGGTTCCCCCTACCTAGTATATACTGGGCTAGACTGATCAAAGGTCTGGTTTGGCACAAGGCTACTTAATAGCTCTAGCCCTGGGTTTCTTATATCTGAAGAGACTAGCATGTTCAGTATGCTTAACAGTAATAATTATATTCTGCTAGAAGCATCTGACCTGATCTGTTCTGTTGCTTAGCCAAAAGGAGTCTGTCCATAAATTGTTATTTACAACAGTCTTGCTGTTAAAGTTTTCTTCAGCTTATCTGTTTATGATTTAGTGAAGTTTGCCAAAGCATTTGCTTTCTGGAGTTAGCCTGTTTATTCAGCTGTTTCGGCTACCAATAAAAATAAAAAAAATCACTATACACATGTATATAGATAATCACAGGAGACTATATAGTGCTATCTCCTGGGGCTAAGAACATTAACCAAATTATATTACTATTTGATGAGCAGCAGATTAAAATGAAAAACTGTAACCAAAACATTTGAATATGCAATGGTGCCCAAAGCTTCCTGGCATATTTGTGTGTATCTCCTGATTTGGACAACATATTACACATTTTAATAACTAACTAATAAAATAACTAATTTTAATAACTCAATAACTGGCTAAAAACAAGGCAGTGAATGGACTGGTTTTAGGCTGACTTGACAGCCCAAATGCGTTAATGTTGACAAAGTACAATGCACTTTCTAAGTAAGAAGGGTTGATATTACCCTTCATTCTGCATATATTTATCTTTCATGTGGTGCCAGATTTGACATGTGGTGATGATGTGCCTATATTAATAAAGGAAATATTAAATGGGGGGGCAGTGTGTAATGCATCTGTTGGAGGTCAGTAACCTTTCTAGGCCCATGAGCATTTGGGGTCTTAAGTGAGTCTTATGACTATCACTAGCTCTAGGCACTTCAGAAGAATAAACATTGAAAGCCACAGAAAGCTGAAAGAGGAAGTGGGGAAGAGAGACACTTTTGCAGGTTCCTTCTTCAGCTCAATTTATTTTTCGGGGGGGGGGGAGAATGTATTTACCTATCTCATTGCCAAATAAGGTAAAGGTGGGAGGTTCAAAGGTTTCATGGGCATAAGACGATGGCCTCAAGGGTACCAGTGCTCTAGGTGCATCCATGTTTGGTTGGAGACCATGAGTTCATACTTCAGGTGTTTAGATTTGGGGGACAGGGGTGAATGGCGTTAATATTGCAAAAGATTCATTTATCCATATTTTTATCAATTGGCTCATAAGGCCAGGAAAAGATAAAGATACGGCTGGGCCAGGAAAAAACCCTGACATAGACATTGCATCAAATTTGTTTTTTGTTCCTTTTGAACATGGTAGCTAATCTGTGGGCCTCTAGTCTAGCCCCCTGCAGGAATCTCAGCTAAAGCATCCATCACAGATGACCATCCAACCTCTCCTTAAAAACTTCCAAAAGAGTCCATCACCTCTCAAGTGAGTCTATTCCACTGTCCAACATGCCAAGCCAAACCATGGGAGTTTACATGCTCATGCTAAGCACTGGGGCTTATGGAAGTTGGGAGTCTAACAACATCTGGGGACCACATGTTCCATGTTCCTGAGTTAATGTGACAAGTCATGTTTTTTAGAATGTGGCACCAAGACAGTGGCTGCAGATCATCACATCTTACATTGGAGCTTCCCTTATTCCCTTATTACTCAATGGAATAGGGGAAAGAACCATCATATAGCTTAGGGCCTCCGTAACAGTAAATGAGAAACATGTATTTGTAAGTTGCATTATTGTCCAATATTCCCAGATTGCACATCTAGATCTAGACCACCTTGCTGGTTTTTCAGAGCCCTTAGACTTCCAAAATCGGTCTATGTGTATTGGGCACATACAATCCAGAATTCTAGCCTAGAATAAAGTTTGGGGTTCTTAACACAGTCCTATTGGTTTCTTCCTTTGTAAAAATAAATATCTAAGGGATACATAGATGTTAATGGAAAGATTTATGATGGCTTCAGGGTTGGATAAAGAAAATTCTTAAGCATTGTGGCTCATTTACCTAAGATTTCTATCCCTACTGTTCAGGAATGGATGGGAGTGTCAACTTCAGTTTGTCATTTTTCCAGTGTTCGCTTCAATTTGTTGCATTTCCATATCAGTTTCAGATTATTATTAAAGTCCTCATGAAAATTCATCAGCATTTAAGTGTGTATTTTTATAAGCAACTGATTCTAATAGCATGCATTTTTGTAAGTTAGTCTTTACTAATATATGCATTTTTACAGACACTTTTGCCTATTATATACATTTCTGTATATCTTTTTTGGTTGGAGAACTGCTTCACAAAATTTGATAAAGTACAAATTTTGAAGGATAATTAAGGATATTTTTACAAACTACTGTTTCTAATATAATGCATTTTTGTAGGTTAATCTTTACTAATATATATTTTGAAGGATAATTAAGCTTTAGTCTGCATGTTGTTTCAAGAGGTGCAAATTATGTAGTTTCCATTTTAAAATGCAAAGCAAACTTCTTTCCCCTCCCCTACAATAGCTGAAAGTTGTTTACAAAATCACACAAAGTAGTCAGTGAGACCATGTGGTGAACTTTATCCCCAAACATGTTGCTACCAAACTGTAAATCTTTCCCCTCTGATTTGAATGCTCTTTCCTTTATCTTGTGGGCAGAAGTCCTAGGCCCTTTATGTATAAAGTAGCAAAATGCTATAGAGGGAAGGCTTTTGCAAAAAGAGGGTCTTACATTTCACTTGGCACGAGGGAAGAGACATGGTCCTCCTGATTTCTGGTGGAAGGCAATTCCACAGCCGAGGGCCAGCAAATCCCCCACTGACTTCTGTGGGATCAGGATCAGGACCACAATGTGGAATAAGGAAAAAGGATATAATAAATTCTTGTTGGTCTTTTTTTCCCATTCACATTATTCTTTTTTATTAAAAAATGCTTTAACAGTTTCTGGATAGAAAATGGCAAAACTGTTTTAATTCCCCATTTTCCTTTTAAACAGAAAACCTATTGGATTGTTGAACATTAACATGAATGGCTTGACATGCACAACACAGATTACTTTCTGCGATGCACAGCTCAGAGAGATCACTACAAAAGAGGCAACAAAATGGTAAACTCAAATCTGTTATTAAGGCTATCACAATAAATAGCTTGCAATAATTATGTTGATTCATTGCTGAATGGTAGTTCAAACACAAAAAAGAATAGTACTAAAATGACTTGAGAAAGCATGTCAATCTAGAATTAATTTTGATGGATATCTGTTAAAATATAGATTGTCAATGTGCAGTTAAGAAATTAAATATGTATGATTTCATATGTATTCTTTTTTAAGGAACTCTAAGATGACTATGAAACTGCATCTCCTAATTACTGGAAATAACCTATTAGAGAGCTCTTGGTTTATTATAGTGCAGATATTCTATTGTAAAGAAAATGTAAGCTATTCTCAAAATTTCTTAAACATATTGGTGTTGTAAGTTCTTTTGCTAGACCAGCCATGGCAAATGAAATATGTTAGGGCTTATCCACACTTCCTCTTGTGCTGCTGCTTTTCCCCGAGGAAAACCACTCTTTAGCACTCAATCGGAGCAAATGGCAAGAGCAGGTTTTCCCTGGGAAGGAGTGGGGCAAGGGGAAAACCGCTTGGACCTGTACCTAGAAAGCATGGGTCCAGCAAAAGAATTGCTCGGACCCATGCTTTCTAGGCACAGGACAAGTGGAAGTGTAGACAAGCCCTTGGAGCCCACCCATGCCAGGCAAAGATGACAACAGAATCCAGGAAAAGAGAAATAACATATTGTCACACGTACAAACCTTTTAACAAAACATAATTGACATAAAATCTCCATTAGGGAACAAGTACCACGTCAAAATATTGGTCTGTCTGGTTCAGTATTGTCCACATGGACCAGCAGCAACTTTCCAGGACTTTCAGACAAGGGATAGTCCCAACCCAACCTAGGGATGGAACCTGGGCTCTTCTGCATTCAAAGCACTCTACCACTGAGCTAAAGCTCTTCCCACAGATATCTGCCAACAAAATCTCATGCAACTGATTAATTTTTAACAGCAGCCTAAAACATAGAACTGATCTGGTCCCATTGGTTCTCATGAATGTGCCTTTCTGACTAAACAGAAATTCTGAAATCTACACATATAGCGACAAGCCTGTGGTTTAATAGCACAGTGAAATGGTGCTTCCATTTTTATTCTGTTTAAACTTGATAACAGCCTTGTTTACTTGGAAGGTAGTGGCCTTGCTTCTAGACATGCCTTTGTGCTGGATTACAACAAGGCGGAAACACATCTAAAATCGCCCAATGCATCTAAAAAAATGTCATGACACTTTTTATAACCTCCCACCCAAAAAAGAAAGGAAAAGTGGATTATGGATGCATAAGAAACACACAAAGTTACAAATGGACTCTTACATAGTATTGGCTAGCAGCATTAAAACAATGACAGTGTGGTGCAATGAGCAAAGATGCAGTGTGGTGTAGCGGTTAGAGTGTCAGACTATGTTCTTAGAGACAAGGGTTCAAATACCCACTCTTTCATAAAGCTCAGTGTGTATACACACAATGAGCCAAACCCGGAAGTGACCTGAAAAAATCATAAGGACATCGCTGAAACATCACTAAAAGGTGGAATGGGGGCGGAGTGGAGCAGGGTGTTTGCAGGTTTTTTCAATGGGTTTCAGTTATACGTGATTTCACCAATGTACATGGTGCCTCGGATCATAACCCCCACGTAAATGGCGCCTGCTTGTATATGTGATAAATAACTGAAGAAATAAATTTATGTGAAGTGACTGACAAATACATATAACTTTTACTTCATCCTGTTTTGTAGTCAAGACATTTGAATCTTTTTTCATATATATAAAAAAACCCACCACCATTTGGCAGTGAAAAATCAGTACAGGGGTTGTCAAACTGCACTTCTATTCCTCAATGTGCCTTTTCAAAATGTGATGTGCCACAAGTGAGGTTAGAATTATTATTTAATTAGACAGAAAATGGCATGTATAAGAGGCATGCCAGATATCAAGCCAAAAGGATTTGAAAAATGAAACAGCATTTCATTATTACTTTTTTGGGTTGTTGTTTCATTGTAATAAAGAAGATAAAAAAGAACACTGGAGAAACGACTCATTAACCAAGTGTCACGTTGGTCTGATAAGTGTCTTCGAATCTTCCAGTTCAGGAAATCTTTTCAAGTCTTCTGACTTATGCAGTTGTGTAGGTTGCCACATTTTCCACAGAGAGTAAGATGTACCCCCCACTCCACTCCACAGGTGGGGAGCCTGTGGCCCTCCAAATTCCATTGGACTCCAGCTCCCATCAGTCAGCATAGCCATTGGCCCAGGACTTAAAGAGTCCAACAATATCAGGAAGACTGCAAGTTCCCCATCACCAACCAGGGTACATATAATCCTTCAACAAGCTAAACACGCTTCAGGTGTTTTGAATTACAACTTTCAGAAGCCTCATCAAGCATAGACAAATGTCAGGAATGATGGTAGTTGTAGTCCACACCACCTGGAGGCACCAGGTTCACTCATATGAACTTGAATGATCTTGAGTGCTTTTCGCATTATCACAGACAATCCTGGGCAGCAAGACAGACAACAAAACTCAAAAGTTGCATTGATGAAGTTTTATTGTATGTTGGATTTGAATGCTGCTATTCTGCTCTGCTGTTTTCCTAAGTGTGATTGTACATAATTTTATATAATTATATTGATTCATGTTGGACGTCACCCCAATAGCTTTGCTGAAGGGCAGCCTATTGAAATAAGAAAACCTTATTTTAAAAATCAACAGTCCAAAAAGGTACTTGCTCAAGAAACAAAACAATAAAAGGAGCTGCACACCCACAAAAAGTGATCTGTTGGGGAGCAGACAACAACACTATAATGCTGCATCCCTATGATTAAGCATGGAAGCAATATCACACACACAAAATCAACACACAAATGGAAACCACATAGACAGAAAACCTATTCGCCTCCCCCCCAAATTCTATAAATACTGAAAGAATGCCAAACAAATCCAAGACACTTAAATCACATGATTCTACTCACACAGAAACAATGAGATGGTGTCTACATTGTGGTGGTGGCTGAATACATACAAGATTACACCTTTGTACTTCATATTAATTAAATGCTCCCCCTCCCCTGTTCTGTAGTCACAGTCATTAATGCCAGTTAGCATCCCCACTTCACCAATAAAGCCTGAGGAAAATCCATAGTTTAACTGCTCTAATTATAGGTACAGCAGGTTAATTAAGAAAGAAGGAAGTATACTCTGTGCATGTGAAAAAAATAATCAGAATCCCCCATTGGTAAAGATAGCAGCACCCTGGCAAAAATATGAGAAATCCACTCTACAGCAATTTGGAGCACGACTGTCCATGTGGCTGTCTCCGTTTTGTGGAACATGTTGAGATACAGCAAGCGCCCACAATTCATACTTTCAGAAACAAATGAAGTCATTTTGTTCTGAAAAGTGTTACCAACTGGATGTTTTTTTAAAGGTCTCAGCCTTGAATGTTTATTTGTAAAAAAATACATTGAGTTGTTGGTGTTGTAGTTGTTGTTGTTCGTATTATTTTACAACCAATTTTAGTTCATTTTATTGAATGATTCCTAATCACATGAAGATGTGTGTGAAAGGCATTCCAGTATCAAGAACAGCAGATGAAGGAATAACAAGGACTGTAGCTGACAGATGTGATCCAGAATCCCCTTGGCCTACTATGCCAGATGGATCTCCATAAAGACATGGGGCTTATTATAATTCTCAATGGAGAAAGCCTTGTTATGTGTTAGAATTTAGAGGAGCCTGTGGGAGGCAGGGGAAACCCAACCTAGCTAGGATGGGCCCAGCTTATCTAGCTATTATCTCGGGGGTCTCAGTATTCAGTCTTTTACTTATGATAGTTCCTTACTATTTAAGTGTTCTTAGTTGTGTTAGCTTAACAGAAAACAATGGAAGTATTCCACTCCATGTGGAGAAAACTTCCTTCTCCGACTTTGCCTGTGGCAGCTCATCTGAAATGGCGTGGAAACAAAGTGATACAGCTGGCTACCTGAAACTGATAGTGTTGAACTGTTAGCCAACATCTAGCCAGTAGCTTGAGGCACTCCTCCCCAGGGCCATAGTCATGAAGAGTTTTAAGTATGGAGGAGGGACTTCAGGCCTAAACTCCCTCTGTGAGTCTCCTAGTCTCTCCATCTTGCTCTTAGGCCTCTTCCTAGGCCGCAACTGATTTCCTGGTCATGCTTCTCACAGGCCTTGCTCTGAATCACATGCCTATCTGGAATGTGTCCTTGAAATGGAATGGAGCTCTTGCTTGTGTAAAGGTGTACAGAAATGTCTGCCTTTTGTGTAGCCTGGAATGTAGCCTACTACATTAAGTTTAGAGTGGCATTAATTTTTTCAACCATATTCTCTTGCCTCTGGCCCTGCCCACCATTAGAATGTCCTCCCGGAAGATTCCTCATGAGGCAAGGTAGCTCAAAAGGTTTCCACACCCTTGGTTCAAAGTCTCCTTGTTTTAAAAGCAGAACATTACTTTCTATGAACCTGGATGACTCCCAGGTTGAGCTGAGCTGGGTGGGAATCTGATCCAACAGATACAGTGGTACCTCGGGTTACAAATGCTTCAGGTTACAGATGCTTCGGTTACAGACTCCACTAACCCAGAAATATTACCTCAGGTTAAGAACTTTGCTTCAGGATGAGAACAGAAATCGTGTGCTGGCGGCATGGCAGCAGCGGGAGGTCCCATTAGCTAAAGTGGTGTCTCAGGTTAAGAACAGTTTCAGGTTAAGAATGGACCTCAAGAACGAATTAAGTTCGTAACCCGAGGTACCACTGTAATTGGCTGAATAGTTCCTGTTCATTAAGTCTTGCTCATTTAGAGAACAATTATATGTATATCTACTCAGAAAAAGGCCCATTCCGTTCAAAGGGCTTACTCCTTGCTAAGTGCATTTAAGACTGCAGCCTTAATCGTGACACAAATACAATGTAGGAGACAATAAACTTGTAGACTTGAAAATTGCTGCCAAGCGTCTGCTGTGAGACAGGTGAGGTAGCAAATATATCTTTGAGAGAAAGAAATGTTTATTTTGAGAGGCAGCAATATTAGAAGGCTTGCATTGGAGACCTCTGTCTGTTAGTAATAAAAAAATAAACAAAATTGTCACCGGGGTGTGGACAAAGTAGAATATTTCCCTTCCCCAAATCCCAGCACAAACAAAAATGAAAGCCTTCCCTGCACAAAGCACATGTCAGGTAGAAGAGTGCACTCTTTCTCCTGGGATACTAGTTTTCTGTGTGGATGGATATTTTTAGATGGAAGAACATTTAAATTGTTGAAGTCCAAGAAAAGGACTGCTGCTTGACAGTGCTGTAAAGCTGACCTTGGGATGGGTTGCAGCCTGATTAGGATGGCAAGATGAAAAAGGGACAGGGCTCCTGTACCTTTAATAGCAAGCTATACCTGATGAAATTCCAGTTCTATAAAACCCTTAAAGGTGTAGAAGCCATGTTCCCTTTTCATCTGACCACCATAGGCCCGACCTGCTGCCTGTTTACTCAGAGGCAAATCCTACTGATTTGTGCCCCATTCCACTCCATTTATTTGTCTACTCAAACTTTTTGGTTTAATTTTGTAGTCAGAAGTAACTCTTGCCATCTTCACTAGGAATTGTGCCCTTGTAAAAACGTTTAGGACTGCAACCTTACATTGCAGCCTTTGTTGCATAAAAGGAAGAATTTCATCAGGTGTTGTTTCCCATGCTACATCAGTAATTAAGTAATTAAGGCTGCAATCCTAACCTCATTTACCTAGGAATTAAATTCGACTGACTTCTGAATTGACACGGTTAGGATTCTGCTGTAATGCACCTATAGCTTATTCCCAAGTAAATTCACATAGGATTATAGCCTCAAATATTTTATCAAACTATTTGGGTGTAGGTTAATTGAACAGGAACTGATTTACAGTGATATGGATTTGTGGTGAAAATTAATTAAAACATTTTTATTTGAGGTGATTTGGAAATGGAATTAATTGGCTTGCCTTTTTGAAATTTACATGTTAGTAATTATTTCTAAATTTGAATATATACTTATAAATTAGCATGTGGCATTTTTAATGAAAATTGTGTTCTCGTTTATCTTCTTTTTCAGCGGTGCATGTCCCCTATTTCCGGGGATGCATAAGTGGCAACGCTGTTTCTTAAATAAACTTTTCTACTCCTGCGACTTTCTGGATCATGACTTGAAAGTACATTAGTCTATAACATGTTATATAACCTGCTTTCGCCTCTCAGTCCTGGCTGAGCTGCAGAAATACTCTGTATTCAATAAACAAAGCAAAACAAAGATAACCAGTGTGTATTTAAGCGACTTAAACAAACTTGAAATGAACAGAGAACAGGAAAGCATGCTCTGTTGAGTCGTTGAAGTTTTAAGGATCCTATAAAAACAATAAGCACATAGAGCTATGGCTGTCAAAGATAATGACAGTACAGACCCTGTAAATCATCAGTCCTGAACAATTAGAGCAAAGTGTCCATAAAAGCTGAGAATCATAATTTTTTTTTTGTGAGAGAAAAGGGAACAAGCCATGGGTTGGCAACATGTGTGAGTGATTTATCATGATGGAGAGGGAGACATAATGAATTCATCTAAGGTGAAAATAAGAAATTGCCTCTAAAAGGGGCCTCTTAACCTTTTTAATGTTATCCTAGCTCTGCTATCCTTTCCCACAAATTGCTGCCTCTCTTTCACCACTCTGAAAGCACTAGTTTTTAATAATAGGGTGCTGTTAGATTGTGCATGTAAACTAGGAATTTACCCTACTTTAAACTGGAGGTTATAATCCTAGATCCATTTTGGCCGGAAGAGTGGTATGATACTGCATTAAATGTATAACACAGATGGGGCCTGAGCGAAATTATGTGTAACTGAAAAAGCTTTGAGAGTCAGATGCAGACTTTGGCTTCTCTGCTTGTCCTGGCCAGCAAAGAACTCCAAAAACTCTCTGGCAACTACAGTTCTCCTCTGCCCTTGAGCACCTTCTTGCTCAGCAGTTCACCCCTAGTTCTGCTAAATTCTTACAGTGGTGATTCCCTGTTGGTTCCTTCTCAGTTTAGAAGAATATCACAGGACAAGCCCCAACGCTTTCTTCGCGGCCTACAGCTTCCTTCCCCTTCCTTCAGGTAAATGGTGAGAGTAGCACTCATCCAAGAAAGGAACACGAGCAAACCCCAAACTATTTCCATCGGGGAACAACTTTGTTGAGGCCTTATTTATTTATTTATTTATTTAAGCATTTCTGCACTGATGCTGCAGTAGTCTGAAAGGTTAGCAAAACTAAATTGCCAATGGCGGTGGGGCTAGATATCTCTATCGGCGAAGGGTTTCGAGATGCAGTGATCCTCGAACCCCTTCCAACCTACGCCCCATCCCAAGGGATGAGGGTAGGAAGAGCAAGGATTACACACCTCCGTCATTGATGCTGTGCAATGCCAGGCCCATAGGCAACAAAACCGCCACCATGTGTGACTTTTTTGTCTCGCAGGGGATTGACCTGGCTTGCGTGACGGAGACCTGGGTACGGGAAGGCGAAGTAGTCTCCCTACATGAGATAACACCCCCAGGTTTCTCTGTCCTCCATCAATCGCGGACTGTGGGTCGGGGGGGAGGAGTAGCGTTGTTATTCCGGGAGGATTGCTCTTTCAGAGCTCTGCCATCACTGGCGATCACCTGCATTGAATGTTTTGGTCTCGTGTGGGGCACCAAGGAGAGCTTGGCTGTCTGGCTGGTGTACCGACCACCCAGCACACCTGCAGCCACCCTGTCAGACCTGCTGGAGGTGGTGGCGGGCTGGGCCTTGGAGTTCCCAAACCTACTGGTTTTGGGAGACTTCAACGTCCATGCCGATGCTGCTCCCTCCTCACAGGCTCTGGACCTAGTGACTTCCATGGCAACACTAGGGCACTCCCAGTTTGTTTTGGGCCCCACTCATCAAGCAGGCCACACGCTGGATCTGATATTTGGTGCTGGCATAGATGGGATCATGCTCCCCGCTGTGGAAGTGCCATGGTCTGATCACTACGCTCTGAAAGCCAAGACTGACTTCCCGCTCCTCCCCGGCTCAGGTGGCGAACCTATTTGGGCTCGTCCGCAAAAACTGATGGATCCTGATAGATTCCGACAAGCCTTGCGGAACCCTGCTCCTCCTGGCGACTCATTAGATGACCTTGTTGAGGACTGGAATAACCGGCTCTTGGCAGCCATTGATGAGATCGCGCCTAAGCGCGCTCTGCGACCCCGTCGAAACCAGGCACCTTGGTTTACTGAGGAGCTCCGGAAAATGAAGCGGGATCTCAGACGGCTAGAGTGAGTATGGCGACGGACTTGTGACGGAGCCTCAAGAACATCTTATAGGATGCTTATGAAAGCCTATGAGATGGCTATGAAAGCTGCTAAGAAATTTTACTTTGCAGCTTCCATTGCATCCGCTAGCTCTCGCCCGGCACAACTTTTTAGAATAATTAGGTCAATAACATCCTTAGGAGGACAACCAAATTTAAGCATAAATTTGACCCACAGCTGTGAGGCATTCACGAGCATTTTTGCGGAGAAAGTCCTGTTGCTCTGCCGTGACCTCCCTGCCAATTTAGATACAGTGACTGAACTGGAGGCCCCTCGACTGACTTCAGGTCCAGTGTTAGACCATTTCGATCGGATACTCCCTACTCATGTGGATAGATTCCTCCAAGTTGGTAGGCCCACCACCTGCCTCCTTGATCTGTGCCGATCTTGGCTGATTAGGGAGTGTCCAGATGTTGCGCGGACCCCCCTGGTTGAAATTATCAATTTGTCCCTTGACAGGGGGACATTCCCAGGGGAACTGAAGGAAGCAGTGGTGTGTCCACTATTAAAGAAAACTTCATTAGATCCCTTAGACCTATCCAATTACCGCCCAGTTTCAAATATTCCATACCTGGGTAAGGTAATTGAGAGAGCGGTTGCTGAACAGCTTGGTAGGTTTCTGGAGGAAACATTGGCATTAGATCCATTTCAGTCCGGTTTCCGTCCTGGTTTTGGGATGGAGACGGCTCTGGTTGCCCTAACAGATGATCTCCGTAGACAACTGGATCGAGGCGGGTCAGGACTGCTGATCCTTTTAGATTTGTCAGCAGCCTTTGACATGGTCGATCATGATCTTCTGGACCACCGCCTCGCAAACGTGGGGATACAGGGCATAGCCCGTAACTTGTTGTGCTCTTTTATCTCTGGTCAGAGTGCGGCACTAGGGAGGGAAATGTCGTCGCGCCACTCCTTGGTGTGTGGAGTGCCGCAGGACGCAATTCTCTCCCCGATGCTTTTTAACATCTTTATGCGCCCCCTTGCCCAGATTATCCGGAGCTTTGGGCTGGGCTGTCACCAATATGCTGATGACACTCAGCTCTGTCTGCTGATGGCCACACCGACTCGGCCCCGAACACACTGACCAGATGCTTGGAAGCTGTGGCTGGATGGCTTCGTGGGAGCTGATTGAAACTAAATCCTTCGAAGACAGAGGTCCTATGGCTAGGTCGGGATGGCATGGGGATGAGGGACCAACTCCCTTCTCTTTCGGGGGCCCAATTAGTGCCATTGCCTTCCGTTAAGAGTTTGAGTGTAATCCTTGACGCCTCCCTTTCCATGGAGGCGCAAGTTACAGCAACAGCCAAGGCGACATTTTTCCACCTTCGCCGCATCAAGCAGTTGGTCCCTTACCTTTCCCGCCCCGACCTGGCCACAGTGATCCATGCGACAGTCATCTCCAGGCTTGACTACTGTAATTCGCTCTACGCGGGGCTGCCCTTGAAGCTGTCCCAGAAACTCCAGCGGGTACAGAATGCTGCAGCGAGGCTCCTCACGGGGTCTCTGCCATGGGAGCATATTCACCCAGTGCTTTTCAAGCTGCACTGGCTCCCGGTGGAGTACAGGGTCAGATTTAAGGTGCTGCTTTTGACCTTTAAAGCCCTTCACGGCCTAGGACCCTCATACCTACGGGACCGCCTCTCCCGGTATGCCCCACGGAGAGCCTCAAGGTCCATAAATAGCAACACCCTAGTGGTCCCGGGCCCTAAGGAAGTTAGATTAGCCTCATCCAGAGCCAGGGCCTTTTCAACTCTGGCTCCGGCCTGGTGGAACGCTCTGCCTCATGAGACCAGGGCCCTGCAGGATCTGATTTCTTTCCGCAGGGCCTGTAAGACAGTTGTTCCGCCTGGCCTTTGGCTTGAAGCCAATTTGATTCCCTCCCTCTCTTTCTTTTCTTTCTTTTCCTTCTCCTCCTGCGATGAGGCTACATTTTAATATTTTAATGTTCCATTATTTTAATGTTGTATTTTATTTTTGTTTTTAAGTTGCAATCATTCATCTTGTTTTTATTATTGCTTGTAAGCCGCTCTGAGCCCAACCTTGGCTGGGGAGGGCGGGGTATAAATAAAAAATTATTATATTATTATTATAATACAGTGGTACCTCGGGTTAAGTACTTAATTTGTTCCGGATGTCCGTACTTAACCTGAAACTGTTCTTAACCTGAAGCACCATTTTAGCTAATGAGGTCTCTCGCTGCTGCCGCACTACCGGAGCACAATTTCTGTTCTCATCCTGAAGCAAAGTTCTTACCTGAAGCAATATTTCTGGGGTAGCAGAGTCTGTAACCTGAAGTGTATGTAACCTGAAGCGTATGTAACCCGAGGTAGCACTACAACCTAACAACACAGAACATAATCAATACAATATTTACTGCATTTGCCTTAATATACGTAAAGGCAGAATATCCTCTTTTGAATTCAACCTTTTGAAATTGGGTGCACCTCCAACATAATGAATTCAAAAGAAGATATTCTGCCTTTATGTGGTAATTTGAGTACATGTTGTCCCTGACATTGCCTGTAAGTGCGTAATAAAAATATACTCGTACTAAGGCATCTAATCCCTCCACCCATTTTTCAAGCTGCACACTACCAGCTTTCCAACTACTTCCCCTTCCTTCAAAGCCACAAAAACAAAAAATGTATTGGGCATGGTGGGAAATTAAGAAAGTGGCTAGACTCACTTTGCCTGTGGCCATTGCAGCCAGGTAAGGCCCCTAACAGGGGAAATGACACATCAGAGGACACTTTGCACAGCTCACCCCCCCCCAAAAAAACCCCCACAATCCTGCAGCTGGTCCTGCTTAGATTGTAAGCACTTCAGAATAGGAACATGACCTTGGTCCAACCACTGTCCCTCAGCCTAACCTACTTAAGAGAGCTTTTTCCTGGACAAAATGCAAAGGGGGAGAACTATGCATGAGCTCCTTGCAAGATACATCTACAGTATATATTTACATATCATGTACAGATATGGCTGTTGATAATGATGACTGCGACAACAGTTTGATTTTCTTGTTAGAATCCCCAGAACTGAAGCATGAGGTAGAAATATAGGAAATAGGAATAAATATAACCATTTGTAGGAAGAATTGTCCAGTCCTGAAAGCTGTTACAAACCGCTGTGGTTTTAAGAATTAGAATGAGATTTTGAAGGATATAAGCACTCAACATGTGCATTCTGAATTATCTCTGGTTATTATAGGGGGAGATGAATTAATGCCTCTAAATCTACTTTGAGATTACAAATGTTCCAAATAAAATAAAATAAAAGAATCGGCTTAAACCTATTAGATAGATTTCAGTATTATTATACAAGAAAGATTTAGCACAGTGATACATCTGCCATCAAAATGCGTCTGGTTTGATTGTAAAAGAATTTTGTTTCCTTTCATGTAACTTTGAGAAAAGCGGGGGGGGGGGGGGAGCAATGCACTGGTGTTTCCTCTTCTGCCATCAGATCATTTGCTGGAAATAAACTGAGAAATAAGGCAGTTTTCTCTACAGTGGTGGAGAAGAAATGCCATATATAAAGTAGCCCCAGGCTACAGGGCTGTTTAAGCAGAGTCTGCACTGCCGTTCTTTGGAATAATATGATAGGTCATTTAGGGTAACTGTTATGGACAAATAACTGGTATCCACCATTATACCACTTTTCTCTGTAGTGTTCATAGTTCATTGGCTGGCCTAGGACCAGTTACCCCCCAGGGTTGTGGTGGTGAAGACAAACAGGCGGGGGCAGAGATAGAGATACAACTCTGTATGCTGCCTTAATCTCCTGAAAGAAAAGGTGTTACGGGAAAGAATGATTTTCCAGTGCATGAATTTCCCTTCCCTCTTCTCTTTGTCATTGCCAGAAGATGAGATTAAACACTTCTCTCTGTGTTTTTAAGCATCCCTATGACATCTTAACTCAAGTAACTGTGGTTGGTTTAAACTATGGCTTGATAACAAGCTAGGATTTAAAACCATGGTTTGATCCTGGATTATTCTCAGTAACAACCTAACTCAGTTCCCAGAATTTGCGCATCATAGGAAACTATGGTTTGTCAAAAAGTGACACTGGAAGCTTTGAAGCTTTTCTTTTGGCATGCAAAAAAGCGGGAGGGGATGCAAGAGCCTAAGGCTTATGTGAGTTCATTCATGATGCATTTCCCATTAAACCCAAATTGGTTGACTAGATGACAAAAAATTACATGTCAGTATATAAGAAAACCTACATTTAATACCTGATCCCCAATATTAAGCTACCTTTTCTTTGCTTTATTTAGTACATTTGAATCCTGTTCCACTACTTTTATTCAATAATGTTTGATTTATTTTTAGCATTTCTAACAAATATTTGATATTCTTTCTGCAAACTGCTTAGAGTTCTTTTCTGATTAAATGGCTTATAAATCCTGTTAAATGAATAGTTTCACATACACTTTATTTTTAGGTCATAGATATGTGCATTGTAGGTTTGTACCTACCTGGTTTCTAGTGGTATATTACTATTCAGGACCCAACTGTTATGGAGATGCACTGCGTCCTGCGTACTGGTTGGAGGGGGCGGAGCAGCTGGGCTAGGTTGGCTGCGGGTCGTCATTGATCTTCCCTGGAAAGAGTCAGCTGTTGAAAGCGGCTTCCTGCTGCAGGTACATGTGTGGGGCGGTGGTGGAGGTGGCGGCAGTGGTCTGAACGTGAACTGGTTTCGTGGGCTTCCTGGCATTTCTAAATGTGGAGAGACATCAAGGGGAGGGGGCAGAGAGAGAAACAAGAGAGCCGGTTATTATTTTGAGCAACAACAGAAGAATAAAGAGTTTCCATGCCTAATAGGATTACAGCATTTGTCATAGAGAAAGTTGCGATCAATCTGTCTTGGAAATGTAATTTTAACTTATGAGTTCACGAAATGCATGCATACAAAATGGAGAACATCCACTGATTTGAATCTGTATGAAATGCAGTCAATATAAAAGTTAGTGAAGTGACTTATGCAATTTCTCCTAGGCTTTCTATTTGGGTTTTTTTTTATGCGGGGGTGTTTTTTAATAAAGACGAAGAGTCATAGGCTGAGAGTGTGTTACAGCTCAGATGCCATGTGATTTCATCAACTGCATTTCGGAACATAACTATGAAAGGAACTGTAATGTTTTAGAAATAAATGTCTTTCTTTCAAAATCGAAACAGGAGAAACCATCCAATTCATCTATCACATTCATATAATTTAAACCATGGGTAGGCAAACTAAGGCCTGAGGGCCAGATCCGGCCCAATCGCCTTCTAAATCCAGCCTGCGGACGGTCCGGGAATCAGCGTGTTTTTACAAGAGTAGAATGTGTCCTTTTATTTAAACTGCATCTCTGGGTTATTTGTGGGGCAAAGAAATTCGTTCATTTCGCCCCCAAAAATATAGTCTGGCCCCGCACAAGATCTGAGGGACAGTGGACCAGCTCCCTGCTTAAAAAGTTTGCTGACACCTGAATTATAAACTCTTTCAGTAACTAGTAGTCTGTTCCATGGAATAAGGTCATAAACAGTTCTGAAATTGTGTTAGTCCAACTGTGGTGTCTAGCAAACATGCCTGCAAAGGAATCAACGGCTAAGAGAAAGGGATTGAGAAGGATATTCGCTGAAAAGTAAGTGAGTAACGAGGTAAGAGTTTCTTGTGCGAAACTACTGTGAATGGATTTCTGTTAAATAAGCCATGAATATTAATACATATATTTGGCCATGGGGTCACGAAGAGTCGGACACGACTAAACGACTAAACAACAACAACAAAATATTAGCAAAACTCAGTAATTAGTTTAACTTGAAGCATCCACAGCTACCTCAAAAGAAGTGTTGTTTTTATTTTTTATCATTATTCACTTCATTTCTATACCGCTTTATAGTTTTAAGAAAAAAATCTCAAAATGGTTTACAACCTACATTAAAACATCAAAGCAAGCAAGAACAAAGCATCACAGAAGAAAGTCAAACTTAAAATATACATTCAAGGCAACTAAGAGAAAATTTAAATCTTATCTCAAAGATTTCAAAACAAAACATTACAAAGGAGGTCAACTACAAAATCTATATAACATTTCAAAAGAAGACATTACTATAGGAAGTCAAATATAAAATGCACATTTAAAACAGCATAATTAGCAAGAGACTAAAGTATTCACAAGCACAGAACATATCAGCTGCTGTTACTGCCAATCCTGCCCATGGTGGTTCATGGCGGGCAGCAGCTATGGAAGCTCAGGCTCAATGACCTGGGTCTGCAATAAGGGACACCCAATATCGATCTTTGGCCTCTTCAACAACCTCAGCTTCTGTAGCTGGAGTCAATCATTGCCCTCAATCATTGCCAGGTGGTGAAAGGTCTGCAAAGTCTTCAAGGACTCACAGCCAAGGAAATAAAAAAAAATATTTAAGATACAAGTCTGAAAATCAAGGTGGGAGTTCACAAACTGATCTGTCTAAGAAGACTCCTAGAATGCTTCATGAGTCCCCCACTTGCTACCAAGTGTGGCTTTCCTCAGTTTATCAGCTCTTTTCCATTTATATTTTGTGAGACCAAAAGCTAAATGAACGGGGCAAGGCAAGAATAGTTAGTGCATAGCCCCAGGAAGTTGCTCAGAAGGAATGTGGTCCTCTGGTTGGGAAAAAGATGCTGCTCCTTAAATCTCTGCATTGGTTTCCTGAATCAAGCACAAATTCTTTACACTTAAAGTCTTCTATGGCCACTTCTCCCTTATGTCTCTGTTGATACATCCTGATACACCACTACCTGTGATCTGTGCTTCTCCTTTTCCAACATCCATCCTTAATCATCCAAAGCTCTTCTGATCCCTGAAATTACTCCACCTTCTCTCGCCTGCTGGTCAGCTTGCTTTGAACTGCCTCCCAGAAGACTTAAGTGATTCCACCTCTTTATTTTCTCTAAATTCCCCCCTAAACAGAAATACCCTTTCAGTGAAGTTTTTGGCACAATACCTATGCCTCACTAAAACCGGGTCCCCATCCACACTATACATTTAAAGCAGCACCATACCACTTTAATAATACTGAGAACTGTTATGGTGCTGAGAGGTGTTGAGATACCTGTATCCCCCACAGAGAGCAACATTTCCCAGAGCATCCTGGGAAGAGAGGTTAATTCTTAAACTAATCTGAGAACTGTAGCTCTCTGAGGGGAGTGACTAATTGTCATTGCAAGAACCACAGCCAAAATGTCATTGATGACTTGCAAGGCAAATATCAATACCATCAAATCCAATTATTTATTATCATTGATGTGCAACATAAATAGATGCAGCATGCTTTAATTCTGTTTTACTGTCATGTATGGAGATGGTGTCAATCCAAAAAATGCAAGCAAGATCCATCCAACTTTCATGACCAATCTATGGCAGGATTAAAGCAATACATTATTGCCATATGACAATTAGGAAGTAACTCTTTCTCTTCCCAATTTGATGTTCAGTTTCATTTTCACCCATCTCAATTACGTATCAAAAGCATTAGATGGAGAAATAGGGAATGGGTACAGCTCAGAAGAAAACTCTTTTGCTAAGTTAAAACCACTCATCCATCTAATTTGGATATAGGGGTTAAGATATATTGGAGAGAAGGGTCATATTTTAGCTGTACATTGCACAGCTAAATGTACACATTGCATAGTTGGGTGAATCCCTGGTACCTCCAGGTAGGGTTAGGAAACACGGCTATTTGAGACCCTGCTACACTATTGACATTTCAGCTACAATCCTGAGTCTGTGGTTTTAAACTCTGGTTATGTTTTGCTCCCTTACTCACCACATTGCTAATTCAACTCTGATTAGAGGACCCAGTTAACACTGGTGCATTGACTAGAAATTGACTAAGAAAACATGAAAGTTGATTGGATGCCGAAATTAAGAACATACAAAATCTTGAATACCAACAAACACTTTCTGCATGGGAAAAGGGCCATTATATTCACTCTCCCATCACTCCCAAGCTCATCTATGTGAATCTTCCAGAATGTGAAGTAAGGAATTTTAAGATGTCATTAAATATATATAGTTCTCTATAGTTAAAAAAAAAGACAAAAAGAAGAGGTTCTAATTAAAACATGTCTTAAAGATAAAAAGCCCTCAAAAGAATCAAAGTGGATATACTGTGTGCATCTCTGTAAGTGCATTCACCACATTCAAATTTTCAAATAAAATAAAATAGCTAGATTTATCTCCAGTGATTATGTTGGATGCAGGCACACATTACAATATACTATGGTTTACTGTGACAAAAATAAGGATAGACCCTCCCATTCCCGTTCTGCCTCTGGTTTGAATGTGACACCAAAGATGGAAGTAAAAGTTTCCAAATTCTTCCTTGCAGGGTGTGATTGTGGGAGTAAAGAAGGAGTACATGAATCTTACAAATGTACGTAGAGGAAACTAGGCTTGTTGCCATCACAATAATCTATGGCTTAGTGCAATGTCCAAATACAGGCATGATTTAGAACAGAGATGGGAGACTTGCGGCCCTCCAGATATTGTTGGACTCCCAACGCCCATTAGCCTCAGACAGCACAGCCAAGGGTCAGAGATGATGGGAGTTGTAGCCCAACATCATCTGCAGTGCTAGAGGTTCCCCATCCCTTAAGCACATTACTTTCTCTCAGCTATATTTAACAAGAGTCCTTTTCCCACACATATATTCCTAACCATGTCAGTTAAAATAAAAATAGTAGTCTCAAGGTTAAATGTTGTTTTTGTTGGTTTTTACTGGCAAATGGACTCAGATTAATTCCATCTCAGATAAATAGGGAGGTGAGACATCTCAACATCTCACCCTAAATTAATTAGTATGGGCTTTCGAAACATAAGCAGATATTTGATGGGAGGGAAAGTAATATAAAAATGAAGTTTTCAATGCTACAGAAAGTTTTGTCTTTTCAATTATCTATTAAAGATGGGTTTTTTCGTTTTGTTTTTTTTAAAAGACAACTACACAAGTGTGAAATGCAATTTGAGTCTTGTTGTAAAAGCCTAATAAAATACTATGGCATTCCCTAGCCACTGCTAATTGCAATTACGTAACAATTTCAAATGCTGTCCATGAACTGATTCCTGCCTTGCCTTAACTGCTTTGAGTTTGCACAACCGAATTCTGGATTTGACCTTTGTTGACATTGCTTGACTGGATTACACTGGATTTGAGGCTGCCTGTGTTGACCTGCCCTGAATAGCCTAGGCCTAACTATGCCTACTTCTCTTGTTAGCCATAGATGTCTGCTGAACATAACGAAGCCCAATGTTATGGCAATCTGCATACCCTCCAATATTTCCCAGGGATAACATTACAATACCCCTGTTTTCAACACCTCAGATCACTGCTTGGGCCTCCACCAACGCCATGCAAAAATTGTGAGTCTGGAGGAGCTTCTTACTAGAGCAGTTGGAGAAAGCAGCTCAATCAAGAACCACGTGTTTGAAAATACCATGCACTGCATCTAATTCAATATCATACAAAATTGTCACAGTTACAAATACATAAAGGAATTTCCCAGGGAAACATACTTTTGTCATATAAAGCCAGCCAAGAAAATATTTCTAACGAGTGCACATCTATTAAAAAGAATTCTCAAGGTGCTGTAATTATTATTCATTTCTAGAATTGTTTCACCATGAAGCTTTACGATTCTATGGGGATTTAATGTTTATGTATTGCGATGGTTGCGTTGACTATTAAAAAGCAATTTGGCTGACATTTTAGGTCTTTTGTTGCCAGTTTTAATTGGATTGTTCATCAAGCGTCAACTCCCCCGTTAACTGCAAAAACTACAGGCCAACATCAGTTTATAGTAATGTCTGTTTAATGATTTTATCTTGTCGGAATGCCAACTTCAAAGGAATATATTTATGCTTTGTTTCATATGAAGATCTATAATTAGATAATTGAAGACCAAATGCAATCATATAGTCAGAAGGGACCAAAGAGGTCCTTAGGTCCAACTCCCAATCCACAACTTAGTGCAGGTTCTACAATGCAAGATGCATCTGCAGCATCTGTTACGACACTCCAGCTTCACCCTGGGCCATGCACCAGGCTGGGAAGGGAGATATGGCCAAAACAAATTCTCCATTTGCCTGGCCACCCTTCCTGTTAGATCTCTTACTGCCACCAGGTAAAAGTGTTTGTTTTTCTACCAACCAGCCTTTCACCAACCAGTCTAGATTAAAGGTTTACAACAAAGAAATAGTTGTTTTTAGGGAAAGGGTTTAAGCATAAGAATAGCTGCATGCACACAGAGGCAATCCTCTGAATGGAGCAAAAGTACAGTAAAATAAAAGTAAGTTAAACACAAAGCTTTCCCTCTCTAGACACAATCCCAAAAGGTAATGATTCCACATCAGGCTTGCCATATCTTACACCCTCTAACTCAGTACATGAGATCGCACCTTCATCTGCTCATCTTCTGGTTCCCTAAAATACCTTCTGGTGTGTGCAAGTCCACAAATGCAAGGAAGGTAGATGGTCTTACAGTGGGACCTCGGGTTACATACGCTTCAGGTTACAGACTCAGCTAACCCAGAAATAGTGCTTCAGGTTAAGAACTTTGTTTCAGGATGAGAACAGAAATCATGCTCCAGCAGAGCAGCAGCAGCAGGAGGCCCCATTAGCTAAAGTGGTGCTTCAGGTTAAAAACAGTTTCAGGTTAAGAATGGACCTCTGGAACAAATTAAGTACTTAACCCCAGGTACCACTGTATTTTTCTCTTTCTTCAGTAGCAGACATTGTCTGCCTGCAACCTGAACTTTTCTCAATGAATTTTACTTGCTTCTAATTTGATGTATGGACCTCTAATGTTTAACAAATTAACCCCATAATCCCCAAAGAAACCTATGAGCAAGATTTACTGATAACAGTCCCTGTCCCTCACAGCATCCCGGCAAGTAGCTACTACTTAAATACATCCAGTGAGGCAGCCTCTTCCACTGTCAAACCACAACTGAACTTACTTATTACTTTTAATAGAATCTGCTTCCCTGGAATTTCTGCCCATTGGTTCTAGCCTTTCTCTTTAGAACAGCAGAGAACAAGGTTGCTTCATTTTCTGCATGGGAGCCATCTAGCTATTTGAAGACCGTTCCCATCAGGGCCCATGAGGAGCAGCCACCTCAGGCGGTGGTGCTCTGTGGGCATCCCAACACCTCTGGCAATGGAGAAGTGGCACTGATTTCCAGTGGGTAGGGGCATTGTCTCTTCAGCTTCCTAGGTAAGGGCAGTGCAGTGCAAATTCTCATTTCACATCAGGTGGGACACTCCATGCCTGATTCCCATGCCTTTCCCTAACCTTTTATCCACACCCAGATCATCCAAATATTCCCCACAGGACTTGGCTTGCAGACCTCTCACCGTAGTGATTCCTCTTCTTGTCTTGTATTTTGTCAGACTTCCAAAGCCATATATTCAGAGCTGCCTCAAGTTAATAATTATGTGTGGTGATAAATGCAACAGTGATGTTGCTTTTTAAATTTAGAAGCTGAAGCAGTACCTCTTAGAAGGTGTGGTACATTATTATAAAGATGGTGATACTTCTATCAAACAAGACCAGGCAGAAAGAACAAGAAGAGCTGTCTGGAAACCAAAGAACTCTCTTTCCATGGAGACCTATCAAAATCCTTACTTCTTTCAGACATGCTATAAAGATGACATTCAGATTGAAGTTTAGCAAGCTGGGTTACTGTAAAATATTATCAGGCTTTTAGTATGTTTTACTTTCTTTAAATCTATCTTTTTTCTGTATTTCTTTTTAAATCTGTATTCTACTTTTTAAAAAATCTATTTTTAATAATCCAAAATATGCACATTACTTTGCCTTGCCATTAACTTTATCCAACATTCAATATGCATATATAAGGTGCTAACCATTTAAATTTGTATAACCTTTGTATGCTAATCTGGACTAGCACCTAAAGCAGAGCTAACCCTCACAGTCAAACACACAGTCTTATGGCACACGCAACAACCTGTTTTTGAGCAGTAATCCTGATTTGATTGCACAAAGCTTTTGTGGATGTTACGACAACATAGTCTTTATTGAGCATCCAACCTGATTTGCTTGTGTGGTGTTTATGCATCTTCCTATAAAATATTCATTCACCCCACTTTTCAGAGTATTTCCCTGTTACTTTCCTAACTGCAAAAAGTCAGGTGGTTTTTTTAAGTGGTTTTGTTGTGATAGACTAACAGAGTGCTTTAATAAAATTTAATTATGCAAACCTAAAGTTCTGGTAAAATGCTGACAATCGAGAGGTGCCCTTAGACGTTGGAGAAGTGCCACAGCAGTGCAAATGAGGTCAGGATGCATCCATTTCTTTCCCTTAAGTGGAGAGCCAGAGTTCCAGCTGTCCCTTGTCACATATCTTGGCTTTTAGTCTCTTTAAAGATCCATTGAGCCAGTTATACTTTATGAATTATTTTTATGTGACATGCTGTTTCAGAATATAACGTGAAAGTGTCTTGAAAGAACTAAGTAACTGAAAATTGATAAAACTTCTAAGATGAAAGCTTTCCCTGTGTTATTCATCAGGAAATCAATTTTAATGACTTTCATCTCTCCCTATAAACCACATCTCCAAGATGTCCCGTTCTTCACCTGATGCTACAGTCTAGTCACTTAGGAAATATCAACTGGGTAAGTATTTTGTTTTGTTCTATAGAAGATTTCTACTTAATAGATCACTATCACAGTGCAGCATAAATACAAACAGACATTGTCTTCACTAGTGATTTTTCTCCCGTTAGCAAAAAGACAAACAACTCATTTTTACAGCACAGTGCATAGTTCTTTTTTAAAGCTTCAATTATATTATCTTTTCATATGAATTATAAATCTACAAAGCTGCTATACATGGAACACGCTTGGAAGGGAATACATGCTAACAGATTTTTTTTGCCCAGTCAGTAAGAGGGTTGGGGCAAAGAGCTTCCATAGAGCTCTGTTGGTTAGAGCATGCTGCCGATAACACCAACGTAGCAGGTTCAGTCCCCTTATGGGATGGTTACATATTCTTGCATTGCAGGGGGTTGGACTAAATGACCCTCAGGGACCCTTCCAGCTTTATGATTCTATAAAGTAGCATGGCTATTTTTATTTTTTAAAACCCATATATATCTACATAATTATTTAAGCAGTTCCTTCTGTGGTATGCATCAACAAAATAAATGGAGTACAGTGTGTTTGCTGACAACCCAGACAGTTCCACAAGAATGGATTTGGCATGAATAACTGTCAGAGCCCAGCAGGGTCAGAGGCAATGAAATAGTCCACAAAAGCTGGTCGCCAGGTTCTGGAGAGGGCAAACAAGGACCTGAAAGGCCAGAGATGAGTGGCTCAAACTAATGACAGTTCTTAAATAAAACCATAAGGGCCACTATTAGTCCCAATGTGGCAGCTAGACTGGTGACTGGGAGCAGCTGCCGAGACCACAGCTCTTGAAAGACCTACACTGGTTCCCAGTACATTTCCGAGCACAATTCAAAGTGTTGGTGCTTACCTTTAAAGCCCTAAACGGCCTCGGTCCAGTATACCTGAAGGAGCGTCTCCACCTCCATCGTTCTGCCCGGACACTGAGGTCCAGCGCCGAGGCCTTCTGGCGGTTCCCTCGCTGCGAGAAGCCAAGTTACAGGGAACCAGGCAGAGGGCCTTCTTGGGTGTGGCACCCGCCCTGTGGAACGCCCTCCCACCAGGTGTCAAAGAGAAAACAACTACAGTGGTACCTCAGGTTAAGTACTTAATTCGTTCCAGAAGTCCGTTCTTAACCTGAAACTGTTGTTAACCTGAAGCACCACTTTAGCTAATGGGGCCTCCTGCTGCCACCGCGCCGCCGGAGCACGATTTCTGTTGTCATCCTGAAGCAATGTTCTTAACCTGAAGCACTATTTCTGGGTTAGCGGAGTCTGTAACCTGAAGCGTATGTAACCTGAGGTACCACTGTACCAGACTTTTAGAAGACATATGAAGGGAAGCTTTTAATGTTTAATAGGTTATTGTATTTTAATATTCCGTTGGAAGCCGCCCAGAGTGGCTGGAGAAATCCAGCCAGATGGGCAAGGTATAAATAATGAATTATTATTATTGCATTATTATTATTATAATTATCTGAATCCTTCTAGGCTTTCTGGCTACAAATATCCTGCCTGCCATTCAAGCCAACTAGTCCCTCGACCAATAAACCAGCTCAGTGGTAGAGGGTGGGGTGACAGAGGGAAGGGCATCAAGGCCCTGTGGCCAAGTTTCCTGTTTCAAGCCCCCCAGGACCTTACAGGAACAGGATCAGTTTTTCTGGGTGAAGAATCATGTAGTTATTTATTTATTTAAAATGTGTTATTGTTTTATTTATTGCATTTGTACCCCATTTTTTTCTCCAAGGAGCTCAAGGTGATGTAGCTGGTTCTACCATTTCTCATATAATCCTCACAACAATTTTGTGAAGTAGGTTCAGGGCTGGCACAAGACATTTTGGCACCTAAAGCAGACCTCAAAATGGCATTCCTCTCCCTGCCAGGGAACAAGGGCTGAGAAAATATATGCATCAGGAACAAGGGTGGTGGGTAGGAAGATTGACATCAGAATCTGCTGCCCCAGGGGATCCTTCCACCTAGGGAAGTTGCCTCATCTTGCCTCGTGGGTGGGCTGGCCCTGGGTAGGTTAGGTTGAGAGGCAGTGACTAGCCCACAGATTCATGACTGAGCAGGAATTTGAACCCTGGTCTCCTAGGTCCTAACCTGACATTCTAGTCATTACAGCATACTGGCTCTCAGGAAATTTCTTAATTTCTTTGGCTGCCAGGTCTCCAGTGCATAATGCAGTACAAGCAGAGGGTCTCATGTCATTGCACTATGATGATAGCATCAGAGCATTGTTCTGCAGCTGTAGCATAGGATTATGTGCTTTACTGTCTCTGCTCATGTCAAGTGGCTAGTCCTCTTATACTGGGGAGTTGGAGGTGGGGAAGAGAGAAAGCCGTTTCTCCTATAAATATACACAAGATACATCACATTCTCCTATAAATATACAGAATATACATCACATTGTACTGCCTTCCCAATAGACAGGCATTTCTGGGGTGCCTCATTGGTCTTATCTGATGTCACATCTAGCATTTACATTAGAAAAGATGCTAAATTATGACCACTAAGAAATTATAGCAACTATTGTAAGGGGACGTCATGCAAAACTGTTTGATTGGCAACAGAATTTGGGCAATAATAATAATAATAATAATAGATTTTTATTTGTATCCCGCTCTCCCCGGCTGGAGCTGGGCTGAGGGCAGCTAACATCATAAAATGAACACAGTATACAAAGAACAGAAGAACATAAAAACAGGCTATATATACACACACAGAGACACACACAGACACACACACACACACACGTCAGTTTTGCTCTGAGATCCTTCTGTACTGTATGCTTTTTATTTTTTGCCCATTGACTGTAATAAATTGAATGAGTGATAATAAATCTGAGAGTCTTTTAAATAAACAAATAATATTAAGAACAGATCCAAGAAGCAGCAGATAAGATGCTGTAGCAGATTATCATAGCTACCCATTTAGAAACAACCTGTGTATTGTTCATTTGAAGATCAACCTGGTTTTGGTTAGTTTTAATGATAATGATCACATGCCTACAGATGTCTATTTTAACCAGGTATTACTATTTTTTGCTATGTTGCACCTTAAATGAACAAGTTAAGATGGCCTTTGCAAATACTTTTTCAGCTGCACAAATATTCACCCTCCCACTCCCCTGGTACAACATTCTGAAGCTGATTGAGACTACAAATAAAGTTTTATGGGACATGAATCACACAGGGTTTGAATATCCTACATGGTGGTGTAGCTATATTTCTTATGGAAGGCTACAGTACTTAATCATATTTTTTTTCCTCTGGAAATTTACTGTTTGGGGTATATAAGTATGTTTTATCCCTCAGAGGAAATAACTTTATCTGGAAATATTTCAGTCTAAAATCATAAAAGTGGAAAATCCACAATTTAAACCACAATATACGTAGTAAAGTTTTGGGGTTTTATCTCCTTAAACATTCAGGGAAATGCTTTTTCAAGACCAAGTAAGAAAACTGAACAAATTTGTATTTCAGAAAATGGGGTCAAAGTCTTAGGCAGCCCTAATGTAGGGCAGATAGAAGCGCAAGCACACAGGCATTTCAAAATGGTTTGTTGCAGATGCTCACACAATGGAACAGGGATGCTATCTGTAAGTCAGAAAAAAACATGGCTCAGTGGTAGGGCATCTGCCTTGCATGGAGAACATCCCAGGTTCGATCCCAGCTTCTTCAAGTAGAGGTAGGAGAGACCCCTGTCTGACATCTTGGAGAGACGCCGCCACTCAGGGTTGCCAATACTGAGCTAAATGGACCAATGCTATAAGGCAACTTTTTATGTGGCCTGGAGGAAATCCTGGAGCCAGACAAAGAGGCCTGAAGGACTCCATTTGGCCCCTTATAAGATTAGCAATGTGATTATAATGTATTGTTTTATGTAGAACCTTATACCCATATCTGACAAATGGTTCAGGAAATACAGCAAAAACAAGATTTCGATACTGAAATGAGATAATAAGTGTCCTAGAGTCAAGCAAAAGACCTTGTAAGAGTCTTGGAACAATGGACATTTTTGTGATCCAAGAATATTATTTGTTACCATGGCATGAAACATTTTGGCAGGCATCAAACATGAAATGTCATAAGCTGTCAATTTTCAAATACTAAATACCATTGAATATTATCTATCAGATGCTGTCAGAAACTAAACACTATTAAATGTCAGCTATCAGACACAGTTAGAAAGCCCTGCATGACAAATATCAAATACCATTGGTCATATGTGGACTGAGAAGATTCTTTTTTTTGGGGGGGGGGGGGAGGCAAATATTTGGACATACAGAAAATAGCTGAATAATTGTGGGCTGAAATTTGCAGAGGTGAATTGTAGATCTGGTGAAATTTAGCAAACTCTGAATCAGAAGTGGGGACCTCTGGCTCACAGGCCAATATTGGACTGTGAAATCATTTTCTCCAAACCATTCCTAGCTGATGCCACTGGGTGATGTTTGATGAGGGGCACTGCCAGCAAAACTTTGGTAGGTTAGCAGCCTTGGATTGAGAAGTCCGGAAGGCTTGGCTAGAGTATAAAGCATTAGAGCCTTTATGCTTGAAGGGCAAATTGAACATTGCCCTTGTAGTATGGTCTCGTTCTGTCTCAGCCTTGAAGTTCTCCCTCATAAAGCTAGAATAGTTATAGCTTTCTGATCACTCAAGAGGAAGCATTTAAGATGGAGGAAATGTTCTAACATCCAAACTGAGCTAAATCATGACTAATTGCCACCCATGAATATTATTCTCTTATTCTATGCTGTGATAAAGAAGGGAGATGGGGAAATCAAAAGGAAAAAGAGAGTACTTGGGGGAATAAAAACATTTGGTTTTAGTTTTTGAATATTTAAATGAGGCCTCCTAGAAAAAACTTATCTGGGTTTTGTTTTAGCGATATATAGAGAATGTTTCTGCAGCCCTAGCACCAGCCTACAAAAGTAGAAGTGCATCCTTTGGTTAGTTCCCTGAGGACCACCATATCTCCTCACACCCTCCACAATGTGTCTGAAACAATAATGTTTTTGCCCACTACCCCAGTGTTTTGCTCACTATTCCAGTGGTTCCTGGTGCCTGCTTAGGGTTCGTGTTTCCTTTGGAATGAGGGCAGCAGAGATGGTGGTGTCTTTATGACAGATGGTTAATTTACACATGTAAACAACCTGAGCCTACAGTGGAGGGGTTTGCCACATTAACACCCCAAGAGGGCCTTGTTTCCCCTCATAGTCGCAGCCTTGGATTCAAACAGAAAATCATACATCGTTCTGTTTCTCTTGGTTCCCAGTTTGCTGCTTTCTGGCTTTCTGCTGCTTTCTAGCCCACATAATTCAACTCTCAACTCCAGCCTTTGTCTTTCTAAGTATCCACAAGTTTAAGGAGGGAGACCCACCCATTTGTCATTTAACACAGAGCCACTTCCTTTGTCCTCCTTAATGGCTTATCACCTCACCAAGAAGCTAGCTTGGCTATTTCCAAATCATAACAATATGTCATGGAGTAACAACATTCCAAATGTAGCATTTGGGAAGAACATGACGGCCTGGTTGGCTGCCAGTGCTGGTGCAAATCGTGGTGCCACCTGAGCCAATTACCTAATTTTGTCCTGTGGGTGGGCTGGCCCTGGTAACTGCCAACTGTATCTATTCCCAGCTACATTTTTTTCTGTAAAAATTAAAAATGAATGCTGCCATACCCCACCTTTACTGGAAATGCCCTTTCCACTGTTTTTTAAATCTTTCCTTAGCAAACAAAACCAACAAGGGAACATTTTTCTGAATCCACTTTTGGCCCCCTCCCCATACCTCCTGAAATCACTGCGGGGGCGGGGGGAGACTGATAGAAAGCTTTGGAACAGCACTATTTAATTGAAAGCTAGCATAAAAAGAAAATGTCCTGCTGATTCTGGGCACAGTAATCTGCCTCATTTTGTTATATGATTCTACTTGTCAGGAAACTTTTAAAGCAACAACAACAACAACCCTGAAACACGGTCTTCTTAAAACATAAATATAATATTGCCTTAAAAAAGTGACTTAGCCTGGATTTTCTTAACATTTATAGGCAAATATTGTTGCCCATTACTTTTCCCTAGCTGTTATTGTAAATCATATCCTCGGTTGCACTCATGCAGTTACTGGTACTGGGCCTCATTCAAAGATGATAAGATAATGCCTCCAATTATAACACATTTTTAAAAATGGTAGATTAAAGTAAATTCCCTTTACTCCAATCTGCACTGTTAACTCCCAGCTTTATGGCTGTCCTCTGAAGGCTTTGGCAGGATATATTTGTATCACTATCAGGGCAACTAGAACAGCAACCTTTGCCAACCAGGTGCCATCCATATGCTTTCGAACTGCAACTCCTGTCCTGGCTGGGATGATGGGAATTGTAGTCCAACACATCTGGAGGGCACCTGGTTAGTAAAAGCTGAATAAGAGTGACAAATCATGGCAAACACAAATGCTCTTTTATTTCCTCTGATCCAGCAAGGAAGATCTGTGTATTGAAGTTGCTATTTATGTATTCAGGTTTGCAGATTCTGGGAAAGGCTTCATACATACAACCATAGGCACAGAGCCTACTTGCTACAGGTGTTCACACTGTACAGTGGTGCCCCGCAAGACGAATGCCTCGCAAAACAAAAAACGTGCAAGACGAAAGGGTTTTTCGGTTTTTGCGTCACTTCGCTAGACGAATTTCCCTATGGGCTTGCTTCACAAGACTTGCGAGTTCTTGCAAATTTTTTTCCTTTTTCTTAAAGCCGCTAAGCCGTTAATAGCAGCTAAGCCGCTAATAGCTGCTAAGCCGCTAATAGCCGTGCTTCGCAAGACGAAAAAACCGCAAGACGAAGAGACTCGCGGAATGGATTAATTTCGTCTTGCGAGGCACCACTGTATGTAAAGATATTGAGGAAGGTGCTCACAACATCTGGAGTGTAGCTACTTGGCATTGCCTGATTGATTACTTGGTCCTGTATTGTTGGACTTGGGAGCAAATAACTCTTGAATATGGCTTTTCCCATTTTAAGACCATTTTGCACCCCTGCTAACATGTCTTCTATCTTTGCTGGTTTTAAAAATATGTGGTGTTTTCAGAAAAGCAAGAGGTTTGCCCATTCCCACTGAAGGCAATAATTAAGGGGAAATGCACTGCAACACGTGGTCAGTGCTAGAATGATGCTTCCTACATGAAGCATCTTCCAAAAATCAAGATGTCTGCCACTAACATGAGCAGGACGGCAAGTTATTAGGGAGGAAGCAACATCATAAGGAGTGTGAGTGTGTTGTGTTGGAGAGAAGGTTAGGAGACTGATTTTGTTGAGTGACTAAAGTTTATGAGTTTGTGTGAACTGCTTATGTGTTTGTGTGAAGTGCTGGGAGGGGTACAGTTTAAGTGCTGTTCCGTCAACCTGCAAAGTTTGGGCTGATAAATGAAGGGAAAGTGTAGTTGAAGAGTGTCTATGTTGAAAGCCACAATACATAAGACCATGGAAAGTGTTTATGTGGGAAGCACTGTAACTTAAAATTGCCATCCTTTCGGTGCATGATTAAATTTGCAAGTGCTTTAACCTTTCTCTTCAGCTTTAGGTCTTTTGAGCCTAAGACATACGTAACACATGCCACATTGAGAGAAAGGAAGGAAGGAAGGAAGGAAGGAAGGAAGGAAGGAAGGAAGGAAGGAAGGAGGGAAGGAAGGAAGGAGCGAGCAATGGAACTTCAGGTTCATAGCGGTACCCTGTGATATTCCTTTGCAAACCTCAAATGCTGTATACAGTGGTACCTTGGTTCTCAAATGTAATCCATTCCCGAAGTCCGTTCAACTTCCGAAACATTCGAAAACCAAGGTGTGGCTTCCGATTGGCACAGGCGCCCCAGAAACAATAGCCGAAAACTGGAACACTTACTTCCGGGATTTCTGTGTTCAGGAGCCGATTTGTTTGTCAACTAAGTTGTTCAAGAACCAAGGTTCCACTGTACATTGACAGCAGTAGTAATTACCGATCCCAACTTTGCTATGCTAACTTTAATACCTCCAGTGGGAGAATAAGACCTTGCTCTCGGTTGAGTCCCAAACAAATTGAACCAAACTTACTAATACATTTTAGTTCATTAACATACTCTTTTTTTCCGGGGGTGGGAATGGTTACTTTCAGGTGATCAGCAGCATGTCCTGAGAAACTGAATCCTCCCCACTGAATGTTGGGAGCTTGGGATAAGTTTCTCAAGATTCTCAAGGTTCTCAAGGTTAATTGTCCACATAAAGGAGGAATGCTACTTAGGAATACAAAATCCACCCGAATTTTAGTTGCCACAGAAATATTGCACAGGAAATATTATACAGCACTTCAAATCATGAAGGTCCTGTATAAATGATTGATGATAACAACTGGATTTCCCAGCAGAAGATAATTAAAACGTACAGGAAACAAAGCCCAATTCCCTTCAATAATCAATCTATCTTAACAGAATATGCAAACTTTAATCAACTTTACATGTTCTTACTGTAGTTTCCCTGTAGGCAAATGAATGCTTTCTGGAATGAGTTTATTTGAATAATTTGCTAAGGGTATCAAGCACACACTGGCAGAGCAAATCTATGTTTGTCTGCATGGAAGAAAGTGTCACCAAGTTTAATGGCTTGGATATGTGAATGAACCCTGTGCTCAGCTTAATGTGGACAAAAATGTGTGGATTCTGTCAGCAGCTGTGTTGTAGCATTCAATGCTAACTGCAGTTTCTTATCAAGTGCAAGGGAAGCCCCACAGTGAGTGCATTGCAGTAATCCAATCTTGAAGCCTCCAATGCCTGAACTACTGTGGTCAAATTCTTCCGGTTTAAGAATGACTGAAGATGTTGCAGCTGGTTAAAGGCACATCTTCTCTCTGAGGCTACCAGGGCCTTCAGTGGCAGAAGTGGATCCAGAAGCAGCCTCAAATTGCATACCTGCTCCTTCTAGGGAAGTACAACCCTATCTGGGGCAAGTAACCGACCAATTTCTCAGACAGGGGAGCCACTTACTCACAGTGCTTCTGTATTGCCAGGATTCAAGCTCATCCTATAGAAATTTACACTATGAATCTGTGCCAATGTGCAGGAAGGCACCTTACTCAAAACATCTGGGCATTGAGAGTGCTGGGGGAGGTATTGTGCTGCTTCTCTTAAAACCTTGGAAAGTATTTATCACATGAAAAGTGGCATAGAAGTACAGTGGTACCTCGGGTTACATACGCTTCAGGTTACAGACTCCGCTAACCCAGAAATAGTGCTTCAGGTTAAGAATTTTGCTTCAGGATGAGAACAGAAATCGTGCTCCGGCAGCGCAGCGGCAGCAAGAGGCCCCATTAGCTAAAGTGGTGCTTCAGGTTAAGAACAGTTTCAAGTTAAGAACGGACCTCCAGAATGAATTAAGTACTTAATCTGAGGTACCACTGTATATTAAATTAATTAAATAAAGAAATAAAGAAATATTCCTGTTAAGAGTTATTTTCCCATATTGAGCTAGTCATCAATCAAGTTGTGATGCTCCCCAAGGGAATGAGTTCATGAAAGCGCCAGCCAAAACGCACACCTCCCGTATTAGCAATGCTTGCCATGTTCTGGTCAGAAAAATGGTTAAGGAGGGGACAAGATACTAGTCTATAAAATTATACATGGTGTTAAGAAAGTACATAGCTAATTGCTTTTCTTCCTCTTATATAACATTAGAACTCAAAGACATCCAATGAAACTGGACAGACAAAATAAAGTATTTATTCATACAGGATATACTTAAACTATGGAATTATCTTACACAGGAGGCAGTGATGGCCACTAACTTAGATGGCTTTAAAAGAGGACTGGACAAATTCATGAAGGACAAGGCTATCAATGGCTATAAGAATTATGCTATGTCTCAGTGAAAGACCTCAGTAATATTCCCTCAACAGGCCTTGCTCTTCTTGCTCCATTAGTCTTTGCACAGGGTCAGTGTCTCCTACATCAAACCCAGAAATATGCCCACATCTCATTCCTGAACAGAAGAGAGGTGTCGAGAGCATCTCTCTGTGAGTGAGCATGTCACTGTCTGATGTTGGTGTGTCCCCCCAATTGACAGGGGGGCAGGTGGGGCGGTGCATATAATGTTAGATTGTTTCTTCTTCTGCCTGGGCATATGTGGCAGCCATTTTTGTATTATGCCATACCTCCAAAAGGTTGGCAACACGTGGGCATGAGCTCTTCCTGGTCCCCTAGGATCTGTTCTCCATTTGGGCCACTGTAATGTTTGTTTCACTTAATTCTGTCCATTTTTAGGGCAGGATGAACCAATCTGGACACAAACAAAACTAATGTTCTGAAAATAATAGTTAGTTAGTTAGTTAGTTAGTTAGTTAGTTAGTTAGTTAGTATACTTCTCTTTGTCTGAAGATCACAGGATGGCTCACAACATAAAAATAAAACATGAGAACACAAAATATATAATAAAAGCAAGAAAGCGTGTTCTCCTTCATGGAGAGCACGTGTTGCGGTGGGGGCCGCCAGGACACTCCAAAGTTGGGGGCGGGCTAATTGATCGTTGGCCACTGATGTGATTGGGCTTCCCTTGTCATTGGGAAGAAGTTAATGTTGCCATTTGTTGATTGACAGCCAGAAATGCTAAAACTCCTTGCACGAGGCTAGGGCTTCCCCTTTTCTGACTTTCGCATCGTGCGGAATGTCAGTCTGTCCCCCATGGTGGGGGCAGATAGTCGCAACCAATGCCTAAGCAACCACTCACATTTTTGTATTTTAATAAAGTTGTGGCCAAAATTATGCCAAAAAACCTTAAACAAAAAATTCTGTGTGATGTTTGTTATTGGGGAGGCCCTGGGGACCTTGACACGCAATAAGAACAAAAACAAACCAATAGCCCACCTCCCACACAACTCTGGGTTTGTCCCTTTCTCATTAGGTGGCATATTAGACCCATGTAGAAACAGAAAAACGGTTGTCATCCGACATAAATTCTCACAGTTCCATATTACACTCTGCAGCTGTAAGAGTGTGCTGTGGTGGAGAGTGAATCCATTATCTTAGGTTTAGGAAATAGTTAGTGAACTTGTACACTAACCTCTAGCCTAGATCACAACCCATAATATGATGAGCTTAACAAGCTTCTATTTCTTGTTTCCATTTTAAATGCTTAAAGAACACAGGAGTATGTATGTTTTGCCCCTGGGCTTTGCCTTTGCTATCTAAACAATAGAATGTTTAAGTCACTATGTATAATAAAAGATGCAAAGAGTTAGCATGAATTTTTAAAACTGTTTTCTTTAGCAGAATAATTATGGTTTACAGATTAGTGGAATCAGTAGGTGATTTAAACCATGCAAACAATGTATTGTTGTTTGGTTTAATTATAAGGAAAGGGGGGAAAAAAGGAAAGGTTTCAATGTCAACTTTATGAGGGCTATTGCCTGTTTCCATTACCATATACCATTACTATGCACTGAAAGCCGAGGGATTAACCACAGGGAAAAACACAACCACATGATAACTTTGGAGTTAAAAAGCAAGAGAGGACACAGAGGACAGTCCAGTCCTCAACCAATGGAAGCCTCCTAAGCTTTCAAAGATAGTCACAACTAGGGATGGATGGACTCTTTAAAGTTGGACCTATGCCAGTTCTGAATGAAAGGGCTATAGCTCAGTGGTAGATGGGAGACTATGCCAATTCTGGTTGCTCTTAGTTTCTCATATTTTCTAGTCTTAAATTCAGTTCTCCACATTTCCACACATTCTTGAAGCAGGAGATTTTGCTCTGGAATCCAAATTTGGCAGATTTATCAAATGAAAAATGAAAATCTTTGGTGTGCTTTGAATATTTTTATGAACTAGGGGCTGTGACCCTGCTCGTGCACTACTTGTCAACTATGCCAACCTGCCAACTCCCCTTGTTAACCCCACTCCCTAGCCCAAACCCCTCCCTCTATTATATTACCTAATCCCCACCACAAGTCCCCTTCTGTTTACAGCTTGCCCAGTTCCTGCTTTCCCTCACAACTCACCAAAACCACACCTCATCTCTCTTTACACACCTCACCAAGCCCACTCCATTTACACCAAGGGGGGAGGGAAATATTCTCCGCTTTGCACCCCACCTCCCACCAGTGTGGGAGGCAGCTGCTGTGGGAAGGAGAGAGAGAAAACCTACACATCAAAACACAGGTTTCCTTCTCTCTCTCTCTTTTCAGTGATGGTGGGGAGATGAATGAATGAAAAAACTCATTCCTCTGCTTCGCCTCCTCCCCTAATGCCACTGTTGGAAGCCATAGAGAAGAAGGGTTGTTGTTTTTTCCTTCCATCCTACAGGAGCAACAAGGGAGTGCAGGAAGGCTTGCAAAGACCACCCCACTGATCCTTTGCACCCAATGCTTCTCTGCCTCCTCCTCCTATCTTGCCAGCCCACTCAGCCAAAAAGCACCCAACATTCCCTTATAGCTCTGCCAGACTGCAACCCAGGGAAGCCACAGAGGAGCAAGTAGGACAGGCTGGAGCAGCTCCCCAGAAGCCATCATGCTCTGCTGCTACTTTCTTCCTCCTCCTCCTCGGCCTCCAAAGCTGCTGAAACTGAAATGGCATCATCAGTGTGAGGGCAAAGCAGGATGAAGACAGAAGAGCTGTCCTTCATGTTCCTCTGCACCTCACCTGTGCTGCTTACTACCCACCTTGGTCACCTGGGCCACCCACTCGCTCAACTGACATCCCTCCAATCTTATTATATACCAAGAAATAGTGACATGTTCGTAACACATCCTTCTCCCACCCCACCACTGAAAAGTTGCTAAAGGCTCTACTGTACACTGCTTGCTGAGACATTTGAGGCAATTGAGTTAGTAACCACCTTTCCCAAGAAACTTTTATCAATACTTGGATTTATTAAGAATGCATACTGGGGGAGGAAGGCTCCACAAAGCTACTGCTCAACCATTTTCAGCCTGCCCTTGGTTCAGTAATTAGAATGATAGTGCAAGGCCAGTGAACCAATACATTTACAGCCAATTCTCCACATTCTTCACAGTCCGAAATCCTATTCCAAGGATTGCACATGCAAAATACAGCCTCAGTGAGAATAAGATTGGCTTTGGTGAGTGACAGAGGGCTCTTTCCATAAAAAACAGATAAAAGCAGTGGAAAATATGCTAAAAAATCCATTTTCAGCTGGAGGTATTAAATGTGCTGGACTGTTAGCCTGCTCTGCTTTAATGGTAAAAAAAAAAACCCTCCTAAGATTCCTGCCGCCGGCTCACACTCTGCACAACAGGCCATTTCAAGCACTTATTTCAAGGGTTACAGAGTCATTCTGGGATTATTGGTCATGCTTACTTACATAAATAATTCAAGCTAATGGCATGTATTAATGCAAAAGACATTATTAGCAAAGGGCCCACTCCTTATGTATGGAGAACAATCCACTGTGCAAAACTATCATCTCTCATAGGAAAACGACACTTCTGCTCAATGCATTCCCACTCTTTCAAGGGAAAAAGGGAAGTAGCATAAATCAAAGTATTTTTTATGCTTAAGCAATGAAAAATAATCCTGGATGAAAAAGACAGGCTGTTAATTCAGTGCACTTTTGTTTCAGTTAAGGCGACTGTAAGTGTAATCTCAGTGACACTCAGCTCTATCTGCTGATGGATGGCCACACTGACTCGGCCCCGAACACACTGACCAGATGCTTGGAAGCTGTGGCTGGATGGTTTCGTGGGAGCCGATTGAAACTAAATCCTTCGAAGACAGAGGTCCTATGGCTAGGTCGGGATGGCATGGGGATGAGGGACCAACTCCCTTCTCTTGCGGGGGCCCAATTAGTGCCATTGCCTTCCGTTAAGAGTTTGGGTGTAATCCTTGACGCCTCCCTTTCCATGGAGGCGCAAGTTACAGCAACAGCCAAGGCGACATTTTTCCACCTTCGCCGCATCAAGCAGTTGGTCCCTTACCTTTCCCGCCCCGACCTGGCCACAGTGATCCATGCGACGGTCATCTCGAGGCTTGACTACTGTAATTCGCTCTATGCGGGGCTGCCCTTGAAGCTGTCCCAGACACTCCAGCGGATACAGAATGCTGCAGCGAGGCTCCTCACGGGGTCTCTGCCATGGGAGCATATTCACCCAGTGCTTTTCAAGCTGCACTGGCTCCCGGTGGAGTACAGGGTCAGAGTTAAGGTGCTGATTTTGACCTTTAAAGCCCTTCACTGCCTAGGACCCTCGTACCTACGGGACCGCCTCTCCTGGTATGCCCCACGGAGAGCCTCAAGGTCCATAAATAACAACACCCTAGTGGTCCCAGGCCCTAAGGAAGTTAGATTGGCTTCAACCAGAGCCAGGGCCTTTTCAACTCTGGCTCCGGCCTGGTGGAACGCTCTGCCTCGTGAGACCAGGGCCCTGCAGGATCTGATTTCTTTCCGCAGGGCCTGTAAGACAGAGTTGTTCCGCCTGGCCTTTGGCTTGGAGCCAATTTGATTCCCTCCCTCTCTTTTTTTTCTTTCTTTTCCTTCTCCTCCTGCGATGAGGCTACATTTTAATATTTTAATGTCCCATTATTTTAATGTTGTATTTTATTTTTGTTTTTAAGTTGTAATCATTCATCTTGTTTTTATTATTGCTTGTAAGCCGCTCTGAGCCCGGCCTTGGCTGGGGAGGGCGGGGTATAAATAAAAAAAATATTATTATTATTATTAATGCTATACACACTTACAAAGGAGCAAGTCCCACTGAAAAGCAGAGAGCCTAACTTCCAAATAAATATAACTGGTTTGGAACATAGTTGCAGTTCCATGTCCCATAAGTAATGCTTGTGTTGTCAGAGCTTTTGGAGAACTGAGTCGGGGGGGGGGGTCAATCACCCAAATAAGGTAGATGAGGCGCAGAAGAAGATCATCCTTACAATTAAAACTTTTCTTTTGGGTATGCATACAGTTATATTAAGTTTGACACCACCAATGTCATATAGAGATGATCTCTATGGACCTCTTTGAACCTCTATATGGACCTCTATATGACCTCTTTGGAGGATCTGCAAAGAGCTCTTTTCGAGCTTTTGTGTGTTTGTGGGTGAAGGCAAACTAGCAGAAGCTGATCGTTTCCTGTGGCCTTTGGTCCAGGGGGGTGAGTGGGATTTTGGGAAATATCAGACTAATATCGGTGCCAGAGTGGTGTTTAGGCCTGTCAGGTGCATCGGGGTGAATGTTGGAATCGGGGTGAATGTTGGAATGTTAGGTTCATATACCCAAGGAGCACACAGGGAGGAGTTTCCTTGGACCTTGCTGATTGATCACAGTGTGTGACTGCAGCTGGCTCAGGAGATTGGAAAGTTGAAATGCTCCCATAAATCCACCTCACTGCCTGGACCTCATTGATTTTGGTTAATTTGGTTGACGTATTCTGATTGGAGATTCTATAATTATATTTTTATATTTTAATAAATATAACCTGTTACCTGCAAAGTCCTCTTTTTTTCAGGCAATTTGTTGCCTGAAAAATTAATCAACTTTAATTGCATAAACCTAATTTTTCAGGATGCAACTAAATCCTTCTTGCAAAGTGTGGGAGTATGTAGGTAATCATTAAATGGCTGGAAAACATATTAGGGAAAGCCATCTCGCTTCATGGCTCCCTTGCAATATAGAGAACTCAAGCTCGGTGAAATTGTGATGCAAAACAAGACCCTAAGCTGCAATGCTGAGAGGCTCAACATCCTTGCTGCATTGTGTCATGGACAACTTCGTTTTGATTTCCTGGTTTGTTCTCATTGAACCTTGTTGTCGGTTGCCCCAGATGTCTCACCAAAGTTACAAGAAAGCAAACAGCAGACAGGTCAAAGAGATAAAAGAGCAGGAGCTTGATGATGTATTCTAGTCACTTGTGTAAACTCAGTTAAACATTAATATGCTGCAGCACAGTTAAAATGCCATTTTACTTTCACATTTCAGCTCCACTTCTTCAGTCTGCAGTGAACAAAGACTGCATCTGATTTGCTGTGCTGATTTCAAGGTGATTTAAATTTATCCACTGGCAGATCATAGAGATGACAGACTGGAACATGGACAAGAAAGATCAGCATTTGATTTTTCTTTCCTACCACAAGGTATTGGGAAAGTAAAGATAGCCCTTTTAGATGAAATGTACATCAAAAGGAACAGCTAAAGAGTTATTGTCAAGGCAGATGGACAAAGGCAGAAATACATCATGTCAGTGTGGCAGCTGAAAGAGGCTTTTGACAGTGGTGGATCTCCAAAGGCACCATCCCATTGCATTGGCTCCAACCTTGTAAATGAGATAGATTAGGAATATAGACTTAGATCAGGTCAGATCACTGATCCCTTTAGGTCACATTATTATGAATGACTGGCATTAGCCCTCAGAGGTTTCAGGCAATAGTCTTTCCCAACTCTACCTGGAGATGCCGGGGATTGAACTTGAAATCTTCTGGATGTGAAGCAGCTGTTCTACCACTGAGCTACGGCTTTTGGTTTCTGTCATGAGTGACTGAAATATATAGTGATAGTTTTGTCTGAATATTTGTACTGTTTGCCACTGTAAATGTTTAAAGCTCATGCCACAGCGTTGTTGTTTTTTGCTCTATTAGAGGCAGAACTTTTTCTTCCTATGTAAATGAAAGTTGGAGAAATGTTTAGTATTTAGGAGTCTGAGGCTGTACGTATTGCCTTGTATTTGGCCTGCAAACAAATTAGAAGCAGCCCAATCAATAAAATTCAGGGTGCAGGGGGACAATTTTCATCAGAATCGCAGCTGGGTAGAAAAGCATTAAACCTCACCTCCCTGCGTGTTGCTGTTCGGGTGAAAATTGACAACCTCTGTGCCTGAAATTGAAGGACAGAAGAAAAGTGCAAGGCCCCTTCAGACTGGTCATTTTCTAGTGGGCATATTCTGTAACATGTCTTTGACATAATAGTGCATTAGTAGTGGGCTTATAGTGGACAGTCCACACACTTTATTAGTTGTTCTGTGATGCTTCCCCAATGTTACTTCATTATTGCTGTCTCAAGGTGAACTCTTGCACTGTAGCACAACAAAAGCAAGGCAAACCCTACCCCCCCCCCCACAAACACAGCTCAAAAAAATGAGGTATAAAAAGTTACAGGATTTCAGTGGGAATTTACAGGGCATGCCCTGACTGAAAATGACACACTGCATCCATCCTGAATTTTTTTGCAGGTGCCAACAGTATTGGAAGCAAGATAGCATATAAGCACTGCAATACCATCATGAGCACAACTAATCATGAAAGCACAATAAAATTGACATGTGGAGGGGCCTATATCTGCATGCTGTGCATTTTGCATAATGTGTACTTTCACCATGAGAGGCAATAAAAGAAAACAAGAGGTCTGTGTGAAACATTTCTGCTAGCAAGGAAAACCTGCACATTTGACAAATAAAAGGTAAAGGTACCCCTGCCCGTACGGGCCAGTCTTGACAGACTCTGGGGTTGTGCGCCCATCTCACTCAAGAGACCAGGGGCCAGCGCTGTCCGGAGACACTTCCGGGTCACGTGGCCAGCGTGACAAAGCTGCATCTGGTGAGCCAGAGCCGCACACGGAAACGCCGTTTACCTTCCCGCTGGTAAGCGGTGCCTATTTATCTACTTGCACCCGGAGGTGCTTTCGAACTGCTAGGTTGGCAGGCGCTGGGACCGAGCAGCGGGAGCGCACCCCGCCGCAGGGATTCGAACCGCAGACCTTTTGATCGGCAAGTCCTAGGCGCTGAGGCTTTAACCCACAGCGCCACAAATGCAAGGTAATTAATTCTCTGTCTGGAATCAAGACAGAAACATATCTGGGTGCAGATCACAGAAAATTTGGCCTTTTTTTGGCATAAATAGGGATAATGTGAGTGTGTGAGATAGCAGGCTCTGAAGTGACAGCTATTGCTTCTTTTCGGCTCTTTTTTTTTTCCAGATGACTGCAAATTTCAACAACAGTTATCGGTTTTATCATTCTGGTGAAGGTGACCCAAGAGCACATTTGAAGCTAATCCCCAGAGGAATCCTCAGATTAGCAGAGATAAGGCATACTCTGGTATCAGAGATAAAAGTCAAGACATTAACTCAAGGGTGTACATTTATCAAATGTCATCATATTTGGCATGCATTTAATATTAAATGTTAATTAAATTACCCTTAGTAAGCTATGGCTGCTGGTTATCTTTAACTTGTCAGGCACTACAATAGTGTGATATGAAATACAGACAGGAACATTAAAAACAAACTTTTAAAAAATGCTTTGCCGCCATCTGTCAACTTCTAACTACTGAAGGATATCCATCTATTAGAGTTACAATTGATGCTTTAATGAAATGTCAGTGTTTTAAAAGCTTGCCCTCCCTGCTGCTAAACTATTCACATTCATCTAGGTTGGCAACTATTTGATGCATGGATTTTATTGAAGATTGTGCAATATTTACTGAATACCGCATAGCTCAGAGGTAGATGAGGGCCATAGCAGTGGGGTTGTAACTCAAATGTAGAGTATGGGCTTTGCATGCAGAAGGTCCCAAATTCAACCCCTGGCATCTCCAGGCAGGGCATGGAGAGATCTTTGTATGAAGCCCTGGAGAGCTGCTGCTAGTCAGTATAGACACTACTGAGGTAGATGGAACCAATGGTTTGACTTAGTGTAAGGGGTCTACAATGATGTTTGTGGTTTGTCTAGAGAAAGTTAAATAATGAGCTTGGGTTAGGATGGCACAATAAGCCAGGAATAGCCAACATGGCGACCAAGGGTCAGGGATGATGGGAGTTGAAATCCAGCAACATCTGGAAGGCAACACATTGACAGCCATTGCACTAAGACAAACCACAGTTTATCCCAGCACAGCAGTGGGAGGAGAAAACCAGAAGAAATCTCATCGCAGGGAACCGGCTCATTTCCTAATTTGCAACAAGCCAATGTTTGGCAAAGCATTAAAAGTGAGCTGCTTCATGGAAAGATAGCTAAAACCTCTGTATTTCCCAAAGATGTTTGGTAAATGGCATTTTGTGGCTCCTTAGGCAGAAAGCTGAGATGAAATTTTAATTGTTTAGTGTTGTTTTCTTTTAATTGCTGCAGTCCCCCAATTAACTTGTTAAAAATTAAATTCCTGGTAGGATTGCAGAATTCAAAAAGAATGTTGCCCTCCAGAACTGAAGAGCAAAGTGGATAACTGGATCATCCTACCAACAACTTACTTTCCTTTCTGTGGGTGTACCTAGAGCTAGTCTAGATAGCCTGCAATGTTGGTCAAGCCCTGCTCTCATTCCACTCTCCAGTGAGACCCCTTGAAGCTAACGGACAAAATTTTAATATTCACAAACCTTAATGCAAATAGCTGATAAGGCATGGATGGAGACAGGAAGAAGTGTGGCTACAAGTGGGAATTGCCGAATAGCCAAGAAATTGCCTTCTCCAGATTGCTTCCAATCCATCAACTGTAATATTGACCATTCTCTGCAGCGACTTAGGAACCCCAGGAGCTGGTTTTGGTGGGGCATCCTGCTAATGATCAGTTTTCTGTTTCCTCCCCTATAACTGAAGATTTTGCTGCTATTACTCCTAGGATATCAAGGTAGTGTACATGGTTCTCCTGCTCTCCAGTTAGGCTGAGAGAATAGTGACTAACCCAAGGACTCCCTGTGAGCTTCCTGGTTGTGTAGGATTTGAACTCAATTCCCAAAAGTCCTTGTCCAACACTCTAAGCACTATACAACACTAGCACCCAACACTGTGCTGAGCTGTGCCTCAAATGATTACCAAGGTGCAATCCTAAAGTGTGCCATTGAAATAACATTTTAGGGAGGACCAGCATTTGTTTTCTGTCCTAAATGGGTTTTTTTTTTAAGCAATAGAAATAATTATATAAAAGGAAGATTTTAAGGATGTACTGGAAAATGCAATGCAAGGGAAAGTTCTGTTGCTCAATCAGAGGTTGTTGCATGACCAAAACTGCAGCCTTCAGTACAACTAGCAACAACGGGTTAAATTTAATGGTATACATTAAATAAAAACAATGTTTGTTTCTGAAAAAAATATAAAGAAAATATGAATACGTTGCAGGAAACACACATTACCAGTAACAACAAACATTTAGCAGGAAACATGCAGTAAAGGAAGGTTACACGCAGCATCAACTCCCTCAAAATCTGAAGTGAAAAATAAAATGAATTAATGTTGTAGGTATCAGAGAAGAAGTTGTGGGTGGTGGGAGGAAGATGGAAGATAGAATCTATTGAAACAAGCATCGAGATCTGAGAAAATAACTTTAGACTGAATGTATGCTGTGAATACAGAACAAAGAATCTATATAGAAAAGGTTGATTGCATTTCCTGAAGGTGAAATTCTATTAGATGGAGATATGAGTGTAGTTATAGGAGGTGAATGGGATAGAACAGATTCACTGCAAATCCTTAGAATCTTTATTCAAAACATAGCTAGGACATTGTGAGTTAATAGATGCCTGGAGAGACAAGCACCTGGATGAAATATATTATACACATGCTGTTATAAGATGACAAACACTACCCTAAAACGGATCCATTCTTTGTCTCTCCATCATTTATCAATAAAGTACCCCCCCCCAAAAAAAACAACTATTGATGAAGATCACAACCCAATTAGGTTGCAGTGGCAACTCCTCACCCCCACCCTCCTAAGAAGAAAAGACAGCAACGAAACAATCAGCAGTGATTTCCTTCTTGCAACAACATTGACCAACAACTGAAGGAAGCTTTTTAATTATTATTTTTTAAAAAAACTTGGATTAATACTTGTATTTATAACTGTCAAAATATTAAAGAATCCCTGACTAAAATTGGTCAATAATCTACTGTATATTTTGGAAAGTTGTTTGTTCATTATGAATTTGGACACCTCTTAAGCTATTGTAACCAAATTTCCATGACACCTCTTGAGATAAAGGACCAGGATCTTGTCTGTGTTTGAACATAATTAAATGACACCTTGAATCAAGATGGCAGATTGAATCTTTGAAATCTGCACTGATTTGAATCACTGATTCAAATGCTGGTGATTTTGGGGGGGTTGGCTTTCCTATAATTTCTGAGCACCACCAGGCACAAGGTTGCTAGCCCATTATGTTTCTACAGAATGGCATCAATAAGCATTGATATCAATAAGCATTGGAGAAATGGCTGTCAACTTTTGACCATTTAATGCTTCTTTTACAAGTACCAAGAATGAAGGATCCATGTCAGCATAGGGAAGACTTTAGGTTTGGGGGATGTACTTTGTTTTTTATTTTGTTTTTTAAATATATTAAAGCCCCTAGATCTAACAGTTGTCATTATGTTAAAGGCATACATACAGAATTGAAGAATTCCAAGCCCAGGAGTTTGTTGTGACTACCAGATCTGAATGTAAATCACAGCTGTTCCACACACAAATCCAGTGCTCACATCCACACCAGTTTGCCACTCTTGGTCACCTACTTTCTTCACTTCAACAATATGTATCTTTATATTGTGAGGAAGTCATTTTTGCTGTTTCCATTAGAGAGTCGAAATCCTTGCTGATCTATTTCAGATTGCCCAGTAGTTCTACTAGTAGATCTAGATCTACTTTCCTGGCTGCAGTCATAAAACCATTTAGCTTTGTGTAGTAGATCAATAGTACAATCCCATCCATGTCTACTTAGACGTATCACCCAATGTGTTCAATGGGGCTTGCCCCCACACTATTGCTCCCATTTAGAGTAACATGGGAGTAGGGAGAGAGGCTATGCTCTCAGTGTTGCATGAACTTTTGGGATCCTCCCTGCAGTTGTTCTCGAGGTACAAGCCCAACTTCTTTCTCAACATGGAAGCTGGAATGGCTGAACAGAGTTCCTGCTAAGTGTGCATAGATCAGAACTTTGAATTGCTGTAATGTGTACACCATTTTCTATATATCAGGGATAGGGACCATTTCCCCCTCCCAAAAAAACAACAAACCTTGTCAAACCTACAATTCAAATCTGTTGCAGCCAACACAGCCAGCAGTGAGAAATGATGGGAGCTGTAATTCAACAACATATGGAGGGCCACAGGTTAACCACTCTTACAAATGGACTACCATACATAGCATATTCCTATAGGATATTCCTATAAGCTTTCATAGCAGTATGATTTCCTACTAGGGTTGTGTGTAGAGGATTTTGTGGGATTCTCACTTTCCTCTGCATGGAAAGCTTTGTATGTGAGCACGCAATGGCATGCCACGAATGGAGAAAATAAGAAGCAGCATTTTAAATCATGGATTCTGCTTGAAAATGCGGAGAAATGGGCTGAGAAAGCAGCATTCAACTGAGATTAGAAAAACAGAAAGATCAAAAAGGAAAACAATCCCTGAATGCGCTTCAAAGACTCGCAGAAGCCAAAAAGAGGTTAAATTTAATGGACACTCAGAGAAATGTGCAGCACATCAGATGATCCTTCTTTGAAATGGGGAGAAATTGTGGGGAGAGGGATGCCATTAGCTCACACCTTAGCCAAACAATAGAAGGAAACATTAATTTCCCATGTTTGAAAAAGTGATAGTTCTTCTCTTTATACAAACACAGAAGAAAGTATTCAAATACTCTCTTCATTTCATAAGCAATTATGTGACACAATATCCAGATAAGAAGTAATAGTAGCTTTTCCTCCCCACCTGATTAATTGAACACAACCTCTCGTGGCATATTTTAACAATATATTTATTGCAGCGTAAACCTTTATGGTATGTCACAAGAAAGGTAGCCTTAAAATGCCTGGAATATTCCCAGACTGATTTAACAACGAACACTTCTGCACACAGAACTCTGGTAATTGTAGCTCTGTGAGCGGAATAGAGGTTTCCTAACAACTCTCAGCACCCTTAATAAAGAAATGTCCATAGTTCTTTGGGGAAAACCATAACTGTTTAAAGTGATATCATAGTGTTTAAATGCATGGCATGAATGTGACCTAACACAAGTAACCCTCCAAAAGTTTTGACCTATTAACTAAGTTATGGATGCACCAATATTGGTAGAGGTTGACTGAATGGGTCAGTTTAAGTGGTTTTAAATTGTTTTTAATGCTGTAACCTGCCCTGGGACCTTAGGGTGAAGGGTGGGTAATCAATAAATTGATAACTAATCACATTAATTTGGAGGATGTTCAAATTTAAAATCAGATCCATTCTGAGATATTGTGATACCACAGCTTCATCACATGCTTGCACTCTGGATTACCGGCAGCTCTCCCCACAATCCTTCTCCCTTTGCAAATTAATTGAGGCAGGGAAATCTCCTGGTGGGTATAAGATGCAAGCTTCAAGTAATAAGCAGCTAGCTGCTTTTGAGTCCTGAATTCCAAGGTCTCGATGGGCATCCCGTGGAGCCTTCTGTAACAGAAAAACCTATTTCTCCCGCAAGCTTTCAAAGAGAAGACTTGTGAGGAGGTGTGCCTGACAATGAGCCCATTTGGATCCACTTCAATTCAGAGAGGAGAATGGAGGGAATCTGGAATCAATCTTAAAATAGGTTTTAGGGATGTAGATCAATGATCAGATTTCTGGCTTAGGAGACTTTCCTGTATCCAGCACTGCTTTCTGTTGCATCGGTTGCACCTGGCCAAAAACAATCAATCATTAATGGGCTGGGAAAGGATAGCAGTTAATTAGCAAGAAGACTTATAGTAATTGGTAATTGCAGATTTAAGTGTTGTCTCAAGTTATTAGAGCAGTGGTGGCCAAACTTTTTTTCAAAGAGGGCCAGATTTGATGAAGTGAAGGGCCGTGAGGGCTGACTAAAGCGCCAACCAGAGTTGTTGAGCTTTCTTTAGCACTGAAATTGTTGAGCATTTTTTAGGGTTGAAGTTGTTGGACTTTTTAAGGATTTTACCCCAGGAAATAAACTGCCACAGGGACCAGATTAAACCAACCAGCAGACTTTGTACATCCCTGTATTAGAGCTAAGACTCTAGCCTTTGGCTTGTTCATGTGGTCACTTTCATTTCTGTATTTTTTTCTGCTACCCTGCCCATCAAAAAAGGGCCTCCTGTTCTAGGCCTACAAAATGAGTAACAATACTTTATATTAAACAAATAAGAACTTAGCATGTCTGATTTGCATGCCACAGGTGCCAGGTTCAAATTTCCTTACATCTCTAGGTAAGGACCCCTGCCTGAAACCCTAATACGGGTCAGTGTAGAGACAATGCCAAATTGGATGTGCCAAGGGCCTTATTCTGTACAACACGACTTCCTGTGTCCTCAGTGCATTCTCCACATTATTGCCCCTACAAGGCTGGATTCAGGATGAAGGAAAAACTAAATTAAAATAAAATAATAATAAAAAAACCTGTTTCGGGCTACCACTGAAGAGAACTCAGAAATGCCAAATCCTGCACAGATTGGAGCATATAAGTCCAATATTATTTCAGTTGAACCACTTGGTTTCTGGGCTCAATCCAGCAGGGATGTGCTTGTAGTTCTATGGTAGGGTCTGATGGGGAATCTCAGATCTGATGGACCTCCAGCCCTCTCTAAATGGCCCTTTGGACTGCCCGCAGGTCACACACCCTTACACTCCCCAACCCCCATGCTTAACAGTGTTTTTGCCTGGCTGGGATTTATCCTTTAACTCTGATACAGACCCTCCAAGTGTCCCTATTTTCAAGGGGCAGTCCTGGATTTACAGAAGCCGTCCTGGTTTCAGAGTTGATCCTGGAATGTCCTACTTTTCCTTAGGACGTCCCTATTTTCACCTGAGAAATGCCAGAGGGTATGGAGTTATGCGACCCCCTGAGCCAAGGGGATCAGTAACTATACAACATTTAAAAGGCATCTGAAGGCAGCCCTGCATAGGGAAGTTTCTTTAATGTCTAATGTTTTGTTATGCTTTTATATATTTTGGAAGCTGCGTGGCTAGGGCAACCCAGTCAGATGGGTGGGATACAAATAACAAAATTAATATCATCGTGGAATAAAGGTAAAGGTAAAGGGACCCCTGACGGTTAAGTCCAGTCGTGGCCGACTCTGGGGTTGCGGCGCTCATCTCGCTTTATTGGCTGAGGGAGCCGGCGTACAGCTTCCAGGTCATGTGGCCAGCATGACTAAACCGCTTCTGGCGAACCAGAGTAGCACATGGAAACGCCGTTTACCTTCCCGCTGGAGTGGTACCTATTTATCTACTTGCACTTTGACGTGCTTTCAAACTGCTAGGTTGGCAGGAGCAGGGACCGAGCAACAGGAGCTCACCCCATTGCGGGGATTCGAACCGCCGACCTTCTGATTGGCAAGCCCTAGGCTCTGTGGTTTAACCCACAGCGCCACCCACGTCGGACACTCCTATTTTCATCGGAGAAATAAATAGTGCTTCTTGCTTGTCTGTACAGAGAGAGATGTGCGGATGTGTAGAAACCTAGCCTACTGTAGAAAACTAAAATTCACATTCATTGCTCCGCCCACTCTTGCCTCTGTTCTCTGGAATGTGACCCTTAGGCTGTACAAGCCTTCCCCTCCCCTGCTCCATGGTATAACACCCCATGTCCTATCCTTGGCACCTCTTTTTAAAAAGAGAATCAGGTAGCAGGTGATCCAAAAGAGTCTGCCAGAGAGTCACAGCTGGTCTGATCAAATAACACTGAACAGATGTACAAATAGCCTTGACTTAAGGCAGCTTATTGTGTTTTGGCTATTGTGATGTTAGCTGCTTTTGGATATAGTGATGGCTTTTGTGCTGTGCAGGTTTTTTTTTTTACAAATGTAATTTGCTTATGCTATTTTAAACCTTTACAGTAATCCCAAGGCAGCTTATAAAGTGGCGCAAATAGAGTGGGTTAAAACCCTCAAAAATAAATAAGAATAAATAAGACCCAAACCTTTAGGACAAACTCTGAGCCCTAGGCTGACATCTGATCATAGCAATATGCCGGGTTCATAATGGCTGTTCTTGAAACAGATCCTCATGGGAGCAGAGCAAAGAAAGCATCTATTTGACTACAGAAGCAAGAAATCTCCTTTGCCCAGATAAGAAAAACTCTACATAAATGAGGCAGTAGCTCCTGTATCAATCCTCAAGGATTGCTAAGGGATGTTTAGCTTTATGTACTATACTTGAACTGTGCTTCTTAACACAGATTCAAAAGAGTCAGTATATTGCAGCGGGGGGGTGGGGGGGGTAGGGGGTGGACAAATTCAAAATCCCCAGGTAATTGTTATTATAAACAGCCCAGCCCACCATTGTTCATCAGCATCGTTTAGAAAACCAGCTTCACCCTTGATACATTTACTGTTTCATCTTGATATGTTTACTGTCCACTGGATAGCAGTAAATTGGAATTTCACAGAACTGTATCTGTACTGTTTTGCTGACCATTGTGCCATTTTAATACATTCACTCAACAAATGCTAAAAAAAAGTTTTAAACAGAGCCACTGCAGTTAATTTTTACACCGTGATTAGGTTATGCATCCAAGAAGGGGATATGAATCAGGCATAGATAGTTAAAAGGCTGGAAATGATCCTTAACCCGTGTCGGTGTTAGGGAGAAATTGGATGTAAAAGATTTAACACAGATGCAAAGACACAAAGATACGGTGGGGGGGGCAGGGAGACCAATGGAAAAGGGAAGATGTAAACAAGAATGAACGATTGAATAATGCAGGCCACTTCAGACATGGATGAGAGGCACTAAAGATCTGAAATAAATTATACCTTAAAACGATTCAATAAAAATCAGAATTGTAGTGCAGTAATCAGGCGACATATTGGGAGGGAGGGGGGGAAATATAGCCTATAAAAAGCAGAAGGGATTTTCAACTGCTGCAGCATATTAGCTCCTGTGGAGAAATACGTGCAACCAGGATGAGGTGATAACACACCAGCCAAAGGCAGCTGGATGTACGTTTTCCAAGGAAGAGAACTGCAGAAATTGTCATCCTCAAGCAGAGAACAAAGTGGAGATGAAAAATAAAAACAATGGATGCAATTGTCAATAGAAGTAAAGATAAACATAAAACTAAATGAAGTAATGGAAGTTGGGGGATGGGGGAGGCACAGCTTATCTTTCTCTCCCCCCCCCCCCACAATAAAATGTGTGTGGGGTATGGAGACAGCACAGCACACGTCTCTCAAGTAAGCACATGCACCCATACAAAAATATTAATGGGCAAATGAGTAGTTCTTTGCTGCAGATATACAGAAATGTTGTGGTTCCCCAAAAATCAATTTATGCTGGTTTAGTTGCACTGGGCAACTGGTATTACAACAAAGTCACTGGTGTTGTGGGGCAGGGGGGAAGTGGCTGCGTTTCATAGCGGCTGTTTGTTGTATGAGCACTATGAGGCAATGTGCCTCCCAGCTAGCTTTATAAACAGCAGCACACCCACTGCACCCAGGGCTGGCCCAGGACATTTTGCCACTAGAGGCAAGACAGAAAATGCTGTCTCTCGCTTCCTATGGTGTGTCCATGATATTCAACCATGAGCACAGCGCCAAAGGTGCACAGGGGAGAAGGCAGAGGCACACACAGTGGTGGAGGTGGGTTAAGAAGATCTGGCACCCCTCTCGGCTGCCCTGAGCCTGCTGCTCTGAGACCATAACCTCAACTCACCTAATGAGCAGGCCAGCCCTGGCTCCACATGTATACTAACTGGTGTTGTGTGTTTGTTTGTTTTTTAACCTGAAGATTTGACAGCTGTAGTGCAATGTAGATGTGGCTGCCTTTGAATGCTGAATGAGGTTTAGGGAAGTTGGCTCCAATGGAAGGTTCCCTCCCCCAGTTATTTTGCAGGAGGGTTAGAGGGATCTTCCAGGAGAGTGCAGTCTGTAGGAAGGTCATCCCTGCAGCAAGTAGTCTACAACATGTAAAATGCATATCCCCTGAAACCTAATCACCAGAGGGGTAGTGTGTGTGTGTTGCATCTGTCTTGTTCCTGTTCAAGGTTCAAGGGCTGGTCAAGAAAACTGTGACCCCTGATTCAAAGATTTCTCATCCCTAATGTGAAGTGAGGTAGGGAACATTATTTCCAGTCATTTATCAACACCATTTCTCTGATAATTCATTAGGATCCTGTCTTGTTGCTCTTAAAAAAAAAAAAAAAGGCCTAAGATGATGCACGTTCCTTCTCAGCCTTCAATAGTGCAGCTTATTCTGAATTGTAATAGGTTGCTGTTTTAATGGTTGACGCTTGTGTATTTATTTATTTATTTATTTGTGATTCTTTTATACTTTGCTGCATTGTGAATACTGAAGAGGGTCTTCCTCCTTGTTGTCCTTCTGTCGGCAGGTGAAGACTTTGTTCCAGCAGGCTTTGGGGAACTGACTGCTTTTAATGAAAGAGGTGGTGTTGTGACTGTCTGTCTGTTTTTAATATACCATTTCTCTCATATCTCTATCCCTAGCTATTCTCTTCTATTAAGACTTAATTTTTTTTTAAGTGATTGTTTCTTCTGTGGTTTTAGCTGTTTTATCTGTAAGCATCCTTGAATCCCTGTCAGGGAGAAGGACAGGATATAAATAAGTATCTAGCAATTATATATTATTACATATAAACTGAGGGGAAATAGAATATGTGTTGACCAGCAGGTAATGGCACATTTTTCTAGTTTTCCACTATTCTGGGCAACTCTGCCCTGGAAGCGTATTACATTTCTATCCTTCCTCTTTCTACATGGGTAAAAAAGGGCAAGCAGAGCCCAGCTTACACCAGCATAGCTCCAATGGAGAAAATAACAATTTCACAAAAACTGTATCATTTTGATGATTCCGTTTTCTTTACACCCTGCGGCAAAGCTATGTTGGGAAGGCCTGTGCCCACATTTTGCAGTACTGAACTAGCTGCTTTCAGGTACTGTATGTAAGCAAATGTTCGTTCCGGAACACTCAAAAGAATAAACAGAATCTATGTGACCACTGTACGCATGAAAAGAAAGTTGGCTTGGCATAGCACTTGTAATTATTCTTCAATTACTTTGTAGACAAATGAACGAGGATATTGGGAGAAAAGTCTAATAAGAAAGACACTGAAAAAATGATTACAGTGGTGCCCCGCAAGACGAACGCCTCGCAAGACGAAAAACCCGCTAGACGAAAGGGTTTTTCTGTTTTGGAGGCGCTTCGCAAAACGAATTTCCCTATGGGGTTGCTTCACAAGACGAAAAAATCTTGCGTCCCCCAGCGGGTTTTTTTTGCTTTTTTTGCCCTTTTCCTAAGCCGCTAAGCCGCTTATCAGCTGTTCCGCTGATAAGCCGCTTAACAGCTGATCGCTGGAAGCCGCTTGACAGCTCTAGCACTAATCCGCTAAGCTGTCAATGGGCTTGCTTCGCAAGACGAAAAAACCGCTAGACGAAGAGAATCGCGGAACGGATTAATTTCGTCTAGCGAGGCACCACTGTATATGTAATTACATGATAGTATGATGAGGGCTGATCTGAAGAGCTAAATTATGTGGATTGGTTCAGGATTGTGGCATTGGGTTGCAACTGATAAGACTGCTGTGATCCTTTGGTGAAGAGAAATCATGTATGGAATTTAGAAGTGTATAAGAAACATTGCTTTGAAGCCTCCTTATTTTTGAGGCTGTCCCTATCCACATTTGTATAAAGGCCTATTATTTTCAATTGGAATCTGCATCCTTGTCTTTTGGGTTGCTGTGAGGGATACCTCCAGCCTAGGAACCCCTTTTAAATTTCTCCAACAGCTCCAACGCTTATTCATACAGCAGGCTGCCAAGAAGACCGCCACATACAATTCAGTGGTTTGGCACACTGGGTGGATGTATACATATTATCCAACCATCCTGTCCTATAATAGCTATTTTTGAAAAGGAAGTCTAGACTTAGATGGCTTTGAAATAGGATTAGAGAAATTTAAAGATGGCAGACCTATTAATGGATGATAACAGTTTGTAACTCGCTTATTTCCTTATCCATCCCAATCCATGCTTTCTAGATCAGGGTGGTCCAACACGTGGCCTGAGGGCTGTACACAGCCCTTGAGGACTTTATTTTTGGTCCTCAGCAATATTTGATGCCCTTCTCAAAGCTGTGTAAGCAAGGTGCTGGGCTTTAAGGGTTCTGACGGTCCTAGAGTCCCCCTTCCTCCTTCTGAAAGCCGAGATAGCACTTGCCCAGTTTTGGGAAGAAGATGGGAGGGCTCTAGGACCCTCCCAGAGCCTCAAATCTCATTCCCAAAGTCCAGCACCTTGCTTGGCTGGCTTTGAGAAGGCAGCATGATGGCTAGATGTGTGTGTCAAATTTTGGGCGTGCCCCCCACCCTACCCTGCATGACAAAAAGTGCGCAGCTCAAAGGTTCCATGTTGAAGTACTCTTGCGGCCCACTTGGTATAAAAAGTTGGACCATCCTGTTCTAGATTGTAAGACTGAGGGCATGCCTTTTAATGGAGTGATAAACAATTTTATTCTGTAGGAAACAGAAATGCTGGACTACATTAGCTCCGTTATGTAAGATTTATCAAGCTCTCATGTTTTGCATTATTGCACAAAATAATACAAAAGCAGTTTCTGTGAATGGTAATGCTTTTTTTTTAAAAAAAAAAAAAGTATACCCATTCTGTTTTAAGATGAGTTGTCCAGATATGTAAAGCAATTTTTCCAAGTACCTGAAAATAAATCCTATTTATATGCCAATAAAGGTTTGAGATTGAGACTGAATTGAATAGATCCTATTATTTCTGCCTCTTCATATACAATTAAGTATTTACAGTTACATTTGGGGCGGGGGGATGAGTTAAGTGTATAGAGGTATCCTTCATCCTGACACTACATCATAAAGGCTTAAAGCCCCCAGTGGTGAAATGGGTCAGTGCTTCCAGCTGTTAACCAGAAGGTTGGTAGTTCGAGCCCAACTAGGGACAGTTAGAGGAAGGATTCCTTCATTGCCAGGGACTGAACTAGAAGACCCTCAAGGTCCCTTCCAGTTCTATGATTCTGTGATGAAATGATTTTGCCATGGACTGCAAACATTTTAGAAGACCCCATGAGGTGCAACATGTGCTTCTCAGAGAGGATATAAAAGGTAAAGGTAAAGGTACCCCTGCCCGTACGGGCCAGTCTTGACAGACTCTGGGGTTGTGCGCCCATCTCACTTAAGAGGCCAGGGGCCAGCGCTGTCCGGAGACACTTCCGGGTCACGTGGCCAGCGTGACATCGCTGCTCTGGCGAGCCAGAGCCGCACACGGAAACGCCGTTTACCTTCCCGCTGGTAAGCGGTCCCTATTTATCTACTTGCACCCGGAGGTGCTTTCGAACTGCTAGGTTGGCAGGCGCTGGGACCGAGCAGCGGGAGCGCACACCACCACAGGGATTCGAACCGCCGACCTTTCCATCGGCAAGTCCTAGGCGCTGAGGCTTTAACCCACAGCGCCACCCGCGTCCCCCACCAGAGAGGATATACTTTGACATAAATCCTAATTCCTACCATCACACCCTTTTCTTACTAAATTTGTGCATAACAGTACTTGGATTCTTTTCTGCAACAATATATTACACCTCTGTCTAGGCTTTGTTATCTGGATTAGGTATATTGAGGATGTAATGGTTTTTTGTTTTGTTTTTAACTGACTTCAAGTTTTATGTTTTCATAACTTTCAGAGCCAGAAGAAATAATGATTCAGGTTTAATTTCTTTCCCATTTTGCATCATTTCCCCCCTCAAACTAGAGACACCTTTCTTTCTTTCTTTCTTTCTTTCTTTCTTTCTTTCTTTCTTTCTTTCAAAAAGAGGAAGGGAAAATATGTGTGGAAGGGGGAAGAGAATATGTTTGCACTCCCGTTGCTGAAGGCAAAGATTAGTTGGCTGATGGAAAAGAAAAATTCCTTCATTTCCTTTCGCTCAGGACATTGTTGTGGTGAGATCTTCTGTAAAATATTTAACACTGCCAACACTTTGTTCTATAAAGAGTTGCTTCTGTAGCTGTAGAACAAAATGCCCAGAAGAGTCGTGGCTGTTTGCAAAGACCTGAGATAAATAAATATATAAATAAAGGACTGTAGCCCGGCAATGAAAATGTTCCATAATTCATTGGTGATATTCAGCGTTAGCATTTCCACAGGAGGAGAATCTTTTCTCTTCCCAAATTCTGTCCATGAAATGGAGCAGAATGTATTCTAAAAGCAGGATTTGAAACAAGGACATCCCCACCAACCCCCGGCTCCATCTCCCACTGGTGACCCTGCTGAAAGAAGGCAGCTTGTTGGTCCACCACATATTTCTGTATAGCCAGAGTCAGCGGCAGTCGGGCTGTTCCTCCAAGCTGCTCTGCTGGCAAAGGCTGCAGCCCTAGTTATGCAAACAGAAGCCCCGCTGATACAAATTCAACTTAAGGACATGCAACATGGCACGCAACGGCAGCCTAGACTCCTGAATCAAGGCTCCAATTACCCCCTGATGTGCACCAGAGGCTCCCGATGATCACTGTTTTCTCCGCCACTGCAATTTTTGGGGGGCAAGCGGGAGGGAGGGAGACTCTGCATGCTCAGGAAGAATGCCAAGGCATCACAGAACACCAAATGCTGACTCGCCTCTAATCTCTCATGCAGCTGCTCTCTCTCTCTCTTGCTCTTTCTGTGCTGTCACTAAAAATACTGTCTCTAGATGAACTGTCCACTATAGCCGCAAAAATTAATGCTGTGAGGGAGAGAAAAAGAGCATGTTTATATGAGCTCTTATTTGCTCTCACAGTTTTTCATATTCCATACTGTCGTTCTGATCATTTTGGTCCTCCTACCTCCCATCTTCCAACTAAGGATGTTGGACAATTCTGGTGAAAATAGGAAAGGGAGCAGAAATTGCTGGTGTTCACTCATTCATTCCACATCCAGAAAAGAAATCAATCCAGATCGGTATTCGCTTTTCTGTTTGTTGTTGCTTTCAGTCCACAAACAATATGTTTACTTTCCTTCCATGTCCGTTGCGTTCCCCCCATTATGTCCCTGCCCCACATTTGTACTGCATTTCCTTGGGATGAAACAATGTAATGACAATTTAACTTATGTAATATACATAATTAATTAAACAAGTCACCTAATTTTGCCACAATGGACAACAAGATGAATAATTCAGTTTTTGATGGAAGGTAAACTGCAGTGGAACAGAACCAGTGCTGCAGGCGACATATATAAGCTGTTATGGAAAACAATGCTTTTATACCTCCATACTTCCTACAACCAGTTCTGCTCTCTGCCTCATCAGTTCCATGCACTGCTTCAACCACAACTAAAACCTCCTTTGTTCAGAACTTCATTTCCTTCCTTCCTTCCTTCCTTCCTTCCTTCCTTCCTTCCTTCCTTCCTTTCGTGCAGACCAGGGAAAAAACAGATGAACAGGCAGCAAAGAGTGCTTGAAGAAGGGAACTTCAGTGACATTCTGGCTCTCCACTGCTCACTTAGAATCACATAGTTATAGAGTTGAGACACCTAGTCTAACAAAATACAGCCTCCTTGGCAGATGGCTGGCTGTCCAGCTTCTCCTTAAACACCTCCAGTGAAAAGCAGCCCAGCACCTCCTGAGGCATCCTCTTCCACTGTCAAACTACTTCTACAAACTTTCTCCTATTCTTTAGGGCTCCTCACAACAACTTGTTTATTCAGCATTCATCCTGATTTGCTTACACAAAGCTTATGTGGTGGTTAGACTATGGACACATCTGGAACATACACTTTAAGTATGTTACAATAGCACTTTAAATGTGCGGTCTGAATGTGACTATAGTCACATAAGTTTTGTGCAAACAAATTTAGTAGTACAGGGCTGTAGCATACTGCCCTATAGCTGCAGGTTTCAGGGCAGTTCGCAACATAAAATCACAATATTATCAATGCTGAAAGTAGTTGTTTGACAGTAGAACAGGCTGTCTAGCATCTCTCTCTCTCTCTCTCTCTCTCTCTCTGTGTGTGTGTGTGTGTGTGTGTTTTTGTGTGTGTGTGTGTGTGTGTGTAAGACCCTATTCATAGACACTATTGCTAATATGCAAGAGGCAAAGCACGGATGTGCCTACTGACACAGCCACATCCCTACATCTCCATTACTGTTCCTGTGGCCACCCACTGCTATGTTGGGGGCTGACGGTCATGCAAGAGAACCCTACTCTTTCTGAGCAAGCTAAAGATCCTAGAAGGTCAGAGTTTTGCTTTGTGTAGGGAGAATACTCAAACAGAGCAAGCATCCTGCTGCAGACATTCAGCCCCCCAACATTGCAGGAGGTGCGGGAAACAGCAGTAACAGCGACAGAGATGTGTTGGGCACATCCCCACCCTCTCCTTCAAATGAAGGTAATCCCATCTGAGAGAGGGGGAGAGCAAACGAATAGGGCATGTGTGTGCTTCAAATGCATTTCTTTACACTGGAACATTTGCCAAATACACTTAGAAACTGTGTTATGCATAAGGGAAGAAATAATTTAGGAATTAAAACCATGTAAGCATGTGTTGCAAAAAGAGATATGCTTTCCTTCCTATTGTTGAGTGCTGGCACTAACTCAATCTTGCCTCCTTGCAACACTACTCTCTCTCACATCCCCACCCCTGATTTCTATAATTCAGCTAGCATTGGCATCTTGGAGCTTTACTGCTGAAGGGGTTTTTGCTCACACATTATATAGCAACTGTTTATGTCTTAGAACAGAGCTATTTATAGTAAAGCTGGATCAGGCAACTATTTCCAGAGAAACTGGTCATTATTAGCAGGGTGGGGTTTTTTTTTGTTTTTTTAACCCACATACTTTGTTCTGCCTTGGGACCAACTGGAGGCAACTTGTGCACAAATATGACATGGTTCAGTTCACACACTGCTAAATCCTCCCCATGTGCAGCAGTCCCCTGGCCACAACCATATGGAGAACCACAACTTCCCAGAGGTGAATGTGCATGGGAACAGGACACAAAGAAGTACCAAACCAAGTTTGAGGTGCTTTTACTGATGTACAAAGCCCTGTTCAGCTTGGGACCAGGATACCTAAAAGATCCTCTCACCCCTTTGCATGCATAACTGATTACTGAGCTCTGCAGGAGAGGGCCTCCTGCAATCAGCATCTCATCAGGTGGCCTTTTTCATACACTGTAGATATTTGCCCTTTTGTGCAGTGGTCCTTAACCTATGAAACTCTCTCCTGTTACTTATCAGACGGGTGCTGACTTTATTTGGGTTCTGCTGAATATTTCCCTTTATCAGAGAGCCTTTCATATGGGAACTTCAATTCAGTTTGCTTATGTTTACTTAACACACAATCTATTATGTTTACTTAATAGATTGTGTTTATTGTTTATGGTTGTTGCTTTCTAATTGTTACAGTTGTCATATGTTAAATTACATACCTGCTTTTATTGCTGATGGTTGGTTTTTTATTTTATTGTGAAACTGTTTTGAGTGGTTTTATAGGAGGCAACCCATACATTCTCGAAGCTACAAACATGAGCCTTACCAAACTGCGGGAGGCAGTGGAAGACAGGAGTGCCTGGCGTGCTCTGGTCCATGGGGTCACGAAGAGTTGGAAACGACTAAACAACAACAACAACCCATACATGGGGAGAAATGGATTAATTTAAAAGTACACACCTCTCCACATTCCAGCAAATCACTGCCAGGAATCTGCTTGGTCGTAGGAACGTAGTTCCTTGGGCCATCTAGCTCAGCAATGCATACACTGACAGGCAACAGCCCTCAGGGGCTTCAGGCAGGAGTCATTCCCAGATGTACCCGGAGATGCCAGAAATTGAATATTGCACCTTCTGCATACAAAGCAGATGCTCTTTTGCTGAGCTACTGACCTTCCCCTTGTTCATTCCTACTTGTCAGCTCATTCTTTTCTTCATTTCCTCCATGCAGCTCTAACCATGGAATTACTCCAGGTGAAAGATTTTAGCTAGAACTGCAGGCACGTGACACCTAACAATGATCCACCCTATTTGAGGTTAGAGATGTTTGGAGGGACCATCTCATCAAATGATTCGAGGAGTAGGAGAAATTATCCCCAAGGGGTTGGAGGCTTGACACTATCACTAGCACAGCTTCCATCTCTCTCTCCGCCCCTTCCATCCCTTCCCTGCCTTAGTTCCTGCTTTGCTGCAGGTGCTGCAAAGGTCAAGATTAGCATCTGTTTTGGCAGCTTGGCCACCATTCTGCATCTTCCACAATTCCCCAGACTCAGATTTGTTCCAGGGCATAATGGAGGGGAAATGGCAGCTACCATACACATGTATACGTATATACACAAACACAGTGGGGGGGAATCAGGATAGTGGACTTTTTTTCTAGAGGGGCGGAGGAAAAATATTACTTTCACCAGAAAAAAAGTATCACCTGATAAATTTTTGCTCAGTTCTAATTCTAGAATGTACCATGAGTTGTCATTAACAATGAAAACAGGAATTTTAAACAGGTGTCTTGGACTATGTGACAATTGCCCTCAATCCAGACTACAGCCCTGAAACAAGGGAATATCTGCATCATGATGCACCTCCAGAAATGAGATGGAATAGGAACAAAGAAGAAAGCTGTCTTATTACAGGTTGGAGTGTTTCTCCATCTTGTGCAAACTCATGCAGTCGGTGTCCAAGGTCTTAAGCAGATATCAGCTGGTACCTGACCGTTCTCCACATTTCCGTATCAGCTTGAGATTTTTTTTTTTAAAAAAAGCATTCTCAAGAAAATTAGCCAGCATTTCTCCTAGTACACACATCTTTGTAAGAATTTTCCCCGATATAATGTATCTGTAGATGCTATATTAACCAATATATGTATTTTATGCATACTTTACCCTGTTATTTGCTTTTTTTTTTGCACAGAAAGTGTGACATTTCAAAGGATAGCTGAGTTTTGGTTTGCTTTTCAGGAAGTATGATTTAGCTTGATTTACCTATAAATGAAGGGATGCGGGTGGCGCTGTGGGTAAAAGCCTCAGCACCTAGGGCTTGCCGATCAAAAGGTCGGCGGTTCGAATCCCCGCGGCGGGGTGCGCTCCCGTCGTTCGGTCCCAGCGCCTGCCAACCTAGCAGTTCGAAAGCACCCCCGGTGCAAGTAGATAAATAGGGACCGCTTACTGGCGGGAAGGTAAACGGTGTTTCCGTGTGCTGCGCTGGCTCACCAGATGCAGCTTTGTCACGCTGGCCACGTGACCCGGAAGTGTCTCCGGACAGCGCTGGCCCTCGGCCTCTTAAGTGAGATGGGTGCACAACCCTAGAGTCTGTCAAGACTGGCCCGTACGGGCAGGGGTACCTTTACCTTTACCTATAAATGCAAACTGAACTGAATTTCTTCTCCATCTGTGACACCCTCCCAATCCATGGCAACAGCCTTAGACCTTGGACACAGACTTTGACAAATCAGCACCAGACGTCCCTTGACTGTCTTAGTAAGGAGCCATTGGGGAACCTTCTTCTGTACAGAACTGCAGATATGACAAAAGAATGCAAACTGCACAAAGATGAGTTGGAATGTCACAAAATGTATAAACTGCCATCCAGGAGTTATTCTACAACCCTGCAATTATCTGGGCTGTCTACATAAACTGTTTCTTGCATCCCCCAGTACCTGCATTTGAAGATCTGAGGTACATGCAACTCTTATGAGCTTCCATAGAAAGGGGTGGGTCATTCTTTTGTTGCTGTTGCTTATTAAATTTAAATCCCACCCTTTCCCCCCAAAGGAGCCCAGGGCAGCAAACAACAAGCATAAATAAAATAAAAATAATTCCAGTATATATGCACACAGGGAAACATCTCAACATGCTGAAAGAGGAAGGTTTTCAGTAGGTGCTGAGACGATATAAGAGATGACACCTGTCTAATATTCAAGGGGAGGGAATTCCAAGGAGTAGGTGTTAGTTGCTAATAACGGACAAGACATCTTGTCTGAAGAATGTTGATGATGCAGGCACAAAAACATGGGATATCACTCAAAATGCCCTGTCATGAATTGTGAATATGATGTGAGCATTGAAGATGGGTTGGGTGCTTGCCCCATGATAAAAGGAGTATCAAGGGTGAGTGATTTGTGATTTCCCCAGTCATATAGACTTCCAAATGCACTAGTGAGCTGGGATGCCTGTGGGACATTGACACGAAAAACATACAAGGACAACTGTGGGACAGATTTAAAATTATGCTACTGACTTCACATCTGACCCGAGTTCTCCAACTGTCAAAATGTATAAGTAGAACTGTGGAAAGCAAAGACATCACAAGGGCTGATTACATTTAGCTGTACCATCTCCTGTGCTCAGATGTTATTTGTGTCAACACTCCAAAGTTAGTTAGTATGTTGAGTTTTCCCTTTTGATATTTTATTCATCAGTGTGTGAGTGTGCTATTTCTATCTATCCCTCTATCTTAATGGGTAAGCTGAACAGATGCAAATGATATTATGCCAATACAATCATATTAACTGACTACTTCAGAAATACGTTACAGTTATTTCCCCAAGCTTAGTTCAAAGAAAATAAAACAATTCAATAAAAGTGCTTGATATTACAATTAGAGCCCTGAATAACTTAGGCCCAGGATATTTAGAAGACCATCTGTTGGATATATTATCATTATTTTTCAGCTTCTACAGCATAGGTAGGCAAACTAAGGCCCGGGGGGTGGGGGCAGATCCAGCCCAATTGCATTCTCAATCCGGCCCACAGACGGTCCAGGAATCAGCACGTTTTTACATGAGTAGAATGTGTCCTTTTATTTAAAATGCATCTCTGGGTTATTTGTGGGGCCTGCCTGGTGTTTTTACATGAGTAGAATGCGTGCTTTTATTTAAGATGCATCTCTGGTTTATTTGTGGGGCATAGGAATTCGTTCATTATTATTTTTCAAAATATGTTCCGGCCCCCTGCTGAAAAAGTTTGCTGACCCCTGCTCTACAGCCACAGCAAGTGCTGCAACATTCCAACAGTTTTACTTTACCCCCAAAGGCACACTCCTCCATTGTTTCCAAAGATCACAGGGCGGTTAACAACATAAAACTACAAGATGAGAACACGAAATACAAAATAATCACAACAACAACAAACCAATAACCCCCTTCCCACAAAGACTCTTTTTAAAATTATTATTTGTTTATTATTATAGGATGCTCATGTATAGGGAATCAGATCATTGGTCTATTGAGCTCAGTATAGTCTACACCGACAGGCAGCAGCTCTCCAGGATTTCAGAAAGGAAATCTTTTCAAGTCCCTCCTGGAGAGTCTGTGGATTGAATCTTGGACCTTCTGTGTGCAAGGTAGATGCTCTAGCTTTTAGGTACTGAGTGAGGCAAGTAAAAGTCTGTCCTGGAAAAAGACACCTTTCTCCAATGTCTTTGTTTGAATTTGTTGTTATTGTTTTATATTTAACGCTGCTTTCCCCCTTTCAGTCTTTTTAAAACAAACATTGTTGACGGCTCTTACTATGTTGTTCCTCAGCCTGCCCTTTGGATTTCTTTTTAACGAGAGTAGAAATTATCTGATAAATAATGAAGTAAATTTCCACAGTGTGTGAAAATTTGATTATTATTATTATTATTATTTTTACAAAACCACCATGGATGCTCACGAAAGCATACTTACATTTTCTACATTTTGTGTATACATTTTCTACATTTTGTTTACCCAACTGCTGTCTCATTGATAGTTCTGTTTAAGTACAAATTGGCATGGCTGAACCTCTTTCTCTCTCATACACACACACCCACATTGAAATAAATCTATGCCTGTTTTTAATGGGTTGCTTCATTACCGTTCTCCCCATCAGACTTCCTTTCGTGGTCAGTATCAGTGAGGGATAGCGCGGAGTTTGCGCGGCTCGATAAACACGAACTGTGCTCCGATTTCATTCCGGACATCCACATCCTCAAGGCCTGATCTGGTGAGGCTCCTCCTTCTGTCTCGGTATCGACATCAGAACCCATCTCTATCGGATAGCCACACTGGGAGACAGCATGCATGTCTGGCTGGTAGCCAGTGCATAAGATATGTGGAGTATCATGAAATTCCATCTCTGCAAAAACAAACACACACCAAAGAAACAGATTTAATAATACATTTACAGACACATACACACAAAGAGAGAGAGAGAGAGGTCATTCAGCCTTTGCCTATTTTCCAAAAGATTCACTCATAGCATCTTCTATGACTCCAGCTTTTTTTATTTTTTTAAGTGTTATGGCCTGTCATTCCCTTGTCCCTTCCATCTTCCAGCCCCAGAACTTCCTCCAGAGCTAATTGTGCATATTCTGCCAGCTGGGTCCAAGGAACAAGGGCTGCAGGCAGCTCACTCAAGCTCACCCACTTCCAGGCATGTTCCTGTTGACAGCAGCCTGCTGGCAGGATCAAATCTATTTGTTGTAGCAGGAGCTATAGGGTGACTCGAGCCCAGGAAGTCTGATGAATGCTAATTTGACAACACATTTCAAAAATAGGCAGAATGTGGCCATCTATTGATATTTTAATTTTGCAGGTGGCATATGTGACACTGTAAATATATTTGGAGACAAGGCTTTTGCTGGTACAGAGCAAAACTGTTGTGGGAGAGCTGAAAAAAAGGATACTTCCTTTCCCTTCAAACGCTTTGCATTGCCTTCACAGAGTATTTCCTTAAATATGCATGCTTTTGTAGTGCTCCAATTCCCACAGGATGTATTTTCTTTGAAGCTCTTATAGTGCCATAAATGGTGGTTTTTAGCTTTGCACATCTAACCTTGTTACCTACAATACTGCATATTCCCTGGAGGAGATAAAACTCAAAGTGGATTTATGATATTCTTAGGCTCTCTTCAAAACACACATAAAGCCAGCAGGTTGGGAACCATTTTCATGTGATGGAAAGCCACAGTGCAGATGCGTGCAGATGAACAGCATGGCTACATAAGCTGGGACATCTGAACATGCATTGCAAGGATAGGGAACCTTAGGCTCCAGGAATGAATGCAGCCTTACAGGCCTCTAGATCTTTCTCCAGGCTCTCCCAAGTCTTTCGCCAGCCACACACCTCACCAGCTCTGCTCCACAATGTCTATGTCTAGTTGGAAAGAGTCTTTAAACTGTGCCAATGCTCCTTTGTGGTCTGGGTGAAAGGGTATGTGCGTGCCTAAATATGCATGTGAGTACCCGCCAACATTCCTCAGATGAAAATAGGGACGTTCTATTCTACATCAGTGTGCCCTCTACGCCCCTTATATACACACACTGCCAATGGAATACCAGGCAGAGCAGCCCCGATGGCTGTTACTAAGAGGAGTATGTAACAATACCATACCAGCAAACATCTTGGCTATACGTGGGAGCCTTACCTGGTTAAAAATCCATCAGACCGCCTCAGGCATCAGAGGAGGCACACGTGCTGAATGTTTACAGGGAACACCTCCATGCCAACAATGTAGTCTCTATGGTTGGTGGTTATGACCACACAAGCAGGGGGCCCTTAGGCCATTCCTGCCACCACCAGTACCGTAGATGGATGCATTAAAAGGTACTGTCTGGCAGAGCCGAGGAGTGCAGCAGCAACAGATGGTGCACCACCTCTTCCCATGAGTCCTGCTATGCCACCATGAGAGGTGGAGCCTCCTCCTCCTCCTTCATGGTCTCCACTCTCTATGCTCCCTTTCCCCGCTCACAGAATTTGGAACTCTGCATGACACAATGAAAAGCCATGGCAGCTTAAAGGTTTTCATGATGCTCATAGCATTTTGGGGGCAGTTGGAGACTATGCAAGTGTGTAGAAACATCTGAATTTTCAGTGGCTGTAATGTCTACTATACAATGGTAAGAGTTGCATCTATTGTGCCACCTTTTTTTTTTTTTTTAATCTGGCCCTACCTACAATTTAGGGTTGGTAAAGGTAAAGGTAAAGGTACCCCCTGACCGTTAGGTCCAGTTGCGGACAACTCTGGGGTTGCAGCGCTCATCTCATTTTACTGGCCGAGGGAGTCGGCGTTTGTCCGCAAACAGCTTCCGGGTCATGTGGACAGCATGAATAAGCCACTTCTGGCAAACCAGAGCAGCGCACGGAAACACTGTTTACCTTCCTGTCGGAGTGATACCTATTTATCTACTTGCACTTGACGTGCTTTCGAACTGCTAGGTGGGCAGGAGCAGGGACCGAACAACAGTTGGTAGCATGTCTCAATTCCAGTCTTCTCAATTTCTCATTTTTCCTATTTTAAATTCAGTTCTCAATGTTTCCACATCAGCTTGTGAATTATTATTATTATTATTATCATCATCATTATTATTATTATTATTATTACAGTCATAACTTGGTTCTCAAATGTAATCCGTTCCGGGAGTTGGACTCCCGAAACAGATCAAAAACCAAGGCACGGCTTCCGATTGGCTGCAAGAGCTTCCTGCAAGCCAATTGGAAGTCACAGAAGCCACGTCGGACGTTCAGCTTCCAAAAAACGTTTGCAAACCGGAACACTCACTTCTGGGTTTGCAACGTTCAGGAGCCGATTTGTTTGACAACTAAGGCATTCAACTACCAAGGTTCGACCGTACTATTATTATTATTATTATTATATCATTCATCATCATAAAAACTCATTAGCATTTTAATGCGAATTGCTATTTTGTTTCTTTCAGCTTTGGTTACTATGAACATTATTGTAAAGCAAGTCCCCTGTATGAGCACCTTCCCCTAACATATGCATTTTTATTGATGATGATGATGATGATACCCCACCCATCTGACTCAGCTGCCCCAGCCACTGTAGGTAATTTCCAACAAAATATAAAAACACAATTAAATGTCAGACATTAAAAGCTGCCTTCAGAAAGTCATATACTGTATTTTTTGCTCTATAAGTCTTACTTTTTCCCTCCTAAAAAGTAAGGGGAAATGTGTGTGCTTCTTATGGAGCGAATGCAGGCTGCACAGCTATCACAGAAGCCAGAACAGCAAGAGGGATTGCTGCTTTCACTGCGCAGCGATCCCTCTTGCTGTTCCGGCTTCTGAGATTCAGAATATTTTTTTTCTTGTTTTCCTCCTCCAAAAATTAGGTGTGTCTTGTGGTCTGGTGCGTCTTATAGAGCAAAAAATATGGTAGTTGTTTATCTCTTTGTTTACCTTTGTAAACATTCTTTTAATAGAGAACTGCATCACAAAATCTGGAGATGTGTGAATTTTGAAGGGTGACTATGTATTGGTTCTCATACTGTTTCAGAAAGTGCGAGTTTCATAGATTCAGCTTTAAATGCTAACTGAATTGAATCTTTCCCTCATCCCTATCTACCACTCACAGGTGGCCCCTGGAAGACTGCCCACAAGGGAATGTGGAGTTTAGATGGAAGGAGGTTCCCTACCCCCAGGGGAATGTAGTAACTAATTAAGTGTGTGTGTGTGTGTGATTCTGAGAGAAAGAGAGAGAGAGAGACTTCCCTTGACAACAAAATGGTGCAATGACTACCCACTTCTAGCAATGGAGGCTGGTCCACCAGGGTGAAGCTTCCACCTGTCCACCTGCCTTACCAACCAAGCCAGCAGGCCGAACTGCCTGTTACCTTCCTCGTCCTTCATCTTAGTGTTGCCTTAGCAGGTAGGAGGATGAGGACAAAGCTGGAATTATTTGGCTCTGCTTGGCATTGGTTCCGGCTTCACCTATGGCTGACTTCTCTGCCTTCAGCCCTACTAGTCTCAGTGAGCACCAGCTGCCACTGCTTCCTCATAGTAGTGCTCCTCTCCAAAGGTCCAGGTGCCCATCCTCGCCCTCTTCTAACAAACCATTCCACTCCCTCTCCCCAAGTTCTCAATCTTTTTTATTTTATTTTCCAACAGATGCTCAGCATTTCATATCCACTGAGGATGCCAACACCTCCTTTCTGATTTCTCAGTGGCCCTCATGGGTTTTATTGCTATTTTTGTAGGGATTGGAACTCTGGTCTCTCAGTTCCTAGCCCAATGCTCTAACCACTACACCAGACTGCCTCCCAATCCTTGACGCTGAAGGGAGAAAAAAGCAGTAGTGCTCCTAGATTGTAGTAACTTGAGTGGTAGGATTTAAAAGCTCCCCCTTAATCAACAACTTTCCTGATTACTAAATGAATAAATTTGGGGCTGAGTGGGATGAAACCCTCTAATATGAAGCAAAAGTAACCAACGAAGGCACACACACACACACACACCCAGCCCCACAAAAAAGCACCACCATAGAGCAACAAGAAGGTCTCCTTTAATCCCAACAATTGGCTGATGGCAGCTAGAAATGTTTGCACTCAAATTCCACAGCTGCATCCCTGGAGATGAGCGCAGGGCTTCCAGCCATGTAGCCCCACCTTTAGAATTCATGCCTTGGGGCAACACATCGAAGTCAAGCTCAAGCAACCTCAAAGACAGGGAAGGGAAACCACGTTTATTTTGTTTAGTATTTTGCTTCCTTTGAGTCTTCCACCCACCCACCCGTATTAATCTTAAGGCCCTAGGGGAGAACTTGTCTATGGAGTGGCAGATCTAATTTGTGTTTTAGTCTATGTAATTGCTGCTTCAAGCTGCTTCTGCAATAGCTGCCACAGGACGAATGGAGCAGACGCAAGGGAGACATTTCCCCCGCCTCTTTTTGACACTTCAAATGGAAGTGGGGAATGGGCCTGATTTAGAGTACAGGGAAGCAAGTACAGAGCGGAATCCTGTGGCAAAACTTATCACTACCATGGCTACTTCTATTGGACGTTTGCTTGGCGTCAAAGCGAAATATTGCAGGTGGCAGTTGAGTCCAGGAAAGGGGCTTGTTTTAACTTTTGAGACTTCAGAACAAACACACACACCATCCATTGCAGACAGTTCCAAGCAGACGGTCTAATACTGTGATTAAGATCAAGAGAGTCTGTAGGGAAAGGAGCCAGTCTTTGAGACTTATGCCATTTAGGGCTCTAAACACTGGTGTGTTTACAAACCAACCCAGATGCTTGGAAAGTTGATGTGAATCTTAATCTGCTTTAGTTTTTTTAACACTTAACATTTTAACATTTATTTTGTATTGAATTTTTCTTGGTGTTATTGTTTTGTAAACTGCTTTGGGGTTTTCTTTTTTTTTACATTCTAGTGGCAAATAAATTTTATGAAATGAAATAAATGAATCGGTCACTAATGCAGCTGTTCTAAAACAGGGGTTATATGTGGTGTAAAGGGAGCCCAAGGCAGTAATCTGGGGTACACTGCATTTTGGACCAATTGAAGTTTCGGAGTCGTCTTTGAAGGGATCCCCAGACAGAGTGCATTGCAATAATCACATCTGGAAGTAGGAGTGGCCAAGTAATTTCTGTCTGAAAGTGGCCATAGCTGGCAAACCAACTGCAGCTAAAAAGGGGCACTCCTAGTCACCAAGGCCACCAGAGCCTCGAGAGATAGTGCTGAATCTGAGATCACCACCCCAAGCTATTGACCTGCTAGAAGTACAACCTCATCCAGGACTTTAAAATTTCAAAATCAGCACAGCAGTTAAAAACAATACAGAGCTCAGACAAAGACAGAAAACACTGAACTGAGTCTGCACCAGTGTGGAGAAAATATATATAACCACACTGAGATAAAAGTTTGTGTGTGTGTGTTGTAGGAAAGCAAATTGCAAAATATTGTATTCAATCCTTTCTGAATCTAAAATGTGGTGCCCGATTAATGAATGGTGAAATGAGTTGCCTACAGAAACGATACTTCTTTTTCCCCCTTTTACTATCTGATTTTGCAGCAGCAAACCCTCTGTTTTGCATTTCTATACTCCTGGGCATTTAATTTATTCTAACATTTAACTCCGCACATAATGGAGTTTTTTGCTATTTAAAAGAAGAAAAGGTAGCATGTTTAACAAAGGAAGGGGGTGAGAGTAGAGTGTTGAAGAGTGTTGGAGGAAACTTTGCAAAAGAAACATCCACAACTAGCGATGAAGAAATGCAGTCTGCAGATCTGAGCAACAAAATCACAGGGTCTGATTTCTGATATTGAGTGGGTGGGATTTTTCTGGGTGGTGTTTGTATGTATTGTTCTTCAGAATTTGCTACATACCAGGGATGATGGAGTCTCAGAAGTCCCTTACAAAGAACTTCCAAAGTACTTGGCAGCCAGTTGGTTGTTGGGTGCTGCTTGGATATCACAGTACAAGGAGCTTCGCCACAGACCTATGCTCAATTAGGGTCGCCATATGTCCGGATTTTCATGGATATGTCCTCTTTTTCAGGGGTAAAATTTCTGTCCAGGGGGATTTTTAGAATCTGCAAAAATGTCTGGGTTTCCCCCCTTTGGTTCCAAGGGAGAAAATGAGTGCAGTCACATCCCTCCCCAGTGCCCTCAAACTGGCTGCAAAGCTGCCCACATGGTGAGGAAAGTGCAGGCTGAATTTCTCCAGAGGAGAAGGCACTGGCAAAAGCCCCCGGGATGCACGCCAGCCCCGCTCCCGCCTGATCTCCGCTCCTGGTGCCGGAGCATGAAGTTCTGCCACTGCCACTGCCACTGCTGTGAGGGCTGCAGCAGTGGTGGGGACTTCCCAAGTGGTGAGGCAGAGGGCAGCCCCACCTGCAAGTTGCTGCTCCTGAGTGCTGCTACCTTGGATGCTGCTGGCGATCTTCATGTTGGGCATGGCCTCCTCGCAGCAGCCCCTGTCCTAGCAGCAGCCTCCAGGGTTGCCGTGCTGCTACGAGGCCAAGCTCCCCATCATCTGCACTATCATCACACCGACCTACAGGCTCCTATAACTCCCCATTCCCCCCGTATGTTCTCCCTTCAAGCTTCCACACCTGACAGCCTTGCCTAAGAAAAGGAGTGCAGCCCAGAGAGCCTCCTTGCAGCTCCCCAACTCCTGCTGCCCTTTCACGTAACTTGGTTCAAGGGCTTTCTCCACCGTTGACCCCTTTCAAAGCTTGCCAGCCAGCCAGCCACCTCTCTCTTCTTAAGTGGCAGTTGTTGGGTAGTGTTTGCAAAAGGACTGAAAGATAATAGAGGCAGGTTAGCCGGTTCCTCCCATTGATATTCCAATGGGCAAGGAGAAGCGTTTTTAAGGGGAAGACCTTGGGGAGTGCAAGTAGGATAGCAACAAATAGTTTGGCTACATATAAAGACCTCCATCCACATAGCTAATGTTTATGTACTGTGAAATAATAATAGCCTTCTCAAAGCATCCTACTGCTGTTTTTGTGGTGTGTAAATAGGGCATCATCTGGATGAGCCACATGGGTGGAAGTTTTTACATGTACCTAGACAAGCTTGGGAAGAGCAGTTTACTAGGTATCCTGGACCAAAGTTGTCCTGAGCTTGGCTTGGTAGCTATGCCACAGGGTTCTTGGGAGGACAAAATGTGGTGTGGCAGAACCTTGTATGTCTCCCATCCCCCCCCATCTCTCCCTCCCTCCCTCCCTTCCTCTTTCTCAGTGTGGGGTGGGGCTAGCAGTGCGTCTGCATGGCATCTGTGTGTGTAACTGAGTGTGTTGAGTGTGCATGTGCAAGAGTGTGAAGGTGATGTGGTGGTGGTGGTGGCACATGAGCTGCTGCAAATGTGTCCTCTTTTTTGCTCTTCAAAAATACGGCAACCCTATCCAATCAAAGGCTGGCAAGGCTGCTTTCTGCAGGGATCAGCTCAGCAATCAAGTTCCTGTATTTTTAATATTTTTTTCCACCTTCCTTCCAAGGATCTCAAAGTGGTTTGCTCCCTCCACATTTTATCCTCACAACCACCCTGTGAGGTAGGGAACTGTGAGGCTGGGGAACTGTGAGTAGCCCAAGACTGTCTGTCTTCATAGCTGAACATTGATTTGAACCCCGATCTCCTAGGTCCCACTCCAACACTCTAACCACTACAGGTCCACTAGTTGTGAATCATCTGAGCTTCTGTGAAAATTTGCTCTAACATGCCCCTTCCTTGGATTTAAATGCAAGCAACAAAACAAAGCATACACATGCACGCACGAAAGCACTATAGCATTCTGTTTTTCCATTCACATCAAATTACATCTTGTTGCAAATTTAACATCAATGGAATGATATGAAAGACATCTAGACACATCTGCTACCTCTGATTAGGCAGCCAAGAACAAGGTTTGTCACTCAAAGTTTCCCCCTCAGTCTGGTTTTAAGGGATCTTTCATCAGAAAGTTCAAGTATGGGAAGGGCTCGTGACATTAAAACGTCCTTCACAGAAGAAAAGGAAGAAAATATGCTATTCCAATATTGCGGGGTGGGGGGGTGGGGGGGAGAGAAAGAGAGATTGAAACATCTTAAAATCTGAATTCAACCCAAATGTGTTCAGGATGACACTTTCAGTGAAGCTTTCACTGCAGGGTTTTTACCAACATGAGTTCATTTCTGAAGGACAATTAGACTGTGGCTTATTAAGGAATATTTAATTCAGCCTCTCTGTGGTGCCTGTTCCATCTTTCTCTTATTTGTAATAAACACAATCAAATAAAGAAAATGCTCAGGGAAATTAGAGGAATCAGAGGTAAGATGTAACAAGGGAAGAAGCAAAGACTCAGAGGGAGGGGGAAAACAAAACAAAACAATTTGTGGCCCATGGAAATGTCCAGCTTGAACAGAAAGTCTTTAGATCTCTTCACAGAGAGGAAAGCCAATGACCAGCCTGGATAAGCCAAGTCACTCCAGTACCCAGAAACCCTTAATTGCTGGAGGAGATGCCAACCAGACAGGGCATCGGCCCATCACAAGATGATGGTCCTCCACACCTAATCCCAGAATATTCCAACAAAACCCCAACACTGGTTTCACTGGCCACCAGTTAGCCACCAAGCTAAGGTTGCTTTCATTCGCATGGCAGTTTATTCTGTTTTCACATTTTTTTTTTGTAACCCTTAAGTTCCACCTCACATTTGAGCTTTCCCATGCTGTAAAAGGCACTTCTGGAACTATAGTGGAACATAGTGCAAATTTAATACTCATTTTCATGTTACTTGCTTCCAGGAGAAAAAAAAAAAGAGGTTTTCAAATTATCTGAAAATGAATGCTGAACTTACACTATATTCCACCATAGTTCTGGGCCTTTATATCGCGTGAAAGCTCAGACAGAATGTGGAAATTAACTGTAAAGGGAAAGTTGTAAGAATGGAATGAACTGCCACATAGATGTAGCCGCCTGAATCAAAGGTTCTGGCCGTGGTGCACAAAGTCCTACACAGCTTTGGCCACGAAACCTTAAAAAATAACCTCACCCCTTATATACCCAACCAATCACTGTGTCCTGCAGGAGGTCTATTCAGTATGATATGTAGGAACCAGGCACCTATCCTTTGCAATCCCTTCCCATTGCACATCAGTCAGGCCCTGTCTCTCTTATTTTCTTGGATCCTATAAAAAACCTTTGTTTGTGATGCAGTCTTTTTAACTGAAGGTGTCTGTGTCTGTACAGTCATACCTCGGGTGAAATAGCTTCGGGATAAGTATTTTTGGGTTGCGCGCTGCGGCGACCCGGAAGTAACGGAGCGAGTTATTTCTGGGTTTCGCCACTCGCGCATGCACAGATTGTCAAAATGATGTCCCACGCATGCACAGAAGCGGCGAATCGCGACCCGCGCACTTGCAGATGCGCGGACACGGGTTGCATTTGTTTCTGGATGCGAACGGGTCTCCGGAACGGATCTTGTTCGCATCCAGAGATACCACTGTATTGGACTTGACACAGTGAATCACTTTGGGATGGTTCACAGGAAGCAATTTCTAAGTGAAAGAAATAAACATATCTCTCATGCTGTATGACATGCCTGCACTGAGGGACAGAAAGCCCCAGGAACAGAGAGAGTCTTCTGCTTTTTTCCGAGCAGCTGGAAGTTTAGCGTTACAGCCTGCTCTGCTAACCTACTGTTTAAAGGTAAAATATGCATGAATTGCTCCACCCACTTTTGCTTCAGGCTCTGCCCACTACTGGGATGTGGACCCAGGAAGTCTTCCCTCAGGATTGAAAAGGTTCTGAATCACTATCATGGGTAGATCTTGTCCGGAACTATCTGAGGTTGCTGTACAGGAAAGAGGCTTGTTCGTCATTATTATTTTCTTAACGCTTTGTTCTCAGAACCCCATGCCTGACCAGGGCTTGCAAACGTTTAAAAGTCCCCCTCCCCCACCCCACTCTGCAGTAGTGATTGCTGATCAATGGAGCCTGCAGCCATCAAGCAAGGATAAGTGGGGGAAGCTTCCTTCCCTTTAGCAGCAGAGACAGCAAGCTGCACTCTCAAAAAAATAAATCAGACCAAAAAGAGCAAGAGAGCTCACTAACAAATTAGACTACACCAGTCCTGTAAACTCTTCCTTGCCCTGCTGCGAGGAGATAAGCTAAAAAAAACACACCCAGAGTTCGTTATAACTAGCAGTATTTTGTCCCACCTCATAAAAATTTGACACAGTTGGAGGTGAACTAATTGAGACAGTGTGGAGATAACGGCATCGAAGGGATTTCAAATGTAATTAAAGAGTGATCAGGAAAAGGGGCCAGGCATGGAAAGAAGAATGCTGAGAGCTAGGCGAGCACATAAAGGTTCAAAGCCCATTCCAAAAGTGACCTTTAATAAGAACGAACAAGTGCACATTAAACTGAAGCAAAAAGGCCCTTAAACGCTTTGATGGAGAAAGTCCACACAATCATCAGCTCAGGAAGAATGAAAATGTGAAAACTCTTAATATGGGTTCTTAATGCTTCAACCTTTTATGGGATATTGAACTGACTCAAGGGTTGCTGAACCTGTTGCAGCATCTAGGGTTGGGGGAAGAAATTCTATTAAGTCTGCATTTAAAGGTGAAATTACTTAATTTGCACTTTCTGGAACAGAATGCAAACACAGCGGCACTTTGACATTTCTCCAAATTTTGCAATGCTGTTTTCCAGCCAAGTAATGCGTACAAAAAGAATGGTACCTCCAGGTGCGAACGGGATCCATTCCAGAGGTCCGGTCGGATCCCGAGGAATTCGCAACTGGAGGTGCCTGTTCTGCGCATGCACGTGGTAGAGTGCTTCTGTGCATGCGTGTGGTCGCAGAAGCGTGCTACCACACCATGTGCATGCACACGGTGTGTAGAGCACTTCTGCGCATGCGCACGTGGCGAAACCCAGAAAAATACTTCCAGGTTTGCCGTGTGCATAACCCGAAGGATACGCAACCAGAGGTGTGCTTATCCAGAGGTACCACTGTACAAGGGTAAACTGTACAAGCTATTAGTGAAAATAGAAGAAAAAATATTACAGAAAAGTGTTTTGCAAAAATGTTTGTATTTGCAAGATTGCATACAAAAATGTGAATATTGGGAGAAATCTATGCTGAAATGCTGGATTTTTGTGAGGACTTTATTGCAAACTAATATGGAAATATGGAGAACTGAACTCAAATACACACACACACACACACACACACACACACACACACACCAAATTGATCCCTCTCTAGAAGTGTTATAGGTATGTAGAGAATTGTTTTATGGAACCAGAGGCAATATGCCTCTGAATACGAGCTGCTGGAGAGTAACTGTGGAACAGGGATCTTGCCTTTGTGTCTTGCACTAAAATGAGACACTTGGCTGACCACTGAAGGGGGAAAGGATGATGAATTAGGTGCCCCTTCAGCCTGATCCAGCGAGGCTCCACTTACATCAAGTACCTAGGAAGCTGCCTTACACCATATAGAACCATTGGTTCATCTAGCCCTTAATGGATAACAGCTTTCCAGCATTTCTATCAGAATTCTCTCTGCTACTGCTACCTGGAGATTCTGGGGGACTGAACCTGGGACCTTCTGCACGCAAAGCAGATACTCTGCCAATGAGCTAAAGCCCTTTCTTGAGCATCACTGGAGGCTGACACCATTTCAACCTCAGCCACCGCTTTTGTGAGGCACAACACGATCATTTGCAGTGGATTTGAGAGAGGCAAAATGAAGCACGGTACTTTCTCACAATGCATAACTGAGCTGTGGAAGCCACTGCTATGAAACAAGGTGATAGCCAATGGCTTATACTGCTTTAAAGGGGGAGATGACAAATTAATAGCAACCAGCTATCATAGCTAAGTGGAACCTTTAATTGGAAAAGCAGTATGCCACCAAAATGCCTGTTGCTGGGAACAAGCACTGCAGGAAAGACAGGTGTCCTCGTTTTGTGAGCTTCCCACAGGCATCTGATTGGCTTCTGTAGGAAACATGGTGTCGGGGTTGAGGCTAATTGGTCTGATCCAGCAGCCCAGCTATTATATATTTATACAAAGTCACAAGAAGCTCAGAATTTCAGCCTCATTCTTTTCCACAAGTCACATTCAGCCCTTGGTCTAATTTCATGTGGCCAACAGACCATCACCCTATTTTCAAAAGTGTTTTGCAAGCTATCAGTTCAGATCTCTTGCAAGAATGAGCTGTTCCCTGCCCAGCAATTCTCAGGGCAAGAAGAGGAAGACAGGAAGGAAGTTGGGAAAATGGAGTTATAGAGAGAAGTCCTTTTGGAACAAAGGAATATGCCTTAAGTCAGATCATTGGTCAATCTACTTCAGTATTGTCTGCACCAACTGGCAGCAGCTCTCCAGGGTTTCAGATAGGAGACCCTCCCAGTCCCACCTGCAGAACTCAGGGATTGAGCATGGGACCTTCTGCATGCAGATTCCCCACCACTGAGCTATGGCCTTTTCCATAATTGGCACCACCCATCACTAGGGGACGCGGGTGGCGCTGTGGGTTAAACCACAGAGTCTAGGACTTACCAGTCAGAAGGTCGGCGGTTCGAATCCCCGCGACGGGGTGAGCTCCCATTGCTCGGTCCCTGTTCCTGCCAACCTAGCAGTTCGAAAGCACGTCAAAGTGCAAGTAGATATATAGGTACCGCTACAGCAGGAAGGTAAACAGCGTTTCCATGCGCTGCTCTGGTTCGCCAGAAGTGGCTTAGTCATGCTGGCCACATTACCCGGAAGCCGTATGCCGGCTCCCTCAGCCAGTAAAGTGAGATGAGCGCTGCAACCCCAGAGTCGGCCACGACTGGACCTAATGGTCAGGGGTCCCTTTACCTTTACCTTTTATCACTAGTTTCAGTCCCATCAACACCTGGTAAGCAGCCCTCAACAGATTACCACCCCCGCGGAGGGGGAAAAAGGTTGCCCATCCCTGCTTTTAGGGAAAGATGACACTAATTTGTGGATACAATTTTTCATTTGTATCTCACCAACCTACTTCAAACAATTCCTGCAATTATGTGCTTTTGGTAGCTTTGACCAAATATCAATTTTCTCCTTTACCTTTTTTAAAATTATATATATAACTACAGCTTGGTCTATTAAAAAAAGGAGTCACAGTTTACTTGATTTGCCTCTGTGAATAAAAGGTTCTTCGCAATCTTAGCTAACAAATTTGCAATAAAAGTTTGTGGAACACAGGAAGAAAATACAAAATATTGTGATTATTATATGAATTTCAGCAAACGTACAAAGCAACAGCCCCAACTGGAAAGATTCTATTCATATTGAACTGTTATCTCTTCCTCTCCACCCCCCCCCCCATATTGTGATTGATCTGCATTTATCAGTGCCATTGCATTTACTGTTTCTCTTTTTTTTTTCTTTATAGCTCCTATTTATCTAGATAATGTAGTATTTGCTCAAAGGAACTATATTATTTACTCTTCTTCTTTCCTGTTCAAAAATTTATTGTGCATTAAAAATGAAAGACATTTTATGCCCTGAAATTCCTCTGAAGCTGCCATAAAATTATATTGAGATATGCATATTTGTTTGTTAGCAATATTACTCCATTCAATCAAGAAGTCTAAACAAATCTGTTTTCCCATCACCACAATTGATGTGGCACAAGAGATTAACAGAGATTTCTTCTAATCCATACAAAGCTCTGAAAAACGTTAATAAACTACAAGGCTGAAGACTAAGAATTCAATGTACCAAAGTGTAATGTACCTAAATGCATCACAGTAGTGCTGAAAATGTGAGAGCTACTTGCTTAAGACCACCATGTTTAGTTGAAGGCACAAACTGTATCAACTGCCTGGCAAGTGGAAGTACACAGGCTTGCATCAAGTGTAGTGCTAAGTGGCTGTCCCAACAGTGCAAAAATTTCAATGTGCAGAATGGGTCTTTCCTCCCTCTCCTCTCTCTGTGCCCTCTTTAAATCCCCTGCAACCCTCCATAACAGAACTGGGGAGGGTGCAGAGCATGCATGGTTGGGGGGAGAGGAGAGGGTGAAAGTCCCATTGCACAAGCATAAATCCTTGCACTGACAGGACAAGGGAGTTGGATACCACCCATATTTCAAATGTAGACATTTGTAGAGCATAACTAGAAACATCAGACAACTGGGAACCACATGGAATTGGGTGCCCCAATCCCTTTATGACAACTGTGCTCAATATGAAATCATTGGGGGGCATTAGAATGGTGATGTGATATTTAGGGAGGGGGAGGGAAAGCATTTTCCTGCACCCGCTTTGAACACATGCGTAAGCCTTGAAGAGTGCTCAAGTTGCTGTGGAATGTGAATGGTGATGCAACATACTGGCAAACCAGTGTGGATAAATGGCATCCACACTAGGATGTTCATTAGGAACCATATTTACATATTGTTTAAAATAAAAGGACATACAAATAGGGGGAAACTGAGCAGTAGATAATAAAAATAAACCCAACTCCCAAACCAATCTAAAAGTCTTTTTTGAAAAAATAAAATAAAATAAGTTTTAAAGGCCTGGGAAAATTCCTGGCATCTCTGGTGAAAAATGGATTTTGAAGCAGATGACTGGAAAGGCCTGAGACCCCAGAGGGCCAATAAACAAGTGAACTGCAAGGACGAATAGTCTGATCTAGCACAAGGCAGTTTCCTTTGCTCCCAGTTTCTTGACTCTTCAGTTTAAAATGATCAGGTATCAGTAGGTGATGGCGGAAATGCTTCTTTAAATCACAGAAGGCAAGACACTCCAGAAAAGACAACACTGGTCAGACCCCAATGGCACTATACATTTAAATTAGCATCATATCCCTTAAACAGGCATGTCTTCTCCAAAAGAATCCTAGGAACTGTACTTTGTTAAAGGTAAACGGACCCCTGACCATCAGGTAGAGTCGTGGCCAACTCTGGGGTTGCGGCGCTCATCTCACTTTATTGGCCGAGGGATCCAGCGTACAGCTTCTGGGTCATGTGACCAGCATGACTAAGCCACTTCTGGTGAACCAGAGCAGCACACGGAAACGCCGTTTACCTTCCCGCCGGAGCGGTACCTATTTATCTACTTACACTTTGACGTGCTTTCAAACTGCTAGGTTGGCAGGAGAAGGGACCGAGCAACGGGAGCTCACCCCGTCGCAGGGATTCAAACCGCCAACCTTCTGATCGGAAAGTCCTAGGCTCTGTGGTTTAACCCACAGTGCCAGGAACCCACTATTCCCTTCACAGAGCTGCAATTCCCAGAGTTCTGGTGCTAGGCTGTTTGGTGCTTCAAACATCAAAGTAAGCACCTGTAATTGATCCTGGAAAACTGCTGACAGATCTATGACTACTGTCTATACCAGGAATCAGAGACCTGTATCTCTCAAAATCTTTTTTGGGACTCCCATTGGCCATGCTGGTGAGGGCTTGTAAGAGTTGGAGTCCAATAATGTCTTAAAGAACACTGGTTCCTTACCAGTGTTCCTTACTGCATGATGAGTTTAGCTTTTGCTGTTGAGAAACTAATTCTAATTTTAGATTTCCAGAGGTGTTTAACAACCAATCCTTCTTCTCTGGGAATCGTGGCTCTGGGAGGGGAATACGGAGTCTCCTAACAATTCACAGCACCCTTAACCAACTATGGATTTCAGGATTCTTTGGGGGAAGCCATAGCTGTTTAAAGTGGTAAAATATAGCTTTAAATGTATAGTCTGGATGGGGCCTCAGACTTGGTAAAAGGAAATTTTGATACACTCCTAAGCAAGCAAAAAAAGCTCTGAATGGTCATAAATAAACCAGCAGTCACTGCTGTTCTGCTAAATGTTAGGATTTTATACAAAATAGATTACAAGGTTGCCTTTCTGGAAATATCACAAGGAACTAAATTTTTTAAAAGGGAACTCGCTAATCAGATCTGTTAACAAAATGTTAGTCTTTGAAGGGGAAAAAGCCTTACATACGTTGCCTCTAATTCACTTTAAATGTTTAAAGAACTCTTCAGCATTCACTTTGATCAGCAAGCAACCTCACCTCCCCCATCCCTTAGGGTGGGGAAAAACAAAACAAACCTCAAAGCATGACCTCACTGAATATGTACATGCTGGTCCTACCTATATAGGGATATAGGAAGCTGCTTTTTACCGTGTTAGACTGATGGTCCATCTAGCTCAGTATTGTCTACACTGTCTGGCAGCAGCTGTCCAGGATTTCAGGCAGGGTTCACTCCCGGCCCCACCTGGAGATACCAGGGACTGAACCTGGGATCTTCTGTCTGCAAAGCAGATGCTCTACCACTGAGCTATGTCCTATACCTAACAGAATGATGCCGCATTAATCAACACTTTATTGTTTTGTGGGGCACATCTCTTTTGCTAAATTTGTACCTGCCTGGGTGCTAAGATCCTCAGGTGAGCACCTTCCCAACAACATCAGAAGCAAGATTGATGGTGACACAATTCCCTCCCAAAAGAGGTCAGACTGGCTCCCTCCTTGTTATCCTTCTGCCAGCAGGCTAAGACCTTCCTGTCCCAACAGGCCTTTGAAACTAAGGTATAAATGATGATGACGATGATGATTTCACCGCCCATCTGACTGGGTCGCCCCAGCCACTCTTGGCAGCTTTCAACATATACAGAAACATACTAAAACATCAAACACTAAAAACTTCCCCATACAGGGCTGCCTTCAGATGTCTTCTAAAGGTTGTCATAATGCTTACTATAGGGCTGCTGTCAGGGCAAACTGTACTTTAATGCTGGTTCTAAATGTGTTCAGCTCTATTTTAATTATTGTTTTTAACTCACTTGGTTTCATTGCTTTCTATTTTATAATGTTCTTTTTAGATGCTGTATCAGTGTAAAAGGTGGAGTATAAATAAATACGTGATGATGATGATATTGTAAGTTGCCTTGAATCCCAGCTTGTGAGGAAGGCAGGATATAAATATATCTTATAATCATAATCTGTTCCATTTGGGATGGTTTTTATGTGTTGTTTTATTTATTTATTTTAAAAAAATTATATTGTTGTAACCTTCCTTGGAACCTTATAGTGAAGGTTGGGGGACCTAAATAAATATTTGTGTACCACTTTCGCCACAAGATTGTGCACAAAATTACTCACAATGTAACAAATGAATGAAAAGTAGAACAATTCTTAACAATTCTAAATAATCAACATATCCATAAGAATATACCCCCCTATCACATCTGATGTTGTGGTGTGTTAACAACAAATTATCAAATAAATTGTGGTGGTTGATCTTAAAGAACTAATGGTTCAATATAGTGCTCTCTGGAAATACCTTTCCTTTCTCTAAAAAGACTTCCAAAACATATGGGAAAGCAGAAACAACATTTTTTGTTTATCAAAATGGGTGCTATCAAAATGAGACTGACTTCCTATCAGTAGTTGTTTGCTTATATTTATCTACCGTATATCTTGGGTATTACTGAAAGAAGCCATGTAATGTAATTTTCTACAATTCATCTGTGAAAATACAATCAGGCTTCTCAACCTTATAATTAGAGAAAAACCTGCTGAGGATAAATTGAATGCATTAAGAAATTAACATACCAGTAAATGACTGATCATTACAATTTACAGAATTTGCATTTCTAGGAATTCTATAAAAAGAGGAAACATATCTTGTTATCTGAGGTTCTCCATCTGGAAGAGTCAGTAGTCTAAGATCTTCCTAGTAAAACCCTTACAGCATTTCAACAAACTGCCTCATTCAGGTGCACTAAAAATTGTGACTATTATCTGCAATGATCTAACTATATGTTGCCTCTATTGAAGCACATAGAATGTGGAGTATCTCCACCATTTGTTCCAATTACTGTATTGTATCATTATTTATTAAAATCTTAGGGACAGATGGTTTTGAATTCACCATGCTCAAATCTAACAATGCATATTGCATTGTGTTGTATTTGTGAAGACTTCCCCACTGATCGATCAAGTGAGTGAGATAGCATAGAATGCTCACAAACAATTCAAATGCTAAGAAAGCTGAAAGCTTTGTATATTAATCAGTCTATTTTGCATATGATTATAATTGTAACCTAGCATATTTCTACCAATACTGATTTCTTCTCTGACTTTAATATTTTTAAACAAATATAAAAGGGCCACAATCAACTGTTGAAAATTAACCCATACACAGTGTTCACAAAGGCCTTGAGAAACAGCTTAACCTCTGTTCTTTCAGTGCCCTCAGCATTGGTCCTCAATCCCTATCAATAGTGAGAAAAAAAGCAAGTATTGCAAAACATCCAAATGAATCAGTTGTGTGATGTGAGTCCCTACCGTATTACACCTATGCAGCTTGAGGTTGAGGCTGCAGTATTAGGTTCTCCCAGGACATTCACTGGGCCTGTTTTGACCCAGTAGAAAGTAGGAGGTTCGTGAGAAGAGTTCAGGTTCCCACAGACATAATAAGATGAAGTAAAGCAGGGTCAAGCAAGGCAAGCTAGAACAGGTCACACAGTAAGACAAGTTCCATGGCACAAGGCAAGATAAGGATTCAGAATGGACAACTCAACATGGAGCATCAGATAAAGTAAGTTTTGAATGTTGCAAGAGGTAAGGCAGTCTTAATCAGAGCTGCAGGTCAGTCTGAATGGTTAGCTTTTTCCTGAGTGAGAGGAGTATCTTTAGTTGAAGGGGCCTTGCCTGTTTCAACACCAGGGCTTTTTTTCAGCCAGAACTCACTGGAACTCAGTTCCGGCACCTCTCAGGTGGGCGCCATTGCCATTCTAAAATAAGGTTACCAGATTTTTTTCACTGAATCCGGCGACACTTTTCAACTTCCTACTAAATAGATGGATTTTGTAAATCCAGGGACTGTCACCAGGAAACAAAGACATTGGGTAACCTTATTCTAAGAGAACAAAAAAAATGAGTTCCCCACCTCTCTTCCTAGAAAAATAGCACTGTTCAACCCCAAATGATCCGCAAACAGGAAAGAAATGGTAGCTCTGCTGGATCTTCTAGACTGGTGTCATAAGAGGTTGAGAGTAGCGATGTGACCTCACCAAGCTGTAGAGGTACTAGCAAAATGACATTTTCCTGTGCCAGAACTTCTGTTCCAGCAGGGACTACTGTGGCAATGCCATGGACTGGCTGGATGCAGAGGAATGGTGAAAGGCACCAGCTGGGGAGCCCCCCAAAGGGAAGAAGACTCAGAGCCAGCAGATTGGTGGTAGGATGACAATCAGTGGTCAGAGGGAGAAGAGGGAGCAGACTGCAGGGAGGAAGTGTCAGAAGCTGAAGAGGTAAAGTGAGAAGGAAGAAGCTGTGGCAGAGCACAGTCCGAATCAGAGGCAGAAGAGGTGTCCAGGAGGCAGAGATGAGGTAGGCTGCTGAAGAAGCAATAGGGGTCTCCCTTTCCTGTCATGACCAGCTCCCCCTCCCAGTCGTATAGAACTAGAAGAGGTGTGAGGAGGGAGGAGCAAAGACAGAGCTTTAAATTGCTTGGGGAGGATCCAAGGGAGGAGGAGACTTAGGGAAGTGTTGGAAAGTAAGGACCTTCAGTCCCCACAACTGCCTCATAGGAGAAAGATCTACTAGATAAGTTGCTGTGCTCCACTAGGCCTGGCCTAGTGAGTCAGCCTTGTTTCCTTCAATAAAGAGTTAACATTGACACCGTGTGATTTATTGCTGACCTGCTCATGACAGGCTGGCTCTGAGGACAAGTACTCTCTTGAGTCTTCCTCCAAATCATGTCATAATCTGCTGAGGAAGGAGACTCGAACTTCAATATCATGAGAGCCCCTTATTATTTTATTATTCATTGCTTTGTACAAAAAGAGAGAAAAGTGCCTCAAGCTACCTTAAAATGAAATCCAACAGATAGAACTGACTGCTAAGAACAGACAAGTTTACCTATTTTGATTTCACTCAATTTCTCGTTTTCCCAGTCTCAAGTTCAGTTCATCGCATTTTCACATCAATTAGCACTTGCCAAGCTAATTAGCCAGAGTGAAGCTGATAACACTTTAAAAAGTGAAGAACAAGGATACCTATACTTGTCTAAATTATTTTAAGGTAAGAAATAGCAGGAGACAAACCTGCCGCTCCCCCCCCCCCCCCTTGACACCAAAGTAGATTTTTGAGCTTTGGTTTGCCTATAAAAATGTATTTCCCTAATATAGATTGTGGAGGGAAGTGAATCCTTTATACTTCCCCCATAAAAGTCCCCCCATCCACAAATATTCAGGCTTAATTCACTGTGGAAGAGCTCACATACCTGAAATGTTTACCTGCATGTGTCAAAAGGGGGCAACATTATAGCTGCTTTTAAATTCTGCATAGGTGTGAATGGGGAACAGAGAGCTTCATTTTCTAGAGCGGCTCAGGAACACCACCACAGGCTGAGCTTGACAGAGAACAAAACCACTCAGAAACAGGAATTTAAAAAAAGAAAAAAGAAAAAGCAAAGACACAAGGGGTATTTAGGGGCTTTTTTGCACAAATTTGTGGGGGGGGGTGTTTAAGAACTACATCACAAAATTAAGAGAAGGGTGAATTTCTTAGGATATCTGTATTTCAGTCTGTGCATTTCAGGAAATGTGAATTAGGTAGTTTTGCATTAAAACATGAACCTACCTTCTCCTCCACCCATATCCATTGCAAGCTACTTTTGAATGTTCCCTTAGCTTCAAAAGTGGCTTGTGATATGATCATGGCGGTGGGGGGGTGCTGCTGTTCAAGAAACATAAGCCCAAACACCCACTCAGGTAGACAGAACTAGATGTACTTACTTTTGGATCCCAGATGAAAAACGGCACAATAGCAAAGGAATTAAATTCACCTTGGAATTAATTTTGGTTTAGGTTTGAGGTGCAAATCCCTACATACCAGTGTGACTTGACTAGGAAATTTTCTCAGTTGCAAAGGTTCATAGCAGCATGAATTGATTTAGAAGTTTAGCAAGGGGCGAAGATTGATTTTTAAAATTATTATTACTGTTCTTATTTTCCTTTCAACATTACATACTTGCAGCTGGGGGGGGGGAGTCAAAGCTTGGGGAGCTGAAGAATAAGCATACACTCTTCAATATTTCTTCTATCAGGTGATCTGTGGGCCACCTCTCACACTGCATGATTTAGCGCTGTGGTCTAAAACACAGAGCCTAGGGCTTGCTAATCAGAAGGTTGGCGGTTTGAATCCCCGCAACAGGGTGAGCTCCCGTTGCTCGGTCCTTGCTCCTGCCAACCTAGCAGTTTAAAAGCATGTCAAAGTGCAAGTAGATAAATAGGTACCGCTCCGGCAGGAAGGTAAACGGCGTTTCTGTGCGCTGCTCTGGTTCGCCAGAAGTGGCTTAGTCATGCTGGCCACATGACCCGGAAGCTGTACGCTGGCTCCCTTGGCCAATAAAGCGAGATGAACGCCGCAACCCCAGAGTCGGTCACGACTGGACCTAATGGTCAGGGGTCCCTTTACCTTTAACCAAGTACAGTTCCTAGGATTCCTTTGGAGAACACATGCCTGTTTAAGGGATATGATGCTGCTTTAAATGTATAGTGCCGTTGGTGTCTGACCAGTGTTGTCTTCTCTGGAGTGTCTGCACTTCTGTGATTTAAAGTAGGCATTTTCCCCATCACCTACTGATACCTGATCATTTTAAACCGAAGAGTCAGGAAACTGTGAGCAAAGGAAACTGCCTTGTGCTAGATCAGCACCAGAAGCAGCTTAGTCATGCCGGCCACATGACCGGAAGCTGTACGCCGGCTCCTTCGGCCAATAAAGCGAGATGAGCGATGCAACCCCAGAATCGTCCGTGACTGGACCTAATGGTCAGGGGTCCCTTTATCCCTTTACCTTACTAGTAAGATATTTTAGGTAGACATCTAAACATGTAAAGTGCAAATGTATACAGCCATTGACTATAGCTTCCTGTACTGTGTGAAACTGAACACTCTTTAATTGGATTAAGCCCACAGGAAACATTGGACTGGTCATGATATGAAGGTTCCATCATGAAACAATCCTATGTCATCTTATCCAATGGGCATGTAAAATGAGATTCGTCATAGCGATTCGTAGTTAAAAGCAGAAGTTGGCAAATGTGTCCTCCTTTTTTTGCTCTTCACAATATGGCAACCCTAAACTAGAATTTACGTAACTCTGTAAAGAATCATGATTTTGCATTACTAGGCAGGGGCGGCACACCCCGTTTCACCATCTACCATTGGCTCCTGCACTGGCAGGGAACTGGGGCCGGCATTAGTGACCATTTCAGGTGAGATCGTGGTGAGTTATTGGCCAAAATGGGCACCAATGCTGTTGCCACTTCTCTACCACTGCCAGAGGTGGCAGGACAGGTGGGACACGCATGGGCGGCTACTCAGAGGCTTCCACCACCTGAGATGGAAGCCTCATCCCCACCTAATGGCTGGGCCACTCTGTTCCTAGCCATGTCTACTCAGAAGTAAATCCTGTCTGAAAGACTACCTGCCCACATTCAGATGTGCAAGATCACTTACAACATCTGGGGAAATTTCTCAGTCTACAAATTATTACAGGGTGGTAAGCCCAAAATGGGCATTTCCCACAATTGCCTCATACTATAGAATGCCATTCCCTCTGCCATACATGAAGCAGCAACCGTCAGTTGCTTCAGGAGTCTTGTAAATGTACTGCCTTTCAGCTCAGGCTTTTCCTGACTCATAAGATTGGATCCTGTTTTATGTGTATGAACTGAATTCCCTGGGTTCCTGTTTTTATATGCTTTTATACTACTGTTTCACATTGTTTTATGTTGCACACTGCTTGGAGGGTGTGTGTGTGTGTTTTTAAATTAAGCTGTGCACAAAGGCTTTTAAATATATTGAATTAAATATTGAATTAGGGCTAACTCCCATAAATTAGGATGGTAGGCTTAGTCTCTCTCTCTCTCTTTCTCTAACCACTTAAAATCTCACCTTGACATTTTCTATTTCTCTTCCTTCAGAAACTAACAATAACAACAGAAAATGCAGCATATATCACAAGTAACATCTTACTTGCTATTACAAGTAATATCTTAACATCTTACTCAAGTAAGAGGGACATTTACAGATGGAAAGACAAGCATTTGTGTTTTTTTATTACAGGTTTCATAAGAGCACCTAATGCTGTTTCGTCTTTAGACTACTGACAGAACACACAAACACACAGAGAGAAGTATGGAAGCCTACAATGATATCTACCCCCCCCCCACACACACACTATTTTTCTTCCTTCTACAGCCTGGGCATTGTGTACTAAGTTAGCTCTTTGCCACTCTCCCTTTACATAACTCCAGGCTCCTACCTCCAGCTCTTGACATCTCTTCCCAAAGCACTTAGACGTGTCAAAATGTCTGTGCACTTTTTGGTTAAGTAATGGCATGTTATAGATTTTCTGAGATCATTGACATACTCAGAGATAGCTTTCTAAACCAAAATGTACAGCTTGGCTCCTAGCCCATCGGCTCATAAGATTAGGATTATTGGAGAGACTCATTTGGAACAGGGTGAAGGTTGCTGAAAGAATTTTAAACCAGGATGGCCTCGTAAGGCTTGTCAGGTTGGCCTTCAACTTTTATAAGATTAAGCCTCCTGCGCTGGAGATGCTTAAAAAAAATAAAATGGATGAAGATTTTCTGGAACGTTTCGGCCTGGCGAAGCGAGGAGAATGCTCGCCTGCCACATATACTGACAGTGCCAGTTCAAGTGGTTACCATCTGTTGCATCTGTATGGCTGCAGACCCTTCTCAGTTTGTTTTTCAGATATTTGCCCCCTCTGGGCTTCAGCAGAAAGGAGGGAGGAGGAAGAGGAAAGAAAGGAGGAGGGGGAAAGAGCAGCAAGAAAGTGAAGGAGGCTGAATCTGTAAGAAACAAAAGGTGAGCAGGCTTGCTTGTTTCATTCTCCTACAGAGGTAGGGAACAGGATTTGGCCGGTGAGATCTCCCACCTGTCAATCACCTGAAGTCACCATGATGTCAGCTGACCTCCCCCCCCCCCTTCATTTGCACTGTGGCTTGAAATCACTGCCAATCAGTAATGACTTCAACCCTTGCTTGTATCGGCTACAGACTACTCCAAAGTCCTGCTCTTCGCAGGAATCAGCTCAGATAGGGAGCTCCTGAGCTGAATCAATCCCAGCAGGGCTTGTATTTGGTTTATATTTAAAAGGGGCTAAATACAACGAAGGGTGGTGCTGTGGGCTAAACCACAGAGCCTAGGACTTGCCGATCAGAAGGTCAGCAGTTCGAATCCCTGCTCCTGCCAACCTAGCAGTTTGAAACACCTCACAGTGCAAGTAGATAAATAGGTGGGAAGGTAAACGGTGTTTCTGTGCGCTGCTCTGGTTCGCCAGAAGCGGCTTAGTCATGCTGGCCACATGACCCGGAAGCTGTACGCCGGCTCCCTCGGCCAATAAAGCGAGATGAGCGCTGCAACCCCAGAGTCGGTCATGACTGGACCTAATGGTCAGGGGTCCCTTTACCTTTATCTAAATACAACGAACAAATGCTGAAGACATGTTTTCAGGCTCCCAGATGTTTCTTTGCAGCCATGCCTTTACCTGCCCTAAAATCTGATGCCATATATAAGAAACTAAGGAAACCTGGCTGAAGAAACTCAAGTTTGCATTTGAGCCTCTCTTGCTGGGTCCTCCATACTAGAAAAGATACAAAGCAATACATACTTTTGAAAATTGGGCTGCAAAAATAACTGATAATTTCATGGTATCTTAGCTAGGGTTGAGTGCTATATCAATATATATGGTATATCAATATATTGCCCAAAAGCAGTTGTCCATATCGTGATATCAGTTTCATAATTTTTGACCTGGCAATATGTCACAAATCATGGTGTGTTTTAGGGCTGGGCGATATATCATCTAAAATCGGTTTGAAGTTCATATCATGTTATTGATTTCATAATATTTTTTAAGAATCATTTTTATTGGTTTTACAAATATAAAGCACAAATAAACACAAACTAGTAAAAGCATGTCTATATGAGGCAATTCTCTGAATTTCAAGACTTCCCCCATGCCCTCCATCAAGTCTTATTTTAGAAGAAGAAGAAGAGTTTGGATTTGATATCCCGCTTTATCACTACCCTAAGGAGTCTCCAAGCGGCTAACAATCTGCTTTCCTTTCCACCCCCACAACAAACACTCTGTGAGGTGAGTGGGGCTGAGAGACTTCAGAAAAGTGTGACTGGCCCAAGGTCACCCAGCAGCTGCATGTGGAAGAGCAGAGACATGAACCCGGTTCCCCAGATTACGAGACTACCGCTCCTAACCACTACACCACACTGGCTCTTTTAAGTTTTAAGCATCTTAAGTTTTAAGCATCTACAACTGCATATTCATCCGTATTCCAATTTTTATATCAAATCATATTGTCCATAGTGGGGGGAGGGGGTGTTTCTCTACAAGTGAGTCAAAATCCTGCTCTTGTTTCCATCTCAATTTCATAGTTTTTGACCTGGCAATATATGCAAAAATCACGGGGGGGGGGGGGAATCATGGGGAAAACTGCAAAACCAGCCAGTGCCACATAGCTCTATCCTTATTTCAGACATCATGCTATATCAACATATCACAATGTTTGGCTGGTGATATATTGTGTCCTCCCTCAAAGAGGGCACGTGTTGCAGTGCGACCTGACAACCAAACCCTGTGTTGTGTGTGAGAAGGGTATTCCATTAAAAGAATCCAGGGACTCAGTGGTTTGGTCAGCCCTGAGAAGGATTGTGCCTGTGCCTGTGTCCAGGGGACATTTGGGTGGCGGAGATAGCCATTCCTGGCTTTCTGTGTTCACCCTAGGTTGACCTATGCTGGTGCCCTGGGTCAGTGCTACCTGCATGACAGGGAGCTAGTCAAACCAGAGACTATGCAACCAGTCACTTTCTGTAATCAATAAAGTTGTGGCCTAAATTCTGCCAAAAACCAAACCAAAATTTGTGTCTTGTCTGAATATATTTAAAGGTAAAGGTAAAGGTACCCCTGCCCGTACGGGCCAGTCTTGCCAGACTCTGGGGTTGTGCGCCCATCTCACTCAAGAGGCCAGGGGCCAGCGCTGTCCGAAGACACTTCCGGGTCACGTGGCCAGTGTGACATCGCTGCTCTGGCGAGCCAGAGCTGCACACGGAAACGCCGTTTACCTTCCCGCCAGTAAGCGGTCCCTATTTATCTACTTGCACCCGAGGGTGCTTTCGAACTGCTAGGTTGGCAGGCACTGGGACCGAGCAGCGGGAGCGCACCCCGCCGCGGGGATTCGAACCGCCGACCTTTCGATCGGCAAGCCCTAGGCGCTGAGGCTTTTACCCACAGCGCCACCCACGTCCCTGAATATATTTAAGGGGGTGATTAAAAGGTCTAAACACGCAAATCACAAAGCTGAAACCCAGATATCGCCCAGCCCTAATATTAGCATGATGCATCCTCTGCCCACATTATTTAGATGGAGTAAAGAGACAAAGTATACATTTTTCTGTTCCTATTACACAATGGTGCTGCATTGTTAAGTCAAACTATATATTGCAATTCCTGTTGATTTTTCTTCACCTCAGTACCTATTGCCTTTATCTATTTTATCTATTTTCCCCCTGGAATGCAAAGCTGTTTAGATCAGACTGATAAGAGTGACTGAAAAAAAGGCTATTGCCACCAGAACCTTCCATTTTGTACACATTACATGGCTGAAGAACTGGATTACAAAATACAGAGAAGTGTGGATTTCAAAGGATGACTGTGTTTCAGTTCACATCTTAATTTGAGAAGTGTGAATTAGTTACATTTGCCTTTGTCCTTCACCCCTACACAGAGATACAGAACTGGCTTAAGTAACCACTTCAAGTTCTGACCTTGGAACAACACTTTTCAGAGGGTGATTTCTTCAAGTAATATTTGAAAGTTCATTATGGACATTTAGACTCAGCTCAGCCTCAAGGGTATTTATTAAACTTTCAACACTGACTCAATCCAACTAGAAATCTAATGTTATTCTTTAAAGGATGTCAAAGTGGAAAGGGGTGAAAAAAAATGCAAGATTACAAGGTTCTTATAACCTGAAAATGAAAAATGTCATATATTTTCTTCTATGCAAGTTCAACATCCATTTCTTCCACCAAAGAATCCCACTCCCACCTGAAAAGATTAAGATTCTGCAAAGACTTAATATATAGCTGGCCTCCACTCCAGGCTCCAAGATAATTTACTACCCTTAGAGAAACCATAAGCATTTGTCTAACCATAATCTATTCCTATATGCCTCCCTTTCTAAGAATTAATAAATATGGCCATGGCACAGAGTCAAACACATGTCCTTTCAGAAAGCATTCCTTTCAACTTGTTTTTAAACAACAATATGAATTGACCCAGAAGGAACTCTGTATTGCTGAACATTTTAATCTGGACACTCAAATCCTAAAAACAGGAATAAGTCCCAGAGAGATCTAGTTTCATATGTGAAACTTGGTCTTCAAGGCAAGGTAAGGCTTCATTCACTTGCCAGTTTACTCCATTTTCATGACACTTCCTTAACTGTTAACTTCCACATTATACTTGAACTTTCACATGGTGTAAAAGTCATTTCTGGAACTGTAGTGGAATATAGTGCTCATCTGATGTTATTTGCTTCCAGAAAATGAATGCTAAACCCGTGTTATATTCCACTATAGTTCTGGAAGTGACTTTAATATCCAGGAAAGGAATGATTACACTGTAAAAAACATTTTTATTATATTCGTTAAACATTACAAACAACAAAAACGATGGCACAAAATTATTTCAGTCACAAGTTTATCCATAGCAAAGCACAGTACAGAAGAAAGGAAAGTATCCACTAATGTCATTTTATGAGCACTCTTGTGCCTTTAGAGAGTCATCTTATCACAAGGATCCTGTGTTTTATACATTACCTCACTTTCAATGAGCCCTAATATGGCCACTCCATATAGACTGGGGGGCATAGATTATGCTGCCCCTTGTTTATTAAAGGGAAGAACAGAAACCAAACCTCAAACCTATCTCTTTTTGACACACCCCTCATGACCCTCCTTCTCTGCATAAGTTGATCTGAGAGGGCTATGTCCCACAATCAATCCAGGTCTCCACAGGCAACAACCATTTTTGGCTTCTCTAATTGATGCACACGGCCACACCCACAAGCAAACCTCCAAACACATTAGACTAGCAACCAACCTTAATCCAAAAGACACAAACTCACTCTCTTCAGTCTCTTCCACCAATCCCTCACAAACACTCCTGTTTACAATTCTTGATCACAAGCTCCCAGTGACTGCCAACAGCTAAGTAGGACAATGCAACAGAGGAGAAATCTACCCGTTATGTAAATGTATATTTGTGTATGTGTGTTAAATAACAGTTGCACAGAGGGCCCAACCTGGACTGAGTTCACAGCTTGTGCAGAGTGGGCTTTATGCTCTCTCCCTCATACCTGAGTTCCAATAAAAATTACATAGTCCACTACAAAGCTGTCATTAGCATCAAGAGCAGCATTTCTGGATCAGTGACCCATATCTGCAGTTTTTAACCTGATAATTAAACAAACAAACAAACAAACAAACAACAACAACAAACTACTGCTCATTCACTATTTTTTTCTTTAAAAAATGAAATAAAAAACACTTTAGAAAAATAGACTACATCAGAAAATCAAGCACGCAAACACACACACACACACACACACACAGAGAGACACTCTTACTTAAAGGCATGTAACATAAAAGTAGAAGACTTTAAAACAAGATGCCAAATGAACAACCTATTCCACAGGAAACAAATTTAGTATGTTTCCTTAAAAAACAGAACAACAAACTCAGTTTGTCCTGCCAATAAACAATTGCAAAAGCCAGACTTGCCAAGAGCTAATTTTCTATTTTTGCCAAAACCATGGATTACAATAGGCCATGCCTGCCAATAACCATATAGCTTTGGGCTGCTGGGAATTCATTTTTGTTTGTTTGTTTTTCCTTGCAAGACTGACACAGTATTGGCATTATACTCCCTCAGGTAAACAAAAGCTATACAAACAACAGAGAAGAGGAGATTTAAAGGAACTGCTCACAAATTAGGAACTGGCATGGGTTTCTCTCAGGTCTAGTTATCACAAACAGTAGAGGATTGTTCAGAAATTACTGCAAAAGCACACACAGGGTCCATGTAGCATGTATGACTTGTCTCTTTAAAAGCAGGGCTCCAATAACAGCTCTCCTCCTTCCTTTGCTGTGGGTTTTTTTCTAAATTAGAACTGGTTGGAGCACACTTTGCCAACCTTATGCCCTCTAGTAGTTTTGTACTACAGCCTCTATGAGTTTAGCCATGGGCAATAGAAACTGCAGTCCAAACATCTGGAGGGCACAAGCTTGGAGAAGGCTGGGTTAAACTTTTTGCATAGCCCATGCCTGGATGTTTACTGTATGTGTGTTGTCTGTTGTTCCTAAGTAAAAGTTCTACAAATTACCTTGTCTGTTTTTGCTTCCTGGGTGTAGGTCAGAGTACACACAGTGAGTATTCTCCTCCATACTCGCATAAATAGAGGAGACATTACAGGAGAAAAACAGGATAACATGGAGGGATTTTTTGCAGGATGCAAATGGAAAACTAGATATGATGCCAGTTGTTACCTCTAGTCAGACTTAAATACAAATTTTGGAAGCTCATGAGTGATAAGTGGGAGATTATTTTCTGTCTTGGAACAAAAATGATCTAGAGAAGAATCCCAGGTTCTTCTCTAATCCCCATCCACCACCCCAGCTGTCTGTGCTGCTCAGGCCTAAACAAATAAACTCATGTTTATTTCATAAAAAAATAAGCCCAATATGAAACTCCAGTGTTGTTGAATTAGAACTTACTAGGGTTTTCCTCTACTGCTACAGGTATCATGGTCTGTATCTTGAATTTTACAATGTCCTTCTGGCCCTAATGTTTGTCTTTCTATCTCCATGTATACCAAAGAGCGTATATCAAACTTTGTAAACCCCATGTAAAAGTAGCCTACTTGACGAAACTTGTACTGTAACAACTATGTTGTAATTCTCAAAGATGCCCCAAAGTATAGGTTTTCTCACTGTCAACACGCTTCTCTCTTTCCTGTCAACTGTTGGGAAAGCTTTGGATGACAACCTGCTCTAAGATGTACTAAGAGTTAAACAAAGCCATCTGATTATATTGAGTGATTCAGCTCACGTACAATGCATCCATGAATTCAATGCTGACAATCCTCCTATCCCTCCAAATTTCCTTTAAGGTGTGCAAAAGCTAACTCTCAGTCCTTTTCTGCAAATATAAAACTCTTAATTATCCTTTGTCAGGTTCTCAGGGTTTTTTTTCCTGATTCTGGCAAACTTAAGTACAACAAATAAAACAGAACATCTAGGTAGGATGACATGCTAATTGCAGAGATTCTTGAAAAATAATGAAAGCTTTAAATTATTGCATTTAACAAAATCTTTTTTGACTCCTTCCACCAAAAGGCTGTAATTATGTTTATACAACTGAGTCAGATCAGTTACCTGTTTTTATCCCCACGTTAAAAAGTTTTGTAGCTCTTTTTCAGTCCAGTCTATAGCTTTATACTGCAGACCCAAGAACAATGAGAGGCAGAGGCCAAAGCAGAGAGATAAGCCGACATGAGACTCCAGGTGGGTAAAAACAAGGCCACAACATTGTTGATTACGGCAGTTCAGACGTTTGACTTTGGGCAGGGTAAGGATCTGATCATTGCACTGGCTCCCTGGTGTGAGATTTGGGGTACAGTGGTACCTCAGGTTACATACGCTTCAGGTTACATACACTTCAGGTTACAGACTCCGATAACCCAGAAATAGTGCTTCAGGTTTGCTTCAGGATGAGAACAGAAATTGTGCTCCGGCAGCGTGGCGGCAGCAGGAGGCCCTATTAGCTAAAGTGGTGCTTCAGGTTAAGAACGGACCTCCAGAAAAAATTAAGTACTTAACCCGAGGTACCACTGTACTGATATATCCAATATTGTAAACTCTCACAAGGCACACAGAATGACTAATAAAGGTAAAATAAAGCAGACATAGGTTATGTTGTTATCAAACCAGTGCCCAGAAATGCTTAGGAATTACATCTAACCGCAAGGGTCTTTGAAAAATCAGAGGACGTAAAAACCATCTTGTTTATTAATGTAAATAACAAAGGGGTACAAATAATGGAGAAAGATGAGCTCCTCTAGGCAGTCTGTTGTGCTCTATTTCTCTGGCATAGCTAATCCCCAGATTCTACTTCACCAACCCCACAGAGCAGTGGCGTAGCGTGGGTTGTCAGCACCCGGGGCAAGGCAAGTAATTTGCACCCCCTAACCCATGGATTTGCGCCCCTAACCTGTGGATTTGCGCCCCCTAACCCTAACCCCAGATATTGCGCTCGGTGCGGTCGGCCCCCCCCCTGCACCCCCCACGCTACGCCACTGTCACAGAGTAAGATCTTTGTGGTACCTCTAATGCTGGGCAAGGGGACGCAGGTGGCGCTGTGGGTTAAAGCCTCAGCACCTAGGACTTGCCGATCGAAAGGTTGGCGGTTCGAATCCCTGCGGCGGGGTGCGCTCCCGCTGCTCGGTCCCAGCGCCTGCCAACCTAGCAGTTCGAAAGCACCTCCGGGTGCAAGTAGATAAATAGGGACTGCTTACCAGCGGGAAGGTAAACGGCGTTTCCGTGTGCGGCTCTGGCTCCCCAGAGCAGTGATGTCACGCTGGCCACGTGACCCGGAAGTGTCTCCGGACAGCGCTGGCCCCTGGCCTCTTGAGTGAGATGGGCGCACAACCCCAGAGTCTGTCAAGACTGGCCCGTACGGGCAGGGGTACCATTACCTTTACCTTTAATGCTGGGCAACTTCCACAAATACAGCTGCTGTTAAGAACATGATTAGATCTTTACGTAACCCAATTTGCATTGTATGAGGGAAATATTGACAATGAAGCCAATCCAGGTTCCATAGGAATAAATCTAAAAGTCTATGAAACATTAAGCAAAAAAGGCCATTCTACAATATCAAATGCCATAGAGGCATCTGAAAACAAACAAGTAACAACTACAGGTAACTCACAACTTATGTGCATTTAAGTTGTGCACATTCAGCTTTACATGCTTGGAAAAAATATATAAAAAGTGGGGTGGAAAGAGGGCAGGCTCTGTCCAGGGAAAAAGACTTTGGCATTGAAGCCAATGTGTTTTGATGATACATGGTTTTGGCTCTATGTGCTATTCCTGGAACTTAACGCCAGCACGGGTTGAGAGTCACCTGTACTGCGCAATTGAACTTGTTAATTGCACTTCAACTCTTATAATAAACTTTTATTTTGTAGATAAAGCCTGCTAGCTCTATGAAAATATTTCTCTATGACCTCACATATAATTTCTGTTGATAGTTTATGATCATTGTTTAGTAGAAACAGAGGGTTTATAGGAGTCAAATTATGCTGGATCATCTTCCACTTTACAGATTAATATTATTTTTACTTCTGTCAAAGATTTATAAATCTCCCTATACCAAAAGAGTTGGTATATTTTAAAATAAATACCAAAAGAGTTGGTACATTAATAAAAAATAATTTTAAAATGATAAAGAGAGTGAGACAGAAAAATACTTTGCAATGAAGTCATATGTAGCTGTATTTCATTGCACTTTATTGGAATGTCCAGTTCATTATGTTGGGTTATTTTGGGTATATCAAGATTAATCAGAAACTGTGAAAATCTACTTATTCCTGAATTCCTCGTTTATATTCTCTCCATAAAATTCATGAATATTTGTTCCATTTCTCCCGGTGCTTTTAAAAGTCTTTATTATTCACCAGTGAGGGCTCTCTCTTTCCCGCTCTCTCCAGAAAAGCTAATGATCCCACGATCCCCCTCACTGCGTGGTCTGTATCTTTCAGATGCAATTTATTCTGGTGATCTCCAGTCATCTAAATGGCATCCTTGAGGAACATATCTTCTATTTTCTAGACTCATTCCCTTGTTCTGTTCCTACATTGACCCATAACCTTTCCCCCCTCTTCTTTTTGAAATAAAGGACTTTCTTATTAATGCTTCTCAGGCCTTCCCAAATGTAACTGAATTACAATAAGGATTACAATAATATCAAAATTATTATACATTTAGTTTATTGATTCTGTCCACTTGTCTAGGGTACGAGTCCATGGCATAAGTACTGGTGGTAGTTTCTTACCCTCAAATGCTGAACAGCTTGATTAGGCTATAAATGAATGGGTGGGGGAACTGAAAGGGAAACTTCAACAGGTGTCCTACCACAGTAAATACAACCAAAGTATAATGTGCCCTGTAAGCTGCTGGAGTTCTCACAAATAAACACACACACATACATACACACACACAAACAAACAAACACAACACAAACCTTTGCCTCATTATATATACAATGCAATTATAATAAGTCTCCCCCCCAGAAAAATAAGTCACCTAGACAGTGAGCTGACCAAAATATGAGGCTGATTGGAGTGTTTCACTCAACCCAGCAACCATTTTTCACTAATTCTAGTGACTTTCCCCTTCTTGCTATATTTGCAAACCCGCATGTTTGGTGGTTCTTCAACTCACATACTCCGAAATAATTATCAGAGAAGTGACAGGTGCTATTCAGACACCATAACCTCAGTCATGGGATTTTTTTGAGACTAAGAACAAGCCATATGTCTACCTACATCCTCCCCTTGCATCTTCTCCAAGCCCTCTGAGGGCGATATGGTGGTTTGTCAAGCCACAGTTTGTCAGGCACTGCCTACAAACCAGGGTAGCGAAATGAACTCATGGGTCCCATCTGTGAGCCTGCACAGACTATTAGGAAAAATGTAAGAAGAACCCGACTACATAGGAGCAAAGCAGACATGGGAAATATCAATATTGAGTTTATCTGCATTCCCCCCCCCCGCCTCATTTCATTCACAGAATCATAGAATTGTAGAGTCAGTCTTGCTCTTTTATCTCGAAAAGAAGTGAGATTTTACTCTCTCCTCAAGTCCACAAAAAATTATGGTCAAATATTGCATATTATGTGCATTACATTGTGTGCAGTTTTGCATGACCTAAGTCCTATTTCATCTAACATAGCAAACTTGTGCATTTGGGTGGGTGGGTGGGACTGCAGAAAGGCACTTGAAAAGCTGTTTCTCTCTCTCTTAGTTTTGCTGCTAAGGCTTTATTTTGGCGCAAGGAAGATGGGCTGCTCTCTTTTCGTTTCTGTTCATCATGGTGATGAGGTTTCCTAAAGTGACCAGCACATAAGCAGATGATACAACAGTCATATAATAGTATAAAAATGCTTGCGTATTAGTATACTTAATGAATGATGCTGCAGAATCACAGAACAGCATGGAATATGATTCTTTTATATGCCTTATATGTACAATATACATATTTTTTGCAAATAATTAGTCAGCCTTTTAAAAAAAAAACCCACAACATTACACAAGCAGCTCAGATATAAGTGGTGGCTTGATACAAGATACAATGTGGGAAAAGCTCAATCAGGTTGGAACTGCAAAATTCTCTGTATACATCCACTTAAAACCATTTTCTCCTCCATCCCTAGAGCAAAGGCTAATCTAGCTCAGCACAGTGCTTCTCATATAAGCAATGGCAAATAAACAGCAGTTTGAACAGTGAACGTACTGTTTTATATGCTCTATCATTGCTTCTGATTGGCTTTATGAAATATCAGAAAATCTAGAAACCCATATAAATATCCATATGCAGAAAAACACATCTGTATAACCACCCTCAATCATGATCTAAATGTAGCCTCAATGCTTTTTATGGTGGCAATGAGATTGCATCCTGGGTTTTGGTTAAGTATCTGATTATTTATTAAATTTGTATACTGCCCTTCTTCCGGGCAGCATAAAAAGATAAAAACATAAAACACATAATAAAAACAAGAACAAAACAAATTAGCCCTCTTCCACAAACATGTTTAAAAGGATGTGTGATGTTAATCAGCTTGGCGGAAGAGGAACATTCTCACCTGGCACCTAAAGATGTATAATGAAGGTGTCAGGTGAGCCTCCCAGGGGAGAGCATTACACAAATGGGGCCATAGAAGAAAAGGCCTATTGCCACCCTCCAGACTTCTCATAGAGGCGGCATATGAACAAGGGCTACAATGATGATCACAGGGTCTGGATAGGTTTACATAGAGAGAGGCATTTCTTGAGCCATTTAAGGCTTTAAAGGTCAAAACCAGCACTTTGAATTGGGCTCGGAAACTCATTAGCAGCCAGTGCTGTCAGACCAGGATCAGTATAATATGCTCAAGCAATCTTGCCTGAGCAACCTGGCTGCTGAATTCAGCACCAGCTGAAGTTTCTAACCTGCCTTCAGAGGCAACCCTACATATAACATGTTGCAGTGATCTAAGCTAGAGGTTACTAGAACATAGACAACAGAAGCTAGACTATTATTGTCCAGAGTGCAGCCAGGCCACCAGCTGAAGGCAATGGAAGGCACTCTGCACCACTGAGGCCACCTGAGCCTCAAGCGACAGCAACACAACAGGAAAGGATCCAGTAGTATCCCCAAGCTAGGTACCTACCATCAAGAGCAGGCAACCTTCCAACCATCCAGTCTAGGGAACAATCCACTATCAGTGCCTCAATCTTATCTGGATTGAGCTTCATTGTGTTGGCTCTCATCCCGTCCATTACCAAGGCAAGACAACAGTCCAGCACATCCATTACCTCTCCTGCAGATGTAGAGGAGAAGTAGAGCTGTGTGTCATCAGCATATTGCTGACAACTTACTCCAAAATTCCCGATGACCCCACTCAGTGGTTTCATGTAGATGTTAAACAACATAGGGGATAAAATTGAATCCCGAGGAACTCCACATTGAAGGCTCCATGGAATTGAATAACACTCACAAGCACCACCCTTTTGAAACAACCATCCAATTAAGACTGGAACCACCACAAAGTGGTGCCACTCACCCCTAACTTGGACAGACGCTCCAAAAGGATACCATGGTCAATGGTTTCTAAAGCGGCTGAGGGTTCTAGAAGAATTAACAGGGACACATTTTCTCCATCCCAGTGCAATTCCTATGCTAGAACTGGGCCTAAACCCTGACTGAAATGGATCTAGAAAATTAGTTGAGTTGGGCCCTCCACAACCCTAGTGAAGTATACTCATTTCCCCTCTCATATGTTGGCCCTGTATCTATGCTCTCCCTCTCTCTGAACAAATTGACCTCCTTTTTAATTACAGTTACTCCCCCAAACATTGTAATTCATTAGCTTGATTACTGAATTGCATGGCCCAAGTTGTTTTAACATATTGCCACTTAATCACTGTTCAATTTAGTAATTCATTAAATGCACACTAATGTGTTATTCTTTTGTTATAATATGTCAATTAATAAGTCCAGTAACTCAATAATTCACCCATTCATTAATCCTTTAATACAAAAAGACAGATTATAAAATTAATTTCATCAAGATAGCATGCTACTAGTATATAATTAATTGATAATGCTATCAGAATTCATTATATACTATAGCCTACCCCAATTTATTCAGCTACTAATTCATTCATTAATGCTAGATCAATGTATCAGTTCATAAATTAGTCAAATTAGAGTTTCATTGGGAAAACAAGATCACAAGCAAGTCTCTCTGTTTTATTTGATTAGGTTCTATATTATGATCCTGAAAATAAAGGTTTGCAATTCCATTTTAACCTTCATTTCTTTCATAACCCAGATCTGTAAAGTTTATTTTGCATTGTTACAGGGAAATAATTAAACCAGTAAAAGAAAGTGCCAACTAAATTTGTAATTTGCTTACAGTTTTACCAAGTCCCATTTCTTCTTTGTTCTCCTCCACCACAACCAGCTTACAAAAATGAAATCCACTACAGCATCCAATTGGAAAGTGTCATTAGATATAATTCAGTCTATACTAGTTTCACCCTCAAACTGTGTGTGCATTAGATTAGGGGGGCCTTGCAATGATTTGAGCCATCCTGCCACATCTTCTCTATCCACTTATAGAACCAAGAGGTCTTGTTTTTTTATCTGATTGTGCACCTGAAAGCAAGGTTTCAATTGGAGGGTTGCAAACATCACATCGTGAAATGAATACGTTCCCCTAGTTCAAGACATGTATTCTGTGTACATGATTGAAGCTAGGGAGAGGGCAGGAGATGGTACCTATTAATACTGAAACCCTTTCACAACCAAATAATATATATAGATGTGTGTTAGAAACAGCATCTTCTTTATTCTCAAGGGAGTATCTTCTCAACAAAGACAAAGGCTTAACAGAAACTGAAAAATCATGACAGATTCATCTTGGCATTGATAGCCAAAGGTCCAACATGCAAGTCTATCATCCTGAATGACCCTGTAAGTCTTGAACCAGGGAGTCAGGGCCCAGGCACCTTTCCCCCTGCATAGTTCTCAGACTGGGGAATTATTGGCCCAGATCTCTGGCTGCAGGAGAGTGCGACTCAAGTAGGTGGGCAGATTTAGAACTACAGCTCTTTATTTCAGCCCAAGGCCACAAGACAAGAGGAACCACAATAGAGGATTATGAGTGTCTATATAATTCTTGCCCCCAAATGTGTTCTTCAATGAGGACCAATGCTGGATCTACACATTTTCCTGTAGAGAGCAAAAGCCTGCACTGCTGCCTCCCTATCACCACCACGGTTGAGAGAAGGAAGCACATGCAGGTTGACTTGTCTCAGTGGTGGCCACAGTAGCAATACAAGGAAAGGCTGACCAAGGAGCAAAGGGGAGCCCATCCTGCTTCCCTTTGGGAGGGGCATTGAAAAACAAGGGACAATTTACATAAGTCCTGGTCCTAGCAGCTCTCACGAGACCCCTGCTCCAGGCTGGCGCTTACGTTGCCAGTTCACCTGCCTGCTGTGCTCCTTCTTTCCTGCTTGCTTGTGGTGGCAGTGGGGCCTCTTTTGCACCTCCTCACCTTCCTCTTCCTGGTGTGGCCAAGCAGACCAGCCTTTCTATAGCCACTCACCTCTTCCTGTAAGGTGTGTGGGGGCTGTAGCCAGCCACACCATGTGATCATCAAGGCCTGGCTCATTTACATTCCTGCTGGCCCAAAGAGAAAAGAGAGGTGCACAGCAGCCACGGCACAGGCTTGGTGACTCCTTACATGTTCCAGCCAGATTCATCTTATTAGAATAGGTGGGTGGCTGTTCACCCACCTATTCTAATAAGTGGGACCTGGCTGGAATGTAGTCAGTGAATGTGTGCTATGGCAGTGACACTTTCTTTTCTCTCATCTACACAGGATGCTGTTTTGCCACCCCTAACCTGCCACCTACTGCACATGCCCCCTTTTGCACCCACTATGATCCAGTGAAATACTTTTCAGATGGAAAGGCCCTCTAGCCTTTCTTGGTCTATGTCCCTGTCTTTGGTTCTCATCTGCCCAACCTAGCTTGTTTTGATGATATCTCTGCCTCTGGTTCTTGTTTATAGGATTCAGTGCCTGATCTTCAGCCCATACATGTCCACATATTTTTGCTCTGTGGCTCATATGACTCTCGGTTGCAGCCTGTCAAGTAGACTGCCAGGCCCCAGGCTAACAGACCCTGAAGCTTAGCTTTTACCTTTCATATTCATGCAATGAATATGATACTTCTGAACATAATGTCACCTCAGATTTCCATTCAGCACACCCTGCAGGACTTTAGCTTTCATTAGTGTTAAAACTGTGAAAATATTTCAAAAATATTGGGATGCATTCAGAAGCAATTGAGAAAATCAGACATGCACACCGTGGCAAAAAATACCATGGCAAAAATAGGCATGAAAATTCAGCCTCCGAGGCAAATGGATACACACACTTTTTCTTTTCTTTCTTTTTTTTAGGAATCACTCTCCTTTCAAATCTGTCTGTGTTAGGTAAGCTTTGCTTCACCAAATGCACCTCACTTTAAAACATAGCTTCTTATCTTAAATATTTTGTTATTCCCAATAGCACAGAACAGACTTTGGGAGATTCAGTTCATATACAAATATATTTATTTTCTGATCCTTGGAACCAAGATAGGCTGGAGAAATTCAGGACTGAATCTCTGCAGATGTTTATTCAGACTTCTGAAAAGCTTAATGCAACATAAAATGGCCTGCAGCCTTCTAAGAAGGGTTACAAGACTTCATTTGCTCACTGTGCTTTCTGGACTTAACCATATCTGGTTAATCCTAACCATATCTACTCAGAACTAAGGATTACAGCTTACACCTTGGTACATTCTTACCCAAATATTTACAATTCTCTCTCCTTTTCTATCTTTTCCCACTCAGTTCTGGCTTGTTCGACACTGATAGCTCTCTAGTACAACTTCCTTCAGAGCTACAATCTATCATGAAATGAATGTTCCAGCATTTGATTTTCTGCAACACTCATGCAGAATGTTAACTTAAATAACGTCCTCCCCATAGATCGATTCTGTATTTGGCATTGATTTTTTATTTTATTTTTTAGGCTTCTGACAAGCAAGGAAGGTAAAAGTGAGCCAAGCAAAAGAAAACAACAACAACAATCCTCCCTAAAGGAGAGTGTTTCAAAAAGTTTCTTTTTGAAAACAATAGATGAAAAAATCTTATCCAAGAAAAAGACAAAATTCCTGAAGCAATTTGTTTTAGTGAAGAAAAACATACCACAAGGATACAAATATTAAATGCTTGGAGGACTGCAGATTTATGTATGTATCTGTGTGTATCTATGTATCTGTATCTATATATCTACATGCATACAAAGTCTTTTGTATTGGCAAACACATACTTTGATTCGGTGGTGAGAAGAGAACAGATGGAGTAGAGGAGGCTTATTTTTTATGTGTCCTGCTTTCAAGTTTTCTCCTCATACCTTTCCCTGGATGTGACATTTGAGGAGCAATAAATACAGAGAGCTTCTCACTTCTGTAGCTCCACTTCTTTAGATCAAAAGAAATGCCTGCTGGATCAAGCCAGTGCCCCATCTGGTCCACTCCTCTGTTACCAACCAGAGATACCCATGGAATTCCCACAAGAAGGACAACAGCACTCTCCTCACTTCCCAGCTTCATGAAGTAAGAGGAGTCCCTATATCCTTCCCACCCCTCCTGCCTGAAAGCAGACTAACAAAGTGAGATGGATTGATATAGACAGCCCCTTCCCCACACCCTTTTTTCCAAGACCATGCACCAAGAGTTACATGCTCATAGATGTTTTGGCATTCCAATCTGGTTGCAGAAGTTTCATTCATGTGTTTTTTTGTTAGTTTCCTGGAACTGTTTGCTCAGTATCAAAGACCCAGTTCTATGGAACTCTCTCCTGACTGACATCAGACCACTTCCCCAGGCCTACCCCAGCAACACTTGGTAAAGACTTCTTAAAATTTCAGTAGGCATTAAAGAATGGTATTCCACAATCTTGTATTCGGTACACCCCTTTTGCGCCCTGCTTTGAAATGACTGTCATGTGGTATAGAAATGTTTATATCAGTGAAAGTTTACAATTTTAGAGTTGGCTTGGCATGTGTAGCAAATCCACCTATCAAATGAAAAATGTTTTAATGTTATTAACAGATGTAAAGAAGTAGTTTGTTAGCAGCTCATTTCCAGACTTCCACTTTGTCTCAGTCTCTCATCTTCTCAGCAGCTGCCACAAAGTCTGGCAATTAAGGGCAGGCTGCAATCGGTGGATAAACCACCGCTCTCTACAACAAGAGTGGGGAACCTGTGGCACTCTGGAAGTTGTTGGGCTCCAGTGGTAAAGCTGGCTAGAGCTGATGGGAGCTGGAATCCAACAACATTTTGAGGACAACAGTCTGCCCAGTGCTGCTCTGCTGACACAAAAGGACTCTTGGACCCCTGAAAAGTCAATCTGTCCTTCATTCTAAGGCCAGCAGGACAAGACTTATTAATGGACAATACCAAGAACTCTATGTTCTTGTTTGACCTTCTACCTAACACAACACACCAAACCAAGGGCTCCCCAAACTTCCACTTGTCCTGCCACTTTCCCCTGGGAAAATGTGCACCAAGCACCACTGTCTTACAGCTACAACATCCAATTATTATTATTTTTTAATTCCCCCATCACCTCCACTACAGCTCTGCTTTGTGTAACAAGCTTTTCTTTTTGTGACATATTGGTTGGTCCTAAGAAAGGCATAGCCCAACCATAAGCAAAAGAGTAATTGTATAAGTCAGAGGTTGCTGGCAATTGCTGTAATGATAGCTCACAGCTATCCAGCTCTTCCTCCACAAAAAAAAGATATGGAACAGAAGACTACACAGGAAAATGACTTCATCTGTTCCATATGATGTAGGGATAGCAAGCAATTTAAGTGGGTGATTATCATATGATTAAAAAGTTATTAAGAGTATTCCTTTTAATAAAAACTGGTTTTTTATTTAAAAAAAATACCTTGAGTGGGTTCATCAACAGCTTTTCTTTTTCTGCTGTGGCTGTTGTAATTCATTCTGAGTTCTTGGCCATATTCGTTAAGCGTTTCTCTGGACTCATAAGACTGTCTTGCCTTTCTTCCATCCTCACTTTCATCAGATGAGCTTGTGTAAGCTAGATCCATTTCATGCTTAGCTTTCGACAGTGGCTGGTAGGGTTTACAATCCATTTGCTCCATCTCTCATTAAGTAGGCCAAAATCGTGAAAACAATGTATTGAGGCTCCTTACCGAAACAGTCCTGGAAGAGACAAAAATGTTCAATGTAATTCTCTTCATTCAAGCATGGTAGTTGTTCAACCCCCCCCCCCCCAACAGCAATTGATTTGTCTAGTAGATTTAGTTAAGGGAAACTTAAAATGTTCTCAAAGGGAGCATAAACATTCTCCTAATGATCCCTTGTTTTGAAAGGTTTTAGCCAGTTAATTGTTGCAAGGAATTAAACAACAAGTTGTAAGAAATTGTAGTCAGAATAAACCTTGAGATGGAACCACTGAATTATACTGAGTAGGTTGATACAAGCATTTTATCTCACTATTTTTTAAAATATAGATAAACTTATTTTTTTAAAAAAAATATAATAATTACAGTAGTGGAATATAAAACTAAGTTTCACATAGTACATAGGATATTCAGGAAAAGTGTTCATCAAGAAAACTAGCTTCCTCTCATCACTGCAGGTAGTGAATTTTGTACACCAATTCCAAAACTATAAGAAATAAAGTCCCCATATAGCAAACCACACACATTCTGGGTCTTCTGACCTACTTGAGACATTTAAATTGTAGGTAATCTTCTCTGATATTGCTAGTGCACACATATTTTTGTACCAAAGTGTTAATTGTAGTTGCAAGTTAATTGCAATGTTTTCCACCACTGTCCTGTCAAGATTAGCACCCATGCTATAATGTTATTAGGCCTTTCAAGTCTGAATTACACCCATTGCCATCCCAGATATTTGACAAAGAAAATTTGAAGTGAGGTCATTACAATATCGCTTTTATATCTATCAGAGTTCTCCCTAAAAATGTCAGTCCAACATTTAGAAAACAGTGGGTCATTACTATCATAGATGAAAGCAAACAAACAAACAAACAAAAACTGTGGCCACACAGTAAGAGTCTAGAAGTTATTCTAGAAATTTGTACCAGTATATGGTGCCATCTATGAATATGTGGATACTGATTTATATGGCTTAGGCAGCCATAAATTATTCCACTTACTTTCAGGAAGGAAAAAGGTGGTCCTGCCCACCACCAAAATGTGGCACCCAACAGATCAACCCCCCCCAAAAAGAATGCAGCCCTTGAAAGAAAAAAATAGCTTCAAATATCTACAGAGTTTATCAGCTCCAGCCAAGCATTCTTCAGAGGTAAGGTTCCATTGTAAATTGACCTAATAAGCTCTTCTACCGTCGAAACTGTGCCTCAGGAGAAATCCATAGTATAGGAACCAGCAGCTCCTTACAAATAGGAGTTATTAGCATGTCTGAAGATATATTGATGAAGCAATTGAATTCTAATCTTGAACCTTGTGGGAAGTCAAAGCGAAATGCACCAGTTGCTTCTTTATTTGTGATGTACCATTTAATTCCTACATGACACACATGGAAAATCAAATGCACATGTTTCTTTTCTCAGAGGGGAGGAGTGGACCAGAACTGAACAAATTCTCACTTCCAGTGCCTTTATGAACAGGGAACTCTCCGACATAAACTTCTATACAGTGACAAATGGCTGTACTTCTGTTGGTTCCAGATTACTTTTCTTCTAGAAAAACTATTGAGCTGCACACCCACCCACTCCTCAAACTTCTGAAATGAAACATAAGATATGTTGCACCTTAGAGCAGGGGTCCCAAACTGTTTTGGGCCCAAGGGCACATTTGGAAACCGCCATGAGGACTACCAAGTAACCATTTCACAGAAGAAAAAACTGACAATACTCAGGCAATACACCTTTCACAAGCACCTATATGTTCCTAATTTGGGAGTCTGGCCATACAAGAATGGAGGAAGTAAAATACAATATGTGGTTGAAGTAGGTCACCTACTTTAAAATAAGAGATACAACTTTCTGAACTCAACCCACAATATTTCAGTTTCTACTAACTGAAAAGACAACCCTTAAAGCTATCCTGCTCTTTTCTAAAGAATAATGTATTCCTGTCGTGAGGTACATTAATGAATGCACAATAAGGGGAGGAGATCTATAGCTAAAAAGACATGCTAGGAATCCTTTGACTACACCACTTATACAAAAGACAAAATCTAACACTTGGAGATGTAATATAGATCTAACAGTGTCCAAGGAGTCTGTTTGGGTTCACAAAGCAATGGACCGATAACACACCCATATCTGCAGAAGTTTCCGCTTGAAAGAAGGTAAGACTTCTTTAATTTAAAATATTTTTTTCTATTTTAATGTAAAACAATCATCTAAAATTAAGCAAGATCGTGTTTAATTTTAGCTGCTGGGTCATTTAAAATATTGTTCATTCTCCCCTGCCCCTCCAAAACAAAGTCTCTAGAAAGCAAAATGAACAGAATGAAAATGATTCACATAAAATAAATTAGTCTGGTGAAGTGCTACCCTTTTTGATCCATATGGTAGCATATGGCAAGGCAGGCAGAAAAAAAGATGTGTTACAGTATTTACTTTTCAGTTGTGGAACTCTGTATTGACTGTGGTGTGGCTTTCACTTTTCTGTAATTAATTTCATCCTCATAAATGATATTCAATCAACAATGCATTGTATTTGCACCTTTAGATGCAAACTTAATCATGTCCCCCACCCCATTTCTATTCACAACATACAGAACACAATTAAAATCATCACCATCATCATCAACAACAAAATAGTTAAAACAGCATCTAGTATTAGTATAGGAGAGTCATATAACATTAGTAAACACAACAGCCACAACCAAACACCAAAACAAAATGTCAATAGAAACAGTCAGGAAATTCCAGGAGAAACAGAAATGTATTTTAAAGCTGCAATCCTAATCCCATTTACACAAGAGTAAGACCCATTGAATTCAATAGGACTAACATTTCAGTAGACATGGGTAGGATTACAATGTAGCTGCCTGCAAAAGCCCTTCTATAATTGGTGCTTGCCTCGTTGCCATAGGGCTCCATTGAGAAGAAAGGCAGGATATAAACTGAATAAATAAATAAAGTAACAAGATGGGCACCATACTGGAGCCAGCCAGACTTCAAGTAGATAGTAGAAGAGTCCAGAGGGTCCCTCCTGTAGACCTGGGCAGACCATACAGGAAAATGCAACCTTGAGCACAGGAAAACAACATATTTGAGCTACTTCCAGCTCCACCTTGAGGGCGAAGGAAAGGAAGGGAAGGGAAGAATCACTGAACTTCTCTGGCCATGATTTTCCAATCCATGAAATGAGAATAATAATAATAATGCTTGCCTATCTCACAGAGGAACCAATGGTTTTAAATCACTCACCTTTCCCAATGAACGTCAGGGCTCTACAAAAGGCAAGATACATCTTGCACTAAGCATGTATTAGTATCTCTCTAGAAACCTTAAGAAAAACTGAGGATAAATTGCTGTAAGTGTATGTACGAACATTAACCTGAAATCTTAATTTTATGGAACAATGGCTCTGAATAACAGAAAGGATAGAAGCCTGCCAAAAGCAAGATTATAAACTTGCATCTCCAAATGCGCCATGAGCCATTCAGGACTGAAGATGGTGGATTTTAATTAATCACTTCTTAGAGGTGCAGTGCTGTGATTCAGTAGTCGGGAATTAGACAGCTACAGTCCCCTGGTTTTGCTGCTGGGTGTGACTGGGTATAGCTGAGATGGAAACACAATATCCAAAAGGCAGGGAGAGCTATAACCCCCACTCCTCATACCTGCAAGAATAACAGGAGGAGTCTGCAAGTTTTCAGGAGGAATTCCAGTGGCCAGTCAGGGCAAAATAATTGACAGAAAAAGTAAAGATGCTTCAACCCCCTACCTCTCTCTCCCTTTAACAGTCACTAATAGTCTACATGCTTCAAGGAGGAATAGGGGGTGGGTGGCCTATCATATTTTTTTTTGGACTTCAGCTCCCATCAGCTCTAATCTTTGGCTATGCTGCCTGGGGCTGATGGGAGTTGAATGGAGTCTAGAAGACCACAAATTCTCCACCCCAGTTAAAAAGAATGAACCACAGCTCAGTGACTGAGCACATTCTTTCCATGCCGTGGGTGCAAGGTTCAGTCCCCAGAATCTCCAGAGACCACTGGGAAAGTCTGGAAGCCTAGCAAGCTGCTTTTAACTGGAATGGACTACACAGTATAATTCTGTATAAATTAGCTTCCTGTGTGTCTGAATTCTCCACGCAAAAAGCTGTGGCAATACCTGAAGGTCTGCCAACATCACACCCCCCCCCCCCCCAGAACCATAAGACTCTAAAAACTACAAAGGAATAGAGAGGAGCAGCGATATTGCAAGGCTTACTGCATGCATCACGCTCCCCATTTCCCACATTTCCCAAGTTAAATAGGCAGAAACAGCTTAACCTGATTAAATTCTCATGCCCTGGACAACTGCAGAGTTTCACCATTGCTCGGCAAGCTTAATCCATAAACGCACAAAATGACATAAAACATTTCTATTAATATTCCTTTGCAAGACACTAAACTTATAATTTTGCAGGAAAGGAGCATATCTATGAAAGGAATTAGCAAGGACCTCCAAGCAGCTTTTCAAGGGTTAGTTAAAATATTAAGATTTTCCCCCTCACAATAAACCTCCCCACCCTTCAATGCCTGCAGCGGGTGTGTATGAATGTTTGACAGGCAGTATAATTAAACATCTGCAGCAAGAAAAAGAACATTTCAACATTCTTTTTTCTCCAAGATTACGCTCATTTCAGTGTGTTAAAAAGAATCAACGTAGCAAATGAAGGACTTTCTGCCTGACCTTCATGTATTAGTTTCCCTTTTTAGGGAGTGCATTAGGTAACACAAGTGGGAGCCATTGGTGGCTGGTGCTTGTTGGGACTGGTAGGGTGGGAGGTAGGGAGACCAATAGTAGATGGGACCAGAATGAATGAGAGGCAAAGGCAATTCTATCTTCTTCCCTGCTGAGCAATATTATGACTAAGAAGGAGGAAGCTGACAGAGATTGCCATCCCCTGTAAAGAGGCAGGCAAGTGGGGGATAAGGAAAGACAGGAGGACAACCAAAATGATCATGGGTCTGGAAACCAAGCTTTATGAGGAACAGATGGGTATTTTTAGCCTGGAGAAAAGGAGACTGGGAGGAGATATGATAGCCATTTTCAAATATCCATGGAAGATGGAGGAAGCTTGTTTTCTTCTGCCTAGGAGGGCAATGGCCAAACCAATAGCTTCAAGTTACAAGAAAGGAGATTTTGACTAAACACCAATAATAACTTTTTGATGGTAGGAGTTGTTGATGGTAACACCCTCAGAAGGTGGTGGATCCTCATTTATTGGAGGTTTTAAAGCAGAGGTTGGATGGCCATCTGTCATGGATGCTTTAGTGGAGATTCCTGCATTGCAAGGTTTTGTTTGTTTTTCTGAGCCTGCTGATACTTCCAAGTGCTTGGATGTTGTTATTTTGACTACTACTTATGAATCCACACTTAATAAGCTCACAGTTTTTATATAGGAAGTTTTTATATAGATTCATCAGCATCTTTAACTTATGTCAGTCTTTCTGTTGTATTTATGTACATCCTGCCTAGTTCTTGCCCGGTGCCCAGTGCTGAGTCATCAGAGGATGAACCAGACACTGCATAGGTCAAGGACCTGCTGAAGAACCCTTGGTGCTGTCAGAGGAGGTAAAGGTAGAAAGGTAAAGGACCCCTGGATGTATGAATGTTTGACAGGCAGTATAATTAAACAAGGTCCAGTCAGATTTGACTAGGGGCTGCGGTGCTCATCTCTGCTTTCAGGCTGAAGGAGCCTGAAAGCTTTCCGGGTCATGTGGCCAGCATGACTAAAATACTCTGGCGCACAGAACACTAACGAGTTCTAGAGTGCACGGAAACACTGTTTACCTTCCTGCTGCAGTGGTACCTGAAGGGATGCGGGTGGCGTTGTGGTCTAAACCACTGAGCCTCTTGGGCTTGCTGATCAGAAGGTCAGCGGTTTGAATCCCCATGACAGAGTGAGCTCCTGTTGTTCTGTCCCAGCTCCTGCCAATGTAGCAGTTCGAAAGCACACCAGTGCAAGTAGATAAATAGGTACCGCTGCAGCTCTGGTTTCTGTTATGGTTTTCTGTTATGGTGCTTCCAGAAGCTAGTATGAGTGCCACAACCAATAGTCAAATTTGACTGGATTTAACTATCCAGGAGTCCTTTACCTTTTTACCTTGTCAGAGGAGGAGCCACCTCAGTCCTTGAGAATCCCCACACCAAAAAGGCCCGGGTGAAAAAAAAGCAAAAACATAACATTTGTATGAACGCAGAGCTGGTGTGTGGCTCATGAGTAAGCAGTATAGTGGTACCTCGCAAGACGAAAATAATCCATTCCGTGAGTTTGAGTGCTATTGACCTTGCTTCTGCATTGTTTTTTGGACCTAGAATGATTCTCCATGCTTGACATTGGTTGAGACTATGCTATGCCTTGAACCCTGCTTGTTGGGGGAAGCATTTTGCTAAAAAGTTTTTACTTCCTGGGACTGAGACCTAGTTTTATAACTGTAATTGTTTTATATGTTTTTACTGTTGTATATTGTATCACTGAGGAGCACAACAGTTTATAAGTTGTTGTTTTTACCCACTCTTCACCATAACGATGATGCAATATACAATTATAAAAACAAATAAAGTTGTTACAATTGTAAAGCAAGAATGAAATTATAAAGGAGGCTAAAGGGGGGTGACATGTGGGGGGGAGTCCCAAGGGTAAGAGAAAGAGGGTTTGACGGCTGCATTTGGTCCCTGGACTAGAGAAGCTCAGGGGAGGGGGAGAACAGAGGGGCACCACTACCTGACAGCATATTCTGGCTGAGGCAATCGTCCCACTCTGCCTAATGGAAGAACTGGCCCTGAAGATTGCTTTAAAACAAGTTATTTGATTAGAGCCATATGTAGTCCAGTACAGATAATGTATTCTGTATAGGAAAGTTTATTCTTGGTTAACACCATCATAGACTAAATATTAGTAAAAGCATTTTGCCTCATCAGTTCTGCTTCAGTGCAAACATACGATTAACAGAACGAACAAGCAGTGTGGATGCTTTGCCATCAAACCCTGACAAATGACAGGCAAGCATGGTCATGGGGGTACCATAAACTGCTGACGCTGTTACACCAGAGTTTATATTGCAGTGGAACTACATTACAACTAGGAGTAGAAAATTAAATCCCATCAAGCATAGCTAAATGTTGTTTGCACTTAAGAATATGTGAGTAAAACCAATCCAAACCAACACATGAATTTGGTGCAAAGGTTTTCTAATATGTAGGATAATCCTGTGCAACCTCAGGCGATCTTCCAACAAAGCATTTTGGATGCCTATGTGTTTACTCTCTGACTGCCTTATAATACAAAGAAGATGCTTACCTATTGGCCACCTGACATCATCACCATCCAGCAATGGAAAAATTACATCTGCAACCACAAAGGAAGCCAGCTTTTCTGCAAAGGAAGGAAAGGCCTAGGATTTCTTTGGGGGGGGGGCAATTTAAATTGATTTAACTGAGGCTCCTTAAGAAAATGTATCTACAGGGAAGGTTTTCTCTTGAAAAAGCCATCTCTATTCACAGAAAACACGTCAAGGCACTTTGGTTACACGAATAGCACATGGGACAACTCTACAGCACAGAGCTTTATAGGACAATGGGTCTAACCACTGAAATGAGTCTGCCCATTGTGGAGACAGTGTGTGGCTTGAAAGCTTAAGAATGGTGGCCATTCCTTCAGCATGGTAAGGGAGTAAAGCCCTCTTCAGGCATTCCATAATGGGAAAGTAAACATGTGGGGTTGGTAGAGAGGGCAGCAAAGATGAATATGCTAGCTCTGGCTCTGCTCCTTCACTTTCAAACTCATGGAAAGCAAAAGTCTGCAGCGATGAACCTTTTTTTAATCCATGGAGTCTCCACACAAGCTTTTAAATTCTGCACAGGGACACAGGAAACCGCATTATCCTCAGTCATATACTACTAGTCTATCCAGCTCAGTACTGAACCAGATCTGGACCTGGTGTCCTCTGTAATTTAATCCTTTAAGACTACTTTCTTTTGTATTAAGAAGCTAAGAAGCTAACGAACAAACAAATGGTGAAAAAGTTGTATAATAATAATAATAATAGTAGTAGTAGTAGTAGTAGTAGTAGTAGTAATATCATCTGAAGCTCCAACTGTTCCCTTACAAACCCATGCAAATAGAAGTTCCTCTCAGCATCTGCTTTACATGCTAATATCATCTGAAACAGGATGTGTGGCAACCCACAGCAGGGACTTCTCCATGGTGGTACCAAACCTATGGATTTCCCTCCCCTAGGAGGGAAGTTTGTCTGTCTCCCTCTTTATTGACTTTTAAACGCCAGACCAAAGAGGCCCTCTTGCATAAGGCTTTCAGGTTTTCCTAATTACCCATTTCCTTCTTGTTTCTAGATTCAGGTAGGTAGCTGTGTTGGTCTGATGCAGTCGAAATAAATAAAAAAATTGTCCAGTAGCATCTTAGAGACCAACAAAGTTTGTTCTGGGTATAAGCTTTCATGTATCTGAAGAAGTGTGCATGCACACGAAAGCTTATACCCAGAACAAACTTAGTTGGTCTCAAAGGAGCTACTGGACATTTTTATTTTATTTTATTTTTATTCCTTCTTGTTTCTGTTACTCTAAATCATGTTGCTAATTACTAATTCATTTACTGAATTTTTTGAAAATGTTATTTTTATAGTATTGTAATTTTTGTATGTGTTTATTAGTGTACAGTGGTACCTCAGGTTACAGACGCTTCAGGTTACAGACTCCACTAACCCAGAAATAGTACCTCGGGTTACAAACGTTGCTTCAGGATGAGAACAGAAATTGTGCAGCGGCAGTGCAGTGGCAACGGGAGGTCCCATTAGCTAAAGTGGTGCTTCAGGTTAAGAACAGTTTCAGGTTAAGAACGGACCTCCGAAACGAATTAAGTTCTTAACCTGAGGTACCACTGTATTTGTGAGACTTTCAAATCAAGGGCAGCTTAGAGATATTTTATCAAAACGTGGAAATCAGTAGCATCTGCCAATGCCATAGAAGTAGGTGCAGTTGAGGATTGATGTGCAAACCTATGTTTTTCTGCACTGCATTTCATTTACAGGGGCGCCGACTTATAAAAAATATTGGGGGGGCCCATACCGGGGTCCTGCCCCGGGAAGTTTTATAAGATCCGCTCCCGGCCCATTGCTGCTGCTGCCGCCCGCCTCGTGGCCCCCTCGCCAGCTGAGGGAGGGAGAGAGACCGAGAAGGAGAGAGATGCGTGGTGGGCAAGGCAAGTGCCCGCCGCGCCTCGCCTCCCACCGCCCCTCATGCCGGCCGCCCCCTCCTCTCCCTTCCCCGCGCGCGCTCGCTCGCCCTCCTCACCCCAGCTCTTGGCCGTTCGCCCCAGGAACTCGCCGCTGTTGGGGTTGTAGATGAACCTCCACCACTCGGCCATAGACTGGCTGAAGGGCTTCTCCTCCTCCTTGGCCATAGCGCGCGCGCGAGAGAGAGAGAGAGAGGCTGGAAAGAGAGAGAGAGCTCGGCGGTTCGCGGGCGGCGGTTTTTCCCCTGCCGAAACAACAGCGGCTCCTCAGAACCGCTAAGTAACTCTCCCTCAGGCGCCCGGCGGGAGAGCAGAAGAGAGGAAAAGGAAAGAGGGGCTGGGCCAGTCGCACGCACCGAGCAAAACTACTCGCGCCGCCTCTTTTACTACCGTAATAATTATTTGTTTTAACTCATTACTGAATGTATTTTAAAAGGTAACTATCATCAAACAAGGAAAATAAAAAATACCAACATAATTTTGTGATTTTACAAAGCATAATATAACTACCGTATTTTTCGCTCTATAACACGCACCTGACCATAACACGCACATCGTTTTTAGAGGAGGAAAACAAGGGGAAAAAACATTCTGAATGAAACAGTGGATGTATCATTTTTGTGCTTCATGCTGTGGCCACAGACATGTGATCTGATGGTGAATTTGGGGTGACCCAATGCAAAAATCCTGAGGATCCATGTGGATCCATGTTTTGTAACCACGTTTTTGCACCATTGCAGCCCCAGGCAACAGTGGGTGCGTGATTTGGGGGGGGCAGGCTGTAGCCATGGACATGCTATGTGCTCTGATGGTGAATTTGGGCTGACCCAATGCAAAGATCCTGAGGATCCATGTGGATCCATGTTTTGTAACCACGTTTTTGCACCATTGCAGCCCCAGGGAACAGTGGGTGCGTGATTTTGGGGGGGGCAGGCTGTAGCCATGGACATGCTATGTGCTCTGATGGTGAATTTGGGCTTGACCCAATGCAAAGATTCTGAGGATCCATGTGGATCCATGCTTTTTAACCACATTTTTGCACCATTGCAGCCCCAGGCAACAGTGGGTGCGTGATTTTTGGGGGGCAGGCTGTAGCCATGGACATGCTATGTGATCTGATGGTGAATTTGGGCTGACCCAATGCAAAGATCCTGAGGATCCATGTGGATCCATGCTTTTTAACCACATTTTAAGTGGGGAGGGAAGGAAAAACACAGAAGGGACACGGAGCAGGAGAGGGGTGTGCAGAGAAGCAGCTGGCTAAGAATGCAGGAGAGGGGTATAACAGGAGGAGGGAGGAAAGGAAGGCAAAAGTTTTCCCTCACCTACCCACCCAAGTCAGCCAGCTCGCGCTCTCTCTCTCGCTCTCTCTCTCTCTCTCCCTCCTGCACGGAGCACAGAGACACACGCTGCTTTCCCTCTGCCTGGAGGGGAGGGGCTTTCCCTGCTCTTTGTTCCGTTTGAGCAAACACAGCAAGGAAACAGAGCAGGGTGGGCAGTAAGACCCTGAGGCAGAATGCCGGAAAAATACGGTAATAATTTTCTTAAATTATTGGGGGGGCGGAGCCCCCCCAAACGAATTTTTGAGGGGGCTCGGGCCCCCTCAGGCCCCATGGAGTCGGCGCCTATGTTCATTTATGAAGGACAGCTATGCATCTTCAGAGACTGCATAGTACAATGAGAAAGGGTTTCAAACGCACATCTCTCCTTTTAGTTAGTCATCAGACTGCATTCATCTTCCCTTTGGACTTTTCCTGCCAGCGATTCAAAAGGAAATACCAACTGTGCATTCTGATCCGATAGGAAAAAAAAAACTGCAACTGAAAGACAGAAACTGAAAATGATCTAGCATAAAATGATATCAAATAGTAGCGTTAAATATTGTTCCTGGCTATGGTGGATGTCACCCATCAGAACTTACATGCATAGGATTTGCCAGGCTGCATGCAACCTTCTCATGGGTAACTGATTAATCTTTTGACAGGTTCGCCCATGTAATTCGAGGGAGTAGGTTTCTGTAACACAGCTGAACAGTGGTGAAAAGGGACAGAAGAAACTATGGAAGCATTCAGACACAGGGGAAATTGTGTTAGTTTTCCTGGTTATAATCCTAACACTTCTGTCCCATTTTCTAACATTCTCTTTATACAGCCGTATCTGTTGTGCTGTGGAACTGATGCTTTTTGATTGACAGAATGGCTATGTTATACTAAATTTTATTCATGCCTGTGGCCATGGTGTGGAACAATAGTGAACATCACTGGACAACAACACCGTTCCTCTATCCTTCTTGCACATGTGTGCTCCTGGTCCTCCATGATTCACCCATGAAAATGGCAAGAAATAACTGTATGCTGGGATACAGCCCCAAATTTCATCACTTTATTCCTATGGTTTTCTGGGTTAATAGGGTTTCAAAGAGATTATTAACATGGAGCCAATTAACATGGAAATTAGAACCGAATGTCCACTATATTCCACTTCATATGTTATATGAAAGTCTCGGATATAATATGGAAATTAACAGCCAAAGAAAAATGGGGGAAACAGAATAAACTGCTGTGTGGATGCAGGTTATGTTTAAGAGAGAAGCTTTCCTTTATGGGGCACTACAGAGCAGTTTATTAATTTCAGTTTTATAGGGTTGGATTCCGATGCTTAGAATAGACCCTTCTGAATGCACTGCTGTCACTCAAGGCTCAGCTGGCCTCAGCGGCACAGAGTGCCTTCTATTAGCTTCGGCTGTTGCAGACTCTCCAAGTGTCCCTATTTTCAAGGGACAGTCCATCCCAGTTTCTGATTTTATCCTGGAATGTCCCGCTTTTCCTTAGGATGTCCCTATTTTCACAGGAGAAATTTTGGAGTGTATGGAGTTATGTGACCCCGAGCCAAGGAAATAAGTAACAACAACAACAGAAGAAGACATCCCTATTTTCATCGGAGAAATGTTGGAGGGTAGGCTGGTGCCCCAGTTGCACCCTTATCTGGATGGGCATAGCCTATCTTCTGTAGTCTATGCTCCAGTAACCTAGGTTGTTGTTGTTTAGTCATTTAGTCATGACCGACTTTTCCTGACCCCATGGACCAGAGCATAGCAGGCACTTCTGTCTTCCACTGCCTCCCACAGTTTGGTCAAACTGTTGGTTAACTTAGGTTAGATTACTGCAATGCATTATACATAGGGGCTGCCTATGAAGATTGTTCAGAAACTTCAGCTGCTGCCAAATTCAGCGGCCAGGCTACCCACCTGGACAAGACAATTTGACCATATGATGCCAATCCTGGCCCAACTGCACCAGCTGCCAATTGGTTTCAGGGGCCAATTCAAAGTGCTGGTTTTGACCTACAAATCCTTAAACAGCTCTGGACTGTAATACCTCAAGGACTGCCTCTCTCCATAGGAATTGTCCAGGACCCTGCAATCACCATATGAGGCCCTTCTTCATGTGCCTTCTCTGTGAGAGGTTCGGAGGGCAGCAACACAACAACAGGCCTTTTCTGTGGTGGCTCCCCATTTGTGGAATGCTCTCCCCAGGGAGGATTTCCTGGCGGCTTTGTTACATATCTTTAGGCGCCAGGCAAAAACATTCCTCTTCTCCTGGCCCTTTGAGTAATTAAACAATTGATGGCCTTTTAAACTGTTTGTGGGTGTTTTTTGTGATGGTTTGTTTTTGCTACTACGTTATGCATATTTGCGTTTTTATTTTGTAAACCACCCTGTGATCATCAGATGAAGGATGGTCCATAAATTTAATTAATTAAGTAAGTAATGAGTAATAATAATAATTACTACAAGTCTCTTTTCAGTGTGATTCCATCTGCCATCTACATTTAAACAGTCATGGCTTCCACCAAATAACCCTGGGAATTGTTGTTTGTTAAGGGTCCTGAGAGTTGTTATGCAACCCCTATTCTCTTCACAGAGTTACAATTTTCAGTCCCTTTTTCCAGAGTACTCAGAGAATTGTAGCTCTCTGAGAGAAAAATAAGGGCCTCCTACCCTAACAACAAATTGCAGTTCTCAGAGTACTTTGAGAGAAGCCATGGCTGTTCAAAGTAGTATAATAGTGCTTTAAATGTAAACTGCTGATGGGACCTATGACTAAGTTTGTATCCAATTCAAGGAAGCAGACCTTAAACCATTTAGCTCTGTGACCATGACTTGAGCAGCTGTTTAAAAGCATATACATCTCCATCCACACAATATGTAAATGATATGCAGTTTCTACACTGTAGAAACAGACTAAAAATGGTGTCAGATCCTGACTTTCCCCAAAGTTAAATATAGAGCACAAGGGTTTTTCCCCCCATTGATGCAAAAGGTCAAGATTTCAGATGTTCAGATCCTAGAAGACCTTCATATCCAGAAAGATAATCATTTGCCTTCACATCATGGCAGTAAAAAGAGATGACTGCCAATGTAGGCGAAGGATTCCAAATACATAATGTGCATTTGTTCATTTTGTCCACACATTGGTCTGCACATCCCCACCCCACCCCACCCCACCCCACCCTGTATGGGTTATAAGTTATCCCATACATACGTTGCAGGAGATATGCAATCCTAGTGCATGGAATTTTCAACTGAGAATTTTGACTTAAAAGGCACTTTGGTGCCAACTCTCACACTCCACCATGTGTTGTGGTGCTTCTGGACAAAGGAGAAACTCATCCAGCCGCAAAACCAGTGACTTGACCACAGAGCATTTTCCACCTCATATATACCATATTTTTCATCCCATAGGATGCTCCGTCCCATAGGACGCACCTAGCTTTTTTTTGGGGGGGGGGGAATAAAGGGGAAAAATTTCCCTTTATTTCCCCCCCCCCCAAACCAGGTCGGGGAACAGCAGTATGGTGGCGCTCCGCCTCCCCGCTGTTCCCCGAGCTTGTGGGGCTGGCCGATGTCTGCCTGGCGCGCGGGGTGCTCTTCTTCAGGGCGCCCTGCGCGCCAGGTGGCAGGCTGCTATCCGCAGCACCGACCCCTCTCGCTCTCCAAGCTTCAGCAAAAGCCTGTATTCACCCCATAGGATGCACACAGATTTCCCCTTCATTTTTGGAGGGGGAAAAGTGCGTCCTATAGGTCGAAAAATATGGTATATACAACTTGGTCTCTGCAGCACTGAAGATAGTAAGATGGCTCTGGCATATTTTTCATCAGAAAAACTAAATCCAGGTCTCAGCCATGAGGCAAAATACTAGACACAGACATTTGCACAATGGATAAAGCCATTTCAGGGAAGGGCTATAGGTTGATGGTAGGATGCGTGCACTGAATGCAGAAGGTCCTAGTTTCAACCCTCATCGCCTCCTGGTAGAGCTGGGAAAGACCTGTCTGAAATCCTAGAGAACCACTGTCAATCATTGCAGGCCATACTGTGCCAAATGAACCAATGGTCTGAGTTGCTAAAAGGTAGCACCCTACAATTCTATGTATGAACTGCCCACAATGGTGCTACAAAAGGGCTTCTGTTTAAGACCCTGGGGCATCCTTTATTCTCATTAACTCTTGACAGCATTTTAAGTTAACGAAACTCAGAACGCCAATCTGCATTTAAAAATACCACTAATGAATGCTCCGTGCATTGAAGTTCCACTTCAGGCAAACCACCAGATGAAAGGTTTACTTTCATGAACACCCAAAACAATGATTTTAGTGTAATGGCCACGGCCATCATTATTTTCCAGTGTCATGTCAATGTCATCCTTTGCAAACATCACTGTGTTGCAAGGATTGTTAAACAGTAGACTCAAGTCTTAGCCGAAGTCTTAATTAAAACTTCGACTTTAAACAAACTTAAAACAAACTCTTAAAAGCTACCTTTTAAAAAGTTAACTTTTAAAAAATAATAAAACTAAAACAAAATTAAAGCTACCCTGAAAACAAATTATAGATTAAACATTAAAAGAATGAGAGAGAGCCGGTGCGGTGTAGTAGTTAGATCATTAGACTAAGATCTAGGAGATCAAAGTTCAACTCCCCACATGACCATGAACCTCCATGGGTGACTTTGCTTTATTGTCCCATTCCCTATAGATTATTTTATGTATGCTGCTTCAAAATGCAAATAATAAAATATCTGTTTATAAATATCTTCAATAATTATTATTTTTAGCTGTTTTGGCAGGTCAATTCCAATGAATGTTAACATTTCCCCAGCAGTACAGATCATGGGAAAAGGTTTTCCTTCTGATTTTGATTCATTCTCTCTGCCTCTCTCTCTGTGCCCTCCATACTTCTCGTCTTTGCTGCAGTTGATATATGAGTGGCGAAAGCAGCCTATTCTAACATAAGCAGGTGAACACCTATAGCTGCTGTTGTTAATTACTCGCCCTTCACCCTGAAGTAATGGGGTGGATTGCAAAATTAAAATACAATATTACATTACAACATCATTGCCACAATGCACAATAACATACTGAGCACAATGCAGAGATACCCTTTGTGCAATTCTCCCCTCCGCGAAGAGGAGAAAGAGCAAAAGTGTATCCTCCGCACAAGCAGCCGTCATTGCCAACGAGTGGCAGGTTCACACATTATTGAAGGGGAACGCGGAAGACAGCATAATCAAATTTGGGCAACAGAGTGAGAGAAATAGGAGATTGCACGCCCAAATTTCTACTTCTCCCCTCTGATACATGTGCTATATGTGGTGAAGCTTCAAATTCAGTACAATGCAAGCTTGAATGTTTGGTTTTTTGGGGGAAATTTTAATTACCAAGCCTGAAACTGGATGAGATTTCTGAACTTAAGCTGTTACATGAGCTGCCTAGTTAATTTTGACACCCCTGAGGTATGAAACATGCTGAGTCATCCTGCACGACTGAAGAGCTCTTCATGTTGCAAAGTTTCCATGCACTTCTTTTTGAAAAATAAGCTAGGCCTAATTAATCCAGTTAGGTATAACAGGAGGTTTGATAGGGGATCAAGAGCCTCTGTTGCAGCAACAGCTGCTCCAACATCTGCTTTGATCTGCTTTTCAATCACTCTCGCCTTTCTGTGACCACATTCTTGGTTTGGATCATTGCGAGATCATTGCCCATAGCTCAGTGGTAATGCCTATGCTTTGGATGAAAGTAGTCCCAACTTCAATCCTTTCCATCTCTAGGTAGGAGTGGGAAAGACTCCTGTCTTAAACCCTGGGGAATCACTGGCATTCAGTGTAGACAATACCAACATAGATGGACCAGTGGCATGACAGGTCCCTATAATCTTACTCTTGTGAAAGAACCATAGCTTCAATATCCCTGGACTAGAGTCCTGTTCCTCATGCCTGCAATGAAATGCACTCTAGTCCATGAAGACACCATAACTATTTGGTTAGTCTCTCAAGCCTGTTAGTTGTCACTGCAACAGTAGAAATACAGATACCCCTACTGAATTTATTAGATTTGTGGAGATTGTAGCTTCTCCACACTGCTCCATCCTAGCAACCCAATCTGAGAAGAGGGAAACTGAGGGAAAGCTGCTCATTTCTGTTGTGTGCACCTTCAGAAGAAGGAGGTTGACTAAGGATGGGATTCAATTAAGTTGCTGCATGCGTGAAATGAGGTCCAAACGTGCAACAGGACTTTGCCCCCTCTCCACCCCAACATGCCCACGCCAAAACATTATATTGTTCCCTGTGCTCTAACATTGGGAAGGGCGAAACAACTCAGCAGGGTTATTTGAAGCAGATAGCAAAAGGTTTAAGCTAACCCTGCTCATTCCCTGCTCAAACCCCTACTTTCCTGACTCCTCTTTCCATTTTTCTAAAGAAGATAGGCTCTCTGTCACAAGAATCTGTATGTAATTTGAGGCATGTCTTTCAATATGTTAGCATAATAACTAGAAAAACAACTGCAGCTCATTGATGAACACAGTGTTCATTGGCAGAAGCAGCCCAACAAACAACAAGTCCATTAAGCAAATCCCCAAGTTTATTTTGGGCTCTGGACAGAAACAGGTAGATCCATTTATCAAGCTTAATTTATTGGGTTTAAATGACTGTCAGCTCTTTGATAAAACAGTTCTCCTGAGCCACTTCAAATGCACAGCCAATAAAGAGCTGTCTAGCAACAAGACGCTTTATACATTTCTCCCCTTCAAAAAACGAGATAATAATAATTAAAAAGCGAACAAACAAGAGCTATTATCCTGGCAGATGTCACACCTCCAAGAATCATCATCTGTACTCTAAAGAAAGGATGGATACATCAGTTTATTTCTGGTGTCTGTCTGACATGGGCTCATTCATGTCTCCATTTTTGCACTAATCTGTGAAGTCTTTAGGTGTTTATTTAAATATGAATTTTCACTAATACATATTTTATCACAAAATTCATATATAAATTACATATTGTATTTCAGTGTACTCATTTCCATATCTATTTTATCCTAAGGTGCATACTTTTTAATGCATTTGGGTACAAAAGTTTTAAAGCAGAATTCTATCTCAAAATTCAGATTAAATCCAAAGGACAACTCCTGCCACATCCACACTGCAATTAAAGCACTATTTTAACAGTCATGGCTTTCCCATTAAGGAATTCTGGGAACTGTCATTTCTTAAGGGTGCTGGAAGGGATAAAATAAAGTTTCCAGTATTCCTTGGGAGAAGCCCCGACTGTGAAAGTAGTATAAATGCACCCTCTTATTGCTACTTCAAAGGTTGGCTACAAACTTCTTTTCTTATGTAGCATGAAACTCTTTTCTTGTTTTGAAATTAGATTTACAGCCCAATCTCACTATTCATGATCCACATATAGAAGCTAGATTCCACAGAGGGATCTCCTCATCTCAGCATCGCAAAGCATGTCACATGAGGGTCAGGGGGAGTCTATTGTACTTGGTGTACCCTCTTTGTATTTGGTGTACAGATCTGGGGCATAACAAACAAGCCCACTTCATCTGAACTTTGCATATAATTAGATGTGTGTGAGGGTGTATGTGTTGGGATACTGCCAGGGAGACAGACAATCAGGCAGGCCTCCATCGCCATCTCTGGACGAACACCGATCTCCCATGGAAACAGCATCAGTCAATTAGCGACACGAGCCTCAGACACATTCCAAGACTCATGCACACCCTTTTCAGCAGAGGTTCCACAATGGAAGATTCACCCAAGAGAGCATAATTACAGCTTTATTCAACGTTGGTCAGAACAAAGGAAAAGCATGACTGCTTGCTTTCATGCCGAGGAAAAACAGCCAGAAACAAAAGCTATATACAATACGGAAGCTCCCTGTGAGCAGGAAGTACGCAGGCTTGTGACACACAACAGCCTGCTCCCTTTTTAAGGAGGAACGGAAATATCCTAACAGCATGTTGTAGTGGCTAGAGTGTTGGGCAAGAACCTGGGTGTTCAAATCCCAACTCAGCCATGAAGGTCACTGGATGACCTTTGACCAGTCACTGCCTCCCCGCCTAACCTACCTTACAGGGAGGTTCTGGGCATTAAATGAGGAGTGGACGAATCATGTATGCTACCTTGAGCTCTCTGGAGAATAAAAGTAGATACAATAAATCATATTTTGATTTATCCCCTTTATGAGCAAAGAAATTTGTATTACATCTTTGGAATATAAATTAGGCAACACTCCCACATTTATTAAATTGAGCATAATTTTAATTTTTGTACATGGTCTTTTTCATCCTTTGGAAAGTGGGGGTTCAGGAGAAATACTCCTGTTAAAGTTAAAAGAAAATGACAGGTGTCTTCCCCCAATTTCATGTTTCATTTTAAAAGATGATCCTGTAACCCCACAATAGCTGTAGAAAGAAAGTATTTGTGTGTGTGTGTGTGTGTGTGTGTGTGTTTAAAGTAGTGTGGGGAGGGGTTCAAGGTGGCTGGTAAATATTTTTGTGACCTACTAACTGATGTAGACTTATTTTTAAGGCTAGCTTTCCCAACTGGACCTACGGTGATGACAACCATTTAAAGTGCACATGCAGATCCAAAACCTGTGGGTGCCTGTTTGGGCAGGAAGATTTTTTGGAGCAGCCCACAACGCAAACTGACCGACAAGTATAAAAAGTCTGTACTGCTAGAGAGGCTATTGCATTTTGCCTCCAGATTATAGGTTCCACTAGGCATTAACACAGAAGCAAGGAACCTGTGGACCACCAGGTATTTTTAGACTGCAACTTCTATTGCTTATTGTTATGCTGGGCTGGCCTGATGGGGATTGTAATGCAACATTATCTGGAAGGCCACTGGTGAGCCACCCCTGCATGGATGGTCTAGCAGCACAGAGTGTCGGGAGTGCTACAACTTCAGTCATATCTGGGGTTCCTGAGAGATAACCCTCATGGAACCAAGACAAGCATCACCAAATGATCCTTTTTGGACAACATGTTTAGCTAAATTTGCAGCTTTTTGACCACCGTCTTTCCATATTGCAAATGTGTTGCATTTTTCCTACTCACTCTGTATATTCACCACAGAAATATATTAAGCCATCAGACTGACTATATTGGCTTTCCAGGTTCTAAACCTCACCAATGGGGAAGGTTTGTTCATCCCCCCCCCCCCACTTTCCTTGGTTTTGTACTCTCTGAACTGTAGCATGTTTTGTTAATATTCCATTCCATAGTTATGAGGCCCTCACTTTCTAGCAATCACAGCAGGGTTTAAGCCAATGGCTGCTTGTGCACTCCTATGCCAGATTGCATGAGCACTGAAAGTTTAATTGGTAATAAAGATACTGTCACTTTGCTTATATCCAGCAGAGGAGCCTGAAATGTATCTTATTAGGTAATAAAGAACTGGAAAGAATCACTTTCTTTCCTATCAACATGTGGGATTCTCTAGGGAGGCTGGCGCTTTTCGTTTGATGTGCCACAGCACATCAGATAAGCATTGGAGGGGGGAATGAAGAACTATGTCAATAGAACAGGGCAAAACATATCTAATCGATTGATCGACTGCCAATCTGATGCAGTTTGCTAAAATAAAATAAAAGTCTGTGCATAAGGTATTCAAAGGAAATCTAAAGGAAGCAGCCATCATTAACTTTCTCCTTGCAGAGCTGCAGGATAGAATCTGAAATTCAGTTCAGGACTGATAAGCTCTGACATAAAAATTCATGGCTCTTAAACTTCCATTATTGAAGTTTTGGACTTTCCAGAGCTTTAAAATATCAAGTTAAATATTCCAGATGTGCCCATATTTATGCACTTGAGAGCTCAGTCAAGCCAAAATAATATTCCTGAATGATTTACAGGCAGCTACCCCATTTGCATTGGGGTTACATTCTGAGGCACTGTGTCCCATCCTGTCCCACCCATTTTGTGACGTTTTCAGGTCACTTCCTGTTTCAATGCAGTGCTCGTATGCACAGTCACACACATATTGAAAACATGTAAATGGGTGGGTTGCCTGTATTAATTCGCAAAAAATTATACGCCACCCTTCAATGGAAAGAAATTCCAGGGTCACAACGATAAAAGAATACAGTATAAAGTTGATCAATAATGGTCTGAAGGAAGAGGAAGATTTGTTTTCCTTCACCCCAAATGATAGATTGACAATTTCTATTCATTTCTTTTTGGGGAGATGTTTGTTATCCTGGATATTTTTTTGATAATGAGCATTCACACTTTACACTGTGGGATCGAGTGAGGTGCTTCGGACCTCAGGGAACTTACCAGTTTGTGTGGGCTGCCTGCCTCTTAGTACTATTCTTTGGAGGCTCACGCCCAGCCTCAGTAGTCAAGTTACACTGCTGGGAGGTGGGGCCAGTTGCATAAATAGGGGGAGGAGCAGGCAGTAGCCAGGCAGTCAACTCAGGAGCTTCACCCAACCACCCAACCCTCCCTTTGTTTAATGTTTCTTGTTTACAGGTTAACCTTTTTCTTCCTGTTTAGTGGATGCTGCTACGGTCTTTTGACTGGTTGCTGTTGAAGAGCCAGGAAGAAATTTCCCCGGATTGGCAGGTTTTGTCTTCCCCATAGCAATTTGTCACAACTTTGGCAGTTTATGGCCTTGGGTGGAATCCTTTAGTCTTTTCTTCCCTAAAATGGGGGGGGGGGGCGTGAAGTGGTGACTCACCCCCTCCCCTGCGGCAGTGATTCCAGGGTCCCTTCTTAAAGGGGTTGTAATATGGGTGCCACTGGCCATACACTGAAAGGTTGTCAGTGAACTACTCTGTGTGCGGGGATATGGGGTGAGCTGCTTGTGTACACATACGTATCACAGAGCACCCCCATATCCCGTTTACCCTAATGAGCCCCAGTTCCCTCGGCTGGGGGGCTGGGAGGGTTACATGCCCAATGCCTAAGGCAACGTCTTCCTACATTTGAGAGTTTAAAAAAGTTGTGGCCAAATTTTAATTCTGTAACACGCCATGAGTCATTTCTGGTGTTCCCTGGGGGCTGGGGCGGTCACCGCCTGGTCACGCAATTCAAATTTATTCCTCCTTAAGAGAATGTGCATTTGATTATCACCAGCATTCACTGTTCTTTGTTATTGATTTTCATTTCTTGTCTATTGTGCATGCATTTTTCAATGTGTGAAGTGGTTATATAAGACTTGTTCATGTTTTTGTTTGTTCTATTTGTATTATTACGTAGTTTCAATATTTTTTTTGTATCACTAGATTAAAGATTAAATGTTTGCAAATGCAAAACTGAGAACTTGCTCAAATACATACAGTACATATAAACAAAAGCCCCTTTCAGGTTCTCAGAGAGGGCACGAGGAGGGGGGGTGTGTGTTCATGCCATGAGCCCTTGATCCACCGCCAAACTTTCAGGACTGAAACAGGTAAAGGGTTTCTAAGCCAGACACCTCCAGAAGCCCCCTTCAGACCTTCCTGTGGAATGTGGGAAAGTCAGGGATTCCAAGGGTGAACCCAGCATGACATTGGAAAAAGAGGTTGGTGCATGCGAGTCCTTCCAGACTGCAACATTATCTTGGCAAAGGAATAATGCATAAGTGGTGGATTTATTCTGCTTTAGTCTGTTCTGCAATGGTATCACATAATTGCTATTTGAAGGGGCTAAAGGTAAAGGTACCCTTGCCCATATGGGCCAGTCGTGTCTGACTCTAGGGTTGTGCGCCCATCTCACTTAAGAGGTCGGGGGCCAGCGCTGTCCGAAGACACTTCCGGGTCACGTGGCCAGCGTGACGAAGCTGCTCTGGCGAGCCAGCACCAGCGCAGCACACGGAAACGCTGTTTACCTTCCCGCTATAAAGCGGTACCTATTTATCTACTTGTACTTAAGGGTGCTTTCAAACTGCTAGGTGGGCAGGAGCTGGGACCGAACGACGGGAGCTCACCCTGCCAGGGGGATTTGAACCGCCGACCATACGATCGGCAAGTCCTAGGCGCTGAGGTTTTACCCACAGTGCCACCCGCGTCCCTTTGAAGGGGCTATAGCTCAACAAAAACAGGACAAAAACGAATCAGAACTTTTGTGGTATAAAAATTTATGGGAGATCTGTGGGAAGTTATGGGATATGCACTGAGTGGAAGTGAAGAAGTGTAACCATTGTTGGAATAAGCAACAGTACTGCACCTGGTTTAGACAAGGGAGAACCATTCTGCTATGACAATCCCATAACTTTTGCAAGTGTAAACTGTATTAAAAGTGTGATAATCTGTGACTGGCCCAATGAAATCATGAGCACAAATGATCATGATTGCACAATAGAAAGGACATCTGGAGGCGGTTCTGAATCTCTCTCCCTCCCTATCCCCAGTATGCTCATTTGTGAACATGTGAATAGGGCAACACTCTTGGAATTCCTGTTCAGAACTTGAGCACTACTCACTGGGAAAAGGCCACCTTCGCTCTGCTACCCAGCAGGTGCTGTCATGTACCAGGTCTCATTTCTACAAAGAAATTGCACATTACCTTTTCTGCTTCTCATCAGAAATACAAGGTCAAAAGGGAGGGAGCAAATAATATCCTGTGTTTAAAGTCTGACAAATCACCCACATAGGGCTGGCGGACAGGATACACAGATCTCCTTGACCATGCTAGTAAATTGATTTTGGCAAAGGGGTGGAGGAGAAAGAGGGAGAGAGAGTAAAGATGCGCTATGCAATGAGAGACAATAGCAAACTGTACACTTACCAAAGAATCACCATTTAAAAATCCCCTGCAATTTAAGACAGATGTAAATATTCATTAAGATTTATGTCCTAAATTACAATGTAGATGCATTAAGCATTCCTTAAATCCATGTTTATGGAACTGCCTCCCTAGGTAGATATTGCCCCTGTGCTGATGATTTTTAAAAGGGCCCAGAAGACTGGCTTAATTGATAGTTTAGTGTTCTTCATTTGACTGCTCCTGCTTGAATTCTTTATGCCTCCTATTCCTGGTGATATTGCTCAGACTGCTGCTGCTACAATATGCAGACAACTCCCACCATCCCTGATTATTGGAGTCCAACAACATCCAGAGGACCAATGGCCACCCCATTTTTGTGCTTTATAGATTTATATTTTATTGTTTGATAATATGCATTACATATGTAATATGAAAGTGTTGGGAGCCAAATGGGAAGGGTTAACCCTCCAAGGCAGCCTATGGATAATAGGAAATAAACAAATTCCCGTTATTTAACTAAGGGCTCATCCACACTTCCACTTGTCCTGTGCCAAGGAAGCACGTGTCTGAGCAGTTTCCCACTTGACCCATGCTTTCCCAAGGAAAAACCCCTCTTTACTACTAAATTGGAGCAAACATCAATCAGGAGAAAACCTGAATTGCTGTTTGCTCCAAATGAGCTCTAAAGAGTGGTATTTGATAGGGGAAAGCAGCGGGACAAGAGAAAGTATGGATATGCTCTAAGATTTACAAATCTTTTGCCAGAGGTAGGATATATTTTGGATAAGTGCAGAGAAGCGTAAGAAAAAGCTGCTGAAGCAGGCCATGGCCCACCTAGTCCAGCATCCTATTCTTACAATGGGCAACCAGATGCCCACAGGAAGTCAGCAAACAAGACCTCCAGCAATGGAAGTAGAACATAGGCTTATCCTCTGTAAATTGGTCTAATTCCCCTTTAAAGTTATCCAAGTTGGTGGTAATCATGACCACTTATAGAAGTAAATATTATTATTAGGTAGTTCTGTATTTGAGCAAAGGTCAAATGATAATAGAATACAAAATGACAAGTCTTAAACAGATCAGTGCAAACCCCTAACACCCTGTGGGTGGTAGAGGGAGATTAGGCAGAGATCTACCCAAATATCCTCACTAACCCAGCCTCCTGGCATCAGTGCACCCTTCCACCCACTAAATGTGTAGGCAGGGTGTGTGGTTTTTTTGGGGGGGTGGATATTAATCAGAATTTATTCCTATGCAAATCATGGTTGTTGTAAGATTGTGGATAGATGAAAGAAAGTACCGTATTTTTCGCTCTATAAGACGCACCAGACCATAAGACGCATATAGTTTTTGGAGGAGGAAAACAAGAAAAAATATATTCTGAATCTCAGAAGCCAGAACAAGAGGAATTGCTGCGCAGTGAAAGCAGCGATTCCTCTTGCTGTTCTGGCTTCTGGGATAGCTGCACAGCCTGCATTCACTCCATAAGACGCACACACATTTCCCTTTACTTTTTAGGAGGGAAAAAGTGAGTCTTATAGAGCAAAAAATATTTCTTCACACAGCAAATAGTTAAACTATGGAACTGGCTCCGCAGGAAGCAGTGATGGCCAGCAGCTTGAATGGCTTTAAAAGAGGATTAGACAAATTCGTGGAAGATAAGTCTGTCAATGGCTGCTAGCAACAATGGCTATTTTCCCCCTTCAGAGTTGGAAGCCATATGCCTCTGAATACCAAGTGGTAGGAACTGCAGGTGTGCAGAGCGCTGTTGTGCACATGTTCTGCTTGTAGGTTTCCCACAGGCATCAGGTTGCCCACAGGGAGAACAGGATGCTGGGCTGTTGGCCTGATTCAACAGCCCCTTCTTACGTTCTTATGGTAATTTGCACTGGAGTTTTTTTCTGATGCCCTTGAGCAGGGATGGGAAGAATCTATGGCCCTCTGCACCACATGCAGCCAGCATGGTTGGCCACATCTGGAGGACCACAGGTTTCTTGCTGCCCTGAAAAGTAATATAATTTGGCATGTTTGTTTTACTTTTTTTTAGTAAACAAAGGTAAACGCTTTGAACCTGCCAAGCTTGCCTGATTTGCTATCAGCAGCCAGTCATTGTGAACCTATGAAATGGAAGTTATCTCCACCAAATAAATAAAGTGTCCCTTATCACTGCTTGGGGGGCAATGAATAGATCTCTAAATGTCTCCAGCAGCTTCCTTTTAGTGGGGAATGATGATAGATCATTAGTTTCTATGCTGAAGTAAGAGCAGATCAATTGCAGTCCAGCCTTTTCAAATTAGAAAACTGGGATGACGACCCAAGGACAATAATAAGGGTGGGTGTTCTTTTCTTTAATGGCAATGTAAGGTCCAGCCTTCCCTTCCCCTGACACTTGTTTTATCCTGTCACTGTTGTAAAAATCAATCTGCTGACGGCCTTGAGATCAATATGAACTGGGAAATATGGCACACAATTCCTTTTATTTGTTCTACGAGTATTGCAATTGCAGTTTACTGTTGGTAAATCATAAGGTCACCTGCAGAGAGCCAGGCCTATGAAGATAAATGCTTTAAATTAATGATATGTCATTTGTTTATAAACAGTAAAAAAAACAAAAACAAAAAACAGTAGTCCTAAGAACCAAGCTGTTCAGTCAGGACTTAAATGAGAATTGGGGAAGAAAAATTGAGGTAGAAAAATCAAAAGCACCATGATGCTGGCGATACGTGGGATATTTTGGCCTGAATTTGTCTTTCCTACACACAATGCCTGAAGTAACAGAATGCTGGCTGATGGCTTTGGTTTTTTTGGACAGCTGCCTGAAGTACAGTTGCTAGAAGCTACACATTGATCCTTGGGTATAGCTGGAGAGAACCCTAGGCTAAAAGAATGGGTATGGGGAGCTTTGTACAGAATGCAAGAGGGATATCAGAAGAGGATAAGAAATTGGAACAGGGATCTCTCTGCCTCTCTCTCTCTTAGATCTTTTTCTTTTAATTGCAAATATACTTCAAGAAAAAGAGAGGGGAAAAGACCAAACACACATACTCTGAGTTCTCATTAAGAATAACCCGCCAAACCTACAAAGAAAAGCGGAGAATAATCTAACAAACTAAATTGAAACACTTATATGAATATTATATTGATACTCCTATGTCCAAATAGGTATTCAGATGACATTGTTGTTCTGTATTTATGCTCAAATGTGCAAATGGTGGGAAGGTCTTCAGACCAGTGAGTAACAGATGGTGGGCATTTATCCTTCCAATCATGGAGTATGAGGCTATGTACACACCACACAATTACAGAACATGGCTTCCCCCCCAAAATCCTGGGAAATGTGGTTTATTAAGGGCGCTAGGAATCGCAGCTCTGTGAGGGGTAAATTACTGTTCCCAGAATTTTTGGGGGGAAGCCAAGTGATGTAGATGTATGATCTGTGTGCAGCCTAAGTTTCTTTGAACCAGAAGAGCCCCTGGGAGCCACTTTCATTGGACAACAGAAGGTACAGGAATTTCTAAAAATTAATTCTCTCTTAAAAGCATGTTTGCAGGAAAAGTACAATAACAAAATGTGGTGACAATGAGGGATTATAACCCTGATCAACCCAGCAGAACAGTGGGCTTTAATATTCACCTCTGTCCTATCAGAGCTGACAATGAAATCCATTATTTAACACTTTTACTTATCATTTAATAATATGTAATATTTCCCTTTCAGATTCCTTCAGAGCAGAAAGTTAATGGATTTTTTAAGGAAAGTGAAAAAGAAAGGCATTATAGAAAATAATGGGCATGAATGGAGTTTAATAATTGGCATTCATTTATACAAAACAAGAACTTTAAAATCAAGATAGTAACACTTTACCTATTTGAACTCAAGAATACTCTAAAGCACAATGCTGTGCTTGAAAAGATGGGGAAGCCAGGTTTATTTAATTTGAAACATTTTTGCACTGCTCCTACAGCCATTCAAGGCAGCTTAGAAACTCAGTTCCATCAGTTTTTAAGTCCACTGTTACCAATGTTAAGAAAATGGGAAGGAGAATAACAATTAACACACATTAACGTAGTTCATACTGCTATATATTCCTGGAGGGGCTATAGCTTAGTGGTAAAGCATATGGGAGCTGCAGCCAAAAACATCTGGAAAGGATCAGGTTTTCAAAGGCTGGCACATTATTTGCATGAAGAAAGCTCTAGGTTCAGTCCTCAGCATCTCAAGCAGGTGAGGAAGCAAGTGATAGGAAAGACTTCACTCAGAGGGGCCACTAGGGGCGCATTGGAAGATGGCTGACAATAACATCTCTCCAACCCACACGAGGTAATTAAGAGGCTGTGATGGGAGTAAACAGCCTCCCGCCCCCCAGCATGTGTGGGGGGGACTGCCCTTGCCTGCTGTGCCCTATACCACCCCTGAATTTGGGGTGGGGGCCCTAGGCAGAAAGCCCTTGTGCAGATCTCGGCGCTCCTGGACGCTGTCTCTGATTTGCGCCTCTAGCTGCAGCAACTTCAAAAGAAATAATTAGGTGGAAGCTAATGCACATATTTCAAGGAAGAAGGGGGAGTAAAGACTGCTAACTGAAGAGATCTCTGATAAATAAGACGGGTCAGAGGAACGGGAATAAATCATGAGAAGACACACCAAGGCTCGGTATGTTTGGCAACGGGACTGGATGGGGGGGGACTTTCCTTTCTTTTCTCTATGTGATTAACCAAGAATCCCCCCCCCACAAGTCACAAGTCAGAAATGCTGTTTAAATGACTTAAGCTGTGGATTTAAGACTGTGTGGAGATAATTTTCTAACCAAAGCATGTTTTAAGAAGATCGTGGAAAGCATAAGAGCTTTGGAATGACGCAGCAAAAAATAGTGTCGCCATATTGGCAGGTTCTGTCGAAAGTCTTATGTCTGGGAGGAGGAACAGATCTGTTTTCATATTGTGGGTGAGCCTCCTCAGAGGGACAAAAGAAGGATATATGGAAACCATCTCGATATGATGATTGGATGAACTGAAAAATTCACACAGGATTATAAATTGGTGTTTACCTGCTTAAGGAGATTATCAGAAGAGATCATAAAGGAAAAAAGAAAAATATACGAACAAGATGAGATGTTTAAACAGCAAGAGGACTGGATAGAATTATGAACATTATTTGGACAGATTTGTGGATATCAACGCAGCAGCAAGAAGATGATCGGAAACCTCCTTCGGAACATGAAATATGGGTCCCCTCAACAAAAATTTAAAATTCGGCTTTGTAATTCGGAATTTATGTGATGTGATTTGATTTGATTGATCGGTTAATATTTTTTTTTTTTAAGGGAAGACTTCACTCTGTCTGAAATATTGGACATCCACTGCCAGTCAGAGTTGAGTCAAGTTACTGGGCACTCATCGGCACTAAACATTTAAAGCAGTATCATAGCATTGTAAGCAGTCATGGCTTCCCCCTGAAGAATCTTGGAAACTAAAGTTTGTTACAGGGTGCTGTAATCTGTTAGGAGACATTCATTCATTCGTTCGTTGATTTGCTGGTGGACATGTTAAAGGACAAGCAAGCCCCCCCCCCCCCAAAAAAAACCCATGCTACTTTATTCTTTATAAAAAATACTTATGCTACTTTGGGTGCAAGAGAGGGAGGGAGGGAGGAGGAGGAGGAGAAGAAGAAGACCACTTAATGGCCGATTTCCAGCAAAATCCCTAACAACTGCCACAGAAGAATTCAGAAGAAAAAGTCTCCATCTCTTAAAGTTTTTCAATTCCTTTCCTGCTTGTCTGGAAAGGATGAAACAATCCAGTCTACCTGGATGGCATAAAAGGATAACAATTCCTGGATAGAAGTGACCAAGGCTGATCATAGACAATCAGAAAGATTTCTGCACTAACCACAGACTTCATAGTGCAATCCTATGCATATTCATGCAGAAGCAAGTGCCTCCCTCAAACTCCTTCTCATGAACCCCTATGCAGCTGCAAGAAGGAGACTGAAAGATTTTGGATCTATTTTTCATTAAACTGTGTCGTCATGCTGTCCAAACTCTGAATTGTGATCCATCTTATCTACAGTTAATTGAAGCAAGTCAGTTCATAAACCATGGTTTGACATACAGTTTGTTTTGTTTTTGTTTTTTTAACTTAGTTAAGATTAACCAAAACTTGTTGCGTTTGGTTGAAACAACAAACCATATTTAATCAGAAAATGGAATCAGATTGGATTTTATTTTTATTTTGAAAGATTTACAAACCACTTAATAAAATAGCTCTACAGTGGTGTACATAATAAAATTGCAAATAAACATGACTAAACTATTAAAAAAACCATTAAAAAATAATGATCATTAAAACTCAGTGAGGAAAAATAAAATTCTTCAAACAAATGTAGGTAACTAAACTATATGTCTGGATAGGCTTACTGATTTTTATTTTAAGTTTTTATTCATGTTTAAAATTGTATGTTGAGAGTGCCTGCCTAATGTCAATAGGCAGGGAGTTCCAAAGCACAACAAGAGATAGACTCCTTCACAAATGCAGAATGAAAATAATCTGGCACTTGGAAAGGTACATGTTCCACAGATCAAAGCAGTCAAATAGGCACGCCTGGGGCATGTAAACAGATCCCAAACCATTGACATCTTTCTATAGTCATTGCTTTTTTTCCTGGGGTATGCATACCCCTAAACATTTTGTGAATATAACGGGAGAAACATATATATATATATATATATATATATATATATATATATATATACTCTAACATGGTGAATCGTCAGTTCCGTTGCTGCCCCCAATAGCGGCCTCATTTCCTGTCATGGTGTTTCCTGAGTCTCAGATGGAAGCGAGCGTTTAATGTGTGAAGTAGCAGTTGGAATATAGCGTGGTGATTGGTCAGTTTTGTTGTATTTACTGTATTTATTTTCCCCGATTTGAACTATAAAATGGTCATTTTCTTGAGTCAAAATGAGAGTACCCCTAAACGTTTTTTTTAAAGAAAAAAAAACCACTGTTAATAGTAAAACCTTGAACAAAACGTTTCCATTCTGCCCACACTAGAGAATGTGGAAGCATGCAAGCCCAGTGGGACGGTAGGCTTCTCTCCAGAACCATAACTTGTGAATTCTTATGACACTTCTTTCATCACCATAAAAAGATAATAATAATTCCTCTCCTCTCTCATATTTTTCCCTTTGTTACCTCCCTCCCAGTTTCCCCTCTTCTTTTTAAAGAAAGAATTATGGCGAGGGGATGCTTATGGATTTGGGGGAGGAACTGGCACCTTCTTGTGCAGTAGAACAAGTGGGGTGGGGAAGCTGAGCATAGCTTGATCCAGTGCACATATGCTCTAAGTACCATATACTCCTTTTAGGAAGGAGACACTCATTGTGTCTGCAAAACTCAAGCTGACAAAGCAACCTTATCACTATATCATCTCAGAAATACATCCCCCTCTCCGGAAAGGTTAATGAATTCTGGTATTAAATATGACCAGAGTTCCGAATAAACTATCAATTCTGATTCTCATTGAACCCAGGAACACCCTTATAACACTGGGATGAATGGTGAGGAACTTTAATGATATGAGTCACTGCTGCCATTAAAAGAAGAAGAAAAAAGGCCCATTAATGGGGTTGCTGAAATAGTAGGACCTTATAACAATATTTATGGAAACAACTAATGATAGGTTAACAATACAGAACGCAGAAACGCATTCTGCTCCATTTCCACGTGGCTCGGCTTCAGTAATTACATGCAGGGGCGAAACAGGTATTTGTTATCCTTGGAGCATGATGAAATTTGTTTTCAAGCTCATAAATTAGCTTGCAAATTACTTTCCTCCCCCCCCATACCTCTCTCTTCATTGCAGATGCATTGCTATATTTGGTTTTATAGCATAAGCCTCCTTGTTTGCATTACAGCCGGCGTGAATTTGCAAGTTTCAGCTCTCAGATATTTCACAGTTGAGAAAATAAATAAATATATAAAAACCCACCCACTTTGGGCACCCTATAAATTACTTCCATTGTTCAGTGATGTTAGCATTGCTCAACTGTGAAAAAGCAGGATCCAAAAAAACTCAGAGAGCTTATAATTCTTAAACTAGAGCCGAGCCAAAATCTCCTATTTATTCACCTTATTCACAGTACAACAGGATGTGTGGTATCTTTGGGGGGTGGGGTGGGAGTTGAAAATTTTGTGGGGCAATCTGTGAATGTGCTAAAATGCTTTCTCCAGTTACTGGTTTTGATAATGCTTCCATAAAGAGATGGACTTTTAAAATTACTAAAATCACATATACTTGGAAAGAACTGGTAATGTTATGTTGGTTGAAGCCAAAGCAGAATAAGGGCAATGCTTCCTGCCATCTTGTAGGTAAAGAAAATTATACCTGACACAAAACATGTTCAGCATTAGGACCATCTCTTTTTCTGCACTTTTAGATACGACAGCTATTATGCCACACGTGAACTATTGGGACAAGGGAACATAAGAACATAAGAAGAGCTTGCTGGATCAGGCCAATGGCCCATCTAGTCCAGCATCCTGTTCTCACAGTGGCCAACCAGATACCTGTAGGAAACTCTCTCCTCGTGAAGCTTCCAGCAGGAGGAATTATGAAGGATACTGCCTCTGACAGTGGAGGTAGAATATAGCCATTGTGGCTAGTAAGCAACATTAAGTCTCTTCCTCCATACATTTGTCTAATCCTCTTAAAGCCATCCAGGTTGGTGCCCATCACTGACTCCAGTGGGAGTGAGTTCCAGAGTTTAATTATGTGCCATGTGAACAAGTATTTGATTTTATCTGTCCTGAATATTCTGACATTCAGCTTCAGGAGCAAAGAAGCTAACAGCTAACGGTCACTGATAGAAGCAGTAGTGGTGGTGGTGGTAGACTCTTGCTTTTCTGGCTGAAATTATTCAGTTTAAAAAATACACTGCATATTTGTTCTGCACTCTGACAGAACCAGGTGAAAAACAGGCAGTCTACCAGAGATTAAATTTGAGCCATTGCTCCACTCTGGAAGGTGTTTACAATGACATGGGTTGCTAACTACTAGCAAGGAAGGCCTTTCAGATTAGACAGTGCAAGTTCCAGATATGGTGTTGGTAATGTTGTGCTCTAGAGATAATCCCATGTTCCTGTGAAGCTTCTGAGTGCCCCCCACCCCCAGCCCATTAGGCATGTGGTAGTGGTGGTGGTTCCCATTTTTCCCTTGAAAAACACATTGAGCTAAAAGAGGAAGTTGGAAGAGTGACACTCTCTCCCAACTTCCTCTTCTATCTCTATGGACTTTTCAAGGCTTATGTTAGATCTGACTATTACCCAGATACAGTGGTACCTCAGGTTACAGATGCTTCTGGTTAGAGATACTTCAGGTTACTGACTCGGCTAACCCAGAAATAGTACCTCAGGTTAAGAACTTTGCTTCAGGATGAGAACAGAAATTGCGCGGCAGCGGGAGGCCCCATTATCTAAAGTGGCACTTCAGGTTAAGAACAGTTTCAGGTTAAGAACAGACCTCCGGAACGAATTAAACTCTTAACCCGAGGTACCACTGTACCTTGGGGAATTTATATTTTACCCAGATGCCTTGGTCCGTCTAGTTCAGTAATGTGTGCATGGACTAGCAGCTACTGTCCAAGATTTCAAACACTGCATTGCCAGTAAGGATTGGAAATTGCCGTATACTGGCAGATTGTTCATCTGTTTAGTTATTGTCTAATTAACTGGCAGCAGCTCCCCACCTGGATAAGCTGAATGTTGAAGAGGTGACCTTCTGCGAACAAAGCAAATATTCTACCAATAAATTACATTCCTTCTTCCACCAGCTGTCTCAAATTGTAAAATTTTGGTGTGTTTTTTAAAGATTGTTTTTATATGTACAATTGTTTTAGCTGTTTTTATCCATGGCACAGTTTTATATATGTTATTATATTGTAAATAGCTTTGGGGTGCTTCATGGGAAGTGATTCATAATGAAATAAACTCAGAGTAGTCCATTGAAATTAACAGACAAAAGTTAAATGTGCTTTAATTTCACTCTGAGTATGACAATGGATATAACAATTTGGCATAGAAACCACACAGGAAAAACTTCTAGGAGGTCATTCCTCACACCAGAATTTTGCTCTGTGCAGCTCTGCTTAGCTCAGCCTCCAGCAAGATTTTAGTGAAGCTCATCTGCACTTTGCCACATATCATGCCTAAGAATGGCAAGTCCCACTAATTGCGAGAGAGAGAGAGAGAGAGAGAGAGAGAGAGAGAGAGAGAGAGAAAGAAATGCAAGAGCACCTCAACCTTCGTGGTTCACATTTTAATTGACTTGGCAGAGTGCCTTCCAGTAGTGGATAAGATCACAATAGCAAATATTGCAAAGTGGGGTTATTTAACTTTTGGATTGAGTGAGCTCCAAGAGTTCCAAAATGCTTGAACTCTATTCCGCCCTCAGAATGTTTTGAATGCTTATTGACTTCCATAGAATTATACAGAGGAAACCTGCTGCCTGATCCTACAGATGTTTACTCAGAAGAATGCTCCACTAAGTCCACTGGGGTTTACTTGGGAGTAGAATGTGCAAAGTACTGGAGCTTTCATCTTTCAATATTTTAGGACAGATTGCTCTGAAGTACACCTCAGGGGATCCAGCTTACAGCATGGGATCTGCTGCAGCTGTCAACATGCATTATTCCCTCTGTTTTCAGGTTGCGGGTACCACTGCCAAAGCAGCAGCACCTGCACACAAGAGGGGGAGATCAGCAGGCTTGGGGGAAATGTGAAGTTTGCAAAAATATAAATAATTTCTGCACGTTTGTTTTCCCCAAGTAGATTTCATTTACTGGCGCCTTACTAAAAAGGCAAAATGCAACAGCCAATAACGGAGCCGTTATATAAATTCCTTAATGTATGCTAGAATAAAAGTTCAGTGCAAAGAGCCAAGCATCTGAGTAGATTAAGCCCGACTTTGAAACTAATTGTCCAACAGACTTGTTTGGGTGGCTTGACCTTAAGGCTAGAAGATGCTGAACCCCATCCAAGTTTCTTAATTAATAACCTCTCCAGATAAGTTCCTTCTTACTGTTGTAGTTGATTACTAAATCTCTGTGCTTCAAAAACAACAGATGGCTTAGGTTCTACCAAAATTAAAAGAGGCCAGAACTTGTGTTTCAGACTACAGTTAATCACGCAGTCTCTCACCCTCATAAACTGTATATTAAAAGAATGGCTACAAAACGGTAGTAGATGGGAGAGTTTGTCATTGTTTCCTTGAGGGAGTTGGATAGGTTTAGCCTGGATGACAGGAGATATGATAGCCGTTTTCAAATATCTAAAGGACTGTCACATGGAAGATGGAACAAGCTTGTTTTCTTCTGCTCCAGACTTGAACCAGTAGATTCAAGTTACAAGAAAGGAGATTCTGACTCAGGAAGAACTTTCTGACAATAAGAGCTGTTTGGACAGTAGAGCAGAAGGTGGTAGACTCTCCTTCACTGGAGGTTACTGAGCAGAGGTTGGATGACCATCTGTCATGAGATTCCTGCATTGGAGAAGTTGGTCAAGATGCCTCTTAGGGGCCCTTTCAACTCTACAATTCTCTGATTCAGGAACTTTGGATTATATCCACAAAGTCATTGGATCACATACATGAAGCTCAGAATCTTGAGGCAAATATTGAACTATTCCTTTATCTCTGCAGAGCCAACAAATCCATGGAGTGTTGAATTAAACTGTGGAGTCCTGAACTCAAATCCCACCTCAAGCAGTTAATCTCATTGGTTGAATTCTGGCCCAACACATTTTCTCAGCTCAAGACCTCACAGGGATGTTATGACCATGAAGAGCCTAGAAGGAGTCCTGCTGGGTCAGACCAAAGGCCCATCTAGTCCAGCATTCTGTTCTCACAGTGACCATTCAGACACCTATTGGAAGCCTGAAAGCAGAACTTGAGCACAACAGCACTCTCTGAATCCAAAGGCATGTTGCCTCCAGCTCAGGAAGTAATGTCAGCAAACTGTACACGTTGGGTTATGCAGTTCCAGCAAAACAGCACGGCCTTGTGAACTGCCTTTTATGATCCATGGTTGTTGTTGGAGGGGAATTTCATAACAGATGCAGAAGACTAATTTTTAATCAGAGTTGAAGTATTTTGCAAGATAAATAAACATAATAAAGAAGCAAACATGCAGCATGTATTGGGGCAGGTCCAGATCAAGGGGAGTCAAATGGGAGAGTATGTGTCCTGGCAGCAGATTGGGGGGAGCAGGGCTGGAAAGCCCCCAGAGCATATGCTTCGAGACTCACTATGCTCTAGCTGGGGCATAACCTCTTCAAAAATCAGTAGGACCTGGCCAGAACATCAATAGCCACTGTGAATGCTGTGGTCTCAGCACCTCTTTCTCTCCCATGCTGCAACCTCACGAGGGCTCGATTCCTCCTTTGTATTCCTACTGGACCAGCAGGAACATAAGGCAGGAGTCAGGCCCTGACAGTGACTCAGAGTATTATTTACACTGTAGTTCAGAGGTGGGGAAGTGGATCTGGTGTGGCCAAATCCTCCGAGGGGCCATTTTGACAAGTACCTGAGGCCATGTGGCATCAGGTGATTGAATGTGGAAGGAATGGCTGAAAATATCCTTCCTCTGAAGCCCATTTTTACTGTGCCTGATGTCACACATCATCAGGAGAGAGAAAGGTCAACACAAATCAGTAAAGGAAAAACCCAGGAGCACACTCTGTGTTCATGATTCTTCCTTCCCCATTATTGCTATGAATCAGAGGACAGTTTGTATAGGCTTTTAGATAACTTGATTTATATTAATAATAGAATATCTTTTGTAGGTACTTGCATTACAATCAGATTAGTTCATAACCAAATCGTGGATATTTGCAGTTCCTGGATATTTGCAGTTTAAAATAAATACAATCTAAGTGAAAAATGATTTTAAAATACATCATTTAATTTTTTAAAATTCACTTTGAATGGGGCCCTGCCTTGTAGGGACTGGGGATTATGGGTTGTATCCATTGCTCGTCATACTCAGAATACACCCACTGAAGTTAATGGGCATGATTAATTTAGGTTTATCAATTTCCATGGGTCTGCTCTGAAGCAGAACTTAGTTTGCTCTAACTCAATAGAAATTGTCATCTACCAATCACAATGCTATGAAAGAAAGGGCAGCTTCCCTAAATTAAGCACTCTCAATAACTGGGAGTCAAATTCTCAGTTTAATAACAGTTACATGTACCTCATACAGTCTTGAGACATGTAATAAGCAATAAAGCTGATATATAAGACGAGCTCCATGGTTATTCTAAACACAGTATATATTAATAATTAATCCTATATAAAGTTATGTGCAATTCTGGCGAGGGTGTGTTTTTGGTAAAAAGTTATTTCATTCTAAGTTAAACTTAAATTACAGCTAGCAATATTGGGGGGGGGGGTGGTTAAGAAAAAAGATTCCACATGCATTATATTTTAATTAAAGATAGTTCTTCACAAGAATAATTTCAGTTAAGACAGTGTGGTGTTGCTTGGGCTCTTATCGTGCAGTCAATTCCCCAATTTCATCTGTAAAATCCACTATACTTTTATTGGCTCATTGTTCATGTTATATCCACATATGAATGAAGGAATGGGGTGGGTGGAGGTGGAGGTGGCACCAGACCTTCTGCCTCAAAAATGTGTACACAAGGGGTGAGAAGCCCAGGCATGAATGGGACGGTGGAAGGCTCAATGCAGAAATTCTGGGTAAGAAGAGGAGAGGAAGCCAGGGAGAAAAGACAGAAGGAAAGCGGGTTGTTTTTAATGCAAGACCCTGTAGCTTGTTTTAACTTCTGAGGTCAGCAAAATAGTTTAAAACTTAAAAGGTCCTCAGGAAGGATGAAAGAGGCTAATCCTGCAAACCTTATGAGGATGGAAGGAGAAAAAGATGGACAGTAGATTTGGTCAGGCTGTCTCCTGCATTCCTCTCCACAACCTCTGAGCATTCCCTCCCCATGGCCCTCAGAGAGATCTGTCAAGATCAGCCTCAGGAAGGAAATGAATCAGGATTCTGTGTTCAGTTGTCTGGGATGTGTCAGGAAGATGTTACAGAACACAGAGGAGGGAGAAAATGGAATAGAGCAGATGATGGATACGAAGGTCAGAATTGCAGAGAGCCATCTGCACTTTCATCTGGAATAACAAAGAAACAATTTAAATGCATGGAACGCAGAATGCGCTTTAGTCATAGTAGAAGACTTAGAATAGATCAACAAACTCACACAAGGGGTAAACCATTTAAATGTATGGCGTATGGAAAGTGCTTCCTTCATAATGGAAACTTTAAAAATCATCAACCAACTTACACGGGGCATGGGGGGGGACCATCTATATGTATGGATTGTGGGAAGTATTTCAAGTCAGGATTTCAAACTTATTTCACATAAATGACCTCAATAGAGGACAAGCCATTTGAACTTAGAATACAACAAGGGACTCACCTAAGGGGGAAACTATTTCAATGTATAGAGTATAGAAAAATGGAGACCTTACAGAACATTCACAGACTCACAAAGGGGAGAAACCATATATACTATAGTCATCTTCAAATACCAAATGGGCTGTCACATGGAAGATGGAGCAAACTTGTTTTCTTCTGCCCTGGAGGGTAGGAGCTGAACCAATAGCTTTGAGTTACAAGGAAGGAGTTTCCAGCTAAACATCAGGAAGAACTTTCTGACAGTAAGAGCTTTTCGACAGCGGAACAGACTCCCTTGGAAGGTGGCAGACTCTCCTTCCTTGGAGGTTTTTAAGCAGAGGTTGGATGGCCACCTGTCATTTAGGATCTAGTTGAGATTCCTGCATTGCAGGGGGTTGGACCAGATGACCCTGAGGGTCCCTTCCAACTCCACAATTCTATGATTCTAACTTCAGGCTTAGGAGCTGATCACATTCCTCCATTCCACTCAATCTAGGCTTAGGGCTCTCCCTATTTGCCCTGTTTCACATCCTTCTTGGTTGTTGTTGTTTTGCTTAGATGGCATGTGTCCTTGAATTCTGGTAATACCTCTTGGTTTTTGGTTGAGGATTGAGATGGGTTTGTAACTCTTGCTCTGCCTACTTTGGGCCTTGGCCTCGCTGAACAAGGGCAAATGCCCCCTCTCCTGAAGGTTGCTCTTGAGGGAAAATGGCCCTTGGGGCTGAAAAAGATTTCCCCTCCTGGGCTACACTTACTGGCAGCAGCTGTCCAGTGTTTCATGGTGGTGTTTTCCCCAGCCCTACGTGAAGATGCCAAGGATTGGGGCCTTCATCACATTCAATGCACGTGCTCCATCTCTGACCCTCATCCCTTTCCGTTATGGAGCATAATGTGGCACAATGTGCTGCAGAGTGATTAAACATCTTCTTGTCTAATCCCAGTCTCATTTTAAGAAAATGTGGGCTTTGCTAGAGAATGGTTGCAACATCAGACACATATGGCATGAGCTGTAACTCTTGACAGAAAACCCTGAAGACATTTAAATTATTTATATGCTACTTCAAACTGGCATACTTATAGCAGTGTACAATAAAAATGAATACATAAAAGCACAAATAACACAGAGTAAGTTTAAAGTACAGATCACTAATCAGAACATATATAGGTGCATAACACCAGAAACAATAAGCACTATGCAAGTCCTACTCCAAGTATACCCACTAAAATTAATTAGCCTAAGTTATTCGTGCCTATTCATTTTAATGGGGCTACACTGCATAGGACTAGCATTGGATATAAATCCATATGTGAAGAGGTAGAGATACAGGTAAGCTTAATCAGGAAAGGTTTGCATAAATAAGATAAAGTTTTTAGTAGGCACTGAAGCGTACACAGATTTGATGCCAGCTTCATATACGTGGAGATGCAGGATAAAAGAGAGGACTACCTAGCTGAAGATTGCTGCCATGTCCTAGCCAACTGGTTTGCTGTTGTACTTGCAGTCCCCAGCCGAGTTTCCTCTGCTGGATGCAGGGATTAGACAGGGTTGCAAGGCAATAGCATGCCTCTCAAATAAATGACCAACCTGGTCAAACTCCAAGCTTGCCATAGTTTTCATCCTATAACATAAGCCTGGACATCAAGTGTTGCTGTAAATCAGATGTGGGGAACCTCTCTCTTACCAGATGTTATTGAACTACAACTCCCATCATCCTGGGCCATTGGTAATGCTTGCTGGGGCTGATGGGAGTTGTAGCAACACCACCACCACTTTATTACGGTCATAGACCAGCATATATGAGAGTTGTAGTTCAGTCATATCTGGAGAGCCAAAGTCTATCCACACTTGCATTAAGTACAGCCCAATAAAGCAGTGTCAGAGAAGGACCACAGCTCCATGTGAAGGAGCATTCACTGCATGCAAAAGAGGTCCCAGGCTCAATCCCTTCCATCTCCAGGGTAGGGCTGGGACAGACCACTGCTTAAACCCTGTTGAGCCACTGAAAGTCAATGTAGGCAATACTGAGCTAGGTGGACCAATAGTCTGACCTGGTTGGCCATACTTGAGTGGTAGAGCTTTCCATGCAGAAAGTCCCAGGTTCAATCACTAGCATCTCCTGAAGCTCTGGAAAGTCCTTGGTGGTCAGCATAAACCAGCATTCCCCCCCCCCATCCTGATAACTTGGCTGTATAGGCTAGGGCTAGTGTAAATTGTAGTTCAAAATGGCTGGAGGGCACCAAGTTGTCCGTCTGGTATGGATGATTCTAGGCTAGATAGACCCATGGTCTGACTTGCTATAAGGCAGTTTATTGTGTTCCTGTTTCCACTTTCCTCCAGAGTTAACTGCTTTTCACTTAACCGATTTCCCTTAGTTACCAAAGATTATTACTGCACACAAACGTTAATTAAGAGTAATAAAAAGTAAGGTAGATTATACTTTATTTGAAAATATATATATTATATATTTCATTCATGCCAGCCTCCTTCAGTGTCACACTTAATTGCCTTTGAATATCCCCTCTACTGGAACGTGCATTTCATCATTATTTCTCAGCCTTGTTACATCAATCACCTCAACTGCTACACAAAATTTCTGGGCTGTGAAGTGATAATTTGTTCCAGTGGTGTTAATGAGGCAAGCAGTGGTCTTGAGGGAGCCGACAGCCCATCACTTTAAAGTCAGCGGTAGATTAAGGTAGAGCATAGTATGGAGTCAAACTAAGAGGCATACAATGACAGCCATCAATGTGTTAGATAAATTTCTATAACCAAACCACAGATGAGGATGTTGTGTCCACCACCAGCAGCAGCCATACGTTGGTGGACCACTGGCCATGCTGCCTGCAATTGATGGAAGGTAGGGTCCGAAACTAAGCAGTTATCACATTGTCTCTCCTATAGTTGCTGTATCCCAGACAGTTTAAAACACAGTGTGCAAGCCAACAAATGGAAAAATAGAATAAAATCCTGATCCTAATTTTGCCTCGGCCACAAACTCACTAAGAGGTCTTAGGCAAGCCATTATTTCTCAGCTTGATTTGTTTGATATACAGATTCCTGAGAGGGAAACTAGATTAAAGCAGGAATTCATGGGGCTAAGAAACAAAGCTGGGCACAATCAGTGTGTAAAAAGCGGGAGAGAGGCGTTTAGCCTCTCACATCTCTGCTAATTCTCCACTACAAATGCCCCAATAGCTTTCAAATATTTCCCTTGCTAGACTTCAGAACTATTAATGTATTCAGCTGGGAGAAATTGTGGGGTGTGTGTGTGTCAGGAGAAACTGCACACAGGGAAAAGTTTAACCACACACCTCCCATCTACCAAATCTGCTCTGCCAGCATGCCCTAAAGGTAAAGGGACCCCTGACCATTAGGTCCAGTCGTGACTGACTCTTGGGTTGTGGCGCTTTTTTGGCCGAGGGAGCTGCCGTACAGCTTCCGGGTCATGTGGCCAGCATGACTAAGCCGTTTCTGGCGAACCAGAGCAGCGCACAGAAACGCCGTTTACCTTCCCGCCACCTATTTATCTACTTGCACTTTGACATGCTTTCAAACTGCTAGGTTGGCAGAAGCAGGGACCGAGCAACGGGAGCTCATCCCGTCGTGGGGATTTGATCCGCCAACCTTCTGATTGGCAAGTCCTAGGCTATGTGGCTTATCCCACACGCCACCCGCATCCCTGCCAGCCAGCATGCCCTACTAGCCTCCAAATAGCCCACTGAGCATGCTTGGTAATGATGACGAAGGTATGTAGTTGTCTCAGCTACCTGTCATTGGTATTTGTGTATCAAGTACAGTGTACACACAGATATAAACACAACCAAGCAGATAAAAATTGCCAAAATGCATTTAATTATTATTTTTTGATGATATAAATTAAAACTCAGTAATATTGTAAATGACAGCCACCAGAAATGTTGTAGTATTTTTGCTGCCCCCAGCTTAATTTGGTCCACAAGCAGAAAGGTTGCGTAATAATAAGCCAAACTCCCTGGATGAATGATAATGATAACAGGGAGATTAATTCTTTACTCAAAGCTTCATAAAGATAGCAAAATAGCAATATATGAGCTGCTGTATTGGCATCTCTCGATGAGCATCCACTTTTTGGAATGTCGGGTCTTGGTGGGGGGTGTTATATGGGGATTGTGTGCTGTAAGTATTTTCAGAAGCTGAAAAATAAAGGGTATATATATAAATAAAAAAATAGAGAGAGAAAGAATCCTCAGAATATTACCACTGGAAGTGGTACATCTGTAAACAGCAGATGGTTTGTGTTTAAATGAGAGTGGCTAGAGTATGTTAAAAGCCACACATTCCTAATTCAATTCAGCAAGTTTGATTCTGATGTTCTCTCAGATTTCAGACTGTTAACGCATCTGTCAAAGCAGACTTTATCTATGTTGGCAGCCAATCCCACATTGAAATCTATGGGACATATGTTTTGAGTAATATACTCTCTAACATTCATCAGATGCAGCTCAACTGTTATAAGCAAAGTGGTGCAAAAAGCAAAACTGCTTCCATGAGGATTCTGACAATGTGAACATGCATTTATTTTCCCTCCATTAAAAAACAAAAACAACAATAATGACACAAGTTTATAGCTTTTCAATGAGATGGCAAGAGTTTGGAGTCATGTGCTGCCTTTCTGTCCCCCGGCCCCCAAAATAAGAACCTAGTTTCCCAATAGTCTGGGATTGGACACAGATATTCTGCAAAATTTTGCAATATAGTTCTCCCACCAAGAAATGTGTAAAAATAATAACAATGCATAAACTAAGGTAAAGTGTATATTACAATGCATATGTTTGTGGAAATAATGTGAAATTAATTAGACAAAATGGCACACATACTGGGAGAAATTCGCCCTAAAATGCCGGTGAATTTTTATGGGTGTTTTTTTTTTTTAAAAAAAAAAAAAAAAGCAAAACAAAATATCGGGAAATATGGAGAACTGAACAGAACTTAGGAGAAATGAGAAACTGAGAAAAACTGAAATTGAAAAGAAAAGAAAAATCACCCCTACCAACAGCATATCAGGAAATATTCCTGTAACTCTGAACAATTAAGCTTGTAAGGTCTAGTTCCACTACAGAGGAGTTTAGAATCCTCTAGCAGTCATAGAAGCACAAGTGTGTAAAGAGTTAATGGGAGAAATGTCTCCCCCCTCTCTAGTGTCCATGTCAGAAGATGACACAAATTCCTTCCTTTCTCTCAGCTAAGCAGTTATCCTTTTGTCCCACTGCCTTCCCCCAGCGAAAACAGCTCTTTAACATTTAATCAGAGCAAATGGCAATTCCGGTTTCCCACAGATCACTGGTTCCCCACCACCACCACCCCCAATTTAAAGCTAAAGAGTTGGGTTGACCCTGAGTAAGGAGCCAGGCTAGTGGGAAACTGCTTGGACCCATGCCTCAAAAGTATGGATTAAGTGGGAAACTGTTTGGAGCTGGGCATTCTAGGCACAGAAGCCTTACACACACACACACCCCGCCCCGCCTTAAGAAACGGTACAAGTCACAAGTCCATACAGTTAAAAAGCATAGACACTGCCCTCTGGTGGGGGGATTCTTCAATAGCAGGGTGCCTGTATGCTTGCAGCTTCCCATGCTGGAACGTTTAGCTGGGTCTACCAATGATGTCCAGATCCTGAAGCTGAGGCTCCAATACTTTGGCCACCACATGAGAAGAGAAGACTCCCTGGAAAAGACCCTGATGTTGGGAAAGATGGAGGGCACAAGGAGAAGGGGACGACAGAGGACGCGAGATGGTTGGACAGTGTTCTCGAAGCTACCAGCATGAGTTTGACCAAACTGCGGGAGGCAGTGGAAGACAGGAGTGCCTGGCATGCTCTGGTCCATGGGGTCATGAAGAGTCGGATATGACTAAACGACTAAACAACAACAAACCAATGATGTCACTTTGGAAGATAGGGCCTTACAACGAGCTTTGTTAAAAGTCTCTGTGGCTACACTTAGGAGCCAGCCCTGGGTTTAGAGGGTCTGTGACTGTATAATAATTACCGTATTTTTTGCACCATAACACTCACTTTTTTCCTCCTTGAAAGTAAGGGGAAATGTCTGTGCATGTTATGGAGGAAATGCCTACAGGTGGCATGCCTACGGATTTTCCTCCTCTAAAACCTACGTGCGGGTTATGGTCGGGTGCGTGTTATAGAGCGAAAAATACGGTAACTGATTGCTCTAATAAACTAGGATGAGCGAAGGGACCACAGCAGTTTTCCCCAAGTGGGTGCTCTGCAGATGTTGTTGGACTCCAAATTCTATTAACCCAAGCAAGCACAGACAGGAATGATGGGAGCCCCCCAAAAGTTCTTATATCCCTTTAAGTGTCATGGCTTCCCCCAAAGAACTGTGGGAAGTATAGTCTGCCCAGGGTGCCGACCTCACAGACCTACAGCACCTAAGATTCTCCATGACATTAAAGTGGTGTAAGAGTGCTTTGTATTCATGGTGTGGATGTGACGATAAGCAGGAAAGTGTCTTGAAAAGTAGTCAAGGCAGTTCCCAGTTTCTCCAACGCATTTCAGGAATGTGATTAGTTTGGTGATTCTCATCTGGGTGAAATCAATGGTAAGACTTTTTTTAATACAACCCAGAGATCTTTGTTATTCTTAAAGGCAGGGCTAAAGAAAGCACCAGTGAATTTGATTTTATATAGTGGAAGAGTCCAAAGGAGATTGGCTTAGCTGGCACTAATTTACAGGAGAGATTGTGAGTAGGATGGGAGGAAGCAAAACAAGGTTCTGTGATGGCCAAAAGCATCCTGTTCAACACAAGCATTTTAGCAGAGCGGATGAGTATGTTTCACCAGGGGGCATTAATCTATTCTTGTAGAGCTACTGCAATTTAGCAGTAGTTTAGATCCACAGCAAAGCTGCAGGCATAACCACATAACACACAACTTTAATCTCCTTAATTCTAACAATTTGCTAGCATAGATTTGCTTCCAAATAGAGGAATCAACACAGGCTTATGAACAGCCACTGACCCAGAATTCTCTCATATATATCTATATCTATATATATATGCACATTTTTCCACCCCACACTTCCATTATCATTTCCTATTAATACTACAGACACTAAATTTCAGCTTGAGTACTTCCACAACATAATCCACTGCACCAAACGCACACAAGCCCAGCAAAAAGACATATGAGCACCCTCACTTTCCGAATCCTCTTTAGATTTCCATGAAGAATCAGAATGAATCAGTGGAATAGCACACCAAATACTAATAAGAATTGCCTCCTTCTATTCGGATCAGTCACCCTCAGGCTTATTATTATTACCATTAGTTCACCACAGCAGTTGAAACTCAGTATGAAGACAGCATTGTGGGATGAAGGAGAGAGGCATGTCAGGAAAATGGATTATAAACTGGGGGAGTGGAGCAGAGACCTTTTCAATGCAAGCCATTCTCAAGCTTCTGGCCCCCAGGGCCAGCTTAAAGGCAGTTTAACATTGCATAAGCCCATGTAATGGTGGCAGATGGAGGAAGGGTTTGGTATAATGATCAGATGGAAGTTACTGACATCGCTTTAGTGAAACATCTAATCCATCTTTGGAATTTGCTGAATTCTTTGACACAGTGTTTTCCTTGCAGCAGGGAGTTCCATAGCTCAGCTTTCCTCAAGCTAAGTACGTGTATCTACTCTGGCAATATTGTGACTCTACCTCCCCATTTTACGCAGAGTTTGTGGATGCAGAGAATCTTAAGTGAAAAAGGCTTTTTCTTTTACATTTCCCCCTTCCCACTCAAAAAAAATCCTTCCCCCCCTTTTAAAAATAATTTCATGTCCTTTCTTCTCTCATTCTCCTTTCACTCTCTCCTCTAAACTACCTGTTTCTTTCATCCCTCCTCCCTTGCCCTTTTACATACACTTATTCCTCCTATACCAACTTTCCTCTCACATCCACTTCCTTTCTATTCCCAGTTTGTTTTAAATACTATTTATTTATTTGTTTGTTTGTTTGTTTATAAATAATACACCTTCTGTCTCACTTTCTAATGCTCTTCAACACCTGCTCTTGTCCTTTATGCTCATAGGAGACAAACCTCCCTCCCCCTGTCAAAACCTCTGGGTCTGTATGGAAGGACTAGCTGGGGGGTGGCATGTTCAACCCAAAAGGCTATGGGGCAGGTAAGGGGTGGGTTGGCCAGCTGGGGAAGCCCTGGGCAGACTGTGGCCCTCCTGAAAGGGCACAGCAGTGGGTGCCAGCCCACAGTTTGAGAAATACAGTTGCAGGTCCTTCTGGAACTGAATAAACAAAAGTTATTCAATGCAAACAATGAATGTGCAATGTTACTGGTAACTGCAAGAAAATGTTGCAGTGTGGAATGCTCCTGTTGGGATGCCAGTCATGCCATCTTTGAGGGCACTCAATTTCATTTCCCCTTCACATATTATGTTTATCTTTGCCTTTTACACACACCTGTTTAGGACCCATCCTATTCCGACTGTAAATTGTCTTAATCAACTGCAATATTGCGCTATCATTTGCGGAACTGGTTTTACTGCAGATGTTGAATAATATTAGTTTGCTACTTAAAAGAAATAAGTCTTTTGTGTGGCAGCACCTACACTTTGGAACTCCCTGCCCAATGATCCCAGGAAATGCCTTCGCTGCTCTCTTTTTAGTGCCTGCTTAAAACATTTCTGTTTAGGCAAGCCTATCCTGAAATGTAGAAATCACCTATGTTTTGTTTTCCTTTTAGTTATTGTTGATTTTAATAATCTTTTCAATATTTTTAAATACTTGTTTTTAACCAATTTCATGTTCCATTTTATATGTTTGTAAGAAGTTTAGTGGTTCTCTTGAAATCAAGTGGTAAAAAACCCCAAATGCATTAAGTCATTCATCAGTTTTGGTCATACAGTTTACAACTTAAAAATATAACTGGTGACTGCAATCCTAAACAGCTTGTGCACACTATGAAACTCAAATGGGATGTACACCTAAGTAGACATTCGCTGCAACGCACAGTAAATTTCCTCCTTCTGCAGCTCAGGTCATATCAAAAACTCAAGGACATTGCCTTCTGCTTGATGAAAATCCATTCGGCAGTCCTAAATTCCTATTTTAACCAGTCATTTAACTAACAGCAAGTATTACAGCACATGTCTGTTTGGCAGATTGAAGCTTCCCTGGTGGAGCCTGCTTCCCAAAAGAAAAATGGCTGTCATTAGTATCGGCAAGCAGCAGCAGGGAACGAAAGTAAATTGGGGGTGGGAGAGATGAGCTAGTATACACAGCAAGGACCTACAACAGTCGGAGGAACTTTGCATTGTATAGGTTACCACCTTATGTCTATTGTGCAAAACACACAATTACAGATGTCTGCACAAATCTGCAATGAATGCACTCTTTCTACTTTCACATGCATGCATGAATTGGCATACATCTAAACTGTTCTCTTACCCAAGGTAGGGAAAGGTTTTCCACTTGGCAGTGACATTCCTTAGTGGCCCATTTGGCCCTTGGTCCTGAGGTTCTTTGTCTCTTTTATATGTGTATACATCCATACCCTCCAACATTTATCCAATGAAAATAGGGACGTCCTTTTCCATCATCATCATCATCATTTTACTATTTTTACACCGCCCATCTGTCTGGGTTGTCCAGCCACTCTGGGCAGCTTCCAACATTTATAAAAGCATAATTACACATCAAAAAGCTTCCCTGTACAGGACTGCCTTGGAGGGTATGGATTGGATAATTCCATACCCCTCCAACTTTTCTCCGATGAAAATAGAGATGTCCTAAGGGACGCGGGTGGCGCTTTGGGTTAAACCACAGATCCTAGGACTTGCCGATCAGAAGGTCGGTGATTCAAATCCCCACAACGGGGTGAGCTCCCGTTGCTCAGTCCCTGCTCCTGCCAATCTAGCAGTTTGAGAGCACGTCAAAGTGCAAGTAGATAAATAGGTACCACTCCGGCAGGAAGGTAAATGGCGTTTCCATGTGTTGCTCTGGTTCGCCAGAAGCGGCTTAGTCATGCTGGCCACATGACCTGGAAGCTGTATGCCGGCTCCCTCAGCCAATAAAGCGAGATGAACGCTGCAACCCCAGAGTCAGTCACAACTGGACCTAATGGTCAGGGGACCCTTTATCTTTACCTTAAGGAAAAGCAGGAAATTCCGTGATCAAATCAGAAACTGGGACGACTTCTGTAAATCCAGAACTCTCCCTGGAAAAATACTTGGATGGTTTGTAAATCTATACACACAAAGAGAGAAACACAGACAGAACCAGAGCTAAAAAACATGCAGGAGGCAGGAAATGTTTGCTGCATGGTGCTGCTGTGTCCTGGTCTTGGGATCATCACTGTCCCACACAGCTGCAGAGCAATGCCTGGTGCCTCCCATATCTCCCCATAGTTGCCTGACAGGGAGGGGGCCTGCTGTCTGGGTCAGTCAGGATGCAGAGGAAGGAGCTGACCAGGCCCACCCTTTAAGTACTTAAGAGGACGACCTCATACAGTTCACCCTTTTTGAAGTATAGTGTGGAATGTACCACCCACTAACCCCAGGTAGAAATGGCCTGTGCAAAAGTGTTAATGCCTAGGCTAGTGTGAATACTTTGTTGTTGTTTTTTTAAAACTTCTTCTTATTCATTTTCTATAACCAAACAACAGCAAAGAAAGAAAAAGAAAAATAGCCAACACATACCAAAAACAGAAAAAAGAACAGAAAACATCAACCAAATCAAAACACCTAAACCAACCAAAAAACAAACATTAATTAACAATAAATAACGTTTGACTTCCCTCCATCTTGGTTTTGGGTTATGTGTAGTGTGAATACTTTGTTATGGTTATTTGGTGGCCATATTCAGGGCCAAAGAGACCCTCCCCTCCCCCCACAGACAAATTGGCCAGTCTGCAAAATGTAATCAGGCTCACTCCCAGGTAAGTGGATAAAAACATCCTGAGATGTCTACATTTGCCTTATATATTCTATAAAACCCCCCATTTTAAAAAAATACTTTCTTATGTTTTCCAAACATTAATTACACTAATTGTCTTGCCAAAACAAAATATACAAAACATATCTATACTGTTGACATTTCAAAAAAAATATGGCGCTGAACAGCATAAAATCAACAATTAAATTGCGTTGATTGAAAAAAGGTGTAAAAGGCATCATGAATCAATTCATAAAGGTAAGGTTGAGGCTGATTTCTATGTTCATTCCAAAGTCCCATTGATTTCCATGGACTCACTCCCAAGAGTGCAGAAGATTTCAGCCTTCATGAACTCCCAACTCAGGTCATGACAACAAATAGCCATTCATCAATTCTCCAACACTTCCTTAATTTGCTTCAAGTTGCACACAGAGGAATTAATTGAAGGTCAAAGGAGTGTTTGACCCTCTGAGTGATCAGTAGATCTTGCTCTGCCTTGCTTAACAAGTAGAACAAAGCAAATGCATGAATTCACTCCTGCATTCAGTTGTGGCACCTAAGCAGAAGAAAATAAAGTCTCTTCAGGCATAAGGACAAACCAAATGCACAAGTGACTAGGATTTTTTTGGTAACATGTGGAATGTAGCAGTGTGTTGTAGTGGCTAGACTGTTGGCCAAGGGCCTGGGAGACCAGGGTTCAAATCCTCACGCGGCCCTGAAGTTCACTGGGTAACCTTGGGCCAGTCACTGCCTGTCAGCCTAACCCAACTCTCAGGGTTCTTGTGGGGATTAAATGAGGGGGGAGAGAACCATGTACACCATCTCATTCTCCTTGGGATAAAGGTGGGATAGAAATGGAATAAATAAATATAGCAAATATTACTGCCAGTTTAGTAAAAAGGATCTCTGTTACGCATTCCTTCTTTGTGCATGTCTACATTGCCTATTCTAGATCTCTTCTCAATACCAACCATGCTATATCCCATTCCAAACAAACAACAACAACAACCCAGCTTCCTAGTCTAAAAAGTCCCCATGAACATTCAGTTCCAACAGTTAAAAATTATGTCACTGGTGAGAAGGACTAAGCTTTAATCTGCTTTTATTGTTTGTTCTGGAGAAGATGGACCGGAGGACCAAAAAGAACCACCCTTCCAGCACAGGTCAAAAACTTAGTAAACACAACGGCATTAATCTATCGGTTTACAAACAAAACCCTCTGAATAAATAATTACAATATTTCTTTCTCACACCTATATTCATCCACTTTTCCAATGCACTTAATAAATAATAATAATAATAATAATAATAATAATAATAATAATAATAATAATATATTATTTATACCTTGCCCATCAGGCTGGGTTTCCCCAGCCACTCTGGGTGGCTTCCAACCGAAAGGGTGTGCCAATGGTTTTCTCCCTTCCCATTTTTATCCTTGTTAAAACCAATTCTTTTCAGGGGGTACTCAAGGTTATGCATTACCAACACTTCTTTTGTTGTTGTTGTTAAAAAATTGTGGCACTTACTGTAATAACTTCATGGTGAGTACCGGCACCTATTTTTCTAAGGGGGGCGGGAGAATACTGGTGAAAACCCAGTGAGGAGGTTAGAAAGAAAGACAGTGATTGCACTGCATCTAGGATCATTTACCTGGCAGCAAATTTCACTACTTTCAGTGGAATTTACTTAAAAACAAGTGACTCCATATTAGAGTTGTAGGACTACACATTTAAAGAACTATCCTATCCTACCACCTGAAACAATCATAGCATCACCCAAATAATCCTGGGAACTGCAGGAGAGTTGTAAGGGGAGTGAGCTACAATTTCCACTGTATTTGTAATTCCCAGAGTTCCCCAGAAAGAGGAATTGTCACTCTCTGAGGGGAAATAGGGATCTCCTAACAAGTCGCATCACCTTTAGCAAATACAGTCTCAAGGATTCTCTGTGAGAAGCCATGACTGATACTGATATGATACTGCTTTAAATGAATAGTGCAGGTGCGGACTTAATGGGTAGTACAGTGGTACCTCTGGTTACGTACTTAATTCGTTCTGGAGGTCTGTTCTTAACCTGAAACTGTTCTTAACCTGAAGCACCACTTTAGCTAATGGGGCCTCCTGCTGCTGCTGCACCACTGCGGCGCAATTTCTGTTCTCATCCTGAAGCAAAGTTCTTAACCCGAGGTACTATTTCTGGGTTAGCAGAGTCTGTAACCTGAAGCGTATGTAACCCGGGGTACCACTGTATTCAACTACCATAAGTATTACTCATAACACCTAATGGAATGAATGGACTTAACATACTGATTATCTTCAGCAGATCTAGTGTGGGTAAAATTGAATACTACTCACAATGTCCAGTTTGGGCTAGAATTATCACAAACAACATTTGGTGTATCAACATAGATGAAACTAAGCAGGATAGTTAGAAATGTGGATAGGAGGAATAACTCAGTAGAACTGGATGGAAGACAGCAGCAGCAGCAGCAGCAACCAGTAGGTGACACAAATTGCAAAGTAGGCTTGTTTAAATTAAACATGTTGTTTATATAACTGGTACTAATTAAGAGTCAGTCAGGAAACACTTCTTGCAACACTTTGTATAGCAATGAATCACCCATTTGCAAAAGAGTTCAGTGATGTCATCTTAATCCCTTCAATAACATTTAAGTGCGTCATTGATCAATGAAGATTTACAAGGACTATTGGATAAATGCATGGCTTATTCAGAATTACTGCTGAGCTGACCATGCTAATTATCGATCTTGCTGTCAAATCCAATTCCAGCATTAAAGTTGCACTACAAAGTTTTACTGGTGTCCTATCATGAGATATGCTAAGTGGAAACTTAAAATGTAGGATGGGGGTACAGATTGATCTCAGAGATATGAAAAATTAAAGCAGACAAATATACAGAACTATGAAAGGCTCATGTTCCAAAATGGATGAGCACTGCACCTCGACCAAGGTTAAAGTTATGTTCATGCATATAAAAAACCAAGATATGGTCAGCACATGGGTAACAGCTTGGAAATCAGCTCAGCATAAGCTTGCTTGTGGGACTGAATTCTGAAACTTTTGTACAGTGCTTTTAAAACAAAATGTTAACCTCTTTTTATCATTCCATCTAATGGCAAATGCAGGTGGTCAGTGCTGACTGAAACACAAGAAAATGTAGGGTCATTAAGAAGCAAGAGGGAAGTTTTAGCATGTCCAGAGCAGTCCTGAGGTTTGCAGAACTACAACAAACGTGAGGGACAAACCTCCCCACCAAGAAAAAAAACAAGGATCGAGTGTCTCAGTAACCACAGGTGAATGTCAATTCCAAAAGAAACGATCAAAATTGGCTAGGGAAAGTGGCATTGCCTATTGGAGGAAGGTATGGCCTGAACAGAAACACACTGATTAGGTAGTAAAAATACCCTACAACATTATTTGCAGCCCCTTCTGTAGATTGATAATAAAAAGGTCTTGGGGAGTGGATTTTGACACATTTTAGTGGAAGTAACACCACAAGAGGGATGCAGGTAGCACTGTGGTCTAAACCACTGAGCCTTGGGCTTGCCAATCAAAAGGTTGGCAGTTCAAATCCCCGTGACGGGGTGAGCTCCCATTGCTCGGTCCCTGCTCCTGCCAACCTAGCAGTTCAAAAGCACTCCAGAAAGTGCTAGTGGACAAATAGGTACCACCCCAGTGGGAAGGTAAACGGTGTTTCTGTGTGCTGCTCTGGTTTCACCAGAAGTGGCTTAGTCATGCTGGCCACATGACCTGGAAAAACTGTCTGCGGAGCGGACAAATGCAGGCTCCCTCGGCCTGTAAAGCGAGATGAGAGCCACAACCCCAGAGTCATTCGTGACTGGACTTAACTGTCAGATGTCCCTTTACCTTTACCGAACACCACTAGAGGAACAGCTTCCTCCAAGTGGCACATGCTTCACATTTCAGTTAGTTACCTTGACCTTTAGAGGAGCCAACCATTCCTTCTTATCCCCAAATTTGCAGAAAAATGACAAGTTATGTAAACAAAGCAACTACACCCCAGAAGAGGACCGTCTCTGTATGCTTGGAAGATCCCAATGGTATGCTGAAGTGTGTTTGAGTGTGGGTGTGAACTTCAAGGAGAAAAAACCCTAAGAGATAATTTGTACCTCAAAATGGCTGAAACTTGGATGGGGAAGAAATTTGATTCAGTATGCACTTAAAGCTGAGACTATCAAATTTGCACTTCATGAAACAATATGCAAACTGAAACACAGCCAGACTTCAAAATTCACACTTAACTGATTTTATTTTATTTTTTACAAAAATGCATACATAGGGAGGAAGCATGTATAAAATGAATATATTGGTAAAGAAAAACATTAAAATGCATTGTATTAAGAAACACTGGTTAAAAAAATGCATACACAAAACTGCAGGAAAATGTGTGTTTCTTGGGTAAAATTTGCACACAAAAAATTTGAGGAAATCAAATTGCTGCAGAAATGTGAATTTAAGGCACTATTTGCAATATTCATTTAAAGCAGTATCATACCGCTTCATACAGTCATGGCTTCCCTCCAAAGAATCCTGAGAGCTGGAATTCATTCAAGGTACTGAGAGTAGCTATTCCCATCATAGAGTCATGATTCTGAGATGGGTTTAACTAGGGCTTTTTTCCAGCCAGAACTCACTGGAACTACCACTGACACCAGCAAGGGGAAAAGGTGATGCCAACAAACCCCATCCTGTGTTAATCCTAACTGCCATCAAGTCAGCTGTATGAGTGGCAGGAGCTGCCCTGTCCTACTTGCCCGGACACTGTCAAAACAGCCACTAGCATCTGCTGCAATTTGAATAACTTGTGCTTGAGCTTACTTTTCCTCCCTCTCTCCCCATCCCTTTTTCTCGTGTCTCTTCATATTGTGAGTCTGTGGACAGGGCCGCTGATTTCTGTAAACTGTTCTGAGAGCCTTCTTGGTTAAAGGGCAGGCAATAAATGCTGTAAATAAAAATAAATCAATAAATGTAACTCCACATTAAAACAAAAGCAAGTTATAACTTAACCGAGAGCCTAATGTGCTATGCAAAGACATCCAGCAGTCTGAAGAGGGGTACAGTACAGTATTTTAAGCAGGTAGTCATTTATATGAAGAAACAGTTAATGTGATTAGGCTAGCAATAAGGCCACAGATGAAAATTAAGGCAGCGTGAGTGATAGATATGAGACCTTAATAGTATTTCCAAAAGAAAGAAACTATTCAGTGTGTTCCAATTTTCAGTTCCATGCTACAAATTTTTAAGTGGTGATGAAGTATAATGGTGACTATTATAGTGTTGTCATAGCGGCATATGAATAATTTCCTAGTAAATATATAAGGCTGTTGATTTGATGTGGATTTGCATTTCGGTATTAATGCTATCCTAGCTAATCCTGTTTGGGGTCTTTTTTAATAGAAGATGGGGCGGGGGGGGGGGGACAGACACGCAAAGAGCAGCACTTCATGATTACAGAGTTGATTGATAAAGTGGTAGTGTATCTAATATGCATGTGATCTAGCTTACAATAATGCTATCAGATGGTATCTGGTGTGTCCACCACCTTTTCTTCTTCCACTCTCAGAAGACAGAGCAAAGGGGTAAGCCGTTCTCTACAACCTTCTCCAGCCCTCCCTACTCACTACTTCTGTAGTGAGAGAGAGTGGGAGAGATAGAAACAATTTGCAACCCCATTTCCTATGGAATATCAAAGGAATAATGTGATGTGTTGTTACTTTTTTTTGGGGGGGGGTTACTAGCACACAGTCCTATCCTGTCTTTTCATGGGTGGATGAATTAGGCACATACAGAAAGAGTGAGGGAGTAATGATGCTGTCCAGTGCTGTTCGCTGATGTGTCACATCACACCCACTGGCCTGACATGACATAATTTAGCATGACATGCCAGTATTATTGGTCAATAAGCCACAATTCCATAACACAACTGCAGTGTGAAAGGCATATTAGAAAATGGTGCAGAAGAACTGGCATTATAATCAGGAAAGCTAACACAATATTCCCCATGTCTGAATTCACCTAGAGAGCTAGAATACCTAAGTCTAAACTGGGGCATGGTGTATTCAACTCCAGAATAAAGCTTATAAGCATTTAAGAAGTCAGAAAGAGGTTACACATCTTTGATCCACTGCTGAACTATCATTCAATTATGGGCTGCATCATAACACAGGCGGGGAACTGGGGAAGATTGTCTCCATGTTCTACTAAAGAGGAAATTTCCAAGACCAAACATGAATTTTATTCTTGGTTGGCCTATTCTGTCATCCTGAAGCAATGAGTAATCCAGAGGTGTGGAACTGGGTTGGGCATTTTGTGTATTAAAGGACTAAACTCTGCTTCATAGCCTTTCTAACACAGCAGCCTAAGAGCCCTGCTGGATGAAACCAAAGGTCTATGAAACCAAAGGTCAACCTGACGCCTCTGGGAAGCCTGTGAGCATGTCCTGGGTGCAGCAGCACATTGCCCATTTGCAGTTCTTGACAACCAGTATACAGAAGTATACCGACTCATTCAGTGGAAGTAGTACATAGGCATATGACTAGTGAACATTTATGGCCCCATCCTCCATGAATGCGCTTATTTACCCCTTGAAAGCCATCTATGCTCTGCCCAGGTAGGTCAAATGTTCAGGCCACGAAATTGAGAAGAAAAATAAGCAAAGAAAGATACCAAATACAGTGTTTTAAAACAATACCCCAACTAGGGAATCAGCAGACTTACTATGCACCATACACACTATCACCACTGTGTCCTCAATGATAGCAGCAACCCCAAACTAAGGTATAATACCAGACAACACTGGGCAGCCAGACTTAATTAAACCCTCAGTAATTGATGCAGATAGATTCACAAACTGCTCCTAGAAATTGTCTGGACAGCTCCCCTTCTTCCCAGCATCGGGCCCTCTGACTGCTGATGCTGCTGGACAGCTCCACTGCCAAGCCATGAAAGCCAGAACTGGAGGACAACTTCATGCTTATTTTTCCTAAGGAGAAATGCTGAAGGGGACTGTTCTTCACTCTCCTGAACTTAAAGAGCGTTTGGCTTCAAAAGATGAAGGAGAACGTAAAATTTATAAGCAGTGTCTGTAGCACCACGATCAGAGCCCCTGCACAGCGTTTGCAGTGCTGCTTTGATGACTGCTCTTTGGTAGGGGTGGAAAGGAAGATATAGAGAAGCTTTGCTGTATTTCTTGGTCAGGTACACACAGCAGGGCTGCTGGGTCTTGTGGTTGCTTCTTCTCTATTTCTCCTTTTAATGGGAATTTGGTAAGTGGGGCAAAGCTGGCAACCTTGGGTAAGGCACGAGTGGGGAACTGGATCCAATCAATGGACCTGAGCCCTGATTCCCCCACATCACTGGCCGATTTGTCATCCACCTGTCAATAAAATGATGCCATATAATTGACATCTGTCAAAGATCAAAGCAGGTTGCTGTAAGCACCGATCAGCTGATCCATGGTTACAGCAACCTTTGAAGATGCTCCTTCATTGCAACAGCAGTACTTAGGCTCCATCTGCACTATAACTTTAAAACAGTATTATATCACATTAAACATCGATCCTCCCAAAATGACCCAGGAAACTATAGTTTGCTAAGGGTGCTGAAAGTTGTTAGGAGGCCCCTATTCACCTGACAGAGGTACAATTCCTGGAGTTCATTGGGAAGAGGGATTGACTGTTAAACCACTCTGAATATTGCAGCTCTGTGTCCCCACACACAGGGGTGTCCTAAAAACTCACAGTATTCTCAGCAAACTGCAGTCTCCAGGTTTCCTAGTGGAGGTGGGGGAAGTCATGACTGTTTAAAATAACATGATACTACTTTAAATGCATAGGGCAGATGCAACCTGGGAGTACACCTTCAAAGGGACTCACAATAACATACTACTGCTCAATGGTTACGGGGAGTCACTTTGAAGGAAGTGCCTTGGGTCCAAAATTCTTCCTTCAAATGGAAAAAGTGAGCCTCCTCTGATCAGGAATGACAGGGAGACCTGCTAGCAAAAGGAGCAATCGGGAACTCGCTTAAAACTCCTCAATGTTTTGTGTGGCTGTTACTACACTTGCACCTGCCTCATGCTGGGTGGCAGAATTCTGATCTGACCCCAGAAATGCAGTGGCAGAACTGATGTCACATGCTCTGAATACCCAGAGCCCTCAAGAAACCAGGTAGCAATGTCCTAAACCTATTGAAGTTTCTGAACTGCCTCGAAGGCAGCCCCACATAAAGCACACCAAAGTAGTTTGTGCTAGATGTGCCAATGCAAAGATTACTGAGGCAAGGTCTGGTCTATCTAGTTAGGCTGGTATGCCAGCTGCAACCCTAAGGTGGCAGGCGATGTTTTTAACCAAATATCATCAGTGCTTCCTGAGACATACATATATCAGGAGCATCAAATACTTCCAACAGCACTACTGCAGATCTCTTATTGCTGTTGCTGGGCTATTTGCCACATTCATCACATGCTGTCTGCCAAGCTTACAGGCAGGGGAACACCACTGACAACGACACCTAAGCACACACAGGCACACAAAAAGCACCTTGCCATGGACTCCCTCAAACCTAGAGGTAGGCCTGAGGTGTCAAAGGAGTCTAAAAATACTTGCTTACCAGAGGAGGTCAAGACCTAAGAAAAAAGAATGAAATCGACATAATGGAAGGAAGTAGAAAAATAGGGGCTGCAGATCTGCAAACCAGAACAATTGTTTGGGGCACCACACACATGCCACAACTCTCCCTTCTCCAGACCTGCCTGAAATTGCCCCCATGATGTAATCAGGCTTGAAGAAAGTCATCTTTTGGTTAAAGAAGACTTCTTTCAAGCTGAAATTCAGTGGGGAGATGGGACCATGTGGGCCACTGGTGGAGGTGGTGTGAGGAGTGGGGGGGGAAGCGCACCGCCTCTGGCAACGCGACCCCATGGGGTGCCATCACGGCTGCCTGCCCGCCCACACTGGCCCCAACGCCCCCGCAGGCGGCGTGCCACGCCCCCGGGATGCACACCAGCCCCACCCCGCCTGCTGTCCACTCCCTGGTGCTGGAGCATGAAGCTCCACCACTGCTGTGGGCATTAAGAAATGCCTCTGTAGGCACATGTGTTTTCCATGGGTTCCACACTGGAAGCCTATGGCATAGACTTAGATGGCTCAGAGTACAAAAGTGGATTAATGCCCTGTGGTTTTTAAAAAACAAAAACAAATAAGGTGAGGCAGCAGATGTTCTGTTCTGAACGATACAAGAGTGTATCCTGCAGCACCTGCTGAGTGAATCCTTCTGGAAGGGAAGCAGATAAATAGTATCATGAGCTTATGTTTTAGCACATGGGGAGATGTTTTCAGCATGGCATACAAAAGAATAAAAAAATTAGGCTCATAAAAACAGAACTGATGCCTCTGAAGTTGCAATTCACAGAGCTGTATGCCTCCTGCATATTGATAAAGATAATCTAACGTGTTGCATGTACTAAAAGCAAAAGAAATCCAATTAACTGTGAATTTAAATTTTGATACACATTGCAGGCAAGAAAAACAAATATGGTACAGAGGGCTGCATAAAATGTTGGGGGCTTTTATTACTTAATACACCTCAAAGTAATGTGGTTGTTTTCTTATTTAAGATTTCAGTACCAAGAATCATCTCCCATCTTGGCTGTGAGTTTTAGAACACCTGCTCCCTGTCCTGCAGGCCTTTTTCCACCTGGAGTGGGAGGGTGGGGCCTTGACTGACTCCAGCTACAAAAGGTGAGGCTGTTCAACAGACCCTTGGGCTTGGGGTCTTCTTCTTGTTGTTTTTTGTATCTTTGTATTAAATCCTGCCGTGATTTATGTGAAAATTGTTCAGTTTGGTTATACATTTTTAACGTTGATTTATTGTTTATGTGGGCCACTGGTGGAGGTGGTGTGAGGAGTGGGGGGGGAGCGCAGGTGGCGCTGTGGATTAAAGCCTCAGCGCCTAGGACTTGCCGATCGAAAGGTCGGCGGTTCGAATCCCTGCGGCGGGGTGCGCTCCCGCTGCTCGGTCCCAGCGCCTGCCAACCTAGCAGTTCGAAAGCACCTCCAGGTGCAAGTAGATAAATAGGGACCGCTTACCAGCAGGAAGGTAAACGGCGTTTCCGTGTGCGGCTCTGGCTCGCCAGATGCAGCTTTGTCACGCTGGCCACGTGACCCGGAAGTGTCTCCGGACAGCGCTGGCCCCTGGCCTCTTAAGTGAGATGGGCGCACAACCCCAGAGTCTGTCAAGACTGGCCCGTACGGGCAGGGGTACCTTTACCTTTACCTTTACTTTTGTTATGTTGCATTTATGTATTTTTTTACATTGCCTTGAGCATGGTTTGAATGGTGGAAAGGTGACATACAAATAAAATTATATATGTATGCATGTATGTATGTATCTGCCCCTCATAACTAGATGTCTATGTAGCTTAATACACAACAAATCTACCTACTAATGGGTTGTTATCTATTTAAGTGCCATGCAAGTCTATTGAAAATGGAAGCACTTACATCCTAGTCATTATGCAAGATATTTTCAAATTTGACAGGCAAATTGAAGACAAACCTAGCAACCAAGTTTGAGGCATCTTGTTTAACATTAAGAATCATATACAAACACATGAAGTTCTCTTACACCATCATCATCTGTGTAAATCAATAGGGGCCATGTTCACACACAATGCTAAGCCAAACAATGGCTTAGTAAGCAATGTTCTCATTCCTAGGATGGAGATTGCAATGGCCTTGGCTCCTCCCCAGTCTTTTTATTTTGGCCCAGGAGCTAAGCCAAGGTTTCTCTTAGCACATCATCCAGACCTGGGGTTGTGGTTAAGCTCTTCCCCTTAGCCATGATCTGTAGCCAATAACAATTGTTGGCTACAAGTCATGGTTATGGAGGAGGACAACACATCATCCAAACCTGGGATTGTGGTTAAGACAAACCTTGGCTTAGCTGGTGTGCCAGAATCTCAGACCTAGACCTTCGAAGATCATCATCTTCTTCATGAGCATCCTCCATGAGAGTATGGGAGGGTGGCAACACAAGAACGGGCCTTTTCTGCTGTGCCCCCCCCCCACTTGTGGAATGCTCTCCCTAGCAAGGCTTACCTGGTGCATTTATTACATACTGGTATCTTTAGGCACCAGGCAAAAATGTTTCTCTATAACCAGGCTATTCTATGGACTTTTGAATGTGTTTATGGAAGGGAGAGCTTTTGGTTTTATTTGGAATTATTCTTTTTAATGTATTTGGTGTTCTTGTTTTGTATTTTTATGTTGTGAATCACCCTGCAATCTTCAGATAAAGGATGGTCAAACAAACAAACAAATAATACAGCTATACATGTACAGTTGCTTCATGCAAGTTGGACCCCTGATTGCATAGGAAAGCTGATCATATGGATTATCTGCACCTGTATGAATCTATGAGTCCCTTTGCAGACATCACACAGAATGCAAATGAGGAGGCGGAGTCATAAGCACAATTCCACTTGCTTTGCCTCCATGCATTTTAATGTATTATCCAGGTAAGCTTGAGGAATTCACCCCCTGATCCACATCTTGTAGCATATTTCTCATTGGATTTCAAAATACTCAGTGAATTGCAATACAGTTCTTGCCTTAAAAGGCATACCAAAATGTGCCATAAAACACATACGTATTTACACACCGATATTGAGAAAATATGTATGCAAATAATACACACTTTGTGATAGAGTCTTCACTGATACTTTTTATTAAGATACCCGCACAAATGAATGCAGAAACAAGACAGAACCTAGGAACGTACATGTGCAAAATCGTGAATGGAGTGTTCCATCCATCCCTAGCACAAAGGAGATCTGAATGGGGATCAGAAGTACTAATAATTTTAGTTTTGTGGTGAAAATATAACCTACCTGACTTACCTGGATCACTGGGTTTCATTTTCTGACTTGCTGCACCACTGTTCGAAAAGTAAAACAAAACCTGGCAGTCATCTTAGTGGATAGCGATCCCAGACCATAATGAACATGGTGACTTACCAAGACTGCATAGGTAATCTGATTGGCTACACAATAACTGAACATGGGCAATATGACGCAACAATTTTGAGAGAGGGCAATATTTCACAGATCAACAAATTTGCATTTTCCATTCTTAGCATTCAGAATCATATGTGCACACAATTGCCCTCACTTTGAGGACCACACACCTTTGGGAGCAAATACTGAGAAATAGTCAACTGCACTTTTTTGCCACGGATTTTTTTTTTCCTCATAGGAAAGCCTCATGCACTTTTTCAGCTTGGCCCCACCACAAATACCTTTGGGAGACCAATAATTTACTGCATTATCCAAAGCATCCTTTAAATCATCTAGCACACTGACCTTAAGTGTCTTAAAAAGGTAAAGGTAAAGGTACCCCTGCCCGTACGGGCCAGTCTTGACAGACTCTGGGGTTGTGCGCCCATCTCACTCAAGAGGCCAGGGGCCAGCGCTGTCCGGAGACACTTCCGGGTCACGTGGCCAGCGTGACATCGCTGCTCTGGCGAGCCAGAGCCGCACACGGAAACGCCGTTTACCTTCCCGCTGGTAAGCGGTCCCTATTTATCTACTTGCACTTTGAGGTGCTTTCGAACTGCTAGGTTGGCAGGCGCTGGGACCGAGCAGCGGGAGCGCACCCCGCCACAGGGATTCGAACCGCCGACCTTTCGATCGGCAAGTCCTAGGCGCTGAGGCTTTAACCCACAGCGCCACTTAGAAGCAATTTCCAGTGATTTTAGCAGAGCCAAATAAGACTATTAGATGAAGGTGAGAGCTGCTCTTGTGGACTTCTGTGTCATAAAATCAGAAATCAATCCGCCTGAGAGCTATCCAAACCAACTAGGAAAGAATTCTAGGACATCAAATCTCTAAAGCTACTTTTTGAAGTGGTGCTAAGAATGCCTTTTAGTCACTAATGAGCCAAAATACATTTTTTTAAAAAAAAAATGATCACACATGCTGATCAACCTGTCCCTTTCTTTTCATTTACTGGCCCATGAAGGGCCATTTTGGTACAGGGGTGGGAGACTCACTGACCAATCACAGGGCTTGCTGAGTGGCCTTAAAAAGTCTCAATTTCCCTGGCATATCCTACCTCAACAGATTTGCTGAGAGGACAAAATTTGATGCTTCCGTATAGGTTGCAAGTTCTCCATGGATACAATGGAGTAGTATAGTGGGCCACAGCTCTGTGGTAGAGCATCTGCCTTGCAAGCTGAAGGTCCCAGGTTCAATCCCTGGCATCTCCAGTTAGAACTGGGAGATGCCCCAGCCTAAAATCCAGGAAATTGATTGTTTAGAATATGCTGAGGTAAATGGTCTGACTCTGTATAAGGCAGCTTCCTATATTCCTACTATTTTGGACCAGTGAAGTTGAAATAGTGGCTGTAAGGAACAAGGTATTTTCATAAGTTGCCCCATCACTGTAGGACTACCTAAATACCCACTTTGTGCTGGTTCCAGTCCTATTGGGATGGTGAGACGTGAGGAGCCTTCAGTGTGGAATTCCTCTGGTTTCAATTTTATGCAGCTATTTAACATTTACATTAAACTGCTAAGTTGGGTTGTCCGGAGTGGGGTTTTTGGAGTGCATTGTCAGCAATACACTGATAACACACAGCTCTACTTCTCCTTTACATCTGCATGCATGGCAGTGGATGTGCCACTGCTCAAGAAACGCCTCCCTCCCATCAGCTTCACTTGGTGGTCAGCTGTGCCCCTTTCTGGACAGGGATAGCCTGACTTCTGTTGTCTATGCTCTGGTAACCTCTAGGTTAGATTACTGGAACATGTTATATGTAGGACTGCCTCTGTAAGACCGTTCTGTTGTGAAGAATTCAGCAGTCAAGTTGCTCACTGGGGCAAGATGGTATGATCATACACCAATCCTGGCCTGACTGCACTGGCTGCCAATTAGTTTCCAGGCCGAATTCAAAGTGCTGTTTTTGACCTATAAAGTCTTAAATAGCTCATAACTACAATACTTCAAGGGCTGCTTCTCCCCAAAGGAACTAACCTGGATCCTGCACTCGTCATCTGAGGCCCTTCTTTGTGTTCCTCCTGCATGAGAGGTCTGGAGGGTGGCAACATGAGAATGGGCCTTTTCTGCAGCTGTTCCCCATTTGTGGAATGCTCTCTCCAGAGAGGCTTGCCTGATGCCTTCATTACATATATTTATGCACCAGGTGAAAAAGTTTCTTTTCAACCAGGTGTTTGGCTGACTAACATTCAATGGATTTTTAAATGTTCTTGTGGGAATGGAGGTTATTTTCTTATGTACATTGTATTATCATTTTTTATTGTTCTGGGCTGAACTGCCCTAGGATCTTTGAATAAAAGCTAAGAATAATAATTTCCCAAATGCTTTAGGAGTTGGATAAAAATTATTGGATCTCCCTGAGGCAATGATGATAGAAAGGAGGAGGAGGAGGAGGAGTTCTTACCAACCCTTCACCATGTTCCCAGGGTGAGTTACAACAATGTAATAATTCAATATTAAAATCTGTTAACATAATTTAATCTTAAGGGTATAATTCAATGCTGCTCTTAAATTTTAGCACTTCCTCTACAACTCCATTTTGGGATTCAGGAACGGTAACTTCGGATATAGTTAGGAGACAGTTTGCTAAGATCCTTGCAAGAATTTTGCCAGCCACAGCTAATAAAGAGATGTGTCAATAGTTTCTGCAGTCCGTTCTATCACCTTTTTAAAAAAGGTTGATAATTTTAGCACCCCTAAAGTCTGTTGGGATCTCCTCTCTCTCCTAGATTTTTTCGATGCGCTTGTTAAGATGTTGTGTAAATTCAAACCCACGAGTGATTGCCAAAGAAGACAACTCCATTATTTTTCTTTTACATAGTCTTTAAAAATGCTCAAAGCTCTTGTAATGTATTTCTTTCAGAATATTGTGAGCCATGGCTGGGAAATTTTGAATACGTTAAGGTACTTAAAATGTTTTCTAAAATCTCCTTATTTATTGGCACAAGATAATTTTAGTGCTTGTTCATACTATCCATGCCCCATCAAACACACGAGCTCTCAACAGACAAGAGCGCTTTGAGTAATTATTTTAATAATGACCCGATCCTTGGAGATGCTACAGCTTAACATTTCTACAACACTAAAATTTACAGTGCTCCACAATCTTCATAATGTTTACTTCCAAAGAATACACAACACCCCATTTACTGCAGCTAAGGATGAGAACATACAGCTTCCTCAAGACCACACAGTGAGTCCGGATCAAGATTTCAGATCTTGGGGTCGACCCACTTATTGAAAGAAAATGAGGCAGCATAACAGACTAAACCACTTCAGTGCCAGATGCCACTGTGGAAAGCTCCCCTAGGCAATCAGCTCCCCGCAAGGAGAAGACTAGTGCATCAATGAGAATTGATCTAGCCCATCCCACACACTGTGTGCTGCCCGACTCAAAGCTCAGGGTCTCATAAACTAATACAAAAACCTTGAACCTAATCTTTGTAGGAAGCTAATCAAATAGTGTTAACCAGTCTATTAGACCGCAAGAGGTGCACAAGAGAGAGAAAATTAAAACCACTAAGCCACTGATGTTTGCTGATGGTAGGGGGCAAGACACCCCCCTGCATAAAAATATGGATCTCACTTTGGCAGCATGAGAACAAGGGAGGGTGTGTGTGGAAACCACATTCACTTTTCGTCTCATCCCTCCAGCCACAGACACCATAAAGTGACACTGTGAAACTAACTGTGCAGATGAGATCATTTACACTTGTGATGACAAGCGGCAGCACAATCCTTCCAGTAGACAATGCGAAAGATCAATCTATTTGAACAAGCTATTTTGTTGCAACTGTACTTAGCCAGTCTGCCTACAAAGCCGTACCAGTGTTTTATTTTATACATTCTGCTCATTACCAGGTTTTCTCCCCCTCGTCGCAGACGCCTCATCTGCTACAGAGAATGAAGGAGCAGCAAGAAATGATTAAAACAGCCAGCTACATTTTCAGCAGTGAGGATGGGGAGCGGGGAGACTTGTCTTTTCATAAAGGTGGTATTTAATGGGGAGCTGAAAGAGTTTGGGTTTCCCATTAATTAACAAGCCGTGTATTTCAGCTCAAGCTGTAGAATGGGATCTCAGCTTCCAGGATAATGATTAGAAGAACACCTTCTGCTTCAAACTGCAGACAAAGCAGTAATAGTACTTCCTAGTTTCAGCTTCTCAGAAAGAGGGGAGGGGGAGAGATAGAAATTGAAGCCACCCTTAAATGGAGGTCACATTTTTTATGGAAATAACCTTTATAAATGTGCATAGAGCAAAAGCTTCTAACTTAGAAGTGATTTGGGTTTGTACTTCCTTCCCCTGGATCTTGCCTGTGAGGTCTGTTTGTGACCTTGTAATGGTCTCTTAATTCCTCAGTTCATCAGTGCTGAAACTAAGAAAATCCTAGCTTTGAACAAGTGGAGATGGGAAATAGCACAAATAGAAAGCTAGATATTTAGCATAAAGAGTTGAGACAAGCCTATTTTTCTTAACACCCACAGGAATGCACCCATGTCCCTCACCACACCTGCTGTTCTACAGGGTTAAGGTGGGTCTATCCATCAGTGTGTGGGAAGCAGTATCCTATAAAAACAAACAACCCTGAATCTCCTACTACAAAATCAAATCTTCAACAGCAACAGGTGAAGGGTCCACCACCACCACCACCTAAATTTGTCATCCAAAGATGACAGCGCATTTCACAACATAAAAATACAAAATGAGAACACAAAACACACAATGCCCCAGGGTGCAATTTAACTGCCTTCAGAGGCAGCCGAAGAAGAAGAAGAAGAAGAAGAAGAAGAAGAAGAAGAAGAAGAAGAAGAGTAATAGTAGTAGTAGTAGTAGTAGTAGTAGTAGTAGTAGTTTGGATTTGATATCCTGCTTTATCACTACCCTAAGGAGTCTCAAAGCGGCTAACATTCTCCTTTCCCTTCCTCCCCCACAACAAACACTCTGTGAGGTGAGTGGGGCTGAGAGACTTCAAAGAAGTGTGACTAGCCCAAGGTCACCCAGCAGCTGCACGTGGAGGAGCAGAGACGCGAACCCGGTTCACCAGATTACAAGACTACAGCTCTTAACCACTACACCACACTGGCCATGGAGGACCAAGGACTACAACATACCATGGAGGATCAAGCACCATGACTTATATAAAATATGCAGTGAAAATTGAAATGCTTTGCAATTTTATAAGGGTTGCAAAGAGTAATGAGGAAAGAAAGTGTTGCCCCGCTCCCAGAAGTAGACCCCACCACCTATGAGTGAAAGCTAGGGTAGGGAAGCCTGATATATTCCATTAAACAGCCAACACTCAATAATTTCTAATTAAAGCTTTCAATATGGTGAGCCTCAAGAAGTGAGTTATCACACCTTCAAAGAACAATGGTCGTAATTAGGGATGGGGAGAAATTGGATTTGGTTTGCATTTAAAAGCAAACCTATGTAATTTGCACTTTTGAAACAACATGAGAAACAAAATACAGCCATCTTTTGAAATTCACACTTTCCCAGCTAAGCAGTATGTACAAAAATGTATATACCAATGTAAAAAATGTGTAGATATGCATATTAGTGAAAAAAGATATTTAAAATATATTAAATTAGGGGAAAATAAATCTTAGGCGAAATTGTTTTGCAAAAATGTGTATATTGGGCAAAAATGTGTACAAACCCATGTACAGTGGACCCTCGGGTTACGTTACCTTCAGGTAACGTAACTTTCAGGTTGCGAACACGGCAACCTTGGAAGTGTATACCTCCGGGTTTCACTTTGTGCATGCGCAGAAGTGCTCTGCACACCGCATGCATGCACAGAAGCACTTTATTGCGCCATATGTGTGCACAGAAGCGGCGCCTCTAGATGCAGACTTTTGGGTACTTACGGACCCCCGGAACTAATTAAGTTCGTATTTGGAGGGTCTACTGTATTAGGAAGAATTTGCAAAAACACTGATGAATTTTCACAAATATGCTTTTGCTGCATAAACGCGAAGAACTAAACTTCAGTGTGAAAATGAGGGAAATCATCCTATCCCTGTCTGCAGTCCATCTATCCTGCAGTGCTCCCCTTAGTTGTTCATAGTCTTTGCATTCTTAAATCTAGAAAACAACAAAAAGCCCGAATCAAACATTTGCTGGAGTTCTCACCTATAAAATGCTCACGTTAACACCACTGGCACGTTTGCCCCAATCAGCTACTAAAATGACAAGAGAATTTGTTTTGCTCGGCTGGACTGTTAGCTAATGAGAAGCAAATGTTTAACTGTGGCTTTCCAGGGAGAGAGGTGGGGGGAAGCTACACATTACAGCTTATCACACTGCGAAGCATACGGTAAGGACGGTTGCCTATGGATGCTGTGACCCTGCTCATATGCTTCTTGACTGTCCCCAGCACAACAGCTGTGAGTGAACCCACTACTGCTGGCACAGGCATAACTTCACTGGGATCATGCAGAGCAAGTCAGTAGAATAAATCCTTGCATTGGCAAATCAGTGGCCGTCACAGCTCTTGCTATCTAACATAGGAACATAAGAAGAGCCTGCTGGATCAGGCCAGTGGCCCATCTAGTTCCTCATCCTATTTTCACAGTGGCCAAGCAGATGACTATGGGAAGCCCAAAAGCAGAACCTGAGCACAAGAGCACTCTTCCCCCTGTGGTTTCCAGCAACTGGTATTCAGAAGCATTGCTGCCATCATGGCTAGTAGCCATTGGCGGACTTATCCTCCATCAATGTGTCTATTTCTCTTTTTAAAGTCTTCCAAGTTGAGACCCATCATTGAAATGTCTCCTTAAAGCTTTTTAAGCAGAGAGTTGGATGGCCATCTGTCATGGATGCATTAGCAGAGATTCCTGCATTGCAGGGGGTTGGACTAGATGACCCTTGGGTCCCTTCCAACTCTACAATTCGATGGTTTTATTATTTCTGCGAGAGCGAGTGTCATAATTCAACTATGTGCTGCATGAAGAAGTTGTTTAGTTTATCCGTCCATAATTCTCCCAGGTCTAGTGTTTTGAAAGGAGAAAAACTGTTCCCTGTGCACTTTTTCCTTGCCACTCATAATTTTATAAACTCCTATCTCACATTTTCTCTAAACTAAAAAGTCCCAAACGCTGCAATCTTTCTTCATACTGCACAAGCAAAGCAGCTTTGGGTTTTTTCCTGTGTATTCTGGAAACTCAGCAACCAAATCAAGCTACCATATTAAGCCCCATATCAAGCTCTGAAGAGTCCACATACCTGGAGGAAGTTGCATGTGGGGATTTGCATGCTTTAATCCTTGTGCCTCCAGGTGAACACCTGAACATATATACATATACAACAAGGACTGTTGCCTTCTAATAAATTGTGTTTAAGCTATTCTTCCCCACCCCCACCCTTTCCCTCATATGCCATGCCGTTTTAGACTGAGGACAGGGACAATCGTAGTATTGATTTTTGTAAGCCACCCTTGGCCACCTTGGAATTGTAAGCTCAAAACCTGTCACTGAACAATAATCTAAAGTGCTTTGAGAATGAGGCAGAAAAATGGAAGAAACACTGAAAAAAAAAACAGAGGAAAGATTTCAGCAAAGCACTAATTCACATACATTATACCCATAATCCTCACATACATTATTTCTGTAATCCTCAGCATTCTTGTGAAACCTGTATTTTTTAGTATCACCTCTACGTTGCAGACCCAAATATAATGGTCTGCTGATGCTCAACTCAGTGGGTGGGCTGAGATTTGAATCAGGGCCTCCAGGTTCCTGCACTCAAGCTGCAATTCTCTGCACTGTTACCTGAGAGTAAGTGTCAGTGGCCCACAGAGCAATCTTAAGTAAAGTGTGTGAACTTATTCTCTGGTATTAAAAAGATTGGTGATTTTCCCCAAAAACAAAAGTCATCTAGCTAGTGAACCTACACAAGCTGGCCTCCTGCTGTTTCCCTTGACTGGGGCTGAAGCTAGCTATTCTTATACTGCAGCTTTTAATCAACTGGCTTGTCACTGTAACATGTCAACATTCCATTACTTATGCATTAACACTCATTCTATATTCCAAGAGGAAAGGGAACAAATATTTCGGCATTAAAAAACTGTAATGCGATCCAATTGTAATTGTAATATAATTATCCAAGATTTCAAGTGGCTAGGAAAAGGGGGTGCATGGGGGGGGGGGGAGAAGAAGTGCTCCAAGTCATTAACCCTCAGAAGGAATAATGCCTGCAGGTTTTGCTGTGTCACAAAATGTATGTTCTGCACAGCAAGGCTCAAAGAGAAGAAGAAAGAAACTGAGGTAAATGTACTGGAGTTATTGGAAACTCATTTATTTCCAGTAAGAAATTTTCAATTTAAATTTATTGGAAACTTATCTCTCTCATCCTAAACTAGGCCTTTGGCTGGTAAACATCCCACATCCTTTTAAAGGTGTTTGTGGGAGATGGTATTGTTTTATTTTGCTCTTGTTTTAATTATGTATTTTGTGTTGTTAACTTGTATTTTTATGCTGTGAACTAGTATAATAATAATAGTAATAGTAATAATAGTAATAATAACAACTGTTACTGCAATAACAAAAGCATGTTTCTCCTGTATTGGTCTCTACAGCCACAACAGGTGCTGTAACTCTCAAATGGTTTGACTTTACCCCCGATGGCGCACTCGTCCGCTGTCTCTCAAGACAGGATGCCAACAAAGGACAGGAAACATGCATTTCTTCTGACAGAAAGACCCAAGACTAGGAGAAACAGAATTAATTAATGTTAAGCCAATATCAGCCATTAACTATACCACAATTTGCAGTGAACACTTAAGCAAAGCCACTTTTCCACTTTTCATAGTAGTACCCAAAAAAGGTAATAAGAAAAGGTCTTGCTCAAAGGGCACTTTAAGCCAAAACACTGTTAGCTGCAAGTAACTGTGGAGTAGCAAACAAACACATCTTAACACCATCTTTCACCAGAAGTTGAATTTTGTTCAAAAGTAGCAATACATAATAATAAAACAGTAATGGAAGAGAGCACGTGGCAAATTGACTTTCTTCAGAGGTCTCTCTTTCTCAGAGCCAGCCTTTTCAGTAGACTGATACCTTAAGCAGTAGATTCAGAGTGTCACAGAAGGACATCAAGTTTTTCCTTACTTAATTTCCTTACTGTATATTTACAGTTGGCTCAAGGAGGCGCACTTGAGGAATCTGCTGCTTCGGGTACCAAAATGCTAAGGTAGTATGTACTTTGACTTGGAGTGGAACATGATTTGCTGTTCCACCAAAGGCAGCAAAATATGCACAGGCACATTTTCCACACCCAGACATTTATAAAGAGACAGATTTGTCTGCCTCTTTTTAGTCTGCTACTTTCAATGGTAAGATTGTTAGGAAAAGCCAGCAATGACTTGGAAAACCTGTTGGTTACATTTTTCCTTGTTTTTTGTGTGAAAATTGCATCCTCCTCCTCTTGTACCCTGCTCTCTCTCATAAAGAATCCAGAACAGCTAACAGTATTTATAAAACAGAATGAAGTTTAAAAAGAGCCAGCGTGCTGTAGTGGTTAAGAGCAGTGGTGAACCTGATTCACGTCCCCGCTCCTCCACATGCAGCTGCTGGGTGACCTTGGGCCAGTCACACTTCTTTGAAGTCTCTCAGCCCCACTCACCTCACACAGTGTTTGTTGTGGGGGAGGAAGGGAAAGGAGACTGTTAGCCGCTTTGAGACTCCTTAGGTAGTGATAATGCGGGATATCAAATCCAAACTCTTCTAAAAACAAAACATAACTTTGAAATGCCTCAGTATTTTTATTTTTTCTAAAGAAACAATCAAACAGAAAACCAAGTGTGTGTGTGTGTGACAACTGTTCTGACTTCTTTTTAGCTGAAGACTGTTTCAACATTACACTTTTTCAAATGAGGTAGCAAGTAAACATTCAGTTCAGGCAATCAACCAAAGCACAGGAGGATTGCAAATTCAGCACTGGACTCAAGCTTTCTCTATTCCATCTCAGCTTCCCACCCCATCTGTGCTTAGTACCAACCATAATTTGATGCTGTGCTCAGGTTGGACCACTATGGTTAACACCTGCCCTCCAGAACAGAATTGGAAAATATGGTTTGAAGTGGTGTTTCCAATTCACATGCTAACCATGATGTTTCGATTTGAACATCATGGCAAGTTATGGTTTGTGTAAACAGTAAACAAAATGGGATGCTGCACTCGAGAGGGGAAGAGGGAGTGTGAACAAAAATGTGATTAGTTTCCCATGTTCCAGCGATTGCCTGAATATCTTGTAGCGCTTTGCAGGGGAGAGGTTAACATCAACATACAGACTGCAATTTCTCACGGCTAGCACTCCAGAAAAGCCTGACAGAAACTGGTAAGAGCTCTTCAGTACAACTTATATCTGCTCTGTGGTTCCAAAATTCAATTCGCTAAGTCAGGTGCTCTCATATATATGTCAAGTCAAATATAAGACATATTAAAAGGCTATTCCTTCCTTCTGTTTGCTACTTAAGAGACACTTTATCTCACTGAAATGGAAACCAATCACTATAAAATAATTCGCAAAATTGCTTCCCACCCCGAAGAGTTAAACATAACAGGATTCTTTCAACAAAAGGAGCACATCCTTCAGCAACTGAAAAAAGGAGCACACTTGCAGCACTGCCTGAATAATTTGAGAACACCATAGTGGTGCAATGATGTCCAACTATGGGGCACAGGTCTGGGTCCCAACAGAGCCCAGGGGGACTACAAATGACAGCAAATTTGCCCCATAGGTACCACAGCAATAGGTGGAGATGCATGTGGAAAGACACACCTGCATTGGCAGTCCAGCCTGCCATTTTAAATTCAAACATTTCTGGCCTAAGGGTGAGAGTGCCAGTGTACCCCTTTGGGGTTATGGGGTTGTGTTCTGACACTCTTGCAACTTAAAGATCTACCCTTAGCATGCATGAGGGAAGGAACTTTCCACTTCCTTCTGCTCTCAAGCAGTCTAATTAATGGATAAGGGAGTGGGGCTGCTGTCCTTTGAAAAGAAGTGGGAAGGTTTAAGGTCTGCTTGAGAAGAAATGGTATCCCTCTGCTTTCCTACCCATCCCAAGTACTGATCTAACTCCAGGGCCAGGCCAAGCCAAGCACTTGTATTAATTTGCAAGATCCCCAACAAGTTGTGTCCAGGATTCTTTATAGGACCACCTGATGCCTTATACTCCTGCCTGATCACAAGGTCTTTGGAGGAGTTTCCCTTGGCTCAGACATGTGGCTTATATCCACTAGGAATTGTGTGCTCAGTGTTGTGGGTTCAATTCAGTGGAACTCCCTTTTGGCTGAGATCAGACAGGCCCCATCCCCCACTGAGCAGAGGGCTAGTCAATGTGGCACCTTCCAAATGTTGTTGGACTCCAACACCCATCGAACTCAGACAACATGGTCAATGGTGAGGGATGATGGGAGTTGTAGCCCACATAGTATGTTCCAAGTGTTCCAGAACTTGGTAAAGCTTACTCTTAATTCAACAGGCATTTTGTGACATCCCCCACCCTGTTTTATGGTTAATTTTAACAACTATTATGCTGTATCCCTATTGAACACAGCTTAAAAACAATTGTAGCAAATGGTATATACATTATTAAAATAAAGGAGGGGGATAACCCGTGACCCTCCAGATCAGGGTTTCACAGACTTGGGTCTCCATCTGTTTTGGGACTACAACTCCCATCATCCCTAGCTAACAGGAACCAATGGTCAGGGATGATGTGAATTGTAGTCCAAAAACAGGTAGAGACTGAAGTTTGGGACACCCTGATCCAGAGGTTTTTCCTGGACATCTTCTACCATCCCATCCCACCATCATTGGTTATGCTGGCAGGGGCAGATGAGAGTTATATTTCAATGACATTTGGGCCGGCAAACCCTGTGCAAAGCAGTTTTTGTCCTGTTACCTTACAAAACAGACAGGTTACCACCAAACCACATATTTTATGTTGTTTTGTAAAAAGGTGTATTTTTAATACCAAAAACAAAGCAAAACAAGGAGCTATCCAAATCCAAACAGAATAAGGTAGCAGGGCATACATTAATAAAAGGAATTTGTCTGTTGGCCACAGATGGAAAGAAATAATGAGCGCCAGAAACTTTCTGACATTTTAGTTATTGATATTATATGCCGAAAAGAAAAATGGTAGAAGCGGGGCAAAATTGTTTTTTTCCCCTTGAGGAGGAGAAGCCATCTATCACTAAATCACCCCCCCCCCACACACATACACACACACACACACACACACACACACACTCACAATCATATTCTGAGGTGTTTGTCAGAATACAAGGCTTTCACTAGTGCCAATAATAGTGTGAAAATGTTCGCACTGGGGTTATCTGATTAATGGAATCTTATAGTGAGACTCTATGCATTTTAAATCAGTACGTTCCACTATGTTTAGATCAGTATGCACAGGGCACTATTCGGGAAGAGCCTTTTCTCACCGTGGTCAACCTATGGAAAGCTCACAAGCAGGTTTTCCTAAGCAAATGGCCTCTGACAGTGGAGGGAGAACATTGGGTCATGCTCCACCTCAAGTTCCCAGATGCTCATGGGAAGCCCCTAAGCAGGACTTGTGTTCCTCAGCGACTAGAATTCAGAGACAAACCACAGCCATCTAAGCCTATGCATCCTGGCTAGTAGCTAGCAACAGCCTTATTCTCCATGAGAATTTGTCCAGCCCCCTTTTATAGTCATTCAGGTTCATGGCCATTGCAGCATCCTGTGGGAATGAATGCCAGCTATGCACTGTGGAATGTACTACATCATTTTTTCTTTCCCGTATCTTCCAATATCCACCTGGCTGGATGACCATGAGTGTCATGAGACAGGCTTCTCCACACCATAATTAACTGCCTCTGATCCTCTTGGAAACATTTAGCTATCATGCCTAGTAGCTACTGCTAGCCTTATCCCCCCATGAAGTTATCTAATAATCCTTTAAAGCTATACAAGCTAGTGGCCACCATCTGTATCTTGTGGCAGCAAATTAATTATGCATTGCCTGAAGTGAATTATTAATTGCATTTATTTATTACTTTTTACAAAATACTTTCCACACAGACATATAATTTAGTTACTTACATTTGTTTCAAAATTTTACTGATTTTATCAGCACTGATAGTTGTATGTATTGTTTGCTTCTTAAATTGTTTTGTGTATTTTCATGGTGTATAATCTACAATTTTATTTATACACTACTTAATATAGCTCTTTAAGAAGTTTATACATAGTCATATATATAAAAGCAAGCAACACACAAATATGTACAAGACAAAGCAGCTTGTGAATCATTTCAAACCAAGTACATAGAATAAAAAGTGTCTTATTGACCTTCCCAAATGTCTTGCCAGTAACATCACTGGATGACTCCTACCCCACCCACATTAGGAGAAAGGGAGGAAACATCTTCCCCCAAATTCTAAGCCACAGTTCAAGCTGCAAATGCCAGAAAGAAAGCTTTACCTACCTTTTCTTTTTGCAAGTTCTTGTTGATATTGCTTCACTTGTGAAATTAGAAGCTTGCCTCAACTCTAAGGATCCACTTTAATTTCATTAGCAATTGCCACCAATTGTCAGGAAGGCAAAACCAAGCCTGGTGCCAGGCTATGTAGGTCTCTCATGCCATTCAATGGGTGACTGAATGGGGCAGGCCAGGTGTTGACTGCCTGCATGTTCACCACATCTTTCCTCCTCCTGCTCACTGGTCCTTGGTAAATAAATGCCCTCTTTTGCTCCTACTGTTGTGACAAGGAAGGGAAGGGACAGCCAGCGTGACATTCACCAGATGTTGGGCGATGAGTGCATTATGTGCTATGCACAATATTTCCTGTAATGTTTATGACTACGTTGTAATTGCATGGCACTATGATTCACTCAGGCCACTGGACCTTAACTTTCTGCTTATCTTTACTGGGGGGAGGTTGAGTTGGATCTGGTCAAGTCCACACACTACAGCTGCTGTTTTGAACTGTCAGTGACACAGTAGGGTAGTTTTGCGGTTTCTGATATATCTCTAACCAAACAAACAAGTAACAAACAAACAAACAGAAACACAGTTGGTTTTCAGATCAGTGGAGGACTGGCTAGGCTGTCACAGAGCAAATGAATACAAGTACACAGAGTGGGTGGCAGTGAGCTTACCACAAAATGAGTGTCAGGAGTTCCCAAAGAAATACTTGGTACAAGGATAGGAGTGGTACAATTGCATTCCCAGTTCATCTATGAAATACTGATGGGAGACATTAATGCCTAAGAATTTATATGCAGCTCTGCTTGATCAGGCCATTTTAGTGCAAAATTTTCCTAATATAGACATGTCTGTATGCCGTTTTACCCATGATACACATCTTTACAAATTGATTTTCCTATTATAATGCCTTCTGTATGTTATTTTCACTTAGTATGTTCATTTTTATGCATACTTTGCCCAAACATGTGTGTTTTTATATTAGGCTGAAGAATCTTAGAATTGTAGAGTTGGAAGGGACCCTGAGGATCATCTATTCCAACCCCCTGGAATGAAGGAATCTCAGCTAATGCATCCATGGCAGATTGGCCACCCAACTCTCTGCTTAAAAAGCTTTAAGGAGGCATTTCAACTTGGATGACTTTTTAAAAAGAAATAGACACATTCATGGAAGATAAGTCAGTCAATGGCTACTAGCCATGATGGAGGCTATGCTCTCCCTTCATGGTCAGATGCTTATTCATAAGCAATGCTTATGAATACCAGTAGCTGGAAATCACAGGGGGAAGAGTGCAATGCAAAAAGCTTTAAAAAGAACTGCATTGTAGAATTTGGAGAAGTGCAAATTTTGAAGGGTGGCGATGTTTAGGTTACATACTGTTTCACTCTCCAATTGAAGAATGAAACAACTGGAACGAGCCTTTACCAAAGGTGTCATGGACTTTGAAGACGCTCAAACTCAGGACGAAAGGGAGAAATGTGCTAAGAGGAAGGCATGCTTGGTAAACCCTCACCATGATCAACTCCCGCCCAGAAACTGATGTCCCCACTGTGGAAGGACATGTGGAGCCAGAATTGGCCTCCACAGTCACTTACAGACTTACTGTTATAACTGTGCTTATGGAAGACAATCTTACTCGGCTATGAGTGATCGCCAAAGAAGAAGAAGACATGTTGTTTCAAAAGTGTTAATTGGGTAGGTGGGGAACCTTTGGCTGAGGTAAAGGTAAAGGGACCCCTGACCATTAGGTCAAGTCATGACCGACTCTGGGGTTGCGGCGCTCATCTCGCTTTACTGGCCGAGGGAGCCGGCGTACAGCTTACGGGTCATGTGGCCAGCATGAATAAGCCACTTCTGGCGAACCAGAGCAGCACACAGAAATGCCGTTTACCTTCCCGCTGGAGCAGTACCTATTTATCTACTTGCACTGTGATGTGCTTTCAAACTGCTAGGTTGGCAGGAGCAGGGACTGAGCAACGGGAGTTCACCTCGTCGCGGAGATTCGAACCGCCAACCTTCTGATCGGCAAGTCCTAGGCTCTGTGGTTTAACCCACAGCGCCACCCGTGTCCCAGACTCTATTGCAACAAACTAAGCGTATAGCATTTTTCCATTTATGAAGAGCTTTCCCACTTTAATTTCTGAATATCAAACTGCTATTCGTGGTCCAAGGGAAAAGCTAGGGAGAACACAATCTTACCTGAGCAGGACATCATATAGCAGAATCTGATGCTTTAAAAATATCATTGCATTAGAGGCATGAGTTTGGTCACAGCTTTCCCTGAGCATAGAGATGCAACAATTAAAAAAAAAAAAAAAAGCTGCACCACTTACCTCTCTGCCAGTCATGAAGAAACTGTAGTCTTCAGAGAAAAAGGAGATCTCTGGCTCTGTAGGTTAGTCCCCAGCCTTACCTGTGCAGTCCTTTGTCCTGTGCTTCTAACCATGTCCTATTTTGCACAATGGATTGGGTTCTCAGTGAACATGTAAATTGTGCAAGGTCCTGGGAATTTCCTTCCACAGCACTGGGATCCCAAGTTGAGGCCATCAGGGCCTCTGACTGTATGCTACATTATGCCTTAAGTTGTGTAAATAAAAATCAGGACCCATCAGTTGGCATAATCTATCCATCATATTTACCTCTCATTTCCTTAGGCTTCTATTTACTCTGACTTCTGTATCTCAGTCTGCCCCTGATCCCAGCACCTTCACTTTCCTGATGTGGCAGATTTAGACTGGGGAGACACAAATGCTCACTTGGGCTCATCACCAACCTACCTCACTTGGCTTTTTGAGGACGGTTTACCATCCTGAGCTTTTTAGCTCAGCTCCTGGGTTCTTTTCTCTCTCTCAGCAATCCTATCTTGCCAGCACAGATTCTCCTAGCATGGTGCTGTTTTCAGTTCCAACTCAACTGCTCTATCACTTCACTCAGAGGAGAGAATGTCCTTGAACATTCCATGTAGCCTTCTTTAATTCTCTATCACTAAAGAATATTCATGGAACATTCTAAGGCATCACACCATTCTCAGCCAATGGGTGCACTCAAGATTTCATTGCTTCTATGAACTTCACAAAGCACATTGCAATATGGAGTGAAAGTGCTGCAATTTTAACATTTGCAGATGGGGCACACAGCAGGCATAGCTTAACAGACACTTCAGCCTTGATTTTTCAGGGTGGGAGGCTGGGTGAAGAGGGGGCAGTTCTCAGGTGAGAGCTGGGAGGATTTACTCTTCTATGTGTGGAATAACGGTTAATGTATAATTTCGACAGAGGGATTTGCAATCTCCTTTTTGTTGTTTTTTTTCCTCTTCTTCCTTATTTCCTTCATTTCCTTCTTTTTCCTTCTTTCTCTTTTTTCTTTTCTAGGTTAGTGGGATTTTTATTGAATTTTATGTTGAAAACTTTTCATAAGAAATGATTTAAAAATAAGTTTCACCCTTGCAGGTGCCAGGTTATTCTTATTTAATAATAATAAATATTATTATCTACTCTGCACCTATTGCTATATTACATACCACATACAAATTAAAACAGATGCCATTCAGAGAGAAATCAGGACAGTCATGAAGAGAAAACAAGAGAGAAGAATGCTTTGGCAATTTCTTAATAAGAGAAGAAGAAATTATCATCATATTATAAGGCTTAACTGCCACAAACCTTCAGTAGTCTCTAAATCAGCCTTCTCCAAATCTGGTCTCTTTTACAGGATTTGGGCTACAACTCCCCTCAGCCCCATGGGACTGCTTTCTGAGTTTAGCAGTCCATAGAAACTTACCAGTAGTGTTCAGACATTCTTTTCCCACAAGGTTGAGTCTCACCTTCGCATTACACTCTTTGAGGAGAAAAGTGAAGACTTACCTCTTTCACTACAAAAAAAAATTCCTTCCAGTAGCACCTTAAAGACCAACTAAGTTAGTTCTTGGTATGAGCTTTCGTGTGCATGCACACTTCTTCAGATACCAAAGTGTGCATGCACACGAAAGCTCATACCAAGAACTAACTTAGTTGGTCTTTAAGGTGCTACTGGAAGGAATTTGTTTTGTTTTGACTATGGCAGACCAACACGGCTACCTATCTGTAACTCTTTCACTACGTTTTTGAAGGTGAAGCCATGGGACCATATGGTGAAGGGTACTTAAATAAAGGGGGAAAGGATTAGAAGCTTTGGTTCCTGGTTAGCTGCAAAAAAACATTTGCCATTAGGACCGAGCTTGGCAAGGGCATAGGTTTCACCTATTATCCATCTACTCCCAACATGTGTGGAGTGAAGGGAGGAAGGAGCGTCCAAGTCCAAAGCTTATGGCTGTTCAGGAGTGTAACCATTTGGCATTATGTTTCGACACAGGAAAATGAGCAACCTGGTAAGCTTCTTTCCATAAAGATTTATTTTTAGTGCTTAAGATACAGAGGTAGGCTTGAATATGTGTAGTCAGTGCCCTGTGAATTCTCAGAAAGCACCCAAACCAGCCTTTTGCACGGGTCATAGGATGGGGCAACTCAGTCTGGATTTTGCGAGTGTTTGAGAAGATGTCCCCAATAAAGGATCAGAGTGAGCTTCTATAGCATTTGCCACTATTGCAAGGCTTTTTAGTTTGCACACACCCACATCCTGGTTTTATTGTATTGTACTGTATTGTATTGTATTGTATTGTATTGTATTGTTTTACACAGAAATTGTTGTAACCCAACCTGAGATTATCAAGGAAAGGTGGCGTATACATTAATAAATAAATAAATAAAACAGCACCAACCCCTTTCAGATGACACAAGGCATCCTAAGTCCTGCCCAGTTCAAGATTAGTGGACTGAAATTGTTGCAAGGATATAGAGAGCATGAAGATTTGCTTAATTCACACACTTCTCAGTGAAGGATTCAGATTTTCTTTGGCATGGAATGTGGGTAGCCCAACTAGAGGGGTCCTCTCTGCCTTTAAGAAGACTTCATCTTTTTCCCCCTTTTTTATCTCATAGGCTGTGCTTTTTGGTAAGCTTGAAATCTTGCTCAACAGGCAGCTAGAATCCAAGTGTAGCGGGTAACACTTCTCACTCAACCGCTGACTACCCGCTGCCTTTCTGAACCAGTTCCCATGGTAACAGGGGCCTGACAAGAAAGAAATAGGGTAAAAAAGATTTTTAAGTCATCCCTAATTTGAAATTTCTATCCAGTTTGCCACATTCCACTCACCGTTCACATGGAAACAAGGAGTAAGACAACAGTAGACAGAGACAAAGATGGCTTTGCGCCTTCATTTTTGTATTTTTGGTAAGGTTATAGTCTAAAATCAATGCGTTGGGAGGTTTCTGACACCCCGACCTAAAGTCTGTTTACTTAAACAGGCAGAGGAAGAAAGGGAACGTATGCCTGAAATAGAATTTCACATATACTAATAGCAAACTCAATTCTCCAAGTGCCAGTCCTTCCGAAGTCAAAACGCCACCATTCATACACAAGAAGGAGGTATTAGCAGGCTTGGAAGAAACACAATACTGCACAAGTATGAATGTGTATACACACAGACACACACACACATATATACATACATATATATTGGGGGGTAGAACCATAAGGAGGAATGACTCAAAGCAACTTGTTGAGGACCATGCATGCTCAGTAGTTGTAGAATGCCAAGTGCCTGTTTGGGCAGGAAGAAACTGGGAAGGAATTGAGGTAGATAGGAAATGGAATGGGGTAGCCTGGAAAAGAGTATGACTAACATTCTGAGCAGGAGCATGTGATTATGCTGCGACAATCTATTGTCCAAGGTCCCACTTGGGTTTTTAATTTTAACTATTGAATTTAAGCATTCTGTGCTGTATCCAACTCAGAGTAGACCCACTGAAGGGACAAGACCAACTTAGGTCCATTAACTTTACAGAGTAGGACTTTGTTGGCTACGGCCTACTTTAAAGAAGAAGGGGTAATATTATCTCAACTAATATTATATTTATATCCAAGATTCCAGCCAGGAGCCAAAGTAGCTTACAATTAAATTACAAAACAAGTTATTTAGCACATTTATGGTCTGCCTTTACCCATAAGGAACAAAAACCAGAGTGCATGGTTCTCCTCCCCACAAATCCTGCCAGGTAGCTGAAGATGAGAGTAAGAAACTGACCCAATGACCTTTATGGCTGAGTGGGTACATGAGACAAGCACAGTTGACACTAAGCACTACACAACATAGGCACACAAGATCCAATAATGCCATGATCCACTTAATGCTGTTAGAATAATTAGTGTCTTGGGCAGCTGTATAAAAGGCTCCTTACAGAGGGCCAGTTAATACTCAGCTACTAGCTTCCTCTAGCCCCTACCCTTACTAGAGTGTATAGCCATCTAAAAACCCTACTATGATGGTTGTGAATATAAAAATGATGGTCATGCCCTTGTCCCACCTCTGAAGGGCAACTCTGCTTCTGCTACCCCAGAAGGGTAACCCAAAGGACATTTGCCCTTCAGAGGTGTGGCAAGGGCGTGACCATCATTTTTATATTCACAACTCTCAGAGAACAAATGGAGAAGGTGTCCTTTGGGGTCATCCTTCTGGGGTAGCCAGCTGCCCAAAGATGGCACAGTTTATAGGACCCCCTGGAAATAGGTAATATAAGCAGGCATATTGAGCTTACTCTGGTACCTCACACAAATGCTGGTGAGCATGAGAATCAGGTCACCTAGCAAAGCCAATAGTCTTTGATAGTGCAAATTAACTGCGCTGGTTATTAGTTCAAGAGGCAACTGCTCACCAGACATGGATTCCCTTTATGTAGGCTTTAAACCAGAAAACAAAACTGCACACAACAGCCAGCTTCCATGCAAGGATCAATCTTGCGGGATGAGGACCTTGGGCCTGACATATTTTCTTCCTCCTCCTCAGACTTTGATGATAAGGTTAACAGTTTCAAAAATGTATTATTCAAAAGATACTTTATGAAAATTTATAGACAAACAACCCTGCGGTGTATGTACTGTTTGCAAAGAAGCATTAGAAAGGTTGACATTTTGTAATTCACTATTTAAATTGAAGGAGAGCAAGCATACAAATCACTCAGCACTGCTTGATCTGCCTTAACACTGAAATGCTTCCATGAGAAATATGTTCTAATTAGAGAGTCTGAAACAAATATATCCCCTCTCCCCACCACCTATGTTAGATATAATCCACAAAGAGTAAAGCACACGGAAGCTCCATTGATTTCAGTGGGAAGCTTTTAAGCAGGTACTTACCACTCCTGCTTAAACCAGTAAGAGCTCAACTGAATAACATAGGAACATACCCTGCAACATTTCTCTGATGAAAATAGGGATCTTCCATTCCATAATAATGCTATTTATACCCCACACATCTTACTGGGTTGCCCCAGCCACTCTGGGTGGCTCGGGGGTCAGATAACTCCATACCCTCCAACATTTCTCCAATGAAAATAGGGACATCCTAAGGAAAAGTGGGACATTTTGGGATCAAAGAGAGCCATTCTGAGAGCCAGCATGGTGTAGTGGTTAAGAGCGATGGACTTGTAATCTGGTGAACCGGGTTCGTGTCTCCGCTCCTCCACATGCAGCTGCTGGGTGACCTTGGGCTAGTCACACTTCTCTGAAGTCTCTCAGCCTCACTCACCTAACAGAGTGCTATGTTGTGGGGGAGGAAGGAAAAGGAGAATGTTAGCCGCTTTGAGACTCCTTAGGGTAGTGATAAAGCGGGATATCAAATCCAAACTCCTCCTCTTCTTCTTCAAATCAGAAACCGAGATGGCTTCTCTAAATCAGGGATGTCCCTGGAAAATAGGGACACTTGGAGGGTCGGTAGGAACACAAGAGCAGCCATGCTAGGCCAGACCAAAGACTATTGAATCAAATCTTGCTTCCCACGGTCACCAACCAGACACTTAGGAGAAGCCCAAAGCAGGAACATAGATACCTGGACCAACAGTCTGACTATTCCCTCTAGTTCAGTATAATTTGCACTGACTGGCAGCAGCTCTCCAGGATTTCAGTCAGGAGTCTCTCCCAGCCCTACTTGAAGATGCCAGGGATTTGACCTGGGACCTTCTGCAAGCAAGGCAGGTGGTTTCACCATTAAGCAACAGCTTCCCGACAGCCTCCCCCCATTGATGCTCCCCAGTTTTCTTCTGCTGCTGCTGCTGCCTGGCACTGCTAAAAATTCTAAGGCTGCTTCCTGGAAGTATTTTCTATGTAGCGTGGTGTGTATGGACATGCATGTGCACATACAATAAAAAATACTGAAGTTTTCTGTATACATGCTCTGAGTGCTATTGAATTATCCTACTCTCATAATCCTACACCTGAGTAGGTAACACACCATCTCCACAGTCCAGCATTGCAACCTATGAATAGCTTTCTATGCAGAGGCTAATCAGGTGGGTGGAAACAGGGCTTTTTAGTGGTGGTGCTTCATTTATGGAACTCCCTCCACCTTCTTTGCTATCTTTTCAGGGCTAACAGGTAGTGTAATTGTTGACGATGTTGTTGTTGATGATGTTATCATACTGTTCAGGCTTTTTAAATTCTGGGGCTTAAACTCCCCCTCTCCTGCTTTTCACTACAATTTCATTTTCTTGTTTCTTTTTATGGCACCAATTTTTATTGTTGTATTCTGTTCTTGTAAACTGCCCCAGGAACTGCTTTTGGCTGAAGGACACAACAGAGATACATTGAAACAAACTGAAAGATTTTGTGACTGCTCTTGGAATTACAGTGGAACCCTGGAACCTTGATTTTCCAGGATTTTCTCAACAGGAGCCTCCAAGGGTACAAAAGTCTTACCTGCTGCAGAGAGTTATCATTGAACAAAGAGAGAGGGGTGCAAGTAGAAAGAGCACATCCAGGTTTTCAGCATTTTCAGCAGAAATTCAATCACATACTCACAAGTGAAAGTTTCACAAAGTTGCTTTGACGCTCTTGCACAATAAATCTGCCCCTCCCCATGAAACTTTTAGCAATATGGAAAATGATGTGAAACCACAATCATTCTATGTAACATCAGATAAGCTCCCAGCAAACAGATTGGAATGAACCCTTAATAGCCATCTCCATCTAACTTCCTAGCAAACTTTGTGCAAACTTACTCAATGAACAGGTTGTCTGAAAGCAACCAGAACATGGTCTCCTCTCCTCACAAATGCCTGAACTGGACTGAATTCTAGCTAGTTCTCGTTTTGCCATTTAAAGGTAAATTCCACAACCCACATTTTGGGGGGAGAGAGAGAGAGAGAGAGAGAGAGAGAGAGAGAGAGAGAGACATGCACCTGCCGCTTCAGACTAATGCTGTGTGAAAAATGCCCTACAGTTTATCAAAAGATTTCTTTCCCCACAAAAGAAGCTTCTGTTTTTTCCACCGCAGGGTGCTTTATAATTATTGTGCAAGCTTGAGCGACCTTATCACTTGGCCAAATCTGCATCATGCATTTAAAACTCATGTACCACTTTAAACAGTCATTGCTTCCCTCAATGAATCCTGGGGGTTCTAGTTGGTTAAGGATGCTGAGGGTTGTTACGGAGACCTCTTTTCCCCTCAAAGAGCTACAATTTTTCTCAGAGAATTCTGGGAATGGTAGCTCTGCAAGGGGAATAGGGTATCTCCTAACAACTCACCCTTAACTAACTACAGTTCCCAGAATTCTTTGAGGGTAGCCATGAATATCATTGTAGTATAATACTGCATTATAGCGCAGATGGGGTGATGGTGAGGTAGATGGGTTGGGTTCATTAGGTTGGGTGTTTTCCTTCCCAATGATCGTTTCTCTAGCACTCAGTAGTCTCCCCAATTGCCCACACTTCCTGATCTGAAAAAGTTCCATGGGAGGAGTTAATTCATGACATTTCCCCATGGGCTTTAACTGAAGTGCAGGAAGCTGGAAATGGGAGTATATGTTATTAGATAACCTAGTGAACTCCACAGCCTGAGTAGATGTTGAACCCAGTTCTCTCTGGCATTCTAATAAACACGGAACATTCTAATAACATCACCTACCATATCAGCAGGGTCTTCCTTACCTGCTCAGATCTATTCACATAGATGACACCTAGTGTGCTGCATTGCTTCAAGTTTCAGACCAGGTTTGAGTTCAAATGTTTGTATGCTGCCTTTCAGCATCAAAAACTCCCAATGTGGCTTCCAACTTATATATTCACAAATGAGGTTTAAATCCCCATTCCACCATGAAGCTCAAGGGTTGACCTTGGACCAGCTGTTATCTCAGCCCAGGATTTATTCACATTGTGAATGGATCTCACTTTCACAGGATGAAGTAATAGCCACCAACTTTGATGGCTATAATAGCAGACTAGACAAATTCATGGTAGAGAAGGCTATGGATGGCTGCTAGCCATGTTTGCTCTGCTTTGTTTTTGTGATCGGAGGCAGTATAACTTCTGAATATAAGTTGCTGGAATACACAGGAGGGAAGAGTGCTCTTGTGCTCGGATTCTGCAGGCATTTGGTGGACCACTGTGAAAACAGGATGCTGGACTAGATGGGCCTAGACTTGATCCAGCAGGCTGTTCTTATGTACTAACCTACCTCACAAGGTTGTTGTTAGGTTACTCTTTCCTGATATACTCTACAAGCAAGATTTCATGGTAGACTGAAGTTCCTTTACAAACACATGGTTTGCCTTAAATTCTGTGATGAGCGCATAGGTAAAGGGATCCCTGACCATTAGGTCCAGTTGTGGACGACTCTGGGGTTGCGGCGCTCATCTCACTTTACTGGACGAGGGAGCTGGCGTACAGCTTCCGGGTCATGTGGCCAGCATGATTAAGCCGCTTCTGGAGAATCAGAGCAGTGCATGGAAATGCCGTTTACCTTCCCACCGGAGCGATACTTATTTATCTACTTGCACTTTAACATGCTTTCGAACTGCTAGGTTGGCAGGAGCAGGGACTGAGAAACGGAAGCTCACCCCGTTGCGGGGATTTGAACCGCCGACCTTCTGATCGGCAAGCCCTAGGCTCTGTGGTTTAACCCACAACGCCACCAGCATCCATGATGAGTGCATGGTTGACCTCAAATTTGAATGAAGGACTTCCATCTCATGTTCATTAAACCCACACAGTGCAGCACACAGGTCAGTGAAAAGCAGTGCAATGGTGAAAAACGCTGTAATCCAGACTGCTATGCACAACACTGAAACAAATGGAAAACATCTCAAACCATTCCACTGATGCCCACATATACCCAGAGACTAAAGGGCAAGGAAGATTGCAGAATAAGGACCATATTAGATAAAACATTATTCATGTCTTTAGCCCCTGCATGTTTTATTTTTATTTTTTATTTTTTATTTTTTTAATCAAACAAACACAACAACAACAACAACAACAACAACAACAACAACAGATTGCAGGTTGGGAAAAGACACCAGATTGGAACAGTGACAAATTTAGTTGAGGCAGCTCTTTGCCTGTACCATGGTTCTGATCCAAAGCCTCTATGTCTGCTCTTTGCGATGAGGGAAATGCTCTCATTGGCAGAAGTGGGAGCTTTCATCCTATTCTAATAACAGGCAGGGGGTGGGGATGATACAGACCAGGACTATGGGGTGGGGTGGGGGAAAGGTTACACATTGCCATGCCATGCTCCCAATATGCTTCTACTCTCCCCTTCCATATTTGTTTAACAATCACACACAACAGCACACAGAGACTAAAGAAATCAATAACATCACATCTACCTGGCCCTCTGACACTCCTGTCTAAATCAGGGGTGGGGAACCTGAGACCCAGGGAGATTAACGTGGCCCTCAAGACCTTTCTAACTGGCCCCTGGAACTCTCCTGAGGCCACAACACCTCTTCCAGGAAATACTCTACGAACTTCTTTTTCCTGGCTAGGAAGTATCCCATGAACTGTGGTCATATTTACCTGGATGGAGGGGTGTGGGTGTGGGTGGGTAGGTGTGGGTGTAAAAGAGAGTGAATGTGGTGTAGTGGTTAGAGCATCAGACTAGGACCTGGGAGACCAGGGTTCAAATCCTGACTCAGTCATGAAGCTCACTGAGTGACGTTGGGCTGCCTGTCGGCTTAACTTACCTCACAGGGTTGTTGTGAGGATTAAAGGATGTTGGGGAGAACCATGTGTGCCACCTTCAGCTTCTTGGAGAAGAATCAGGGATATAAATGCAGTAAATAAAAGCAGATTTTTAAAAGACCTCTTACTTTTGCATGGTTGGAATGCAGCTTTGCACAAAAGGTAAGAGTTGTGACAACTGCCCCACCCATTTTTGCCTCTGGCCCCACCCATCATTTGCATGAGCTCCGCCCTACCCAAGTAAGGTTGCCCATGAAAGAATGCAATCCTCAGGCTGAAAAAAATGCTCCCGACCCCTGTAGTAAAATGACAGACCACAAAAAGGTGGCGACAAACAGGATGTATGCAAGAATGCACCAAAAACATTTTTACAGGCATGCAGGAAGAAGTATGAAGCATGAGCACAGAATCCTTCTACAGCACTAACCCTGAAACCAGATTGCAGATGTATTACGAGACAGAAATTCATCTTCATTATGCACCTCCTTGCTGGCAACAACAACCGGGGGTGGGGGGATATCATCAACTCTCAAAACATTTTGTCCTCATTTTCCACTTCAGAGGGACAGTCAAGTCATTTCCCCTCAATTAAAATCCATTTCCAAAAAAGATTTCCCCCCTTCGGATGTGCTAGAAGGCTTTATAGTACCGCTTCACAGCTAACTGTATCACTATTATACCAAACACTGCCTCAACACAAGAACACAATATCTTTTATCATCTGCATATCTAAGCCATCTATTCTACTAATTACTAGCTGGATTGCAAGAGAATGATAATTGCAGGTGGGTTTGGAGGAAGCAAAGTATCTGTGCAGAATGGGTGGGGGAAAGAAATTAATAATGTGATATAAAAGCAAACAGACTGCATACTGGCGACGGATGATAGTGGAAAATCTTTACGCTTGTGGAGATTTGTGTGTCTTTGGGAGAGAATTTCCCTCAGAAATGTTCAGGTAGTGTTTGTTTGCTTTTAACCTTATTATCCAGTGCATTGAGACAACTCATCAAAGAATGTGGGCAAGGGCTGGGATTTTGCTCCCTGTCCCAATGAAAATTAATGCTACTTTAAAAATTTCCAGGTAAGTGTCCTTATCTGTGGAGTGTGGAATCCTGAGTTTTACACTCATTACACTGATTGCTCTAAGCAGTACAAAATAATGCCATAAACACTGCTAAAAGTATTACTATGAAGTTCAAGGCTACTGGTTTTTTCTAAGCTTACCAATTTTAATACACTGCAGGCAGGTATGAAATAAAAAGGCTGCGATCCTCTTCCCGTTTTCCTGAGAGTAACTCCACTGAACAATGGGACATGCTGCATAATCCTAAGAATGTGTACTCAGAGTTCATTCCTACTGAACTCAATGAAGCTTACTCCCAGGTAAGTGAAGTGAGGACTGCAACCTTCTTAATGCAATGCAGGTCATTAACTGCACAATCCTATGCAGGTCTACCCAGAAATAAGTCCCACTGTATTAAGTAAAGCTTACTGTCAGGAAAGTGGGGAGAGGACTGCAAAGGGTTGTATGCAATGCTAGTCCTACTCAGAGTAAACCCATTTAAATTAATGAATGTGGTTAACTTAGGTACATTAATTTCAATAGGTGTAAAAATTATTTGAGTGCAGCCCAAAACTTCTACTACCAGTTACAATTTAATACTTATCAGGGGAAGGATCAAGACCATCAAATATGTTTTTAAATCCATGTATCATAAGAACATGTAGGAGAAACGTACTGTTTAATGCTTCTGTCATGTGCTTTATATACACATCCTGTACATCTTAATAAATATCTGGGACCTTATTCTACAAAGCTGAAGACACTCCTTTAATTTAGTATATTTTATTTAGAAGATGGGCATATAAAACATCACATAGTTCACATGGCAAGATACTTTCCCTTCACTCGAAAACAATCAGAGCATAGAATTGCATCTCAGAAAGGATGCACAGCATGTGGGAGAAAGATAGAAAAATAAATTCCAATAATAAAAAAATATTTATTTTTCCTCCTCATTCAGCAGCTAGCTTGCTCACTGTTAATATTCCTCAGTAGTTCATATTCCTACGCTGTTCTGTTTGCCACAGCTAGGGATGTGGGTGCACATATGAAATCAATTCTGTGCTGTGTTGTTTAGTTCAAGCAATTAATAGACAGAGAAATGCAAACACATAAGCACACTTGCCGTTATTTCCGCAAATGCACCCAGAGTCAAAACAGGCATATTTGATGCGTCTTCAGGGCAATGTCAGCAGCTGGATTTATTTTTGACACTATAACAAAGAGTCTCATGGCACCTTGAAGACTTAACAAATTTACACTACAGGTCATCCATCTCAACAATTAAGCTGCAGAGAAGGGCTCCATACAACCAAGATAGATTTCTGAGTATTTGTAAACTGCAACCATAGGATATAAAATGATCATTTAGTGCAGTCCTATATTGATCTGCCCAGAAGTAAGCCCCCTTCCTCTGGGGGTGGGGAAGGGAAAGCCTGATTAAAAAGACTCCACCATCAAAACCACATGCTTCTACTGGTGCTGATTAGAGCCGCTGAAGCTTGCTTGAGCTCCACTCCACCGTAGACAAAATACAACTGCAAGCTCTCCCTCCTACACACACAACGGCTACTATCATCATTCATTTCCAAATAATGAACCCAACGGTTTTTTTTCAATGCCCAGCAGAAGCAATTGCAGGAAGCTAAGAGTGTATGAGAGCACCTGCATTGATTGATGGATTGCAAGTGTTAAGTGAAAATGACCAGAGGTGCCGAGAGTGAGGAAACTGCTAAGCATATCACCAGGAAGACTGGAAAGTAGCTGGGAAAAGGTGAAGGAGAAAACGAAGGCAAGGAGAGGTCACTAGGAGCTGCCTTCTCATTCACCTTAACCTGGATTTCACAAAGACCCTGGAACTTGGAGAGAAATATATTGCCACACCTTAAAGCAACACTCTTTCCCCCCCTTAAAGACTGTCTTCACTTAACTGTTAGTAAAGCACAGCCGTAAAGCACATCCACAAATTCCTTCCCACAAGCTAAGTTAGAATTTCAAGTCAGTAAATAATTGAATTTCTGCTGACTTTAAAGATGTTGAAAGCTCATGGTTGTGTTGTGACACACTTTTAATAAAGACAAATAAAGCCAGTATGTCTGCTTTAGAGCCAACACTGTAGCAGTTATGAGAGTGCAAAGCCAGGAGCCCAGAGTTCAAATCTGAACCCATGAACTCATTAGGCAACGCACCATCCCATCACTTCATCCACGACAAGGAGATGAAAGCAAAGAACTGCCTTACAAGGTTGTTGTAAGCAATACAGATAATTTAAATTGATTTTTTTTTGGGGGGGGAGATGATAGAGAAATGCAAGTGCTGAAGATCATTACACTCACATAACATGAAAAAGCTGAACTCCTATCTGGGCCTGAGAGGGAATATCTTTCTGACATGAGAGTATCCCAGAGAAAAACACATTAATTAAAAGGAACACACATAGCACCTACAGTTACAGTAATAAAAGGACAATAATACAACAACTGTGAGCAAAGGGGACCCCCTATAGGTAAAATAAATGTTAGGAGATAGCTAAAACACACACTACATAATTTCTGGTTGTATATACAGTATATAGCCTACCGATCTGTTTAAAGAGCTGTACGTCTCTCACACACTGCAATTTACAGTGTACAAATTCAATTATAAACATGACAATCAAATACACTTTAGTCTATTACCGCATCTTTCTAGTGTATGTGTGTGCAATTGGACACATTTAGAATCTGCAGCACATAAAAAACCCACAATGTGAAGTGCAAATGTTAGAACACAGACAATACCAAAGTTGCACACCAGTCTACAGGCAAAAGTTGCTGTTCCTGCACACAAAGCTGGACACATGGGTCTAAAAAAATGCAGCACATCACGCTAAGCATATGTTCATGAATGTGAGATTCTCTTACATGGAGTATTTGATGGATTATTATCACTCTCCCCACCACCACCACCCCAATACACACTGTTGCACCTTGACTTGACCCACAGCACCCATCAATCCACATATGCCAGGTCCGAGCAAAGGGACTGTGCATCCAATCTACACCACCTGGTGTACAACATTCGGTTATTTATTTCAAGCGGGGATTCCACCTACAATTCAAGGGTGGTTGGAAGATGTGTGCAAGGTTCCTGCGGGTTTGCACTACGGTTGTGTGCATGGGGTGCGCGCGTGCGTGTCGCGATCCCAGCAGCAGAAGTGTCGGAGTGTCCTTAAGAGATCTCGGCTGACTTACACAGAGCATATCCTGCGCATAATTCATACCGAAAGCAAGCCCCACCGCGTCCAATTGAGCATGTTATACTACCTAGTAAGTGAGCTCAGGATTGCAGCCTTATTGATTGTGACTTCCCGTTGTTCTCCTCCTGCAACATCAGACCCACGCGCGCACACACACAGACACACACGCACGGACGTGTCAAGTCCAGTTAGAGCGGAGTCGAGGTAGAGGAGAGGGAAAGGGACCATCGCATCTCCACCGCGCAAGCCAGCCAGCCAGCCAGCCAGCCAACCCTCCTCTTCCTCTTCTTTTTCTTCCTCCTCCTCCCCCTCGAGCCAAACTTACCTGCTTGCCCAGTGGAAGTTTCAGTTGCTGCTGCTGCTCCTGCAGCAGCGCCGCCTCCACCCCGTGCGGCTCCGGTGGCCAGCCATCGCGCCCGGCTGCCGACGCTGCTGCCCTCGTCGTGCCTCTCCCCGGCGCGGCAGCTACGCTGAAGGCGAATATAAATCCACATAGCCGAGGATGCAGCTGCTGCTGATTGCCCGCATCATCATCCCTCCTCCCCTTCCCAGTCCTCCTCGCAGGGGCGACTCAGCGCCAAAAGCAGAGAGAGGAGACCCCGGCTTGACCGCAAAGGCAGACAGGCTGCTTCGGAAACGCGAAGCTTCCCCAGCCGCGTCTGCTGCCTTGTCACTGCTCTCGATCTCTCGCCTTTGCACACCCAGCCGCTCTGCGCCGGGCAGACTGGCAGCAGAGAACCCGATCCCTTCAGAGCGGTTTGCCTCCTCGGCCGCTAATGAGCATGCCCGGGAGAGGAGGAAGGACATGCGCGCTGCCGATGCCGAAGCCTCTGCCTTCACCTGCTGCCAGACTCTTGTGCAGGTGCACTGGGAGGAAAGCAGAGAAAGAAGGCGGGAGGGAGGGATTTAGGGAAGTGGGCAGAGGAGCCCAATTCTAACCGGGAGGTGAAGGGGAGGCTTTCCCCAGAGACAATCCTTACTTCGGATGGGGAACAGAGCGCAAAATGGGAGAAAGGGGATTCGACGAGAAGCGGCGAAAAGGGAGGTGGAAGTGGGAATATTTTCCAGTCTCTCTCTGTCACACACACACTGCTCAGATCCGTCTTCACCGTCTCCTTGCTTCTCCCCAGAAAACACCCATATTCATGGGTTGCGAAAGACTGGGAGATGGGTGGATGGGGGCCACAGAATGCGCAAAGGGGGAGAAATGCCGCTAAGCTGGGAATCCGGGGAGAAAGAGGCAAGCGACGCTCCGCGGCGGCGGCGGGGGCTAGGGAGGAGAAGGGAGGAGAGGGAGGCGGGCGGTGTCAGCCAAGAGGGTGCAGCGAAACACACGCCGATTATTGGGGAGAAAAGCAACAGGTGAAGACTGCCGCCGGCAGACCCCGAGGATCCTTGAGAACGACCGCAAGAAGAGAAGGATGGGCGAGGAAATCTGAGCTTCGCATTCAATTGGCTTGGAGAGATGCGGCTGCCGTATCAGAGCCACAACCCGGACTATGCACCGGGTCCAGGCTGCTGAATCTGACTCTCCAGGTGCCCCTCATGCAGAAAAGCGACCTTCCCACTACCTCCTTACCCGATCCATTTAACTGGGGATTAGAACCTGACAGCTGCTCCCTGCAAAGATCAGCCATTGGAAATGGGGCGGGGGAAGAAGGAATAAATGGAGAGACCTATGGGTGGAGTGCAAGGCAACAGTGCCCTTGGCCCTTTTCCTACACGTGCAGAAATCTTTTGTGAGCAAACGAGCGGAAAGATGGGAAGCTGCCAAACTGTGGAGGCTGATCCGTTAGGGCAAATGGGGCACTGCCTGCCTCAGTCTGTTATCAGCCAATTCTCACCTGCCTGCTCTCTTACTTACAACAGGTTCAGAGGGTGGCCCTGGTCTTGTTTGGTAGTCTCTATTCTGGCCTTGTAGAACTTGTATGGGAACAAAACTAGAGTAAGTTGGCTCCAGCTGTCACTGGTTCTAACTCCACCTATAATTGGCCTTCTGCCTTGCACCCCATCAGCCAAGGGCACCAATCACCACTGCAGCCAAAGATCTAAGGATGAGTATACCAGGAGGAGTTCACATTAGGGTCCACCTGCAGCTGCTAGGAATCACATTTCTCTCGTTCCAGCCAACACAGTATGAGGAAAAGGTGGAAGTATGGAAGTAAACCTGGTTAGGCCTTTCACAATAAAATCTTATTTCACCTTCTCCTTTTATCATTTGTTGCTTTCCTTTTAGATTTCTTGAGCCTACATCATTGTTCTAATTGAACAATCATTTTATTTATAAAGAACATTATCATTAGGTCATTCATGGGGTTTTTTAGCAAATGAGTATACAAGGAGAGACATTCAATATCTGTCATTCCAAACATCCAAGTTTTTAGTGTTGCTTCCTTCCTTTGCCTTCCCACCCCTCATATCAGTTTTAACAAAAGTCTGGAAAATCTGGTTTCCCTAATATTATTTTTATTGTTGTTCTGCCCTCTATCTAGCATCTGCCAAAGAGGAAGGGATGCAACAACAGCTGAAATTATACTCATACTAGCAGCCTAAGAAAGAACAACAAAAATGAGCAGTTTTGAAATTAGTGGTTAAAATCAGTTTAGTTTTAAAAGATTCCATTCACCATCTTCGTTCAATATGTCCAGCTGTATCCAAACATAAATGAAAACCTGCTTCTTGATCTCAGGATCAACCATTCAAAATCTGGCTACATTATACTAAGGGATGTCCAAATGCACAATGCTCTTTTCAAAGTTTCACTCCACCATCTTGATTCAAAATGGCAACCAAGTATAATAACACAAAAGATGAAAATCTGCTTCTTTATCACTTTATCTTGCAAAATTTGGTTATGATACATGTGAGAGAAAAACGAATACATTTCCTTCTTTTCAACTTCTAGTTTATGCATGCTTTACTTTAAACCACATGAGGGCACTATTTGTCTAGCAATCTAGTCAGCACTTGTGTGTAGTCTTTGCTTTGTCTAAGTTAACTCCGCCCCTAAAAGCTGAACCATTTTAGTGTTCTCTCCCAGCTCCTCAGACAAGATACCTGCTATTCTCTCTTTCATCGCTACATAACCTGTAAATAGTTCCTGCATGAATAAAGCCTTTGAACTCCAAAAACATTAAGTGATTATTCCAAACTAATTCACCCAAGCGGTAAAGTGTGCCAGCAATCTATTCATGCATAGAGAACAGAGAATTTCCCAAAATATGTAGTAGATAATATAATAATACTTTAGCAGGTGGCACTGACTCCCAAACTTGTGTTTTACCTACATCTCCTCCTGATCCTATTCTTCCTAGTCCTCTGAAAAACTGAGCATTTTCCAAAAACCTAAGTGGAGGAAGTAATGGTTATGATAAAACATGTGGCCAGCACAATTTATTGTAGTTGCAAAATGCATGCATTTTGTTTTGTGTAGACTTATATGCTTGTCTCTAAAAACAAAAAGATAGGAGTGTTGTATAGTGTATGATGAAGCTGTTTTTGTTTTTCACAGAAGGAATCAGGCAGCAACATAAGAGTCCTCCCTCAACTGTTAGTCACTGCAGTGGTATAGTGCCGTTCTGCTACTTTCCCCAGCAACAGCATTGTTGTCATATGTTCTTACATTCCTGTGCCATCAGCTGGAGTGGTATTTGCCAGTGTTGTAGGTTTTGTGAGACTTGAGAAGAGATCTGGCCTGGCACATGATCCTTTTGCAAGGTAGGGTAAGCTCAGTGAACTTCTTAGTTGATCAGGGATACAAACCCTGGTCTCCCCAACCAAGGTACGACATGATAACCACTACCCCATCATTTGCCAGTTCATGCATTGGTCAAATCTCATTGGGAAATTATGGTCAAGAAAAAGAAAGTAAAACCACAGATTTAAGTTTGCATAGATTATTAATTATGAACTGTGTTCTAAGTTCCTATACATAGATACCTGAGAGAAAGTAGTGTTGGGTTCAAAAAGCGTTGCTTCTGAGTAGACATGTATAGTATAGGACTGCACAGTCAGGGATGCAACTGGGCTGAGGATTAAATCAGACTTGGGTATTCTCAGTGTCTGGAATGAAAAACATGGCTCAAGAGTGTCCCAAATTCCTGCCCACTGGCTTTGTCCCTTTGAACACAATGAGATCCACAGGGAATGAAGCCGAAAATAATCTGTATGGTTTTACTGCGAATTCTGTTTCTAGGTCCTAATAAATCTTGAGGGAATATTACAAACTAGCTTAGATAGATGGCATTATCTGCTGAGTCTGTGGATGGGATACAAATATGTTAAAATAAATAAATCTAAATATATACCAAGCGCTCCCTACTTGGTGTTGCTCGCCAACCCTACCATGCTGCCACCACTCTGTACCAACCTCTGCCACCCTTCATCTGCTCACAGCTCTTTCAAGCCCCTCATATCATCACAGTTCCTCTGAATCCCTCTATCCCTGGTTTATTCAAACTTCTGCTGTTGTTTAAAACCACAATTTCAAAACATGCCTTCTCTTTTGCTCCGCGAAACGGCTTTGATATTTTACAAATCCAAGACTGTGATGCGGCACTGCAAATTCTCCCAAGGGTGCTGCGTGACAACAGCCTTACATTTTTATGTATATAGGAAGATGTATGCACACACATGCACTCTAACAGCATAGAATGTGGGGGCTTTTTTTTTAAAAAAAAAGACTGATGTAACTAAAGAAACTATGGCTTATAGGGAGGGATAGGATGGGAAATTCCATTCAATTTGCATTTAAAGGCAAACCTAGTTAATATATGCTTTCAAAAACATACGCAATCTGAAATACAGCCATTCTTGGAAATTTGCACCTCCATGTTTTGCAGCACAGTTCTCCAGACAAGTAATGTGTACAAAAATGCACATAATAGGGTAAAGTATGTATTGCAATATGTATAGTGTGGCATAATGGTTAGAGTATTGGACTAGGAACTGGGAGACCAGGGTTTGAATCTGCACTCAGCCATGAAGCTCACTGAGTGACCTTGGGCTAGTCACCATCTCTTAGCCTAACCTACCTCACAGGGTTGTTGTGAGGATGAATTGGGGAAGAGAAGAACTGTGTACACCACCCTAAGATCCTTGGAGATATAGGTGGGATATGAATGTAATAAATAAATAGTGTACAAACAAATGTATATATTAGGGGAAATTGTTTTGCAAAAAATGTGTGCATTGTGGAACATGGCACACAAAAATGTGCATATTACGAGAAAAGCACACTAAAATGCTGGTGATTTTTAGAAGGACTTGAAAAATATATATAAATAAATGTAAAAAATGTGAATTCAAGAATAGAAAAAAATGTGCAACTGAGAGAAACTAAAATTGACAGATTTTCCTCTACCTATATGCCTCTCTCTCTCTCTCTCTCTCTCTCTCTCTCTCTCTCTCTCTCTCTGTGTGTGTGTGTGTGTGTGTGTGTGAGAGAGAGAGAGAGAGAGAAATGTCAGACTTTAAACATTTATACCCTGTCTTTTGACCTACAAGGCCTTCAAGACAGTTTATAATCCAAAGCAACAGCAAAATCCATATTAAAACAGTTTGAAGTTAATTAGCCGAAAATACACACAACACAATAAAGAAACTAGCAGCAACATTAACATTGCTTATTTGTAGTGCAGGTATTTTGTTGTATTTTACGTAACCTTGAGTGATGAAGGATGGGACAGAAATAAATAAATAAATCATTGCAACCCTACAAATTCATACTCAGAAGGTGCAGCCAATCAACATCTGGTGGGCATTCGCTTCACCCATCCTTGATCTAGAGGATGTCAACTTTCAGGCATTTTTTTAAAAAAAAACTTTCACGTTTCACAATTCATGTTGACAATTATGTGTGACCAGCTGCATTCATGTTGTCTTACTGAACTCAGTAGAGCTTACTTCTAAGTAAGGTAAAGGTAAAGGACCCCTGGATGGTTAAGTCCAGTCAAAGGTGACTATGGGGTTGCGGTGCTCATCTCACTTTCAGGCCAAGGCAGCCGGTGTTTGTCCACAGACAGCATCTGGGTCATGTGGCCAGCATGACTAAACCACTTCTGGTGCACTGGAACTGAAATGACAGAAACCAGAATGCACAGAAATGCCATTTACCTTCCTGCCACAGCGGTACCTATTTATCTACTTGCCTGGGCATGATTTTGAACTGCTAGGTTGGCAGGAGCTGGGACAGAGCAACAGGAACTCACTCCATCCAACCTTCTGATCGGGAAGCCCAAGAGGCTCCATGGTTTAGACCACAGCGCCACCTGCCTGCCCTCTTATATCCATTCCACTCCTGGTTGACAGCTTCCTCCTCCTCTTTCATCTCAGTATTGCCCCTCAGTCAACAGCAAGAAGAGTGGGAGCAAAACTAGAATTAGTTGGCTCTGCTTGCCATTGGCTTTACTGTTGGCCTCTCTACCTTCCTAATGGACACCAGCCACCACTATGTATGTTGTTGTTTAGTCATGTCCGACTCTTCGTGACCCCATGGACCAGAGCATGCCAAGCACTCCTGTCTTCCACTGCCTCCTGCAGTTTGGTCAAACTCATGTTGGTAGCTTTGAGAACACTGTCCAACCATCCCGTCCTCTGTCGTCCCCTTCTCCTTGTGCCCTCCATCTTCCCCAACATCAGGGTCTTTTCCAGGGAGTCTTCTCTATGTATAGGATCACACAAACAATAACAGTGGAGTGTATTTCTCTGCTAGGAAGTGAAAAAGCATTTCAAATCTAGAACACTCGATCAGCAAAGAACCTTTTGCTCTCTGCAGTGCTTAAACATTCTCTGTGGTTTTGCTATGTCAAACAATGCCTCTCAGTGGCATTAGCTTCTAGGAAACAGAACATTAAATAGAATCTGTTCTACAGAATAACACAGAGAGAAAACTCTTTCCTTTATAACCAGCTTTTTTGCGCCCTTGGCATCGTTTAGATTTGAGGACTACAGAAAAGTCCCATTTTCATATTGCCACCCTCCAGACCACACCTGGAGGAGGCACACAAAGAAGGGTCTCAGGTGATGAACGCAATGTCCAGGACAATTTATATGAGGAAAGGCAAGTTATAGCAGGTGGTTAAATACCTGTACTCTGTCAAGTCTTGGGGCAGTCAAGGCCACAAAATTCCTCATCTGTAGGAAAGCACATCTCCCTATTTCAGTTCATCTGAGGCAATTAGCAGGTCATTAGTGAGAATGCAGAAAATGTCTCCCTTCTGCCTGTCCTGTCTCCCAACATATTGAATACGACTAAAGATGGACAAGTCTGCCAATTTTGGTTTCCTTCAGTTTCTCATTTTTCCATTTCTAAGTTCAGTTCCCCACATTTCCTCATCAATCATCTTTTTTTAACTCATTGTGAAAATTCACCAGCATTTTAGTATGAACTTCTAATACAACACATTTTTGTGTGCACTTCTCAAAAATATATACATTTTAGGAAAGAAGTTTCTCCTAATATATAATGCTCACGTGTGCTATTTTCACTAATAGATGCATTTTATGCACACTTTACCCTAATATATACATTTTTGTACACATTACTTGACTGGAGAAAGGCACTGCAAAATTCAGAGCTGTACAAATTTTGAAGGATGGCTATGTTTTCGGTTTGCATACTGTTTCAAAAGATATGAATTGGGGAAGTTTGCATTAAAACACAAATGGAATCAAATCTCTCCTCCATCCTTACTAAGGGTATGTCTTTTTGTTGGACCCCCTTCTCTCAAATCAATATGCCTGACCACTGAGGCAGTCATCTGAGGCCTTTCCCTGGGTGCCCCTGCTGTCTGAAATGGGATGAGAGATGAATGGGGACAGAGAGAACTTGTTCTGTGGTGACTCTTCACCCTGGGAATGCCCTCCCACAAAGGCCTTGCCTAAAGATCACAGGGTCTGTGTAGCATATCCCACCAGTGTGATGATTTGTGCCACAGGACTTGCCCCACTCTCCCTCCACACATTATCTAATTCTGTTCCAGAGGTTCTTCCAACCTTCCAGTAGCAGATCTGGGGAGGGCACAGGGTGAAGAGAAGGGAAAGTCCCATTGTGCGAAGTGGAAATCCTCATGCCGATAGGATGTGTTAGTTGGATACCAACCTTCATTCCTATAACTTAGGTGCCAGGGAAAAGCATTTCTGATTCCGAGGCCTGTTTTATTATTAAAAAAGGTCTAATGTAGGTGTTCTTTGTTTAACTTAAAGCACTTTCACCATCTATTTAAATCGGCTGTCCCCGTTTTACATTGTTATTTTCATTTCTTGCATTAGTTTGCATGCTTTATCAATTTTAATAATGGTGGTATCCAGTGCTAGTCATGCTCATGAGTAGATCCATTGATTTCAGCTGGTCTACTTTGCATATGAGTTCAGGCAACTTATTTTTTGAGAATTCTTCCAGATTTCCTTGCACAAAGCTTACATGTTACCAGTTTTAATTGAGCATTCATTTTTTATGGGACGGTTATATGGCAACAAACCTTCGTCCTTATTTGGTTGTAGCATGTTTACACACCTTCCAATTAAACATTTGTTTACTCCACACATTTCAATGCATTTCTTAATTTCATTCCTAACTGCAAGAAGTCAGTTTATTTATTTATTTAAAACGGATTTGCTTTGCTAGGGTGAGAGGGCACTCAGATCCACTCTAATTGTGCTAACCTTAATTTCCAAGTATGTGTTTGAACCCGTCCCACAAAATACTGACAGTCAGGATGTGCCTTCTGAGTAACACTGGATATCAGCCCCTTATTTTAAATTGGACCTTTTGTTTCGTACTGCTGTATTAGCTGTCCTGGGTATATTAATTTGTTGAAGCTGTGGTACATAAATGATTTGCCTGAAAGGAAATAAGTAAAGAACAGCACAGAGATATGTATGAAATTGCTTATACTAAGTTAATCCACTTGGCCAAGTGGATTCCATTCTGAATACCAGCACATCTCTCGTCTAAATAATAATAATAATAATAATAATAATAATAATAATAATAATAAAATCATCTCCAACTCTGGGAATTGTATAGCTGGGTATTGTCAGGGATGGAACCTATGACCCTCTGCATGCAAGGCATGTACTCTCTCGCTGCACTGAGCTATAGCTCCTCTTCTCAAAGCAATAAATAGAAGTAGGCAGAGGAACATATCACATTTGCCCTCAGCCATCAAAGAGGTCACAGCTAAAAAAAAAAAAAAAAAAGTGAAGAGAGCACGCAGTCACTGAATGCTCAAGCCCTGCAAGTTGTGATATGGTACTTCTGATCATCTTGTACAGGGAATGTCTCAATAGGAGTTTGCAACTTGTTCAGTTTTAATTCAACACCAAAGCCCTTTTCTGAGCCATTTCAGTCACCACCCTTCAGTTCTAGGGAAGAAGGAATCTTAAAGGTACATTCACTGGAAACAATTTGACAAGGCACTTTTCATTTTCCTGGGGACAGGTTAACTGCAGAGGCAATATTTGGGTAGTGTGACCGGTTTGGAGGCACCAGGCAGCATGCTGCAGGGGGCAGCACAACAATGCTGTAGAACAGAACATGAGAGGCGGGAGGCACCAAATTTTAGTGTCACACAAGGCTCCATATAAATCTGAGGGCTCAAAGTCCAGCACTGATAACTGTCTTGGCACCAGCGTCCCTGGGTCCTGGAACACAAGGAGAAGGAAGACTTGGACTACACAGGATGTCCTTCTCTTGTTTGCCTTCCCTTCTAGTTAGCTGCCATCAGGTGAAAGGTTTTATTTTCTGCCTTTCACCAAACAGCCTTAAACTTCCATTAGGTTCTCTCTAGATGATTAAAGGTGGTGTGGAAATTGGCTTAGACATGGTATGGTTTTAATTAATATTGTTTTGTGAATTAAGATTAGAGGTTTACTAAAAGGCTTTAAAAGATTGTTCCTTTAGTTACATGCACAAAAAGCAATTGCTCATAGAGCAGAAGTATGGAAAAGCAACCTGGTTTAACTGCAGACAGCTTTTCCTAACTAGACAACCCCTAAGATACAGAGATATGTTAGATTTGCAACCCTCCTTTCGTCATTCTCCAGATGAGCATATCATAATTTCCTGAGATCCATCCTGATCTGCCTTTCTTTCATCTGGTTCTCTATCTGCACCTTTCTCAATCCTTTTTCTTTCTCCCACTTTGACCCACAAAGCAGCAGGGTTTAACAAGTTAACTCCATGATCTCCAGCCAAACCACATTCAGAATTCTGATTCTTTTAAAAAATAACAGTCCACTTCTTTCATAACAATGCTACATGTTTCTGGTTTGGGAGCTCAGGTTTGGTATTGGGGGCCCTGACCAAGATCCCCTGTAGTCTCCACCCCTGGCCTTCTGGATTAAGCTGGATCCTCCCTGTCCTTTGCTTAGAGATAATGGCACCAAGTTTCACACAGGACAAAAGCTACCTATTGCTTTGAGTCATGATTGCTCTATGCTGTCTCTGGAATCAAAGGCACCATGGTTCTGCATTACCAGCTGGCATGGAAGAACAGATAGGTTCTGGTAGGACAACAGGTCGTGGTAGAATAATAGATGTATACCATTTTACAGATCTATAGTCCCAGTGGTTTTATGCAACTGCAGACCAGAGCAGGGCAGTTTGGGCAGCAGGAGTTGAACTCTGCTTCCTTTCAGAAGTGGGAAAGCCGCCTGCTGAGAGTTGAGATGTTTCCATGGCCCCAGTAAGGAGGGTGGTGAGTGGCAGCATGGCAAAGGTGTGGGGGCCCTTTTGATATGATGGGAGCCTCACTCAGTGCTTGACCTGGACAACCACGTGTGTGTCTGAGAGAGGGATGGGTGGGTGCTAATCCTCACTTAAATTGATCTCAATTTGCTGCTTTGAAGGAATTGGGGGGGGGGGATGTAACAGAATCCAGTTATGGATTTTCTGTGTCACGCAGTGGAGATTCTTGTCAGTTGAGGGAATGAAGGTACCTAAGATCCAGGTAGCATAATGATTCTATAAAAAAAAAAATTAAGGAAAATCCTAGAAACAAAGAAGAGAGAACATCTACAAGGCACAGAGTGTAGCTTGAACATGCAACAGATAGCCCAAACCAAAGCATTTTAGGATGCTGAACACATCTAGGTTATTATGAGGAGCAAGGGTGTTCAAACAGGCTCACAGACATGAAAGTAGCAGCAGTGTCTTGATCTTACTCGTCCCCAGCTTAGCTTGGGGGCAAGGGGAGGTGGTGGAGGTTAGTTTTTTTGTTTTGATTGATTGAATCAAAGGCTTAGAAAGAATATTGAGGTTTTCCAGTGAACATTTCTCTGTAGCCTCCCTGGCTGCCCAGATCTCCTGATCTGAAACAAAGCACAGTGGGAGGAGTTACCTCATGATGTCTTTGTCTATGATTTCATTGAAGCAGGGTCCCTAGGAAGGCTGCAAACTAACTGTTAAGCCATTCTGTGAATTGTAGCCCTGTGAGGTGAATCGTGGGGTGGGGGAGGTCACCTAACAATTATCAGCATGGTAGTGAATATGACTCTTAGGTCAGAAATGATCCCAGACCCGAACACTGACAAATCTGCTTCTTTTGTACACTGCTTTGAGGTTTTGTTCTTTTACAGTCAAGTGGTGTATACATTTTATTAAATAAGTAAGTAAGTAAATATGTACGTACGAAAGTAAGTAAGTAAATGAATGAATACCAAGTCCCTCCCTTCAAGAACAAATCAAAATAAAATATACCACTTATCCTAAACATAGCTGTCAACTTACAGATTTGAAAATAAGGGACCAGCAGCCTCGAAAATAAGGGATCAGCAGCCAAAATTAGGGATTTTAGTCAACCAGCTGAAATATGAAGAAGAAGAAGAAGAAGAAGAAGAAGAAGAAGAAGAGGAGGAGGAGTTTGGATTTGATATCCCGCTTTATCACTACCTGAAGGAGTCTCAAAGCGGCTCACAATCTCCTTTCCCTTTCTCCCCCACAACAAACACTCTGTGAGGTGAGTGGGGCTGAGAGACTTCAAATAAGTGTGACTGGCCCAAGGTCACCCATCAGCTGCATGTGGAGAAGTGGAGATGCGAACCCGGTTCCTCACATTACGAGACTAGCACTCTTAATCACTACATCACACTGGCTCTCAGTGTGGGTCTCAATATGAAGTTAAAAGGGACCAGATAATTTTGGAGAGCAGCGCCGGTTTTTAGCCCTTTGTTTTCAGAGGTGGCTGCTCAAGACTCCAGTTGATGAAAACACTTTTCACGCAAAACAAAGTCCAATCTACGAATTTGCTGCTGCAGTTCTGTATCTTTTCTCTCGTGCTCCATCTGCAGCTCTCAGTTCCATCAGGTGGGGCAGGAAGAAGGGGGGGGGGAATAGCGCCCGAAGTAAACCTGCAGTTCAGACCATCTATGCTAGTCTACCACTACAAATCTATTGGAGAAGCACTTGCGGTCCTTCCCCCGCTTTCCCCCTCTATGGTTAGCCCTTGGAACACCTGCCCGCGCCTCCGCCTCCTCTCTCTGAACTGCTTTCTCTATGGTTGCCCTCACTCTCAAGGCTCCTCAGCAATTCACAGGCCGTGCCAGGCTGCCCATCTCATCTGGGTTCTAGTGGGAGCAGCGGCGCCGGGCAGAGGGGAGGCCCCAGGCAGAGACACTCAGTTTGGCGGCTGCGAGGAGGATGGCGGAGGAAGGGCCCGAGGCTCCCGCCAGTCCCAGCAGGGAGGGGCTCCCGGGGGCCGAGGCTGGTGAGAGGAGGCTGGAGGGGGGGCAGGCCAGACAGCCAAGCAACACAGTTGGAGCCTCCCTCCTCCCTGGCCAGCAGGGAGGGAGAGGAGCTGCTTCCTTTGAAACCTGGAAAATTTAAGGGACATCATCAATAAGGGACAGCAGCGGGACATGGCGCTGGGATAAGGGAGTTTCCCGCCAAATAAGGGACGGTTGACAGCTATGACCCTAATTTTCCTCATAGTCTTTACAACCCCAAAGTATTTGCACTCCCCTTTTCTTATCAATCAAATATTAGGAGTGGTGACAACAGCAAGTAAGGAGAGAACTGGTGGAAGAGTTCCCCTTCCCCTTCATCCATATATACAGGGCACCTAATCCAGTATCCTATTAGCACATTGGCCAACCAGGAAACTTGCAAACAGCATTTGAGTACAAGAACACTTTCTCCTCCTATGCTTTTCAGCAACTGGCACTCAGAAGCATTATTGCCTCTAGCTGTGAAGGCAGAGCATAGCCATCACGGCTAGTAGCCATCAACAGCTCTTTCCTCCTCTAATCAATCTTCTTTTAAAGCCATCTAGACTGGTGGACATCATTGCCTCCTTTGGGAGTGAATTCCATAGTTTAACTGTGTGCTGCATTACGATACGATACAATAATCTTTATTGTCATTGTCCCATACAGAACAACGAAATTGAAAAAATCTACATAAGACATTCAAAACCCAACAAGCCTGCTATCCCAGCTATCCCAACCTGGTTAGCCCCCTAAAAACTCTGATACCCCATAATTAAATACAATATACTCCCATAGAGACTACCTTACCCTGTGTTTAAAACCAAAATCGCATTTGAATAGAAACTGTTTCTCAGGCGGCTAGTCCTAGTCTTTATAACCCTGTACCTTCTTCCAGAAGGCAGAAGCTGAAAGAGATCATTTCCGGGGTGTGCACTATCCTGCACTATCTCTGTAGCTTTCTTATGGTACCTTGAAACATTAAGACAAGAACATACTCATTGTGCTGATTAGGCCCAGGAAGTCCTAAATGGCTTGGCTGCCAAAGAGACAACTTTCTTCTTTACTATCTTGCCCACACCCTAAGATCTGGTGGACAAGACTTTTCTATGTCCCAACACAGGCTGATACAAGATTGGTTGCAGTATATGACAGGGCCTTTTCTGTGGCTGCTCTCTAGTTGCAGAAATCTCTTGCGTTAGAAAATAAGCTTTGTTTAAGGTCATTTTTTTGGCAGCCAGTATCAGAAGCGGGCACCATATCAGCTACCCTTGTTGTAGAGGATGCACACAAGGTAAAGCATTGGCATTTGAGTATTGCATAAACCCTCCTTGGCAGAGCTGCTAGTGCAAGTTACATAGCAATTAAACATTTTTTTGGGGGGGGGAGAGCAAGAGAAAGAAACTGTATAAGAAAGTTAATAAATAAATAGGAGCAATACTAATGCCACACTTTCAAGGGCTATTCCTCATTCAATTTTGGAACGCTGTATTCCAAAGATAAATTTTAAAAATTTGATGGTTGGACTAATTGTATACCCAGAAATGTATAATTCAGTCTCCTCAGCATCAAGACGCCCTTGTGGTTTGGGTAAAAACTCATAAGGGAAGTGTTCTTTTGCAATCTATTGCTCTTTTCTGCAATATTTATGAGCACACCAATATTTAATTCATTATTTATAGGTTTCTGACATATATCTAATTTGTTTTTACACACACACACACACACACACACACACAAACACACACACACACACACACACACACACACACACACACACACAAACTATATATATATAGATATATATCCACAGCACTTTGTATACAAGCAATTACTGTAGGATGCATAACACCACCTTAAACTGTAAGAGCCTCTGGGGAAATGAATTAAGTGCACCAAACATAGAAGATGAAATCCTGCTGGGGTGCTGCATTTCCTTTATGTGGTTGGGTAGTGAGGACTTAATTAATTTTATAATTGTCTCTGGCAGCCTAATCCTCAATATGCTCACTCAAAAAATAGAAGGGAAGTGTGTTGCTGTGGACTCTACTTTTCTGTACTTGCTACATTCCCCCAGAGATAGTCGCAGGTTGACATAGTTTCAGCAGGATGGATAAGGGAGAAGACTTATTCATACAGGGCATTACTGATTTATGGAACCTGCTACTACAGGACATTATTGACACATTTCTGTAGAATAGATTTACTAGCTATTGGCCATGACCAGCAGGACTGCAGCGTGCCAGCCAGCCAGCTATGTCCCTTTCCAAGGTACTCCATTGCATATGCTGTCCCTTGCTTCCACACACTCCAACCTTTAACCAGCATCCTGTGCCCACTGAGAATACCCAGTTCTTACTAGGCTGTTTAAGTGTTTCCCACTCTTAGGGCTTTTCCCCTTAAGTGTGTTGCTGCTGCTGTTGTTGTTGCTGCTGTTGTTGTTACTTCTGCACACTTTGCAGTTCATCCAAGCTAGCCTGGTAGCTTCTGCTTGTGCCTGGATGGTGACCCCAATGCAGCACAGCATGCATTTGCTAGATCAAGAATTGTGGGTATTAAGCAGACACAAATCCAATGATAGATTGTAATGTGCATTTGAAAGTATGTTCCATATGTCCACCGCATTGCTTGCCATCAGGCATGCATTTGAAGATCTGCACGAATGCACAGTATACTGCAACTAGTCACACTTAAATAATTTTGTTTTAAAGAAGCAGAGCGAAACATGGATCAGGAATCCAGCGCCCCACGCCCCACATATATCCTCCTGTCTTTTCCAGGCCTGCCTGGTCATTTTCTGCATTAGCATAATAATGCTATGATATTTCTCTACCTGGGCCTTTAACTGAACCTCTGAAACATCCTTCTTCAACCTGGTGAAGAAGGCTGCTACTATTGCTAGCACAAGATTACTTTATTTCTAAATAAATATTTATTTCATAAAGTTTACACACCTATTTGATAAAACAAAACAAAACAAAACAAACACCTCAAAGCCAGGGTGATCCACACAGAGCCTGCATCAGAAGTGTCCTTAATGAAGACACCAATTAATGCTCACAGAGAAACATTTCACCACTTGGAAAAAAATCCCAATCCCAAATGTTACCTTTGACACACACAAAGAGAGTTTAAATGTCCTCTACACAAAATATCCACAAGACAATTCTGATTAAAATAAAATTCTATAATCCGCAATCAGCTGATGTTTTCCAAATTACCGTAGTACTGTATTTAAAATTATTTGCAAAAAGTCTTGCTTCTGAAAAGGACACACATTATTCTATTTCTTGTTAGAGGCTAAATGCATGTAATAACTATCCTCTTTCTATTGTTAGAGGATTGAAAGGGATACAGCTAATGAGTTGCTGAACCTTGTTGTTGAAATTAAGCTTTATTCACTGCCATTCTCCAGTGTTTCTGTGTGTTTTTATTTATTTATTTACAGGAAAAAAGCAGGAAAAGAGGATTTTTCCCCTCAATGGGAAAAGCAAGAAATATATAGTTAACTAAGCTTGTCACGCAACACAGAAAAACATTATAGGCTTGTTCACATGTTACAGTAAACACAGGAAAGTTGCCTTCTTCTGAGTTGGACCATTGGTCCAGCTCGCTCAGTACTGTCTGCAATAACTGGCAGTAGGCATCCATGTTTTATATGGAGTCTCTCCCAGCTGAAGATGTAAGAGATTGAACATGTGACCTTCTGAATGCAAAGCAGATGCTATACTACTGAGCTAACCTACAGACCTTTCCTAAAGTGCAAGCCACCTCTTCATGTGTTTATGTGAAAGGGTTTACACTTATTGATTTGTATTGCTCAGCTATCGTGCACATAAATTATGCCTTGTTGAACACATAAGATTTGGAAGGGACCCCAAGGATAATCTAGTCAACATGTGAATAACTTTATGACAGTATAGCTCAGTTATTTCTGTACACAGATTGTACACCTATTGAATGTAGTAAGTGAACATCACTTATATTGCACACATTTCACACAAATCTGGGTGTACTAGCAAGGATGCATGCATCCAGTCATAGTTCTCTGGTAAGGGTACCTCAATACCTTTTTTTGAGTGCAGTGGTAGCTTGGTTTAAGAACAGCTTAGTTTACAGACAACTTGGATTAAGAATGCTGCAAACCCGGAAGTAGGTGTTTTGGTTTGTGAACTTTGCCTTGGAATAAGAACATGTTTCGCTTCCTGTTGAGTGTGTTCCATTTGTAAATTGAGTCCTCTGCTGCTATGGGGAAGCATGCCTTGGTTTAAGAATGATTTGATTTAAGAACAGACTTCCGGAACGGATTAAGTTCGTAAACCAAAGTACCACTGTACTCTGATTATTCACATGCAAACAATCATAGAAGAAGAAAAGGTGGCTGGTGTCCATTGGGACCAATGGGCTGAAAGGCAAGAGGCCAGCGAGTCAGAGGTAACGACAGGCACAACCACAGACACTGACAGGCAGAGCTGCTCCTCCTCCTCCTGCTCCTCCTTGCTGAGTTCTACAAAGGCACGATGGAGGCTGTGGTGCAGGAAGCTTACAGCCAGCGCGACCCAATTGACTGGATGCAAGTAAGAAGGCAGGCAGATGGGGGCTGGCTGAAAGCAGAGAGAAGCTGATGGGGCAGTTCCCCATTCACCACAGTGGACCAGCCTCCAGTGCACAGAAGAGAGAGCTGCCAAGCACCACCATCTCTGGTGCTCCACCAGGTCTCTGTCAGTTGGATGGTGAACTCCACCAGGTCTCTGTCAGTTGGATGGTGAAGGTATGAAGTGGGCAACTAAGTGTATTCTTCAGAAAGTTGAGGCAGTGAATATTCACTGAGGGTGTTGAGGCAGGGCCAGTGCACATGCCTTCATGTGTTCCTTGAGTGTCCAAGTAAGTCTATGGAAGGGATGGGGGGGGGAGCAAAGATGACCCTCCTTGTCTCTCTATTTCCCAGGACCTCCCCAGGGCAGACCACCTCCTGGCTGTACTATGCACATTCCTTGTGTGTTTATGCTTGGCTGAAATGTGTCGTTGATTCTGATGCCTCTTGCTCCCCAGGATGGAGGATAGAGAGGGTGTGAAGAATCTAGTCTACAGTACAAAGGTAAATTTTTCTTGTTTCTTCTACCCAGTTTTGCCTCTGGCACTGCCCAACACTGGCATGGGCCCCCCTCCCCCTTGTTGTCAATACAGGAATGTGGCCTTCAGGCTGAAAATGTTTTCTCACAGCTGTAATTAAAAACTAAAGTTTGGAAAAAAATCACTTTGAAAACAGGAAGCAAAGGTGGCTTTGCAGTGCTTTAGTAAACTAAAGAACTGGCAAATCTTCCAGTTTATCCTGCCTCCCACCTCCACCATGAACAATATCTAATGCTCATTTTACATTTCTGTAAACATCTCAGCATCAGAAGCTATAAGCAGAGTGTCCTAAAATGTTTGACTATAGTTTTGTTGTGTTGACCCATAGCACATTGTAGATGAAATAAAATGTGTGCACATTTTAAAATACTATCTGTTTCTGTTTATATTGACTCTGCATGATTTAGATTAGAGACATTAAAAACAAATAAATGTTCCATTATTGCGTGGGGGGGGGGTTTTGAGTTATTTTATACTTCCCCCTCTTTCAACGTATTTCAAAATCTTTCCCTCTGTACATCATCAATTGTTTTTCCTTTTGCCACAAAGTCTTTCATCTTCTGAGAAAAGTGGCAGCCACAATTTTTAATGAGACTCAAAGATTTGGCATTGAATCACTCAAAAGATTTTAAAAAATTAACTAGATTGAAGTCAGTGGCAAAATTTCCTTTGGAGTTACTAGACAATTGTTTAAAAGGGGTATTGGCGACTGACATTCTGGAGATGTTTTAAAAATCATTAGCAGGAAATGGTGTTGATAAGGGTCATTTGTTTGCTTCTTAATAATTAACATAAGCATCCAAATCCCCTTTGTGCTCAGTGGCGAATTAAGCAGAGGCATCCCTGCCTCCAACCCCATTGGTCTCCAACCCTGTGGCATGGAGCTTGGCCATCCGAATGTAGGGAAGGAGGAATTATCACTGATGGGTAGTAGCCAGTGAAAAACCCTAAAAAGAGGCATTCCAGGGAAAGAGAGGGAGCCGACCTGACCTGTGATCTGTTGTCATGTGGGAGCATTGGACTTCGTTTGGGTCCAATCGCCATGCAGGTTCCAGGCTGGTGCAGCAACCTGCCAGTCCGTTTTGTGGATATGACATTGGTCTCATCACTCTGTTAAGCCCCACCAAACAGTGGCTTGGTTTAGGATTTTAATCTGCGTGAATTTGTAGCTTGTTTTGACATCTTTTCTACAAAGCAGAGCCTTGTTCATAGATTCTCCTCCACATTTTGGTCTAAACACATGGATGGAGTGGGATCCGTACTATCTGGCCTCTGCCGCAATGTCACATGAACCACCAGTCCTGCCTGCCCAGATTCAACCCTTGAATTTGCCAGCAACCCAGACACGGAGTCGGAGGATACAGAAGCACCAGCTAAGAAGACAGATCAAATGGAGCCAAATGCTGGAGAATAGGATACTACATGAGGCTGGAACCTCCTGGACCACAATGGCCTGTAAGTAAGGCCAAAGCTCAGACCCTTAATGGGACCTTCCCTTGAACCTGGGAAACCAGATGCCTCCAACCACATGCCCCTGGTACAATTGCACAAGCAGTAGCACCCAGCAGGACGACAGAGGCAGGGTGCCGCTGCTCTTCCAGCTTCCAATATACAGTCTGTTGTTGGTGCTTACCAGACACCAGAGGTACAGGGCCCAGGGTGAGGTGGAGGGAGCTCAGCATTATACAGTATGGCATGGTGGAGCTAATCTGCTGCTCTTGCCATTGTGTGCCTACACAGCACTGAGCTCCCCATGCCTTGCCCTTCCCTGATCTTTCCAGAAAGCACCAATAACACGCTGTGTTTGGAAGGTGAGAGAGCTGTGGTGCCCTTCCTCCGCCACTCCACGGACCGCTACTGGGCACAGGGAATGCACCAGAAGGGATGTTATGGAATGGATGAGTGCTTGACTCATGGGTTGGCCCTTTATGGCTTTGAATATCTCTGCAGTGGGTGGAGCCTAGACAAGTAGTATGGAGTCAGAAGCTTAAGAGGCATCACTTTTCTACCATCTTTTGCTGGAGCAAGTTGCTCACTCAGAGCTATCTTTACCACAACCCCTGATCAGCTTCTTGCCATGCTGCTTTCTTTAGGGGATCTAGTGTCAGAGCAGCCTGCAACACTGCCCCAGATATTTGCCACGCTCAGCAAATATGTCTGAAAAGGAGAGACTTTGTGTACAGGCCCCTATGAGCTGGGAGTCATGTTAGGTTCCTGATTGCATGGAAGCCTATAAACATACAGTTGTGAGTACAAGGCCTCTCTGTGTCAGACATCCATGCTGAATGTACAGGTGTTGGCTGGGACAGGAGTCACAGTACACCACTTGTGGGTGGTGCTCATTGGGACTGGTTAGGTGGAAGGCAGGTAGGCAAACAGTAGGCTGAGCCAGAGTTAATGACAGGCATTGTCAGCTAATTTTATTTTCCTACTGCCGAGTCCTACAAGAGCAACACTCAGACCTAGGGGGAGGAAGTTGAAAGCCTGTGCACCCGCTCCCCTGGACTGGTTGAGTGTAAGAAAGCAAGCAGATGGGGGCTGGTTGAGGAGGGCAGACTTAAGGTTGGTGGTGCAGTGTCCCATTCATCCTAATGGACCAACCTCTACTGCAGTCCACCATGCATTTAGCCAGCCTATGTGTGAAAGGGATTCTGGGAACCTGACTCCAATTTGCTTAGTACATAGGCAGGTAGGAGACCGAGGGTGGGGTGGGGAGTGTAAAATTACGTGTCTTGCAACTTAAAAAAACACAAAAAACCCTACAAACTCTGTTGCCTTCAGGGAAAATACAAGGACATATTGGCAAGCAATTGGCATATGAATTGCTACTCTGCAGTGTGCCTTTGTCAGTGAAGTGCAAATGCATGCAATGGGGAAATGGGCAAAGCACTTTGATAAGTGACAAGCACACTTAGTTTGTGAATTAGGGCCTTTGTTCAGTTACTTGATTCTTGTTTGTTCCTTTATTGTGATTCTTGATTTTTGGAGAGTTTTCTTCTTTGAGGAGCATGTGTTTTCCAGTGGACAACTTTATTGTTCTGCCTGGGGTATTGTGTTTCTTCTTATTCAAGACCTTCATCAGTGGTGGGGGAGAGGGAGAAGTAATCAGGGATGTAATGGTGTTTCATCAAGATACTTGGTTTGCAAGAGAGAGGTTTTCCTTTCCCTCTCAATCGCTTGTCTCTTTCGTTCTTTGTTCTTTCCTCTTATTCCTTTCTTTGGTTTTGAGACAGTGCAGAAAACTGTTATTGGATGCAACCCTACTTCCTGCTTGTAGCCTATAAAATTTTAGTAGACTAGTAACGTTGTAGAAATTTTTTTATATGTAATGAAACAGAATGTATATTTTTATTATGCTTATCTTAACGTTCACACAAAAATTCTTAAACAACTCAAATGTGAAACTGTTGCTCTTTCAAATAAAAATGCATAGGCTTTGAACACCTGCACCCGTCTTCTAATCAGAGAACAGGAAGGAAGTCAATGTAAAAATAAGTTTTTTAAAAGGGACCCAGAGGGGGAAATTCAGGAAATTTCAGATCTGCCAGCCTAACTGCCACCTCAGGTATATTGGAAAGCTTTATTGAGATCAGAATAATTAAATATAAAGACTGCCTGTGGGGGACTCCTCCACCATCACCATACCTTCTGCAATGCAGAGGCAACTCTTGCTTCATTAACCTTTGAAAATTCTTTGGAAGTGCCAACCAACATTTAGATAAGGGCAATCCAATACATATAATAGGCTTCAAAAATTCAAAAAAGTTTTTTGGTTTTTTTTTTTACAAAATCCCTTTCCAAAGGATGAACAGGGAACTAGTGAAGGTAACAAAAAAGAAAAAGAAAACAAAAACCTAAATTATCCAGGACAATGACATCTCAGAGTATGAAATGTGCCAAGAAAATCTCTGAAAATATCATTAAGATTTTGCAAGGAAGATGGTTTCAGGTTTCTCTCCCCCCACCCATGGGCAGGGGGCTTTTAAAAGCTTCTTTAGCAATGGATCACATGAATTTCAGTAACAGTAAGTGTAAAGCTCATCCCAGCTTGACAAGGATTGAACCTGAGATTTTCTGCTGGTAAAGTAGATGCTCTGCTACTGAGCAACAGTCACTCCTTTTCTTTTATTATTAGGAAGCTGCCTCATACTGTGTCAAACCATTGGTCCATCAAGCTTAGCTTTGCCTACACTGATTCACTGTGCTCTCCCAGGTGTCAGATGGGATATTCCCAGCCCTACCAGTAGATACCGGGGATTGAATTGAGAACTTTCCGCCTGCAAGACATATCGTCTACCATTGAGCTACAGCTCCTCCCTGAAGGTATGTAAGTTGGCTGTGAAAGAGATCTCAGGTTTGTGGTGATCAGCCAGAGCTTGCCCAAGACATTTTGCTGCCTGAGTAAGATGATGCCAGCCCACCTCAATTCCACATACAGAAGCCGACCAGAGTGGCAGCATATAGTTCAAAAACCTTGTTACAGTTCCCTGCTCCTTTGCCCTTAGGAAGTTGCTTCACTGTGCCTAATATTTTTATTTTGTTATTTATTTATTAAGTTTCTATGCCGCCCTTCGTCGGAGGATCACAGGGTGATTTACAACATAAAAACACAAACATGCACAATGTAGTAACAAACAAAAACAACACCCCCACAGTTTTAAAGGTTGCAGATTGTTTAAATAGCCAAAGGCCTGGGAAAGGAAACATGTTTTTTGTTGGGCGTCAAAAGATATGTAATGAGGGTACCAGGTGAGACTCTCTGGGGAAAGCGTTCCACAAATGGGGAAGTACCGCAGAAAATGCTTTCTGCCCCCCCCCCAACCTCTCATAGAGAAGGCATGCAAAGAAGAGCCTCAAATAATGATAGCAGGGTCTGGGTTGGTTCATATATGGAGAGGCAGCTATTGAGGTATTGAAATCCTGAGACATTTAAGGCTTTATAGGTAAAAACCAGCACTTTGATTTGGGTATGGGAACTACTGTAATTGGCAGCCAGTGCTGTCAGACAAGGATTGGTGTAATATGCTCAATCAATCTTACCTGATGAGTAACCTGGCTGCTGAATTTGGCATGAGCTGAAGTATCTGAATACTTCAGAGGCAATACTACTTATAATACATTGCAGTGACCTAACCTAGAGGTTACCAGAGCATAGACAACAGAGACTAGGCTATCCCTGTCCAGATAGGGACACAGCTGGGCCACCAGCCAAAGCAGATGGAAGGCACTCTGTGTCATCAAGGCCACCTGAGCCTCAAGCAACAGCAAAGGACCCCCATGCTGCATACCCACTCCTTCAGAGAGAGTGTAGTCTCATCAAGAGCAGGCAACCTCCCATCCATCTAGTCTACGGAAAGACCCACTAACAAAATAATGGCCTATAACATCCATTGCAACACACACAGATGTAAAGGAGAAGTTAGAATCATAGAATCATAGAGTTGGAAGAGACCACAAGGGCCATCGAGTCCAACCCCCTGCCAAGCAGGAAACACCATCAGAGCACTCCTGACATATGGTTGTCAAGCCTCTGCTTAAAGACCTCCAAAGAAGGAGACTCCACCACACTCCTTGGCAGCAAATTCCACTGTCGAACAGCTCTTACTGTCAGGAAGTTCTTCCTAATGTTAAGTTGAGCCGTGTGTCATCACCATATTGCTGACAATGTACTCCAAACCTCTAGATAGCCCCACTCAGCGGTTTCATAGTTGGGCTGGCTCTGTGGACAGCTCAGTGAAAACTGAAAACATCAACTCATGAGAATAAACAGTAAACAGTAAATTCAGTGTTAGATTCTATTAGGGATGAGATATCAATAACTCTGTGAGTTATCATAATGACTTTGTAATGACCTATGGTTAAATTCAATAAAAGTGAGTTATTGCAATGCCATTTTATAAATCTAATGTAGTTACATTGTGAACACTATGCACAGTTCAAGTTAGTTCCAATTCTATGATCATCATTTTTTAAATAGATGGGCTAACAGGTAAGATAGATAGGGGTGCAAACCCAGTATTCAATGGACAGAGTAAGATGTTGTTCTCAAATATGTTTGGCATTTGCAAGTTTCAGCATGACTGGAACTGGACTCAACTTTCTGTAAATGTTTCAGTAAATGTTGTGAGACCTCTGCTAGGCATTTTGAGGATAAATGGTTTACTTCCACTACAACTTGGATTCTGTCATTGAACCAGATGATTTAAATAAGGTGTCTGGAGTGCAGTCTTGCCTGGCTTTATTGGATAGGTATCAGTTGATGCAACTCAAAGGTGTTTGGCCAGGTTTGTACAACCACCTATGCATGGTAGCTGTCCCCTGTTGGCTCATAAAGGCTGGTAGGGAGGAGATAGCTGGTTGGGTCAGGGAAGTGATGAATGCTACTTTGTAAGAGGTTGAGGCAGTATTAAGACTACTGAAAGAACTTACCCTGAACTCAGAATATCTTGACAAGCCTAGATGAATAGCAAATATCCCTTTTCTAGCTAAGGTCTTCAGGCAGGTGGTGGCTGAAAAGATCCAAACACTCTTGAATAAAACTGATTTTCTTAATCTGTTTCAGTCAGGAGTCAGGTGTGGATTTGCCACAGAAAGCACCTTGGTCACCCTGAATGACATCTAGTGCTGGGAGAGGCAGGGAGAATGTGATGATTGATATCCTCTTTGATTGCTTGGTGTCATTGTATCATTGGCCATGGTATGGTATCCTTCTAGTATAACTGTTGGAGTTGGGGATTGGAAGCATTGCATTCAATTCAGCATTTCTGAAAAAGTTTTGATTTTAAGTCATGCTCTTCCTGTCTTTTAGCTCCAGCTCATGAACTAGCTGGATTTTTTTAACAACATGTTTTAACTAAGCCAATTAACTACGGAGAGGGGGCACAATGCTAATGGATAAAGGAGTTTCACTTGGCCATATCTTTTAGAGATTCAGTTCCTGGGATTTCTTTAGTTTGTTATTCAGATATAATGCTCATGTTATTTACCAGAGAGATTGGAAGTTCAAGTTATATAATCCAATTTCTTTCACAAGAAATAAACACAACTATCAATCTTGCTGAAATTAAACTGGAGAACTGTTCAAGCAACTGTTGAGCAAACACATTACCTGAATCTCTCCCGATATGTTTCTTAATGAGATCCCTAATTAGGCAAGGTTTTTAATTTAAAGTATAAAAAGTCATGCAGCTTAGTCTTTGAATTAGCGTAGAGTCTACAGCTAGTCACAGTAATTACCAACCAAGCGTAATCCAAAGGAAACTGTTCTACAATCTTCCCATCATGGAAAACATTGTGTGTGAGAGAGAGAGAGGGGGGAGGGAGCGGGGAGATATGGAGAAACGAAGTTAAACCAACTTTGAGAGTGTTTTGCAAAATATAACTGAAACAGGATATGCTGCAATGATTTACTGGTTGGAATGGAAGTCAGGAAGGAATCTCTTGCCTTAATACTTGCCTCTGACTATATTTCTCCAATATATTTGGTGGTCAGTCTGGGCAATTACACATACAAGCAGTGTGCAAGGATTTTTCAAAGCTACCTGGATAGCAGTCAGTGTCCAATAATGAGATAAAGGCCCTTATTTCCAGGTTGAAATCAAATAAAAATCCTTGAGAATATATACTTCCATCTGAGCTCTGTAAGGAATACATAGAATGGGGGCTGCCTATCCTGGATGGCTTATTTACCACCATAAACAACACAGGCAAAATGCTCTCCTAATGGAAAATGAGTATCATTTTCCGGATTTATAAGAAAGGGAATAGGAATGATCCACAAAACTATCGGTCAATTAGCTTGTTCAACATCTCCTCAAATGGTATCTCCTTAAAAAAATATTAAACAGGTTGCAAAGTTAACAATAAGTGGAATTCAGAGGAGGATACAGTATCATTGATCAATGCTTTACTTTGAACCAAAATTTGAAGAAATATACTAAGAACATTAAGAATAATCTTCATGTAGCCTTTATTGATCTTCCTGCTGCATTCGGCTCTATTAATTGAAACAGGCTGTGGGAGAAATTTCACATTGGCAACATCGACTGCAGATTTCTGCTATTGATTCAAGAACTATACAGCTATACAGAAATGAGGATCAGAGTAGGTTTAAATGGTGGTAATGACTGATGATTTTTAAAATGTCGTGAGGAGTGAAGCAAGGTTGCATTCTGTCTCCCACACTTTTAAACTTTTATATCAATAATTTGGTGCCATATTTAGCCAATGCAAACTCCCCCTCTCTAGTAATTTGGAACACAAAGATCTGAAATTTGATATATACAGGTGCTCCTCTCTCTTTTCTGATTGGGCTTCAAAAATCTCTTGGAGATGTTTAGTGCATATGGAAACAGGAAATCCTAACTGTAATTTACTCTAAAACCAAGATTATGATTTTTGGAAAACACAGTCCTAGAGGCACTGATAAAGTTCTGTTACAATAAGGCAGGTCAGCTGATTGAACCTGCCCTAAATATATTTGATAGCAAAATGCTTACTCAAATGCTCTAGTGCATTGAAATCTGGAGCTCTGATTTGAACTCCTTTAAAGTTTTGGAAACTGCAGAATATTTTCTTCGGAAGCTATTCTCTCTGCCACCAGGAATTTCAGCAATGCTTCTTTGTACAGAATCCAGGTGGCCAACAATTAAGGCAAGAACAAACTGTGCTCCGTTTAAGTGTATTTTAAAAATTACTACTATGCCTATTAAGTGCTTTCCTGAGCTGTGCTATATGGAATTGGGTGATAACCAACTCTGGAAAGCAGCTTGTCAAGATGTTTTTGAGTATTATTGTTTTCCAAAACTGAGCTCTGCTTTGGCCTTGAATATGTGTCAACTCAGGCGCTTCTAGATAGAATCCAGAAGGGGCCTGCAAATAATTAGAAACACCATATTTCCCCCTTGGTATCCACTCTTGAGAACAGATCATTTTAGAGCTAGTTATCTGAACAAACTTTCAGAGGGCCTTTTCGTTAGTGGCACTTGCCCTGTGGAACACCCTCCCATCAGATGTCAAAGAGATAAACAACTACCTGACATTTAGAAGACATCTGAAGGCAGACATATTCAGGGACGTTTTTAATGTGTGACATTTTAATGTATTTTTAAACTTTGTTGGAAGCCGCCCAGAGTGGCTGGGGAAGCCCAGCCAGATGGGCGGGGTCCAAATAATAAATTATTATTATTTATTGAGCTGCATTTCTAAGTGATGACCACTGCACTCTTCAATGGCTGCTACAAAAAACCCTGTACAGTGGATGCTCGGGTTGCGAACGTGATCCGTGTGGGATGCAAGTTCGCAACCAGCAGCAGCACGTCTGCGCACGTGCAGGTTGCGATTTGGCACTTCTGCACATGCGCAAAGGGCGATTTAGCGCTTCTGCACGACCGCTGAAACCCGGAAGTAACCCGTTCCGGTACTTTCGGGTTTCGGTGGTCCGTAGCCCAAAAAAATGCAACCTGAAGCATCTGTAACCCAAGGTATGACTGTACCTGTCTTTGTATTTGTGGTCAACCTCAGGTGGGAGACCCATTATCTGTCAGCCTGCCCCTTATATAGGGACCCAAGATATCGCTTTTTGAAACCTTTGTTCACACATGCAAGCAGCCACACCTTGGCAGAAATGACTTCATTTCTTTTTAGTGACAATAACAGCTTCATAACACACAGAGTGACCTATGCACTGCCCCCTCCTCCCTCCTCCCAAAATCAGGAAAAGGTAGTTAGATAAAATGAATATAAATTATTATGGTGATTTGGAGTTTTAACCAGAAATCAAGCTGGATTGGAGTTTGTTGTATTTTATTAATACTATTGCTTAATATAAGTTTGTCATGGCCTTTGGCTAGAACAAGAATCTTATGAGCTAAACTATACTTGGAAATCTCAACTGTGCTCAATGGAGCTTTTTCATGGTATGCATACAAATGTATTAAGTTGCACTGATTTCAGTGGACTTTCTCTCAGAGAAGGGTAGACAGGGTTGCAGTCTTAATAGCCTACGGTGTTCAATAAAGAATTAAAGCTGAAATCCTATGCATATTTAGCTTGGAGTAAGGACATTGAACTTAATAGGACTTGCTTCTAATATGCACTATTGACCTCTTACCTCTGCTAAAGGTGGGACTTAGGGCAAAATACTACAGGTTTACACAGCAGACATGAATTTTAAAAAGCCCTAACAGCCCCTTCTCTGGAAAGTATACTAACTTATGTCTGTGCTTGTTTTCCAATGCAGAATGAAAAAGCTGGATAGCTCTGTTGGTTAGAACATGGTGCTAATAACACCAAGGTTGCAGATTCAATCTCTGTATGGGACAGCTGCATATTCCTGCATTGCAATTCTATGAATGAGTAAGTAGAAATTAGATGAACTGTCACCCCTTCCACTTTCATGTTGCTGAAATTAGATGAACTGTCACCCCTTCCACTTTCATGTTGCTGAGCTTCTTTGCCACCATACTAGGAATGTTGGAGAATTCCAATAAAAACAGAAACAGGAGTGCTAATGTCTCATGTTCACTTATTAATCCCAGGTCTAGATCAGAAACCGTTCCAGCAAATACAATTGGTATTCAGTGTTGCTGCTGCGAATTATATGTAATTGATCACATTCCTCCCCCCACTTGCCTAATTTTCAATGAGTTTCCTTTGCACTGAAATGAAATGAACAGGATGACATAACATAATGACTGTTGTTTATGCAATGAATTAAGTTGCATCAGTTACATAATTTTGTCACAAGGGGCAATGAGACGAATAACATAGCTTTTAGTGGAAGATGAACTGCTGCAGAATGGAAACACAGGGCTAGAATGGAAAACAATGCCTTCTTACATTCTTACACCACATACACTCTTCCTGCCAACAACCAAAGAAGGAGCAGGTATAGGGAGCTGAAGAACAGAAAGGATGCCCTGCTGGATCAGGCCAATGGCTGATCTAGTCCAGCAACCTCCCCATGGGAAGCCTGCAAGCACAAACTGAGTATAACAGATTCTCCCATCTCTGTCAGAAATAAACACTTATAAGAATGGTGTAGCTATGAACCAGGGATCATAGCTTTCCCCGCTTCTTCTTCCTTTTTCCTTTGTGTCATGTCATTTAGGTTGTAAACCTAATGGCAGAGACATGCTCAACTTGCAGCATTCCTAGAGACTGCTAATAAAACTGTATCCTTTATCCAGACACTATTGTCCTGTGTTGTTTGAGTGATTGCCACAGTCAACCTGACTGGATAGCAATCTGTGACAAGATAGAATTGCATGTGCAGACACCATGAGGCATTTGAGCTTTGCTTACAGGGTGCGTGTGCGCGCGTGTGTGCATTTTAACAGGAGGCCTAGAGGGGGGAGTGTGCATACAGGATATGCACAGAAAAGATGTGTGGCAAAAGCTCCTGAAAAAGGCAGAACCATAAACTCTTTCCTTCTCAGTGGTGGCTGGTGCCACAGCCAATAGCAGGAAGAGCCACCTCCTGATTGGTTGGAAATAAAGAAGGAGGGAGACAGGAATTGGTTGATGGCAGAAACAGATTGGTGGGGCAGAGCATCATTTGCCCCAGTGGAACAACCACAACTGCCATCTCCCCACCCCTTGCTCACCCAACAAATACTGTTGAGCCAAAGTTTCTCAGAAGAAATTTCTTTGCTCTTTGCTCTCGCCAAGAGAAAGAAAGTTTTGCTAAATGTTCTCAGGATATTCTCTGCCATTGGGTTCTCTCCCCGCACTTCACAATGCACCCAAAGTCTAGGGTATAGTTAGGGGGTGGCTAGATGCAAAATGGCAGCCAGGTTGCCATCACAGGTGTTCCTATTTTTTTGCAGCAGCAGTAGTAAAACGATAAATGAAAAACTTTTAGGTTGGTTGGTTGGGGGGGGGGTGTAGAAAATGTATCACTGCTTAACAGCATTCCTGCCCCCAAATCAAATGTTGGAATATTTCTCTTTTCATTCAAGAATATTCAACAAAATGGTACCCCAAATATTGCTGACTGCGAATAAGATAGAAAATTTCAGGTCACTGCTCTCTCTCTCCCTCTCTCCCCCTTGCATATGAAATAATAAACTCACCCTATTTGATGATACTTGGATGCAGAATTGCAGAACTTCAGTTATACCCTACCCCTTTATGTTCATTTATTAAAATTGGCCAGAGACTTGCTCTATAAATGCCTTTTCTTTTTGCGGTGGTTATAGTAGTAGTAATAGTAGTAGTAGTAGTAGTAGTAATAATAATAATAATAAAATTATTTATACCCCACCCATCTGGCTGGCTTTCCCCAGCCACTCTGGGTGGCTTCCAACTGAATATTAAAAACAATACAATATTTCCTTTATCCCAGAAGGACTGTGATGGGAATACGTAATCCAGTGACCATTTAAATACATGTCCTGTCTGACATTTTTGTTCATGGCAACTTAACCTTATGGGAGTTTGAACATATACCTTATAATGCTGCTAGGGGAAAACAGGAATACTGTTTTTTATTTTTATTTTAAATCATGCATTTAAGGAGATCCAGAAGTATTCTGTTTATCTGTCTGAGTATTTATCTGCACAATATCTGAATCCCAACAGACTTGCATAATCTCTGCCTCTCTCATTATTGGTCACAACTCCTTGACTCCTGAGGCAGTTATTACTGATGCCCTCACCATTCATTATTCCATAAAGCCTTAGTCCCATGCTGCATTTTAGAATGTTCGAGGGCTCTTGGGAATTTTGACTGACAGGCTGGCTACTTCACTTTAAAGTGTGATGTACTCTTATCATTTCCATGGTTGGGATTAGATCTGCCTTTCCCCCCATGCCAGTAATCAAATCATTAGAAACACTGTCCTTTTAAAAAAAAGAAGAAGAAAAAGAAGGGGAGGCTTTGACTCACTATAACAGGGGTGGGGAATTCTCAGAATGAAATGAAGCAAATGAATACTTCTCTAAAACCACTGAAATCAGAAACAATATTTTAACTATATAGAGTCAGATTTTTCACACTTGGATAAAGTACATCAAATCACCAAGAATGGGTTGTATTTACACTTTCTTGTGTGGCATATTTTGCATCTGCACAGGTTATGCAAGTGTGAAAAGTGTCATAATTCTTAGAAAAGGATAAGGCAATTACATGGCAGCAAAGTACCCTTCCAGCTGCAGTCTAGCAGGTTGAAAATTGTGCAGTCATAATCCAAGAATATGAGTAAATATCTGATAGCAAGACATGTTTTTTGGATGTGTCCTATCACTGTGATGGAGCTGGAGGTTGGTGACAGATCAGCAAGTGACATGTTCACCTTTCTAAAAAAAAAGTTCACTGCTGTGCATTGTGCATATTCCTACTAAATCCCTTTCAGTGCAATCAATGTCTTTTTCTGATAGGGCATTGGTCTCTTCAAATAGTGCCAGGCAGCTTTCAAACTGTGTATTTACTGCTACACCCCGCTTGATTCCAATCTTGCTCAAAGTATATTTCCAGTTGTGAGTTTTCACCAAAATTCTACACTTTTCAGCTTGATCAAGAGATGATGAAAAGGAATAAAGCATCTTTTTATCCCTGTTCTAAGCTAAGCCCATTGGTCTGTTAGGACTTTGATGTTAAACACCACCATGCACCTTAGCTGCAGCGTTGCTATATCTGTATTACAACATGTTGGGCCCTGTCATGATAAGCCATCTTCATCAGATGTGGAAAAACGTGTTGTTCAGCCTCCTCTATTTTGCTACTCTGTTCTTGCTTATCATCATTTTTCTACATTTCTGCAGCTACAACCTTCTTATTAATGACCATATTGGTTGCAATGATTTGGAAATCAAACAAAACTGTATCAGTACATAGTGGTGCTTAAAAGCTAGTTGTTGCAAAATGACAATGTCCAGGACTTGTTTACTTGTGGAAGTTGCAATAGTGTTAACCAACATGCACCCACAGCTGCAAATGTCCCTGCCAGTATCTCCTATTGTGCTCGTGAAAGGTCTTAGCAAATATCCCCTCAGAAAACCCCATACACAATCTTCCAGCTCTGTTCTTGTTTGCACTGGCTCAGCCTCTCCTACTTAGAAGCCATTAAGTCATGCCCCATGTCAGCCACTTTGTGTCTGGCACCTACAGCACTTCTTTAAAATCTCAAATGTGTCAAGAATGTATAATTTGCTGTTGAAATGGAATACTCAGGATGAAACGGTTAAATCTGCTATGATTAAATGGGCACAAGATGTTGGACATAGCATAATGTTTGCTGACTGGGAACAGTTGTGGACCACAGGTATGAAGTTCACGGCATGTAATGCCTTAAGAGAGAATATTATGAAAATGATATACAGGTGGTACATGACACCAGTCAAGCTTGCAAAAATATATCATTTGCCCGATAATAAGTGTTGGAAATGTAAAAAAAATGAAGGTACATTCTTTCACCTTTGGTGGACGTGCCCAAGGATTAAGGCTTTCTGGGAGATGATCTATAATGAAATGAAAAAGGTATTTAAATATACCTTCCTGAAGAAACCAGAGGCCTTTCTCCTGGGCATGGTCGGCCAATTGGTGCCAAAGAAGGATAGAACTTTCTTTATGTATGCAACAACAGCAGCAAGAATACTCATCGCAAAGTATTGGAAGACACAAGATCTACCCACCTTGGAAGAATGGCAGATGAAAGTGATAGACTATATGGAACTGGCGGAAATGACCGGCAGAATCCGAGACCAAGGAGAAGAGTTGGTGGAAGAAGATTGGAAGAAATTCAAAGACTATTTGCAGAAACATTGTAAAATTAATGAATGTTAAAATGATGTAGGATTAAAACGAGACGGCTTTAGCAATAAAGTTAAAAGAATATGTAAAAATGGATTGATAATTAGATGACAATATGAAGCTCAACATGTTAAGATGCAAAATTAAGATAAAAACAAAGAGGGTAAGGATTTGCTGAATTATCCATGTGAATTGGAATACAAAAAAGGGAGGCGCGAGGAGGTCAGGAAAATAAGTAAATGAAATATAAGATATGAAAAGATTGATTTGTTTTTAATTTTTTTATTTTTCATCTATTTTTTTATGTATTTTGTATTTGTTAATTTGTATTTTTGTATCTTTTCCTTTTATTTTTATTTTTTCTCTTTTTTATTCTGTAACCTTTTCTGTCTATAAAACGTTAATAAATATCTTTTTTTAAAAAAAATATCAAATGTGCCCACTGGCCCAAAAAGGTTGGTGATCTCTGTTATAGTAGACCACAATCAAAAGTAGAGGTTCCTGCTTCTAGCCCTTGCAGCTCCTGGTCTCTCTATAAGAATATAGGTTTGTGCTGAGGAGAATGAGGAAGAAAGTAGGACAGCTTCTCCCTCCCCAACTTCAGACCCTTCTAATGTTGCTGGGCTCCATCAGCTCCAGCATCCCTGATGGTGAGAAGTGTAGTCCAACAATATCCATAGGGCACAAGGTTGTGGAAGGTTCAAGTAGGGCAAGGGTAGAATTTTCTTATTTGAGCACAGATGTGCATAATTCTCAGCAAAATTGTGCTTATACTTCTCATTGCATTAGCTTCTATAATATGCTGAAGAATCACTTCTTTATTCTGGCCTTTGACACGTGTGATATATATTTTCCGGGGCCACCCTATTATTTTGGTTTTAGTATTGTATTTTAAAATTGCTGTACCATGCAAGAAATCAAATTCAGCATCACCACCTTGCACCAACAACTCAGCTGTGAATTCAAAGAATTCTTAGGTAGCAAGTAACCAATCAAGCTAGACAAGTTTACTGGGTTTGGAAGAAGGCTATCAGCTCTTAAATGCCAAAATACTGGTACCTTGGCAATGCCTAGGACAGAGTTGGTGTCAACATGCAACTGTACTTACTAGAATGTAATGTGCACTTTTTTGGTTTTGTTTTTAATTTCATTTTTGTATTTTTTAGTTACACACATTCATTTCTTTCTGTGTGTTTTTCCAATTTATCTTATCATCTCTTCTAAACATCTAATACAACATCTAATACAAGAGTAAGCATCTAATACAACAATAAAACATCTCTAATCACATCCTGTCAGTGATTCACATCCTGTCAGAGAGCCAGTGTGGTGTAGTGGTTAAGAGCGATTGCAACCCTTATAAAATTGCAAAGCATTTCTTTTCAATGCATATTTTATATAAGTCATGGTGCTTGATCCTCCATGGTCTGTTGTAGTCCTTGGTCCTCCATGGCCAGTGTGGTGTAGTTGTTAAGAGCGCTAGTCTCGTAATCTGGGGAACCGGGTTCGCGTCTCTGCTCCTCCACATGCAGCTGCTGGGTGACCTTGGGCCAGTCACACTTCTCTGAGGTCTCTCAGCCCCACTAACCTCACAGAGTGTTTGTTGTGGGGGAGGGTGGGAAAAGAGAATGTTAGCCGCTTTGAGACTCCTTAGGGTAGTGATAATCATCCACAAGGATTTTATATTTGATTCTGGGCTTTCCCCCCTGCCATATGAAGTTAGTCAAGTCCTTCTTCCATTGTTTGAAGTGATTCATGTTTCCTAATACAGGTAGGTAATGCACACCTTTTTTTGGCTAGATTACGTCACAAAAATTAGGGTGTGCATTAGATTTGATGGTGCCAGCAAATACTTTTTTTGGTTTCAAGGTTCTGAAAATTGAGGTGCACGTTAGATTTGATGGCACATTAGATTCACGTAAATATGGTACATCATTAGGCAGCTTCATCCTAACAGGGTCTAGAGGAGATTCTGTCTCTCCTTCTGCAATGGATCACTAGACCTGTAATTCACCTGCCACTAATGCCCCCAACTTAACATGGGTGTAATAGGGGTACTGTCTTAATTTCCCACAGTGCTCCAGACAGCAAGGGAATTGTAATTAAAATGATGCCTGGGATGCTGCTGCTCAACATCTCCAGCAGGAAAGACTCCTTGATATGGGAAGGAGCCCGACAGAGGATACTTTGCCAAGAGCCATTAAAACTGGCAGAGACCTTGAATCAGGAGATTTTTTTTTGGGGGGGGGGGAGTCCAAGGGTGGCACCCAGTGGTAGCAGAGCACAGTCAAAAGAAAATATGTTGCTTATCTAATTATTATTATTATTATTATTATTATTATTATTATTATTATTAGTTATTGTCATTATTTTCATTATTATTTTTACTATAAAGTCTTAGGGCAAGTCACACCCATTTAAAATACAAAATGTGTTAAGGGTGCTGGGAATTGTAGCTCTCTGAGGGGTGAACTATGGTTCCCAGGATTCTTTGTGGGGAAACCCATGTGCTTTAAATAGATAGCTGTGTACACAGCCAGAGAAAAAGAACAAAAATCTTGTTGGCACCCTGCCAGGAAGGAGAAAAACAATTATGTGGAAAAGACCCACACATCCTGCCTCATTTATGCATAATTCACATGCAGCCCTTAGTTGTGTGAGTGTGTGTGTGTGCTTGCGTGCACATCACACTATATAAAAGGCTCCCACACAGATGAAGCTGCATGTGAAGGATATTGCAGAGAATTGTCACACAGAGAAGCAAATTAAGCAACTTGTTAAGCATCTTATGAGAAAGGGGGGGGGACCACCCTGTAAGAGAATTCTTCTTAAGATGATCCCAGTGGGATAAATAATAGTAATCAGCTGCAAATAATGTGCCTGAAAACAGCTCTCAAATAACCCCTTGTTGCTGCTGCTGTAAAGATCTAGTCCTATGCATGTTTACTCAAAACAAAGGAAGGTACCTTATATCAAATCAGACTACTTATCCATCTAACTCAGTATTGTCTATTCCTGTCCTATTTTCTCTCAGATTGAGGTCTAGGGGGTGGGGTGAAATGTTGCAGCTGTAGGGACTCACTTTTAGGATGGAGGTGTCACATCTCAAAGAGCAAGGGCATGTTGTGCAACAGGTCAGTCAAGGCTATTAGTAACATCCAATCCAATAGTTCTTTACAGACAGGTTGAAATATACTCAGAGTCGCAAAGTGATTTCATGCTCTTTATTCAGCTCATAGTGGTGAGGAGGAATGAATGAATGTCCCCTCAAAGTATCTGCTTTATATACATTATTTACACAATGGGCTGCACATGATTGGCTAATTCTGGAATTCTACTGTAAGCCAATCAGGTTGTGGATTCACTTCTATCTGGAGCATGATTGGGTGGTTCCTGCCAACCAATCATATTGCTGCATTGTTCTAGGACCAATCAGACTGCTGCATTCTGAATCCTATTGTTCTAGGACCAATCAGACTGCTGCAATTTGGATCCTATTGTTCTAGGACCCATCAGACTGCTGCAGTTTGGATCCTATTCAACTCAGTACATAACACAGGTACTGATAGGTCAAGATCCTCGAGAGCTTCTGGTGGCCATTGTTAGTGAGAACAGGGACTGCTGTTACCTTAACAGCATGCTTAGGTGTTCTAAAGGCTGGCTATCCCATTAGTCCTCCCCCCCCCCTCTAGGAGTGGTCTGCTCATTTAAAGAGCTATTAATCTGTTCCGTAACTCGTGGCTTCTGCTCCCTGGAGGCAGCAAGCACTGCCTTGTCCTATGAACTGGAGGAGTTAAGCAAGGCCACATCTCTGGTCTAGATGGTCTGAGAGAGTAGGAGTGATGGCTCTGCACCTGATGCCCCCTTTTCCTTCAAGTCTGCCCCAATGGAGGATCTGGCCCTGAGAACAAAATAATTCCAACTGACATTGGATCTCCAGGGTCTCAGATAGAGTGCTTGCCAATCCAGTGGCATAGCATGGGTTGTCAGCACCCGGGGCAAGGCAAGTATTTTGCACCCCCTAACCCGTGGATTTGCGCCCCCTAACCCTAACCCCCAGATGTTGCGCCCGGTGCGGCCACCCCCCCTGCACCCCCACGTTACGCCACTGTGCCAATCACCTGGTACTTGATCCATATTTTAACTGATGATGCTTTACAATTTAGCTCTAGCACTTATCCTCCCCACTGAGTCACTTAATTCAGTGGGGCTTACTCTCAAGTAAATTTATGCAAGATTTCAGCATTAGCTGCATTTGACTGTCCTTTCAATCAGCAGCTGGGAAAATGACATTAGCAGGGAAAATATACTAGTAGCATATATACTCATTCGGGAGCAAACCCCACTGAATGTTGTGCAACTTACTTCTGAGTAGACATGCACAGGAATATGTGGTTTTGTTATTGGATGGAGCTGTTGGATGGAGCACTGGAGATGTTAAAATGTATATACATGTATGTGGTGCAGGACTTTCTGTTCAGCTGAGCAATTCTTGTTTTGTTTGCCATTTGCCATTTGTTGTGGCTGGTGTGTGTGTGAATTTACAAAACAGCATTGAGGTCATTTCAGATGACACAATTAAAATGATAAGGGGATTCCTAAGGGAAATTTTGCTTTACATGTTTATCTTCCCTCACTTTAAAAAAATTTTTTTAATACCTGCCACAAATTTCTTTATACTAATTGGGCTGTTTGCCAGCAGCAAGCTGAAAAGAGCATCTGGACATCTGCAACAAACCTCTTTCAGTCAGTCTGCCAGGGCTGAGTCTTACATTGCTTCTGGCTATTTTCATTTTGACATGTGGTCACTCATTACTATCCTCAAAAACACATACACAAAATCAACCAGCAAAACAAAACATATACTTTCAAGTGTGTCCAAGTCTTGAGGCACATACAACTTGTGCTTATCCAAAATGTATTATTATAGCTGGAATGATAGCAAGGGGCAAACCCTTCTCCCAATTAGAATTTATTCTAATGACGCAAGGCAGACAGGCAACAAAGTGTTGCATCATAGAGTTGTTAAGGCCACCCAGCCATGTCTCCTTTAAGGCTCCTCTTTTCTCCATTTACCTGCCTCCCTGGGATGTTTTTGAGGCTCCTTTTTAGGTCCCCCTCAAGGTAAAGCTAAAGCTAAAGGGACCCCTGACTGTTAAGTCCAGTCACGGACGACTCTGGGGTTGCAGCGCTCATCTTGCTTTACTGGCCATGGGAGCCGGCGTTTGTCAGCAGGCAGCTTCCGGGTCATGTGACCAGCATGACTAAGCCGCTTCTGGCAAAACCAGAGCAGCGCACGGAAATGCCATTTACCTTCCCGCTGGAATGGAACCTATTCATCTACTTGCACTTTGACGTGCTTTTGAACTGCTATGTGGGCAGGAGCTCACCCCGTTGTGGGGATTCTAACCACAAACCTTCTGATCAGCAAGCCCTAGGCTCTGTGATTTAGACCACAGCGCCACCCGCGTCCCCCTAAGTTATTCTGCAAACCTTTACTTCTGAAGGTGGTTTTTTTTGTGTGTGTGTATGGAGTTTCTGGGCAAAGGGAGGAGTGCTTGTGATTGCTCTACTTGATCACAAGTGTTTGTTTTGCTCCATAGTTAATGTTGGCTAGAACCGGGATACTTTAATTTAAACGATTCTGATGGTTAATAAAACTAAAACAAGTGATACTATTTCTCCATTCCAATGTGCTCTGTAATGAAATAAACCGTGAAGCTTTGGCACATCCATCTTTTACTTGCACACAGACACCAAGTGAGCCTTCAGGTATGATAATAAAACTTGCCCCTCTGTCCCCCCAGTGATCCAAGAAAAGCGGCACCTTATAGGCATGCAGTCTTGGGCAAATCTTATTAAAATAATGAAATGGCAATAAAGTTCATTTTCTTTCATAAAAGCTATATTCATTGGCAAACAACGGAGCTGCCTTTGTCATTTAAAAGTCAAATTTCCCCTGCTTCTTGACAGTTTAAAATAGATCAGAGCAGTTACTCTTCAAACCTGGAGATTATTCAAGGTAAATATTAAGTCTGTAACAGAATAAGACTCAAGGCATGATTCATTGCCTCTGGCTGTGGCACTGCAGGGCACAATAGGAGCCCCTTCCTAACTATGTTTGCACAGAAGTGAGCCTCATTTATTTCAGCAGGATGTACATCAAAGGAAGGCTGCAATCCTATCGGCACTCACTAAGTAGTAAGTCCCACCAAATCCAGTTACTTTGCTAAGGATCAGGCTTCGTGTGCCTAAGATTGCAGCCTATGCTTGCAGAAACCTCTGAAGCAGGTGTGTGGGTAAGTGAGGAGGATGTCACAGTGGATGCCAAGGGACCTCCTGAGTGCAATAGGCCCACACTGGTCCAAAGGCCAGAACAGTGCCAGCTCCAGATTTTGGACCACCCTTTGGCAAGAAAGACACCCTCTGTGGTGCCCTTCCTCAACCTCTCCTCATTGCAGCAGATACATATGGCTTCTGTCAGCCCCCTTGCTGGGTTAGGGTTGGGATCGGGAAGAAATTTGGATCGGTTCACGTTTAAAGGCACGTTTGCCTTTGAATTTTGCAATACGGTTATCCGGCCAAGTACAAAAATGCATATACTAGGGTAAAGTGTGCATTAAAATGTACACTTTTTAAATAAAAAAATGATTACTTTAAGAAAAGCATTAAACTGATGCAGAAATGTGGAGAAATGAACATAAGACTAGGAGAAACAAGAATTGACATATTCAACACCCTGCGTGTGCACCATCAGAAGATGCCCAACCAAGATGCTCCTTGATGTTAGCTCTGGACCAAAAGCTGGCTTAGCAAAGAAAGAAAGAAAGAAAGAAAGAAAGAAAGAAAGAAAGAAAGAAAGAAAAAGATACCCAAGAAGAGGTAAGACCCTTACCATAAGGTGTAGTAGAACAGTGCAAAATATCTCCCTACCCTACATGGAATCTAGGTCAGCTGCACTAGGTTAGTGGCACTCGAAGTGCACAAAAATGGATTCAGGTATCTATACAGAGCTGATTCCCAGTCCTTTCAGTGTTAGACTGCAAGATATATAAAGTTGCTATAGAAAAAGATAGTGAAACGTGAAAAAACTGCTGGTACTTCAGGAGAGTCCAGTGCAATAGGTTAAACATTTTAGCACACCAATTAGGCTTTGCAAAAACTCTTATTCTGCTTTAGAGAAAAATAAAAATAAAAACATCCTTCTAGTAGCACCTTAGAGACCAACTAAGTTTGTTATTGGTGTGAGCTTTCATATGCATGCACACTTCTTCAGATCTGCTTTAGACATTTAGGTAAGTGAGGTGTTAGGGTGAAGACTCAGGTCAAAGATGCTGCAATTGGGAAATGAATAGAAGAAGAATGGAATGGAATGGAAGCTGGCCCAAGCAAAGGAAGTTGCCTTATTCTGAGCCATACCATTGACCCATCTAATGGATGGCAACAGTTCATCAGTGTTTCAGATAGGGGATTTTGCCAATCCAACTGGAAGATGCAAAGGATTGAGCCAGGGACCATCTTAATGCAACACATGCACTCTACTACTAAGCTATAGCCCTTCCCCTATGGGGATTTTAAGGTGTAAAAAAGTTTCATTTAAGAGGCAGGATAATTACTAATTCACTTAAGTATCAAAAAGCAGGGAAGTTAAAGCACCTGGGCTTAGCTTGCTAGGGCTTGTCCTAGTTTGGTCCTAGTTAAATAATTTTTTCCCAGAGAATCTGACCTTTAGCTCACCTTAATAGGGGTTTTGTACATCCACTCTGCCCTAAAGATTCCACCATCGTCTGTGCCGTTTTCCTGCTGTTAGCAAGCACCCACACAATGGTCTCTGGAAGTCTTGACTGTGCATATGATTTGTGGTTTGCTGATGAGACCATTAAGCTCATGGTCAAACAATTATGGTGCTTTGGGGTGGCAAGGGGAGGAGAGAGAAGAAGCAAAAATGATGCAATGCTGCATCAAAAACACAATTTTAAAAACCCCAACATCCCAGTGCACTGTATGTTGTAAATTCTAAATTTGTTAAAAGCAGGATGTGTTGTTTACAGCTGTTCAGTTCTACTAAATATTTGGATTTGCTTCCTCAGCGAGAGCAGGAACTGACTGGCTATAACTCCCTGCCTTGTTCAATAACTTCCAGTAATTATCAGGAAGAAAATGTAATAAATTTGTGTAATGGACTGTCCCTTTGCTATAATATACAATCAGAGACGATCAATGCTTCTTACAATAAGGAGAAGAATTACTACTGTGTTTTATTTTATAGCATTGGCAATACAGCTTTGGAAACCACAAGAGGGAGTAAAGGTAAACTCAAGTGGTCAAATTCCAGAACCATAAAGCACAGCCCAGGGCTGACAGTTTACAAAGTAGCTACACAACCAGACATTAATGTACTACCTTTACTTGTTCACGCATCCAGCACATGCAAAATCCCTTGGTGACTGCTCTTTCACTTTCCCGTGCTTGGAAATCGGTATATAATTAATAACAATCAAGATCAACCTTTTGCCAGAAGCGTTACAGGAAATATGTGGAAAGCTGAAGACAGATCAGAAAGAGTTCTCCAAAGGGGTTTGGAAACCAGATATTCTTCCATGGCCTTAATATATAGTTTTATACTTACTTAAATCAAAGGACATCTTTGAGCCTTGCCTACTTATGCTTAAAGTATAATTACACGCCATATATATTGGTACATAAATGAAAGCTGTTTCTTGGTTACTTGCTATCCTTTTTTTTTTGCCTGTGGCCAAGAGAAGGCCAACCCTCTGAAGTGTTTCAAGGATAGTGCACTGTGAACATAAAACAGTCAATTAATTGGGATAATAGGTCCCACCATGTAATTGCATTGCTAAGGTATTATAGTTCCTGAGCTGAGCTGAAATAGTATTTATTCAAGGCTGTTAGTCACCCATAGATAACTTTACTTGCCCACTGATGCTTAAATAAGTGCATCATCCATCAGTTATATTATATATGGAGGAATTTATAACAAAAAAAATCATTATCGTGTCTCAACATTATGACAGAAAACAGTATATAAAAATTACTGAAGAGTCATACCTGCAAAACACCACTCAAGAGCATAATTCAGTGAGAAGTTTGCCCAGCTGCAGTACTTAGCCATGAGTTGCATAAATCCCAGGTTGTGCTAAAACAGATCATAAGGTTGGGTGTTCAGTTGTTACATTTTGTGTTGGATGTCTCTGCTGGAATCTAATGTATTGTGTTCAGAGAGCCCATGAGTGAAGTTCTGCTCATGGCATGTTCTAATTCACAGAAGGGTGAGGGGACTATTTTCCAAAATTCCCCCTGCACCACCAGCAAATTACTCTGGGTGTTTGGAAGACCCTGTAGAACAGCTTGGGGCAAGAGCGAAATTGACAAAAGCCAACTCTCTTCTCCTCCTTCTGCGACTGGAATATCACAGTTCCTTTAAGGCAAGGGCCTTTTCTGAAGTTTAATTCTGAGCTTGAGTTGGTTGGTGCATGGTCAATACATGATGTAGTCATGGCCGCCAGCCAGAGATTAGACAAAATGCAGGATAAGGCTATCCATGGCTACTAGATGGCTATATTGCCACCACTGTCAGCAGCCTCCAAATACTAATTTTGGGGGAACATGAGTAGGACAGTTCCCCATAGGTTCTGACCATGGAGTTCCATGGGCATCTGGCTGGCCAATGTAACAAACTTAATGCCTCCATCATAACCACCTAGGAGACTTTGGTTTAAATTCCCTCTTATCTACAAAATGCTGCTCTGAGCTCATTGGATTAAGTATAAGCAAACAAACAATGGAAATGAAAGTTATGACTTTGAATCCACTTTAGTACAGCATAGAGGCAACCCATCACCATTAGACATTATGACTATTAGACACTGAGGGCCACTGTGGTATAGCAGCTGGAATGTTCAAGTTGGATTTGGGTGACCAGGGTTCAAATTTCCACTTAGCCATGAAATTCACTGTGGGAGTTTGGGTCAGTTACTATCCTTCAACCTAGTCTTCCTTGCAAGGTTGCTGTGAGGATGAAATGGATAGCGGGTAAGAAAACATGGCATCTTCAGCTCCTTGGAGGAAAGGTGAGATCTAATGCCTACACTACTACTATGACTTCTACTACTGCTACTAGAAATCATCTAGAAAGTGTAAGTCAATAAGATCAATAAGTGAATGTGTATAATGTATGATTTCAGCCTTAGTTTGATCCTATGAACTACCGTGGTACCTTGGGTTAAGTACTTAATTCGTTCCGGAGGTCCATTCTTAACCTGAAACTGTTCTTAACCTGAAACACCACTTTAGCTAATGGGGCCTCCTGCTGCCGCCGCGCCGCCGGAGCACAATTTCTGTTCTCATCCTGAAGCAAAGTTCTTAACCTGAAGTACTATTTCTGGGTTAGCGGAGTCTGTAACCTGAAGTGTATGTAACCTGAGGTACCACTGTATAACACTTGAGGTGCCATTATGATACTGAAAAATTAATGCAGAATATTGGGAATGTGGCCCCAAGTTCCTACACAGGAATGCAATTCTCTTAAGAGTTCAATTTTTATGCAAGTTCATTATCATTTATCTACTGAATATGTGAGCTTTTGGTGCACTGGGCCGAATACTTAAATGCCTCAATCAACATACTTTTGTCTCCTCTCCCCTATTAAATCGTTATGGACTGCTCTACACCAATGCATCATTTAACACTTAGATCCCTTACATTCCATATTATGTTCCTTGATGCTTTTCACAAATATGTCGGGGCTACACCATAAACCAGCCATGTCCTATTGAGCTTTACTGCTCTTCTGATTTTAGTAGCATCTGCAATATTTATCAGCATCTTACATGTGTTGAGTTTAACTAAATCAATAATTAAAGTATCAAGGGGTAAATGGCTGCAGGATAGAGAGCATGTGGAATTCCTCAACCTTTTAACCACAACACATGGCTTGCTTTTTCGTCTCCTGTAAAGTGTTTCATCAAATATATTCACCTCTTGCCTGTATTTGGAAGGTTTATGCTATGGTCTATTTATGTGAGACATTATCTTAGCCTTCTGCTTTCACTGAATATTGAATGCTGGTTCATATATATTAAGGAACAAATTGTGTTTCCTTCACTAACTTTGTATTTCCAATTCCTTGGCTTGCTTTCTACAATTGATGCTGAAGTTTCTAAGAATACTAAATACCTGTAAAGATACAAAAGTTTTCTCAAGCTGCTAAACAAAGGAGGGGTAGTTGACATGGTACCCTCCAGAGGTTGCTGGACTGCAGCTCTGAACATCTTTGACAACTGGCCTTCCTGGGTAAGGCTAATGGGAGTTGTTGTCCACAATAACTGGAAAATACCATGTTGATTACTCCAGGCATGGAGCATGGACACTGGCTAGCCCAGGACTGAAGGGCTTGCAGGGAGTCTCTGGAAGCAACACTGGAAAGAAAAATATGTAGTAAACTTTATACACAAAGACAAAAGGAGATCCTCCTCCCACCAATATACAATATACAGAAAGAGTCTATGAGGCCCATAAACAACATAAGAAATTACTGTTGCTATTTCCAATAACATTCACTGTACGGTGGTACCTTGGCTTGCAACCATAATCTGTTCTGGAGGTCCGGTTGTAAACCAAAACAGGTTGTAACCCAAGCCGCGCTTTCGCCAATGGGGCCTCCCCCCGAAAAAAAGGGTTGTAATAAAAAAAAGGGTTGTAATCCAAAAAAAGGGACACACACTTCCGGGTTTGACGTGGTTGTAATCCAAAATGATTGCAAACCAAGTTACCACTGTGTATGTATATGTATATGTGTCTGTGTCTGTGTGTGTGTGTGTGTGTGTGTGTGTGTGTGTGTAAAAGCAATCCCACAATATTCTCATCTAAGATTCAGCTTCATAGGGGAATTCTGTATATTCAGTTCATTCAGTGGCCTTTTGACTACAATATGAATCTCTCTCGTATGTGTTTTTATGTAGCATTGTTGCAATTTATATCATACAGTACACGCTTTTATGCATTCCTGTTACTATAGATTGTATTGCTATTTCCAGCAATAACATCCACTGTTTATTATATTCTTCACGGTCCCCATTGACTTTCTGTGTGGTATTTTTGAATAGCTAACTTTATAAAAAGGAGCAAACACTCTGTATGAAGATAGAAAAACCTCAGCTCCCATTGCCCTCCTAGCTAAAGTGCAAGTCCAGCAAAGAGTTACTCTTTCATCATGGTTACAGTTAAGTCTTTGTAACACATGCAATAATGATTAGGAATGGTAAGCATATCTCATTAAAGGAAAAAAAAAATCAAAGGCACACATCCTGACCATTGGACAAGCTTTATAAACATTTGGAGAAGCTTGGTAGTTATCTACTAGGAAGCTAAGATCACGCTCCTTTTTATCATTTTCATCATTCTACTGCCAAGATCACATTGCAATGCCTGCATGTCAAACGATGAAACACTGGGCAATATGGTGCCTCAGTGTTATGACTGCCAAGGGGGAAATTTCATCAACCTGCAACAGTTAGCCATCCCTCTCCTGGCCTTCCCTTTATTGTTCATCCCTTGGAACTAATGGGAACAGCACATGGTGCCATCATCACTTCCAAAGGAAGAAAAGAAGCAAAGACAGTCATTAATAAAACAAACAAAAAACAAGACAAAACAACAACAACCTAGCACCAGTCATTAGAGAAAATAAAAACTGGAGACTTGAAGGCTTTCTTTTCTCATTAGACAGGAGATCTGCAGAAAACTCAGAAAAATCTCGACTCCCCCTCTCTCCTGGAAGAACACAGTTGATGGAGCAAACCATTTTTATGGATGTGAGTTCTATGGGGTGCAATCTTCAAAGAGGATCATGAGCAGCATGACTGCTGCTGCTGCTGCTGTTAGAAACCTGAAGTCACATTGTGAATGTTATGTTGTTTTGCTTTCTTTCTTAATGTTAGTGGTTCGGATTCCCCCCCCCCCCCGAATCATGGAATATGGGTGGGCAACAATGGGCTGTGGGTAGGACCTTGCTCTTCCCCATTTTACTTTATCTGCTGGAAATGACTGGTCTGAAGATGATAACATGGTATTGGACCTGGAGGCAGCTGATCGTAGATAGATAGCTGGATAGGCAGGTAAGTGCAGTAGGCAGGCAGGTACTTCTTTGCATCAGCCACTGGCCTTTGAAATGCGAGTTAGAAGAAACAATACATACTCAAACAACTAAACAGGTAAAATTGCTGAACGAAATTAAAACACCAGTCACTGCAATCTGAGTAAAAATACAAGTGGAAGAACACTACTGAGAAACTAAAATTACCAAGCTCAATTAGAATTTTCAGATTAGCCACCTAATAAACTATAAGTAAGAATGGAGTACGTAATTAACTCTTTAAGTTGCTCACTCTGTACCAAGAGCAAAATGCTGATACATGAACAACAGTTCCAGCACTTCTCTTTCTCTCTATCTGGTATCTGAAGAAGTGTGCATGCACACGAAAGCTTATACCCAGAACAAACTTAGTTGATCTCCAAGGTGCTACTGGACAATTTTTAATTTTATTTATTTATTTTGGCTGCATCAGGCCAGCAGGCTACCTACCTGAATCGCTCTCTCTATGTATGTAGAGTTTTGCAATGGGATTCTCTTACAATGACCTTCCAGCCAGTGGCATAGTGTGTGGGGGGGTACTAAGGGGGCCATTGTCCTGGGTGCGTTTTTTGGAGGTGGCACAACCAGGTGGCCCCACCATCAGAGCCTGGCTTCGGCGTGTGAGGGATCTGTTGAGGCAGCTTCATTGTATCCAACTGCAGCTCCACTCCCAGGTCAGTTCTGACCTGGGGGCGGAGTGGAGAGTTGGCAACAGAGAGCTGCTGCCCCTCTCCTCTACTGGTCTGTGGCAAGCTGCAGTGGGCTTCTTCCATGCCTTGCGCCCCTTGGGGATGCTCCCTGCGAATGCACCCAGGGCAGCAGAAGCAATACGATCCACCACTGCATCCAGTACTGCTGAAGGAATTCCATTCAGTCATGCACATATATGATCAGTAGTGGTGCATTTGGTAGAATGGTGCCACCTTCTCAACACCTGTGTCACAGCTGTTTGCCTGGACTGGGGTGGCAGCAGGGAGGGGCATGTAGCTGCACTTGCTGTATTATCTGATTGACAGCGGCTGTCCCACTTGTGCAACCATGTTGCATTGGCTTCACCATCACCCTACTTTTTATTCAGGAAGCAAGAGCAATAAAATAAAATAAAATAAAATAAAATGCTGCCCTACTTCACCATGCACTGCTACTGTATACAATGGACCCAAAGAGACTGTGAATCATGGGTGACAATGACATTCAAGTATAAGCTAAAGGAAAAAGCATAAGGCATTGTATAATCATTCTATTAATTTCTCTTGATGTCATTGTGTAAGTATCGTCTCAAGGATACATTTAAGTGGGAAAAATCTTATAGCTGTGTTATAGAAATACTGTTTAGGAAGCTGATAACAATATACTTATGCCTGTATCTGCATCACCACCAACAACACAGCACACATTGAAATCAATGAATGCAGTGTGTGTGTGTGTTTGAGTATAACTCCTGTTATCTCTCCCCCTCTAGTTTTCAACCATTTCAAATTCTGACCTTATACTGGTAAATTTAAGGTTACCTCTTTTCATTGTGCTTTCAGGTATTAATTTCCAACCTGTTTCAACTTCAGATCCAGCTTCAGAGACAGAAACTCTTTTTCCTGAAGAACATAACAATGAAAACAACATGTTGAGAGAGACTCCATAGTACCAGATTGCTTTCAAAGCATCTTTCAACGCTGTAAAGTGAGAATTTGCAAAGTAGTTTGATTCTACAACAAGTGGGTCAGGAGCAAACTCTGTTGAATTCATTGGGGCTTATCCTTGGTAAATGAAGTTAGGATTGCAGTCTAAGTCAGCCTCCTCCACCCTGATGCCCTCCAAATGTTTTGAATTACAAGGTCAGTCAAACATCTGGAGGATACCAAGTTTGGGATGTATATCTAAATGTTAGGCAATGTGCACATATATTTAGGTGGCACAAATTATAACAGCTTATTTTGTGTTTATTTAGAAAATAAACCTTGCTTTTTCCTGTAAGACCTATTGCAGTCGTTAAGAGTCGTCAGCAGGCTCATCACAGCTATCTGCCAATCACCCATTCCCACCACCCTTCTGAGTAATACCCCTCCCCACCTTCTCACTATATAGAAGGGTCTGGAAACTTCTGTTTCAGTGTATCTGAAGAAGTGTGCATGCACACGAAAGCTCATACCAAGAACTGACTTAGTTGGTCTTTAAGGTGCTACTGGAAGGAATTTTTTTTGTTTTGACTATGGCAGACCAACACGGCTACCTATCTGTAACTGGAGAGATGTGAGTTGAACACGGCTTGACCACAGGCTATAGGAAGAGCTCGAGCACAAGAAAAACCCAGTAGGGCCAAATCAAAGGTCTATCTAATTCAGCATTCTGACCCCACAGAGGCTAGACAGATGGGAAGTCCAGAAGTAGGAGGTCAGTACAATGTGCTCTTCCTATCGTTCCCCAGCAACTGGCAGTCAAAGACAGGCTATCTTTGACCCTGTAAATAACATACAATCATCGTTAGTAGAAGCCACTGGGCACTTCCAGTGCCCTCCATCACTTCCATAATAGCCTTTCCTTTTTGTCTCCCTCCCCAATAGCTTTCACCATGCAAATGAACTGAAGTGGGATTTTAATCTGTGACTATAATCAGTGAAAGGTTTCATTGCCCCACTCCCAAATGCTGAGCAATTTTAATAATTGGCAATTCAACACAGGCACATTAAAATTAGGGGATCCTACACTTTACATTTGGGCATTCCTTAAGTGGGATCCATGAAGGATAAGGAGCCTGAAGTCAAGAGTGTGATCTTACGGTATTTCCATTGCAATGACTTTATCCCTTAGGCTACCGAGAATAAATTCCCAAGTATGACAGATGGAAGGCAAGCTAGTCATACTGAATATATGTGTTTGATGATGTCAGCAATACAGATTATGGCTTCTATCCAGAATAAAAAAGTGTGATAAAGAGGTTCATTTACAAAGGGAATTCAAGCAAGACCTTCTCAAGTCCACAATCACCTTCTGTCTGAACTGCTTTTCAGTTATACCTAATGCAGTTCATACATTCTTTCTTATTAAGTCACACAGAAAGAGCGAGATATTTTCCCCGCTCTTTTCTCGAAGGGTGCTTAGTTGGAGGTGTAACTGTTGAGAAGGAGCTATTGGGACATTTAAACAAAGCTCAAGAATTCCTGGTCAAAGGTGTCATAAGTTAATGAAAATCACACAGTTGGACAAAATGACTTGGAAATGTGTCCTCGTGAATAGGTTGATAAAAGCCAGCCCTCAAGAGGCTGTTGATGGAATACCTTTTCAAATCACAAAATGTTGTGTTAGAGGCTTCATATTTCTTCTGCTGCTGTCAGCACCACCATTAATGTATTAATGTTCCCATTTTGATAATAGTGTATAGAAATTGTAAAAGGAATTTTGCAGGGATGAATGAATCAGTCTATCACACATCTGTGCAATTTTCAGTTTTAAAAAAGCAAACCCATCCCTTTCCATTTCTATATTAATCTGATTTTTTAAAACAACAACAACAACAACCCACACAAGCATTCATGTTTATATTTAAATAGGAATCCACACAAGCACTCACATTTAAATAGGCATTTCCCCCACCCCACCATATGCATTTCTAAACAAAAATCATCTCAAAATAATAGATTCTTAAAACATGTTACATTTTGTAACGAGGAACTGCATCACAACATTTGGAGAAATGTGATATGCTATGGACAGCTCCTTTCTGACCTACGCTTTATACAGATCAGCTTACAGTGGTACCCCGCAAGACGAACGCCTCGGAAGACGAAAAACTCGCTAGACGAAGGAGTTTTTTTTTCTTAGCCGCTTCGCAAGACGCATTTCCCTATGGGCTTGCTTTGCAAAACGAAGCTTGCCCCGCAAGCTCCGGGGATAGCGGGGAAGCGCAGCGCGTCTTCCCCGCTGTCCCCAGACCCCTTTTGAACCAAGGGGCGGCAACGGGGAGAAGCGATCTTCTCCCCTCCTCCGCCCCTTGCTTTAAAACAGGTCCAGGGACAGAGGGGAAGGCGCGCAGCGCTTCCCCTCTGTCCCCGGACGGTCTCCATAGGAACACATTGATTGATTTTCAATGCATTCCTATGGGAAACTGTGCTTCGCAAGACGAAAAACTCGCAAGAAGAAAAAACTTGCGGAACGAATTAATTTCGTCTTGCGAGGCACCACTGTAATAATGATAATAATTACATTCTCACCCTTCACTATAAGGTCTCAGGATGACTTACAACAATGTAATAATAAAGTAATAGTCAGTTAAAACAATTTACAGTTCGTTAGTATTGGAATTCACAAACAGCAAATTGCTCAAGCGTCATTAGAATTTTGCTGCTTTAACCACAGTCCGATGTTTAGCTGAAACCCACTTTCCTGCACTTTTCACCTAATGGTTTTGGTTAAGTAATCACATTTCATTCCTTTAAACACTACTTTTAATTGCACTAATTTTCTGATAAGTAGCTGCAATGTAATGGTGCCCTTTCCCATTTAAAACCTATTTCTGTGTTGCTTTGGCAGAGACTAGAGGAGTATTTTCTTTTTACCAAATAACCCATTGTTTAATAATAAATAACACTGGACACTCATTAAATATTCACTGCCTTTAAAGCAAGAAATCAAGCATTTCAGAAGAAGACACCAAAAGATATTGTATTCACTGGTATTCCTCAGAGTGATGGAAGACTCTGTCATCCATTGGAGGGCTCCATTTACAGAACAAAAGGGAAACAGATTCTGGCAATTTCCCCTCCAGCTAATGCCCCCCTTCTGCCCCCCCTTCTCCAGAGAGTTGGGGGACCTGTCAGAACTGTGTGGGAGATGACATAAGGGAGGGAAGTTAGCAAGATTTGTCTCCCCCTTCCTTTTAACGAAGGCTTCCTCTAGATAAAAGAGGCTTCTCTCAACACAGGAGACACTACCTGAGCTGGGCCTGTCATGAACTGCACTGAAGAACATGACTCAGGGGCAGATTGATAGGGGCTGTGGAATAAATGTCTCCCATGTGTCTTGAGCCTACACTGGTGGAATAAGTGTTGACTCATCACACAGTTACAGACTCATTACTCAAGTTTTGAATGGCTAGCAGCAGCTGTCTAGCAGAGCTCTAAAGCAAAAAAAGAAAGAAAAAAAGGACCTTCTTGGTGGCTGCTCCCAGACACTGGAATTCTCTCCCTAGAAAAGCTAGACTGGCTCCCTCCTTGCTGTCCTTCTACCCGCAGGTGAAGACCTTCTTGTTCCAACTGCTATTAATGAAAGGGCTGCTGCCACACTGTTTATATTGTACTCATTTGTATGTTCTAAACAGATTTTATATATGTATATAGGTTTCATTCTGTTAACATTTAATTGTTTTTAATTATTGATTTTCCTTTTCCTTCTCTTTTTACTGATTATTGTTTTTCTCTGTAAGCCATATTGAGTCCCATCAGGGGAAAAGTCAGAATATAAATAAATATTTAATAATAAAGTGAGGCCCCATTTACACTGTACATTTAAAGCGCCGTCATGCCACTTTAAACAGTCACAAGATAGTCTTTGAAACTGAAGTTTGCTAAGGGAAATTGATTGGTTGTAAAATCGGTCTAGGAACTGAGCACCCCTTTCTGAAGTTTGTCTTCCTGGTATCTACCACCCACTGTAAACATTTCATGTTTTGACTGAATGATGAACAAAGGCCCTCTTCCAGCCCCAGCTCTCCTTACATTTTTAGTCTTCTACTGGATTATAAGATCGAGGGTGAAATCCAAGACTGTAGGGGTGAGGAAATGATCTCCAATATAATTAGGAGCTGCTTCACTTCTGTGGTCTTCATGAGAATAAGTCACCATGATTCTGACAAGGTGAGAATTGGCTACCTTTCCTTCTTTTATTTGCTATCTGACATGCTGTCTCTTTCCCACCAACTGGGAATGGCCTGCAGTTATTGCTTAGTAGTGAAGTAACACCTGAAAGAGCACCTCAGCATGTCTTTCCATAGCTTCTAAGAGGGCAAACATGCCTTTAAGTGCCCTTACCAAACTCAGCCGTGGTGCTGTTCTTTTTCTTTAACAAACATTATGCACTGGCGCAGCAAGTTTACATTTCCTATTAAGATAGCTGAGAGGAATAAGCCAGCAATCAGTGAACCACACACAAACATTGTGTTGTCTATTGCATTTAGAAGAGCAATGCAGCTTCTCAGATATACAGTCTTAGAGCAATAGTAGCTCTGAGGAAGTTACGGATCCACTCCCCAGTCCTTCTGGAATAAATCTGTCAACACTTGAATCTGAACTCAATCCCCTGAACCTCAAGGAGGTGCCTCTGCCATTAGGCTCTGATTAAAGGATCTCAGTGGATCAGTAAAGCCTTCCAGAGTTTTCTCCAAAGACGTTTCTGCAGCTCAAAACCCTGTTGCATAGAAGGAACCAATGACTGCATAAATTGGCACTGGACCTTTAACTATCCAGACATAGGACAGCACTTTGGTATTAACTTTCTAAGCCAGGCTATAAGATCCATGACTGTCAAAATGTTCCTTCTATCTCAGCTTCAGGGTTGCTAACTATGCTCCTGGGCCCTAGTTCCTGAACTCAGTACCTCTGTCCTAGCCTTGCCTCATTACTAAAAGAGGCTTTGAAACCCTGGGACTACTCATTTCCATATTGTTTCGGCCTCCCTGCAGTTGTGGAAATTCAAATTTATTTGATTGAATGCTGAATATATTGATATGCGAAAGATAGGAGTCTCTCTCATGCGCACACAGACACACACACTCTTCAGAATGGTAATATAACTAGAAACTTGGGGTGCTATCCAGTGTTAGTCATATACAGATTAGGTTTATTGAAATCAATTTACTTAAGTAATTGAGTTCAATGGTTCTATTCTGAGTACAGTAATACCTCGAGTTGAATGTGCTTCCGGTTGAGCGCATTCGAGTTGCACTCTGTGGCAACCCAGAAGTAATGGAGTGCGTTACCTCTGGGTTTCACCACTCGCACATGTGCAGGTGCTCAAAATGACATCATGCGCATGCGTAGAAGTGGCGAAACGCGACCCGCGCACATGCAGACGCACCGTCGCGTCTTGCATTCTATTCGGGATGCAAACGGGGCTCCGGAACAGATCTTGTTCGCATCCCGAGGTACCACTGTACAACTTTCCTGAATATTACTTTTTTCAATTGTCCACACCTGCTTTATCTGTAAATACTTCTGTATTTTTACATATAAAAACCATACCTAATTTCTTTTTGTTAATAGGCTTCCAAATATTAGCCCTGAAAGTGTTGGAATGTTAAATTTTGAACAGATCTTGTGGCAGAACTCTGAAAGCAGTGGTTCAAAATGACACCAGGGGAAGTTGATGCTGCTCTTGGAGATTTTGATTAAAGAATCAGATTCAATTTTTAGAAACTTATGTGTCTTGGTGTGTATAACTCACAGAAGTTGAAACAGCAAGAAGATAAACTGGAGAGCTCAATCGCTCTGTGATATCTTATCATAGCCAGCAGCATTATTAATGTCCCTCAAATTAAGTGATTTAGGAAACCTACAATTGCATTTCAGCTGGAAAATTTGACCAAAGAAATCAGACTTCTCAAGGACCCTTGAGTGCCTTTGAATATTATTGCTATCAATCAACTTTCTGACAGTTTGCATATTAGTGTCAAATTTTAGTTACCAACAGCATCACATTTTAAAAACTGAAAGACACTATGGTTTCTATTTCTTTTGATGGACAGGATCTTAGCAAGGATATTTCTACCCCAACACAAAAAATGTTTTCTATCTTTTTTTAAAAGAAGAAGAAGAAGCAGCAGCAGCAATATCCCAATTCCAGCCATGCTTCATTTTTTGTAGCAGTGTGGTCAAAGAGGGTAGACTGTCAGTCATGGATATAAGAAACCGAGTTTCATATCTCATAAGCACAGTGACCCATAACAGATATTGGCAAATGACTATCCATTAATTTGGACATTTACACCATACCCTTGAAATAACTTTCACAAAGTGGCTTGCAACAAAATAAAACTCACAAAATTAATGCAGTAATAAGACAATCAAGCAGCAGATAAAATCAGTATATCAACCGTTAAGAATAAAATGTCTTTGAGACCACAGGTCCCAAAACCCTGAGCAACAAGTCTAGACAATCCCTTTTCATCACAATAGTGACTCAAGGTACTCACCAGGAACCCAGGAGGGCATTAAATTTTAGTCAATTTACATGACATAATTAATTTAGGACTACACCAAACAAGACTTAGTAGCATACAACCCACTGAAATTAATAGACATGACACTATTTCAATGAATCTCCTCCAAGTAGAAATTAGATGGGTGCAACTTTCCATTTGTAAATCTATGTTCCCACAATATTCTGCCACTGTGACCACCCTGCCTAATTATTCAGTGCCACTCAATATAAAATTCTTGTCCCATTGAATTAGTATGGTGTAGTGAATTAGTATGGTTATGTCCATGAGCCGAACATTCCATAGATGCTGTACCTACTTTACCACTGTTGGATGGATGGATAGGTAAGTACCATGAAGAGGGCCAATGAAGGAATGGCTTGGATTCTTATAGCTCTTTTGGCCCTGCCACATTTGCCAGCTTGTGTACAGATGAAACATGACTTCCACATGGTTTCAGATGCCCCTCCAGCATGGACACAAGTCCATCCCGACCTGATGCTCTTGCTTAACTGACTACTGACAACTTTGTTGAGCAAACTGAATAAAGGAAACCACCAAGGTTGAAAAGGAGGACTTGCTATAGGCTATTTGTTTTCTACAATGTACTTCTAGGTGCCAGTAACTTGACACTGTCTACAAATAACTATTGGGGGTTTCAAAATGAAAGAGCAAGTGTCAGAATAACCTGTATCAGTACTGAAGCAACACGCATATATTTAATACCAAATTGTACAACTCTTAAAAGTGATCTACAGATGTCTCTGTCCAGTTGGAAAATATTGGCTCTCGGTCTTTAACCAGTTTATTGCTAGCTTGGAAAATTACTGGCAATGGACTCATCTGTCTCCTTCTGTCGGAGAAGGTCTATTTATAATTACGGACTCATGGCCTTTAGTGGATGAAATATTCATGTAAACTCAACTGCCAAACTGCACTTAACAGCACTGTAAACTGCAAGCATTACCATATTAAAAGTGATTCAGCAACGCGCCCCATGCCAACTTCATAAAACTATCACTTTCAATGTTGTTTAGGAACACTAATTCTAACAACTCTTCAACAGAAAGACCACCAAAATATGTTTATTCATCCTGATATATTTGGTGACACTAGAGTTTAAATGGGAAAGAAAAGGTTGACGCCAAGCATATCACTTCCAAGTCATGAAAAGCAATAAGGGGAAAGCTGTTCTATATGGGGAGGACATCCCTCTCTTCAATTGCCCCTCAATGTAATACTATATCTTCTTTGTTTATTTTTGAAGAGTTCTCTACTTGGCAGACATATGATAAGAATCGCTTGCCATTTTCTATGCACAATAAATTTAGACAATGTGGATCATCCAGGAGATATATCTACAATGTGTTGTTTACACGAAGCATTCATAAATCTGTATTTAGTCCACATGTCAACTGTCAAGATCTGCTATCTCTCTGAAAACCAACTAGGTATAGAGAAAATGGGTGAAAAGAGTGACATATCTGATGCCAGCTGAGCCTGCAGTGGAGGCATGTAAATAAGGATGAATGGCGCACTGACCCAGCAACCTTAGTCTGCCCTCAACCAGCACCTACCTGCTTACTTATGTCCAGCTCAGGGGGTGGCTTTGGCTGTTAGGTTCCTCCTCCTTAGTCTTGATGTTTCCCTTGTAGAAATAATTCGGGAGGTGGATGGAAACAAAACCAGAAATAGTCGGCTCTTCTTGTCATTGGCTCTTGGCTCTGTCTCTCACTGGCTCTGGCTCCACCTACTCTTGGCCTCTCTGGCTTCTGCCCTACCAGACCCAATGGTCACCAACCACCGGTGTGTGCTCTATCCTGGGTTCTTTGTGTCAAGCAATACTGCCTTGCAGACTCAGGCTGTCATCCTACATACCAAGGCTAGGGAAACTTTATTCAGCCTGCGGTTCACAATATCATGTTCAAAACATTGGAATGGTTTTTGAACCTCCAGAATTACCATTTTTTGCTACCGTATCCAACAGTGGGATTTGTTTCTGAAGGTCCTTGTGATTTTTATTTTTTGTCAAGGAGCTGCACAATTGAATTATTGTGCAGGCGTAGAGGCAGCTTGCACCATAGGGAAGGTTGATAGCTTTGTGTGTTATCCCAGGTCCCAGTTCAATCCCCAGCATATTGAAATAGGACTGGGAGAGATCCCTGTCTGAAAAGCTGGATAGGCACTGCTGGTTAGTGTAAATAATACTGGGCTAGATGCAGAGCCATAGCTAGGTGATCTTGTGCCCCTGGCAGAACCGTCCAGACTGTGCCACCTAGCCATGGACAAATTAGCTCTTCTTTGTGCCTCTCCTCCAACCCGACCCCCAATTCAATTCACCCTCTATTTAAAACCATTTCTTATGAGGCAATAATCAATATTTATATTTATGGACATATTTTGAGCCGATTTTGCACCCCCCCCAATCTCCTGTGCCTGGCAGGGGCCCACCTCGACACCCCCTAGCTACATCCTTGGTTAGATGGATCCAGTTTGTCTCTGAATACCTGTTGCTCTGGATGACTACTGTGGTGCTCAGACCCTGCTTTTGGGACTCCAACGTTTCTGGTGCCTGTATTGCTTAGGCAAGCCTATTCAGGCACATAGGTGCTGATGTTTTAATCTCTTTTTAGTCTACTGTTAATTTTAATGATCTTTTAAACATATTAGTTATTTGTTTAAACCTTTTTTATTGACAATTTTAATATTTGTGGTAAATAGGTTATGTTAATTAATTTAAAAACCACACACAGAGACACAAAAAAGTTTCTGGAGAACACATGGGGAGGAGCTGGATGTGGGCACCCCGCAGGTATGTTTGGCCATTGTGAGAATAAGATGCTGGATTAGATGAGCCTTTGGCATCATTTAGCAGGGCTTTCTTTACATTGTTAACCTCAAAAGGAGACACTAGGGATTGAACCTTGACCTTTGATATCCAGTGCATGCACTCTAACACTGAGTTTTTGCAGCATGGACTGGATATGGGTGCAAGTATATTTTCCCTTGTGCAGCTAATAGGAGCTTGAGGAGAGATAATTCACAATGGTGAGTAAGCATCAAGAAAAAATTAGATTGTCTTCTCACTATATAGGTGTGATGGCCTGGGATTCCGATTCAGAGGCTGAACCAGAGGAATCCCAGCCTGCACAGGCGTCCCCGCCTCCAGGGCCGGCTGAACTGGGGCAAGGCCTAGATTCTGAGGAGCCTGCACCTGTGTCAGATCCTCAGGAGCAGGCACCAGGTGAAACCATTCTGGCCCCAGAGGTGCTTGAGGACTCAGTGTCTACAGGTGAGCCTCCTCCGGGGCCCAGTAACCCTTCGGCCTCTCCTGAACTGCAGAGGCTTAGGGCAGAGAGGCGAAGGGAACTGGTTGCTCCCAGGAGGAGTGCTCGCCTTAAGGCCAGGAGAGGCGGGGCTCCTGGGGGCCGGGACCGCCCCTGGCCTTAGAAGAAGATAAAAGTCAGTCAGCCCGGTCCGAGGTTGCGGGAGCAACGTCGTTGTTGGCTTCAGACCTTCCAGTGTTCCTGTTCCCTGCCCGGCCTCCTGCTTCCGACCTTCCAGCGTTCCTGTTCCCCGCCTGGCTACCTGTTTCGGACCTCGCCTCTCATCTTGTGAACTCTGCCTACGGTAACGGTACTGAAATATACTCAGAGTCGCAGTGATTTCATGCTCTTTATTCAGCTCATAGTGGTGAGGAGGAATGAATGAATGTCCCCTCAAAGTATCTGCTTTATATACATTATTTACACAATGGGCTGCACATGATTGGCTAATTCTGGAATTCTACTGTAAGCCAATCAGGTTGTGGATTCACTTCTATCTGGAGCATGATTGGGTGGTTCCTGCCAACCAATCATATTGCTGCATTGTTCTAGGACCAATCAGACTGCTGCATTCTGAATCCTATTGTTCTAGGACCAATCAGACTGCTGCAATTTGGATCCTATTGTTCTAGGACCAATCAGACTGCTGCAGTTTGGATCCTATTTAACTCAGTACATAACACCCCTCCCCTCTAAGTTGCAGTCCTGCCCGGGAGGTCGCATTCATAGTCCTCAAGGTACGCCCGTGGCCTACGTGTGCGTTGCGGCCTGGGGTTTTCCCTGGTCTGGGGTTCAGGTTCTGGCTCGTGTTCCAAGGATGCTGGCTGTGATGGGCCTGTTTGGTCTGGCGCAACCGGCTCGCTCAGTCATGGTTCTGGCTCCGGTGTCCTTTCGGCCTCGCAGGTCCTCTCTGTATTTACTGATTCTGCCTCTCCTGCTGCCCCCTCCTGCTCTATGGGCCTCACTGCCCCGCTGTTCCCTTGGGACTCCTCTGACCTTTCCTCCTCCTGGTTTTCTCCCGGGAATCGTCGCCGTATCTGGTCGCAGTGGCGGCGCCAGCATTGCCCCCCATCCGTTAGCACCTCGTACGACACGGGGCCAGTGACCCTGGTGACTGTGGCAGGTACCCATGCTGGGCCTGCCCCAAAATTCTTTGCGTACACTGGGTCCTGGGCCTTGAAGGTCCGGGGGTTCCTGCCTTCCCCCACCACTACCTCATCCTGAGCTCTATCGGAGTGAAGGCGGTCCAATCTGATTGCAAGGCGCCGACCCATTAGTAGTTCAGCGGGGCTCCGGCCAGTTGTTGAGCTGGGGGTGCTGTGCTGTGCTAGGAGGAATGTGGCAAGGCGGTACTCCCAATCCCCTTGCGTCATGCGGCGAAGGGTGTCCTTGGTGGTCCGCACCATGCGTTCTGCTTGGCCATTGGTGGCAGGGTGGAATGGCGCCGAACGGATGTGGCAGATGGCATTCTGCGCTGTGAAGGTTTGGAATTCTCCTGATGTAAATGCAGTCCCATTGTCTGAGACGAGAGTGTCAGGGAGCCCGTGGGTTGCAAAGAGCCTGCGTAGTACCTGGATGGCTGCGGATGTAGAAGTGGACGGTACCAGTGCAACTTCCAGCCATTTGGTGTAGGAGTCCACCACTATGAAGAATGTTTTCCCCTGAAAGGGGCCAGCGAAGTCCACATGCAGGCGTGACCATGGTGCTCGGGCGGACTCCCAGGACTGGACTGGGGCCCTTGGGGGATCTGGGCAGGATTCTTGGCAGGCCTGGCAGTGTTTGACCCAGGCCTCTATCTCTCCGTCGATCCCTGGCCACCACACATAACTCCTGGCCAGGGCCTTCATTCTTACTACCCCTGGGTGTGTCTCATGTAGGGCTGTGAGGACCCTTTTGCGGAGGGGCTGGGGAACAACAACCCTGCTTCCCCATAACAGGCACCCCTTGTGGGCCGGCAGTTCATGTTTGCGGGTTGTGTAGCCAGCGAATTCTGGCCCAGGACTGCTGCTGGGCCATCCCCTCCACACCCAGTCCAGGACCCGGGAGATGACCCTATCTTTCTTGGAATGGTGTGCAACTTCTTGTGCCTGAATGGGGCGGTCAGGAAGCAGCTCCAGGCTCATAACGTCTTGTGCAGGTGCTGGGTCGGGGCCTGTTTCTGGTAGTGGTAGCCTGCTGGGGGCGTCCGCATGGCCCATCGCCTTCCCCGGGCGGTGAATCAGTGCATACTGGTAGCTGGCAAGGAAAATTGACCACCTGAGGACACGAGGAGACAGCACTTGGGGGGTCTGCTTTTTGGGAGCAAAAAAGCCAAGCAATGGCTTGTGGTCAGTCACCACAGTGAAGGGCCGCCCGAACAAGAAATCATGGAATTTTTTTACTCCTTTCACGATTGCGAGCCCCTCCTTGTCTATTTGCGAGTAGTTCCACTCAGTTGCGTTGAGTGTCTGGGAAAAGTATGCTACCAGTACCTCTCTCCCATCCGGGAGTTGGTGTCCCAGGACAGCGCCAATGCCATAGGGCGAGGCGTCGCATGCTAGCACCACCGGCAGCCTCTCGTCGAAGTGTGCCAAGACCGAGTTTGAGACAAGCAGGTCCTTGACTGCCTGGAATGCAGCCTCCTGGCACTGGCCCCACACCCAAGGGGCCCGCTTGTCCAGGAGTCTGTGTAGGGGCTCCGCTACTGCCGCCTTGTGGGGAAGGAAGGAATGGTAAAAGTTCAATAGTCCCAAGAAGGCCTGAAGTTCAGTCTTGTTCTTGGGCGCTGGGGCATCACAAATGGCCCGTACCTTGTCCCCAGTTGGGTGGACCCCTTCTGCGTCCACCATAAATCCCAGAAAGTCCACCTGAGGCACTCCTAGTAGACATTTTTCCCACTTCACCTTGAGACCCGCCATCTGGAAACGGTGCAGAACGGTGCGGAGGCGGTCCTCAAACTCCTCTGGTGTGGGCCCGGCAATCAACACATCATCGAAGAAGGGGCTGACGCCAGGAATCCCTTTAAGGAGCGAGTCCATTAGATTCTGGAATATGCCTGGTGCCACACTGACACCGAATTGCAGCCGCTTTACCCTGAACGCTCCTCTGTGCGTCACAATTATCTGTGCCTCTGCTGTGGCCTCATCTACTGGAAGCTGTTGATATGCTTGGGCCAAGTCCAGCTTGCCAAAAATTTTCGACCCAGCCAGGGTGGCAAGGACATGGCTGACCACTGGCACTGGGTATGCATGGGCCGTGAGGGCCTTGTTTATGGTACATTTGTAGTCTGCGCAGATGCGGACTGAACCATTAGGCTTGACGGGTGTGACGATTGGGGTTTCCCAGGGGGCATTAGGCACCGGCTCCAGCACTCCTTGCTCCACAAGCCGGTCCAATTCCTCGTCTATACGGGGTTTCAGGGTGAACAGGACCCGGCGGGCCTTTAGCCTGACCGGTCGTACTGCGGGGTCAAGCTGTAGAGCAATGGGGGGCCCGTATACTGTCCCAATTTCCCATCGAAAACCTCTGGAAATTCCTTGCATATGGCATCCACGTCCACTTGTAAGGTAGTGTGGTTCACCCCGGTGATGGCTTGCCCCAGTGGTCCAAACCATGCCAATCCCAGTAAGCTAATGTAGGGGCCATTGACCACAAGCAAGTCCAGTTGCCGCGTCCGCCCTCGGTATTGCACCCTGAAGGTCCCCACCCCCATTGTGGGGACCTTACGTTTCTGGAAGTCCCGGAGGGTGAATGGGGCCGGCCTGAGTTTGGGACCCCCAGTAGGACACAGTTTCCTTAAGGTCCTTGCCGAGATTATGGATAGATTTGAACCCGTGTCAAGCTCCATGCGGCATGGGGCCCCCTCTATCCGTACCTCTACATAAATTTTCTCTATGTTGGGGTAGGGCAACTGGTATACCTGGACGTCCGTGAGCTCCGTCGAGTTGCCTTGGTGCATTGGGCCCCGGGACCTGGGGCTCTTGGATTGGTCATCTGATGCCTGGCGTCGGGTGGGCCGAGCCCGACACACCCGGGCGATGTGTCCCAATTTTCTGCACTGCCTTCCACGTTGCGGAAATGGCAGGTCCTCCTCTCGTGACTTTCCCCGCAGCTTGCGCAGTTCCCTCCTTCTCGTCGAGGCAGCTGTGGTATGTGGGCTGCTTGAGTGTGCTGCTGTACTCGGTGCACTTCCTCCCTGTCAGATCCTGAGTCGTCGGTGAGGTCTTCGTGGTGAACCCTCGGTTGGGATGGCAGGCTCGGCCGTGCCTCTTGTGTCGACCTCTTGGCAGCTTCCGTTGCCAGGGCCTCCTCCAGAGCGACCTGGAACGTTAGGTCCTTCTTAGCGTAGAGGCGTCGTTGCAGCTTCTCATCCTTCAGGCCACTGACGAGGCGGTCCCGAAGCATGTTCTCCAGCTCTGAGAAGTTGCAGAACCGGGCGGCTTGGCGGAGAGAGGTCACAAACCCAGTTATGGTTTCCCCAGGGGCTTGCCGCTTTGCGTAGAAGGCATTTCGACGAGCCACCACTGAGGGCTGTGGCGAAAAGTGCCCCTTAAGCTGTTCCATTATTGTTTTGTATGGAACAGTAGCGACGTCTTCAGGCGCAAGGAGAGCCCGGGCGATTTCAAATGTCTCCTCTCCGCAGACGCTGAAGAATATCGCCCTCTTCTTGGCGTCTTCTTCATCGGTGACCCCTTTGGCTTCTAGGAGGAAGGTAAAATGGGAGGCGTACGCTTCCCAGTCTCCCGTTGCTGGGTTGAACGGCGAGAAGCTGCTGTCGGTTGCCATTCTGAGTTCCTTGTGTCCCGGAGCTGAAGCCTGGATACATGGTGCGAGGCAGCGGCGCGGCAGGCGGCGGTGCTGCGGTGCTGCGGTGCTGTGTGTGGCAGTCAGCTCAGCGGGATCCCACCTTCGTCGCCAGTGAAATATACTCAGAGTCGCAGTGATTTCATGCTCTTTATTCAGCTCATAGTGGTGAGGAGGAATGACTGAATGTCCCCTCAAAGTATCTGCTTTATATACATTATTTACACAATGGGCTGCACATGATTGGCTAATTCTGGAATTCTACTGTAAGCCAATCAGGTTGTGGATTCACTTCTATCTGGAGCATGATTGGGTGGTTCCTGCCAACCAATCATATTGCTGCATTGTTCTAGGACCAATCAGACTGCTGCATTCTGAATCCTATTGTTCTAGGACCAATCAGACTGCTGCAATTTGGATCCTATTGTTCTAGGACCAATCAGACTGCTGCAGTTTGGATCCTATTTAACTCAGTACATAACAGGTACCTTCCCCCCGGAACCAGCACAATAGGATTTTGGGGCTTTCAGATTTCAGTGTTCCCCCGTGCAATGCCAAAATTCAGCAACCCTCACCTCTTGCCTTCCAGTCCACATCATTGTTGTGGTATACCCTGTGGCACCCTCTTGGCTTGGCTGGTGAACCTGTTGTGCTCCCCTAAATCTGCCTCTGTCCTCTACTTCAGATTATATCTAAATCAGGGATCCTCATGGCTGCCTTTGGAATAAGTAAATTAAATGTACTGTTTCGCTGGGCCCATAGTTCTTGCCCTGTTTTTGGTGCTACTGTTAAAACTTCTATGCTTTGTTTTGGGGTGCATTGCCCTTGTGCACTGTTGATGTCCATATGCGCAGGCATAATCAGAAACGTTTTCTCCAGGGTTGTTGCTTGAGTTTATTATTTCTGTGTGATGCAAGACCACTTCCAGCATCAAAGTTGTATGCCAAATAATTCCTTTGAGTGTCATCATGACTTTAATTTAATCACAGCAGTAATTGATTCGGATAGTAATCTTCATGTTCTTATCACTTAGCTGTTTTGGAGAAGCTCAGAAGGAACCCTTCCTGGCTTGTGACAATGAAACAAAAACACGCTCTGCTCTTAAATACCACATTCTGTTTCAGATGTTCCTGTGTTATTGGCATATTATGAGGCTCTGGAGTTGACTGCAGATGGCATTAAAAGTTGCCAAAAACCCATGACAATGAAAAAGAACCCTAGTTCAAAACTTTAAATGAACCTGCTCTGTTGTTCCATAAAGCTAGTTCGTGCAGCAGGGTCAAAAAGCGATAGCATTCCCACAGAAAAGTATTTTCATGTGATGGAGAACCGCTATCCATGATGAAAGATTTTGAGAACAAGCCTATCTTTTGATAATTGCAGTTCATGAAAATGGCAAAAATAGCAAAAAGAAAATGAAACATATTTCAGATGCTGTTTATCTATAAATCTATAAATCTGTACTTACATATTTAGTTTGCATGCCAACTGTCACTGTATGCTGAATCTCCAAAATACAGGTGAAATAGTTGAATTGTGCATTGTGGAGAACAATGCAGTTATATTGATCCATCTATTAAAAAAATAATGTATTGCCCACCTTGCCTAGCAAGGACTGAAGAACAGGTCCCTCTGGCAAAACAATAATAGTTGTAAAAATAGTACTGAAATTTGGGAGGCTTCATACCAAGGAGTGACCATGCCTGTAAATTATATCTCTCTGTGTGTGTGATATAGAAAGACATTTCCTTTAAAAAAAAATCCTGATCAAAATCTATAGGTGACTGGCACAGAAATCACCCAAAATACGTCTGTCTGCAATATGGCAGGCTTAATCCACTCTGGGGTGGCAAATTTCACCCACTTCTGTCAATAAGAGAAAAAGCTATAGCCATTATTGAGTCCCTATATTAGTAAACAATGGAAACAGATCTTCATTTTTAATGAAGCTGATTCAGACTCAAAATACAAGTTTAACCAACAGATGTCAGAACTCAGAAACTGACTGAACATTCTATGGCCTTTTAAATGTGTAATGGTAAGGCTGCTTGTTTGAGAATGAATTTTTACCTAATGACCTGATTGCACTTGGGGTAAAGGTAAAAGGTAAAGGGACCCCTGACCATTAGGTTCAGTCATGACTGACTCTGGGGTTGCGGCACTCATCTCACTTTATTGGCTGTGGGAGCCAGCGTACAGCTTCCGGGTCATGTGGCCAGCATGACTAAGCCATTTCTGGTGAACCAGAGCAGCACACGGAAACGCCGTTTACCTTCCCGCTGGAGCAGTACCTATTTATCTACTTGCACTTTGATGTGCTTTTGAACTGCTACGTTGGCAGGAGCAGGGACCAAGCAACGGGAGCTCACCCCATTGCAGGACTCGAACCACGGCCTTCTGATAGGGAAGTCCAAGGCTCTGTGGCTTAACCCACAGCGCCACCCGCACTTGGGGTAGGAATGGATAAACTTGTCAATTTCCATTTCTCTGAGTTTCTAGTTTTTCTAAGCTTATGATTAGTTAATCACATTCCCACATCAGTTTATGATTTATTTATTTTTAGAAAAAGATGTTTTCATAAAAAATCATCAGCATTTTATTGCACATTTTACTACACAGTTTTCCCCAATATAATGTATGTTTTGTATTGTATTTTCATCAATATGTGTGTTTTTATGCACACTTCTTCCTAATATAGACAGTTCTTGTTTGGAGCACCGTATCACAATATTTTCCAAGAAGTGCAGATTTTGAAGGACAGCAGGCATTGTGGTTTGTTTGTGGTTTTGGGAAGTGCAAGAGTTGATTAACTAGGTCACAATTTAGGCAGGGCCATAAAATGACTAAGCAGGGTAAGATGATCACCCAGAGGAACCTTTATAGTGACAGGGCATTGCCAAGACTTACCCCTCAGTGCAATAGGAGCCATGGGTAGTGGTGGTGAAGAAACATATTAGAAGCCTAACCAGAGTACACAGCCAAAGTTGTGGAGGTTGGGAAAAATGATTTGGTAGGTCCTCTCTCAACACCTGAAAAGTGACACATACTACTCAGGTCACATCCTACTCCTACAGATGTATTATTTGAGTGTTGGGCAATGCTATATTTACTTAGGAGCACAATTGCACTTTTTGGCCATGTCAACAACATCCCACCAGCTTCCTTAAGCAATTAAATATTCCATGTGGACATCTGTAAATCAGCACAAGGGCATCATTCCCTTCCGGTGGCCACATGCCAGTGAAGCAGGAGCAAAAGTGAGTGGAGCAACCAATGGTAAATTTCACTTTTGTACAGTAGGTTATCTTCTAAGCCCCTCACACAATTCTCTTCAGTCTCCATCCAGGCAAGCAAGAAGCATCATCATAGTTCAAGGTTTAGCCAGGCAAAAACACTCCAGGAGTATGTGAAACAAGGTCAGTGAGTGGTGTGGTCTGTGAAGAGGGGGTGTAGCTGGGGGGGGGGAGTAGCCTGAGGAGAGTCCCAACAGTCAGTTAAACAAGAATGGGGAGATACATTTGGCCCCCAGGCCTGAAATCCCCCATACCTGAACTTGGTCATGTTTAAAGGCTCCAGTTGATCCGGGCACCCAGTTGTGCAGGTATTGCCCCCCACACCTAGGGCAATGTCTTCCCTACACTGCACTGCCATACACCTGAAAAATGCACGTATCCCTTCTGGCTTGGGACAGAGCTAGGTTGACTCATACATATGTGAAGAGAAGATTGACCAATATATCCATCAGTAGTGATGAGCATAGGGATGCGGGTGGCGCTGTGGGTTAAACCATGGAGCCTAGGACTTGCCAATCAGAAGGCTGGCGGTTCGAATCCCCACGATGGGGTGAGCTCCTGTTGCTTGGTCCCTGCTCCTGCCAACCTAGCAGTTCAAAAGCACATCAAAGTGCAAGTAGATAAATAGGTACCATTCCGGTGGGAAGGTAAACAGCGTTTCTGTGAGCTGCTCTGGTTCGCCAGAAGCGGCTTAGTCATGCTGGCCACATGACCCAGAAGCTGTACGCCGGCTGCCTCGGCCAATAATGTGAGATGAGCGCCGCAACCCCAGAGTCGGTCACGACTGGACCTAATGGTCAGGGGTCCCTTTACTTTTACCTTTAGTGATGAGCATAAGTGCATAGGTGAGTTATGTACTTATGGTGAGTTAGACCATTGGCAATGTATAATTCTTAAAATGGCTCTCCGTGGATTGAAGGAGGGGTCTAACCTAGCCCTATCTTCAGATTCAGCCTGAGACTTTCTGCATGCAGGGAAAGTGCTCTACAACCCCCATGTTGAAAAGAGTGATATATGCCAGGTGACTAAGTAGTTTTTGCATCAACGTATCATTCTGGACTTCAGGCAGAATCAAACTTGCACCTGGGACAAAGCTGAAATCAGTCTCCCCTCCTCCTCAAAGTGGGATCAGTCAAAATAGTAACATCCCTTTGTTTCAACAGGGTGACTGTGACAAAATCTGAGAACTCTTTCTCTACTTATACCTAGCTGTCTAAGCTGCCAATTAAGTGAAGGGTAAAATAAATGAAGGAGGAAAAAAAGAGTTGTAGATATTTCTGAAGTGTTGGCAAAACGGCTTTCATTTGTTTGAGTTCACCGGAGGGTGCTAAGCATGATTCAATACCTCAGCTCAAATGCCCTGTAAAATGGCCTCGTCATCTCCCTCCATTACAGACTGTGAAATGGAGTCCTAGATTTTCCTAAGCTACTCTTAAAATTGTTCCAATCTTCTTTAGGACATATGTCAAATAGCATATTCAACCTCTGCCCAGAGCAGTGGGAGATTGAACTCATTACATACAGTATTGCTATATCCTCTGATCCTTTTAAGGTATTCATAGCCAAATAGATCAAAAACTGAATGCACATTCTCTCTCTCTTGGTCTGATTTGATCCTTGACAGCAAACAGTTATATTATGTGGACTGCCAACTAACCAGGATTTCTGTAGTCTAACCAGCTGAAATACTATAATATTGAGTTGTGGGTGATGCAATCAGAATACTTAATCAGAGAGCAGGGGGTTCCCTCTCCTTTAATGAGACAGGATTCGAAGGGGGGAAAACCCCACCTTAAGCAATATTATTGTTGTTATAATCAAGAAAAGCATGGCTGCTGGCTAGCAAAGAAAGAGGTTCTATTACTTCTGCATGGATAGCTCAGTTGGTTAGAGCATGATGCTGATAATGCCAAAGTTGCAGGTTTGATCCTTGCATGGGACAGCTGCATATTCTTGCATTGCAGGGGATTGGACTAGATGATCCTCAGGGTCCCTTCCAATTCTGCATTCTATTATTCTCCCAGGGCCTTTTAACTGGAGTTGCTGGGGACTGAAGCTGGGACCTCCTGTTTGCTAAGCAGATGCTCTATCACTGAGCTATGGCCCCTTCCATAACCACGCCCCAAATTATTATTATTTCATTACATTTACACCCTACCATTCAAGCTGGGTTTATTCCATTTTATTCTCCAAACAACTCTATGTGTTAGATTGAGTATGTGTGACTGGACCCAAGTCACTTAATGAGCACCATGACTGAGCATATTCAAATCACCGTTGTCCTGGTTATAGTCTGACATTCCAACACAGCACATTGAGATAAATATTTTGTGCTCAGGGAATGCTATAGGCTTCTGGGAAACAGGATAGGGGGACAATGACAATTCTTGGGCTACAGATGTCCTATTCTCCACAAGATTGGACCAACAAATATGGGCAATGTTCGTGCTAACCGACACTATCTGAACCCCCAAAACAGTGAAAAACTGGCCTTTGGAATTGCAGCTTCATTTTAAATACTTTCTTGTTTACACCCATCAAGTTGTGTTTTGTAAGTTTTATGATGGCAGTAACACTCTTTCATGAAGTATTTCAAACCCTCTATTCATGGGGTTAGGTCCATCTCTCATTTTGTAATGTGACGTTTGGGACACATTGTAAATAAAATGATTCTGATTTGTGTGATTTACACAGTATAATCTGGATTTTGCAAATTTGTCTTTCCCAGTGTCGATATGAATCATATCACAAGGTGAGTGTGTGTACATTTACAGCATTGCTACATTAAACTCACTGATACTGCAAGAAGATTCAGATGAATGAATGTGTTTGTCCCCGAGACATTCTGCTGATCAACTACTTCGGTTTAAAGCTCTCTAGCTGTCGGATTTGCTTCCCTAGTTTTCTGAAAACAAAAAGACACTCTGGAAAGAAACTTAAGGAGAAACAAACATTTAGAGAGAAAGAAAACAATGAGATTTGACTGAATTTAATTATATATATGGAAGCTGCCAGATTAATAGAAATGGTATGTTCTTCTTGTTGTAGGGGAATGGGACATTGCTAAGAGGTACAGCATCTACCTTGCGTGCAGATTGTCTCTGGTCCAATCCCTGGCATCTCAATGAGTGGGTAGAAGAGAGCCCCTTCTCTAATCCTGGAGAGCTGCTACCAGTAGGTATAGATTATACTGAGCTAGGCAGATCAGTTGGTTTGACCTGGTCTAAGGTAGGGTTGGCAAAAACGGCACTACCAATGTCCAGATTTTCCCAGACATATCTGAAATACTGCTGTCTGCATATTCGGACATATCAGACAAATGTCCGGGAAAATCTAGACGTATGGCAGCCCATATCGGTAGTACCATTTTTGCCACACACACACACCCCAAATAGCTCAAAAATGGCAAAGTTTTCTTTTGCAAATTTGCTAGAAAAGCTCAACAGCTTTGGGCAAAAATAAAAGCTCAACAACTTTTCTGTCCAAACTTTCACTGTTTGAAATATGGCAACCCTATCTACAGCAGCTTCCGATGAAGCCCACAGGTGACATCCAACGATGTTCCTTTGCAGCAGAATAGACTTCTACTTCCTCTCCTCCCTCTGAAGTCCTCTGTTCAATGTCTTAGTTAGGAAGTCATGAAGAAATGATGGTTTGGTTGATTAGGCCTCCCCTGGGATTTCATACTCCTTCCTCTCTCCTTTTTTCTCCTCCCCTTCTTTGAATGCTTCAGTTCCCTCCCTCTGTTCCTAGTTTGCAATAAGGATAAGCAGGAATGGAGGAGGAGTGTGTTTTAAATGGATTTATATATGGAATGTGAAAGTTCTGATCTAATCTAGTTTGACTGCATAGGACTACCTCTTCCATTGTGTGCCTACTTAAGTCCAAACTGCTCATGCACCACTTTTTTAAAAATTCCAATTTTATGCAAAATTATAAACAAAAAATGCATTTTGTACATATAATATGTACGAAAAGTCAAGCCGGCTTTATTTCTGCTGCATAATATTATAAATTTTAATGCATAAGTATTTTTACAGAGTTGTATGCATTGCACTCTGCATCTGTTTATGTGAGGGTTACTGTAGGAAATTTGTATATGTGCACAGTATTATATGTATAATAATGCATATCATAGGCAAGAATTGTTCCTATTTTAAGCGGATCCAGTTAAAAAAATTTGAATTAGTGTTTTAAAGTTAAGAAGTGAAATGGAAACAAGGAAAAAAAGCAACCTGTGCTACAATCTTAACATTGAGATTTTGAACAAGTTCCTTCCCCAAGATATATTTTATCTTACTTGGGCAGACTATGCTTACTGCAGATCATAGCTCATTGCCAAACCTGAATTGGTAAGCCAGCCCATAAAATAATGACAATAGTATGGTATAATATACTTGGGAAGAAGAATGATCATGCTAAGTAGTCTTTGATTTCTCTATCTTAAAATTTAAAAAGTCAGTTTGGTGTAGTGCTTAGGATGTTGAACTATGACCTGAGAGACCAGGGTTCAAATCCCCACTCAGCCATGAAGCTCAGTGGTTGACCTAAGGCCGGTCACTCCCTCTCAGTCTAACCTACCTCTCAGATTGCTGTGAGGATAAAATGGAGAGGAGGAAAACTACATATGCCTTCTTCAGCTTCTTTAAAGAAAGGTGGGATACAAATGCAATAAATCAAATCAAATGAACATGAATATGAACATGAAAATTCCTATACAGTGGTACCTCGGGTTAAGAACTTAATTCGTTCCAGAGGTCTGTTCTTAACCTGAAACTGTTCTTAACCTGAAGCACCACTTTAGCTAATGGGGCCTCCTGCTGCTGCCGCGCCGCCGGAGCACGATTTCTGTTCTCATCCTGAAACAAAGTTCTTAACCTGAGGTAATATTTCTGGGTTAGCAGAGTCTGTAACCTGAAGCGTATGTAACCTGAAGCGTATGTAACCCGAGGTACCACTGTATACAGAAGACAATTCTGTGCATCTCAAAAATATAAATACCAACAAGGAAGACAAAGAATCAAGGGGATGTAAGGGGCCTTGCAAGAAATTCAGCATGGGAGCATTCCCAACAGATGGCTGTCCAATGGGAAACCTCCATTGAGGGGTAGCCTTCCCCAAGTATTGTATTTCAAGGATACAAATATCTTAACTAAAAACCATCTCAACCTGTTAAGTTCACTTGTTCAGTACAAATGTTCAATTGGTGATCACATCAAAAATGCTATAATTACTTAAGAAATTAATTACTGTCGCTGCAGTGTTCAGGGACTTTGAGTATTCCCCAAACTAAGTAATGTGAATGCAAAAGGGAATCCAATCTAATTGCAAAGTCAAAACTGTTAAGATGTCAGGGCAACCATTCTATATGCATCTGTTAATTTCCTATCTGCATTGCAAACATCAATTAATTAACACCAACCCTTGCGAGCGTGCTCCAATTTTTGGCTTCAGTACTCAAACCACTTCCACTGAAGCAGGTCCACCAATTTAAGAGAGTTTCATCTTCAGCGAAAGAGTGTTAAAGGTTCAGTGTAAAAGCAAGTTAATGCAAATATCTAACACTTAATGCTGCAACCCAAATCCCAAACGCACTGTTCTGGGTGGGGTGGAAGTCTCCTTCCACTAAGCCCAAACAACTCTGCCATTCCCCACTTGTAGAATCATCACCCATCCAGGGTGGAGTACCTTGTTTTACCCGCTGAAAGTGCAGATGGATGGAAGTACCACCAAGGAAATTCCAAATGGCAGTATCCTATGGAAAGCCCCCAAATGAGACATTCATTGGCAGGGAGGTGCTGAGCTAGCTCAGCTTCCACTGGATCCCAGGCCTGACCCATTGCCATAGCTTGATGGCACTGATCCTCATAGGGCCCTGATCACTCTGTCAGCTCCAGTATGGAAAAGGCTTTTGCCTCCCTCCCTCCCTTCCCTTTTACCCCAGCTGGCATGAGTGGCACGGGTTCAGATGCAGTATTTGCTATGCCACACCTGCTGCTGCCCAACTAAGGTTATGTTTGCTGTGTTAGTCTGGTTTTCCCAAAAAGACCTATTGAGCCTATTATGCTTCATATTACCAACATTTTTTTGCACCCAAATCTACCAGTAATTTTTGTTTTATTTTAATGATGGGTTCAAGGTTCATTTAAGTTAGTGGGGAAGAAGTGAAATTCCTATAATTATTAAATAATTTGATTTTGCTTCCTCAATTTACTTCCTTGCAATTTCAGTGACTTGATTGCTCAAATTATCTTGTTATGTTGAAGTTTGCTTGCAATAGTAGGAACTGAATTAAAATTCGGATGGTGGGGGGGGGGAAAGGTGTTGCTTTGGGGGGGCAGCCAAGTTAACTTTAACTTTAAAGCATAAGCAAATATGTGAAGTAATTTGTCAACAAAACTTGGAGGTGGGGGAGGATGTTTCCTGCTGGCTTTGAAGTTCATTCTTCATAGGGCAAAAGTGTCCCAGAAACCCTAGTGAAGGATTTGCTTTATCAGCTCTGCAACTTTTACAGATCAATGATCATTTTATTAGTTATATAATATAGGCTGCTTTCTTGTAGAGAAGAATTCCCCATCATATATCCTTTGCTCTTAATTGATTCTTGCAGCACTGCAACCAAAAGCTAAACGGATAACTTTTACTATATCCCTTGTCTGCAGGAGAGAGACTGGGTATTAGAGAAACATTATCTACTTGGTGTCTCAACGCTGCAGGAACCATGTGCCCACAGCACCAATAGTAGTTTATGTTCCAAAAATAAATAACTGGCACCAGCAATGGTGCATTCTGGGCCAGAATGACAGTTTTACGCCCCCTGGTGGCAATGGCAAGATTCCAAGGGTTCCAGGCACACCCAGGATTTTCCTTTTGGAAATGTGGCACAGCCTGTGGTGTCTTTATGATATATGGTTTATGTGCACATATATACAACCTGAACATATGATGGAGGTGCTCACAGTACAGTGGTACCTCGGGTTACATACACTTCAGGTTACATACGCTTCAGGTTACAGACAGGTTGTTGGGGAGACAACTGTCAATGTCTCTTGCAATAACTGGATGAAGTGTTACGATATTATAAATGAGTTCCTTCGCATTAAGAGAGGAACTGAAGCCAGTGTTACCAGAACTACTTATTACAGCCATTTTGGACTGCCTCATATACTAGAAATATAAAACATTTTTGCCTGGGGAAATTACTTACTTAAGAAATACTATGGAGAAAATGAATGGATGAATTGGTCAATATATGGTCCATGCGGCTTTCCCATGTGTTCATTCAAAAATTTGTTCTGTTCTGTTCTGTTCTTTTTCAGCGTTAATGTGATTTTAAATAAATGCTTATTTTTTTTTTTTAAAAAAAATCTGCATCAAAAGTATTTACATACATATTTTGGAGTGTGTTCCCCCACCCTTTTAAGTACATTTGGTTATTTATTTATTTATTTATTTATTTATTTATTTCACTGAGAACTGTGTCACAAGATCTGGAGCAGCATAAAATCTGACAGGCAGCTATGTTTCAATGCTCACATTAGCCTAGCAGGCAGGGGATCAGGTCAGTTCATATCACGATTTGCAAATACTGAATTCCTCAAGCTTCCCTACTAAGAACTACAGGCCAACAGCACTCTATGTATTGTTAGAAGTGACATTTTACTCTGACACGAGCCCATTGTTATAATTACAACCTATTGCTGAATGGCTCATTTTGCCTAGGATATGTCAACATGAGAGCAAGGCATAAAAGGAAATAAGATGAGTACACATTTTTAATTTTTTTTTGCAAGGCTGGGCTGACATTAGGAGTGGGGGGTCTCGGAGCCAGACTTCTCATCTGTTTCCCTTTCTTTGCTGCTGTTACCTGCAGTGACTTCAGTGCTCATTGTCGTGTGCAGAGTCTCCATTTCTGCCTCTAGAATAACAATCTGTACATTGGGAGTTGCTTTATGCCAGGTCAAACCACTGGTCACTTTTGGCTCAGTATTGTCTACATTGGCTAGCACTGGCTCTGCCACTGCCAGCTCAATGGTCCATCTAGTTCAGTACTGTCTACACGGATTTACAGCATCTCTCTAGGATTTCAGGCAGGGAGTGCCTCCCATCTCTAACTGGAGACGCCGGGGATTGAACCTGGGACCTTCTAAGCAAAAAGCAGATGCTCTGCCACAGAATCATAGCCCATCTGGGAGCTGCAGTTTGTTAAAGGTGCTGAGAGTTGTTAGGAGACCCCTTTTCCTGTCCCAGAGCTACAGTTCCTAGAGTTCCCTGAGAAGATGGATTGATTATTTAACCACTCTGAGGTCTCCTCTTAGCATGCTTAATGAATGAGAGCTCCCACGATTCATTGAGGAACATCAAGACTGTTTAAACTGGTAACATACTGCTATAAATGTATGGTGTTAATGTGGCCCAGGTGGTGCTGGGCAGAGAGATAATTGGTAAGAGAGCCACTGCTGGTTGGTACAGTGGTACCTCGGGTTACAAACGCTTTGGGTTACAAACTCCGCTAACCCGGAAGTAGTACCTTGGGTTGAGAACTTTGCCCCAGGATGAGAATGGAAATCGCACGGCGGCAGTGGGAGGCCCCGTTAGTGAAAGCACACCTCAGGTTAAGAATGGTTTCAGGTTAAGAACAGACCTCAGGAATTAATTAAGTTCGTAACCCAAGGTACCACTGTATAAGCAATGCTGCATTTAGGATCAGTATAGGACCAATGATCTGACTCAGTGTCATCTGACTCTTGTGTTCTTAAATGTGACATTGATGGATGCATTTGTTTATTCATGTGTCTATCCTATTCACATGTAATGCCTAGCCAAGAAAGAGGGCAATCTTCTTCCTTGAAGAAAAAGGGAAAGGTGATTGGAACTGAACCCTCCGCTTCATCTAAACATGTCTTTCATCCCAGATAGAGAAGGATAGATCTGTGCATAAATCATTTCTCTTATTCCTGGATTGATAATGTTTCTATTTTTTCCAAAAACAAGACAAAACAAAAAACCTGCCCGAAAACATAGAATCATAGAATCTTTGAGTAGGAATGGATCCCAACAGCAATCTAGTCCAACCCCCTGCAGTGCAGGAATCTCAGCTAAAGCATCCATGACAGATGGCCATCCAGCCTCTGCTCAGAAACCTCCAAGGAGGGAGTCCACCACCTCTTGTGGGAATCCGTTCCACTGCTGAACAACTTTTATTCTTAGAAAGTTTTTCTGTATGTTTAGTTGGACTCTTTCTTGCAACTTGAAGTCATTGGTTCAAGTCCTACCCTCCAGAGCAGGAGAAAACAAGCATGCTTCCTCCTCCAATTGACAGTCCTTAAGATATTTGAAGATGGCCATCATATCTCCTCTCAGTCTCTTCTTTTCCAGGCTAAACATACCCAGCTCCTTCAACCGCTCCTCATAAGGCTTGGTTTCCAGACCCGTGATCATCTTGGTTGCTCTCCTCTGCACACATTCCAGCTTGTCAACATCCTTCTTAAATTGTGGTGCCCAGAATTGGACACAGTATTCCATGTGTAGTCTGACTAAGGCAGAATAGAGTGGTACTATGAATTAATTAGGGACATAGGTGGTGCTGTGGTCTAAACCACAGAGCCTAGGACTTGCTGATCAGAAGGTTGGCGGTTCGAATCCCCGTGATGGGGCGAGCTCCCGTTGCTCAGTCCCTGCTCCTGCCAATCTAGCAGTTTGAAAGCACGTCAAAGTGCAAGTAGATAAATAGGTACCGCTCCGGTGGGAAGGTAAATGGTGTTTCTGTGTGCTGCTCTGGTTTGCCAGAAGCGGCTTAGTCATGCTGGCCACATGACCCGGAAGCTGTATGCTGGCTCCCGTGGCCGGTAAAGCGAGATGATTGCCGCAACACCAGAGTCATCTGCAAGTGGACTTAATGTTCAGGGGTCTTTTTACCTTTATGAATTAACTAAAAAGGATTTAAATGTGTAGATCACTTTCATCCAAGTCCAGGTCACTTTTAGTATCATGGCAGAGGGTAGTGAGGGCCTATTCTTCCTTCCTTTCTACTGTGTCTTTCAGGTACTAAGTCAAATATTGTTGCACACATCTCTCTCTCTGTATATATAATGTACAGATTGTTATTCTCGAGGCAGAAAAAGTTCAACAACTTTGGGGGTGTTTTTATACCTACCTTCATCTTCAGATGAAGTAGTTGCTTGGGAGAGCTCAGTCAACAAACCATGAGACTCTTAATTCCAGGGTTGTGGGTTTGAGCCCCACCTTAAGCAAAATATTCCTGCATTACAAGAGAGACTGGACGACTCTCATGGCCCTTCCAACTCTGTGACTCTGTGATCACAGGGTGGTTCCCAATATAAAAATACAAAACAAAAACACAAAATAAAATAATAATAAAACAAAAACAAAACAAAACAATAACACCCCTCCCACAGACATATCATGTTAGTGGTGTGGGTTCTGTGCTGGCTGCCTATTAGCTATTGACCCAGTTTTAAGGTCCTGCTACTTACATAGAAAGCCCAAAATAACTCTTGACCAGGTTACCTGAAAAACTGTCTTCTGCTTACCTGGTAAGGCCACTACAATCAGCTGATGGAACCTAATTAGTTTTGCCAAGGCCTGATCATTATCAGCTTGTGGTAACATAGAGAAGGGATCTTTCACTGATGGCAGTTAGTCTTGTTGAACACCCTCCCTACTGGAAAATGAGAGGCCCTATCTAAGTTGGCATTTGGCTGGCTCCTATAGACCTGTTTAGGCAAGAATTCCCCTGAACTTCTGGTTATACTGTGTTAACTCCCCCCCCCCCCGCCCCAACTGTTTAATTCTTATGTCTTTTAACTGTCTGTCTTTTAATTAAGGATGTTTTATATGATCTCAGTGCTATAAAAAGGGGTGTCAAAACTCACCATGAACTTCTCCCTTGCTCTCTTAGAATGGCAATGGCATCCACCTGAGAGGTGCTAGAACTGAGTTCTGGCTGGAAAAAAGCCCTGATTGATCTTGTAAGTTGTAAACTGCTTAGGAGCCATTTTGGCAGGTAATCAATATCTGAGGAGGATGATATGTGCAGCCCACATCAGTGATGGACCCTGAAGCAACACTGTGGCATCAACAGAGGACGAGGGAAGCTGTGTGCTGGTGGTGGTGTGACAGATCTCAGGTGACTGCTTCAGCCATTTAACAGAGAACTTCAAGAGGAAAACCGTTTTGGTGCCCATTTAGGAATAAATGAATACTGTGAATCTCAAGGGAATGTTGGGGGACTGCCAAGTCTGCATGTTATTTTGATGCCTGATTTGAAAACCACCAACTCAGCCTAGCTTTGCATGCTTGAGTTCTAACTGAGATAGCAACCAAGGTGTTCAATGCCTTCATCGAGGCAAGGGGAGAGGGAGAGAGAAGGATTTGAAATATGAGACTGGAGGAAGCAACAGATGCACATCTGTTTGCTTACCTGCTTTGTTATTAAGAAGATCAGATTTTATCAGAAAAGGAAAATTAATGAATGAATTAAATCAGCATAACTATTGACTTTTGACCTATCCTTGTATTTGACCTTTTGATCCTGCTTGTTTTATACAACAAGAAAATGTTTTAAAATAAAAGGCTAAAGTAAAGAGAACAGACCCCATTCTTCTTTTCCTGGGCAATGCTATATATTTCTGTTCTTCTCACTTGAGATTATAGCTTCCTGACTAGAGAAACTGGTAGCTGTTAATGCTGCATGCTCCCCAACTTCTAGGAAAAGGCTGTCACTCAGGTAGGAGGTCTTGGCCTTTCACATTGGCCCTGTGGGTGTACAAATGTGCTTGCCTCCATCATGTGTCATTTGGCCTTAGATCAACACAACATGATTAAATCAAGGAATGCAATTTTAAAGTTAAATGTTCACTAGCTCAGATGTTCATCAGAGTTTTATGTCTTTGGTCTATCTTTCAGTCTGTATCTATGCAGTCCATGTTCCCGTTCTTAAGCAAGCTTAGTTTAAAAGGAAGAATATTTGAGTTCTTAGGCACAGTTAGTTAAGGAAATTTTACTTTCCCATCTCTCTGTATCTTGATTCCAGGTCCAGTCAGGTGAAGCGGCAGAAACCTTCCTTTCCATTCCAATACCCATGCCTAATCTCTCCTCAGCAGGGACTTTAATTTTAAATTTGGTATAAGAACTAGTTCAAGATTAGAGGAAACTGTATATTCAGTTAGGCTGAATGTGTAAAGTAAAATGGAATTTACAATGTGGTCTTACTTTTCCCTTAAGCACAATTATGAGACCAATGAACCAGCATTTTCATAGAAGGCTTCAAGTGTGTGTTTATTGATTTATTTCAAGGATGTATATGCCACATTTCAAAACAAATGTTTTTTCAAGGCCTTTTATAGTCAGTATCATAAAAACCCTTTAAAACAGTATCTGTAAATATTCTCCACTAGCTGAGGACTGAAGTTCTGTGGTAGAGCATCTGCTTTGTGTACAGAAAATCCCAGGTTCAAGTCCCAACAGCTCTAGCTAGGGCTAGGAGAGGCACCTGTCGGTAACACTGGAAAGCTTCTGGCAATCAATGTAGGCAGGACTGAGCTAAACGGACCAATGGCCTGATTTGGTATAAGGCAGCTTCCAAGATTCCTATGCAACTATCTTTAAAGGAGTAGCTTTAATAAACATCTCATGCAGTATGCTTCCTTGCTAGGCTTGGATCTTTATTGCCTGCTTAATCTCTATTGGCATAGTGTTCCACAATACTAGCCCGATGAAACTTAAGGCTTTATTTCTTGGTGTTATCAAATGAGTCTCGCCAACTTGGGTAACACCAGTGGTGCTTCTGCAGACAATCTCAGTGATCGAGCTGGGATATAAGGGCTGAGGCACTCTCTGAGCTACCCTGGACCTAAGTTGTACAAGGCTTTGTAATTAATACAAGGACCTTGAGCCTGACTCAGTAGAAGATGGGAAGCCACTGCACCTGTTTTAACCATGGTGTCACATGTTGTCAGCCAGTCTGGCCACTGCATTCTGCTGCATCTTCCATAGCGAATTGCTCTTTTTCAGACCATCTCTGCCCATTGTTTTTGTTGTTTGGGGGAATACACTTCCTTTACATCTATTTTCTTTTATTGCAATAGTTATTTCTGTTTCCAATTCTTGCTGCTATCTCATGAGATGTTATTCCGCCCAGTTTTCTGTCCTATGTAGTTGAATTATTGCCCTTTCCTCTGTGCACCTTGCTCTTGGCTTGCACTTCAGTTTTCTCTATTTCTACCTTCTTTCCTCACATCTGGACATTCCTTTACATCGGTACTGCACAATGCAACTAATTGGTTTTGACAACTATACCTGTAAGGTGAACAGCCATTCTTACCATTTGACAGATGAGTAAAACTAAGGAACAAAGATTATGCATCTTAACAAGACCACTGAGGAATTTGCTGCTGGTACCCAAACATAGTGATTCTTAACACATTAGAGCTCCTCACTGTTATCTCTCCCTTCATTACTGTGGCTTAGCAAAGGAAAGTAGGGCTAACAAAGAATGCCAAATGCACTGTGCTGCTCACAACAGCTTCCTCCAATTTTCCAATGCTCTTAGCTGTTTTGAGAAGGCTAATTAGGTCCCACCAACACCACACCAAATGGACAAAACTGCACCTTAAGAACACTCCAGGAATGCAACATGGAAACCAACAAGGAAAAAATAGCTAACTGGAAACATTTGCTTATTATTTTGAGGCAGAAAAACTAGTAGAAAATGTAAATTGAACTTGTTGCTAATAGAGGTTAAAGCTCAGCGAACAATGGAGAAACCAAAGTATAGTCTTAATGAAGTTTAAAAACTGGTTGCATAAGGTCCAGTTTGATCTGTAAAGCATTTTTGCACTTCTGTATGAGGCTTCTATTTCCCAGGAAATACAGACTCAGGGAGGGGGAGGAGTTTCTTAGCTTTCCATTTTTAGAGAAACAAATTCATTTGAGATCAGCAGTGGAACAGGATTGGGGTATCATAAAGCAGGGGCTGGTGAACCTTTCTAGCCCAGCAGACCAAATTGTTATCTCACTACTGCTAAGGGCCAACTTTGGCAGGTGAACAGAGCCACTCATCTGTCAATCACTTTTATATTTTTATTTACTTATTGACACATTTATTCAAAAGTTAACACTTCAGCTTTGTCCACGGTTTGTCCTTTCTCACAGTTACACAGATTTTAAAAGCTTTACCTTTTTCCCCTTGAACTTTTTATCCACTCATGTTCACCCTTCCAAAACATCTCAATGTTCCCCATTGCATTTTGTACACTGCTGTAAACCACCCTGGGATCATGTTAACATGATGAAGGGCGGTCTACAAATTTGGTGGAACCAAAGTACAAAAGAGCAGTTTTGTTGTCAAGTTTTAACATTTTACCCTCAAAGACCCTGAAGGACAGATTAAGGGCTCATTGACACTTCCTCTTGTCCTGTGCCTCGAATATTATGTTCTGCACAACATTATGTGCTGTACAATTAGACTCCCTCGTCTCATGTAAAAATGAGAGTTCGTCATCAGCTGGCCTGCATAGCTCAGTATCCTTTGTTGAGAGCTGAAATTGGAATGGAATGAAATCTAGCTTCACGTATGTGAAGAGAAAGGAGGCTGTAAATTTGAAGGGAGTTCTTAGTCTCTGGAGAGCGAACTGGAATTAATTATTCTAGCGCACTAATTTTTATTAAAGTTAAGATCTTTTTATGTACCTTCTTCAATTCTGGAGAAGTGAAGGGCCCCATATGATAAGCCCACACTTTTCTCAGGGGTGTAATGCCCAGTTGATCCTTATGCCCTTGTTTCCAATGGCCCATTAAAAGGCCATTTGAGAAGGGGGGTGGAATTATTTTTGTCCAGAGTTTAATGGAATACATTTTCCTCTGTTGTGAACAAACTGCCCTCTGGCACAAGAACCTCAAAAATATTTGGCAACAGCCCTTCTGAAACCCATCTGTTTTCGAAATTAATTTCTTGGTAATGGATACATTATATTTACATATTTGGTTTTTATTTCTCAGTATCTAATTTAGGGAGGGAATAGTCTCTTAGGTAATTCATATAAAGCTCTTGACAGAGCCTTATATTTTTTTAAAAACAGAGCAATCTAGAAGGCATGCTAGTCTGTGTTAGACCTTTAGCACTAGAAATCTTTCAGCTGAAGGTCAGCATCAAACCAACCAACCAACCAACCAACCAACCAACCAACCAACCAACCAACTTCTGTTATCAAACACTGCTGGGGATCCTGGAAAGCTGTCACTGTCATTAAACCCCTGCCCCCATTTCAACCTTTTTTCTTTCTTTTTGTAGTAGTTTGGGAGTTAAGTTCACACAACACCAAACTATTTGTCCTATTTCAATGGTGGGGAATCTTTAGGTCCAGGTACCAAATGCATCTTCAACTCTTGTGATTCCCCAAAGAGATCACCTCTTCCATAGGCCTCAGCTGTCCTTCTCAACACCCTGCTTTTGGCCTTATATTGGCTGAAATGTATCCTTGAACTGTGATAATTCCTATTCTGCACCTTCTTACACCCCTAATTCTGAGTAATGTAAAAGCCCTCATCCAATCCACCCCCCAGTAGGAAAGGCAGCACAGTTGCACAAACAGAATACATTTCATTGCCTCTTCCAATATTAATGAAGGGAGCGCGAGCGCACATACACACACACTGCCTTTGAAGAAGCATAAATGTTTAGGATAGTGACAAACAGTATCCAGTAGAACAGAAAAAATACAAAACTGAACAGCAGTTAAGATGTCACCCAGTGCTTTAAGTGGACAAGTGCAAGGCAGCAGTTCTGGCAAAAGGAAGAAAATGAATTTTGTGCTCTTGGGTGCAGTGATAGGTCCTGATATTTAATTTATTTTCTAGATGCTTTAGAGAAAGGTCCACACATCATTATGGACAGCTCAATGCCAACATCTCAGTTTTTATACTGATGGTCAAGCAAATGGAATAGTCTGTCATGTAGGCTTCATAAGGGGAAGCCTTCATATTTGTTTGTTTCTTTGAGGTGGCTTATTGCAGTAGATGCCAAACATTGTCTCTACATACTATCAGTGGTTCTCCATGGTTTCAAACAGGGGTCTTTCTCACCCCTACCTGGAGATGACAAGAATGCAAAGCAGAAGCTGTAATGCTGAGCTATGGCCCCCATTGCATCCTCTATTCATTTTCTTTCAGGGGCTGTCGCGTTCAAGGGAGCTTTCCGTTGCTGATTTCCTCCCACAAATGAAGTTCTGGGAGTGGGAGGCTTGTTCATACCTGATGGTGTACTGTAGGGTATTGTACTTTAGTGTGACTGTATTATCTCCCATGAGGATATAAGAAGAGGGTCCTTCCTGGATCAGAACCTGAACCAAAGAAATATTACCACCTGAGCTAAAGGATAAGAAAGCATTCTCAGCCCCACCACCCTTCCATGTGCAGCTGGCAGCTGGTTGGCAACTGAATATTCAATTCTGACAACAGCACAGCATCATCCAGTGCAGATGTGGGGAGCAGTCTAGTTTAGGGGGTGCATGACACACCTCTGAAACACATTATTCTCATCTCTGGCAAAGAGGAATGTGCTGGGAAATTAGGGAGGGGACTGCCACTGCTACTCCACCTGACCCTGGCATCATAGCCAGCCCTCAGAACTTAAATCCATCTAGTCCAAAATCCCCATTTCTCCAGGTGACTAAGGTATGCTTCATACATATTTGAACTTTTAAATCTGTGATAGGGATTTATTATTATTATTATTACTCACCTTTGCAGTGAAAAGACCAGAGATAACAACATTACATGGTTTATAGGGTGGCCAGAAGCACAGGTTGCACACAATACTAGTCCTACTCAGAGTAGACTCATCAAAATTAACAGGCATGGCTAACTTAGGCCCATTAATTTCAATGGGTCTGAGTAAGACTTACTTGGACCCCCATGCTTTTGAAATCCCACTGAGCTCAGCAGGGGGTTCTCCTCAGAAAATGTGCATATGATTGCAAACTTAATGGGCAATCCTATGCATGATTACTCAGAAGAAATACACATTGCATTCAGTGAAGTTTGCTCTCCAGAAAGTAAGGAATGCACACTTACCTGGGAATAATCAGCACTGAACATGGCGGGGCTTACTTCTGTGTAAACATGCATAGGCTTGCGCTGTCAAGCTGTCATCATCCATCTGTTAAGTTTGTTTTTAGCCCATATTCATAAGCTCTAGTTATAGCAGTGGTGTGTGTCTTTTGAGCACCTATGCAAATGAACCATATTTATCCCATCCCAGCTCTTCTCTATGCACTCACTCTAGCACATATAATAAGGATAATAAATACTTGAAGAGGTCTATTTCTGCATTATTCATTCTGGCTCACTACAGTATCATCAAGGTATCAATGCTTGCACTTTTATCTCCCAATGTGACTGACAGTAATTTGATTTCTTTTGTTTCTGCTGTGTCCCCCCCCCCATATGCTTTTCCTTGCTGTTGTCAAATCCTTTTCATATCTACCACTTCACTCTTTCCTTTCCCTTTCTTTCTGTTATGTTAGCTTTAGTCCTTGGCTACAGCTAGACCATCCACTAAGGAAAACTCATGAAGGAGAGGTATACCTGAAGAGGCGTCTCCACCCTCATCTTTAAGCCCGGACACTGAGGTCCAGCTCTGAGGGCCTTTTGGTGGTTCCCGCACTGCAAGAAGTGAGGTTGCAGGGAACCAGGCAGAGGGCCTTCTTGGTAGTGGCACCTGCCCTGTGGAACGCCCTCCCTTCAGATGTCAAGGAAATAAACAACTATCTGACTTTTAGAAGACATCTGAAGGCAGGGCGTTGCAGATCCAGGCTGAGGCCCGGGCCAGGTAGATAATGTGCCCCCCCTTTTTTACCCTGGGGATAAACGCCCTCGCGTTCGCCCCAGTGCATCCCCTGCTATTGTGAATATGCTGACTGAAGCCCCCTTTGGAATCAGAGGCCCAGGCCAAGTGGCCCATATGCCCCCCCCCTCTGTCTGGGCCTGTCTGAAGGCAGCCCTGTTTAGGTAAGTCTTTAATGTTTGGTGTTTTATTGAGTTTTTAATATTCTGTTGAGAGCCACCCAGAGTGGCTAGGGAAACCCAGCCAGATGGGTGGGGTATAAATAAATTGTTGTTGTTATATCAGTGGTGCACAATCATGGAACCTCCATGAGCAGAATTAGTCTATCTTGAATACCAGTTGCAGTGCAGAGGCAACAGTGGGCGAGGACTAGTGCCTTCACATCTTGCATATGTGATTCTTGGAAGCATCTGATTGTTGACAGCTGGAAAGAGAACACGTGACTTGATGGAACTTTTGATCTTATCCAGCACAGGCAACGGCCAATTAATGTGCACGCAAAAGATACACAATTGCACACATGCATATAGTGCTTAACCCAGAAGTGACCAAAAACATCACAAAACAAGTCATTAAAAGGGTGGAATGGTGGCGGAATGGGAGCATGGCACACTTATATGCGCTCCACTAATGCGCGCGGGGGGGGGGGGCGGCAGGAACAGAACCCTCACACGAAATGAACATCTTCTTGTGCAGCACAAGGCCACTAACTGTTTTCCGTCAGGAGAGCTATTTGAAGAAAGGTTAAACATCCCCTTCCCCACTCCAAATTCCCAAATTTGGAAGTTGCTTTTTCCTAGGGTTTATCTGGCTCTTGAGTCTCTTAAGCCAATATTTTGAGTCCAGCTATTTTTTGGAAATCCATGGGCAGAGGGGTGAAAGGAAATAATCTGTACAGGGATGGTGGGGGATATTCAGAGCATTTTACAAGATTGGATGAATGGCTTTCCCTTAGTTTATTGGATAAGGTGGCCCTTTTTTGGGGGGGGTCTAGCTTTAGGCTCCAACCACACTATACATTTAAAGCAGTATCAAAGCACTTTAAAGAGTCATGACTTTCCCGTTTCGCCATTTACCTTCCCGCTAGTAAGCGGTCCCTATTTATCTACTTGCACCCGGGGGTGCTTTCGAACTGCTAGGTTGGCAGGCGCTGGGACCAAGCAACTGGAGCGCACCCTGCCGTGGGGATTCGAACCGCCGACCTAACGATCGGCATGGCCTAGGCGCTGAGGTTTTACCCACAGCGCCACCTGCGTCCCTCCAACTGTACAACTCTACAATTCTACAAATGCTAGATAGGTACTGTCCTTACTGTGTTTTTTGTGCTTATTTCTGCTTTCAACAAGTCTTTTAAGTGGAGTTCTTTTTCTCAGTCTATATTGGAATTGGAATTGTTTTTACATATAAAATTGTTGCAATTGTTTTTATATATGAAATTGTTGTTTTTATTGTGAAATTGCTTTGAGATATTTTATGCAAATTCCTATAAAAAACAAAAAAAAACATCGCTGGGATATATATATATTTTATAAATTTTGTTCTTTTGATAATGTTGTAGCTATAACATTTTATGTTGATTTTTAATAACCTCTATCCACCTTATGGATTTTTTTTAATGGAAGGATGTTTAAAATAGATAAATAAACGTTCCTGTGCACACACAGAGGTGCAAATGGGCAATATGTGGCACATAAATCATGAATCCTTACTCCATTAATGTATTATAGATGAAAAGAATGCAATATGAACTTCTGAAGTACAGCTTTCTCTTGTATGAACCTGCTGATTCCTTAAGATCTTCATCTAAGGCAGAATGAGAAACCTTTGGCCCTCCAGATGTTTCTACACTACAAGCAAGCATGGCCAGTGACCAAGGATGAGGGCACTTACAGTTCAGCAACATATGGCAGGCCAAAGGTTCTCCATCCAAGTTTTTAGTCTGGAAACCCTACTTTCAGGAAGCTAGGCAAGTGGCAACGGGAGTAGAAACATTTCTGTGTAGGTGACCCACCCCACAGAAATGCCCCTCACCTACTTTCATTCACAATTACATCCTTACATCCTATTTAGCAGCAAGCCCCAGTGAGTTCCATGGGACTTATTCCCATTCCATGTGTGTGCACAGCTGCAATCTTTGGTACTAAGTCAAAAGAATCTTAGAATTCAGCAGGTATTTCTTCCTCTTCTTCTTTTTCCTATTATTATCTTGCTGCTGTTGATATTTCTCTTCCAGGATTATGGTACTTGGATAGATTTTAGTTTGGTTTCATTTGTATAATATCATGAATGGCTTTATTTTGGGTTTCTAAGCTGCCTTGAGTGGGACACAGGTGGTGCTGTGGGTTAAACCACAGAGCCTAGGACTTGCCGATCAGAAGGTTGGCGGTTCGAATCCCCACGATGGGGTGAGCTCCCGTTGCTCGGTCCCTGCTCCTGCCAACCTAGCAGTTCAAAAGCACGTCAAAGTGCAAGTACATAAATAGGTACCACTCAGGCGGGAAGGTAAACAGTGTTTCCGTGTGCTGCTCTGGTTTGCCAGAAGCGGCTTAGTCATGCTGGCCACATGACCCGGAAGCTGTACGCCGGCTCCCTCGGCCAATAAAGTGAGATGAGCGCTGCAACCCCAGAGTCGGCCACGACTGGACCTAATGGTCAGGGGTTCCTTTACCTTTACCTTTAAGCTGCCTTGAAGGCTCAATAGAGGAGAGGACCTTACCCATCTGTGCAACTTCCACACATATTCACTCATAGGTTTGCTGCATCCCATTTCCACATGTTCTTTTTTAAAAAAGAAAACCTTTGACAAATTTGCATTTAAATAGGGTTTTTTTAATTAAATAGTTATTTTTATCATTCATTTTCTCTCAAGATATTTTAAATTCATCATGCTACTTGGGAGTGGAAGCTGAAACCCTTTGTTAAGGGTGGGGCTGAAACCGCTTTGAGATTTTCCTTACCATATGAAATAAACAAAACAAAATAAACCTGAAAGAGAACATTCAGGAAGTATGAAAGAATGTATCACTAAGCATTGCATCCCATGTCAGTCCTAGGCTACATACACACTGCAGTTTATTCTGCTTTCCTTTTATTTTGCACATTATATTTGAAATTTCATACAGCGTAAAAGCCATTAGTGGAACATAATGGATTACTGCGCAAGTTCAGTGCTCATTTGGTGGTATTCGATTCAAGGAAAAATCCATTTGCAATCCTGGAATCTGCTTGCAAGCCTGGAAGTTTGTACAAGGCAGTGCACCAACTGAAGCCCTTCAGGTTCCTCCACAGATTGTGGAGCCTCATTCCCTGCTCTTCCATTGTCTCCTCTCTTCAACAGGTGATTCTGCAGCCCATGAAAGATTCTGCAGCTGGTTTCCTTAGAGAAAGTTGCTTGTGGAATTCCCCCCGCCCACATCATCCACTCCAAATAACTGCTTGCAGATTATCATCCCCATCGTCGGATCCATTGCTCAACAGGTAGGTCAATCCTGCTGTTGGTGGTGATGCCGCACTGGCAGATTTCCTAAAGGAATGTTGTTAGTGTGGCGTGCCCACCCTGTCCCCAGGACTGTCTGAACAGTTAAGTAGTTGATGGGTCGTGGTAGTGGTGGTGATGCTCCACAAGTAGGTTTATTTTATTCTATTTTTATTTTTAGGAAAGGTATTTGCAAAGCCTCACTCAGAACCTGCAGGATCACAGCTACTATGGGGAGTGGGAAATGTGGGGGGAGAGATTCTCCTCGATCTCTCTGCTTATCAGCTGTTCAGCAGAGACTGGATTCTGATATTTAATCTTCCTTTCACACTGCAGTACCTACTGGTGTGAATGAAATTTTGTGCAACATGGAGGTATACAGGAACTGCAGTATGAGAAAAACATTAGAAAATGCAGTAAACTCAGAGTAGACCCTCTGGAATAAATGTGCATGCCTGACTTATATTCATTAATTTCATTGGGGCTACTCTGTGTAGGACTTAGTTGATACAGCTGTAAGTTCTGATCCACACATTACTCTGGAAGTGCAGGTCAGCACAGCTTGGCAATCTTTGTATCAGAACCAGAACTGTCAATTGTTCAGATGTGGGGTGTGTTGACCTCTTCAAATGAATACAATCCAATGTATCTAATGAGAACTTAAAGCAACAGAGCTATCTCTCAACAGGCAAAACAAATATTACAGAGTGATACAAACACTATCTTAAGTATTCGTATGTGTCTTCCAAAATATTTTATGTATTTCTAAAAACAAACATCCTCACAATATTTTTTTGGGGGGGTGGGAGGAAGTGATCAGGGTTTTTTTCAAAAGTCCCCTTTAAAAAACCTATCCCTCCATACAAATTGGTAAAGTCTGTGTTGAAGAATTCGGTCTTTCTCCCATCTGATTCACCGCACAGGCTTGAGAGACTGTAGATTTAGTAGCAGTATTTGAAGAATCTCAACATATGAACTCACCCAATGCCCAGAGGGATTTGTTTTTGAATGAACCAGATGCTCCCCTTCCTGTACTGTCAGAGACTCTGAACTTTGCAGGCCACTGTGCACAAAACTACACCAGATTCTGAATTGCTTTTAATTTTATGAGAGCACCTATTATGGTTTTTTATAATCTTATGCTGCAGGAAATCTATTCTGCAAAGATGTCAAGCAACAATTCACAAAAAATAGGTGTGTGTGTAAGTATGCCTATTCCTTTAGTGGAATGTCCTCCCATCAGATGTCAAGGAAATAAACAACTACCTGACTTTTAGAAGACATCTGAAGGCAGCCCTGTTTAGGGAAGTTTTTAATGTTTGAAGTTTTACGGTGCTTTTAATAATCTGTTGGGAGCCACTCAGAGTGGCTGGGGAACCCATCCAGATGGGTGGGGTATAAATAAACTATTATTATTATTATTAGGCATAATGCACAACTGCATTTTCAAATGTATTCAGTGATCAAGACATTACTGGACAACACATGTACTAAATTTTAGTTCTCCAAGTTATGGATGGGGAACCTCAGGCAAATGCAGCCCCCCAGATCCCTCTATCTGAACTCTCTCCAAGCCACACCCTTCACTGGTCTTGCTTTGCACCCTGAGTGCCTTGCTGGAAAGTGCATTTAAACTCTGATAATGCTTCTTGCTTGCCTGCATGGAGGATGGATACATAAATGTTGCTCCATCCACTGTTGTGTACAACCCACTGACATGTGACTATCATGGGCAATTTCTACTCCTGTTTTTGTCAAATTTCTCAGACATCTTTAGTTCTTACCTTCCTGATTCTTGGCTGACCACACATGTGGAGGGAACTGAGACAGTCCACGTGAGTGCAGCACAAAGCCGGCAGCTTCAGCCACTTATTGCAGAGAATGGATTGACTACCCCAGATGCTGACATTGGCACTTATTTATGGTCTATTATCCTGAGATGACAAAAGAGCTGAGGACGCAGCTTCCAGTCACTGCCTTTTAACTCACATCAGTACTGGATTTATGCCCTTGATTGTGAAGCTAAATCAGATCTTGACATGAAGACTTCTCCCTCCAACCCCCAGGATATTAATGTCAAAAGGCTCTTATTGGGTCCATAACATAAGTGATGTTAATTTTCAAAGGCAAAGAGGTAAAGATGCAAAACTGTGAGGCTAGAACAGCAATCAGAAAAGGTAACTAGCGATGCTTGACGCTTTTGTGCCAAGGTTGGGGGATGGGAAGAAGACCACCTTATCATGAGCAACTCCACTTCAATCTCTAATCTCTAAAACATGTTGCTCCCTTTTCCTGATTTTTGTTGCTGCTCTTCTCCTGAGTTGCATAATAAACATTGTCATGACCTACAACCAGGGATGTAAAATGTTTTTTTGAATCAGCTTGCATTTAAAGGTGAACCCGCCTAATTCTCACTTACTGAAACAATATGCGAACCAAAACAACTAACCTTCAAAATTCACACTCTTCCAAATTTTGCAATGCAGTTCTCCAGCCAAGTCATGTATACTAAAATGAATAAACTAGGGTGACAAGGGCATACAAATGCAAGTACAGTGGTACCTCGGGTTAAGAACTTAATTCGTTCTGGAGGTCTGTCTTTACCTGAAACTATTCTTAACCTGAGGTACCACTTTAGCTAATGGGGCCTCCAGCTGCTGCTGTGCCGCTACCGCACAATTTCTGTTCTAATCTTGAAGCAAAGTTCTTAACCTGAGATACTATTTCTGGATTAGCGGAGTCTATAACCTGAAGCATATGTAACCTGAAGCATCTGTAACCCGAGGTACCACTGTATTAGGGAGAACATACCAAAAAAAAAAAAAAAGGCATTGTGTTAGGAAAAGCAGGATTGCAAGAATTTTGTGTATTAGGCAAAATGGATACATTTGGAGAAAATTGTGCTAAAATGTGGAGAACTGAACATAAGATTGGGATGCCTACCTCCAAGTTTTGCAATGCTGTTCTCCAGCCAAGTCACGTGTACTAAATTGCATAAACTAGGGTGATAAGGGCATACAAATGCAAGTATTAGGGAAAAGAACATACAAAAAAAGGCATTGTGTTAAGGAAAGCAGGATTGCAAAAATTTTGTGTATTAGGCAAAATGGGTACATTTGGAGAAAATTGTGCTAAAATGTGGAGAACTGAACATAAGATTGGGATGCCTACCTCTTTCTGGGATAGGGTTATGGCTGCTGGAAACCTCATTGTTGCATGTAATTGGGCGAAATTGGATGACATGTTCCCTGGTAAGTCCCATGCATGTGCAGGGGAGTGGCAGCAATATTGTGCCTTTCCTTCATGCCTACCCATCTGACCTACCACATTGAGTTGACTGCAGAATCTGGGCCTATAACCCTGAACGGACAGCTGCTGATGTTGCAGATTGGGGAGCCATGTTGGGCAGATAGAGGGCAAGTGTGCATCTCACTCCTACATGAGTGACTGGCAACACTTGTGACGTAATCAGCTGTCTATGTGGATATGGCAAGCTATGTGTCTGCATGTGGTTACAGGCTCTCAGTGGTGATTGGTGCTCCTTCTGGGCACATGCAGACTTCCTTTTGCACTGCACTTTCCAGGCACAGGTCCGTGCTCTAAAGCTCTGTGTTCAAGCAATGCTTTTTTCTATGTCTCAGTGCTTTCTTCAACAAAACCTGTGTCTTACTGCTGAATCAGAGCAAATGGCAATCAGAGGTAAAATGTGGGTTTTCCCAGGGAAAGCACCAGGACAAAAAACAACAGCATGGAGCTTTAAATTGCAGCCCTGTGCCTGGCAACACAACAAAAAAGAAGTCTATGAGCCTAAGACAGGTACGGCAGCAATCAGGGACGCCAGTGGTAGGTGGAGCTAGAGTCAGTGCTATTTTTCTAGAAAAATAGGTGCTGGAACTCACCATGAACACATCCCTTGTTCTCTGAGAATAGCAACGGCGCCCACCTTAGCCCTGGCTGGAGTCAATGATAGTCAGAGGTGGAGCTATTGACATAGTTAACTAATTCTGGTTTTGTTTCCATCCTACTTCCTGCTGAGTTCTATAAGGGCTAAACTGAGACTTTAAGGAGCAGGAAGCTGAGAGCCAGGAACACACACTGGACTAGTGGTAAGTAAGAATGCAGGCAGGTGGGGGCTGTCTTAAGGCAGGGACGAAAGTAGGCTTTATTTCACATGGACCAAATACCCAGTTTGGCACATCCCCACACATGTGCATTTGCATGCACACACACAGGCTGGAAGCCTCAATGGTGCTTCTCCAGAGGCAGGGCCGGATTTAGGTTTGATGAGGCCCTAAGCAACTGAAGGTAATGGGGCCCTTTATTTAGCAGGCGGGGCACATTAATTACATCACAGGAGCCTACACAACACAAAACACTGTTGCTGTACGTAGGTTTATTGTATTTGTTTTTTACCTTATATTTTGGAAATGTACATCCACTTGTTGTTTTTCCTTTAAATTTTTCCTTTAAAGCTATATTTCCATATAGCTTGTTTAGCTTATATGTAAATCCGGCACTGTCTGGAGGCTTCACCCAGGGCAAAAAACCAACCACCACCCCCATCTCTGTAGCTACAACACTGCTCAAGGAAAACTGAGATTGGTGGGGCAGTAACCCATCCATCCTAACTGAACAGCCTCCACTGCACACTCAACCATTGCATAAAGAATATTCAAGGCGTTTAATAATAATAAAAAAAACCATAATGGAAAATAACTTGTCCTCACAATGTATTAAGCAAAAACATAATAAAAATCTGATAAGAGATGATTAAAAGGTTTTTTTTAAACAGGCTTTTAAAAACATAATTAAATTAAAATACAGATTAAAACACAGGGCAGAAGAAAAGAACAGTAGGCTAAATACCTATGTAAATTAAAAAAGAGGATGCCTGCTGGCAACATCCATGGACAGGGAGAGAAACCTCCTTCATGGAGAGTTCCAAAGCCTTCTTCAGCTTGCAGAGAATAAATAGGGAGATTTATGAAAGCTTTGGAGATGATGTTGATGATAATGATGACTTTGCAACTCAGCGAACAACAATGAACCATGTAGTTCATTGGACAGGGGAACTGTGGTCCTGGACTGCAGCCCCATTATCCCTGACAATAGGCCATGCTTGCTAGGGTAGTTGGGAACTATAGTTCAGCACCATCTGGTGGACCCCACGGTTTTCATGCCTGATACAGTACACCAGACCCAGACAGCCCACCAATAAAAACCTCTTAATTTTACTGCACAGGCTTCCACCTAAGGTATTTCCTTCTTTGCACAACAAAAACATAGCATAAGTTCCTCATCTTTTCCCATTAGCTTTTAATACATCTCGCTGCAATGGCGTCTGTGTTCCACTCCCTGTAGATTTCATTTGAATAGCAAGGCAAATGAAACACATTCCTATTTGGAGTGGCTCAGAATGATGCCTCCTTTTCTATAAATTCACGAAGAAAATGATTATCATTTGTTGCCTGATGGCTTGCAAATGAAACAAAAATAATAACGCTTAGCAAAATCCATTAGAATACTTTCAGCATGAGTCATACTGCCCTTGAAGGTGCAGCTTAAAAAAGCAGAGAAATAGATTTGACACCACTTGGACTTGAAGCTCGGACATGCTGCATTAAACTGTTCAAAATTAATTTAATCTGAGCATGGAGAATAATAGCCTCTCAGTTCAAGACTTCAGATAGCAGCAATTTGCACCCGAAAGTACTTCCAAAGGGAAAGAATAAATGAAGGACGACTCTCCAAAACCGAGTGAGCAAATGTATTCAACTCAATAAAAGCCACTTGATCACCCTGTAAAAAGATCAGCCGCCGAAGCATCTTTGGAGGCTTGGGTGGCTGTGTGACGGTGCATGAGCTGGGAAATTTTCTCCTTCAAAGTCTGAATCATTCCTGAGGCGCATATATAACAGATCATTCAGGGAGTTTCTTTGAATATACCCTTTCAAAACCAGCCTTTCCAACAGGCAGAGTGATATGGCTCCCGTAACCACCTAATTTGGGGTTTCATAAAATGGAAGCAAAATCACTGCATTTTTACTGCCAGGCGAGGGAGAGGCACTTGTGGGCTTTTCTGGACTTGACCATCCTTGAGGTGCCATGCAGTTTGACTTGGGAGGAGGGTACTGTCTGTTGGGGCCAGCTCTAACAATAGGCAGAGTCAGCCATCTTAGGCAACTGATATGCGGTGTCAATAAAACTCAATTTGTTGTTGTAATTTTACTTCCAGGGGGAAGAATACTTTTGTTTCCTCAGCACCACTATCCCATCTCAGGTGTCAGAACAACTTGTGTCAGAAGCCTACTGTACTATGCTGATAGACTTAGACAGGTAGGTAAAGAGTGGGATGCCGTTTGCTATTGCACCTCAGGGACCAAAATGACTTTGGCTACCACTGCACACTCAGAAGCAGGGATGATGTAGGGACTGACTTAACTGTGAGACTGGCCACAGGCAAAGCTCCTATGGGGTGTGGAGAGGGTACTCCCCCAAGACGATTAGTTACTTCCCTAGGCTTGCTCCTAGGGAAGAGGCTGGATCAACTGGGGTTGTGGTTGGGCATGTGAGTTAACTTGGCTTCCGAACGAGAGTTGGAATGCTGATAAGCTGCATCTGTGGTGAAAGCATGAATGTGACTGGTGAGTATTTCATGATTTAGAAATTGGGAGTTTTGATTTTCCTCTTCCTTCCTTGTCCCCCTTGCCTTGTGTGCCATATTTTTTAGATTGTATGTCTTCAGGTGGGGACTGTCTTGTTTTGATTGTTATATAAGCTGCTCTGGGAGCCTTTTTGGCTGAAGAGGGGGTTACAAATGCTCCGGATAAATAAATATTTGCCCAGGCTTTTGAGTGACCACTAAAAAGATATGTTGACACATTGCTTGTATTGCCATGCTGCATTTAATTTCAGTTTATTAAAAATATTTATATTTTCATTAATTTTCAGTAAAACACTGTTACAAATAGTTTCATTTCTCATGTTTTAAATCTCTAGAACCTGATGAGCTGCACTCAAGGGTACTAAAGGAGCTAGCGGGTGTAATCTCAGAGCCTCTGTCTATCATCTTTCAGAATTCTTGGAGAGCAGGTGAGGTCCCTGCAAACCAAAGGTGGGCAAATGTTGTCCCCACCTTCAATAAGGGGAACAAAGCAGACCCAGGTCTGCTGGACCAGTCTGCTTGACCTCAATACTAGGAAGGGCCCTGCATCAGATAAACACTCTGCAAGCACTTAGAAAAGGATGCTGCGATTACTCAGACTCAGCATGGGTTTCTCAAAAACTTTTTTCTTTTATAGAGCTACAACCTTGGTGGATTAGGGGATTGCTGTGATTTCGGTTAGGCTTTTGACAAAATCCCCCTTGATATTCTTTCAGAGAAGCTGATAAAGTGTGGGCTGGATGAGACAAGTGTTAGGTGGGTTTGTAGCTGGGTTGGCTGACTGAACCCAAAGAGTGCTCACAAATGGTTCCTCATCATCAGTGGGATGGCAAAGGGTTCTGTCCTGGGCCCATTGTTGCTCAATGTCTTTATAAACAACCTGGATGAAGGAAATTTAGTGGATGATCACCCAATTTACAGATGGCACCAAGCTGGGAGGGGTAGCTAATGCACGGAAGACAGAATTGGGACCTTAACTAACAAATGACCTTCAAAATGACCTTAACAGATTGGCGAACTGGGCCCAAACTAACAAAATGAATTTTAATAGGGACAAAGGTAAGCTTAGTCAGGAATAGCCAGCTGCACAACTACAGTGGTACCTCAGGTTACATACGCTTCAGGTTACATACGCTTCAGGTTACAGACTCCGCTAACCCAGAAATAGTGCTTCAGGTTAAGAACTTTGCTTTAGGATGAGAACAGAAATCGTGCTCTGGCAGCACAGTGGCAGCGGGAGGCCCCATTAGCTAAAGTGGTGCTTCAGGTTAAGAACAGTTTCAGGTTAAGAACGAACCTCTGGAACGAATTAAGTACTTAACCCGAGCTACCACTGTATAAGATAGGAGACATCTAGTATGCAAATGGAATCTTAGTAGACTACAAGCTTAAAATGAGTCAGCAGTGTGAAGAAGCAGCAAAAAAGGCTAATGCTATTTGTGATAGGATAATGAGCTGCTTGTGCGTAAAAGCTTGATCCCTCTGGGGTTTGGCTGGTCATCCAAAACGAGGCACTAACGGAGCCCCCAAAGCATGGCTCCATCAGTCGCTGGTAGAATCTGACAGTGGGCGTCTACGGAACTTACGCCAACATAAAAGCTGTTTGACGGACATGCGCCTTCGTGACTCTCTGCGTGACAGTTTCCGGCGAAGGGTGGGAGTTCCTAAGGGGGGTCTTGTTCCCTCTTCACTATTCTCACTAGAAGTATCCCAGAGCCTCCCCTCCGCTGTAACTCCTGCACTCCCCCTGCTGGTTCCTTCTTCTGCTGCAGAGTCTCTCCTATTCTCCTGGAGCCTGTCCACCACCTGTCCTTCCGATGGCAGTTCCCTGACATCCACCTCCCCCCCAGGGCCCCCTTCACCCCCCCGCCTCCTCTCCCACTGGCGGTGAGGGCGGAAAGCCCCTGAAGGAGCTCTCCTCGTCATCCGAGGATTCAAACACTTCTAGCCACGGCGTACCGTCTCTCTCCCCGTCTTCCTCTTCTTCGTCGGAGACGGCTTCCTCACCCACCCCTGACTCTGGGAACCCTTCAAACTCTCCTTCCTCATCGGTGGTCCCAAAGTGCTCCCTTCTAAATCGTGCCACGGGTTGCGGTTTTTTTGGGAAACGCTGATGAAATGTTTCTATTAAAACCTCGTCATTGACTACCTCTGCTGGTACCCAAGTGTTTTCCGACTCTACTTCCCCCTCCCATTCTACCAGATATTCCACCTGATTCCCCTTCCACCTGGAATCAATGATTCCTGCCACGTTCATGTCGCGTTCTCTCTCTTCTATCACAGGCGTTTGGGTGGCCTCTCTCTCACGCTCCCCCCACTCACGTCCCTCTCGGTACGGCGACAGTAATGACCTGTGAAATACTGGGTGTAATTTCATGTGACTGGGCAGTCTGAGTTTGAATGCTACTGGGTTGACCTGCTGTATGACCTCAAAGGGTCCCAATCTTTTGGGTCTCAATTTCTTACTCCCGCCCTTGAACGGTAGTCCTTGGGCGGACAACCACACCCGGTCTCCCACCCTTATAGTTTCACCTTCCCTCCTATTTCTTTCTGCTTGCTTCTTATATTCTTCCTTGGCTTTCTCTAAGTTAAGTTGAAGCTGACGGTGGATCGCTTCCATCTCTTCAAAAAAATGTTCCGCCGCCGGCACGCTCCACCTCTCCCCTCCCTCTCCTGGGAATGCCCGGGGATGACACCCATAATTTGCCAGAAAAGGACTCATCCCTGTGGACACGTTCTCCGCGTTGTTGTAGGCAAATTCTGCTAGAGGTAACTTATCTACCCAATCATTTTCTCTGTCTTTTACATAACACCTCAGGTATTGTTGTAAAATCCCGTTTGCCCTTTCCGCTTGCCCATTTGTTTCTGGGTGCCGGGCAGTAGAGAAATTGAGTTCTACGTGCAGTAAGCTCATAAGTTTCCTCCAGAACCTGGAAGTAAATTGTTTCCCTCTGTCGCTGACCACCCTCAAGGGGGCGCCATGCAACCTGAAAATATGTTCTACAAACAACTTGGCGGTTTCCTCCGCTGTGACCACATGTGAACAAGCTATAAAATGACACATTTTGGTTAATAGATCTACCACCACCATGACAGCTGTTTTGCCTTTGGATTTTGGCAGGTCCGTCATAAAATCTATGGATACTGCCTCCCATGGCCTTTCTGGCGTGGGTAAGGGTTGTAATAGCCCCGCTGGCGCCACCCTCTCTCCTTTCGCTCGCTGGCACCTGTCGCAACCCCTGACATATTCCCGTACGTCCTCCCTCACCTTGGGCCACCAAAACTCCCTGGTAACCAACCACATGGTTTTGTGCTGTCCAAAATGTCCCGCTGTGGGGCTGTCATGCAACTGCTTGAGTACTCTGCCCCTCAGTTCCCCATCGGGTATGTACAGTGCCCCTTTGTAATACAACGCCCCGTTCTTTTCTTCAAACCCCCCTGTGTTCTCCTCTGTCCTCCTGAGTTCTCTGAGTTTCTCTTGGGCGTATTCATCGTTCTCAGTACCCTCTATCAGTTCCCTCTGCCCCACCAATGCCGCCCCACACACCCAGCGGTCTTCAGGGATTACATGCCTTGCCTCAGGCGCTCCCTCCCCCTCTAAGTACTCAGGTTTCCTGGAAAGAGCGTCCGCCCTCACGTTCTCGGAGCCTGGCACGTAACGAATCTCAAAGTGGAACTTGGAGAACTCCTGGGCCCATCGCACTTGTCTCTGGTTCAGCACTCGGGCTGTTCTCCAGTATTCCAGATTTTTGTGGTCAGTTCGGACTTGAACTTTGTGCTGCGCCCCAATCAGCAAGTGCCGCCATTTCCGGAATGCTTCATGAATGGCGAGCAGTTCTCGGTCGTATACTGTGTAGTTCCTCTCGGATTTGTTGAACTTCTGCGAGAAGAATGCACACGGTCTCCATTCAGACATATCTTTTCCCGGCTGGAGAAGCACGGCCCCCACCGCTCGGTCTGACGTGTCAGCCTCCACTCTCATTGGTTGTTGTAGATCCACGTGCAGAAGTTGCTCTTCCGACGCAAACGCCTGCTTTAGGCGTTCGAACGCCTGCTGCACTTCTTCCGTCCAAACAAATTTCTTTTTGCTACTAAGACAATCCGTGATGGGCGCTGTTAAATGGGCAAAGTTTTTGATGAACTTCCTATAGAAGTTTCCGAAGCCCAGGAACCTTTGCACGTCCTTCTTGGTCTTTGGTGTTTTCCATTCCAGTACCGCTTGAACCTTGCTGGGATCCATGGCCAATCCCTTGTCAGACAACCGGTACCCCAGGAATTCCACCTCCCTGGTATGAAACTGACACTTCTCCAGTTTCACCCACAGCCGGTTTTCTCGCAGTTTGCTCAGTACCTCTCTTACATCTCGCACATGCTGCTCCTCATTCTCTGAGTACACCAGGACGTCATCTAAGAACGCTATGCAGTTCTTGTAGAGCAATGGCCCCAGGACGTGATTCATGAATGATTGAAAACAGGCGGAGCCCGCTTGTAATCCGAAAGGCATAACCAGGTACTCAAAAGCCCCCAAGGGGGTGAACATAGTGGTCTTCCACTCATCCCCCTTTCTCACACGTATCAAGTTATATGCCCCCCTAAGGTCCAGCTTGGTAAAAATTTTCCCTTTTCTCACCCGTGTCAGAATGTCATCAATTCTAGGCATAGGGAAAGTCACTGGTTCTGACACTGCATTTAGGGCCCTGAAATCACATACAAGCCTGGGTTTACCCGTGTTTTTTTTGTCCACAAAGAACACTGGGCTGCCCCCCACCGCTCGTGACTCTCTGATGAAACCTCGTTTGAGATTCTTGTCAATGAACTCCCTTAACTCCTGCATCTCACTGTCTGACATTGCATACAGCTTGCCCACTGGCAATTGTGCTCCTGGGAGTAAGGTAATTTGACAGTCAAAGGGTCTGTGCGGGGGCAGTTTATCTGCTTCTTTTTCGCTGAATACGTCAATCAAGTCAGCGTATTGTGGTGGCACCTTCCCCTTGTCCATCACTTCCATCCCTGCTAGAGTGGCCCTGGCGCCTGCCTGACCCTCTCCCTCCTTGCAGTGTTCTAGGCAATGTGCTGATCCAAAGGAAACCACTCTCTGATGCCAGCCTACTAGCGGATCGTGTAGTGCCAGCCAGCTCATTCCCAAGATAATAGGAGCTCCTCCCAAGGTGGCTACGTTAAACGCTATCAGTTCTGTGTGTCGTGCCACCCTCATTATCATTGGTACAGTCTGTTGGCTCACTTCTCCTCCCAACAGCTCCCTCCCATCAATCGTGGTAACCTGCAAAGGCTTACTTAATGGGATAGTCTGTATCTGGTGTTCCGCTGCAAACTCCTTACTCATGAAATTACATGAGCTACCTGAATCCAATAGCGCTTTTATCTTTAGTGGGTGTCCGTTTGCCAGTTCCAGCAACACCTCTATCACAAGCGCTGGTCTTGGAGGTTCCGGCGTGGGCACGTTCACTACTCCCTGGCCTGGCTGCTGTGCCCTGATGTTGGCAGCCAGGCGTTGGCTTTTACTTGCTCCTTGATTTCTTCCTCCTCCTTCCCCCCAACAGTTCCCGCCATCCCTTGCCATTCCTTCCTTTGCGGACAGACTCTGGCAAAGTGACCTGGCTGTTGGCAGAGATAACATCTCTTGCCGCTCTTTCCCTCCTTCTTCCGCCCTTCACTGGTGTTTGAAACTGCGCGCGCGCGCGCTGTTCCAAGTTCCATCGGCTCTGCTGGCGGGAAAGGCTGCTCCGGAATCTCTGGAATGCGGAAGTCCTTCCAACGTTCCCCCTTTCCTTCCCGCTTTTCCATAGCTCTAGCTTCCTGGCGTGCTCCTATGGACAGCGCTGATTTAGTCAGCTGATCCATAGACTCCGCCCTAGGCGCCCGGGAAAGTTCATCTTTCACTGCCGGAGAGAGACCTTCTTCAAACAGCATTTGAATAGGTTCACTAGCAAGGTCCCACCCCAGTCTATGAATCAGCATGGTGAACTCAGTCCAGTACTCACGTACAGATCGGCTCCCCTGTTTACACGCCATTAACTGCCTGTGCACCACCCCCTGCTCAATCTCGCTGGAAAACATCAAGTCCATGGCGCGAAAAAACTTCATTGTGTCCTTTAAGATTTCATTATTGGCTGCCATCAGGGGCCGAACCCAGTCCTTCGCCCCTCCCTCTAGATGGCCAATCACGTACGCCACTCTAGAGTTCTCATCGGGGAAGTCATCAAACAGTAGATTGAGAGCATATTGCATTTCTGTCCTAAAGGCTTGATAGTTCCTGGGATCCCCCCCAAATTTCTGCACCAATCCAGGCACCCTTCTGGCAAGTGGGGTGGTTTTCCCCTTATCCGCATCTTGAGCCCTCCTCTCCTCGAGCCTCGCTGTTTGCAGCGCGAGCTGGACCTCCAACGCCCTGTATCTTTCTTCCAGGCTTGGACCTGCTCCCGCTCCAGCTGCTCCGGTTCCTGCTGGTTCACTCATGATGCCCTCTGCTTGCACAAGCTGCTTTCAGAGACTGTCAGATTGCTGTGATAGGATAATGAGCTGCTTGTGCGTAAAAGCTTGATCCCTCTGGGGTTTGGCTGGTCATCCAAACCGAGGCACTAACGGAGCCCCCAAAGCATGGCTCCATCAGTCGCTGGTAGAATCTGACAGTGGGCGTCTACGGAACTTACGCCAACATAAAAGCTGTTTGACGGACATGCGCCTTCGTGACTCTCTGCGTGACAGTTTCCGGCGAAGGGTGGGAGTTCCTAAGGGGGGTCTTGTTCCCTCTTCACTATTCTCACTAGAAGTATCCCAGAGCCTCCCCTCCGCTGTAACTCCTGCACTCCCCCTGCTGGTTCCTTCTTCTGCTGCAGAGTCTCTCCTATTCTCCTGGAGCCTGTCCACCACCTGTCCTTCCGATGGCAGTTCCCTGACACTATTCTAGGCAGCATCAATAGAAGTATAGCATCCCAATCAAGGAAAGTAATAGCATCATTCTACTCTACCTTGGTCAGACAGCATATGGAGTACTGTGTCCAGTTCTGGGGACCACAATTTAAGAAGGATATTGACAAGCTAAGATGTATGCAGAGGAGTTTGACAAATATGATCAAGGGTGCATTGTGGGGGGCGGTTACTTGGTGCACAGTTTTATGGAACACACAGTATTTTTCTATAGAAAATAAAAAGAATGAGATTATGCAAATAAGCATTCACCAGCATCTTGTTGAAATAGAATGATAAAAAGAGCTAACAGCAGTTCTTTCTCCCCTTTTTGCCTATTCAATGTAAATGCAGAATGTTGATATATAGTTCTGGTATATTAATTGTGAAGGCTTTTCTTCTGTTCAGAGATATTATGACTCTGTGCAAATGCACAGCAGAAGTTCCATCAAGTGGCAAAGGGCACATATCATATCCACATTAAAGTTTCATTTCTAGTCCCTCACTTGCCTTTTCCTTTTTGCAAATTTGCAAGAAGGAAATGCAAAAGGTCTTTTAAATTCTCAAACACCACATAATTTCTTCCGAATTGCCTGCCACTTGCTGTTTGTTCTATAATAATTCAAAGAAGACTGGTTATGCCAAGAACCTAAGAAAAAGTGACTTTGGAACATATTAGAAAGTTAAAGGAAATTGAAAGCCTTCATGATGTTAAACTGCACAACACAGCTGGGGCTGAAGCACACTGTCAATTACAAGTACTTGTAAAAGTACAGAAAGATTTAAAAGAAGAAGAAGAAGTATGATTGTGGTGTTTCCTGCTAGGTCCAATCTAGAAGCTATATCACTAACTCTGCTGGTTTCTTTTTTGCTTATGTCATAGCCATTTTCATAAGGAAATATCAGGTTCACCAAAAGCATTGGGTGGGGGGGGAGAGAGAAGCACCACACTTGTTGTGCCCCCCTCCCCACAACCCAGTGGCGTAGCGTGGGTTGTCAGCACCCGGGGCAAGGCAAGTAATTTGCGCCCCCTAACCCGTGGATTTGCGCCCCCTAACCCTAACCCCCAGATGTTGCGCCCGGTGCGGCCGGCCCCCCTGCACCCCCCACACTACGCCACTGCCACAACCTCCAAGTGCATAGATTCTGTATGTGCTCTTGGGGACCTTGAGAGGCAATCAGCTATGTTTTACTCAGAGTCGACCCTTAAAAATAATAATTAAAGTGACTAAGGCTGCATTCAGACATGTAGTTTAGAGCGTTACCATGCTTTTCTTCTGGGGTTACTCATGGGTATGAAGGACCAGCACACAGAAGCCAGTGCTTCTGTCTCAATATCTTATTGTTCCTTTTACACAGCAACATTTGTTGCTTTATGGAACTGTGGAACACCAGGTCACACCAAATTTTAAATGACAGGAAAGAACCTTATGCTGGGATTCTGCCCCAAAATTAATCCACGTGAAATTACAATGCTAAACTCCCATGCTCTTCTCAGTTAAAACAGTTTCCCAGCCCCCGGCAGCAAACAGGATAGACATGACAGGACAAGAAGACAACACGACATGCAAACAGGACCATAAGGAAAGCAATGCCCTAGAGACTATTACACCAGTCTCTACATCCTTCAACCAATGGGAGGGTGAATGACCCAGAAAATCCTACACTCAATCTCTGAACATCCAGAGGTGGGAGATATGCCAATGCAAGACATGGAAGAAGCCATTGTTCACATTACACCAACAATGTGGAGGTTGGGAGTGGGTGCAGTCAGTGAAGCCTGGCCCATTAGGGTGGGTAGGATGGTACGTCACAGTATAAGCCTGCCAATTTTCCAGCCCCCAACCATCTGCCCTCTTATGTTGGTTCCATGGGCAGGTTCACCCCATTGATCACAGAATAGAATATGGGGCATGTTCTTAACAGATGTTTTTCCCCCACTGCACTGTTGCATGGAAAAACAGGACCTTATGTTTTCCCATAGACATGAATGGTAATCATTCTCTATGGTGTTCGCTGCGGTGAGGACTTTATCTGCTTGATGTTCCTGGGTGGTTTGCAATATAAAAACATAAAAAATACATATCATAGTAGCAAACAAAAACAATACCCCACCCTAGTTTAAAAGACCATGGATTGTTTAATTAGCCAAAGGCCTAGGAGAAGACGAATGTTTTGTCGAGTGCTTAAAGATATGTAATGAAGGTGCCAGATGAGCCTCCCTGGGGACAGCATCTCACAAGCATGGAGCCACTGCAGAAAAGGCCCATTCTCATTTTTCTGTCCTCCAGATTACGAGGAAACATTCAGTTGCATAATAACAGGACCGAGCTCCTGACAGAACCTGAGACTATACATTTAGGCCTGTATAAGGTACTAAACTCACACACTGAAGTCCTGCATGCACTTCAGCTGACGTTAAGGAGGATTTAAGCATCTGAGCCATATGCAAAATGAACAGCCAAAGGCTTTAAAATAAAAAAGCACTGTGTAGTTCTAAAATACTGCAGCATAACACTCCCTATTCTATTCTGAAACGTGAAATTAGGAGCTACTTTTTTATAGGTTTGGAAACATTCTTCAGTCCTGGCTTTACCTTAAGTATTTATAGTTTAGAGAGGTAAAAATAGGTATGTTCCCACTGCTAGTCGTAACACCTTAATTTTGTTATACCATAAAATTTGATAGCCCTTGTACATTTAGAAACTAAATGCTGTAACACCAGTTGTCAGGGATTAAATGCTTTAAAGGGGTTTAGTCTAAACATCATAGCTCAGCCTTAAAAAGATAAGTGGGTGCAATTAACCCATTCAGTGACCTATGGCTCTAACATCTAAAAAAGGAGCTCCCTCGTGGCTTCACACAACCATCCCTCATTCTATTCAGGTTACAGTGGCTACATTAAAGCAGGCCTAGACCCAGAGTTCATCTAATGTATGGGTGCTCGAGTAGTTAATAATGCAGGTTGCTGTGGAGATTTATTTCTCCTTGTGGTAGTTGGTGGGGTGAGGTGTGTTTGGGGGGGGGGGGGATTTGTACTCTCAGGGGTTTGTTCTGCAAAATTGCCACCACATTTATACTCACTGGGGAACAAGATCTTGTAACAAGCTGTTCCATGGGCAGGGCTATTTCAAAAGGTCTGGTGTCCATGTTGTGAGTACCTTTCTTCCTGTAGCGACAACCACTGAACAGTTCAGTTTACGATTGCTTCTTAGACACAGGATATTAACATGAATGTGCTCCAGCAGTTTCTTGTTGGATATAGTCTGAGGCGTCACACCTCAACCTGTACCCTGCCAGCCCCTCATGTTCCTTCCCAGCATCTTCTGCCTTCTGTGCTTTGGTTCAATGGTGGACCCATCTGCACTATACATTTAAAGCATTATCATGCCACTTCAAACTGCATCCCTCTAACAACCCCCAAAGAATCCTGGGAAGTGTAGTTTGTTCAGACTGCTGAGAGTCATTAAGGTACCCCTGTTCCTCTCTCAGAGCTACCATTCCCAGATTTCCCTGGGAAGAGATACACACTGTTAAACCACTCTGTAAGCCACAGCTCCGTGAGAGGAATATCCTAACAAGGCCCTTTTTTTGTCTCATGCTTTCACTTCCCGCTCGGTTACAAGAAACTTTGATGTCTCACTGTCCACAGCTGCATCTCTCCCCAGCTGTTTCTTACCTGCCTTATCAGGCCTCACTGCATGGAGGAGAAATAACATGGTTTCTCTAGCTGCAGGCGTGTCTGTATGTTTGGACATACGATTTATTAAATGATTTATGACAGCAGTAGCAGCAAAATACTGTATTTGTCTCTGGTGGTGCTCAAGGAGGAGAGATTACTTACTTGGATGGTGGTTTAGGGCCAAGCTTCACTTTATGCAGCTTGCCCATACCTCAATATCTTAATATACATGGGTGGAATTCAACATCTTGCTAACCTGATCGTTCCACATGCCTATGTAATATATGGAGAGGCTGGCTAAGCCCACTCCCTGGTGGCCCGTGACCTCTTGTGATTCGCTGATTAGGCTAGCAGGTGGGACCAATTACCGAGGCAACAAGCTCAGCCCAGACACTTCCTTTCCTTGGGAAACAGTCCCCGGGACTTCCCATGTCGGATTCCAGTGGGGGGGGGGAATGCCAGTCTGCACTGGTGCCCACAAGAGAGGGTGAGATGACTTACCAGATGGAAAACAACAACAACCTCCCTTCTCCTCCTGTCTCTCCAGAATGAATTTGGGGGAGGTGGGAGCAGGAGACAGAGAAAAAACCCCATTATATTTATGGGAGTGCTTCGACTAATGCACCACATTAGTTAAACTGGGCCCATTATTTCTTTTCCTAAAATCAGCTGAGGGCACAGGTGCCATCTTGCACTGAATATTGTGGCTACCCGCAACAAAGTGCTTCAACTTTGCCCACTGACTTTGAGGAGGCCCAGCCCCAGCAAATATATTTTTGTGAGTGTTGAATCACCCACGGCCCCCTGGAGTTGGCTCCAGTGGCTGAGGGAGGGGAGGTGAATTTAGGATGGTCACTTTCATGCCTCAAAAACAATAACCAGAACAAAGTAGATGCAGATTTGCATAAGCCTTGCATATGCTGATTTACATGTATAGATAAAATCTAGAAATATATACAATAATGCATATGGAGATGCAATATATCTCACCACATTGGGGAGCACTGTGACCAAATATGTCTACTAAGTTTGCTGTCCCGAGGCTCACTGTTGATGGGCAACATCAAGGCCCCTGTAGGCTACATTCTCATCATCCATCATTTTATCTGTATTGGGCAGCCCATCAAACAGAGGATATCTTCAAATGATGAACAGTCCTCCAACCACCCTTCAAATAGAGGATTGTCCTCTGTGAACTAGGGATGGGAGAAAAATCTCATTTGGCTGGCATTTTAATATGAACCCATGTAAATCTCATTGCTCGAAATAATACACAAACTGAAATGCAGTTAGCCTTTGAAATTCACATGATGCCAGATTTTGTGATGCAATTCACCAATTAAAAGTGGGTATGTAAATTAGGGGGGAAGCTCATAAAAATCTATACATTGATGAAAACAACCTACATAAATGCATTTTATTAGGGAAAATTGTACAGAAAAAATATGATTTGTTTAGGATAAATGTCCACCAAGATGCTGAGTTCTCATGAAAGAAATATTAACAAACAGATGCAGGAATGTGGAAAACTGAGCATAAGAATAAGAGAAACTGTAATGGACAGCTTTGTTCATCCTTACTGTAAACTATAACACATAGCCACCCTGACCCTACATTTTGGATCAGGGCTGCAGTGTGAAAGGAGGGGATTTATTCTTTCTGCAATACAAATCTCTTCTTTTCCTGAATCTCCCTTGAGCCACAACAGGAAAATACAGAGGTAGAGTAATGGGTCCAGAAAAGCAGAGAACATATTAGTGAGGGTTGGGGTGTTTTGTTTTTGTTTTAGGGTGGAGGGAGCTTGTGTATCTTCGAAGGCTTCATTCACACGCTTAAAGCCAGTAGGCAGAACCAGTTCTTAGATGGGATGACTGGGCAATTGAGAAATACATGCCAGAGTGAGCTATGCAGTAATAAAGCAATGGAGGATCTGCCTGCAATTTCTGGGTCACACAATGCAACCTCACAGCCAGCTGGGAGAAGGAGACTGATCACGCTCATCTTCCATTACCCACTTCCTCTGTGAGTCTAGGGCATGAAAGCAATTGCCATTATACTCTGACTTCAAGGCCTAGAAGTTAAATATTGACTGTGTTTTTGTATACAACTGTAAGGGACAGGAGTCCATTTTGAATCAACTAGCCACTCATCCAGTATCAATATGGTCTCAGAAACCTCTGTCCCTGCCATCCTCCAACTCAGAAACTCTACTACAACCTGGGTCTCATGCACTGTGTTGATTAGCTGATCAGTGGTGCCTCAACCCTTTTTTTGCTCAGACGTTTCTCTGCCTGCTCCACATATAGCATCAGGTGTAGGGCAGGTGGGCATGATGTGGCATAAATGGCCTCATGTGCAAAATAAGGAAATTCCTCACTCTTGCCTTGGCCAAAAGTGGTCAGGGGCAACATACTGATGGCAATGGACGGGGTCAAAGCAAAAAATATATGAATGGTACACTCCTTCTCTCCCTGCCTCCCTTTCATTAATCATCCATACAATATTTTGTCTCTTTCTCTCACACAAATGTACATTCATACCAGGCAGAGGGCCTTTTTGGTAGTTGCACCTGCCCTATGCAATGCCTTCCCAACAGATGTCATGCAGATAAACAGCTATGTGATTTTTTAAAGATACCTGAAGGGAAGTTTTTAGTGTGTGATGTTGTATTTTGCTATTACTACTTTTTGTTGGGAACCACCCAAAATCGCTGGGGCAACCCAATCAGATGGGAGGCATAATAAATCATCATCTTCATCATACACACTTATTCATTCATCCAAATGAACCACAGTCATCCTCTCTCTTCAATCATTTATCCATCACTTATTCATTCTTTCTCGGCTGGTGGTGGGGGTGAGAAGTGCACCAAAGGAAGTGGAGGGCTGTGCACTTTTATGTCATTTTTACTTTATAGGCTCCTGGGAAGATGAAAAGCAAGATACACTTTTTAAATGACCACAACACACCTTTTTATGCAGTTGTGCAACATAGGGTGTATCTGGGCAAGTGTTCCAGCATTGATAGCCACTGTTATGAACAGTATGACCCCCACACAAACATGGTATGATACTTGATGTTATCTCTGACTGAGGGATAAATCACAATGTAAGGCAGGAGATATCCCACAAACACCACAACAAAAACAACAACTTGCTTCTTGCTTGCATAAAATCTAGTTGCTATTTTTCCTAGGTATTAATTGTTTTATGATAGCTTTTCAAACTGCTAAAGAGCTGAAATGATGGGCATACTCTGTCTCAGACAAGAGGCTTAATTGTAAAATTGCACAGTGTTTATTGATTCTCCCTGACCATGCCATGTAATTATTTGTCTGGCAAAAGCTCTTGTCCTAGTAGGCATCTGAAGAACCAGCTCTCCTTGAATATTAATATGAGGTCATCATTGCAAAAATAAAAATAAAGAATCCCACAGCAATAAACCTGTTTATGCACTGCCTGCAGAGAAAAGAATATAACCACAGCTTCCCACAGCTTCTTACTCAAAGCCTTTGATCACAAAGTGAGACCCTCTTGTGGGGGCCACATGTCCAGGAAGTATATTTAGTGTGATTCTATCCATTACTTTGGAATACACTCTCCTTGGAAATTCAGGTAGGACATCCTTTTTCCCCCAACCAGGATTTTACAGGACAGCATTGTTAGATATGGTTCCTATAAGCTTTGCAAATGGATTTATTTTTTTTTTGTTTTAGCTCTTTAATTATTTCAATCCTTTTTTTGATGTTGTTGTACACTGCTACAATATTTTCAAATGGTGGGTATAGAGGTGGATTTAGGGCAGTGTAACTGCCCCCCCCCCCAGGGCACAGAGGCCAACTGGGCAGGGCGCCTTTCTGCTTCCTTCCCAAAGCCTAGTTAGTGCGTACTCTGCTTTGGAAAGGAAATAGAAGGGCTCTAGAACCCTGCCAGAGCCTCACACCTCTACGCCAAAGCCCAGACCCTCTCCTACAGGCATCAAATTTTGGCCTTGCACAGGGCACCTGGTGGGAAACTTATAAACAATGGAAGGAAGGAAAAGGCAAGAAATTTGAGAATGTGATAATGCAATTTTCAAAACACCGGGGATGAGCTTAGTAGTAGCCTCATTCTAAACACTTATTCTTAACACTAGAACCCGGAGTTTTCCAACGAAGCTCAATTTTGGAATATGAGCTCTGGAATTTATCACTGCAGGGTGTTCCGAGGGTCTTCAACTTGAATGACTTGAAGAGGATTAGACAAATGTGTTGGTTTATGTATGGATGAAGAAATATCTACTCGGAAATAAATCACACTGAGGGTGATTGGTCAGTCTTACTCTTGGGTAAGTGGATAGAGGATTGCAGCCCAAATCTGTTAGAGTTCTAATTGGAAACCACTGCTGGCTTGCATGAAAAATAGGGCGAGGAATGCCTAATTAGTCCTAATTAGTGAGATATTTGCCTAAAAGTCTCTAATTGGAAGCTTTCTGCAACAAGTGGTACAGTTGTTTACTTCCATGAAATACTCAGCAATCAACTGACAGTATGAAGAATAGAGCAGGTTTTTGTTGTTGTTTGTGCACAGTTCCATCACAAACCTATGAAAATATTTTCAGAACGAGAATTAGATCATGTTGTAATTTCAAAAATAGTAGGGACCTTCTTGAACTTTTCTTACAGTAATTGGGCATGCATAGCACAAATTGGGGACTGTACTTTAATTCCTCATTGGGCCCTTTCTTGTTGTTGATAAAATGACCCAATATATTAGCAAAAAATGATTTAGCATTCATATGGAAGGCATGCTACAGCATCCTGTCTATATAAAATAAAAATAAACATAGGATGCAAATGTGTTTCAGAATATAATGCATAATGAAAAGACAGAGAATATCTAGAAAGTGGTAATATTAAGATAAATAACTTTAAATATCTGCTTTTTCAAAACAAAACAAAACTTGAGTGATATTGTGGCCTTGCATATCAATCAATTTCTCAAAAGCCTATCAAAGATGGTGTTCATGATCTATTTCTGATCCCTGATTTCCCATTCTATGATTTCAAGAGAAAATTCTATTTCACCAGAGAAGGCACCCCCCCCCCTTCCTCAAGGACCTTTAACGTTAGAGAAGTGTTTGCTCTTCTCTTTTTCCCTCCTAGGGAAAAGCTTTGATGCCCACGACACTTATAAATATTTGCAAGAGGCTTCAAAGAACAAATTCAACCCATAAAGTACTGCATGGAAGCCCTGGGTTTTAATGACTTCTTGGTCAAGATTACAACCAGTCTGCAACCGAAGCTCTCTTTTGAACTGTGCTGACACAAGGTGAATGCAAACTACCAATAACCAATTTTAAGACCTCTGCAGAGATACATTCCTTTGACAATTGACAGAAAGGCTGCAAAATTAGCATTGTGGTAAAACCTTTATTTGTATAAGATGCCTCTTTGCCAAGGAGAGTGTCTGTACAAAAGGATTAACCTATTGACAATGACTTTCAAAATCCAAACTCATTGAATAACAAGTACTGAATATGTTTACCTTTCTAACACCCACAATTCACAATGAAGCAAGCTTTCTCTAAAAGGTCAACTTCCATGAAGAGCTGAATCTCAATAGAAAAACACATACACATCCAAAAATTCACCGCCAGGGAAAGCATTTTAATTCAAGAGACGCAACAGTGGGACTAAATGAATTGTAACTCTCCAGACAGATGGAACATTTTCAAAATTGCAAGAAAATAAAACCCCAGACTTTTTCCTCTCTTTTTTTTGCAACTGTGCTGGCAACACATTAGAAAGAAACAAAGACAAACACTTAATCACCGAGGTCCACATTCATGGTGACCTGGAGGGCTTGATTTACATTTGCATAATCTGCACTTTTTATTTCCCCATCATAAAATCCATTTGCATAATATGTGTATGAATGTAGTAGAGTGCAGGTCAGTGGATTTGGTGGAGACCCAAGATTTTCAAGGTATGAAACTGGCCTCCCTAAGGAGTCCTAGGCAATTGCTAGGGGAAGCAAAAACAAACAAAAATCCTCCTCTATGACACTTTCAAAGCTGATGCATACTCATGACATGCACACACACACACACACACACACACACACACATGTGCACTCACTTTGAGGAATATATACCTAGCCAGTGGTATGCATTTCATCAATCAGATGTTTATTACAGTTGACCCTATCATTAAACTGTACTAAATATAAAGTACTGTATTTTATATATGTGTGTGTGTGTGTGTGTGTGTACTGTACTAAATATAAAGTAGTAGAGAAGCAGAGCTGCAGTAAAAACAATTATTAATTATTAAGACTGATAAGCTTAAGCACTAATAATCATGGCAGGTCTGGGAGATATTGCAATATTCAGATATATTCAGTAATAGATTTATTAGACCACCTCAAGGAAGATTCTCCAAAGGCTCTGTAAGGAGGTATGAATCTCTTTTTTTAAAAAAAGAAATTGACAAACAGAAGCAATGGTATAATTTCTTGTTCTGCTATAAAGATTCTATTTTAGGTTTCAGGGTTGTACCCAACCCCAAGTACCCAATACCACCAAGGTCTTCTCCCTTTGCAGTGGGACTACTTCTCCTTCCACTCCCCTGCAATCTGTTATGGGGGTTCTACAAGTATTCCAAGGCACATTGGTGGGGATGTTGGGGTGAACAAGGAAAGGAGAGGAAGTCCTTGGAATATTGGGGAAATTATATTGGATGCAACCCTCTGGGTTGTATTCAGCTAAGTCCTACTCAGACTAATTGAAATTAATGAACTCAAGTTGGTCATGTTTATTACCTTCAATGGGACTATCCTGAGTAAGAATAGCATTGAATACCATCCTCTGTTTCCAACTATTCTGATTTTCTTTTCTTTTTGTGCCCCAACACCTGGTATTCGGAGAGCTCTTCTTATGCACCTGAAACTTCAAATTGGTTATCATCACTAATACCAATTTAGGCTAGAACTGACCTCCAGGAAACAGCCTAAACTTGCCATGTCCCATCACCATCCAGGCACCACCAGCCCAGAGCTGCTTAAGATCTCAAAAGGAGCTATTGCCACCCTAAAAGAAGACTATGAGTGATTTTGTAATGTCCTCATATGTGTGTACACTTATTTCTGAGGAAAGGAATAAGCATTGGTCAGGGTGTAGCCTGCGAGCACTATACTACACCAGTGCTGCTCTCTGTTGCCTAAATAAGCTCTTTCTCCACACTTAACGATGACAATAAGTGGACAATAAGTGGCTGAACAGCACGTAATTAAACTATGGGATTTGCAATATGTAATGATGGCCACCAACTTGGATTGCTTTAAAAAGAGCTTAGACAAATTCATGGAGGTTAAGGCTCTCAGTGGCTAGTAGCCATAGATGTGTTCTACCTCCACGGCTGGAGGCAGTATGTCTCATCGTTTGCTGGGAATCACACATGAGCAGAGTGCTATTGTACCCAATTCATGCTTTTGGGTTTCTCACAGGCATCTGCTTGGTAACTGAGAGATCAGAAAGTTGGACTAAATGTGCCTTTGGTCTGATCCAGCAGGGCTAGTACATTCTTACGATAGCTACCAACTTGTGTTGCTAGAAACTTTGCATATTCAACACTGGGAATGATTACAAAAGGGACTGAAAATCAAAATGACAAGTAACATGGTGCCATTATAAGAATCTATAGAGTTTCCAAAAATTACTTATGAAATTGCAGAACTGGAAAGCAATTTGCTGTGATTTGTACATAATGTGTCCTAAGATAATATTTTATTATTTGGTAATCATTAAAGGTCCTATTAATTGGTTCTACCACATTGCTTGAACAGTTTGCTTAACTTTATCTTATAATTCTGCCCCCCCCCAAAGTAATGAGATATCCCTCGAGCCAGCATCACTTCTAGGATTATATACTGCTACAGCCTGTTGACTATACAATAATATCATGATTGAGAAAACTGGGAAAGGTGCAGGAAAGAGCAAGTTGAATGATGGAGTACTTTCTCAAGTGACATAAAAATTAGAGACCCAAGGTGTATATTTTTGATTTTAATAATGTTTCAGTGCTTTACTTATAATTGCATTGAAACCTTTAGATGGAATGCACAAAGGGAGAGGTTTGATTTCTGTATGAGGTCCTAGGTTTTTTGGTTATGGCCTAGAGAGTAAAAGGTTGTAAAATGCAGGCCCACATGAACCTCAGGAAAAAAGGCAAAAGTGTTTGTGGCATTCTAGTTTAGGAGGTTTTTTTCCCCTTCATTTTTTTTTTTAAAGCAGATAGTGGAATGAGCAGTCATACCAAGACTACTAAAGAGCATGGGGGAAAATGACATAATGCAACAAAAGCCACAGAGTGGCATTACTATGTAGTTTTATTCAAGTAGCCATTGCATTCTGTGCATTGTAAGCAAGTTGCAGTCAAGTTCTTTTTTAATTGCTTAGGATTCTTTTTAATGAAGCATGTGGTGTTGATTAAAAACCCATACATGCCCCAATTTCAAAGGATGTGTGCGAATATTTATATACACACTAAATTTGGCATCTTCAATCTGCCTTTAATCTGATGTTCAAAAATAGCTGGCACATTCTCACAGATTTTAATGGAAAATACACATTTAAAGCACATTCAAATACTCATTTAAAGTATACAATTCCTAGCACCTTTAACAAACTACACTCCACAGGGTGCTTTGCAGGAAAACATGTGCTTTGAATGTATGGTGTGGAACTGCCCTTTCATCCAAAAGAGCTAAAGATTAGGGGAATTACACATTTATGGCAATCCATTTCTGGTCAGGGATGAACTAAGTAGCCTAACTGAATATTGTTTCATTTTGATAGATGCTCAATCATAGGTGCTCAATCATAAAAGATAAAAATCTGTTTTATGCAGACTTTTATCTTTAAAAAAAATTCTAATGAAAAGTCTGTATTTAAATTGTACACATTTTTGCATGTACATTTTATAAAGTACATAATTCCCAATGTATTTTCCTATAAAATATGCATTCTGATCACCTTTAAAAAAACTTACTTATGTGCACACTTTTTTTTTGCACCAAAACTGTATTGTAAGATTGAGAGAAGTGCATAATCTACCTGTGTTCTGACCCGCAAAGCATGTTCATCCCTAATGGATGGCCACAGGCAGTCATTGGGCAATTGAGTTTCTGGGGAGATGTTGCCAATTTGGGGGTGGGGCACAAAGGTTTTAAATACAGGACACCAGCTTTGGGCGTCCTCTTTTGCTGTGTGCACCGGATCACCTGCCCACCCTTCCTGAACTGGGGGTTTTCACTTTGATCTTGCTATGCCTGTCATGGGGTTGCCTGCTTTTGGGGCAGGGTAGGAATTTTATCCATTTGGCTGATTGGCTGGTGCCATTTGGTTTTTGCCTACTGTGTAGCAAATTGTCGCAACTTGTAAGGTTTGCGGTTAGGCATTGGTTAAAAAATTGGTTGGTGGAGGGGTAAGTGCCTACCCCTCCAATGCTGGTGCTGCAAGGGAATTTCGTTAAAGGAATCCAGGGGCTTGCCATGCTTTCGTCCAAATCCCTGGCATCGGGCTTGGGCCGCGCAAGCCCCTGGGAGCATGTGGGGAGAGGTGAGGGTCTGTTGCCCAGCTTCATTTCTCCCCAATATTGTTTTCCCTGACTGGCTTCCACTGGAATCCGGAAGTCAGTTCTGTCCCTGGGCGGGGACAGATAGTCATAACCAATGCCTAAGCAACCACTCACATTTGTGTATTTAAATAAAGTTGTGGCCAAAATTACGCCAGAAACCTTAAACAAAAATTCTCTGTGAAGTGTGAGTTAATTTTGGGGCGGCTTGGGGACCTTGACACACAAACAAATCTAAAGCTGTTGAATCAGGTTAGTCCACTGTGAAAAGCAAACCTAGGTTTGAGGGTCTTGTCACTTCAGTCCAGGCATGTCCAAAATCCATTTCAGGGGCGTAATCTGGCCTGCCGGTCGGTTTAATCCAGCCCCTGTGGCAGTTTATTTCCTGGGGTAAAATCCTTAAAAAAACTAAAGAATTTCAACCTGTGGCATCTGTGGTCGGCCTTCGCGGCCCTTCACTTCATCAAATCTGGCCCTCTTTGAAAAAAGTTTGGACATCATTGCAGTTTAGTCCGTACGAAATTCTTACTTTACTTTACTGTTGTTGGCACTTAAGCAGGATGTTGCATGGAGCACATGAATGGGGTCCCCCCTCCAATATGTGACCCACACTCCCCCTCCAAAGACGGTCACCTGGCACCAGTTTTTGTAGAAAATGAGGTGTCAGTATTCCTTCATTGACAAAAGTGGCAGGGGGGCAGCAGAAAATGGCTGCCATGAGCAGCAAAAATACCCCGAGGTTCTGGTGAGTAGCATCACAAAAATAGCCCTGATTATTATTAGATAGTTGAATGCTTTTCAGCAGTAACAAAATATAGCGACCTCTGCAAATTACACTTGAATGTCATATGGAATGTACCTAAAAATACTCAAATACAAAAATACACAATTGGTTGATTGCTATTTAGATTTAGATTTCTCTGCATTCTGAATACTCTTGAGGGTATCAAAGCCAAACCCAGCCAAATGGAATAATAGTTCATCTAACTCAGTGAACTGTCGGCACTGTTTCCTAAGTAACCTATTCCCAATTCTAATGCCAAACGCCAGCTTTTAAGGTCTTAACAAAGCTCCTGAAAGGTGCTCAGGCTTGAATCTGCACTGTGTGTGTGTTATGGGGAGGAGGAGGGATGCAAGGAACCCACTAAATATAAATCTTTGTACCGCTTGCTGATTAAGCCCTAAAGTGTGGATGGTATCATTAAAGCAATTTTAAAATACACCAGCTGAGTACAAAAAAGAGGGGGGAAACCAGTTTCAGTAGTGTGAGGGAAAGCTATTTTACGTAAAAAGGCTTTCACATGTCAGATAATGCAGATGCTCTCAGCATATTATCTCATCAGTAAGAGCTGGGTTCTCACAAGGAACCAATTTCTTTATTACCTAGAGGCCTGCAAGGAACCAAATCTTGGTCAAGAGGAAACCCTTTTCTTGGTAAGGGCGGCTTTCAAATGGACTTTCAAACAGCCCCACACTATTCCTTGAAACTCTGGTTTCCAGAGGTTCGAGGAGCAGCATTGGGAGGCAGAAGTGGCTTCCAATAAATGGAAACTGCTTCCTGCTTCTGGAAACTGCTTCCCTCCCCCAGCTGATGGGTGGTGGAAGCAACTCAATCAAAGGGGCAACCGGGAGCTCACTTTTTGCCACCAATGCTGGCCTTGAAGCCTCTTCCTTACCTGCCCAACCCCTGGTGCCATCTTTAGGGGATGGGTGTAGCTTGCCCATATGGTGCCATGAGCCAAATGGGGAGGTCTGGAGGGCCATGTTTGGCCTGTGGGTTGGAAGATCCGCAACTGTGCCACATACAAAGCTGAGCTAGGGTTACCAATGGTCTGACTTGCTATAAAGCAGTCTCCTGTATCCCTGTGTCAGTAAGGCCACTTTGTCATAGCTCCATTGCAATGACAATTTCCTAAGCAAATGATTCCTCACTGACTTGGGCTCATAACCCATAAAAGAAGCCATTCATAGGCCATTTCTGCTGCTACCAGATGACTGGATATGTGTGTGTGGGTGTGTGTACACACGCACACACACACATTTTTAAGCAAACACACTTGGTGGCATAACTAGTAATTAAAGCATTTCACAGCTTGGGAGGAATTTATTTCTTAACAGATGGCTGGATATTGTATTGAGACCCTCCCTCCCAAAAAGCAAACAGCCCTAAAGCAATAACTATATGTCTTTCAAAGCAATTAAAGTCAACGCATATTTATTATGGAAATTAAGCAGCTGGGTTATATTTTATTATTAAAACAGATTTGGATATTATTTATCTTAATGGTTCTTCTACTTTGTGTTGTATTCTTTCATCCTTTGTGAAGCGTCATTTTACTAAATATTGGATGACAGGGTGAAATCTAAAGTCACCTCAATGTCAACATGCGTCAGTGAGAATGATTGATGAATCTTAACTATCCAGTGCAGTGGCTAGAACTTGAGATATGCAAAACTTATTTTGTGATCCTTCCACACCCCCACCCCACCAAGCTCCTCACAAAAGTTTTCTAGCATTTTAGTTCATATTTCTCCTAATATACTTTTTCCACAATGTTTTTTGTGTATATGTGTATTAACTGAAGTATGTGTTTTGATGCAAACTTTCCCAATACACACTTTTTATTTTAAGTTGGAGAACAGCACTGCAAAATTCAGAGAAATCCAAATCTTGAAGGATAGAAAGCTGCATTCCAGTTCACCTTGCTTTGGAGGTGAGATGTTGATTCATATTTAAAGGTGAAATCAATTATCTCCCTTACCTCTACTTCTGATCAATGACCAACCACTTGTCTGTTAGTACTGACCACTCCCCACATCAAATGGGGGATGCCTTTTGTGTGGTCGCACACAGCCCCCCAATAGTTCGGGTTGGCTTTGCCCTCCCCAGGCTGGATACCTGGAGGTCTCTGCCTACCTCAGCCAATCACCCAATCCTGGCTGGGGAGGTGTTGCCAGGGGAATGGCCAGGTAGGGGAAGGGACCGTCCTGCCCACACAACAGAAGGTGAATCTTACCTGCGAAGCATCAGTTGGCTCCAGAGCTTCTCCCACCCTGCCCCCCTCAGTTAAGCCTTCTTTTGCAGGTTATCCTTTTCTCCACAGGTACGCGGGCGCTGCTACGTCATTGCTGTTGAAGGGCCGGAAAGTAATTTTTCTGCATTGGCAGGTTTTGCCTTTCCTGTAGCAAACCGTCACAACTTTGGCGGTTACAGGCCTTGGGCGGAATCCTTTAGTCTATCTTTCTAAATGGGGGTGTGTGTGTGCATGAAGTGGTTAACCCCCCCTTGCAGCAGTGATCCCAGGGTTCCCCGTTAAAGGGGTATTGAGGGGAGGCATTGGCCGTACGCCTAGAGGTTGTCATTGCTATCCACTGTGACGGCAGTGAAACGGGGGATGGGATCTCTGCTTGAATATATGTTCTCCAGAGCCAGCCCAATCCCCACACATTCTGGATAACCCTGATGTCTCCCAGATCCCCAGTTGGGGACTGGGAAGGATAAACGCCCAATGCCTGAGCCAAGGTCTCCATACATCTGAAACTTAATAAAGCTGTGGCCAATTTTAATCCCATAGCACGTTGTCTTGAGTCATTATTCCACTCGGGGGTCGCCAGGGGTTGAGGGGGACTCCACCTGTCCACACAAGTGAGCCACCATTTTTATACTATAGATAAAACAGTTCTCTAATATATAATACCCCTTATACAGTGCTTTTTTCTGGGGGGATGCAGGGGTAAGCATACCCCTAAATATTTTGTGACTCTTTGTACTTTTGTCCATTTACTGTATTTATTTTCCCCGATTTGAACTATAAAATGGTGGTTTTCTTGAGTCAAAATGAGAGTATCCCTAAATATTTTCTTTTAGAAAAGAATGTATCATAGTATGTATCATAATAGGGTAATCCTTCCACAAGAACATACGCAGCACTATCCAGTACAATGGTTCATCCTCAGGCACCTTCCCTATACAGAGCAGTATGGGCAATATGAAAGCTAGAGCTCTCACTCTAGCTGTCTTTGGCATATTCTTCTCCCTGTTTCTCTCCTGTGCCCTCAAGTCAACTGAAGACAGTGTGAGAAGGAATGGCGGAAGTTTGTTCACACCAAGACAAAAGTGTGGTAGGTCCTTTTCCAAGAGATGTTGTTTGCAGATAACGTAGCCTTGACAACCCACACTGAGGGAGCTCATCAACTGTTTTGCCCAAACCTGCTTGGAGTTTGGCCTCACCATCAGCCTGGCAGAAACCAACATCCTGGGTCAGGACATCCCCAGCACTCCACACATCAGCATTGGTGACCACAAGATTGAGGTGGTAGACAATAGTTCTACCTGGGCACCACCTTTCTATTGACACTGAGGTAGATAAGTGTATTGGCAAGGCGGCTATGGCAATGGCTCGCCTCTCCAAAAGGGTATGGAAGAACAACCAATACCAAGATGAAAGTCTACTTTGTGGAGGTGATTTCTGGACAACTTATAACCATCAAGAGTGAGGCCTCAATGCCTTCTATATGCACTGCATCAGGAAAATTTTGGGCATCGCATGCAGGGTGGAGTCTTAAACAAAGATATGCTCTCCCAAGCCCATATTCCCAACAGGTTCACACTTCTGTCTAAGCAGCATCTATACTGGCTTGGTCATGTACAGAGAATGGAAGGTGGCAGGATCCCCAAGGCTGTGTTCTATGGACAGCAGGCTTCAGGCACCAGGGCAATTGGAAGACCAACTCTGTGTTACAAAGATGTCTGCAAACATGACATGAAGGCTGGTAACATTAACCCCACTGTGTGGGAATCCCTTCCAGACGATCACAATGCTTGGAGACAGAAAGACAGGCCATGTATCCATAACAGTGACCAGAGGAGGAATGACTGCTGGGAGAAGCATAGAGAGAAGAAATGCCAGGGTACACCTTCATCTGCCCCAACTGCAATAAAACATGTGGTAAGGTGGTAAGGGGACAGAAAAACCAAGATAATTTTTATACTGTATGGTTATGATTTTATTAAATATACACATGAAACAATACATGAACAAGAAACGCCTACAACATATACCGCAGTATGGCGTAGATAGACAGGCAATTGTTTTCCAAGATGATTTATTGAAGAATTCATTGAACTGGTTTATTGTAATCAGTTCATTATTATGTACTGTAAAATAATATGTTTTGTATTTAGCACCCTAGTGATCCATTTTTTTCAGTCTTGTCAAGTTTTATGATTTATGTACAGTATGTACAAAGAAAGGATAGCAATTGTTTTGTTACAGGTTTTGTAACAGTAATCAATAAAAAAACTAAAAATACCTATCAACAGTGAGAAACTTTGTTTTATTTATTTATTTATTTAAAGTGGCAAATAAAGAAAAGACATGAAAAATCCTGTATACATAAAATTAATATAGGAAGCAGAGTTGTGGAAAACCCTGAAGAAATAAGAGATCAATTTGTGAGTTTTTATACAGAATTATAACGAGCTAAACGGGGTAATATAGAACAAATACAAAAATATCTAGAGTACAGTGGAATATCTATAATATCAAAAGACAAACTGACCATCTTGAATGGACCAGTGACAGTGGTGGAATTACAGCAGCCAATCTCACAGGAAAAACTTGCAAAGGCACCTGGACCTGATGGGCTCTCAGCAATATATAATAAGAAGTTACAAGATTACCTAATACAACCATTAAATGACATTATGAATATGATTTTAAATACAGGTGTGCTCCCAGAATCTTGGAAGAATGCCTATATAACTCTGATTCCTAAACAAAATAGAGACCCTGAGCAGCTCAAATATTATTGACCTATATCTTTGTTGAATAACGATCATAAACTTTTTGCAGATATATTAGCAAATAGGCTGAAAATGGTACAAAAAGAGGCTGGATTCCTGCCAAGAAGACAAATGATGGACAATATTACTAATATAATTGATATACAGTGGATGCTCGGGTTGGGAATGTGATCTGTGCGGGATGCACGTTCGCAACCCACAGCGTTCGCAACCCGCAGCAGTGCTTCTGTGCATGGGCAAAGCGCAATTTAGCGCTTCTGAGCGTGCACAACCGCCGAAACCTGGAAGTAACCTGTTCCGGTACTTCCAGGTTTCGGCACGTCCATAACCTGAAAAAACGCAACCTGAAGCGTCTGTAACCCGAGGTATGACTGTAATAGAATAGAATGAGAAATGAAAAACAAGCGGCTTAAAAATAATTTAGATGCAGAGAAAGCATTTGACAACGTCTCCTGGGATTTTATGTTTAAAGTTTAGAATAAATGAGCTGTGGAGACACTTTTATAAAAGAAGTCAGGGCACTATATACTGAGCAGTCAGCCAGATTGATAGTAAATAATGTCCTGACTGAGAATTGCAAAATAACTAAAGGAATGAAACACCTGTTGTCTGTTGTCACCCTTGTTGTTTATATTAGTTTTAGAAGTATTGCTGCAAATAATAAGATGTAATCAAGAAATTAAAGGTATCAGAGTGGGATAGAGACAATATAAATTAAAAGTATTTACAGATGTGGTGATATCTGTAGAAGAACCAACAGAGTCAATCCTGAAAGTATTAATAAGAGATGGAAATGCAAAGAGAAAGAAGGTATTTTTTATCATATGTGGTGGTCTTGCAGTGAAGTTAAAGCTTACTGGTAAATGATATATGATGAATTGAAAAAGATGTTTAAAGTAACATTTGTAAAACAAACAAACCAGAAGCTTTCCTTCTGGGAATTGTAGGGGTAGAACTACCTAAACAGCATAGAAATTTATTAATGTAAGCGACAACAGCGGCAAGAAGGTTATTTGCCCAAAAATGGAAAGAGGTCCTGACTAAAGGAGATTGCATACAAAAACTCATGGATTATGCAGAAATGGCAAAATTTATCAGAAAAATAAGAACTCAAGGCAACAAACTGTTTCAAAAAGGAATGGAAGTGGTTTATTGAGTCTTTACAAACAAACTATAAACAGATTAATAATAAATAATAATAATAAAATTTTATTTATACCCTGCCCTCCCCAGCCAAGGCCGGGCTCAGGGCAGATAACACTGAATATAAATACAGTAAAAACATTAAAAACAAACAAAAAAAATATTAAGATATTGGCAGGATTATTGTAAAAACATGCAGTTTCATAAGAGTAAATAATTAAAGTAGATGAATAAAAGAATAAGTTAAGTTAATTTAGAATATGCAGGAAATGATAATATAAATTTAAGGAACAGCTGTAAATGTAGGAAGTAGGTCGAGTTTTGAAATATTTAAATGACTATTGAAATGTATATAATTGAAAATCACAAATATTTTTTTTAAAAAATAAATATTTGCAGAGGAACTGCTCCCCAATGAAGCAGTGCTTTTTGATGAGAATCACACCATGGTTATGTGTGTGTGTGTATTTGAGTGAACTATTGAAGAAAACCCCATCCTTAATTACATCTTTATAGAAAAGATCAAAAAGAAAGCTCAGGTTGCAAGCCACAAACAACTCAAAACATGATGCCTGAGCTTAAATAAGCATACTCTCATTGGGACTAACCTACTTTAAAAACAAACACAGAAGAGGAGTTTTGCACTCAACCAGCTACACCTGTGGTTTTCTATCCCTGTGTGCTTTTTTAAAAAACTCCTTTCAGGAAGGTTAGTCTGCAGCATATACCGTATTTTTCGCCCCATAGGACGCACCACCCTATAGGACGCACCTAGTTTTTTATGGGGGGGGGGAATAAAGAAAAAAAATTATTCCCCCCACCAGGCACGGGGTTGGTGCGGGGGAAGCCTGAGCTTCCCCCGCCCCCAGCCCCCAGAACAGCCTGCTATCCACAAGCCTAGGGAGCCGCGCTGCTCTTCAGTGCGCCCGAGACTTTGAAATGCAGGCAGCTCTGTGCGACCTTCCGGAAGCCGGCGCGGCTTGGCGCCGGCCTCCAGAGGGTTGCACAGAGCTTCCTGAAGCCTGTATTCGCCCCTTAGGATGCACCTACATTTCCCCTTCATTTTTGGAGGGGAAAAAGTGTGTCCTATAGGGCGAAAAATATGTCAGATAGAGCATCAAAACAGTAGTCATGCTTGTAAATAGTCCTGTTTTCTTCAATGGTGTCTAAGAAACAACACAAAGATCACTCTCTTCCTATATACTCAGGAAACAACATACAATTCACATGATTACAGACCTGAACACTCTACTTTTTCAGAGATTTGACTGTCAACAGTATGTTATGAGTAACCACAAATGATGCATCTGCATAATACTGTATATCTGTGCATACTTTTTTTTTTTTTAAAAAAAGGATCTCCCCCTCACAAGAACCCTGTGAGGTACATTAGGCTGAGATACAATGACTGACCCAAGGTCACCCACTGAGTTTCATGGTTAAGTGGGTCACTAAGTCCAACACTCTGACCACTGCACCATACTAGCTAGCTCTCACCACACCAGATACAGAACATGAGCTGCATACAACTAAATTCTACCCAGAGGAGAGCCATTAAAATTAATGGACCTATGTTAGCCGTGTTTATTAATTTCAATGAGTCTATGGTCAAATCTATGGTATGTTCACACTTGGAATTCTGCACACAGTTCTGCTTAAGAAAAATGGATATAGTAGAGGTGGAAAGATTCAGAAAACGGCAACCAAAATGATCAAGGAGTTGGAGCAACTCCTCTATGGAAAATGATTACAGCATTTGAGGCTTTTTAGTTTAGAGAAAAGGTGAGTAAGAGGAATAAAATTGTGCATGGTGTGAGAGAAAGTGAATAGAGAAAAGTCCCCCCACCAAAGCCCCTAACTCTAGGCATTGGGGCAGCCAATTAAGCTGAATGTTGGAAGATTCAGAACAGACAAACAGGTCTTCAGATACTTCATAGTTATACTATGGAAGTTGTTGCCACAAGATGCAATGAAGACCAATTCATGGAGATTAAGGCTCTCAATGGCTACTAGCCATAATTGCCATATTCTGTCTCCACTGTTGTACACATTATGCCGCAGAAAACCAGTTGTGGGAAATCACAAGTGGAGCGAGCTAGTGAGTACTGTTGCACTAAGATCAAGCTTGGAGGCTTCCCTTCAGCTACTGTGAGAACAGGATGATGGGCCATTGTCCCAGTTCAGCAGGCTCTTCTTCTGTTCTGTTCTGTTGGGTTTCTTAGAGAAAAAAATTGTTCCAAGTAAGCAATGTAAATAAATCGGCTTTTTGTTAAATTTCAGCAAAATTTCAAGAGGCTTCACTGTAGAAATGCCTCCACGTATCAAGAAAGGTTTAACAACATATAGGAATTACTTACATCGACAAAAATATTGCCCAGTCATAACATTTATATTGTGGTTTTTAAATGTGTATTATCAATTAAGTTTATCTCTGGCAATTCTGAAGAGAAAGCGTGTTCTCCTTCATGGAGAGCACGTGTTGCGGTGGGGTCTCCTGAGCCACCCCTCTGTTACCAGGCAGGGTCTCTAAAGATGGCCTGGGGCAGTGATTGGTTCACTGGGTTGCTGGGGTAAAAGTTATGTTGCAATTTTGGTGGGAGGGGTAAAATGTTTAAATACTCTGCATGCAGCCTGGAGCTTTCTCTTTGCTGTGTGCAACGGATCACCCGCCCACCCGCCCTAAAGTAAGGGGTTGTTGCTTTGACCTTGCTATGCCTGTCATGGGGTCGTCTGCTTTGGAGCGGGGGCCTGGTAGGAATTTTGTCCATCTGGCTGATTGGCTGGGCCATTTGGTTTTTGCCTACTGCGTAGCAAATCGTCACAACTTGTAAGGTTGCGGTTAGGCATTGGTTATAAATTGGTGGAGGAGGGGTTAGGATAGGCTGGGCCTGCCCCTCCATGGAGGGGTTAGGATAGGGTGGGCCTGCCCCTCCATGGTTGCTGCGGAAAGGGAATTCCGTTAAAGGAATCCTGGGGCTTGCCATCTTTTCGTCCAATCCCTGGAATGGGACTAGGGCCGGCAAGCCTTCGGGGAGCAGGCGGGTGAGAGTTGAGGGTCTGTGTCTCAGCTCCAATTCTTCCCCGACTTGCTTTCCCCCGCACTGTCTTTCGGTGGTGCCCGGAAGTCAGTTCTGTCCCCAGGCGGGGGGACAGATAGTCTTAACCAATGCCTAAACAACCACTCACGGTTTTGTATTTAAATAAAGTTGTGGCCAAAATTATGCCAAAAACCTTAAACAAAAATTAAGTGTGCGTTGTGAGTTATTTGGGGGGTGGATTGGGGACCTCGACACGCAAAATATGTAAGTGAAAACTGGCCTATGCATTTTAAACAAATTATTAGGTGTAATCAGTGGTCCTTTAATAAACCCACTGAAAGCAATGAATCTAGTTTAGTCATGTCCATTAATTGCAATGGTTCTACTCTGAGTAGGCCTAACATTGACTACCACCCATTGCTAGCTTGTTCTTGAAAAAACATTAAAATGTTTATACTGTAATAACTACAAAAACGCTGCCTAACAGCATAGGGAAGTGGAACAGCTCCACGTTTTGTAAAATGTTCAAATATTGTCGAGCATGAAGTTCAAGGAATACACTTCTTTGATTGCCCATCTTCATTGAATGCACATCAATAAAGTTATAAAACCTCATTCACTTCTCAGTTTGCAGCGGTTAAAATGAGTAAGAGGCAGTGAGAGGGAGAAGAGAAACTCATTACAAGTGGGAAACTGTACCTAGCAATGGCAACAGGGATGGCTGGAGGGACAGGCGATAACATGAGCTGGTTGGGGCTTTCAATTGTCAGAGGAGAAAACTGCCTGCACTGAAACCTTTATGATAGTCTTGGCAGTGCTTGCCATTTCCTAGGTGGAGGAAAAAAGAAGCTAATATTTGCGTGTTGGACATAGGTGAACAAAGTCAAGCAATGTTATTTCCTCTCTTTTTATGCAGGAAAGAATTTGAGCTTTCATTTTAGGGTTGCCTTGTCTTCTGAGTGCCATGTGCAAGGCCAGAAGCAAAAGTGGGTGCAGCAATCAATGGAAACATTACCTTTTGTACAGTAGACAAATTTCTACACACATTCAAACACTGCTTTCCATCCTCCATCTAGGACACATTCTAGCCAGGCAAGGATGAAGTGAACCAAGACTGGTGAGGGATGCATGCTAGCAATGCAGTACCATTTTCTAAACTGCATTGGACTATGCATTCAAGATATGTACCTCTGGAAGTATAAAAGACAGGCTGTAAAAGAAAAAAAAGTGTAAATCATATGATTGTTTTTGGATTGCTTTACAAAAATCTTCCTTCCATATATTAGCTTTATGGGGGGTGGGGGAAGACATTTCCCTTTCATTGCCATAACTAAATCTTAGCTTTATGCAAATAAACATCTGCTCTTTAAAACAATGCAGGATAAATAATCCAGATTTCCTGTGAAACAGTGAAGCATCCAAGGGTATTGCTACCTAAGTTTGGTTTTTAAATTATTTTCTCTGAGCGGCATCAAAGGTCTAATGGTGATTAATTTTATTGCTGTTCTCCTGACAATAAACATATTTCTTCAAAGGGTGAGAACCGTAATTAGAGTAAATGCATACGAAGGGCATGCTATGAGAACCACACGGAATCTAAATGTGGCAGATCTAGTGAGAAAGCAGGGAGACATAGCTGAGTGTCAGAGCACATACTTTGCGTGCAAGAGCTTCTAAGTTTAGTCTCTGGCTTCTTCATGTAGGTCTCTGAAATCCATGTAGGCCTTAGATCTTGGAGACCTTCTGGTCAGAAAGAACAGATGGATGTGCCTATTTCTGGTTCATCTCAGTTGTGAGTGTGTTCACATCCTGTTTGTGCATCATTCTGGATCTTGCATAAAACAACAGCAAAGAAACACACAAAACAGTTGCCTCTCAAAATGTATTCTGCACAAAATGCTCTTTGCACAATTTTTATCCAAGTGTGGACCAGGGGTCACCCAACCTTTCTGGGCCTGTTGGGCAAACCAGAGAAACTGTTGTGGGTACCACATGTGCACCACAACTGTCCCCTCCTAAGCTGTATTCTGCCCCAAGGAATCACTCCAACACCACACTTAGGCTTGGAAAAAAGAAGAAGAAGCCATTTGCTGAAAAAGGACTTCTTTTGATGGAGGGAGATGCAAGAGAATGCAACCTTGTGGGCATGGGGAAATGTCTTTTAAGAGCCATGGACATCCATGGCTGCCACAATGGTGACACATAACCAGAATAGCCCTACTGTTCTGTGTTAACAATACTGAAATAGATGGACCAGTGGCGACAGCTACTTAAATTCATAATACTTTTGAAAAAAGAATGCATCAAGAAAGGGCTTCTTTATACAAAAACACAGCTTGGCTGCTCTTAATTCAAGCAGTAGTTCGGGTAGGGGAAGTAAATAAGGGGAAATATGAAAGAGGATTATGAAATGATGCAGTCTGTGTTCTTCCTCAATTGCTGAGGTCTTCTGTCGTAGACATGTTTGGAGGTCCCACATGCCCCTAAAGTTTGGCCAGCCTTTCCCTTGGGTCTGAGCATTTAGAGTGTCAGGCCCTGTCCTGTGGAACTCCTTGCCCACGGAGATTCTGTAGGAGTCATCTCTACTGTTTTTTATAGGTTTTCTAAAAACTATTATTTAGACAGGGCTTTCAAACCAGATTTTTTTTGTCTACCATCTTGTACTAATGTGGCTCCCCTCCCCAATTATAATAAAATTTTAATTGAAAGTTTTCAACACAGAATACAATAAAAGCCAAACTAATCTAAATAAAAACAAAGAAGAGAGAAAAGATAGGAAAAGAAGAAGATAAAAAGATAAAAACTATCAAGGTTGTATCTTAGCCCTTATTTCACACAAATAAGAGTCAGGTTTTTATTGGGAGCCACACAGAGTAGCTGGGGAAACCCAGCTAGATGGGTGGGGTATAAATAAGTTGTTGTTGTTGTTGTTGTTGTTGTTGTTGTTGTTGTTATTATTATTATTATTTGATTGTTTCTTAAATTTGTATACTATCCTTTATCCAAAGATCCCATGGTGGTTCACAACAGAAAAATACAAAAGGTGATGGGTTTGATCTTGTTCTTGTAATAGTGTGTTTTTAGTCTGTTTACTGCCTTGTGATATTGTATATAAAACTGTGGTTGATTGGTATTTAAAATGTAAAGATTTAAAATAAGAAATGATAGAGGAAAAATTGATGTTTTAGGTACTCCACAGTGCCTTCATAGGAAGGATTTGGTTAGTTCAGATAGATTATTGGCAATGTAACATTGAACATGAACACTGAAGCATGTGGCAAGGGCATGTCTTGTGATGGTGTCATTTCTGGTCAGAAAGTATTGTTTGCATTAACTTTGTATTTGAGGAATCCTAGATATTTGTGGATGTCACACACTCTGAAATTATATCATTGTGGTGTGGGAATTAAACAGATGTACAACAAAAGTGAATCCCGTAAGCCTCTGTGGTAGCTAAGAAACTTCTGTTGCAAAAGCTGGACAGATGAACACCCAACAGTGGTCTGCAGATGTCACTGCCCTTTCTGTTTTCGAACACATGGCTTATAATCACCAGTCTTGTTTACACTCCTGTTTCAACTGCTTTTATTAATCTATACATTTAAATAAGGATTGTTGGAGTGTTCGGGTTGTTAATGTGGGCAGGCAATGCTTTTGTTTTGTTTTTATTTTGTTCTGTTGTTCTGTTGCATTAGCATTTTTAAAAAAAGAAATTTAAAATAAAATTAAAAGAGAGTTAAGGATCTCTGGGCCTAAAAAATGCAAGTTCCTTCTAATCTTTACAAATACTTTTCATTACATTTATTAATACATTTCATTTACATTTATTAGCACAACATGTTCAATCACAGCATTTTATTTATTTATTAAAAAGAAATGGGGCTTTGTTTTAAAGTTTTGTATGTTCAAGATTAGGCAAAGTTATACGACTCTTCTTGGAAAAAAATCGATGAGATATTTATTATCATTTATATTAATCTATTTGTGATATAATGAGGAGAACGGCTGACCTCATTGCCCAGCAATCTAGGATGTGTGTGAAGTGACAGACTAATTTGACTACTGGAAGTTTCACTGTAAGCTAATTACATGTGGTAATTTAGTCTGGAGGAAGACCAACTTGAAAGCGAATCCAATTTAACGGTGGGGAGATTGTTATAAGAAACATCTCATTGTGAACTCAGAAGGCCCTTAAAGTGCTAATTTTTCACTTCAATAACCAGATTGCTGCAGCTAGGATTTGAAAATTGCTTAATATTCACAGTGTATTACTGGCACTAAGAGGAAACAGAAAGTAAGAGAGTGGGGACTTTTTAAATTCCAATTTTATGTGGGCTATTAAAATGGCTGAGAGGAATTAGTAATATGCATTTTAGAAATTTCGCATAGCTTGCATACCAAACTTAGTAGGATTAATGGTAATAGTAAATAAATTATATATAACATGTCATGATGGGCAGACTCCATCTATCATGTATAGATTTGAAAGAGTCCCATTAAACTGGATTAATTTGGAGAATGTCCACTGGACATTTGAAATCAATTCAATTTTATATACCTGTTATTTCAAATCAGAGAGGCTTCCAGGCTTTGGGGAATACCCATACTTAAAACCAAACCATTCCAGATTGACTCACACATCAAGGAACGGTGTGGAGTAGCTCCAAAATTGTTCTGGGAAATGGATGCATCAGACTGACCTTCACTCACTAACAGAAGAGATAAGTCCCTCCACATGTTGATTTGTCTGTTTCATCAAAGAGCAAATACACCTGTGATAGCATCATCTTAGGATTTAGAGGTGTTTTAGTTCAGGTGTGGGAAACCTGTGGCCCTCCAGATGCTGCAGAACTTTCATCATCCCAAGCAAGCTTAGCCAATGGTCAGGGACAATGGAAGTCGTAGTTCAGTGACAGCTGGAAGGACAAAGACTACCTACAACTGATCTAGTTAGTCACCCTTTTAGCTCAGTGACAGGGTTCATGCAGTGTTGAGATTCAAAAGAGAACAGGGATCCTGCACCTTTAATAGTTAACAGAATAGGGAATTATAGCAGACATAGCTTGTCATGAAAACTAGACCTGTTGAAATTCCCTCTTCTGCACATCTATTACAGATGCAGGAGCCTGATCTTCTTTTGCATCTGGCCCCCTTTGCATTGTACCCAGAAGATCTCAGTTACGATCCCTGGCATCTCTTGTTAAAATAATTAGGGAGCAGATGGAAAATATATTTGTCTGCTTGAGACCTTGTGGAGCTGCTGCCAGTCAGAGTAGGCAAAACTGGACTATGTTTTTAGAAGTTGTATTATGGACGTGTGCACTGCATTGGGTTCTTTTGGGAGGAAAGACAGGATAATAAAAAGATAAATTCAGGAGTCTCCCCACTTACGCAGGGGTTACATTCTGGAGTACCGTGCATATACAGTGGTACCTCGGGTTACAGACGCTTCAGGTTACAGACGCTTCAGAAATCCGCTAACCCAGAAATAGTACCTCAGATTAAGAACTTTGCTTCAGGATGAGGACAGAAATCGTGCGGTGGCAGCAGGAGATCCCATTAGCTAAAGTGGTGCTTCAGGTTAAGAACAGTTTCAGGTTAAGAATGGACCTCCAGAACAAATTAAGTTCTTAACCTGAGGTACCACTGTACATGAAATCACATATAGTGGGGAATACTATCTAAAAAACCAATCTCCGCCAAAAATCCACCACAATCGCTCCCTCAAAACCTCCTTTCTCAAACCCCAACTCTCCACAGGCCTCAAAGGTTGGTGCAAAGGCTCATGGGATGGCAATTCCAAGGGCTCCTGGAACTGCTAGCTGTTTCACCACTCTTTTCAGTCCACCTTTGTCCTTTTCATACCTTTTTACAGTTTTAATCAATTTATTTAATTATTTCCCAGAACCGCATGTGTACGCAGTTGCGTGCGAGTCGAACGTGCATAAGTGTTGAGATGCCTGTATATTTTTATACTCATAAATTTTGACGCTCCTCTATTTGAAGGACTGTTCAGTCCAAGTATGGTATAAATGTAACACTAAGAAGTGAGCAGTGGCGGAGCTTCATGCTCTGGCACCGGGGGGGTGGAGAGCAGGCGGGGGCAAGACTGGCACACGTCCCGGGGGCATGGTGCACCACCCGCAGGGGCGTGGTGCGCATCCTGGGGGTGGGGCATGCCGCCTGCAGGGGCACGGCGCCCAGCGCGGGTGGGGGCACAGCCGCAATGGCACCCTACTGGGATCGCACTGCCGGGGGCGGTGCACTCCCCCCACACTCCTCTTTCTCTGCCAGTGGAAGTGAGAACAGGCTGGGCTGGGCTCTTGAGGTTGCCCATCAACAGGTAGGAGACAGAGCAGGCTCACAGATCACCTGCTCATAATATTTCCCTCTGGTGAGATGTATTTCTATTTAAATTGCAATACACATAAAGCATATGCACATTTAATGACAAAACATTTTTTGTTCCCTCCAGTGCTTTTTCTTTCTTTCTGGGGGCACTCAAGGGTACACAGTACCACCCCCGAAGAAAAGCACTGGTTAAAAATGTGCCACTTACTGAAATTCCTTCACAGTGAGTGCTGGCACCTTCCCCCCCCCCCCGAAGAAAAGCACTGGTTTTCTCTTTCCCTTTCCCTAGTGATGCTTCAATGGCCACCTACTCTATACTAGACTGAACCAATGGATTAAATTAAATTACATTAAATTGATTAATTATTAAATGAATAAAAGCTCAACCTGGTACAAGGCGTCTTCTTATTTTTCTTTCATTTTTTAAAAACAAACAAAGAAGCAAACAAGCCTCACTTGCCCTGAATTTCTTTAGAGCAGTGCCTTTTCCGCCCCTTAAAAAAATGTTTAGGGGTACTCTCATTTTGATCCTAGAAAATCACCATTTTATAGTTCAAATTGGGGAAAATAAAAACAGAAAATGGACAAAAGTACAAAGATTAACAAAATGTTTAGGGGTATGCGTACTCCTGTGTACTCCCAGAAAAAAGCACTGCTTTAGACTAAGTGTCATTCTTTGAAAGCTTAGCCCCAACAGAAAAGTAGCTAGAAATTGAAGTTTTAGAGCAGCATACCAGGCTACAACCTGTCAGTATGTTGAGGCCACTATGAATGTTGCTGCATTTAAGTATGCATGTACCCTCCCGGAAACCAATGTCCCCACTGTGGAAGGACATGTGGATCTAGAATTGGCCTCCACAGTCACTTACGGACTCATTGTTAAAACTGTGTTTATGGAAGACAATCTTACTCGGCTACGAGTGAACGCCAAAGAAGAAAGAGACCCTCTCTCAGTGGGCTATTGCAAACACTCATTTTTTTTCCTCTTGAGCAAATTCTTACTTCTGTGTGTTCCGTCTTTAACTTTCGTTTATGATCTCCAATACATATTAAATTAATTTTAATAGCACAATATTTTCATTTGTACTCCCAGGCAACACAGATTAAACTAATTTATTTAAAACATCCAGTTTAGTGTTTTTTGTTATTAGATGCTAGCTCCAACAAAAGAGCTTTGTTTCTCTGGTGCAGAAGGCCTATAGAGCAATAGCCGTGGCTGCACGAAGAATTCCATGAGGGGGGAAAACACACTCACAGTTTCTTAATTATGAGTGTATATTGCGCCTACAGGGTTAAAGGTAAAGGTAAAGGTACCCCTGCCCGTACGGGCCAGTCTTGACAGACTCTGGGGTTGTGCACCCATCTCACTCAAGAGGCCAGGGGCCAGCGCTGTCCGGAGACACTTCCGGGTCACGTGGCCAGCGTGACAAAGCTGCATCTGGTGAGCCAGAGCCGCACACGGAAACACCGTTTACCTTCCCGCTGGTAAGCGGTCCCTATTTATCTACTTGCACCCGGAGGTGCTTTCGAACTGCTAGGTTGGCAGGCGCTGGGACCGAGCAGCGGGAGCGCACCCCGCCGCAGGGATTCGAACCTCCGACCTTTCGATCGGCAAGTCCTAGGCGCTGAGGCTTTAACCCACAGTGCCACCTGCGTCCCGCCTACAGGGTTACACAAGCAGAAATTAAATGTCTCTGCTTTCAAGGAACCTGCAATCTGAAACAGTCAACTGGGGAAAGCAGTGGTGGCGGCTGCTGTATGGGGCAAATAGGGCACTGCTGCACCAAGCTCAGCCTGGTCTCAGAGAACCCCCATCTGTATGCTTCCTTCCTTTCATGGTCAACACAAAAAAAATTCCTTCCAGTAGCACCTTCAGATACCTGAAGAAGTGTGCATGCACACGAAAGCTCATACCAAGAACTAACTTAGTTGGTCTTTAAGGTGCTACTGGAAGGTATTTTTTTTGTTTTGACTATGGCAGACCAACACGGCTACCTATCTGTTCCTTTCATGGGACATTGCATGTGACATTGGTTGTCAACCACCCCATCCATCTGCCATTGGCTCTGCCTCCTGTTGGTCTCCCTCCCTTCGCACTGGGCACCAGTCTCCACTGGTGGAAAGGGAGAAGCCAAGGGACTAAGGGGAGGAACGTGGTTAAATGCAGTTACAGGTGCTTAACAACTGCTTACAGTTTGAAATGAGGATTGAGAATTTTAGGCATATGGGCCACATTCAGAAATTACATTAAAGTGCATGTATGGGGCAGGGCTGGCCCAAGACATTTTGCCACCTGAGGCAAACCACAGGATGCCTTCCTGACCAGGGAAGAAGGTGTGAGTGAAGTTTTCCATCATGAACAAAGGAGGAATAAAGATCTACATCAGGAGAAGGGTGGGACTCTTGCCCAGCAGCACCTCCTATTCATGAAGAGGCTGCTGTAGGGAAAACTGTAGGCGGGCTGCCAAGGAGGCAGCAGATCCAGCCTCCAAGGACTGTGCCGCAGCTGTTGCTGTTACTACTGCAGCAGCAATGGCAGCAGCAGTGGGTCATATATTCCTTGGCGGCTGGATCTGCTGCCCCTGTGGATCCTGCCGCCTGAGGCAGTCACCTCACCTTACCTCACTGGGTGGCCCAGCCCCGGGTGGCAGAATGAATGCACTAACCCCACGCTCAAAGTTGCATGCCCCACAGACCCCATTCCAAATGCCCATGCATAGAGCAGAGTGTCAGCAAAGCCTAGGGGAACCAATGCACCAGTAGAGGTTCGTACATTAGAACAAACTGGGTGTTTCTCCACCAACCTCATTCTGCCCACCTGCCTGGCTTCTTACAACCACTGTTAGGGGTGGCATATTTGTCCTTAGTCTCAGTGTTACGATTTGTAGAACTCAACAGGGAGGAGGAAGGGGACACACTAGGATTACAGGCAGGCAAGCATCGATTTACGCATGTCCAATTGCTGTGTGACTGCAACCGTACACATTGTGGCAACCCGGAAGTGGCCGGAAAACTCTTAAGTGGTATACAAACGGTATATCATTCAAACATTAAACCTAAAACATAACCAAAAAACAGTAAAACAGCTGTATAAAAAGCCAGTGTGCTATAGTGGCAGCCATTCTCAACCTTGGGTCCCCAGAGGTTGTTGGACTACAACTCTCGTCATCCCTAGCTAGCAGGACCAGTGGTTAGCATGTCTGACCAAGACCTGACCAAATCCCCACTCAGCCTTGAAGCTCACTGGGCAACATTGGGTCAGTCACTGCCTCTTAGCCTAACCTACCTCATAGGGTTGTTGCAAGGATAAGATGAGGACCGGGGGGGGGGGAGGGGGACGACGACAACAACAACAACAATCTGCCACCTTGAGATCATTGGAGAAAAAGGTGAGATATAAATGCAATAAACAGAATAATAAATAATAACATGGGGAAGGCATGTAAAAGCAAGTTAAACAAAAAATTAATAGGAGTCAAATACATAAAACAGGGCATGAACATAAGGGTCGGGGAAAGTCTAGGCAAAATGTGCAAGATTTCTGAAGCAACTGCAATGCATATGGGAGAGGGAAGGGAATTTGACAGTGCAAAGGGGTAGTGGAAGAACATGTTGATTCTTTGGTCCCTGTGAGATTCTGCAAGGTGTGGTACCATGAGTATTATAAACTACTTTGATGTTTTTTTCGACAATCAAGTGGCACATAAACTTTATTGAACAAACATTTATTTATTTATGTATTTATTTATTTAAATATTATTTCTCTGGATAATCTAGTCATCTTATAGGTCTATACAGGGGCAGGTAACCTGGTCCTGAGTTGTCCAGGGCTTTGTATGTTAACAACATGGCTCAGTAGCTGACTGGTAGCCAATGCTGTTGACTCTGGCTGCTTAGTCAAGGTATCTGACAGAGGCCTTTCCCACCACTTATGCTACTGTCACTCCACAAGTGGTGGTTGGCAGAAGCCAGCAGGACAGTGAAGAGAGATACCTTCACCCAACCCTAGAGCAGCCTGTCCTCCCCACTGCACAGAGAGGGTTTGGATTGTGCCTCAGAAATTAAAACATTTCCTGCTCCTCTCATTGTTATAAACAGCACTCTCCATTGGCTCCCATGAGATCAACATAAATGATGATCTGGATAAAATGAATACAGCAATCAAAAGCTATTATCTAATGGGAAAGGAGAAAGAAAAGCCAGCTAAAATACCAAGGAGGTAGCAGTGTTAGTTTGCTGCAACAAAAACAGAGTCCTCTTGTGACACCTTAAAATACTAGCAACTTTTAATATGGCATAAGCTTTCATGGGCTAGACTCCATTTCATACCATAATAAAATTTGTTAGCCTTTAAGGTGCCACAAGCCTCTTGATTGTTTCTGTTGCAACGGAAATACATAACCTTAATCTCTGAGCCTGGATTTTCTTTTCTGTGAAATTCACCCAGCAGCTCCTGTCACCATGCAGTTAAAGAAAGATACCCCTTGGTAGCCAATTCACATCACGTTGGGAAAGCCACTAGCAAGCCTCCAATTCATTGCTTCCTAGTCTCCAGATCTATGCAATTTACTTGTGAGCACTGAACTATAACCACCTATCATCCATCCTGATTGTGTTATTGTGAATTCAATCATTGTATCACTTATATTTATCTTAGGGAAATTGTCACCTTCGAAAGCCGAGTGACTGGCAAGATCTATTACATTACACAAAACATCACCTGAAACTCCAAGCAATGTAATATATGTTATAGACTGCAAGTGCCCTGGGAAAAACATCTATGGACTCCTCCCCAGCTTATTGGTAGGGCACATGCTTGGTGTGCAGAATGTTCAGCATCCAGTTCCTGGTATCTCCACTTATAGCATTCTCATCTTCAGAGCAGCTGCCAGCCAGGGTAGGCAATACTGCACTCAATGAAGCAATTCAATTTAATAAAGCCATTTCAGAAAACACATCAGCAACTAAAATGTTGACAGTATATTGCAAGTTACTGTAATTTAGATGACCACAACCTGTTAGGTTTGGGGAAACTGTCTAATCCTGAGTTATCAGAAGGAGAAACATTTTGGCCCTTTATTCTAAAATGTCATGGCCTTAATTTTAAACTATCCCCTATGATTTCAATTATCGGCAAGCAGAAATAATGAGTTGAGACACCCTATATGCGCATAGCAGGGCCACAATTGAAATATGTGCAGGGTTGATAGTATTTGCAAACTAACTGGTTTATGAGTATTGTGATGTGGGGTTTGTGATTTCAGCTCTCCACCTTCATGTCGCACAGCTGACCCTCAATCTTCACCTTGACGTGTGCCTTGCCTTGTGCTGGAAACTGCACGACCCTCCCGTTGATCTCCGTTACATAGTGGCAGTCCTGTAGAACGTGGGTTGCTGTGGGCGGTCTGCGATGCTCCAGTCTAGGTGCTCCTGTCGCTCCCAACGCCGCCGATCTACAGACCCTGGCGATGTGACCTGTCTTCCCGCACGTCCGGCACATAGCATCCCGGAAACGACAACTCTTCCACTCATGGTTTCCGCCACAACCAGGGCACCTGCCTCGGTGACCTTTGTGCACTGTGCAGGCCTGACGCACTGACTCGAACCCCATGGACTGGGCTCTGGCTCGAAGTAGCCTCTAGCTCGTCCATGGCATGCGCAACTTCTATCTGTGGCTTAGGGGCCCTGCGACTGGCATCAAGCTCCTCTCTTTCATAATTCTCCGTGGCGGTGGCCTCCTTCAAGGCTGAAGCAAGGGTAACCTCTTCTTTAGCCACGATGCGTCTTCTGGCTTTCTTGCTGCTCAGACCACCGATAAAACGATCCAGGAGAGTCTCTTCCAGATCTTGGAAGTCACAGTGCTGAGCGAGCTTCCGCAGTTCAGCTAGAAATGCAGATACAGACTCCCCAGCACGCTGCTGCCTCTTATGAAACTCCATCCGCCGGGCCATCTTGGTCTCAGTAGGCGCCAAATGGCTTGTTAGGCAGGCAAGAATATCTTTGAGAGATGTCTCACTTAGCTTCGCTGGAGCAAGCAATGCCTTGGCCAGCGTGAAGATCTCAGGCCCACAGTAGCTCAGGAATGTGGCCCTTCTTTTGCTGGCATTGGTGATCCCTTGAGCCACCGCGAAGAACTCGAAGGGTTCGACGTAGTCTTCCCACGTGTGGGCCTCTGATGGCTGGAAGGGCTCCAATACCCTTGGACTCTCCATTGTCCTGTGGGCAGGGTCGTCTTCTCAGCTGGCCAGTGACTCTGAGGCAGGGCTGCGTTAACCGCTCCTCAGCATTCCGGATCCCATCCTCGTCGCCAGTTGTTGTGACGTGGGGTTTGTGATTTCAGCTCTCTTGACATAATATGCTGGAGACAGTTCTCTAGTAACACTTCTTTATTAAAGCAAACAAGACTGAGACTTGAGGAGGGGAGAGCTACATTTATAGGGACAGGGAACAAGCTAGAAAGGATACATTTTGGAGGGAACAATCTCAGGCAATGACAGTCCTGCCTTTTGGAAAAAACCAATAAGACAGAGGATCCAAATACAGCAGCTTAAATGAACCAATAGTAGCTGTACCCTCTGGAACCAAAAGGCAGTTACTTTACCCTAATGCAATACAGACAATAATAATACAGATATAAAATCCTTTGACTCAATACACAACAATGAGTTCCCAAAATTCTTTGGGGGAAGCCATGGCTGTTTAAAGTGGTATCCTAATGTTTTACATGTATGTTGTGAATGCAGCCTAGGACATGCCTCCTCTTGCCTCTGCCTGCAAATTTACTCACCAGACACTATACAGTAGGTTGGGGAGTGTATTAATGTTAATGATAGCCTCTCCTTTTTCAAGAATGAATCATATTTTGCATTCCATGCTTGTCTCAACTGTCTCCAAGTCACTGAAATTATGCTCTCATTTTGAATATGATCTCATATTTATTATGAAGTATCTGGAAAGATTAAAACACAATAACTTGCAGGGAAACATAAAACTGTGCTGGCATTAACTCCTGCATATGATTACAGTGGTATACAAATTATTGTTTCCTTTGACAAAAGAATCAATGAAATGGATGTTTATGTAGTCTTATTTCTTCAGCATAACAATGTGATACTATCTATATTTTGCTTGGCTATTGTATTCGTTATTAAATTTTCAAACAGTAATACCCCCCCCCCAAGTTAAAAATTCACAGGCGGTTGTAAATACAAAATAGCTGTGAGATGGAAACTCAAAGGATCACTAAATTATGCATTACTTACTGTGAGTTGTCCCCTCCCCTTTTGACCAGACTATTCAGTGCAGACTGTTAAGTGCAGTGCCATCTATAAATAAGTAAGCTTGATGGTCCCGTTTTATTCTATTTTCACTAGGAAAATAAATCCACATGCTCAAATTTAAAAATAATATCCATTGGCTCTGAGAAGGGATGAGAAACACTTCTGGAACGCCAGATGTCATTGGATGGCCAGTGATCATGGATGATGGGAACTGTAGTCCAACAACAAAGAGGAAGGGCTATTACCATAATGACAATAGGAACGGGGAGAAAATTAAATTCATTTCGCATTTAAAGGCGAATTTACCTAATTCATACTTTGCAAAAACAGTACGCAAACCAAAACACAGCCACCCTTTGAGATTCTCAAATCTCCAAATTTTGCAATGCAGTTCTCCAGCCAAGTACATGCACTGTGCTAGGTTAATGCATGCACAGAAATGCATGCATAAGTGAAAATTACATATAAAAATACATTATACAGTGGTACCTCGGGTTACAGACGCTTCAGGTTACAGATGCTTCAGGTTACAGACTCCGCTAACCCAGAAATAGTACCTTGGGTTAAGAACTTTGCTTCAGGGTGAAAACAGAAATTGTGTGGCGGCGGCGCGGCAGCAGCAGGAGACCCCATTAGCTAAAGTGGTACCTCTGGTTAAGAACCGTTTCAGATTAAGAACGAACCTCCGGAACGAATTATGTTCTTAACCCAAGGTACCACTGTACTAGGGAAAATATGCTTTACAAAAACGTGAATATTAGAAGAACTTCACTTTTCATATATTTTTTTTTTAATGGAAACTTAAGTTGAAATTTATTATTGTTGTTGTTGTTGTTTGAATTTATATACCGCCCTATACCCAGAGGTCTCAGTGTGGTTCACAGAAGTGTGTGTGTGTGTGTGTGTGTGTGTATGTATCTAGTGCTCTAAGTGAGTAGGTGGTGGCAGGCCCTGAACTCACACCTGCCTTTTTGTAAAGCATCTGAGGCAGACCTGTGTGTGTGTGTGTGTGTGTGTGTGTGTGAACTGATTTTATTCTTGTTTCATCACCAACGTGTCTTTTCTCGCGACATTAGCTTGCTTTAATGGCTTTCTAAAAAACATTTTGTTAGTTGTCTTTTTGTTTTTAAAGACACAAAAGAGGGATGTAAAATATGCATTATTTGTTACCCCTTCTCCCCACTCCCAGAGCAGAATGTTGGGAAAGTCTAGAAACCAGTATTAGTTGCATGTCAGTGGTGGCGAAATGGTAAGTGGCCAGCAGAGGGAGACAGTTAGGGCTATAGGGCCAGTCTAGGCCTTTGTCAAGGTCACTGGGCCAGACACACCTGTCCTTACAACAGATACACACATTTCAAACGGAGTGAAAAATTTAATGTGTGAAAACTCAGTAATGTGAAGAACTGGACTTAGGACTGGAAAGTTGAGAAACTGAGAAAAACTGCAGGGGATTCGTGTGTTCAGAATGGAGAAACATATGCAGGTCATTTGTAGCTCCAGAGAAGAAAGTAAATGATCCAAGAATCATGATCTGAGGATATCCCAGGACCCCAGTCTGTGTTCCGAAGCTTTCAAAACAACATAGGCAAATGTACATTGGCTTGAGATAGTTAAATTGGTTGAGCTTGAGGTTCTTAATCTCAGGGCTGTGGGTTCAAGCTTTGGGCTTTGGGCAAAAGATTCCTGCATTGCAGGGGGTTGGACTAGATGATCCTTGCGGTCCCTTCCACCTCTATGGTTCTATGATTGGATTATGATCAGTGTTATCCTGGGCTGCAGGAATAAATGTTTCTGAAGTTCTGTATCAAGATATGTCATGTACAATGTAGTTGAGATTCCTGCATCGCCAAGAGGTTGGACTAGATGATTCTCACGCTCCCTTCCAAATTCTACAATTCTATGATTCTACATGGAAGCTCTTTGTGGCAAAAACCCTTCAATACAGTGGTACCTCGGGTTGCATACGCTTCAGGTTACATATGCTTCAGGTTACAGACTCCGCTAACCCAGAAATAGCGCTTCAGGTTAAGAACTTTGCTTCAGGATGAGAACAGAAATCGGGCTCCAGCGGCACGGCGGCAGCAGGAGGCCCCATTAGCTAAAGTGGTGCTTCAGGTTAAGAACAGTTTCAGGTGAAGTACAGACCTCCGGAATGAATTAAGTACTTAACCCGAGGTACCACTGTATGTCTTATTATAGCATTGCTTGAAGGAGAGGATGTGTAAGAGGATAGGGGCAAGAGAGCATGAAGCTTGCTAAATAATCAAGCCAAAGACATAGCAGGCTGGAAGGCGGAATTAAGGTCAAAAGTCTAAGAGGAATGGAACCACTGGCTGAAATGAAGAGTTCATCAAGTGTACTGTACCATATTTAGGCCCCATGATAGGGGAGGAGGAAAGAACTTCGATACAGGGGTCATGTGAGGGACACTTCACAGAAATATTGCATTAAGGTTGGGAAGTGGAGAAATATGTTCCTTTTAATGCATCACCCACAGTAATGGGCATATATAACGGCAACCTGTACTCCCCCCCAGTTCTTTCAGAGTCTGCTTTTCAGAGTGTAATATAATGGAGACTAAAATACATTTCACAGCAATCTTTTTTGGTCTCACGCATCAGGATAACTGTGGTACCTTTTTGCTTCCCAATTCTCCACCCCCACCCAACAGACACTAAGAAAATCAGTGCACGGAACACTTTGGCCTTTAACCAATGCTAGTCCTACTCAGATTAGACCCACTGAAGTTAATGTACATGGTCCTCTTAGATCCATTAATTTCAGTGGGTCTACTATGAGTAGAGCTTTGTTGTAAAGTGAAACGTATTAAGAATAAAGCCCAACAATGTTGTGCAGAATGTTGTTTAAAAGAGTTGCATATGATATAGGTATCAGAAGTCTCAGACAGTGTGAATGTCAATCAATTTTGACACAATTAAGTCCCCATTACATGAGGCTTGACTTGCCACTCTGAGAGGAAAACTTTTTAAAAAATCCATGCCCATATGGATGCAGACCTTGGCCATTCAACTGAGAATGTGTAAGACCTCCCCAATTATATTTGCAGGTATTTTCTCCTTGCCTTGAAATAGGCATCTGTTTGGGGATCTTACTTCCAAAACAGGATATGTAGTTTTCACAAAAATAAGGGTTCCCCCTCCCCCCCAAAAATGGTTACTTACTGTGGTCTTTTGGTGTTTTTTAAGTCAGAATGCAATAAATGGCTTGCCATTTCAATTAGTGCAGGGCTATTGGGTGGCGCTTTGGGTTAAACCACAGAGCCTAGGACTTGCCGATCAGAAGGTCGGTGGTTTGAATCCCCACGACGGGGTGAGCTCCCGTTGCTCGGTCCCTGCTCCTGCCAACCTAGCAGTTCGAAAGCACGTCAAAGTGCAAGTAGATAAGTAGGTACCACTCCGGCGGGAAGGTAAACAGCGTTTCCATGCGCTGCTCTGGTTCACCAGAAGTGGCTTAGTCATGCTGGCCACATGACCCGGAAGCTGTACGCCGACACCCTCGGCCAATAAAGCGAGATGAGCGCCCCAACTCCAGAATCGGTCACAACTAGACCTAATGGTCAGGGGTCCCTTTACCTTTTTATTGCTCCTTGCCATTTGACCTTCCAATATCTGACAATTCTCACGGTGCAATAAAATCTTCCATAACCATTTGTGGGTGCATATATCCAGATTAATAGCGCATTATTTTCTATGAAAGCCTGACGTATACATAATAAAATAAATAAATCTGTAGCTCTGTTTAAGACACTTCCCTAAAACTAGACATATGTGACTTTCACCCCCCCTTCTCCTCCCAAATATTTTTTTACATATCTGTCAATGGACTGTCCAAAGCACGTCAGCTCTGCAAAGGGAAATACCCACAAACAGAAATCTTATAATAACGATTTTACATTTGAAAAATAAATGTGAGAGTAGGCTGTAACTACACTCTTTTTAATTTCTTGTGAAAGGGTCTTTCTACACTTCTATTTTATAGTGGTAGCTCTGGAGGTTTGAGGGGAGTGTTAGGGAATGCTGCTATATAATGTTGCCATCTTTCAGCTATTATGGAATAATGTGCTCATAAAACCACTTTTTCCTACAACATTTCTGAAATATACGGTATGCATCCTCAGTATTTTCCATTTGTGTGGAATATGTTTGTGCATAGTCCCACTTTCTGTGTGGCGGGGTTAGCAGGCACTGCCCTATGAATTTTAATCTGTCAGGCTCAGCGTTGCACTGAGAAACTACTCAGGCAGACACTGGTATTGTTTCAACATATTACCCATGGCAGCGATCACTGGCTGAAAGCAAAATGTAACCGTGATAACTTTTCATGTGCTTGTTGCAGTATTGTGAATTGAATTCTACTGCTTGGAGAACTCCTGGACCCCATGAGGAGAGTTTTTTGATCTAGCTGTTTATACACTTTCTAAACAAATAAGTAAGAACAGAAGTACTGCTGTTCTGAGACACATGGATCCCTTTCACAGCTCAGCTGAATTGCTCACATGATGTCTGAGGGTTGTACCTCCCAGACCCATTTGTCAAATTCTGATTCCAAAACAGATCCACCTCCTGAATTAATGTGTGGGTCAGACTTGAGTGCTGCTTCACAATTCATAGCCCCAGATAATGTCTTACAAAGTGCAAGGAAAGGGCTATTTCCTCCCTCTTTACTTTGCTATTTCCTCCCTCTTTACTTTGCTACACATTGTGAAAATGGGGCACACATGCCCGGTGGAAGTCATAGGATAGAATGAAGTCCTCTTGTTGGCAAAGACCACCATGTCTCAATAAGGATACTGCCCTCAAGGGACAGCCATATATTTCCTCCCCATACAGTGTTCCTGTGAGATTGTTTCAAGACGCACATGTTTGAATTCCCAGAGCATCCCAACACCCTACATCTCACTGCATTTTCTCATATGGATTGTACTTAAGGAGAGAATATACTGTACCATTAATTCACGGCACCTGGATGCAACACAAACTGAAAGATGAAAGTGTATCTGAAGATGTGTGCATGCATACGAAAGCTTATACCCAGAACAAACTTAGTTGGTCTCTAAGATCCTACTGGACAATTTTTTAATTTATTTTGACTGTGTCAGACCAACAAGGCTACCTACCTGATTCTTGAAAGATGAGATGTTATTTATTGTGTACCAATAGAAGCTTCTGCCTAAATCCCTCCAAACTCTTGTAAATTAATAAATATTTCTAGTTTATCAAAGAAGTGTATTAGGGGTGTTCTGCTCATCTCAACACAATATAAAATTTCAACTTGTACAATTATTCAGATTGTGTGTGTGTGTGTGTGTGTGTGTGTGTGTCAAAAGGCTAAGAAGGAGTAGCATCAGTGATGTTAAGTTAACTATGTATCATCTCTCCCTCCTCTCCTCTCTCTCTCTCTCGACTTAATAGCAGATTCTCTTGGGATTATAAACATATTAGGCTATTAAATTCTCAGCAGTTTACTATAAATAGCTCACATTACAGTGGATTCAAGACCCATAAATCCATTTCTACTGGGATCCATAATACACAGCACTAAATTGGTGTGTTTTTACTTCCACTGCGCAGTCTAATAGATTCACATGTGTACTCAGAAAGTAGAACAAAAATAGTGCTCTATTACCAAAATTGGAGAAAATGTTCAAATCACACAGGAATTCGAACCCTCACTTTTTCACTTTTCAAAATTGCAGAAGCTTAAAACGGGAGCTGTTGGATACAATTTCCAAAATGGTACACATTTCCCCCCCAGCAACAGAACAACCTTGTAAACTTGGCTGCTGGAAAGATAATTCCCCAGCTGTTGATGTTTTGAAGCATTGTCAGCCATTTCAGTTCACATTACATGGGAGACCAGGCATTTATAAACACATATGTATAAGGAAATGTAGTATTGTATACACACCAGGGCTAAATCAAACCCAGTGACCTCCTAGGCTGAACGCTGTCTACTTGCCATGTATTCTATAGTAGCCTGTCTTTTGCTTTGTTTTCACAGTCCCCAGGAGGAACCAAACATAGGCCGTTTATTGAACCACAAGTGCCCTAACATGGATTGAGCTTGTCTTCCTGGGTCACAGCTGTCACTTCCTGCAGATTTGTGAAGGAGAGGGGAGGGCCAAAGAGGCAGGTGAAAACATAGAATAGTAAAAATAAGAACCAAACAGCAGCAGGAGACAAACACAGAGCAAACTTTCTTCCTGAAAGGCAGGAAGGAAGAAAAGAAAGTGCCCTTGAGCACATGCAGAGGTCATTTTCATAGCAAGGGAGAAATTGAAGGGAGTCCTTTGTGCAAGTGGACAACTGCATACCTGCCAGGTGCCCTGGAAAAAAATGAGACATCAGAATTTTTTTGTGCAAGACTGTGGCAGCCATTTTAGATGCTGCAATCTTGCCCCCAAAATGCACTGTTTTCAGGGTGAGAGAGAGAGGCACGGGTCACATGACTCATCCGAGAGCACGTCCCGGAAGACACGCATCCTAGTTTTGGTCTGAAAAAGTTGGATGGTATGCAATTCTGGCAGCCTTCTCCAAAGCTTTTAAAGTGTGGATGGAGGGTGTCCCCCCTCCAGTTAAATGAGTTTGGGGCAAGGGTAAAGGCCAGAGGTAAAAATGGGCAGAGATAAGCAAATGTAAGGCTAGTTTCTACACAAACATTCTCTCTATATTCTCCACCTAGACAACCAAGATGCAATATCAGAATTCAAGGAACATCCCAGCCAGGCTAAAACATTCAGGCAATGCTAGTGACACTGAGGCAAAGCTAGTGAGATGTCCTAAGAAAAAGAGGGACATTCTGGGATCAAATCAGAAACTGGGACGGCTGCTGTAAATCCAGGACTGTCCCTGGAAAATAGGGACACATGGAGGGTCTGTTAATGTTTTATTATGTTTTTATATATGTTAGAACCTGCCCAGAGTCTCGGGGCAACCCAGTCACATGGGTGGGGTATAAATAATAAAATTATTATAATTATAATTATTGAGTAGGACACCACTATTTTCGTTGGAGAAATGTTGGAGGGTATGTGATAATGCTCTTGCTTGTCTGGCTAGAGGATGGAAATATGTGTGGGGTGTTGTGTATGAAGGATCCTCTGGTTTTTGTGCAGCTGGAATGTAGCCTGCTGAACAGAGGCCAGAGTCACATTTATCGCTTCACTGATTCACTAGAATGTGATTCCCAGAAAGCTTCCCTATAAAGGAATGGAACCCTCAAGCTGAAAATCCTTCCTTACCCAGGAGCTAATGTGTGTACATGTGACATCCTATTGAAACACCAACTTACCTGGAAGGGTCATTGAAATCAACGGGACTTACTTCTGTGTAGACAAGTACACTGTTATAATACATTTCATCCATTAAATATTTCTGAGGGTCAGTGATTATTTTCATTGTCAAGCCGTTTTTAAATTGCAAATGCCTCTGTCCAGATCCCATGCATGCCAGCAAATTCCACACACATAAATCAGATGCATAGTCTCATAATGTCTGTCTATCCACACCACATTGATTTCAGTGATATGTGCATTTGGATGCTTATCTGAGCGCATTTTCCCATCCTGGTCCTGATGTGATTCAGGAGGCATACTCAAATGAATATAGCACTAAAATCGATGCAGCATCTGAACTCAAATAAACATTCCTATGCATGCGATTTACATGATGGAAAAACTAGAAACACTGCTCATGTCTTTTTCTGGGTCAAGGTGGTATTGTTTTAATTGGGACATATTTGTCATTTAATATGTTAGTTCATACATTTGTAAAAGTGACCCCTTAAGTCAGGGGTCAGCAAACTTTTTCAGCAGGAGGCCAGTCCACTGTCCCTTAGACTTTGTGTGTGTGTGTGTGGGGGGGTGTCGGACTATATTTTGAAAAATAATAATGATGCAAGAGCACCACAAGCCCTGGTGGCTGCTTACCTGTGTCTTGCAAATGGCAGGGGCTGGACGATGAGTGGTGCACAAAAGGGCTCCAGAGAGAGGCTGCTTAAAATGGCGGCCACTCGAGTGCTGCTGCTGCTGGCACCAACAAAGCCCACTCCCCTTCCTTCTCTAGGCAGGGCGGGAAGAAGCCAGGAGGAGGGAGGGAGGAGCTACCGCCGCCACTATGTGAGGGAGGGAAAGGGAAAGAACGCATGCGCTGGCGATCCACGTGGCGATCCCTGGACCATCCATGGGCAGGATCCAGAAGGTAATTGGGCCTGATCCGGCCCGTGGGCCTTAGTTTGCCTACCCGTGCCTTAAGGTATGTATAAATAAACTGCTAAGTAAAGACTTGGACTATGTTTATTTCAACAGCAGAACTGAGGGCTCATCCACCCATGCTTTCTAGGCACAGGTCCCTGCTTTAAAGTGCTGTGTCTGTGTGATTTTTTGTTATTGTTGCCCTCTGTAACCGCTTTTTAATGCTGCATCAGAACAAACAGTAATTTGGGTTTTCTGCGGATTGCCATTTGCTCCAAATCAAAGCTAAAGAATGACCCCTTTCCCCAGGGAAAGCACTGGGGAGAAAGCAAAAAAATGCTCTGATGTAGAGATTTAAAGCCTAGAAACACAGTACAAAAGGAAGCCTGGATTAGTGTAGAGTCTCAAGCCGACTAAAGTCACTTCCTCCTTCCTTTGCTGAGCAAATATGATAAATTGAAGAAATTAATCAGATTTATTATGAGAAAAAAGTAATGCTATAGAAAATGTTCTTTTGCATAGTCACAGCTATCAGGACATATAAGGCACCAGCCACCAGTAGATGTGCTGAAATAGATATGAAGTGGGTTTATGATATTTTCCTCCATTTTTGCACATTGTATATCCACTTCTGCAGGGAAATGGGACTACACATAGCAATGTTGTTTAAATGGAAGTGTCACGGATGCTGCTGTTATAGATGCTGGCCTCTCCAAGCCCTATCTTTTGTTAGGGATCCTGCATTTAATGGCTCTGAATCTCAATGGGAGCTAGTGGTCAAGATGCACAGAGATCATCCCATGAATGCAAGAGCTCTTTTGGGAAGGTGAGTCATCCTCCCTGGAGCCCCAGTGATGGGTCTTAAGGGCTTTGTGTAAAAGAAGCAGCAGCTGGGAGAGAGAGAGAATGAGACAGGAGCTGAAGGGGTGATAAGAAGTGAAGGTAGCTGGGAAAGCTGAATAGTGGGAGATTCATGATAGACAAAAGGAAGTACTTTTTCCACACACTGCAGAGTTAAACTACTGAATTTATTCCCATAAAATGTAGCTGGTCACTATTCTGGTCAGCTTCAAAAGGGATTAAACAATTAAACAAGGAAAAGGTTATCAATGGCTATGAGTCATGATGGCTAGAATGTTGTTATGAATTTCTTTGGGGGTGGGGTGGGGCAGACAGTTCCAAGCAACTCCAGACAAGAGATAATATTTGGGAAGAACAAAGATACTAAAGTATACCGGGGGGGGGGGGTTAATAGAAAACAAGATTATTTCTAAAAATTGTCTTCATTAGTACTGCAGTTTCTACAAGGCTCTTAAAAGGAAAAAAAATGGAGACTATCAGCTTATCCCAAAGAAAATTAGTAAAGCAGACATGACAGAAAAAAATTAGTTTCAGTGAGAACCAAAATCCCATTAGAAATGAAATCCTTGGTGGAAAAAGAAAGGAAGAAAAGTCTTCACACTGACATTTCTGCATTAAAAACCGGTCACATTATATTCTCACTCTTACATTATGAGATGTAGATGTTTCTGCAGCAATATTTAAAAGACAGAAGGAAAGGGTTCTCTTGGTACTTCTGCCAGTGTCAGAAATGTAGGGAATTGTGACCTTGAAGAGGGCTTTCTTTGTTGCAGCCCTTGAATTGTGAAACTCTCTCCCCACAGAGCTGTGTCTAGCATCCTCATTATGCAGTTTCTGTCATATGTTGAAGATGGACCTCTGCACCCTAGCCCTTAGCAAAAAAAGTATTTTTGTGGAGCCCGTAAGTCTTCTCTTCTCTTCTCTTCTCTTCTCTTCTCTTCTCTTCTCTTCATCTCATCTCACCTCACCTCATCTTATCACCTCTACTGTGCTTTTTTTGCTTAGAATTGTTTTACTTGCTTATATAATTGTGTATAAACTATATGTGTATGGTTATATTGCTGTAATCTGCTCTGGGACGTTGCACTGAAGGGCTGGTGAGAAATCATACCTATAAACAAATAAGTGTTATCATAGATGCACCCTCTAAGTAATGCCCTCAGAATTGAATACCTTTATCCAATATTTTGAAATTCTGAGACTAAGTTCACATGTAATGCCAAGCCATAGTTTGGTAAACACTCCCTCCTACCACTGAGTGCTAAATTCAACAAATTATTTCTTGTTTAACACAAACTGTAATTTTCTGCTTGCCTTCCAAGCCAGACTGGAAAACCATGAATCAATAAATAAAACTGATACAGCACAGTTAAAACTATAGGATTTGCTGCAAGTGGTAGTGATGGCCATCAACCTGAATGGCTTTAAAACAAGACAATTCGTGGAAGATATCTCTATCAGTGGCTACTAAACATGATGCTTATGTTCTTCCACCACTGTTGGAGGCAGTATGCATCTCAGCACTAAGTGGGATGATTGTAGATCCACCAGAAAGCTGTGGGCTGCAATCCCACCACACTTTGACCGCTAGAACAAACAGGTACTACAGAGATAATAGGCTGTATCTAATTGAGTTATAGTTATTAAAATTAACAGCCCTAAATTAGTTGTGTCTCTGAACTTCAGTAAGTCTACTCTGAGTAGAAATTGCATTGGCAACAAGCCAACAGCTGCAGGAAAAGAACCAGTAAAAAGTTATGGTAAAAAAAATGTCACGAAATCTTCCACGAGTCATCCACCACATTTCAAGTTTACACAGTCCTTTCATCAACAAATGTTCGATACAATCAAAGGCAGATATGTGTCCTTGTCTTTTCTCAAGTTCCGGAAAGCTTTAAGGCTTATGGAAGATTTCATTATAGACATTTTTAGACTACATAAAAGAGGCTTCTTGTTTTCAGGCTATGGTACTACAAACATTTCTTGAAAAAGCATTGTGAACTGGTTACAAACAATGCTTTAAAAATAGGGACAAAGAATCTATGTATCTTTTTTATTGAAATCCTGACATTTTCAAACTTTGACTTCACCATCAAAGCAACAAAGCTTCAAATGAAACCAAGGCTTTCAACAAATAGACTTTTACAGCATGGCTAAACTTTGAGGATTGTAGCTTGATACTATTCATCAGTCTTAGCCATAGAAATTAACCTTTCATCATAGTTATGAGAAAGTACTTCTTTAGGAGGATGAAGGGGTTCCCTATTTCCTATAGATTGCAGCCCCCTTGTTTCTTCTCAGTCCTTGTGCAAACATGCCTTAGGAAGCAGGTCTAAGTAGAGATTTATGCTACTGAGAAAACCAGTCAACTACCATAGACGGAATAGTTTACAAGAACTACAAGAACTAGAATGAGGTTGTAAATGCTCAGCAGCTTGGAAGCAAACATTATGCTGGGGGGGAGCAGGGGTGGGGAATGGAATATTGCCATTTTAATTCAATCCTAAATTGAGGCAGGCTAAATCTGTCCATATTAAGTCCTGCTTTGCTAAGTGGGGCCCATGACCTAACATTACAGCCTTAACACAGACCAGATCCAGGCACTCTTTCCAGGAGGAAACTGATTTTATATATCTTTTTCAATCAGGGTTTAGGCCTAGTTTTGGCCTAGCTTTGGTTGCCCTGTATGTTGACCTCTGTTGGGAAAGAGACATGGGAAAGGCATCCCTGTTAATTCTCCTTGAGCTCTCAGCAGCTTTCGATACCATCAAGCATGGTATCCTTCTGGAGCAGCAGTCTGAGTTAGGGGTAGATGGAACCAATTTGCAATAGTTCTGGTCCTACTTGGATGGTCATTGGAGCCTTTAATGTGGGATTCCTCAGGGTTTGATTTTAACCCCCATATAACATCTACATGAAACTGCTGAGTGGGGTTATCTGGAGTTTTGGAGTATATTGTCACCAATATGCTGATGACACACAATTCTACTTCTCCTTTACATCTGGAGATTTACCTGTGGAGGTGCTGGACTATTGTTGAAGTGTAGGTGGTTTCCCACAGAGTAAGATACAGTGTTAACAGCAAGAACCTTTATTGACTAACAGAACTGGACAACAGGGGCAAAGCAACTGCTTATATTTATTTCTGAAGGGGTGGACCACTCCAACTCTCAATGTTATTGGCTGTCTAAACTCCTATGCTACGAATGATAACTCAGAGTTTAAGGACCATTGGCTCAAATCCTGAAATGTTCTGTGATTGGATATCATGCATCAAATCAAAACACAGGGGCTCAGAATCCTTAATCCAGACTCAAGCTCAGGCAAACACAGACCACTGAATACATAACACCCCTCTCCCTTAGGCATGGATGCTCGACTGAGGTCCTTCTTCATGTGCTTCCTTCAGGAGAGACATAAAGGGTGGCAACATGAAAAGAGGCCTTTTCTGCAGTGGCTTCCTGATTGTGGAATGCTCTCCCCAGAGAGGCTCGCCTGGCACCTTTGTTGCATATCCTTAGGTGATAGGCAAAAACATTACTCTTCTCCAATGTCTTTGGCTAATTTATAAAAAAAAACTATGGCCTTTTAAACTATGTGTATCTGAGGGGGCTATTGTTTTTGTTGGTTACTATGTTATGCATTTTTGTGGTTTTATATTTTTTATGGAGCATATTATAACTGAACAATATAAAGCAGAAATAAAAAGTGAATAAAGGGGAACAATATTTTCAATCCATTGACTGAATAGGGCCATAGATTTCTCTTTCCAGTTCATCAGTATCAGTCTTTTGGTCATAGTAAAGGCACAAAGAATCCAGTTATGTTGTCCAGTTGTCAATTCCATATAGTAGGAACGTAATTCAAAAGAATATTTTCATCTGAAAATTTTAACTTTTTCCACACATTCCTGTTTAAACAATCTAATACTTCCTCCCAATACTTAGTAAGCAAAGGACATTGTAAATCATGTGTTTCAAAGACGTCTTATCATTATAACATCTCCAACAACATGCTCTCTTGGACAGTCCTTTTCTATTTAAACGTAATGGAGTTCAGTAAATTCTAAATATTATTTTGTGTTGTACAAGTCATAGTTAGACACCTTTGCTACAGAAACCAAAACACTTTCCCACTGTCTAGATAGGAACCTCAAATTCTTTGTTCCACTAATTTCTTAAAATTAGTTGATGGTAAATATCTATAACAAGTAATTGCAGACCTTTTTTTTAGCTTCAAAGGATTTGACCAATTGTTCTAATATCTCTGGTGTCTCAGAACCTTTAAAAGCTGCTGTTGTTATGAAGTATTGCAGCTGCAAAGATTGCCATGGGGCTACATCTGAAGTAATAGTACCTCTCTGTTCTGCCTTGGCCAGACCCAACCCGTCCAGTTCTGGGCACCACATTTAAGAAGGATAAAGAGAAGCTAGAACATGTTCTGGAGGGTAGGACCCAAACCAATGGATTCAAGTTACAGGAAAGGAAATTCTGACTAAGCATCAAGAAGAACTAATGTTCAACAGTGAAACAGACCCCCTTGGAAGGATGTAGATTCTTCTTCCTTGGACGTGTTTAAACAGAGGTAAGATGGCCATCGGTTATGGATGTTTTAGTTTACATTCCTGCATTGTAGGAGGTTGGAGTAGATGACCCTCAGGGTCCCTTCCAACTCTACAATTCTATGATTCTAAAGAAAACCCCAAATCCTCTGGTATTAAAACCTGATGATTACAACATTCCAACACTCTCAAAGAGGCTGACATGCTCCTTTTTCTCTTTTATTTGTCTTCCTTGTACCTTCCTTGTGAACCCACAGTTAATAATAAAAGTGATATTCTTGAAAACACAAGATATCATCAAAGCTTCCGCACAATTCCTATCATAGTACATCCAGGCTTTGTGCAAAATCAAAGAACTTTTGAATCTCACTCATCCACTGTGATTTGTCAGAAACAGCATAGGATTTTTAAAAAGACAAGGAGAAAATGTCAAGACTCACTTGAAGATTTCAACTGAGGGGTGTGCTTCTTATTCAGCTCGTGCTTTTGGTCCAAGTAAATGATACTGACTAGATACGGAAATAGTTCTGTGGGGGGAGGAGAGAGAAAGCAGTGGGGGAATCCAGAAATGTTTTTGCTCTCTCCTCCAGCCCCCAAATTTCCACACACCCTCCAACAATTCTCCATTAAAATAGGGATTTCCTATTCCATCATCACTACCATTTTATTATTTATGCCCCACCCATCTGTCTGAGTTGGCCCAGCCCCTCTGGGTGGCTTCCAACACATTTAAAAGCATAATAAAACATCAAACATTAAAAGTTTTCCTATAAATGCCTTCCGATGTCTTCTAAAGGTCATATAGTTACTTATCTCCTTGGCTCGGAGGTCACATAACTCTATACCCTCCAACATTTCATCTTAAAGAAAAGTCAGACATTCTGGGATCAAATCAGAAACTGGGACAGCTTCTGTAAATCTGGGACTGTTTCTGGAAAACAAGGAAATTTGGAGAGGCTGTTTCCTTCTTCATTTCACCCCTCCCCCAACCTGGCTTCACCATGTCATTTGACTTCCCTGTTTCACAGTATCATACTTAATATATTTCCAGTGTTAGAAAAATATATTGTGAAAAATGCTTTGTAAAATGTGTATATTAGGAAAAAATTCATAAAAACATGTGTAATAAGGAAACATAAAATGCTACTGGATTTTCATAAGGACTTAACATTTTAAAAAGCTACAAACTGATGCAGAAATGTGAAGAACCAAACTTAAGAGTAGAACAATGAGAAACTAAAAGAAATCCAAATAAAAATGTTTTCTCATCCCTAGCAGATAATTAAACTGTGGGACTCACTCCCAAAAGATACTGTTCATGATGGCCACCATCCTGGATGGCAAATTTGTGGAGGATAAGATTATCCATGACTATAGATCATGATAGCTATGCACTACCTCTGGTATCAGAGGCAATACTCCTCTGAATGCCACTTGTTAGGAATTACCAGTGAGATCTTATTTACCGGTATTTATTTGAATGTTTATATATGCTGTCTCAGAAAAAATATATCACAGCAGTTGACAACTATATGAAAACATAAAATCAAACAATAAAATCATAAAAAGAAATTAAAAACAAATGTCAATAGACCCTTGTTGGGGGATGTGTTCTTCTTAATTTCCCACATAGACCTAGCAGAATAGAAAAGTTTTCATCAGGCATTTAAAAGTTGGCACAGACGGTGCCCGCTGAATTGGCAGGATGTTCCACAGAACTGAGCTGATGGCACTGAAGGCTCCATCTCTCATTGTTGTCCAATGAGCCTCACCAACTCTGGGAAATAATAATAATAATAATAATAATAATAATAATAATAATAATAATAATATATTTATATCCCGCCCATCTGGCTGGGCCTCCCCAGCCACTCTGGGTGGCTTCCATAGAAACCAAAAATACAGTAAAATATCACACGTTAAAAACTTCCCTGAACAGGGCTGCCTTAAGATGTCTTCTGAATGTCAGGTAGTTGTTTATCGCTTTGACATTTGCTGGAAGGGCGTTCCACAGGGCGGGCGCCACTACCGAGAAGGCCCTCTGCCTGGTTCCCTGTAGCTTTGTTTCTCGCAATGAGGGAACCTCCAGAAGGCCCTTGGCGCTGGACCTCAGCGTCCGGGCAGAATGATGGGGGTGGAGACGCTCCTTCAGGTATACTGGACCGAGGCCGGTCCAGTATACCTGAAGACCAAAGACCAAAGATGCTCCTGCATATGATCTTAGTGAGTGATTGACTTGGGATCTAAGGGTTCAGGTTATCCCCAAGTTGTTCAGGACTTTGTCAATCAATACATGAACCTTGAACCTGGCTTGGTAGCAAATAAGACAGGCAGAGCTTGCAGGTTTCCCATAGGTATCTGGTTGGCCAATGTGAGAGCAGGGTATCAGTCCTTACCTGCAGGTCTCTTCTGTTGTCCTCAATTAATTGTTATAAAGGAAGCATTCTCATATGCCTCCATTAAAACCTGATTACACAGGCCCAGGAAGTGTTGATATTTCTGCCAAACGAAGAAAACATTTATCTTGAATAAGATAAATTTGACTAACCTACTCAACTAAATGAAAAATCCTTGGAGTCGGTGTTAAGAAAGCCCACTGAAGTTAAGGAAATTGATTTTATTTTATTTTTGTTCCAAAGGGCAAAAACTATGCCTCTTTATTATTGAACTAGAACCAAAGTAGCAAAGTAGCAGTATTGGAACATTCCTATTTTAAGCAAAACTAAGCCCCACTGTGGACATTTAACCAACAAATGAAAAATATTTATTGGTTTCTATAAGTTAACTACAACTCCACAAATTGCCCAGCTGTGTAATTAAATATTTTGAGTCTGTGGAGGGATGCTGCAGTGATAAAGAAGGGGAGAAAATGCTTCCATCAGACATCACTAGACAACTACAAGCATCCTCAGGTGCAATGAGACTTCCATGGTTTCCTTCTACTGTTGCAATCTTTTTAAGGGTAAGGGGGAAATGTGGAAATATGTATCTCATAAAAATAGCTCTTTTGTTATTTCAAAGACAGATTGTTTGAAACATCCTGATAGCACATTCGTAGGGCTGATCCGTGAAGTGTTGGGATAATTAATACCTTTGCAGTTTCTGTGCTTTGTCCCCCCCCCCCCAAAGAATCTTTCTGTAACAAAAAAAAAAGTTGCAAGTTTTATGCCAATTATTATTTCCCTTCTAAGACTCAAACTTTCTGCTCTTTTGACAATAAATATATGTCTTCAGTTTCAGTCTAAAAATGAGTGTTTGAAAAGAACTTTGTCAATTTACCTAAATTGAATACCACTTTACAAAATGGGGTGAAAATAGACCTTAACTAAAAGCTATGCTCAATAGCTTGTCTTTATTTCATTTAACATGGCTGGCTCTCACTGTTATTCTTAGAGCACACAAACTGGGATGCCTTGTTCCTGCCTGTCAATAACTCCCTCTTTTTCCATTCTGAAAACTGTTAAATTGTAGGGATCTCAGTGTTTTGGTCGAAGATGATCAGGGGTTTCTAAGCTTTTCCTTTGAGTAGTCACAGAAACCAGAGTTTTGGTGAGTGCTGGGGGCCAGAACTGCTCAGAGAACCTCAAGGTGCCCATTTAACTAAATGGAGAAACTAAATGTTTCTATTGATTTCAGATTGTAGGAACATGAGAAGCTGTTCAGCACCAAGCCGGGTGATTGGCTGATCTAGAATAGGAGTGGGGAAATGTTTTTAATACAAGAAGCACATTTCCTTCTGGGCAGCACTCTGGACAAAAGTGGGTGGAGCAACAAATATGAATTTTACCATTCTACACACACTCACACACCCTTCTGTATACTTCATCCAGGCAAGTAAGAGGCGCTATCAGAGATTCCAGCCAGGTAAAAGTACCTATGGAGTGTAAGTGTCTAAGTGTCCCTATTTTCCAGGGACAGTCCTGGATTTACAGAAGCTGTCCTGGTTTCTGACTAGATACTGGAATGTCCCACTTTTCCTTAACACATCCCTATTTTCATTTGAGAAATGTTGGAGGGTATAGAGTTATGTGACCTCCGAGACAAGGAGATAAGTATACACCCTTCAGAAGATATCGGAAGGCAGCTTTGTAAAGGGAAGTTTTTAATGTTTAATGCTTTATTATGTTTTTATATACCGGTATGTTGGAAGCCGCCTAGGGTGGCACCTCTCAGGTGGGTGCCATTGCTATTACAAGAGAACAAGGGAGGTGTTCATGGTGAGTTCTGGCATTTCTTTTTCTAGGAAAACAGCATAAGTGTGGTTAGGGAGGGGCAATGGTGTGGGGAGAGTCTCAAGGGTAAGACAGAAAGGCTTGGGGTCTCACTTGGGCCCCATGTCTGAGGTTCCCCTCCCATGATCGATTTCATTTTTTCCCAATGCTAACTGGCAGCAGATCTTCAGCATTACACTCCTTCCTAACTTTCCTTGAATATGTTGGCAATTGAACCTGGGGTCTTTAAGACACAAACTGTGCACTCTGCCACTGAGTTACAGCCTCTTCCCCCATTGTGATTTGTTTTGAATGGCTGGTGAGGAGAAAAATGTGACACATCCATGAAGAGCTCTGGCCCAAGAGGGTCTCCAGGGAAAGATTGCCACCACAAGTTTTCAGAGCTGCAGGCTTTGTAGCTGAAGACCAGGGTATGGACATCAATGTCAGCAGCTACTATATTGAGCTGCAACAGTCAGCCACCACAGAACTGTCTAAGGAAGAGGAAAAGAGGAATGGGGTACAAGAAGAATCAATTTGGGGGAGGCTACTCAAAGTGAACCGTGCTTACTTTGATCAGGGTTGGCTCAAAATATTTTGCTGCCTGGTACAAGGGACAAGAGGGGTGTGTCACCCAAAATGCCCATTTCCCAACCAATCCAACTTGCTTTTGTGTTTGCTAAAACTGCTTCAGTGGTTTTTTCTAAAAACACAAACCAGTGACGACTGTGATGCATTTCATTAAATACACATCCACTTCCACCTGAATAAATTATTATAAGTTAGCATAAAAATAAACTGCTGGATGGGTTTTGTATCTCAAGGCAAAAAAAGAAAAAAGCCCAGGTCTGTTATCAATGCAGCTTAACTGACTCAAGTTAGAAAATACATTTTTAACAGTCTTATCCTTGTTCCCTACAGGAATTGCTGTACAAGAAAAGATAAGGCTATATGCTTTTTAGGAGCTTCTAGCAATATTGGAAAGTGGTCATCTTTCTCATTAAAGGAGCCAAGCTTACCAGTTTATAACCATAGTAGAGGTGTGTAGAGGCTTAAAGATTTGCCTTGCATACACATACAAATATCTGATCAGTTTCTGGGTTGTTATACGCTCTCTCCACTCTAATCTGTGCTTTGAGTTCCAAGCCACTCTTTATAATACAAAGCTCTGTCTTTCCCATTCACAGTAATAGGGGATCCATAACCTCCCCCCTTTTTTGACAAAAGTGGATGGAATTTACAGGCACAGGAGCCCCTTCAAAACAAAGAGTAAGTCTATAATGTTTTAAACCTCTGCTAGAATTATATAAATTTACAGAAGCAGCTATCCCTTCATTTGAGGAGATGGAGCCTGGCATATTTCATAACAATAGTTACAGTAATTTTCTTGTAAAGACAGACTTTAGTGGGGTCAATAGGTAGGGTCAATGTTTCCTTTTGTGTGAGAACTTCTTGTGGGTATATGGTTAAGGGTTAACACAACAACATACACACATAACAAACACACATAGCTCTAGCAAAAGATCCTATATCTCTTGAACTACCAAAAGTGTGTGAATAAATGTGAGTGGTGGCATGCCTGTGGGTTCAGATGCATTCACTGGAACAACTCCTTCCCTTGCTGTTGCTTAGATTATGTTAAATTTTCCATGCATGGAATGGGAAGGAAAGATTCCAATGCAGCAGGGCTGACTAATCACACTTTGAAATAAGAGAAATAATACACACTGCCATCTAATGCAGGTGTGGGGCTCCTTTGGCCCTCCAGCTGTTGCTGAACTGCAAGTGCATCAGCCCTAGCAAACTTGACCAATGGTATTTTGCTAGAAAAAGAGGTGCCAGCACTTACCATGAACACCTCCATTGTTCTTTTACAAAGGCAATGGTGCCAACCTGAGAGGTGCCGGAACTGAGTCCTGGTGAGTTCCAGCAGAAAAAAATGTCCTTGCTACTAGCCACAATGACTATGTTCCATATCCATTGTTAAAGGTAGTATGCCTCTAGATGCAGGCACATCCAACTCCCAAGAGACTGCGATCTCTAGCAGTGAGTAAAAAAATCTAGCAGTGATCTATCAATTGTCATTGGAGGGAGGAGGAGCGTGGGTGGAAGGGGGGGCCAGACCAGAGTTGCTGAGCTTTTTTTACGGGGAAATGCCATACATCGCTCACTGAAAAATCCACAACTAACAAACGCACACACTGAAATAGACAATCATTGTATCCACAATCAACATCAACAAACGCCAAATGACTGTCCGCATGATGCGATGGAGGAACTGAGAAAGGGGGGAGGGGAGCAGAGACATTCAATGCCCCCTTTTTAATCCCATGATCAATAAGGATCCCGTGACTGACCACGATCACCCGGGGATCTACCTGTTGATCGCAGTCGACCAGTTGAACATGTCTGGACTAGATGATCCTCACAATCACTTCCAACTCTACAGTTCTATGATTCACATTTGAATGAGAAAGAAAATAGCAAGACTTGATTAATCCTTTCCATTCCAGATAACAAATTATTGTAGACTTGAATAGTTTTTTTGGGTTGCTTTTGTCTTTTAAGTTTCTTCACATGGTACTTACTGAATTATTCAATCAGGTCTTCATTTTGAACCCATTTTCATTAAGATGGCCACTGAGCTTAATTCTGCCACAAGTTGTTTTTTATGTTATGCTTGGTTAGCATTAGCTATTCCACATTGCTTAAAATAGCAAAGAGGCAATGGTGAGAAAAGTCTGTACTGACATTCTGGAACGTTTGATTCCAATTTACATAAGTTCCTCATCTAAAGCACCACATTGTTTCATGTGTATGTTAGTGTTGCCATATTGGCTACAAGGGTAAGATCTGGTGACATTCAGAGAACCCATGCTTTCAAGGAGATCAGCTTGCCCTTTCCTTTGCAAAGCTTATCCAAAACACACATTAACACATTTTCGTAAAATATGCATTTTTGCATGCATTGTAATATAAAACACTCATGTTGGTGCACGTTTCTGAGCTGAGCCTCAGAAATTTCAGAGCAATGTGAAAACCAAATAATAACTGCATTCCAACTCTTCTAGCAATTTGGAAAGTGGAATCGGTTTGCCTAAGCTAAAATGATGCAGAACCTTCAAATACTCCATCACATGAAGGTACTGTCCTCAAACCTCTGCTGTTGTTTAAAATCACAATTTTCTTCTCTGTTCCCTCTCTCATCCTTGCTTTACTGAAGCATCTGCCATTGTTTTAAGTCATCACTTTCTTTGGGGGGTTGGAACAGATGACCCTTGGGCAACATTAAAGGTAAAGGTAAAGGTACCCCTGCCCGTACAGGCCAGTCTTGACAGACTCTGGGGTTGTGCGCCCATCTCACTTAAGAGGCCAGGGGCCAGCGCTGTCCGGAGACACTTCCGGGTCACGGGGCCAGCGTGACAAAGCTGCATCTGGCGAGCCAGAGCTGCACACGGAAACGCCGTTTACCTTCCCGCTGGTAAGCGGTCCCTATTTATCTACTTGCACCCGGAGGTGCTTTCGAACTGCTAGGTTGGCAGGCGCTGGGACCGAGCAGCGGGAGCGCACCCCGTCGCAGGGATTCGAACCGCTGACCTTTCAATCGGCAAGTCCTAGGCGCTGAGGCTTTAACCCAACATTCCAACTCTACAATTCTATGATTCTCTCTTCTCACTCCTATGCCATGGTCATGGTGTTGTGCAACCTGCATTCTGTTTTACTCATTACTCTGCCCTGACTTCATGCAAATCCAGGATTGTGATGAAACATTACAAATCCTCCAATAGGGGCTGCATGATGGCAGCCTTGCACTCTGATGTGCACATGCATGTGCAAACACACACACCTGCAACTCAGGCTAACATTTCATGTGTCAGTAGAAATCAACTGGTCAACATTTGTGCCATAATAAATGTGGTTTTCTTAAAAATAATAATGTCACAAACCCTCTGTTGTTTATAGTACTCAAATGCCACATATGATTCTTTTTAAAAGATACTGCCTATTGCATTTAAAGATATTTAGCTCATAAAAACATCTTTATACATATTATTGTACCGTTATTATCTTTGTGGTGTAACCGCCCCATTATCAGTCACCAGCTGTGAAAGAAATAACTGTTTCTGTCTTGTATATTTCCATTTTGTTTCATACCAAAGAGAAACAACTGGTTAAAGGGAGAAGGACAGAGGTTGTATTGCAATGTGTGCAGCAGGCTCTGCATCTCAGCTGGAAACTGGATTTGACAGTGAGTACCTGTGATTGTCTATTTCCTGCGGAGGATATCGCGAGGCAATGGGCTAGCATTCAAAGCAGCAGTTTCTCTAACGTATTTCTCTGGCTTCATTTATCTGTTCAGTGAATAGGAAATCTGCTTAAGCCGCTCTGCCAAGATATGCTATTCCTTTGGCCTCAAATACATTTTTCACTTTGCCATATAGGGACGAAAACAGTGCTATAAACAACACGAATGTATTTTATCACAAGGAATGCTTAATTCGTGCAGCAAAGTTTCTCTTTGCGGCATTTTAAGGAAGACCTTGAATACATCAAGCTTTTGGTTCTGGCAAAGCAGTTTCTCTGAATTATGTGGATTGTGGCCTTGCTAAATAAATTTGGTATCCTGTGAACATGGAAATTATCATATGCAAACAGTGTCTTCATTTGCTAACAATGCATATGGCTTTCATGTACTCTCCATTCATTTTCCCCATAACTTTTTCTGCACAGTGAAAAATGATTGAAGCATACAAAATTGAATCTCATTCCTTGTGCACATCTTTTTCTAGAACTGCCTACCTGTCACAAGGCTGGAACCAACCACCAGTGATTATACCTCTGTCAATTCATACTTGGCTACACTGTGCTTAAGCAAAACATCTTTTTCAGAAGCTACATAGTTCAGAGATTTAAATTTCTCTACCTCAATTGCATTGCTTTGGTTGCCTTATACCATTTAAGGGTTATACTCTTTATGGCACTTAAGAAAAGATTTACCCTCTGTACTTGTATATTCAAAAGCCTTCATGGATTAAGAGGAGGAGAAATGACCTCCCCCCCCCCCCCACCGTTCTAAGAACAGTAAGTTAGGATTTGCTTGTGCTATGAGAGTTTTATGATATTGATTCATTTTATTTATTCTCCCTCTGCTGTTCTTTGTTGTCTTTTATGCTGCATTTGCCTTTTTATTGTTTTAATATTGCATTTTCAAAAATAAAAAAAATAAGGGACACCACCCAGAAATCATTGGCTATGAGGTTACATTGAAATACCATAAATACACACACACACACACACACACACACACACACACACAACTGTAAAAATAACATAAATTTTGGCTGTTAGTGTAAATTTGTCTCTTTTATAAACTGAGAGCTAAAGGATGCTCCATAATACAAAGGGACAACCAATGCCAATGGTTGTCAGGTGTACGTAACCTGTAAGATCAGGACATCTAGATGCATAAAACCTGAGTTGTTATTGTGGACCCATGTGCAGGAAGCATGCAGCATGGGCAGGGCCACAGAAGGGCAGAAATAAGATGCAGGGCATTAGTGCTGGGTTGACATAGGCCACAACTACTATTGATTGCAGATGTAAGTAGGCTTTGGTGAAGGCATTGGATATGTATCAGGTATCAATCCTGCTGGTTGATGGATCAACCCTAGATTGAGGGTCATACATTAAATTGGAGTGATCTGTCAGGGCTACCACCCAGAAGGGCATTGGTCCCTGTGTGGACCACCAGATGGGAAACACCACCGCAATGCCTTATCCGCCAAAAGTTGTGACGATTGCTATGAGGTAGATGAAAAGTATACCATAGCAAGGTCCATACACAAACTGGCCCATTCAACTTTGGGGTGGACACTCAGAACAGGGCAAGTGGATGGGAAGTCCAACAAAGGCCTGAGGTGGGAAGCCCAGGCACAGCTTGGGTTTATAGAAAACTCACAGGCTTGAACAAAGTCAGGTCCACTATTTTGGGGGCATTTTGCGATTGACCTTGCTATGCTGTCATGTGTCGTCTGTCGTTGGGACAGGGGCACAGCAGAAATTTTCCTCACTTGGCTGATTGGCTGTTGCCATTTGGGTTTCGCCTGCCATGTAGCAAATCGTCACAACTTGTAAGGTTGCGGATAGGCTCTGGTTCAGGTGATAGGGATGGGAAAACGGTCTCGCCATCCCTATGAGAAGGGTATTACGTTAAAGGAATCCAGGGACTCAACTTGGTTTGGTCAACCCCCAAGAGGGGGTTGTGCCCGTGCATGAGACCAGGGGAGCTTCTGGGGAGAGAACAGAGTCTGTTCCCGGGCTTTTCACCTACCTCAGGTGTTCACCCTTGGCTGACCTATGCTGGTTCCCTGCTAGTCAAACCAGAGCTTATGCAACCACTCACTTTTCTGTAATTAATAAAGTTGTGGCCTAAATTCTGCCAAAAAACATAACTAAAATTTGAGTCAAATGTGTGTTTATTTAGGGGGGGGGGGAGTTCTCTGGGTCTGAACATGCAAATAAATACTTTTAAAGAAGTAAGTAAGTAAATAAATAAATAAATAAATAAATAAATAAATAAATGAATAAATTTACTAGTGTCTCATCACATTTTACAGTCTTGATGAGAAACTGAGACAACACATGGCATTTGGTAATTGTTTTTAACATTTTCAACAAAGTTTGTTAAAAGGAGGGGAGGGAGGATAGATATGTGCCCCACTTTGTAAGTAACATTATTTTTACGTTTTCATGTATGTTTCTTCTTTTTCTGTTTGTTTTTATAGGGTTGCCATATTTTGAAGAGCGAAAAAGAGGAGACATTTGCCAACTTTTAACTATGGATCGCTATGACAACTCTACCCATGAAAAAGGGTGTGTCCTGGAAAAAGAGGACATATGGCAACCCTAATAGAATCTATATCATCTGTCTGTCTGTCTGTCTGTCTGTCTGTCTATTGAGGGTGGGGGTAATGCAGTGTAAAAGAAGTGTTATAATGCAGGATAGAACCACTAGCAGTATAATCAGGACAAGTAAAACAATAATATTCATGATAATTCTGCCAGGGCTGGACTTTGGTCTTTCAAATTTCATTTTTTTTTTAATAAAGATATTTATTAGGGTTTTTTTATAAAAAATACAAAAATAATAAACAACATTCCTTTTGTCTTAACAAATTTTCAAACCTTTTTGGACTTCCTCACGTTTCCCGTTCACACTTACATTGTCAATACATTTTTCCAAGCAAATTATCATGTAATTTATAGTCGCTCTTTTAAATGATAAATAACAATTCTTCAGCAATTTTTGTTTTCTAAAATCTCACTTATCTTCCAATTCAAATCCAGATTAGTGATGGCCAGTTTTTTGTAATCAAGCACCCTTCTTAACATTCCACCAAATTACAATATTTTTGTAAATAAATCTTAAATTTCCTCCAATCTTCTTCAATCTTTTCTTCTCCCAAGTCTCGGATTCTGCCGGTCATTTCCGCCAGTTGCATATAGTCCATCAGCTGCATCTGCCATTCTTCCAGTGTGGGTAAATCTTGAGTTTTCCAATTCTTAGCGATAAGTATCCTTGCTGCCATTGTAGCATACATAAAGAATGTTCGGTCCTTCTTTAACACCTTCTGGCCGACTATACCCAGGAGGAAGGCCTCTGGTTTCTTAGTGAAAGTATACTTAAATACTTTTTTCAGCTCGTTATATATCATTTCCCAGAAGACCTTCACTTTCGGGCAAGTCCACCAGAGGTGAAAGAATGTTCCTTCATTTTCCTTACATTTCCAACATTTATTTTCGGACAAGTGGTATATTTTAGCAAGTTTAACAGGGGTCATGTACCATCTATATATCATTTTCATTACATTTTCCTTCAGAGCATTACATGCAGTGAAGTTCAGCCCAGTGGTCCACAACCTTTCCCAGTCTTCAAACATAATATTATACCCGATGTCCTGTGCCCATCTTATCATAGCAGATTTAACCATTTCATCTTGTGTGTTCCATTTCAACAGCAAGTTATACATTCTTGATAATATCTTACTCTTTGGTTCTAACAGTTCTGTCTCTAACTTTGATTTTTCCACCTGGAATCCTAACTTTTTGTCATTTTTAAAAACTTCTTTAATCTGAGCATAATGTAACCAGTCTAGCACTTTACCCTTCATTTTCTCCAAACTCTGCAATTTCCAATTGTCACCATCTTTTTCTAATATTTCCCAATACTTTGGCCAATTGGCCTCCATATTGAGTCTCTTCCGGGCCTTAGCCTCCAGAGGTGAAAGCCACCTTGGGGTTTTGTTTTCCAACAAGTCTTTGTATTTTGTCCAGACATTAAATACAGCTTTCCTGACAATATGGTTCTTAAAGGCCTTATTGGTCTTAACTTTGTCATACCATAGATATGCATGCCAACCAAATGCATTGTTAAAACCTTCCAGATCCAACACATCCGTGTCTTCAAGAAGTAGCCAGTCCTTGAGCCAGCAGAAAGCTGCTGCTTCATAGTACAACTTTAAGTCCGGCAGGGCAAAGCCACCTCTTTCTTTCGCATCAGTTAGTACCTTAAACTTAATTCTAGGCTTTTTGCCCTGCCAGACAAATTTAGAAATATCTCTCTGCCACTTCCTGAAGCACTCCGTCTTATCCACAATTTGTAATGTTTGAAACAAAAACAACATCTTTGGCAATACATCTTATTAAGATGGTCTTTCAAATTTCAGCAGCTCCCTGTGCAAGGTCAAAATTTGGTGGCTCCCAGACTGTCACCTTCCATTTTGCTCAGTTCATTAAGTTATAAGCTGTAACACCCCACAGCACCCCTAGGCTTGGTGCCCAGTGTGACAGAACCGGTTGCACTGCCCTAAATCCATCTCTGATTGTGCATTCAGAAGTGGGGATATTCTGTTACTATTTCAAATTATAATGCTAGGGTTTCTGTCCCAGTTTTGAATGTTCTTTTTACCTTGCATTGTGTTGTGGAATGGTGGCTTTTTGTCCTATGTGCTGCCCTGTCTCACTAAATTTCATTCAGGCTAATGGGTGTGGTATGGTACAACAACGAACATGGTGGGACAATTTCACTACTCCTTCACCCTTTCTGCCCCCGCCCTGAATGAAATAACACAGAAATGAGAGCTAAACATGCACTATGATCCTTTAGTTTTCCAGAAGTGGTGCTTTATCATGTGAAAGCTTGAACGGAATGTGGAAATGAACAGTTAGGAAAACAGCTGGAAAATGAAATAAACTGCCTGTGAATGCAGCCCGAGTGTACTTGATGTCAGTTCTGCAGATATTTTGTATTCTCCACTACCAGGGAGTTACAATCTGGAGGCTCACTACTTCCTGAGGATTTACGCTATAACCATGATTTTTGGCGGTCCAGGCTAAAAGTTATAATAGTCTTTTTTAAAATAAAATATAATAAAGACAGACTTCTTTTTTCTTTTTAAAAAAACTTCTGGGCAAACAGTATTTTGTTAAGGAAGATAATAGATTTCTCAGAAGTATTTATTGATAACCTCCAACACATGATTCACAACCCTATTATAAATATACTTGCTTAGGTCAATGATGTGATGGAGGTCAACTTGTTCCTCATTTTCAAAAATCATAGGTTTGCTTCTTTGTACCTGACGTTACATGGCTACCCACATACAAAGCAAGTGTTCAGTGCATTATGGGCTGGCCTCATAGATTGTTTATGTATTTCAATTGAATAGTGGGGGAAATGAAAGCTCCCCCACCCCAATTATCTTATTGTGTATTCTCTACAATTAGGAACTGTTAGAGAGAGTTACTGTGGTAGTCATAGCAAACACAAAATGTGTGTTTCATTACTCATGCCCTGCACAAATCACAAAAACTTATTTTATGGCATTCCAAGCTCTGGAAAGCAAAATGGGAAATAAAACCATTTAGCAGCTTGAACTGAATGAAGCTCCTTTCAATATTTCTTCAGAGGAATTCGACTTTCAACACTTCTTTCTTTTCTTTTGATAGAGTGCTATTCTAGTGCAACTACAGGAGAATGCAAGAAGGAGAAAAGTAGAAATGATTCAACCTCTTCAGACATTACATAGTGTTTCAGACAAAATGGGGAACACAAAATCATTACTTGGACCTTCAGCAGTGAATAAGGTTAACCAATAACACAATTTTCACGGGAGGCTTGCATGGGAGAACTTTTACTGTGGTGTGTACATTTGTTTTTCAGTGCTGCAGTCTAAATCCTATGGATGCTTCTCCTTGGGCTGACTCTTCCTTCCCAGCCAAAGTATACTCTTTCCTGATCCTCTCCTTGGCAGCCATGCTTCTAAGTTATGCTGCCAGCTACATGCTTAAGTTCATTTGCATGGATTAGCTCACTATAAACAGTTTGCTCTGCAGTTAGCAAAAATCAAGGTCCCACAGAAAATCAATGGCACTTGGAAATAACTTAACCTTGGCTGTGTTCTGCCCTTGATTTACAGATGGGGTATCTTACTTTGTGCTAATATGTACATTAGAGTATAAAGGGTCATTTCTGTGGCTATTAGAATCAACAAGTTAACTGTGGACATGTGGAACCAGATGAGGTATGCCTTTCCAGCCCTCTGAACCAGGAAGCGGAAGCATCCAGCCATGTTAGCAGCAGAGCCACCAAAAGGAAGATACTGTACAAGGAGGTACTGATCCAGAAGGTAACTATTATCCTCCAATGACCTCAATGTGTCATATATGGTTCTTGTTTTCTTTTTATCCTCACAGCAACCCTGTTAGATAGGTTAGGCCAAGAAACAGTGATTGGCCCATCATGTTTCTTCCTGTGCCCTCTGCTCTTCCAGCTTTAGCATTCTTCTCTTATCCTGCCCAATCTCTCCTTCTTCCCCTATGGATGTAGCATCCCTCCTCTTCTCTCTCTCTCTCTCTCTCTCTCTCTCTCTCTCCTTCCTTTCTTTGTCTCCATTAAAAAAACTATTTTTACTACATAATCTTCACCTTATCCCTCATAATTTTCAAAGGTCTTGCCAAAACAATCTTAGGAATTAGTGCTGCATTTGATAATTGTGCTATTATGCTAAAATGCAGAAAGCATCATTTATGTATGTAAGTGCAGGGCGGAGAAGTAAAATTTCTGATTAGACAGGTGGTCAAAACTTACTAATTAAATCAAATTGAGGAAAGGATGATAAAAATACAACAGAGTTTTTTCACAGCTGGATATCATATATTGAACATATGAAAAACCAAAGCATTCTTCAGTAGATCTTGCATGTATATTTAGCAGCGGTGTGCACCAGATTCACTTTGTATCCTGCTTTGGGAAAGAAGAAGAAGAAGAAGAAGAAGAAGAAGAAGAAGAAGAAGAAGAAGAAGAGGAGGAGTTTGGATTTGATACCCCGCTTTATCACTACCTGAAGGAGTCTCAAAGCGGCTAACATTCTCCTTTCCCTTCCTCCCCCACAACAAACTGTGAGGTGAGTGGGGCTGAGAGACTTCAAAGAAGTGTGACTAGCCCAAGTTCACCCAGCAGCTGCATGTGGAGGAGCGGGGAAGTGAACCTGGTTCACCAGATTGTCCACCGTTCTTAACCACTACACTACACTAAAGCACTTTAGATGTTTCTGATTCAACATGAAGTCAGAATCGGAATCCTGAGTGAGAAAAAATGAAGTTTTGTGCCTTTCCATTCACTATTTTGAGGGATTTTTTTAAAAAGAAAGCTGTAACTTTTTCATGTTAGCATATGTGAATGTGAATGAAATCTGAAGGCACAATAACTCCACCAGAGAAAAAACAAAGCCTTCCAAATTAAAGACAATGAGCACTCACACTTTACATTGTGGGTGCCCTTTGTGGGATTGCACACGGTGCTACAGTTCCGAGGGAGCTTATTGGCAGACAGGGGCTGGCCTGCCTCTCAGTGTTAATATTTGGAGGTTCACGCCCAGCCTTGGTAGTCAAGTTTCATTGCTGGGAGGTGGGGCCAGTCCCATTAATATATAGGGGGTGCAGCCAACAGTAGCCAAGCAGTCGGCTCAGGAGATTCACCCACCCTACCCTCCCTTAGTTTAATGTTTTCTTGTTTGCAGGTTAACTTTTTCTTCTTGTTTAACGGGCGCTGCTGCAGTCTTTGACTGGTTGCTGTTGAAGGGCCGGGAAGAAATTTTCCTGCATTGGCAGGTTTTGTCTTCCCCATAGCAATTTGTCACAACTTGGCCTTGGGTGGAATCCTTTAGTCTTTTCTTCCCTATAATGGGGTGCTGCTGGTGGTTTTGAAGTGGTGTCTCACCCCCCTGTGGCGGTGATTCCAGGGTCCCCCTCTTAAAGGGGTTATATATATGGGTGTCACTGGCCATACACTGAAAGGTCGTCAGTGAACTACCCTGTGTGTGGGGATATGGGCTGGGCTGCCTGCGTACACATACATCTCGCAGTGCACCCCCATATCCCATTTACCCTGATGTTCCCCAGTTCCCCCAGCTGGGGGGCTGGGAGGGGTACACACCCAAGGCCTAAGCCAAGGTCTTCCTACATTCGGAAGTTTAATAAAGTTGTGGCCTAATTTAATTCCATAACACTTTGTCAGAGTCTTTATTCCTTTCCTAAGATCCCTGGAGCCTATGGCTGTCGTGGCCTGGTCACACAAATAGATCCAGTTTGTGTGTGTCCATGTGTGCCCTAGACACCTTTAAAAAGAAATCCTGCAAAAGTAGCCATCTATTTTTCATTATTATTTTTGGCAGAATTGGATGGCGTTTGTAGGCATGGCAGACCCTTTCGAGGGCATGAAACTGTCGAATTTCAGAGTGCTAACTTTTGTGGTAGTCAAAAATAATTCACTTAATCTCCTTTATTCATTATGGGCAATTTGTATGAAAATGGCATACTTCAGATAAGTACCCGTACACAGTAAACCTGGCCAATTGCAGACAAATAGCTACAGGGGTTATTTGTGCTAGGACCAGTTTTTTGTTTGTAAAAAAAACATGACTGACATTGTTTTTATGTTAATTTTGCCTGGGAACTTTTCATTCTAAAAAAAGAAAACCCTGGGCACTTAAATCTGCATCACAGGAAACAGTGGATGGCAGTGAGGGGAGGCACCCCAACAGCAAAAAAGAGAAGACTACTTGGAATATTGCTTGCCCCAGGTGCTTTCTGTGCATTTGTTGTGCCTTGAAGAAAAAACAGTAACTTCCAAATAGTTGACTTTTGCAGCAATGGGGTGAGGAGCGATTACTGCTGTGCCATTAGCAACACGCTAGAAGGAGTGCATGCAGAATTACTTCTGTGTGAATTCTGTCATGAAATTCTGCAGCCAACAAATGCACCAAGGGGCCTAGGGTAGTTACATGGGCTCTAAATTCATCCTTGTGTGCGCTTGGTGCCATTTTAGCAACATAAAGAAAACTGCATATCAGAAATAAAGGGACTCTTAACACTGAGGATTCAGAAATACATGTCTATTTGACCGCCCTGTCTGTTTGACCCAAGTTTTTCTTTCTTTCCTTCCAGCCAGCCATTAGCTTTATGCTATGAATGGAGTCAGTATCCCCCACCCCGTCACTTGGTTACCTTTGCAGCAACCAACTGGCTGGATCCCAGTGGAATTAATCATTCACCTCACAATGGAATCAATTTTTATTGTAGTTTAGCACACTCTTGTAGTTGGCTGGAGGCTTGCCCAAAGTATGGTAACAATCAGTTCCCCCGAGTCTCTCTAAAAATGACCTAATGACATGAGAGTCCGTGCATCTGGTGGCAGCAAAACTCAAAGAATTGAGTGTTCTAATCCCAGCCTTCTTGTTACAGAAGGAATTCGTTTTAGAGATGTTAAAGATGCTTCCAAAGGATTTGCATAATGGGTACTGCATTTGGGTAACACAGGAGTGGACAGCATTTATTTTTTCTGTTGAGGGCCACATTCCATTTGGGATAATATATTGAGGACTTCATATTTTCTCTCTTTTATACAAGGCAATACAAAAGTACTTCCTCCTTCAATGCACCCTTGAGAAATAATAATAATAATAATAATAATAATAATAATAATAATAATAATAATAATAATTTATTATTTGTAGCCCGCCCATCTGGCTGGGTTTCCCCAGCCACTCTGGGCAGCTTCCATAGAGACCAAAAAGTGACTATAATTTCCCAATACAAAATTATTAAAAGCAGCCACCACTCACCAATTAAACCTTAGTTATGAGTGAAAAGCAGCATGCTAAAAATAATCCCTTTTATATTCTAGGACTACTCTAAAGTAAGGATAATATTTAACCTTAGACAAGTGGATTTTCTCATTAATGTTCCTGTGTACTTATAAGAAATGTCAATTTTATTTATTTATTTAAACCTTTTTCTTTTTGCCCTGCTCTTCAGTGAAGAGGCTCCCAGGACATCTTACAAATCAATAAGAAAATGAGATAGTCACTGATCTCAGATATACAATCAAAGTTACATGATGCAAAAGAGGGGGGGGGAAGGATGAAAAACAAGGGGGAGGGCAGGGAATAAACTCAAGCACCAGCTGTTACAATCACAAAGTTCTCAATAAAGATGAGCTGGTATGGAAACAATGCTGGAATAAAAGGAATCAAATTGAGTTGGCTCTCAACAGAGCTGATTTCAGTTTGCAAAAAGACAACATCGAGACATTAATTAATTTTCTAACCTATGTCTTCTGTACCACCTGGTCTAATTCACAGTATGCACTATAATTTGATGGAAACATCATTGACTTGACATGGCAATCATGAATGCCTTTTTTTTTTAAAAAAAAAAAAGAAGACTTGCAGTAAAATAAAAGAAAGGGCAATATAAACCAGGGATGAGGGACCTTTGACCTCTCCGATGGTCTGGATTACAACTAGGGCTGTCTGAGAATTCTGAAGAAAACAAAAATTGGAGCAGAAACTGGCAGTGTTTGTTTATTCATTCCATGTCTGAAACAGAAATCATTTTAGTGAATATGATCAGTATTCACTGTTGCTGTTGTTGCTTTCAGTACACAAATAACATGTAACTGATTATATTCTCCCTCATTTGCATTGTTTTTCCTTAGCACTGAAATGAATGGGATTGCATAATGTAACAACAGCATTATTTTTAAATATAATTTAGCTACTTAATTATGTAAATTACATAAGCTACACACAATTTCTCCACAGCAGAAGTCAAACTGCAGTGGAATATAAACAGTGCTGCATGAGACGAATACAGGGCAGAATGGAAAGTGATGCCTTCTTACATTTCTAGCTACCAGTCTCATAATCTCTGACCTCTGGCAATTACAGCTGAGGCTGATAGGAGTTGGATTCCAACAACTTCTGGAAGGTCAGAGGTTTCCCATCCCTGACTGAGCATATTCCATTTTGGTGTGAACCATAGACATTCCATTGCATCCTGGAATATTATTATTACAAGCATTTGATGTATTTAACAAAAGTCCAGATAATATGAAATTTTTCATTTAAAAAAGAGTTGCATTGCTGCCATTCCCCCTTTGCCCAGTTATTCACTATCATTTAATGATAAAAGAAACTGGATTAAAAAAGCACGCATGGGGAGAGAAATTTTTGATGGTCCTCATGAGTGACATGTGAGCTTCTGTTATGCTTGCCTGGCTAAAAGTACTGCGGTTAGGAACAGCCAAATCTGACAATTCCAGTCTCTTCTATTTTCTGTTTTGTTTCCCTCCCTAATCTACCACTCACTATATTTCTGCACATATATTTTTAAAGGGAAGCCCCCTGCAATTTTGTCAGCAATTCACACAATTTTGTATGCAGTTTTGCCTAATATGCACATTTTTTTTTTGCAAGCAGTTTTACCTAATGCAATATTCATTCATGTTTAGAAAAGTATTTCTGTACCTCCATATTTTAAAATATCAAGGCAGTGGTACAACAAAACACCATTAAAACAATGAAAATCATCACCAAAACGGTAAATGAAATAAAGCAACTACAAGGGCCTGCCAGCGAAAAAAGGTCTTCAAGAGATGCCTGAAAGTCAAAAGCAAGCATGTTTGACAAAACAAGGCTAGAAGAGACAGTTCCACAGTACAGAACTAGCAACACCTAAATGCTGTAGAGGCTAGTAGAGGCTAGTTGCTCTTCCATAACATGGGATACAACTAAAAGCTCTCATCTTGATGACCTCACTGATCGAACTGGGATATAAGGGCTCAGGTGGTTCTTAAAGTATACTGAATCCAAGTTTTTCAGAGGTTTCTATATCAACACAAGAACCTCGAGCCTGCCCCAGGTGCATATGAGCAGCCATTGAAGAACTTTTTAGCAGGTGTATCACATGTTGTTGGCTGCCATCATCATTCCAGCTGCTGCATTCTGCACCAGCTGGAGCTTCCAGGCCAGGCCCAAGGGCAGCCCCACACAGAACACATTGCAATAATCCAGCACATGTGTATATGTAATTTACTCATATAAAGGCTTTCCCCACCAAACTTTCTCCCCAGTGGGAAAAGGAGAAACCCTTTCAAAGGGGATGAAAGCTATTCAGAAAGTAGAAGGCAGATTTTGGCAGAGCAATGCCAAAAAACACCAGCATTTTACTGGCACAAAATATGCCACAATGCATTGAACCCTGAGGCAATCCTTTATGAGCTGTTTCCATGGAAGAGCAGGGATTGTGCTTATCTGCAAACATATGTGCAAATCCTCTGAACTAGGTATTAACATTTATTCTGCAACTGGTAATACTAATTCATACTGACCTGTAATTTTTTAAAAAACAGAATTCTGGATTTTGTGGTGAGGGGTTAATTTTCAAGCTTCTCCTGAGAAGTTGGAGAGTTTCAGTCCCTTCCTTCCTGGAAAACTTTGGTAGACCACTTTTGGCACAGCCCTAATAGCAATGCAGAGTTAATATCTACACTTGCTAGCAATAAAAAGAAGTGGGTGTCCAATTTTGTTTTATATTATCTCAGGAAAGAGCAAGATCTTGCTTTAAATATCTTTTCATTATAAACCCGCACTTTGGATCAATGAGATTTCTCTGAGATACCAGAAACGATCTTTGTCAGGAACAGTAATTCTTCCCGAACCTTGATATTAAATGTGATGCAAAGTAATGTATGCATTCATCTTGCTATCAACCATCTTGCCAGGATATGTGGTTATCAGGGTCACACAGTACTGAAATCTATCTATCTATCATCTATCTATCTATCTATCTATCTATCTATCTATCTATCTATCTATATCTATCTATCTATCTATCTATCTATCTATCTATCTATCATCTATCTATCTATCTATCTATCTATCTATCTATCTATCTATCTATCATCTATCTATCTATCTATCTATCTATCTATCATCTATCTATCTATCATCTATCTATCATCTATCATATCTATCTTTCATCTATCTATCTATCTAATCTATCATCTATCTATCTATCTATCTATCTATCTAATCTATCATCTATCTACAGTGGTACCCCGGGTTAAGTACTTAATTCGTTCCGGAGGTCCGTACTTAACCTGAAACTGTTCTTAACCTGAAGCACCACTTTAGCTAATGGGGCCTCCTGCTGCCGCCATGCCGCCGGAACACAATTTCTGTTCTCATCCTGAAGCAAAGTTCTTAACCTGAAGCACTATTTCTGGGTTAGCGGAGTCTGTAACCTGAAGCGTATGTAACCTGAAGCGTATGTAGCCCAAGGTACCTATCTATCTATCTATCTATCTATCTATCTATCTATCTATCTTCTATCCCACAGCTTACTCAAAGGAGAATCACTTTACACAAATAAATTATAACTGATAACTGTAAAATATTGTTATTCTTTCCTTACTACTGTTTCTTCTTGTAAACTGCAATCTCTTTCTTGTAACTGTGGGTTGTAAAATGTTATATTGCCATACCTTTGTATTTGTTCTTGCATTATACTACTGCATTCTACATCATTGGGTTGCCTATATAAATACAGTTAAAAACAATAACAACTGAACAATAAACTGGAAATTAAAATAAGGCTACAATCCTAAACCACCCAATTAATCAGCCACATGGTCATTACAATATAAATCACATACACAAATAAAACAATGGGAGATTAAGTTAAAACATATAAATTCAAAACTGGAAATGACCAAAACTTAAAATGGTAAAGTTCCCCAAATCATTTAGATTATTATTTTTTAATCCCATTGGTGGTCAACACGGGTTAAAAAAAAGTGGGACGTAACTTTCTTATTATTAGAGCATGTAAAAGTACACTATAGGCAACACATTTGATTACATCAGCCAGCTACCACCTAATTTTGAAATTACCTGGTTTATTTTCTAGGAAATGCTGAAAATAATAGAATAATCTATTCCTTGGTGCAAGGTATAAAGGATGTAGTGCATGAAGTATTTGATCTGGCCTGATTCATATACACAATAATTTGTTACCCTATTGAAAGTATTTACTGGTTAAATATTCTGTGGGCATAGTTTGAAATCTAAGTCAAGTAAATGCATATGTAGCAAGGGGGGAAAGTTAATTCTCATAGATAATTAAACAGTCCTTTAAATTTAATTTGATTTTGTATTATAATCTTTATAAACTGCTTAGAGCCTAAAAAGTTAAGTGGTATATAAGTTGTTTAAATAAATAACACACACACACACACACACACACACACACACATATATATATATATATATATATATATATATATGCAGGTTTTGGTGTCCTCGGGTGTCTTCCCGTGTAAAAGTTGGGGTGTCTAGGCGACGTTTCGACGAGGTCTCACTCGTCATCTTCAGGCTGGTGCTTTCGGCTTCTTGTTACTGGAACAGAGCGGGATCTCAATGTTTGAGTTCCTATAAATACTGTAGAGGGGGTGTGGTGTCTAGCCTCCAATGTTCTGGGCAGAGAGGAAGTTCCCAGGCTAGTGTGCCTTTTCTTCTTTTGGCATGGCCCTCCTTCCTTATATCAAGGGCACTACAGATAAAATTAGCAAAATCCTCCATAAACACAATATCAAAACAGCCTTTTGCACCAACCAAAAAATAGCCAATATCCTCAGAAACCCCAAGGATAAAATCCAGTTGGAAAACCAAGGGATCTATGAAATACCCTGCAAAGTCTGCCCAGCCACGTACATTGGACAAACAAACAGACGAATAAATGCACGTATCGCAGAACACAAGAATGCCGTCAAAAAAGAAGAAAAAACTTCCTCTCTTTTCCAACACATGAAAGAAACAGGACACGAAATTAATTTTGCAGATTCCAAATTGCTCTTTAACACGGAACATCACCACAAGAGAATAATCATGGAAGCCATCGAGATAGAGAAACACCCTCACAACATGAACAAGCGTGACGACACATCCCGCTTGCCAGACATCTGGAAATTAGCCCTCCCCACAAAAACTGACACCAGATCCAGAGGCACACAGAACGCCAACACCAATCAACCACACCAGACCCAAACCCAGACCCTCTCCACAGATGAATTACTGACACCATCCAGTAGCCAATCCATGGTGGCACCTCCGGATGCTGCACCCCCCTGCAATCCCTACACAGATCTGGCTGACACAAGCCACAAAACCACAGCTCGCCCCTATACACGAAGCCAAGCCAAAGCACAACTAAGTGCAATATAGCCATCTTCTCAGGAAAACTCTTCACAAAGTTCAAGAGGTCAAGACACAAAGACTTTAGCAACTAATCCACACCTAATGACCCACCTAAGTGGTACTCAGGATATCACTCAAGAAATCACTCAAGGTATCTCTCAAGTAATTAAGGAACAAAAGAAGAAAAGGCACACTAGCCTGGGAACTTCCTCTCTGCCCAGAACATTGGAGGCTAGACACCACACCCCCTCTACAGTATTTATAGGAACTCAAACATTGAGATCCCGCTCTGTTCCAGTAACAAGAAGCCGAAAGCACCAGCCTGAAGATGACGAGTGAGACCTCGTCGAAACGTCGCCTAGACACCCCAACTTTTACACGGGAAGACACCCGAGGACACCAAAACCTGCATATATATATATATATATATATATATGCCATATATATATATATATATGCCAAACTGAGGATTTAGAATTTGTCATATATTGCAGATCTTGTGGTCAGAAATATCAATGAGATAACATTATAGCTATCTTTAGGAAAATCCATCAAAATCAAGAGGATTTACTTGACCAAAAATATGTTTAGAATGGGTGTGTTAATAACTACTTACACTTCCAAATACACTTTGCCATTCCCACCCCCATTGCATTTCTTTGCTATCTAGCCTGATGAAGACTTCAGGAGAACTTGAAAGCTTACACATCATTTTTTGACATTTTTGCTGACCTAATAAAGATAAAGGTTGTCTCCAACTAAGACAGGGCCAGTGCGTACATTAGGTGGAGTGAGGTCACCTCCACCTGCTGATTTCAGACAAGATCTTGGCAATTTCGGCCAAGATCTCACCTGAAATCAGTGTTGGCATCTTCAGCAACAGCTGAGCAGGTGGTGCAGGTGGCAGGAGCAGGTATGGTGGAACTGGTGTAACAGCAGGGTAGTGCTGCTACCTGTTTCATCTCAAGCGGCAAAACACCCTGAACTAAGTCATACTCATAGTAGAGCCACCAAAATGAATAGTTATATCTATTAATGTCAGTGGGTCTACTCTGAATAGGGCATTGGATACAGTCCATCACCTTAATATGTATATCTGTACATCTACATAGTGTCACCACAGGCTAAGTACATGTTATACCCAGACTTAAGTCAGGCTGGTAAACCCAATTTCCAAATGGAACTGTGGCAAGCTGCAACCAAATGGTGTCATGAAAGTCCTTTTTGTTTTTGTTGTTTAAAAGCAACAACAAACCTCTATCAATTTGCAGTAAAATGTTATAATGTGACATCAAGGACAATACATAGCATGATTCAGACAGGGATGTATTGAAAAAAAGAAAGGGAGAGAGTTTTATTTGCATGATTTAGAAACATCTGACAGGCGCTGTAATTATTTGAGGTACTTATGACAAAGTAGCCTAATTTGTCAGTATTGCAAACATCCCTGCAATTGCAGTAGTCAAAATAATTGTGATTAAGCCACTTCTCCAATAGTGTTTGGAAGAAGATATAACGAGAAAGACAAGCACTCCAGAGGCTGACATTTGGAGCTCTTGGAAATACTTGTTCAAAAGCCCTCCGGGATAATTTGTATATGGGAAACATTTTCCCATTCTGATATTGAAAAGTTTTTTTCATAAGACAGTGTCATAATCTTACAGCAAAACCACATAAAACCATTTCCTGAAAAACAACAAAGAGGAAAACAAGATGATAGCATCCACCTGGGAAGCCATTTTGTGGCTTATAGGACTAAAATGTATGTTGCTTGTCTTGTACAAACTAATGAACTGATTGTATATTTTATTATAAACTGCACATACTCTAATCCTGGAATGAATTTTGGAATGAATCCTTGAGGAGTAGAATGTAAGGTAAACTGAACCCATAGACAGAACAGTGAGGGGGGCAGTGGCACAGGTCCCCCCTAAAGTTCCAGCATGTGCTAGCTCCACTGCAGGCCACTGTTTCCAGTTGCAAGGAGGTGTCTAAGCGTAGTCAATTGAATGTGCAAATGATCCCCTTTCAGGTCATTGTGCACAAAACATGGAGGGTGGAAATGGAGTTGGTACTTGAGTGTGGGGTTGCAAGGGCAGAGCTTATGCACATGTGTGTTCTTTCCCCCTGCCCCTTGAAGTCCTCACTCATACAAATGTGAGCATCTGAGCATCTGCTTGCTTTACCGGTGCTTGTCTGTTTTTTAAAGAAAAAATAATGGGGTTTGATCTGCTTTCGTTGTTGTTGTTGTTGTTTGCATCTTTGCTCAAGTGCTGGACTACCTGCCTGCCATAAAAGTGTCTCATATATTTTGTCCCCTTGACACACAAAATTTTTGCTTCGATATTTCAGAAAGTGCTATCTCCTAAATTACATTATGCCATTTTTGTGCATTTAAATCCTTTGTGGCTTTCCAATTTTTAGCTATCAATAGCTTTGCTGACAATTTGCACAATTATGTAAATTGCATAAGTTACATAATTTTGCCACAGCAAAGAGAAAGTCAAATAATGTAGTTTCTGGCAGAAGACAACTTGTAGCTGAATGGAAACAGTGCTTGCTGCATGTGACAAATACAAGGCGGAACAGAAAATGATGGCTTCTTACATCCATAAATAAGGGTGTCTCCAAATGTGGTGTTTCCAGGTGCTGCTGAAGTACAACTGACTATTGACCATGGGAATTGGAACCCAACAACATCTAGAGGGCCTGACTTAGATTTTGCCATAGGCCAGAGATGGGGTAGCTATGGCATTTCAGATGTTGGTGGATTCCAACTCCCATCAGTCTGGGTCAGTATGGCCAATAGTCATGGATGATGGGAGTTGCAGTTCACCAGCATCTAGAGCACTCTGTGCTGGCTGTCCCTGGACTAACCTTGTTTTGAACATGGAAGCATTGGGAAAGGGGGCAGAACTCACTAGTGTTTTCTCTCTTTTTACTTTATTTAGTCTGCAGTAGAGCTTTTAAGGTACATTGCTGCCTCTCATTGTGAATGTTGGTGCTTTTGTTGTATCTGCATCTTGTAGGAATGGTCTGATCCATGTTCATTGTTCACCACCATGAGATCCATTTAGAGGAAAAGTAATATTTAAAAATAAATAAATAAAGTTATGTCAAACGCATGATGTCGCTCTCAGTCTACCACTAAAAAAGTGAATAGAGGTGCCTCAGTTCACAACTATGGCCATTTTCATGTCCCTTACAATTGTGCTCAGAAGACTACAAAGAAATTTTTAAGCCAAAGGTTTCTTAATGCACCTGAAAGAAACAAACAAAATGCACTTAAAGTTAAAAGGTGTGCTTCTTATTTATTTATAACTTAGCTGGAAATATGATATACAGATGTTCATGGAAAAGATATTGGCTGGTGGTTCATTTTAGAAGGTCACGCCATCGTTTCAGCTCCATCAAAAGCATATATACAAATAGCCTGGTGGAAAGTGCATGCTACATTATCCAATTCCTAATGGAACTGCTGTGCTCACAAATCCTCAAATTCTAAGGAGAGCAGCAGAAGTCAGAAATGCATGTGCCATTTTAGGAACAGATATCTAGGCTCTTCAGCTCTAAATACCAGGCGGAGATACTATGAAGCTGTGTCAAAGGACTATCTTAAAAAAAGAGAGAGCGAGAGCTGTAATCACTCAGCTTTACACTAAGCTCAGAGATCTTGGGTGCCTGCAATTTTTCAATAACTACATTGCCAGCACACTTTCAGAGCAGAATCATATTCAGAAAGAGATAATAACAGAACCCTGATAACAGATATAATGCTAGTTATTGAAATCCATCTGACATGATCCTTTCTGGCTCTGCCAAGAGCCTCTCACTAAACTTCCCATGTATATAGACATCATTAGCTATTTAATTTAATAGACATTGCTGAAATACATAAAGAAAAAAAGGAAAGCAGTAGTTACCAAAACAACACTTTGATGTGTTTGTTTATTTTATTAAATATATTTGAACACCTACAGCAGAAATGGGGAACTTCTGGCCATGGGCAAATGTGGCCCTTCATGCTCCTGTATCTGGCCCTCAGGACTTTCCCTAGGACCACCTCCTTCAGCTTTGCAGCAGAAGTTTTTTGCTTGACTGGGGTGTGTCCATGAACTGGGATGCTTCCACTCAATGGAAACCACTTCTCCCTCCCAGGGCTACTCTTTGAAGCAATCCCACATGGCTCTTTTCCACCTCCGACATTGAAGGGGACCATGCAGAGGTGTTATGAAAGCTCTTTGCTTCCCTTCCCATTTCCTTTGTACCTCCAATATTAGGGAAGGGGGTAGGTAGCGCTGGTAAGCAATACAAACCAGTGCACAGCCCCAAGTTGTTATATATTATCCTTGTCATGGGTACTTGGCTATACCCTGGAGAATGTGAGGAAGGGGGATGAGACCAAACCGAGTGTCCCCTTCTCATTTGCACTTCTCTTCTTGTGATCTTTTTGCTGTCACCAGGTGGAAGTCTTTATTCAGCTACCATCCAGCTTCCTCCACCAAACAGCCTATGTTCCCTGGGTCACCCTGAGGTACCCTTTATGTAGTGTGGGCTCTTACGTGTGGGTGGATAAAATCACAGACAAGGAGACCACAACAGATTGTGAACCAAATTTAAGTTTAAATTTAATAAATAAATAAAAATTTAAAGAAATAGTTTTCACTTCTGAATTATTACACACACAACAAAACAATCCCAAAAGAGGAAAGGGTAATGAAAACAGACCAGGATAAACCCATCTGGCTAAAATTCTGCTAATCCAAATTCATTCAGGGAGAATTTTTGGGAACTTAAAGTAAATTAGAAGCCCTTTCTTCCTCCTCCATGCTCTTTTGTTCCCTCCAAGATCCTCAGTCCTTTGTCTCCACAAGTAGCCTTCTTCCTCTATATTCCATGCGTCACCATTTTTGTTATGTCCCAATCCAGAAGCAAACCAAACATCAGACAAGTACCCTTTTGTTACTTTCATGCTGTTAAATTTTGTTTTGCAATGGTCTGATGACTAGATGCAAAGAAATCTGAACTCTCACCTCCAGCACAGAACTAACTAGAGCAACATTTTGTAAGTATGCTCTTTTCTTATAAGGTGCAGGCCACATTATTATTCCTAAGCAAAAAGGCACGTGAATTGGTGGGTTAATAAAGTCAATCTGCCGCCTCCCATGTGGCAAGGCATTCTTGCTGCTGGTGATTTAACAAGCACAGTTCAAAAGTGTAGCATATATTATTCATATTCAAATTCCTAGTTTGCAATCTGAATGTTCTTACACAAAAGTGAAGGGTGATTTAGGAGTCTGTTTGCTATAAAGGATATTCTGTGTTTTCTCTAACAACATTGTAACAAATAATAAGTGTGGGGGGGAACGATAGCTTCAATTCCTTTAGAACAGGGTTCATTGTGTTACCTGTGAGATTACATTGTCAGGACATAAATAGACCACTGTTGCTTTTGTCTTGGGTGTGTGTATTTTAAATTGAGAAAAGCAAAGACTTTAAGCTCTATTTGATGTGTTACCTCATCACTATGAATGGGTTCTTACACAACATCCTGAACAGCTATGACAGCAGAGGCTATGAGAAGGTAGACAACCTGTACCATGAGTGGGAAGGAAGGCAACCTAATCATAACGACACACCACTTTCTTGCTAATTTCACAGCTACCACCAAGTCAATATCTTTATTATCCTCTGGTTGCCTCCACTAAACAGCTTTTCAACCTTCTGAACTTTAACTGGCCCAACCTATTCCTAATACTAGGTAAAGTGGTATAGGAAGGAAGCAGACAAGTTTAATAAATGAAAACAATGGAAACCATCCCGATATGAGGATTGGACGAACGGAAAAATCCACACAGGATATAATTGGTGTTTTTCTGCTTAAGGAGATTATCAGAAGAGATCTTAAAGAAAAAATAAAAAATATACGAACAGGATGAGAAGTGGAAACAGCAAGTTAAGACTGGATTAATAAATGAAAAAATTAATAAAGTTTAATAAATGAAAACCAAGAACTGACTTAGTTGGTCTTTAAGGTGCTACTGGAAGGAATTCCTTTTGTTTTAAATGAAAACAGGGACATTCTTTTTTTTTCTTTTTTAAATAATTTTTATTAACCGACCAATCAAATCAAATCACATCACATAAATTCCGAATTACAAAGCCGAATTTTAAATTTTTGTTGAGGGGACCCATATTTCAAGATCCGAAGGAGGATTCCGATCATCTACTGGTTACTGCGTTCATATCCAAATCAGTCCAAATAAAGTTCATAATTCTATCCAGTCTTAACTTGCTGTTTCCACTTCTCATCCTGTTCGTATATTTTTTATTTTTTCTTTAAGATCTCTTCTGATAATCTCCTTAAGCAGAAAAACACCAATTATATCCTGTGTGGATTTTTCCGTTCGTCCAATCCTCATATCGGGATGGTTTCCATATATCATCACTCTTTCCATCATTAATCTCAGGATCTGTCGTTCTTAAGTCCCACCGAGGAGACTCACCCACAATACAAAGCCAGCTCTTTTCCTCCTCCCAGACTCAAGTCCTCCGACAGAGCTTGCCAATATGGCGACGGTATTTTTAACTGCGTCATTCCAGAGCTCTTAAACCTTCCACGCTCTTCTTAAAACATGCTTTGGTTAGAAAATTTATGTCCACACAGTCGTAAATCCACAGCTTAAGTCATTAAAATGGCATTTCTGACTTGTGGGGGGGGGGATTCTTGTTTAATCACATAGAGGAAAGAAAGAAAAGTTTTTTCCCCTCCCCCATCCAGTCCCTTTGCCATACCAAGTCTTGGCATATCTTCTCATGATTGATTCTTGTCCCTCTGACTCGTCTTGTTTATCAGAGAACTCTTCAGTTAGCAGTCTTTACTCCCCCTCCTTCCTTGAAATATGTGCATTTGCTTCTTCCTAATTGTTCCTTTTGAAGTTCTTGCAGCTAGGGGCGCAGATCAGAGACAGCGTCCAGGAGCACCGAAATCCACAGGAGGGCATTCTGCCTAGTGCCCCCATCCCCACAAATTCGGGGGTGGTATAGGGCACAGAAGGCAAGGGCAGCCCCCCCACAACCTAGGTGGGTAGGGAGGCTATTTACTCCCATCACAGCCTCCTAATTACTCCCGTGGGTCGGAGAGATGTTCTTGTCAGCCATCTTCCGATGCGCCCCTAGTGGCCCCTCAAAAACAGGGACATTCTAGGCCTGGGAGAACCAGTTTTCTGCCCTCCAACTATACAACTCACATCATCCTTGACCACTCAGCATGTTGACTGGAGCACATAGGAGTTGTAGTTAAAGATATTTAGAGGGTGCCATATTGACTAAACCTATTCCAGACTGAGTCCTATTATCATATCAATAACTGTTTGGCCATGTCCTTTTGCCCCATTTACACGTTGCTCTAGATTTGTCCCTGCCCAGGTGACATTATATTATGCTACTATTCAATAACCTCCCTTCACTGTACTCATTCTTGTTTAGACAAGCCTGCCTAGATGATTAGAAGCTGAGGTAATTTAATATGTTTTAGTATTTTAACTTTTGTATGCTTTAAAGTATGGGACGCGGGTGGCACTGGGGTCTAAACCACAGAGCCTAGGGCTTGCCAATCAGAAGGTCGGCGGTTTGAATCCCTGTGACGGGGTGAGCTTCCATTGCTCGCTCCCTGCTCCTGCCAATCTAGCAGTTCGAAAGCACATCAAAGTGCAAGTAGATAAATAGGTACCTCTCTGGCGCGAAGGTAAATGGCGTTTCCGTGTGCTGCTCTGGTTCGCCAGAAGCGGCTTAGTCATGCTGGCCACATGACCTGGAAGCTGTCTGCAGTCAAACACCGGCTCCCTCGGCCTATAGAGCAAGATGAGCACGCAACCCCAGAGACGTCCGCAACTGGACCTAACCGTCAGGGGTCCCCTTACGTCAGACGTCCGCAACTGGACCTAACCGTCAGGGGTCCCCTTACCTTTACCTTTTATGCTTTAAAATATAGTTGTGGTTTATTTTCTTTTAAAGTTTTAACTTTTGTCAACCACTTTGAGGTTTTACAATCAATTGGTGTGTAAATTTTATGAATCATAGAATTGTAGAGTTGGAAGAGACCCTGAGGATCTTCTAGGCCAACTCCCTGCAATGCAGGAATATGCAGATGGCCCGTATGGGGATCAAACCCAAGACCTTGGTATCCTTCATTTTTTCTACCAGTGATCATGGATGTGCAGATAAACTTCCACAAACTACATTGGGCATTTGGTCCATGTATAACTGACTGTTGCAGAATTTACAGATGAAATTTCATCACTTGGATGTGTTTTCTGGTATCTGTCATTTGAAGTCATAAATCTCATACAATTCCAGGTCTTGCATATTGGATAACATTCTTATTGTAGAAGAACATTTTTGTTCTTGTATGCATCTTGCTATGGGAAAAGGAGGAGGGAAGGTTTCATTATTCTTGTTGTTTTCCATTCTAATACGCTTTGTTATATTTTCTCAATAAAAACATTTTTTTTTTTTAAAGAATAGGTTGGATCCCAAGAATCACATCTGCAAGAAAACTCATGCAAGGATTTTTCTGCATCTTATCCACTGCTACCACCTTAGGCACCTAAAAGTAATTGCTGATAATGTGAGGAGAAAAGTGGGGGGTGGGGAGTTCCTTTTAGAATTTTCCTTCCTGCATTGATTTCACTATTATCTAGACCAACCTTTCTTAACCTTGGGTCCCAAATTGTGTTGGTCTACAGCTGCCATCATCCCTGACCACTGATCCTGCTAACTAGGTGTGATGGGACTTGTAGTCCAACAACATCTGGAGACCCAAGATTGAGACAGGCGGATTTTGACAAATAAGACTTGGGGCAAGGGAAGGAGAGTGTTTTGGGGCATGTTTGGTAGGGAGGGATGCTTTGGTGGTTGAGTTTGGCTCATGTAGAAATGAGAATTCCCTTTGACTTGGATCTGAGCCAGAGAAGGGCTTGGGGGACTCTCATCTGAAGCAGGCTTTTAAGAGCCCCCAGAGACTGGGCTCACCCAGACTTCCTTTTGTGCTGCACTTTGCAGGCACATGTCTGCATTTTAATGCTCCATATCTGGGCACACACACCCCCTGGGCACTTTCCCCAGGAAAACCTATGTTTTACCATTGAATCAGGATTGATGTTAATCAGTGGGAAACCTGATTGCCGTTTGCTCCAGTCCAGCAGTAAAACATGGGTTTTCCCAGGGAAAGAACTGGATATGGAGCTTTAAAGTCCAGACCTGTACTTAGAAATATGACACAAAATAAAAGTCTTGATGAGCTCATACTTTCTGAACCAAGCTGGGGGTAAGGACCAAAGCACATTGGTCAAGAACTTGCTTTGAACTAAAAAAAGGCTCAATCCATGGTGTCCCTTGTTATTAATCTGGGTCCTGCCAAATGGATCGAAATGGATGACACTATCTGGATCATCAGAATAAGACAGATAGGGCTGAGAAAGACCCTTACCTGGAACCCTGGAGAGATGCTGCCCATTAGTGTGGACAGTTCTGAGCTAGGTAGACTTCAGTATAAGACAGCTTCCTGTGCCAGCATCCCTTGTTATGTTGTAACTGTTAAAGGAGCCTCAGTATGCATAGTCATTTTGTAAAATTATAGCAGCCGACAGGTATTCTAATTAAAATGAGAGCGCAAGAGATCCAAGATTGAAGTCAACCCACCTCCTGGGCTAAAAATTGAGGAAAATTTCCATAGCATATTTGCAGGCCACGTACTAATGAATGCTTACAATTTGATGCCTTCCTCTGCTGTTTTTATAACATATTGTGGATTTATACTGCAATCACATTAACAAAAGGAGCCCATCACCATATTTGCTTATTACACTCCATTACAGTACCTGTGCTCCCTTGTTAAGGTATTCATTAACCTTTTCTGAGCTCATAATAAGAAATCTGAACTAATGGAGGTGATAAACTGCATTCTGAAAATGAGAACAGTTGTCATGTATGGAAAGTTTAATACACTTACTAAATTGGCCTATTTTTTTTAAAAAAAATGGAACAAGGTGCACCCCTTTTTAATCAGTGCTAGCTGTACAAAACAGAGATGTTTTCTGCTCATAAAGAACAATGAATATTTCTGAAGTTAAATGCCACAGAACATTTTAAATCTTTCTAATGAAAGGTTTCTCATTTATTATTTTTATGTCTCATTGTTCCCCCACCATCACATGAATTCAAACTTGATTATTGCTGAGTTCTAAGTATGTATACTTAGAATTAACAACTACAGTGGACACTCGGGTTGCAAACGTGATATGTGCGGGATGCATGTTTGCAACCCACAGCGTTCACAACCTGCGTCTGTGCATCTGTACATGTGCGGGTTGCGATTTGGCGCTTCTGCGCATGCGCGAAGCTCTATTTAGCACTTCTGTGCATGTCCGACTGCCGAAACCCGAAAGTAATCCATTCCGGTACTTCCGGGTTTCGGCGGTCCACGACCTGAAATAACGCAACCTGAAGTGGCTGTAACCCGAGGTATGACTGTATTGCAATACATAATGCATATCCATCTAATAATATTGACATGGTGAAAGGAAAAGGGAAGAGAGGAAGGTGATAGGGCTTGCAATCAGAGTATGAAATTTTGCCCACCATATGTGACATCAAGTGTGGGGCCATGTAGAAACACGGCTGCTTCCGTAGTAGAGAATTCACATACAAAGTTGGTCTCTGCAGCTGATGGGCAGTGAGTTCAAGCCTAATTGGTTTGGCTGTGTGGACAACCTTCCCATGAGGAAGTAATATATGCAGCTGATCGCTGCAGAAACCAGCCTTGAACTCTCTGCCTACCTGCTGATGGGCAGAGCATTTAAGCCCAATGATCAGCAGCTACAAAGAACTGTGCAGGGCTTCTTGCAAGCCTTGAGTGGTCTTGAAAGTGAAGTCACAATCTTCTGCACACTTCCATGGAGCACCTTTAAGAGGTAGGTAGTTTGTCTGATATCGGACGATTGACATGTGGGTGGTCTCATCCATCTGTCTAAGTTGACCTATGAAGAGAGACAAGTATCTGGCCCACTGGGATAAAAATAACACCCACCCTTAATGTAGGAGATACCAGATTCAATCCCCAGCATATCCAGGTAGGGCTTGGAAAGCCGCCTATCTAAAATCCTGAAGAGCAACTGCCGGCCTTTATAGGCCAGGTATGAGGGACCTTGGACAAATGCAGCCATCCAGGCCTCTCTCCAAGGATTACTTTCTCCATAGCCACCAGGATGCATCCTCCATGAACTCTGATAGTGCCTTTTGCTTATCTGTAATGGAGGGTATAGAAGGGTATGTAAATGCATGTAGAAACTGGCCAACTGTAGTAAGGTAATATTTGCATTTGTTGCTCCACCCACTTTTGCTCAGTTCAGCAGGATTATAATTCAAACCTCTTTGTGATCCAGGAAAGGATTTGCATAGGAATCTTGTTAAATGAAGGGCTTTCAAATTTTCCAGCTCTCCTGTTTGAACCTCCCACTCACTTGTCAAATTTGGTCTGCTAGGGGAGGGGAAATAAAAAAAAGCCTGCCCCCCTGCCAAAAAGTTTCCCCACCTCTACTCTAGACTCATCCCCATGACACATTTCCATGCATAGTCTCACCATTTAGTGTGCATTCCACTATTAATAAAACCTTGATGGATATGTGATGGTTTGATGCTCTTATATCAAATTCCTAAAAGAGGCCTACAAGATAGCAACTGGTTAACCATTGCTAATTATTCAACAGATTATCTCACATACATAATTACAGGTTTTTGGTCCACTGATTCTATGTAAAATATTGGCCAATAAAAGCCCCAGTTAATCTGACCTTGCTGTAAAAGGTATTATGAAGTGTCTAAAGCTATTAGCGAGGACCAGGATATGAAAGACAAGAACTACTTCTACGTTAAAATACTCTGATTATTTGATGACAGTGCATATGAAAGCAAGGTCAATTACTGGTTCCTGTTGGCAAATTCATTTTGAAACTCGGCTGTGGTTGAAAGATGCAGCAGAATGAGGAAGCAAGGACCTGAGGTGGTACAATGGATGGACAGTTCCATTCGAAAGTGCAGGTGGGGATTATTATTTTTCTACTATCTTCTGTTTAAAAAGCTAGCTGGGAGAAGAAAACTGGCAACACAGCAAATAAGGTATTCAGGTTATTTATGAATTTGGGGAAGTGGCCATTGGTCTATCCAGCACAGTATTATCCACAGAATGCAACAGCTCTCCTAGGTTTCAGATTCCCTGGAGATGCCAGGGTCTGAACCTGAGACTTCCTGCATGTGAAGCAGATGATCTACAAATGAGCTACAGACCTTCCCCAATATCTGTGTGTGTGTGTGCGCGCGCACACACACAAACACACACATAGAGACAGACAGAGAGATGGGGAGAGGGAGAAGTCAATAATAATATCTCTATCTGCTTGTTGAGGTTGTGTGGTCTATTCTACCATCACAACCTATACAAAATCCAACGTCAGCTCTTAAGAGGTTTGCCCTGGGTAGATTCAAGGCATTAGGTCTGCTCCATACCTTCCCGTCTATGCATGGAAGAGGACGAGGGCAGCCCCAATATCCATGAGTTAAGTGAACTGCTGTTAGCTGCTCCATTAAAAAAAATGCAATTGTGGTACCTGGCTAAGTAGACAGTCTATACATGCACACAGCTGTAGGCATGTAGACTCATTTTTTTCTCAAGTGTGTAGACTTTCCACCTACAACCTTGGATCCTAGATGCTACTGGACAACAACTCCTGTCATCACTGTCTATTGGCTAAGCTGACTGGAGGTAAAGGGAGTTGTACTCTAACATCAGCAAGGAGGGAGACAAGGTTGAAAAAGCACTAGTGTGGACTATGTGTATGAAGGTGAACATGAACATAAGTCTATTCTGTACAATTTTATATCATTATTATTCAAAGTTGGACATGATCCATAGGGTTTCCATTTGTATCCAACATTTGATGGACTTATCCCCCCCCCCAATATATTTTTCCCACCAGGGATATATTGAACTAAAGAATGAGGGAATCTTTCTCCTCTTTGGCCCAGTGCTCTCCCAAAGAGATGTAACATATCCTCCAGCATGGTTTGTGGACTGGCCATTGCCACAACTCAAAAATACAAGAACTGGCTATGCTGGAAACCAGTGCTTTTTTTCTAGAAAAAGAAGTGCAGGTACTCCCACCTTGTTGAGCTTTTTTTGAGAAGTGCCCCCAAAAATGGGGTGGGAGGGCAGAAGTAGCATACTGGTCCTTGCACCTACCTCACCTGTTGTTTTACCTTGATTCTTGAATGCCTGAAGAGGGCTATCATCTTCTAAAATAGTTCTACTCTACACATGGAGACATTCTAAAAGGCTTCAAATGCATGCAGCCACATTATTTCTTAACCTGCAACTTACAAAACTCACTTTATTTCTTGTATTCCTTTTCACAAAGACCAGTGAATGCAGAAAACATATACTATAGTTTTAACAACATGCACCAGCTTGTAATACAGCAGCCATGTTCTTGTTTAAGGCATTTCAACCTATTCCACTATTGCTGGGGTATAGACCCCCCCTCCAAAGACCTCATTCTCTTCTGAACAACCTTTCTAGGGCCACATGTCGGAGGTTGGCAGGGCCAGAGGTAAAAGTGGGCAAAGCAACAGTAGGCTAGCTTCTACATACACTCACACAGCCCTCTCTGTCCTCCATCCAGGCAAGTAAGAGGACACATTCAAGATAAGCAACAACACTCAGGAGGAAGCAAATTGCAGCCAGTGAAGGACATGGCTTGGGGCAGGGTGTATGACTGAGGTGTAGACTGAGGAGTTGGTCTGGTCTAGGGAGAGTTCTGAGGGCAAGATAGAAAGGTATAGAGGGCCACATTCAGGCCTGCATATCCTCATTCCTGCCCTATTATCTCCTACTCACACCCTCCCCCCTCTACTCCTTTGCTCTTCAGTTTCCTGCCTACTTTCCCCTTCATTCCAGACTTGCATGCAAATTTCTCAAAACAAGCCCTGGCTTGCCACAGACTCTGCTTCCACAATTGACCTTCCTGGGTATCTGTCCCAGCACTATATCTGGCTCTGATCCTAAACTCACTCTTTTGCTCTTGTTGGTCATTAGACAGCTTTTGTATGCATGCTGAAACTCCTCTCTGTAGGAAGGCATTATGAGCATTACTATAGTCACAGAGAGTGGAGTTTAATACCGCTGTTCCATCCTCCATCATTCTTAGAGGGGATAATGGCCATGGACACTTTTTATGTCTGAAAAGGAGCTCCATTAAAACTTAAAAGCTTGCATTTCCTTGTCAATGGCTGGTCCAACAAAGATATTGCCTTCTGTAGGATACTGAGCCCTCTCAAAGCATCCTTCCCTGATTTCTGTCCAACCCATGGATGGATATCAATTCCTCCCCCCCTCCACCATATGTCTCACTGTGAGCAATAACCCACTGTGTCCAAATTGGCAGTATCATCAGAAAGACGAGACCTTCTTCTCTCTTTCCAGTGTTTCCTATCTGTGGCCAAAAGCTCTGCCTTACCGAAATTGTCAATTCCATCTGCCAGTAGCCTCTCCGACTTGCATTGCCATCTGTCAGCTATTGACCTATTATTCCTCCTGGTTCTGATACCATTCTGCCTTGTATCCATGGCATTTCAAAACATTCCCTGCTGCCTAATTCTCCTCCCAGAAATAAAGGCTGACTGACAATGCCATGTTATATTCAAAAACTAAATCACAACAGTGCACTGTTGCCTCTTTTGTATATGCAAAGCTCCCCAATGTATTCCAAGAGTCTCATGCAGCCGGTTTAATGTAACATCCAGATTGCAGGCTTTCTTATGTATTCCATTTCAGAACTCCAAATACCCACAGAGAAGGAGAATATGTGAATCACATTCACCCATGGCTCATTTCCCTTCTTGGTTTTTGAAGTAGGTGAAGGTGCTTTTGGGACAATTAGAGTGGCTAAGCCAGGCATGGGCAAACTCGGCCCTCCAGATTTTTTGGGACTACAAATCCCATCATCCCTGACAACTGGGCCTGTTAGCTGGGGGTGATGGGAGTTGTAGTTCCAAAACATCTAGAGGGCCAAGTTTGCCTATGCCTGGGCTAAGCCATTCAGGAGAGATAGCTGATATTCAAAGTCAGATGTACTGATGCTGGTTTTGGTTGCATTAAAGCAGGGATCACCAATACAACACCCGTAGGAACCAGTGTGACCACCAGTATGCTGCTCCTGAAAAGATCCACAATGCGTCACAGATTGTTTGCTCTTTCCATTCACTTCCTATGTGCACTGGCCCGTTCCCTCCTACACTGAGCACCCACTATTAAACATTGTATATTTCACTGGATGCCTGGATTTAACACCTACCCTCCCTTCCATGATGGAAGGTGAAAAATGCTTCTCTCTGTGAGTGAGCCTGGAGGTGGGTGATATATGTGCCTTTTTCCAGGGGGGGGGGGTTGTTTGGCTGACTGGAGGCATGCCCACACCGTTTGTGGTTCTATTTTTTAAAGCTCTTTTAGATGTGGCAGCCATTTTGGGTTTTTTTGCCATGCTTGCCCAGGGCCATTTTGTGAGTGCCACCCACTGCACTTCCACCCCCCACCCCCCAAAAAAATCCAATATGTTTGCTGACCCAAGGAAGGTTGGCAGCCCCTGGATTAAAGTGGTGGTTCTATTATTGTGCAAAACATTGATTAATATTTAAATGTTCTTGCATGTGTTTCTTTAACATTGAACTTACAGGTTTTAACCCTTTTTTAAATGTATGCCACCCTAGTATTGTAACTGATGAAGGGCAGTTAACAAATTGACTGCTTAAATAAATAAGTCTGAACAAATATTTCATTGCAGCCAGCAACAGATAAATAACAGGTGAAATTAGTGGTAGAAATGTGGACTTTAGATTTGGGTTAGCAACCTGCAGCAAAGGGACTGAATAATCCCTTCTGTTCCCAAGCAGTGTCCCTTCAGTGCATCTACGTACGGAAGAAAATGATAATGTGGTTTCTCTCAGTATTCCCCCCCCCCATCTTTTTGTTTGTTTGTAATTGTTTAAATTATCATTTCATTTTATAATGTATATAAAACATAGAGAACTATTATAACAAGAGAAGAAAACTAAAAGATGAAAAACAAAACTATAAAAGAGGCACATAGAATGAGTAGTTGTACACGAGTTAAAATAACAAAGCCCAAGCAAAGAGTACTGACTTTATCAGATCATCAAGTTTAGTTGCAGATTTGTCAGGCTTGTGATGAAGGTTGTCTTGAAAATGATGGTTCTGCTATATAGGACATAAAGGTGTGCCAATTATATAAAAATGTGTCTGGAGGTTCTAGTCCTTGTTGAAATCTCAAATTACACTTGATCTTGTCTACTATATTTAGGGTGAACTGTAGCAAGGAGTGCCTGGCGTGCTCTGGTCCATGGGGCCATGAAGAGTCGGACATGGCTAAACTACTAAACAACAACAGTAGCAAGAGTTCAGATTTTGGGCTCTTTTCCATTAAGCTGCAGTTACTATTTGTGCTGTCAATATCATATATAAAACCAATTCTCTTCACAATATATTTACATCATCATCATCATCATCAAAAACATTACAGCAACGTTAATTTTGGACAACAAACTATAGTTTCTTTAGTAATATTTATCATTTCTGTCAAAATTTAATTCCCAAAATCTTGCAACTTTTATTCCAATTTTTTATTTCCCACCAGCCTTAAATTCAGTTTCCCACATGACCACACTACTGTGATTTTTTTTAAAAAATGCTCCCAGGAAAATTCACCAGCATTTCAGTGTAAATTACTTCCTAAAATGCACTTTTATATGCAATTTTGCATAATATGTGCATTTTTGCAAAACAATTTTCTAATACAATTCATTTTGGTATGTTATATTCATGAAAGCATGCATTTATATACAGACTTTACCCTGGTATGTGCATTTTTGTATGCATTACTTGGCTGGAAAACTGAAATACAAAATTCAGAGAAGTGCAAAATTTGAAGGATGGTTGGCATTCAGTTCACATAGCATTTGGGGAAGCATAAATTAGGTAAGTTCACCTTCAAATCTGAACTGAATCACATTTCTTTCTCATGCCTGCTTGCATCCTCATTGCGTTTTTTTTGTCTGCCTAGATTGTGCCCTTGAATTGTGCTGTTGCTTACCTGGAGAGGAAGTATCTGCCTGTCTCTCTCTGTGTGAATCATGGCTTTTGTGTGCCTAGAATGTAACCCAATGCATAATAGGCAAGAGTCATATCCATCCCTCTGCCTACTTTTGCCTCTGGTCCCACCCATCACTGACATGCAACCACAAGAAGTTTGCCCACAAAACAAGGCTGTTCCAAAATTATTTTGTCATCATTAATAGAAGCCCTGGGGACTGTTTTGAATGGAGGAATGACAGGAAAAACTTCTTAAAGACTTTCCATACCAGTGATTTTCTTGCTCAAAACCATCTGCCTCCATACAGTTATTCTCTCCACTCCCTTTGCAGAGCTCCATATTGCTACTTTCCCTGGAAAAGACCCTGATGCTGGGAAAGATGGAGGGCACAAGGAGAAGGGGACGACAGAGGACAAGATGGTTGGACAGTGTTCTCGAAGCTACAAACATGAGTCTGACCAGGCTGCGGGAGGCAGTGGAGGACAGGAGTGCCTGGCGTGGTCTGGTCCATGGGGTCACGAATAGTCGGACACGGCTAAACGACTAAACAACAACAACAATATTGCTACTTGCATTGGCATGTTGTATCTATATTGTAACCTCAAAGGAAGGGAAGCAGAAATAAAAGGCACTTTTGAGCAGAAATAACAGATGGCAGGAAAAGGTTGAAGCACTTTCCCCCCTCTTACTCCTCTGCTGAACAGCCAGCCTCCTGAGACTGCTTTTTATTTTTAAAAAAATTAAAAAAAAATTTAAAATAAATTTTATCTTTTTTTATTTAAAATTAAAATTTGCACGTTATATACTGTTTACTCAAGATCACAGAAAGCTGTTTCATCCTGAGTCAGACTCATTATTGTCAACACTGACTGGCAGTAGGTCTTCAAGGGTCTGATGCCTACCTAGAGATTTAACCTGGAACCTTCTGCATAAAAATCAGATGCTCTACCAGTGATCTAAAGTCCTTCCTGAATACTTTTAGGGATCAAGATTACTAACAAAAACATTTTGAAATATAGTTGGGAAGGGTAGGGGCCATGTATTTATGAAAACACATGCATTTCCTCTACCCCAAATGAATGTTTTCTTTTAAGGGTTTTGTTTTGTTTTAAAATTAAAAGCCAGTTGAAAAAGTACATTGTGTTCATGTGTTGTGAGCCTACCCTTTTGTTTTCTGAAGTAGATCTCATTTTGATGGCTGTGGAAGCCTTGACTGCTTTTCTGTCTGTGATCTGTGATCCTATTCAGTTAACAAAAATCACTGAAGTTCTCTGTTTGCCTCATCAGTTAAGAAGCAAATAAAGGACAAATGCATATGGGGGGATGTGCAAGGATATCAGTTTGTGTTCTGAACAATTAATTATGGAGACAGCATATTAAGAGGGATCCTTTTCTTAATTGGAATGTGTTAAAGTAGAAGAAAAATATTAACCCTTTCCCCCAGCACCATTTTCCTTCCCTGAATTGCAAAGGTGCAAACAGCAGCTCATGGGGGAGTGTCTGACAAGACAGAAGTACTGTTTTTGGGGGACAGGAGGCGGGCAGGTGTGGAGGATTCCCTGGTCCTGAATGGGGTAACTGTGCCCCTGAAGGACCAGGTGCGCAGCCTGGGAGTCATTTTGGACTCACAGCTGTCCATGGAGGTGCAGATTAACTCTGTGTCCAGGGCAGCTGTCTACCAGCTCCACCTGGTACGCAGGCTAAGACCCTACCTCCCCGCGGACTGTCTCGCCAGAGTGGTGCATGCTCTAGTTATCTCACGCTTGGACTACTGCAACGCACTCTACGTGGGGCTACCTTTGAAGGTGACCCGGAAACTGCAATTAATCCAGAATGCAGCAGCGAGACTGGTGACTGGGAGTGGCCGCCGGGACCACATAACACCGGTTCTGAGAGATCTGCATTGGCTCCCAGTACGTTTCCGAGCACAATTCAAAGTGTTGGTGCTGACCTTTAAAGCCCTAAACGGCCTCGGTCCTGTATACCTGAAGGAGCGTCTCCACCCCCATCGTTCAGCCCGGACTCTGAGATCCAGCGCCGAGGGCCTTCTGGCGGTTCCCTCATTGCGAGAAGTGAGGCTACAGGGAACCAGACAGAGGGCCTTCTCGGTAGCGGCGCCCGCCCTGTGGAACGCCCTCCCATCAGATGTCAAAGAGATAAAGAATTACCTGACGTTCAGAAGACATCTTAAGGCAGCCCTGTTCAGGGAAGTTTTTAATATGTAATGCTGTACGGTTTTTAACACTGATTGGGAGCTGCCCAGAGTGGCTGGGGAAAACTCAGCCAGATGGGCGGGGTATAAATAATAAATTATTATTATTATTATTATTATTATTATTATTATTATTATTATCTGGGAAATGGCAATCACACACTGTGTTCCCAACCTGCATCAAAGACCTATGCCATTGCTTTGTCTGGAAAAGAAAGAGAGGAAATGTTTGCTTTTGTTTTAACATAGAACAGCAGACGTCACAGAAGTGATGGTAACAATACAAAGAAGGCCCAGCCATAGGAGCTTTGTGGAGATCACATGAAATACAAGGGTAACTCATCTAGTAATAGCCAACTGAATATTAAAAAATTGTGTAGGTAGCACTGAAATTGGAAGTGAAAGGGCACTTGTGCTATTCTCAAATCCAGAAAAGCAGATAGATATTTCTGAAGCTGTCTTGTAAATGGTCTTGATAAGAAGCTCACAGGGCACAACAGGGCAATATAACTTCCAAGTAAATAACTTGCCGCAAATAACCTGAGTGAAGTCTGTTATGCTTCCAGGGCCTCATCACACTTTCTAGGCTTCACTCTGTCCTTGAAGGCCTATTCACTGGAACTGAAGGCCTTAAAGGCATTTCAACTGGAGTCTAGCACTCCTGCTTTCCCTCAGACAATCCCCTCTAGGTGGGGTGGAAGATGCTTTGCCCAGTTGACACAGATGGATAGGTCCCTGGCATGGTGGTTGGGGTGGATCTCAATTTAGGGACACCTGGATCAAAATCCTCTGACCCAAAGGGCTCAAACTGTGCCCTGAACCTTATGCTGGGGACTGGGTACACAAACTCAGAGCCCAAGCTAATGATTAATAATAATAATAACAATATTTTTTTTATTTATACCCCGCCCTCCCCAGCCAAGGCCGGCTCAGAGCGGCTTACAAGCAATAATAAAAACAAGATGAATGATTACAACTTAAAAACAAAAATAAAATACAACATTAAAATAATGGAACATTAAGATATTAAAATGTAGCCTCATCGCAGGAGGAGAAGGAAAAGAAAGGGGGAAAAAGAGAGGGAGGGAATCAAATTGGCTCCAAGCCAAAGGCCAGGCGGAACAACTCTGTCTTACAGGCCCTGCGGAAAGAAATCAGATCCTGCAGGGCCCTGGTCTCATGAGGCAGAGCGTTCCACCAGGCCGGAGCCAGAGTTGAAAAGGCCCTGGCTCTGGTTGAAGCCAATCTAACTTTTTTAGGGCCTGGGACCACTAGGGTGTTATTATTTATGGACCTTGAGGCTCTCCGTGGGGCATACCAGGAGAGGCGGTCCCGTAGGTACGAGGGTCCTAGGCCGTGAAGGGCTATAAAGGTCAAAAGCAGCACCTTAAATCTGACCCTGTACTCCACCGGGAGCCAGTGCAGCTTGAAAAGCACTGGGTGAATATGCTCCCATGGCAGAGACCCCGTGAGGAGCCTCGCTGCAGCATTCTGTACCCACTGGAGTTTCTGGGACAGCTTCAAGGGCAGCCCCGCATAGAGCGAATTACAGTAGTCAAGCCTGGAGATGACTGTCGCATGGATCACTGTGGCCAGGTCGGGGCGGGAAAGGTAAGGGACCAACTGCTTGATGCGGCGAAGGTGGAAAAATGTCGCCTTGGCTGTTGCTGTAACTTGAGCCTGCATGGAAAGGGAGGCATCAAGGATTACACCCAAACTCTTAACGGAAGGCAATGGCACTAATTGGGCCCCTGCAAGAGAAGGGAGTTGGTCCCTCATCCCCATGCCATCCCGACCTAGCCATAGGACCTCTGTCTTTGAAGGATTTAGTTTCAATCGGCTCCCACAAAACCATCCAGCCACAGCTTCCAAGCATCTGGTCAGTGTGTTCGGGGCCGAGTCAATGTGGCCATCCATCAGCAGATAGAGCTGAGTATCATCAGCATATTGGTGACAGCCCAGCCCAAAGCTCCGGATAATCTGGGCAAGGGGGCGCATAAAGATGTTAAAAAACATTGAGGAGAGAATTGCGCCCTGTGGCACTCCACACACCAAGGAGTGGCGCGACGACATTTCCCTCCCCAGTGCCACCCTCTGTCCCCGACCAGAGATAAAAGAGCACAACCAGTTACGGGCTATGCCCTGTATCCCCACGTCTGCAAGGCGGTGGCCCAGAAGATCATGATCGACCATGTCAAAGGCTGCTGACAAATCTAAAAGGATCAGCAGTCCTGACCCGCCTCGATCCAGTTGTCTACGGAGATCATCTGTTAGGGCAACCAGAGCCGTCTCCGTCCCAAAACCAGGACGGAAACCGGACTGAAATGGATCTAATGCTGATGTTTCCTCCAGAAACCTACCAAGCTGTTCAGCAACCGCTCTCTCAATTACCTTACCCAGGTATGGAAGATTTGAAACTGGGCGGTAATTGGATAGGTCTAAGGGATCTAATGAAGTTTTTTTTAAGAGTGGACACACCACTGCTTCCTTCAGTTCCCCTGGGAATGTCCCTGTGTCAAGGGACAAATTGATAATTTCAACCAGGGGGGTCTGCGCAACATCTGGACACTCCCTAATGAGCCAAGACGGGCACGGATCAAGGAGGCAGGTGGTGGGCCTACCAACTTGGAGGAATCTATCCACATCAGTAGGGAGTATCCGATCGAAATGGTCCAACACTGGACCTGAAGTCAGTCGAGGGGCCTCCAGTTCAGTCACTCCAGTTCAGTATCTAAATTGTCAGGGAGGTCATGGCGGAGCAACAGGACTTTCTCCGCAAAAAAACTCGTGAATGCCTCACAGCTGTGGGTCGAATTTGTGCTTAAATTTGGTTGTCCTCCTAAGGACGTTATTGACCTAATTATTTTAAAAAGTTGTACCGGGTGAGAGCTAGCGGATGCAATGGAAGCTGCAAAGTAAGATTTCTTAGCAGCTTTCATTGCCATCTCATAGGCTTTCATAAGTGTCCTATAAGATGTTTTTGAGGCTCTGTCATGAGTCCGTCGCCATACTCGCTCTAGCCGTCTGAGATCCCGCTTCATTTTCCGGAGCTCCTCAGTAAACCAAGGGGCCCGGTTTCGACAGGGTCGCAGAGGGCGCTTAGGCGCGATCTCATCAATGGCTGCCAAGAGCCGGTTATTCCAGTCCTCAACAAGGTCATCTAATGAGTCGCCAGGAGGAGCAGGGTTCCACAAGGCTTGTCGGAATCTATCAGGATCTATCAGTTTTCGCGGACGAGCCCAAATAGGTTTGCCACCCGAGCCGGGGAGGAGCGGGAAGTCTATCTTGGCTTTCAGAGCGTAGTGATCAGACCATGGCACTTCCACAGCAGGGAGCATGATCACATCTATGCCAGCCCCAAAGATCAGATCCAGCGTGTGGCCTGCTTGATGAGTGGGGCCCAAAACAACCTGGGAGAGCCCTAGTGTTGCCATGGAAGTCACTAGATCCAGAGCCTGTGAGGAGGGAGCAGCATCGGCATGGACGTTGAAGTCTCCCAAAACCAGTAGGTTTGGGAACTCCAAGGCCCAGCCCGCCACCACCTCCAGCAAGTCTGACAGGGTGGCTGCAGGTGCGCTGGGTGGTCGGTACACCAGCCAGACAGCGAAGCTCTCCTTGGTGCCCCACACGAGACCAACACATTCAATGCCGGACATCGCCGGTGATGGCAGAGCTCTGAAAGAGCAATCCTCCCGGAATAACAACGCTACTCCTCCCCCCCGACCCACAGTCCGCGATTGATGGAGGACAGAGAAACCTGGGGGTGTTATCTCATGTAGGGAGACTACTTCGCCTTCCCGTACCCAGGTCTCCGTCACGCAAGCCAGGTCAATCCCCTGCGAGACAAAAAAGTCACACATGGTGGCGGTTTTGTTGCCTATGGACCTGGCATTGCACAGCATCAATGACGGAGGTGTGTAATCCTTGCTCTTCCTACCCTCATCCCTTGGGATGGGGTGTAGATTGGAAGGGGTTCGAGGATCACTGCATCTCGAAACCCTTCGCCGGTAGAGATATCTAGCCCCACCGCCATTCCTCCCTAGCCCTTCAATTGTGGAAATCCCAGATCCCATACTAGCCTCCCCAATAGATGGGTAACATCCCCTCAATAACAAGTCATCCTTGGGCCAGGACTCATGGGTCAAAGTGGGGAAATGGATTAGGGAAATGGCAGCTCATACAAGTAGCTATCTTAGCAAGACTCCCAACCCATCTTTCCTTCAATATTAGCATTTATAGTATTAGAGCATCACACTGCCTTTACCCTACCCTGTTCTGATGTACTTTCTTTCGCACATAATCTAAGTAACCATCAGAGCATTTCCACCTTTTAAAAGCACCTTTCCTTTGAGGCCTATTTCTGCGCTCTCGCTGAAACAATTACTCCTCCTGTTGCCGAGATGAGTGTTCAAACGACTTTATTGTTGCCATTGATGAAGCATCCTCCAGATTTCATTAAAAATTAAATAAAGACCCAAGGGGACACAGGGAAATGGATTTTCCATTTTTCTCCCTTTTGCTCTTGAGAGTGATTTGTGAAGTACAAGTGCGTTCATAAACTGAGCTACTACACCCCAGAGAAAACAAACTAGGAATTATTCAGTTGTTAGTGGTTCAGGTTATGAAGTAGCCTCCACCAAAGCTGCATTGGGTGTTGAAACCATTTTTATCTGTCTAAGAATATTTCAGTCCCTAAGAAAGTGGGTGGTCAGAAGTACTCCAGTCATCATTTCAAGAACAAACTTCTGCAGAACAATTGAATTTATATATTCATTTTGAATTCCTACAGTGCAGTCATGTATGTCTGCTTAGAGAGCCAGCTGAATTCAGTGGAACTTACACCCAGGTAAATGAGTTTAAATTTATACCCACTTATTTGGTACTGAGCCCAATTGATCTCAAAGGGAGTTATATCTGGATAGACATGTATAAACATTGCACTGATACACTTGCATTTATATCTCCTATATAGTTCTTTGTGCATAAAAGATGGTGGTTTTACTTTCTCTCTCTCTTTGTTTTTATTTTTGTAAAAGTCATATTCCATTTTTCAGAAACCAAATATCTACCTTACCCAGTAAAGATTCAGATGCACAGAAGTGGTGTAAGAAAATCTGTTACATCCCCTACACCAAAAAAATGATTTTCTTAAGACCCCAGGAAAACATTTTCCAGCCTGAGGGACACATTACTTCAACGGCAACCTTCTATGGGCCACATGTGGGTGCAGCCAGAGGCAAAGGTGCGTGGAGCAACATGCATAAGCAACAGGCTAATGCAAAAGCCATAGGTTGTTGTTGTGGTGGGGTTTTTTTTACGTATCTCACATATTACACACACATCTCTCCATCTTCATCCATTATCAAGAATTCTAATTCAAGGACACATTCTAGTCAGGCAAAAACACCCAAGGACAGTGTGAAGCATGGCCTGGACTTGAGGGGTGTAGCCTGGTAAAAGTCCCAAGGGCCAGACAGAGCAGCTTGAAGGGTTACATTTGGCCCCCAGGTCCCCCACTCCTGCCCTGCAATCCACAAGACACTGATTTCCTTTCCTAGCTTGTTCTTAAATACAAAACCTTTTAAAGTGTGGGCCAGAAGTGGGCTTTTACAGAAGGAAGTCCTCATGTGTAAAGTACAAGGAAGCTTCCTTCCAACATAATAAAATGTTAAAAGGGCTCAGCTGTTTGAGGCTCCATGTTTGCCATCAGCAGATGATGACACTAGCGAGGATGGCATGACTCTACATATTATGGCTCTGATTTAGAGAAAAGATAGTCATGCACTTGCCAGACAAATGGGAACAGAATCAAAGGAGGGCAATGGTGACAGTCAGGGATACGGGAAATAAGTCCTACAAGAAACATTTGAAGAAACTAGCCTGGGCAAGAGAAGGGTAGGGAGGGCATGACAGCACTCTTCAACTACAACTACCTGGAGTGCATCACACAGGAGAAGGCAAAGACTTGTTATCTGCTTTGTTGCATGTCAGGAGTAGATATTGGATGTTGGATATTCCATTCCACCTTTTGTTGCAGACATGAGATTGTTGCGTGTCACATGTCTGTTTACATTCCAGCACAGATTGCTGGGTCCTGTGAGCGGAACTTCCGCTCTGTGTATTGCTTTTGTTTTGAGTCTCCCTCCAAGAAGACGGCAAGGAGAGACGACATGTTTCTTTGCCCAGATTTATGTAAAATAAATCTGTAGTTTTAGTATGTATCCACAGCCTCAGCCTCTTCTGTTGTACAGTTTTCTCTGTGACGTATAGTGTCAGCAAGCTTGATTCGCTGATTTACGTCAGAGCCAGAGGTTGATGAATCTCCGCAGCGTGAAGGCTGAGAGGGAGACGATCCAGCTGGGGCCTAGTCAGCTGGCCTTTCAACCCCCGGATGCCGACAATGTTACCAGAAGCTAGATTGCGGTTGAACATCAGGAGAAGCTTCTTAATGGTTAGAGCAGCTCAACAGTAAAACCAACTAGTTATTTTAAGGAGTCCTAGTTTCTTCTCACTGACGGTTGTTGTTTTTTTTTAGCAGGGAGTGGACTCTCCAATCTTTTGGAGAGTCTCTAGTCTGGATTTCTTGCATCCAAGAAATGGATTGAGAAGATGGCCTACAAATCTCATTCCAGCTCTATGACTCCATTAAAAATTGCACGGCAAGTTAACAAACTTAGTTCTGTTAATTTTAACAAGGCTAAATTTCACCTACATGGGGAAAGGCTTCTTAAGGGAAATAAATAATTGTCCGGGGGAGGGGGGTGTAGACTAAATGAGAGATATACATTGTCTGGACATATAAAAGGATGATCAGAAATAAAAAGATAAACATAGAGAGGACTGGATCTAGAGAAAAGCAGGTGGAACTTTGCTCACCACCACTACCTGATGTTCTCCCAAACTCATGAGCACTGACAGACCTTCTGGAACAGTCTGGAATAGGGCAGGGATTGGCAATGTGGTGGCATTCAGATATTTTAGACTACAACGGTCCTCACCCCTGTTCATTGACCCATGCTGGATGGAGCTGATTGGAGTTGGTGCCCACAACATCTGGAGGCCACCATATTTACTATACCTGAGATAGGACATGGGATGGGACAGGAGCATGATGGGAAATTTTTGTGGGGCTGCCTTGTGCTAGCACCAGTTTCTTTTTTTTATAATATTTTTTATTAGTTTTATGAAATACAGAAAAAAGAATAAAGAGCATATTATAAAAGTAGAAAAAGAAAGTTACAAATTTTCTTGTTCTTTTTTCCAAATCTACTGGACTTCCCCGCGTCCTCCCAACCCTGCATTCTCTGTAATACATAACATCTGCAATTTGTTAACTTGTTTCAATACTTATTGTATCTTCCATTTTATCATGTTACCCAATTTCAAATATATTATGACCCAAATCATGTACGTTTTCATTTTAACACAATAAAGTTGTTTCATTATTCTATCTCTGACTTCTTGTACCTTAATTTCCATTTCTTTAATTTAACATTACTGAAGCTAGAATTTCCTAAAAGGTGCATTTTTTAACATTCATACAACTTATAATGTTTTTCCAAATAGTCTTTAAATTTTTTCCAGTCCTCCTCAATTGTTTCTTCTCCCAAGTCTCGGATTCTGCCAGTCATTTCGGCCAGTTCCATGTAGTCCATCAACTGCGTGTGCCATTCCTCCAGTGTGGGTAAATCTTGTGTCTTCCAATGTTTTGCAATCAGGATCCTTGCTGCTGTAGTAGCGTACATAAAAAAAGTTCTGTCCTTCTTAAGCACTCTCTGGTCCACCATGCCCAGGAGGAAGGCCTCTGGTTTCTTAGGTAAGGTGTGCTAGCACCAGTTTCTTCCCACTCCTCACATAAGAAACCTTTGGATTCAAGCTAGAGATAAAAACTGCTGATAAAAGCTTACAGTTATTATAAGTAATAATGCCCATCTTGGGAGGGAAAGCAGAAGTTCAAGTCACAACTTGTTCTGTCTTCCTACTTCATTTGTCTTTCATTTTCAGTTTTAAGTTGTATTTCCCCTCCTGAAATCGGCATCCTAATTAGCATACAAGATTTAAAAACAAGAACAATCTTAAACTAGTTCGACCCACTCCCCATTGCTCATATTTTAAGGGATAAAGTAGTATTAGGGATTGGTGGTAAATTAGATTTTGTCTGTATTTTAATTAGAATATCTAATTTGCACTTCTCAAATGTGTACATGAACCAAAGCAAGGCTATCCATTGAAATTCACACTGTTCCAAGTTTTGCAATGCAGTACCTCAAATAATATATTCATTTTTTTGTACATATTGTACAAGGGGAAATGTGCATGAAACCACATACAGTATATTAGTGAAAATAATATGAAAAATGCATTATATCTAGGTAAATTGCTTGCACAAATGTGTATATTAATTTTTTAAAAAGCATTTGAAAACGTGTTTGTTAAGAGAAATGAGCACTAAAATACTGGCAAATTCTCATGAGGATTTTTTTAAAATGGCAAATTGCTGTGGAAATGTTGAGGTCTGAATTTAAGATTAAAAAAATGACAAACTCAGAGAATCAAAATCAACAGATTTGTACATCTATATTTTTGCAGAGATACAATCCTAGGTGTCTAAGATAGGACACTGTGCATATTAATGTGCATTTATGGACATGTATGTGTATGGAAGGACACACATAGGCATGGGTGGGAGGAGCAAATTTGCCTGAATGTCAGATGCTCTAAACTTCCTGTGGTTTTTGTTTTTTTTACTGCTAAGAATAAGGATACAAGGTCCTCCAGAAAACAGTTAACTGCTGTGAAGAATAGTTATAGCATAATGAACAGCAAGAAAAAGGCTAGGAAGCCTACCATTTAGATCATTCCATTGATCTAGGTATTGACCATTTTATGAGAGAGTTCTGCATTTTAATACCCCCTACTGCAATCCAAGTGAAATCACATTACCAGTTTCTTTCTCCATTTCCATTACAAGCTATCCATCAACAGCTGCCATCTTTACTCTCCTCCTACAGCATTATGGAGATCATTATGGACACATGGCATTCACAGTGTGTTTATGGACATATATTTTCCTTTAACATTAATAAATATCAAAAAAAGATTAGGAAACGGTGAACCATCAGTGGCATATATCCCATTCCTAGTATGCTAACTTCTTTCCAGTTAATATTTTTAAAGCACTGTTCCATGTACTACACTTAAGGCGTATGCTTAAGATATTTAAATTGGCTCTGGTGTTAAGAAAAGCTGCAATTAAAGCTACCAAATATCAGATGTGGTGCCAATTCTCACTTCCCCTACCCCACCCCGTGTATCCCGGTACCCTTAACAGAAGAGTGAAGGGCAAATACCTGTACCAGCCTGCAGGGCTATCTCCCCCAGGGTCAGGGAGGCAATGCTGGATAGATACTGTTAGTGACTTTTTATTATGTTATGGAGGCAAGCAATAACAAGAGATATTTTAATCAATCAATTAAATTAAAAAACAAACAAACAAACTTCTATGCCACTTTTTCCTTTATAAATCTCCAAGAGATTCTCAAAACACATAAAGCCATTAAAAACAGCAACTAAAGATAAAGGTAAAGGGACCCCTGACCATTAGGTCCAGTCACGGACGCCTCTGGGGTTGTGGTGCTCATCTCGCTTTACTGGCCGAGGGAGCCGGTGTACAGCTTCCGGGTCATGTGGCCAGTATGACTAAGCTGCTTCTGGCGAACCAAAGCAGCGCACGGAAACGCCGTTTACCTTCCCGCCAGAGTGGCACCTATTTATCTACTTGCGCTTTGATGTGCTTTCGCACTGCTAGGTTGGCAGGAGCAGGGACCGAGCAACGCTTCAGGTTACAGACTCCGCTAACCCAGAAATACTACCTCGGGTTAAGAACTTTGCTTCAGGATGATAACAGAAATCGTGCTCTGGCGGCGCAGCGACAGCAGGAGGCCCCATTAGCTAAAGTGGTGCTTCAGGTTAAGAAAGTTTCAGGTTAAGAACGGACCTCCGGAACGAATTAAGTACTTAACCTGAGGTACCACTGTACTCACAGAGTTAAAAACTGGCAGTGATCTACCCCCTTTTGGGGGGTTCAGTTCAAAGTTGTTGACCTTCTTTGGGGGCAGACAGGGATCTACAGGGATCTACCACAGACGTCCAGTGATCTACCACTTGGACGTACCTGGACTAGAGGATACTTTGGATGTCTTCCAACTCTACAATGATTATTAGTCCCAGTAAGCAGAAGCCTCCCATTGCCTGCCATCACCACATAATCTAAAACAGCCCAAACAGGCAGCAATTCACAAATGTTTCTTTGCAATGCACTGATTATTAGCATTGATTGAGAAATGCATCTGTGGATGGGATTGTGGTCTTGTTGTGAACTGTTTGCAAGAAAGAAAAAAGGGCAGCTTTTGTTCTTCCTTCATGTTGTAGTTTAAAGTTATTGGGAAATGTTAGGTTTATTTGTCCCAAGGACTCACTGTTTCGTTCTTTTCTTTTCTTCCTTTTAGGATTGTGATGCACTTTAATAGTGCATTTGGGTCTTTGAATTATTTTGTTCATTAGCTTCTCTGAGGAACACATGATGTATGAACAAAGGCCGCCACAATTCTGACATTAGTATTTCTTGCTAAAACCCTAGTGCACTAACATCCCCTTGACAGGCATGTAAGCAACACCTACTCACAATGGGTAATGGGGAAAGTTTGTGATTATGTATACCAAAGTGATGGAAAGAACAACTGCTCTAATGGAGGGAGAAAGCTTGATTAACAGCAAGTGCCATGGAGAGAACTGATTGTTTTATGGAGCGAATGAATCACACAGAAGGAAGATAGCAATTCAATATGTCTCTGCCCATTGGCAAAAGATGTAGGGAAGGAGAGAAAGAGAGGAAATAAAATGCAGCTCTTCTGCAGCTACTAACTCAAAATATTAAGGTCCCATTGTAAATTACTGAGACCGGACAAGGAAAATATTGAAAATCCTTGCTGGTTGAGCAGATTACGCAGGCAAAATTATTAGGTATGATTATTGTACACTGTAATTTGTGCAGCTCTTATACATTTGTATTTATTAAATTTTATACTGCCCTTCGTTTGAAGGTGACAGGGTGGTCCACCACATAAAATATGAAATGAGATCTCAAAAAAAGCAAGTAAATATCTTCCCATAAACACATTTAAAAGGCCATAAATTGTTTAATTAGCCAAAGTCCTAGGACAAGAGGAATGGTGAGCCTCCCTGAAGAGAGCATTCTACAAGTAGGGAGCCACCACAGAAAAGGCCCATTCTCAGGTTGCCATCCACTCATGGAGGGGACATATGAAAAAGGGCCTCAGATGATGATGATTTGTTTCATTTCTCTCAAAGTGGTTTACACAGGGAACAGAACTCCCAAGTAAATTGCTCATCCCTGTAGATAAACAAATCAATTTGGTAGTCTTTAGGGCAGTGGCAAGGAAACCTTTTTAGACTGAGGGCCAATTTTCCTCCAGGGGCCACATACCTCTGGAAAGTGGGGATAAATGTGAAAGTGGGCAGAGTAATAGATGTGAATGTCACCTTCGTACAGAAAACTACTTTCCAACCATGCAATAGCTAAAGGTTTCCACACACGCGTACCTCTCCTTTCCCCTTCCAAGCAAGCAAACAGCACTTTCACAGTTTAATGATACATTTGAGTCAGGCAAAAACACTCAAGGATATTATTATTATTATTATTATTATTATTATTATTATTATTATTATTTCTATACCACTTTATATTTAAGAAAAAAATCTTGAAGTGTTTTACAGCCTCTTAAATCATCAAAGAAAACAACTCAGATTACTAAATAAAGCCAAGTATACATTCAAAGCAACATGATTAAGAGGAAACTAAAATATTATCTTTAAAATTTCAAAATAAAACATTTATTATTATTATTATTATTATTATTATTATTATTATTATTAATAATAATAATAATAATAATAATAATACTCCGCCCATCTGGCTGGGTTTCCCCAGCCACTCTGGTTGGGTGGCTTACAGCATATATAAAAAATTGTAACACATCTATCAGACATTAAAATTTAATAAAGGAAGGTGAATATAAAATGTACATTTAAAACAACATAATTAGCAGGAGAATAAAAGCATAGAACATATCTGCAGTTGTTGTTGCTAATCCAGCCAGTTGTGGTTCATGGCAGGCGGTTGCGGAAACTCCATGACCTAGGTCTGTAATAAGAGATAGCCAAAATGGTCTCTGGCCATTTCAATAGGTTCAGCTTCTATAACTGTTGCCAACCAGGGCCCTGCTCTCCCAGGCCAGGTGGAAAGAAAAGGCCTAACATGGTGACTGTAGGGTCTAGGTCAGTTCATATGGCAAGAACTGGTCCTTGAGGTATTGCAGTCCTGAACCGTTAAAAATGTTGTAGGTAAAAATCAGCACTTTGAATCAGGCCCTGAACTGGTTGGCAGCCATTGCAGTCGGGCCAGGATCAGTGTAATATGATCAAACCATCTTGTCCCAGTGAGCAACCTGGCTATTGAATTCTGCACTAGCTGAAGTTTCTGAACTGTATTCAGAGGCAGCCCCATGGGTATAACCCCCCGATCTACATACCTGCTCCTTCAAAGAGAGTGTAACCCCACTAAGAGCAGGCCACTTCCTCTCCATCCAATCTAGGGAACCACCTCAGTCTTACCTGGATTGAGCTTCATTTTGTCGGCTCTCATCAAGTCCATTACTGAGGCAAGACATGGAACAATGAATCTGTTCCAAATTCAATTTAAATATACTAATGCTGACCCTAATCTTTCAGTTTAAAAAATGAAAGAGAGCCACACACAATTATAATTGCCTTGTCTAATATTTTTGAAAGTTACAATTCATTACCACTTATTTAAAAAAAAAGTTAATTCCATTGTTTTTCAATACCAGTTAACTAATTTGTTTTTGTAATTAGCACATGTATCAATTCTATTGATTATTAGAATACTCTTTTGTTATCATAAAGTTAATGCTTCAGTTGTGCAATCTGATACATGTTTATTCATAATTATATCCAATTATATTTCTCAGATGTGTGTGCATAAGGTTGCAGCATCAAATATTTTTAGATCAATGTAATTTCCAACCTTGGCTCATCTTTAATTATTAGCATCCAGTGCCCAAAAGCATCTGGCTCAAGTGCATATATAATAAACTATTCACACAACAATTATCCAAATATTACAAGGAGTCAGAATATACTACCAGTCACTGAGTCACCCTCTCTATTCCTGTCACAAAGCCTTTGCATTTAAACTTAGATTGAGGTTTAATTCTGGATCAGGGTGAAAATGAGCTTCCTGAAGCTGCTACATTTGCTTCAAAATCAATTCTTTCAATTTAACACTTTTTTCTGGAAAATAGTAAAATAAATTTATTTTCTCTCTTTCCATCTCTTTCTCTGCCTTTTTCAGTTTCCTTTTCTTTCCCCCTTCCTAAGAACCCTTCTGCAGTTAAACATTCCATTGACATTATACATTAAAGGGGGGGTTGAAACAGTCTGTAACTGAAGTGTTTTAAACAGAGCAGAATTATAAAGTCACAGTGTCATGCGCAATCCCATTGTGTTCAGCATAAATTGAGAGGGGACATTTCATGAAACTGTTTCTCCTTGAACTACTGGGTCAACCCCCCCTTTTTTTTTACTTTAATCACGGTTTCTCACTCGCTTTAACTCAAGGTAAGCTTATGTTTTAGTTCCTCCAGTATTGAGTCTAACCTGATAGGCCATTCATCAGAGAATTTCGCTGAGGATCAACAGCATTCCTTATAAGAATGTAACCCGTTTATGATTTCATGAACTGCACTCATGATTTCTCTTGTGTTTACTGTATTCTTCCAGGTATGCCTGCTGTTAATAATGTCAAGATAACATTGTAGACTGGGATCTTCTACATTAACACATAACCTCTAAAACATTTTGTCATTTTAAATGAATACATAGTTGTTAGGAAGCAAATGTACTTCAGCAAACAACAGGGCCATAGAATAGAGATAATTATGGAACAGCCTAGTCCTTTGAATGACTGAAATCTGCATCTCTAATTTTATGCCCATTATTTCCATATAATATGGAAATTACCGTATCTGTCTGTCTGTCTCTCTTTCTTTCTCTCGCTCACACCCCCTCCTATTTTAAAATATACAAAGGAGGAATAGGTGAAACCAAAATAAAATCCAAGCATTAAAAAGTTTGCTTCTACTAGGCATTGACTCCTTTCGGAAATATTCAGTCACATAGGTTAGGTAGATAATGTTTGGCCTGTGATGCTCTATGCAATTGTCACCTCAAATCTCTGCTTACCTCTGCTGATAAATATCATTTCTGGGATATCTGCACCATTGCTTCCATCAGGACTTCATTCAAAGCCTGTTAACTGGCTCACTGAGAGTGATTGTGGTGAGTGTGTTGGACTTACTAAATCACACTGAGAGTGGACCCACTCTTAAATGGGTGAGATTTGGATTTAAAACCCTGCTCAGCTACAAAGCTTACTTGGGCTAGTAACTAGTTACTTATCTGGGCTAGTACGTATCGACTCAACCAGTCCACTTTCTCTCTGGGAGGGGGCTTCTGCAGATACCATTTCATCAGAAGGTCTGATCCATAAGATATAGGAATTGGGCTTTAAGTGTGGTAGCACCTACACTTTGAAACTCTCTCCTGGTACATAACAGACAGCTGCCATTCTGTTGAGTTACTGGTGCCTACTGAAGACCTTCCTTTTTCAACAAGTCTTTTAAGCAAGGATTTTTATCCCAGTCTATCTGTATCGGAGATAAAATTGTTTTTTTTATATACATGCAATTCTTTTTAACTGCCTTTATAGGTGGAGGTGTGTTTAATTGTTTTTTAACCATTGTCATAACTGCTTTTATATAATAAGTGGCAAAATTATTTTTATTTGTGGTTTTAAAAATTGTGAAATCACTTCAGGATATTAGATGGGAAGCAATTCATATGTGGAAACAAACAAACATTGCAGTTTGACTTAGATCACAGGGTTGTTGTGCCGATAAAAGCATATACATATGCCACCCTCAGCTCTTGGTAGGAAGGCTGAGAAAATGAAATGAATAAATTGGTAGGAACCTTACCCAATGAGTGTCAGGGAAGTCTTTAGAATGAACATTGGGCCCAGGCCACCCGAAAGATCATGTCTCCTGTGTGGGTGCTAAGGTCTCCAAGTGAGCACCTTCTCTCAGTCTCATCAGCACCAGAAACCTGGTTGGTGGAGAGAGAGCCTTTTCTGTGGCTGCTCCCATGCTGTCCAATTACCTCCCAGGAGAGGTTAGATTGTCTCCTTCTTTGTTATCTTACTGTTGGCAGGCTTAGACCTTCCTTTTCAGATAGGCCTTGGAAAACTATGGCAGAGACAATGCTGATCATGAAGCTGCTGTCAAGGCAAACTATAGTTTAACACCAGAGCTTCAAGGCTCTGTCTCAATGTATTTTAACTATTGCGTTTAACTAGCTTAGTTTCATCACTTTGCATTTTATAATGATGTTTTTTAAATCTTGTAAGCCGCCTTTAAGAGAGAGAAAGGCAGGATATAAATACATGAAATAAATAAACAGAATGAAAACAACAATAATAATAATAATAATAATAATAATAATAATAATAATATATTATTTGTACCTCGCCCATCTGGCAGGGTTTCCCCAGCCACTCTGGGCGGCTTCTAACAAAGATTAAAAATACATTAAAATGTCACACATTAAAAACTTCCCTAAGCAGGGCTGCCTTCACATGTCTTCTAAATGTCAGGTAGTTGTTTATCTCTTTGACATCTGATGGGACGGCGTTCCACAGGGCGGGAGCCACTACCAAGAAGGCCCTCTGCCAGGTTCCCTGTAGCTTTACTTTTTGCAGTAAGGAAACCGCCAGAAAGCCCTCAGTGCTGGACCTCAGTGTCCAGGCAGAATGATGGAGGTGGAGACACTCCTTCGGGTATACTGGGCTGAGGCCGTTTAGGGCTTTCAAGGTCAGCACCAACACTTTAATTGTGCTCGGAAACATACTGGGAGCCTTTCAGGGCCGGTGTTATATGGTCTCGGTGGCCACTCACAGTCACCAGTCTAGCTGCTGCATTCTGGATTAGTTGTAGTTTCTGGGTCACCTTCAAAGTAGCCCCACGTAGAGCGCATTACAGTAGTCCCTGTGGGAGATACCATATTTTTCACCCTATAGGATGCACTTTTCCCCCTCCAAAAATGAAGGGGAAATGTGTGTGCGTCCTATGGGGTGAATGCAGGCTTTCCGTGAAGCCTGGAAAGTGAGAGGAGTTGGTGCGCACCGACCCCTCTCGCTCTCCAGGCTTCAGGAAGCTATCCGCAAGGCTTGCGGGCGGCAGCCTGCAGCCCAAAGCACGGGGCACGCTCCAGAGCGCACCCCGGGCTTCGGGCAGATATCGGGCAGCCCCACAAGCTCGGGAGACAGCGGGGAGGCGGAGCGCCGCCATCCCGCTATTCCCCAACCTGGTTTGGAGCCTGGCTGTGGGGAGAAGCTTGCTTCTCCCCATTGCCAGCCCCATAAGCTCGGGGGTCAGCGGGATGGCAGCACGCGCCTTGCGCCTGGGGAAAAATAATTCCCCTCCTTTATTTCCCCCCCAAAAAACTAGGTGCGTCCTATGGGCCGGTGCATCCTATGGGGCGAAAAATACGGTAACTAGAGCATGCACCACTCTAGCGAAACAGTCCACAGGCAGGTAGGGTCTCAGCCTGCGTACCAGATGGAGCTGTTAAACAGCTGCCCTGGACACAGAATTGACCTGCACCTCCATGGACCACTGTGAGTCCAAAATGACTCCCAGGTTGCACACCTGGTCCTTCAGGGGCACAGTTACCCCATTCAGGACCAGGGCCCATACCCTGCCCCCCAAGAACAGTACTTCTGTCTTGTCAGGATTCAACCTCAATCCATTAGCCACCATCCATCCTCCAACTGCCTCCAGGCACTCACACAGGACCTTCACTGCCTTCACTGGTTCCGATTTAAAAGAAAGGTAGAGCTGGGTATCATCTGCATATTGATGGACACCCAGCCCAAACCCCCTGATGATCTCACCCAGCAGCTTCATGTAGATGTTAAAAAGCATGGGGGAGAGGATGGAACCCTGAGGCACCCCACAAGTGAGGTCCCAGGGGTCTGAACATTCATCCCCCCCCAACCACTTTCTGGACACGGCCCAGGAGGAACACATTATCAACTCCATTCTCTATATAGTACCTGAGATAAACCATCTTCCTCACTAAGTGCAGATTGCTTGAGATTTTCTAGGCTTTGTGCCAGCTCCTATAATCTATATATGTCGCGTGCACACAAATACACACACGCAGAGAAAATTTCCTACACAGCTCTCCTGCTAGAATCAGAATACATGACCGTAGCTCCTAAAACATTAACCACAGTGTCACACTATACAAAATCAATCCAAGTGTTTTATTTGTTGCTTGACCTTTTTCTTTTATTCAATAACATAGTATTGATAAAGGTATCACATACTGAATGTGCATTTTTCTCCAAAATCTTCACATCTGGAGAGCCATTCTAATCCTCCAAGCATTAACAATAAGAGGATATTGACCCTGGATTTATTGAGATTTGTTGCTTCAGAAGAACCTAGTTACAGCAGGTCAATACTTGAGTATGATAGCTACCAAAATCTACAACAAGAACAAAATAAAAATGGAACTTACATATTCTTATTGCTCTTTGTTTCTATACTGAATACATTTTTATATTTAGTCTATTCATTTTTTATGAATTCTATTTTTTATATATTGAAATTTTTCTTCTTTGGCAATCACTCATAGCCGAGTAAGATTGTCTTCCAGAAACACGGTTTTAACAATGAGTCCGTAAGTGACTGTGAAGACCAATTACATTGGTTCTTGGGCGGGAGTTGATCATGGTGTGGATTTGCCTAGCGTCTCTTCCTCTTAGCATGTTTTTCCCTTGCGTTCTGAGTTCGAGAGTCCTCAAAGTCCATAACACCATTGGTAAAGGCTGTTTTGCAACTGAACATTGAAATTATTCACCCTATCTTTGGGAAAAGAAATAGCCGAGACCATTTCAATACATTTCTCCATGTGGGAGGAAAAATTCTTGACATTGAAGCTTGCCATTAGCAGAGGCAAAGAGATGAGAATTCAAGTGACCATACCAGACTTAGTAAAGAGTGTGCTATAGTGGTATTAGATTCCTCACCATACTCACTGGCTACTGGAGTATATGAGGCTGAACTAGGCTTGCCAGACTTCCAGATCTGACCTGGTAACAGGTCATGGTCCCCTCCAGGTAACAGGTAGAAGGCTTGAACCTCCAGGTGGGTAAGAGTGCCAGACCTACCCCAGAGGAGTATGTGTTTGCATTCCTGACATTTTTGCAAAGTGAGTTTAGGAAGTAAGTGTGTCACTTTTCCTCTTTGAAAGCTTGGTGAGTGGACTATCGAAACTGCTGGGGCAACTTCATTGCTTCTGTCCAGTTCTGAATCATCCCTGAACTCTTGAATTGTGATTCCTAAACCCTGTGTCTGCTGCCAAGCCTGTGCTTTTATTTGCCAGTTAAAAGATTTCCTTATTACTTACATGTAAGAGCTTCTGTCTTTGTGCATTGGGACTCAGCAGAATAGGTAGTTCCCCATGTTCTTAAATAAAATTGTGGCTATCTCATAGTTCTGGTGCCTCATCTCATTCTCCCAGAACATAGAAACAAATTAAAAATTTGTAGTAGGCAAGGAAACGAGTTAGGCTGCTCTGGAAAAAGCCCAGTGCCTTCTCTCCTGCTGCAGCCCATCCCATTTATGCAACAGATGATCAATCCTGCAGACTACAAAGCCTGCAAAGGGCCCATAATGGACTAGCAAGGTCAGTTTTTGTTTGAACTTCCTTCTGTTGGGTATGTTCATCTGGATGTGATGTCCTCAACTTCCTGTGGGTTATTCTAAGCCAGAATAAAGGCTTTGTAGACCCCTGCCTACGCAGTGCCAACCTCTTCCCACATATAAAATAGAACAGGATTCATCCCCTTTCCTGTGATTGTTTAAAATAGCAATAGCACTTTTAGCTAGAGGAATAAAAAAAGCCCACAAAGGAAAACAAATTGCAAATGGGAAATAAAAGGAGATCACATATACTGATTCTAGCATATTATTAATATATGACCTGCTCTGAACTCGTTTTGTGTTATTAAAAAATAATGAACTACACTGTTAAGTGGATGATATACAAGTCTCAGATGAAAAATTGTAAATCAGTATTTTCATTTCTTTTTCATCCCCCACCCACCCACATTTTAAGGTGGGGGGCTATATAAGGCTGATTTCACATTCCAGTCTTGCTTTGCTACTTGACCTTTTATCCAGTTTCAAAAGCAAGCTCTCTTAATGTAGAAAGTGTTCTATGTGTTAATATAGAGGGTGCTCTGTGTGGGACTGCCTCTGATAAGCAGTTGGGAGATTCAGCTAGTGCAATATTTCTGGAGCCTGCTTTGCTGATTTAATTACCCAAGTCTTTGTTTCATGTGCATCATCTACATGGAGGAAGAGCCGTAACTCAATGGTAGCATCCTTGCTTTGCATGAAGACTGTCCCAGGTTCAATCCCCAGCAACTTCAGAACTGTGCTGGAAAGGATTCCCTGCCTGAAATCTCAGAGAGCCACTGCCAGTGAAATGTTGATGATATTGAGCAAGATGGAACATAAGAAGAACCTGCTGGATCTGCCCAGTGACCCACCTAGTCCAGCATCCTACTCTTACAGTGGCTAACTAGATACCTGTGGGAAACTTGCAAGCAGGACCCGAGCACAACAGCACTCTCGCTTCTTGTGGTTTCCAGCTACTGGTATTTGAAAGCATGAAGTGCTCACCCCTTCTCACTAGCATGGTGTTGACTCTGCAGCCATGCTCTGCCCTGTCCTGTGGTCTTAGGCTCCGGAAGCTTTTCGGAGAAGCTATAGCCTCTCATGTCAGCAACAGGATTCAAATTTGCCCACCTCAGATTTTAGATCAATTGCGGGCAGGCTTGGGGGCATAGCCATGAGGGGTGGACCTGGGTCAGACTCCTGCAGTCTTCACTCTGGTCCACTCCCTGTGAATTTAAAGTCAGGCTGGCCCCAGCCTGAGACCGCAGTCAACTTCAAATCTCCCTCCCATAATGCAAAATATATACCATATTGGCCCAAATATAAAACGCGCCATCAAATAAGCTGCACCTTTAAAATTGAAGGGGGAGGGAGGAAAAAAAGAAAATAACAGGGTTGCTTCCGGGGGGAGGGGGAAGCCACGCCGTTTTGCCAGTGGCCTTCTCCCCTTCCCTAGGTGGCTCAGGGGAGGCAGGAGCAGCGGGTGGGCACTGCGCCGAAATAGTTATATTTGGGGCAATATGGTATTCTTCTGCTCTGCAACTGTGTTGTTCCTAGATCAACCTTGCTTTGGTTCTTATGGTCACTGTATTTGGGGCTAGAGATAGATTTTTCTCCGTTGGATGAATTGTGCCTGTCTGAGGGTTTTGCCTACCTCATAGTAATTGTCACAACTTTGGGTGGATAGGGCACTGAGTAATTTTCTAGTTGTTGGCAATCACTAGGTAAAGGTAAAGGTGCCCCTGCCCGTACAGGCCAGTCATGACCGACTCTAGGGTTGCGCGCTCATCTCGCTCAAGAGGCCGGGAGCCGTCGCTGTCCAAAGACACTTCCAGGTCACGTGGCCAGTGTGACGAAACTGCAACTGGCGAGCCAGCACCAGTGCCGCACACGGAAACGCCGTTTACCTTCCCGCTATAAAGTGGTACCTATTTATCTACTTGCACTTAGGGGTGCTTTCGAACTGCTAGGTAGGCAGGAGCTGGGACCGAACGACAGGAGCTCACCCCGCCGCGGGGATTCGAACCGCCAACCTTACGATCAGCAAGTCGTAGGCGCTGAGGCTTTACCCACAGCGCCACCTGCGTCCCTGGCAATCACTGGCCAAGTCTAAATCAGGCTTGAACCCCAGCATCCCTCCAGCAGGCGGGCTGGAGGAGTCGTTGGCTACCCAATGCCAAGCCAAAACTCATTTACAACTGTAATCAATAAGGTTGTGGTCTGATTTTTAATCCAATAATGTTGCCTGGGTCCTTGTTTACTGATATGGCCAATGGGGCAGGGCTCACAGCGCTTGGGCACAGCATGGCTAATAGTCATCAATAGCCCTCTTCCCCCTGAATACATATATTTTTGGAGAAAGGTTGAGATAATTCCAAATGTTGTTCTCTTGTATTGGATGAATCTAAGTTTATTATTGGAAAAAAGAGATGTGAGCTCATACTGGCTCAAACAATTTGAGAACAAAAAAAAATACATATTTTAATGAAAAGTGACAAGGTTAATGATGCTTGCTCTCATTTCTTAGGGATGTCTAATTAAACATCATTACATTTTACAAGGCTAACTTACTGATGGTGTAATAAAGAAACAGAAATACTAAATTGCATATCAAAGCAGCTGGAAACATTCAGCATTAAGATCTTGAGGCAGAGTTTCTGTTTAGTGCCAAAGTAAAAAATGAAAACAGAACAAATAAGAAATGGGAAAGAAAAGAAAAAAAGGTGGGGGAATCTCACCAGACTTATTAGCCAAGGGACAGCTAGATGTGGAAAAAATACAGAGCACTTAAAAGATCTAGTTTGATTGTAGTGCATGCTGTCTGCCTCTTTACCCTGCTGTGCTTCAGATAGAAATCTAAATAAATGTCCAGTAATTAAATTAAGAGCTTAAGCAGGCTGCTTGCTGTGCTCTGGGAGACTTCAAAGTGAATGTGGTACTCAGGACTTAGGCAGCGTTGTGTAACATTTTCTGCACAAACTGACCACACTTTGATACAATATTGTGGGAGAGGGAAAGAATATTTGATGCAATATTGGGGAGGGAGCAATCCCACCAGCCCTATATGACACCCAGTGGCAGGAAGTGCTCCTGCAAGCACAGGCTCAAATTGATCACCATAAAACAGCCAGCACTGAGAAATAAGAGAGGCAGAGGAAGGGAGTGAGAGAGGCAAGCAGAGAATTATCAATACAACAAATGCTTGGGTCTTGTTGTTTTTAAAGACAAGTTTCAAGCAGTTACTGAAATACATTAGATTTGAAGTGAGGCACAACTCCCTTGGAGGGGGTACTTTTAGAGGAAACTGGAGAAGAAATTGTCACCAGTTCAATTGTTTTCTCATTTCCTCAAAGGAATATAGCTAGCTTTGTTCAGGGTAAGCAACGTGCTTGGACAGGTTCTGGAACCCAGGTGCATCCAACCCTCTCTTCCCTTCACAAAAGTCCACATGAAGGGAAGCATGATAACAACCTTACAATTTTATTATACAATGAGAAAGCATTGCTCCACATTGCTTCACCTGCCATCTGATGCAATCGCTTCACCGTCCCTCAGGGTGGACTGGCCCTGCTGGGAGGTGGGGACTGACTATGAGCCCCACCTCCCAACACCACTTTGAGAAAAACCATTGCATTCCCTATCAACTGAAGCTTCTGGGCCATCTTCTGAGACATTCATGTATGGAACATATCAAGCCTAGAGATTACAGAAGCATCAACCTGCATAGCAAGATATGCTGAAGACTCACCTCTTTTTCCTTACTTTTGACGCTTAAGGTATTTTGTTTCATGGCACCCTCCTCTTTTTCTGAATTTATACTGCTGCCAACAAAAGATCAAAGAGATCCAAATAATTGTAGAGTTGGAAGGGACCGCAAGGGTCATCTAGTCCAACCCCCTGCAATGCAGGAATCATTTTGCCCAATGTGGGGCTCAAACCCATGACCTTGAGATTAAGAGTCTCATGTTCTACCAACTGAGCTAGAATCCCGGGAACTATAATTTGTTAAGGGTGCTGGGAATTGTACCTTTGTTCTGGCTGGAATGGATTTTATAATTGTATAATCTATTGTAAAGTAAAATTTGTTGTTGTTACTGCTACTATATGACCCATCTTAGGTGGGGGGAAGTCTCTTGTCCGTCACAGATGAGAATTTTGGGTTCTACACAACTAAGTTATTCTCAAAGTAGAGGCACTGAAATTAATGGACCTAAGTTAGTTATCTCCATTGATTTAAATATGGTCTCTGAGTAGGACTAATACAGACAGTCCCCTGTATTATACAAGAAATCGGATCTGCTTCTCTAGGAGCAGAACTGGGTACATAAGCCACTTCTAGACTTTTTTCTAACAGCGATTGTTAGAATGATGAACCTTACTTGATTTTGGCATAGCAACAAACCACTTGATACTTTCCAGTGACTAAAATACACAATTCCCAATTCTGCTCCTGAGGGTTGAAAGGAGAGAGAGGGGCAGTTCTATTGTATGAGCAGAACTCATTTCACTTGGATACAACCTTTGTTTGCAGTGATGGCCCTTAAAGATCAAACAAAAAAGCAACTAAAAGTATTTTAGCAGCAAAATTCTCCAAGCTAAGAGAAATTACTCTGCTGACAGTAAAGGTGTTCCAGAACAAACCTGGCTCAAATTAATCGCAATATCAGAGTATTGTATTAATCTTTTCAAAGTAGTTAATTTTCCCCAAAATATGATTGGATAGTCAATTTGCTGATCGGCTGCAGCACATTGCTCCCCACAGAGGCTTTGATGAAGTGAGAAAAGATTTAAACAAAGAACTGCTTCTTATAATTAAATAGAAAGACTCCAATAACTTTGTTCTTTGGGATGAAGATGGGGATAATTTTCATTCAAACAGAACCCTGTAAGCAGGTCCCATGTTCAAAATTCTAATTAAAGCTTAAATTAATGTCACTTGATAGGATTTCAAAGCAGAACTCGCTTTTTGACATTTAAGAACTTTCAAAACTATATTTCATCTAATTGCATTTCAGGGTTTCGATTTTAATTGATCCATATCTATGGTTTTAAATGGCTAAATATATTTCTGTATCTTCGTCGTTTTGTTGAAATAATAACCTCCCCACCTTCAAAAGATGTATGTTACTATAATCTTCTATCTTCGAGCCACCATTATTACTACAAGCCTCTGTAATTACTACTGCTTCAAGCCAGGAACACTATAGAAATTCTTACACTGCTTAGGGAACCTTTAAGGAAAGTTTCCTATGATGTAGGCAAGGGGTGATGGACTGATGTAGAATTCACCACCGCCTACTCCAGTGGGACTGTCCTCCCTGCCACAGGGCTGCCACCAAGTGCCTTGTGGGAAGGAGAGGAGAAAGATGATGGGCAGGCAAAGAAGATATCAGAAGTCTGCTCCTGTCACTACTAGATTCCCTCTGCAGTTTACCTGGTGGGAAGGATCCTGGTGATTTGCTATGTGTTTGCTTTCGTGTGTGTGTGTGTGTGTGTGTGTGTGTGTGTGTGTGTGTGTGTTGCTGCTGTTACATATTGTTGCTGTTGTTGCTTAACAGCAGCAGCAGCAACAAAACAACAACAACAACAACAACAACAACAACAACAACAACAACAACCCTGTATTCATATTACTTGTAAGCCACATTGGAAAGATCTGTATCATGAGAAAGTGAGAAATAAATAAATTTTAGTTAGAGAATTTTGCTACTGGTTGTCTAGAGCAAATGGTGGGGTATCTCTGGCCTGCAGGTCTAAACAGGCTCTTCAAGTATCCTAATTTGGCTTGTGCAGATGGTTTACACAAACAACACATGCCTCCTTTCACATCTGCAATGGAACAATCAGGCTCCCAATTGTTCCCCAGAAAGCTGGGCTTCTAATAGGCACCTTTCAAATTTGATGAAAACTGTATGACCAATCCCAGTAGTATCTTCAGTAACCATTGATGTGGGGTCAAATGTATACCCTTCGACATTAAGTTCCAGGGAATGGACACTACCCCGAGAATCCGCTTTTCTAAAATCCTCATCAAACTTTCTGTGCTAGGGCCTCATCATTAATGAGTTTCTGTAGTCAGAAAGATACATGGGGTGTGGTGGGGAGATAAATACTCTCTCAAGCACTCTCTCTCTGTGTCTCTATACTGGATAAAGTCGAGGGAAGTTGTCATGAATGAGCCAGCCACCATGGGAAGTTTTCAGCCAGCTCTCAGTGAAGGAAGGAAGCAGCCAGGGAGAGAGGGGATAACTGCAAGATAGGAGGTTTATAGCTGACAGCCAACTCCCCTGCCCTTAGGAATGCCAACTGATAGCAGAGTTGAGGAGAGTCATCTGGCTGCTTGCCAGCATGCCAGGGAAGGACAAAATGCAGGGCCTAGAAATGAAAGCAGTTCAGAGAATGGGAAGGATCACGGAAGTACATTCTCAGAGAATGAGGAACAGATGGGAGCTGACCCCCCTAAGTCCATGGTCTAGGCGTATGGGGGGGTCTTCAAGACAGAAGAGGATGTTTGGCTGTTTCTGGTCTCACCGGAAACACCCTCCTTAGAAGGGACATCTTTGATTTATGGACAGATGGCTGTGATCACCGCTCCGATGAACTCTGTTTGTTTTTGCAATGAATCCTCTTTTTAATTAACAATGCTCGTTTGTTATCAAGACTCCCTGACAGAAGTGCTACATCAGCCCTTCCTTATGAGCAGTGCTCCCCGCCCCCTCGAAAACAATGTTTAGGGGTACTCTCATTTTCCTACTCATATTGAAATACTGCCCCTCAATGAGGCCAAACCTAGATTCACAAAATGTTTATGGGTATGCATACCCCTGCGTCCCCCCCAGAAAAAAACACTGCTTATGAGTATCATGTAACAAGTTCTGCAGGTTAGGGTTGTATGCAGGGCACGGGAAGCATTTTAGGATCTAGTGCTGTGGATGTGGGCTAGAGACAGAATTGCTCTTTCGTAGCTTCACCCCACTACTCTAGTCATGTCCCTCATCCCTGAAACTAAGAGGATATAACCTGGTCCCTCCAGTGCTTTCTCAGAACCATCAGGTCCAGTCTCGGACTTGGGCCAAGTACCTTGCTATCCCAACTACAGTGATCATTTGGACTAGGGGTAGCAAATGTGATGCTCTCTAGATGTTGCTGGACTATAGCCCCCATCATCTCTGACCATTGGAGGCACTGGCAATGGGATTTGTAGTCCAGCATCTGGCACAGTGGCCACCCATGAGTTAGACACACCTTAAAAATGAAGCACACCCAGAAGCTTTTCCACCTCACCTGGCATTCTGTTTTAGAACTGATTGAAGGCAAGAATCATATTTGCTTAATGCTTCCTCCCCTCCCCTCCCCACTCCGGAAAATAAAATAAAATACACTGATGAAAACTAGTCACTACTGCAAACAACATAAGAATCAACAACTCCACAGAATATGTCAGATAATTAGCAGTAGCAACACATTAGCTGCTCTTAATAAGAAATATGCCACTTCCGTGCTGGAAAACCTTACTTATGAATGATTCAAATCTATGAGAGTCACCAAGTGATTCATCTTTTCTTATCAACAAGATTAATTCTTTGCTTTATTTTTTAAAAAAACTTTCTATGCTCTGACTAACCTTCTTCAACAATACTTTTCCTTAACCTTCAACGGAGCTTCTTTAGATTTTCAACAGAAAGAGCTTATGTATGTTTTCTTTTAAGAATGACTTTCTCTTCAATCTAACATTTGCCTACTCCCTAATTTCACCTCATATGAAACTGCAGGCTTAAAAAAAAATGTTGGAAAGTTTAGCTTGTTTCTTCAGTCACAGAATTAATCTGTGCCCAAGTTAGGCTCAGGAATCTTCAGTTCTACTATTACCACCACCCTTTCAATTTTCCACATGTCAAATGCAGCTTTACGTGCAATTTCCTACATGTCCAGTGCAGTTCACTATGCAAGAACAGCAGCAAAAAACCCAACCATATAAATGCATCATTACATGAAACAGTCAAATACAAATTCATTTCAAAGTGCAATATACTCATCTCAATAGAGAATTCATTTTGATTATATCGACATTATAGCGTTTAAACTCATTACAGAGGATGCAATATCAATCCTTAAATCGCACACCAATATTATTTATCAATTGTTAAAACATATAAATATGAAAACACCTCTCAGTTCAGTCAAGTATTACTAAATAATACAACCAGCAGTCATTTGCTTATTTATAGCTCACATTTCTACTGGGATACTTCAAGATGGTTTACAACGGAAGCTATAAAAAAACACAGCAGGTGTGGTGTAGGTATGTGTGAAGATATGTTGCAAATATATAGTATAACTTTAAGGCTTAACCTCAATAAAAAAACAGCAAGAAAAACCTAGATCAGACTACTAAACTAGCAGATATAAACTCACAGAAGCAGAGAGAGAGAGAGAGAGAGAGAGGAGGGGGTGATATAATTATGACAGGGGGCTGAGACATGGACCTGTGGTTGTCAGGAGAGGATGTCAGGAGCACGTCAGCAATAACTTACACAGCTTCAGTGAAGCTAACCCTTAATTCAAAGAAACAAGACAGCTTGGGAGGCCAGGCCAGGCCAGGCCAGGAGAACACAGCAACACTTCCTGCCCTATGAGGCAGTTGGTCCCCACCTTCCCACAGCTGCCTAAATCTCCCCTGCAGTTTCTGACATTTCCTCCTCCCAGTCTGCTCCCTCTTCTCACTCTGACCGCTCATCATCGTCCCACCACCAATCACCTGGCTCTGAGCCTTTTTCCCTTTGGGATTCCCCAGCTAGTGCCCCTACCACTCCTCTGAATCCAGGCAGTTGTTCTCCAGAGGTTGTTGCATGGCCAATGGTCAGAGATGATGGGAATTTCAGTCCAACAACATCTGGAGTGCCATAGGTTTCCTATCCCTGGCTTAGTATGGTCCAAACGAGCATCTGTCTGAATGCTTTAGTTGAGATTTCTGAATTGCAGGGAGTTCCACAGGGGTCCCTTCCAACTCTACAATTCTATGATCTCCAGTCAAAGATCTAATATGTAAACCAGTTTTTTTCTGTTAGCAGCTGTTTGTTTGACCATATCACATGGTTGAAAGGAGTCCTCAGTTTTTTATTTAACAATTTGGTTCAACAAAGCAATGTTTATCTTTATTTCTGCAGGAAGAATAACTCATAAATTAAGGGTATCTCGGGGTGCAGCTAAACCTATGGATTTTGCCTCCATTTGACAACTATTTGTTATTTATATGACAAGTCAATCACAGGGATGGCAAATCCTGATGAAATATGGCATTGTTTGGTATTCATAACATTTGTATCAGGGCCAGCTCACCCATGAGGCAAGGTGAGGCAACTGCCTCAGGTGGCAGGATCCACAGGGGCATCAGATCCTGATGTAGATATTTATTTCCATCCTTGTTGATGTAGATTTTCACTTGCCCCTTCTTCCCTGGCGGTGAGGGGGCACCATTTTGGCATTTGATTCAGGAGCCAAAATGTTTTGGGCTGGCCATTTTGTATTCTCTTTGTCTCAGGTTGGTTTTTGTTGTAAAATCTGATTTATTGTGTTGTCTCTCAGGAATGTACTTCATTTTATGTGGTAACAGCTGTGAGCTCGTTTGTTTGTTTTTTGGTAGTTTTTCATTTTTTCTCCTTTTGTTATTTTATTTAAAGTTATATTTCTTGCTAGACTGTTATTTCAACTTCATAATAAACCTTTGTGTGTTTTTTAATTTTCCTGGTGATCTTCCCTCCAATACTTTATGAAAATTTATATTCCTGTACATACATACACCACAGCTACATCTGTAAATACTGTTCTTATTAAGAGATCCACAAGAACTGGTCTTTGGTTTCCTGAAGAATGTGTAAAGAAAACAATGTTCTACCATTCTGCCACAAATGTATCTTTGTTTTGCTCTTCCTGCCAGTCTTAATTTGTGAGTCAGTTTTTTCTATAAGGGCAATACACCATGCTCTCTTGTACCAGGCATTCAGGTTTACACCTTACAATATGTGACTATAGCCATATGTGCAGCCACTAAGAGGAGTCCAATTATTAGTTTATCCATCAAGTCCCAATTCTCATTTAAATACAAATTCAGTAATGCAAACCCGGATAGTTGAATTCTGAACCAATCAAAGCCTTCGAGTGGTCTTCAATTATCCCCCTTTTAGTAAGACCTTTAGGTGATTCTATACCTGGTCCCTTCAAGTCATGCTTTTATCATGCATCTGGCCAGCATAATCACCCCCAAAGTGCTTCAGGTGTTTTGTCCTTTGCTTCCAGCAATGTGCAATGTTGTCCCATCACTGAGGAAGCCCAGACCATGTAAGGAGGCAGCTGTTATGAAATAAAACTGTGGCTATAGTTCATAAGCTTTAGAAGCCGCAGCTGAATTGTGCAACCCACAATGGCAAATTGAAGAGCCAGCAAACAATGCATACGCCCTCCCCACTCCAAAGAGCTTCTTCAAAACTCTTTTCAAACCTTAATTTGTGTAGGAACATGCTCAAGAACGGAAAACATCTATGCCAAAGAACAAATGACTCACTTAGCACTACAGATTACCCTCACCCAGAATTAGCCTGTACCCTCTCTGACTTCCAGAGTATCTGATTCTACATATAAGTAAACGGAACCCAGAAAATGCTTGAATCATTGTGGCAAACTCGTTTGTAAAAATTAGGATGCATCACATGAATACATTTATCACCCAACAAATAAAGTCTGAATGTCACTGATCTTGAATTATTATTATTATTATTATTATTATTATTATTACTATTATTACTACTATTATTTTCCGAAGCTACTCCCAGCTCTCTTTTGACAGATGTGTTATGCTGCATTTCATTACTTTCTGTCCTTACCTTGTTCTTCTTTTGTTTCAGATAAATGATGATGCTTTCAGGAAAGATTAAGCACTGCCAGGCAATAAAGCAATGGTCCAAACACAGCTTTAATTGGAACTTCAGATCCTGCAGGAAAAACCAGAAATTAAATCATTAATAATATGATTTTTACCAGCCGACACAATACTTCCACAGATCTGGAATTTTAAGCAAGCTTTTGTTGTTGTTGTTTCTTGATCTCAAATGCTGGTTACCACTATGGGCTCAACACTATCAAATCACACTGAAATCCTCACCGATAAACTGTGTCTGTTGCTCTAGAAACTGAGCACTGGCTCGGGTGGGACTACAGCTGCCTCCCCACCCTCTAACATCTGCTGCCTGAAGCAGCCATACCACCCTGCCCAACGATAGGACTGTCTCTGCCCTGCATACCAAAATGGTGTTTACTGCTGTCAGCATGGTCAGAATAACTGCATGCACATCAGTGCCAAATGCTACCACTGCCAGCTACCATCTTTGTCCCTCTCAATTACACATTGCTTCTCCCATCCAACCTCACCCAGCCCCCAGTGGTGATGACTGCAAAGCTGAAGCTCTAAATGCACGAATGCTTTCTGTTTTGTAATAAAATGTGGGACAGTGGATTAGGCATCTTCTTTTGATTTTGGGGTATGTTGGGATGCATCTGTAGAAATATAGGCAGACACTTTTGAATGGCACGTGGCGGCTATACAGGGAGTGTTGGGGAAGGGCTCTGTGATAGTTCATATGCTTAGCATGCAGAAAAAACAAGGTTCAATCCCTAGCATCTCCAAGCAGGGCTGGAGATTGGAATAGGGAAATATTCCTGCCTAAACCCCAGGAATGCGGCTGCCTATCAGTGTCAATGCTACTGAACAGGGTGGATAAATGATATGACTTTCTTACACTGGCATACAGAACCTTTCATCTGAACACAACACTACATTAAAACATACAAAAGTTAAAATACTACAGCAGATTAAAATCCCTTCAACTTTCTAAGCATATTTATTTCTTTATTGAATTTTATAAATAATAAATCAAGATACACCAGGATGAGTGAATTGGAAAATAGGAAGACCTTGGACTGTCAGCGATCAGCTGGGACTACACTGGCATAATTCCTTCAACCTGGATCAGTTGGGGCTATGCTGCTCTGGCCAGCAGAACTTAAACTGGCGGAGCTTATTGTATTTATTACAATTATATCCCATCTTTTCAAGGAGCTGAAGGTTGCAGCAGTAGTGTACCCTCAAGCTTGAACCATAGCTGTCAACTTTCCCCTTTTCTTGTGAGGAATCCTATTCGGAATAAGGGAATAAGGGAATATCCCTTTAAAAAAGGAAAACGTTGACATCTATGGCTTGAACTGTTGTGGGGGCCCCTTCACAACCAGCAGCAAGGTCTGGGTAACCACTGTTATCTTCCTCAGTAGGGTTGTTCCATGACAGACACCACAATTGTTTGGGTTTTCCGGTATCCTCTTAAGTAAGGGCTGTGGCAAGTGAAGGGAGGGCCCCAAGAATGACCCAGGAGAATGGTATTGGGTTGAAATAGGCCACATATTTTTTTGATTACAAGAAAGAGTAGGTTTGGCAAAGGCACTGGGCATGCATCCTGTATCAGGCAGCCCGCCTGCTACCTGATAGGAACCTGGTGGGGTCGAACTTGTGCTAGGGAGTTGCTCCCAACATGGAATGGAACCCACAAACCCACACAGACCACCACTGGGAGAGGTGTATGGGCCCACAATTGGCCAAAAGGGTGGCCAACACCTGGCCACCTCATTAAATAGGCTGGGGTGGGCTGCACACATCCCCAAGCTCCAGCTACTGACTCACAAACTTTGGGATTGTTGAAATATATACAACAACAACAACAACAACAACAACAACAAAATAATCAATTTGAGTTCTGTGAATCAAATTTGGTCTAGTAAACCCAAAATTTTAAAGCAATGTGGACGGAAGTCACTTTTGGGGCCACACCGTGACTAGGGGCCCCAAAGCTTAAGCTTCATTAGTTTCATAGTAGATCCAGCACTGGGTGGCACATATACTTCTCCCCCCCCTCTACTTCATGATTCCTGCATTGCAGGGGTTGGATGACCCTTGGGGTTCCTTCCAACTCTACAATTCTGTGACTCTAACCCTGTGAGGAAGGTTAGGCTGAAAGTGAGTGACTGGCCCAAGGTCACCCAGTGAGCTTCATGGCTCAGTGGGGATTTGAACCCTGGTCTCTCACGTCTTAGTCAAGCACTAAAACCACTACACCACACCTGCTCTCAAACATAAGCCTCAAAAATGCTGAGGGTGGGATGGGGCAAGGAGAGACACTTATTCCAAACCTGTTTCAGCTCAACCAAGCCTGGTGAGAACAACACCAGCGAAAAGGATGGTGTAATGCTATTTTAAAGGTTTGTTTCCACTCTGCCAGCTCAGCCAGCGATACCCCCACTTCTGAGCACAGCTTGGAACTTACGCTGACTTTCTGTACATATGATTGCTCTGTTAATATCAGACAGTAAATTTGCAGTCAACCTGAGCTTCTTCCCTGGGCATATTGTGTCCTGTTTATTTATCCCATCCTATCTCCCTGCTGGACTAAACCAAGAGCTCTCAGGACTGCTTTATAAAAATATAGGTTATCACCCCCACCACCCCTCCCTTCCCCCGACCCAAGGAAGAATTTAATCAGTCTCCTGAGGGGGAGATTTCATTGTCTGAGTCATTGCTGTTCCTGCTGTCAGCATGCTTAATTGAGTTCTTTCATAGTTGCTACACGTGTCCACTGGCACTAATTATACAGTGATCAATTCCTCTCACTAACAGTATTTGATCCATAGCCACTCCTTGACAAACTGAGAGTGAGTATTGGACTACACTGTTGTGTCAGTCACCTTGATTGAAATGTAAAGATTGTTTTGAAAGGAATAACAAGAACAATTGCATCACCTGTTGCACATTGATTGGAATGGGGGAAATGTTAAATGACCATTTTTCTGGGTGTTTCAGAGAATGCATTTGCCACTCTCCATGGCACTGGACACCAATCAAGTAGGCTTGTAATGTGACTGTTGAAGGGAGGACAAACTAACCCTTTCAATAAAAAACCACAGGTGACTACAAAAAAGGGGGGAAAGGGAAGGAAAAGAAAGGAAAGGAAAGGAAAGGAAGAGCTTCTGGAGATTTGCAAAGTATGGATTGTTACAGTGGAATCTACAGCTGTTAAACTGCACTTTTCTTGATTGATTGATTGATTGATTGATTGATCAAGAGGCATTGGTCACCTCCCTGATCCAGCCACCTGTTACCTCCCTGCTGCAAGTGGTCGCTCTGGCCAATCCGAGCACCTTGCCTTCATCCTCAAGCCTTACCAACTGAAACACATCCAACACAAGAGGACTATACTGTGCTCTGGACACCCCATGAGATTTATCTGCTATAATAGCAGAGTCAAGGTCTTGGTGGATGCAAGCGATTTTAGTTTTGAGAAAAGGCAAGTAAGAGGTGACATGATAGAACTTCATAAAATCATGCATGGCATGGAGAAAGTGAAGAGGAAAAAGTTTTCCTTCCTCTCACCTAAGACTAGAATTTGTGGACATCTCAATGAAGCTGAATATTCGAAGATTCAGGACAGACAATAGAAAGTACTTCGTGCAGCACATAACTAAACTATGGAATTCACTCCCACAGGAGGCCACCAACTTGGATGGCTTTAAAAGAGGTTTAGACAAATTCATGGAGGATAAGTCCATCAAGGGCGACTAGCCATGATGTAGGCTACATTCCATAGACCTTGGAGGCAATCATCTGCCTCCATGGTTGAAGGCAATATGCTTTCAGGTACTAGTTGCTGGAAACTACAAGAGTGGGAAGTGTTCTTCAGCTCACGTCCTGATTACAGATTTACTGCAGGCATCTGGCTGGCCACTGTGGGATCAGGATGCCGGACTTCATGGGCCATTGGCCTGATCCAGCAGGGCTCTTCTTATATTCTTAAATAAGATTATTTTGAGCTGCCAGGAGCTAAAAATGGACATGCAACACATAATCTGAACCACTAAGCTATGGCCTACTTCAGGCAAGATCTATTCATTCATGCAGCATCCTGGGCCCTGTGGCTTACTGCAAGAAGAATCAGCTAGAATAAGTGGTGTCTCAACAGACAACTACAGCTCTGTTGCTTTTGCCAGTGGCTGAAGATTGGCACTACACTGACCATCTAGGTCATCCACTTTTCACAGCAAGTATAAGTAATGCACCTGTTGGGCAACACTACACACAATCAGAAAGTGAGAAAGTGTTCCAGGACCAGCTCAGGTCTGAAAGATCTAGAGATAAACAAATTCAACAATGGAAGGTCTTGAACAATCCCAGCTTACAAAATTGATGCCTCTTTTTCAACCTACTTCCCCACTCTATTTTGATGCAGATCAGGAGTGAGGAAACTTTTTTCAGCCTGAGGACCACATTCCCTTCTGCACAGCCTTCCAAAGGCCACATGGTAGAGGTGAGCAGGGCTGGAGGAAAATGCGGGGGTGGGGGAACCAAATTTCCTCTTTGTGCAGTATACTAGTGTCTCTCACACTCCTCTTTATCTTCAATCCACCCAAACAAGAGGTATGATCAGAGTTCAAATGCAAAAAGCATCTCTGAAGGGTTGAGTATGGATGTCAGAGATTTGCATTTTCATCCAAGGTGAGGAATGGAAATCACACACATCTTTTTTTCCCCCCACATATGCTATGTGAATAATTATATTACTTTCTGTAAAGTTTTTGACATTTCCCTTCCATTGAAATGCAATTACATTAATTACATAAATTTTGGCTATTGCAGATAGTGAGATGAATGATATAGGTTTTTGTCAGCTGACCACCTGTATAGCTGAACAGAAACAGCACTGATTGTGATCAACAGTGGATGGAACAGAAATTGCTGCCTCCTTATGTCCCTAGTCAAAGGGCACCACTAAACAATGCTTGCTGGGGATTGCTGGGGGAGGATGAATTTACCCAAAATCAACATTGGATCATTGCACCTTAACAGAAGGATTGTTTCCTAGCCTATCCTTCACCTGAAGGCCACTACTCCATGACAGAGTTTTTGTTGCTCACAGCAGGCTATGGTAGGAAGGAGGAGACAGGAAACATTCCTTCTGTTAAACTTTCATAGGTTATCTTAGGATCAAGCCCTGGTGAATAAAATACATTTTTTTGAACTAAATAAGCCACCTACTTTGTAAAAACAAGCACCATGCATTTAAATAATCTGCTTCACTTCTTCTTCTTGAGGTGGTGGTGGGGTATGCACAACTAAGACATCTGTCCCTTCATTGTTAATTAGCTGAAGATGCCTGAATCTTATAATAAATCAACATATAGACATTCCATCTGTCCTAGATACAATTTTGTTCAAAAATCTGTGTGAGAGAGACATCTACTACTTAAAAATGGTGTGCATCTCACAGTTTCTCCTTGCAACACATGAACAGTCCTCCTCAGCTTGAAGCGAGACCATCACACTCATCAATATTATGATCCATATATTTTAGTGTATTTGCAATACAAACTCCTTTCAGAAAAAAAACAAATCCTGGCTGTGATCACATTTGTTCTACCGCAGACTTTGACTTATAAGCTTTTAGTTTAATTCTAGAAAGCCAAATATTGGAATAATAAACTCCTTTTGATGATCATGAATAAATATAATCTACAGAAATAGAATTAATGCGCCTCTATCAAGGAGAGAATATTACCTTCTTCAGGCATTATAATTCCTTGTACTAGTGTCATCATGTGGGGGAGAATGGAGATGATTCCAAAAGTTCCACCCTACTCCATTGCTGCCTACAAGTTGGGGGGTGACTGCCTTGAGAAGGGGCTGTTGTGGAGGTTTAAAGCCCAGGAAGATCAGAACTCATGGACGGTAAAACCTTGTAGGGAGCCTCCATTTTGCTCCCCACAAAATGTTGTGATAGCCCCCAGATCAGAAAGAATCTAGATAAGAAGTGAGGAGTGAATGGTCAGTGGTGAGATTACTAAGAAATATTTGATGGATTGATGCAGTTGTCATGCTCTTGAGGAAAGGGGGCATATACCATTCTGTACAACTGTAATGGACAACATGTGAACTCCCAGATGAGGAGCCTGTGAGTCCTTAGCTCCAGATGGGGTCAAAAAATTGTCAGCTGTCCAATAATTGTAAACTAACTGCATTGACTAGTTCAAGAATGCGGAACAGTCCTCCAAATGTCTCTGGGCTGCACCACTCCTGACCATTGGCCATCCAGGCTGAAGCTGGCTGGAGTCGGAGTTTGGGAACATCTGCAGGGAGGGCAGAGGTTTGCTGTCACTGTATTTATTATTTACGATATCAGCACAGCTATATTATCTACACTATAGTGTGATATCATTTTGATAATTTACTTAGAAGCAAATTCCAATGAATTCAATTTGACTTTCGTCTAAGCAAGTGTATTAAAAACTGCAACCTGTGGTTTGTTATACATTTTAAGTGGTAGATAGAGTTGGCAACTGTACCTAAGGCATTGGGCAAATGCTTTAGGTTGCTAACTCTGAATGGGGCTAAATGATTGCCAGTTGGAAGCTGAAATCAAACTTCTTTTGCAAACTCACCAATTTATCACCAGATCAGGAATGGACCTGATGACCCTGTGACCCTGAAGATGACCCTGTGACCCTGAAGATGTTGTTGAATTACAATTGCCATTAGCCACAACTAGCATAGCCAATTGTCATGCAGGCGGTGGAGCCTGTGGGGCGATCGGGGAGGGAGGTTCAGGCACCAGAAGGAAAGGCTAGATAAAAGAAGGGTAAAAGAAGCAAAGAAAATTGTAAGCTTAATCAGCTAAGGAGAGGTATAGCTATGGCCTCAAACAATGCAGATGAGGAAGATCCCCAGCTCTGTTCAGCAGCGTGAAGCAGGTGCTTGGCACACATCGCGCTGTCGCTTTTATACCCCCCCCCCAACCACCCCACTCAAAATGATTGGCCAATAGGCCTGGGGTGATTGTGGTGCCACCCAGGCATGAGGGTATTACTCCGCCCACACCAGGGTGGGGGGAACTGGGTTGAGGGCCTGCCCACAACCAGGACCATCTTTTAAGATGATCCCACTTGTTGAATTACAATTCCCATTAGCCACAACTAGCATATCCAATTGTCTGGAATAATGGGTGTTATGGTCCAACAACAGCTTGAAGGGCTACAGGTCCCCCATTCCTGGTCTAACTCCCATAATCTCTGAGTGTTGACCTTGCTTTCTGGAGATGACAGCAGTTTTAGTACAACAACATGTGGAGGGCCACATATTCCCCATCCCTCACTTTACTGATGAGGAAAGGCAATATAACCTGTTAGGTAAGACTTGTGACATTGGTGGAGGGGATTGCCTTCCATTATTGCCCAGAGCTCCATAGATTCTGGGTATAGTGCTCCAAATAAGGAATGTTTCAGATTAAACGGGTCCAGGAGACAGAGACTTTAGAAAACTGTAAAAAGAAATTGTCAGAAGTCTTAAAACCCATTAATAAATAAATGCAGAAGAAAGAACATTTAAATAGATCTTGTTAATTGTGTTTATCTCAGTGTGATGCCATGTCAAAGAGCCTGCAGCTAATGTAGTTTGTTAAAATCCCGATTTGCACAGCAGGAAGTGAACATTAGAAAGGAAACTCTTGTCATTACTGGCAGAAGCTGAAGAGGCTACTAACACTTGATTAAATCATTAATATATCTTTTAAAATTTGAAACACTGAATTAGAGATCTATTTGCATAGAACATCATTTTATAAAACTGCTTTCATCTTGCATTTGCTCCTCTGGTATAGCTCCATAAGCCACCATCTACGCAGAAGGAGCTCAATATGGCCCTTTTGAGGTTTATGACTTGTATTGTTGATTACTTCTTATTTAGTTGGGGAAACTCATGACTGCAGCTTAGAGCTCCAATATTTTTTTAAAAGCCAAAAAGCTCCCCCCAAAGCAGAGGTTTCTATTTTGCCTGTCAATTTTTACTATTATTAGGCTGCAATCCTACCCACCCACCATATTGATAGCTGAGTGGTGGTGGTAATGGTGGTAGGGTACAGTACAGCCACCTCTCCACCGGACTGGTAAAGAGGAGTGGCACTGGTGGAGATGGCTCCCCTCTAGGCATGCTAACAGTGGTGGTCCTCCCACTGATGGTAGCCTGCAGAAAGTCCTAAAATAGGGAATTTGGGGTGGGTGCAAGTCACCATACTTGTGTCTCTCAGGGATACCAGCCAGGAGCTGACAGCACTTTCCACCTGCAACAGTCCATAGACTGCCCCATGCCTCTTAGGACCCTTCTTAGGAATGCTCTGTTATTAAATCACATGGCAGAAAATGAAGACATCTGTTTAAAAGGTTTTTCTCAGTTGCTTGCAGCTATTTCAAGAAAGAAGAGGAGAATGGGAATTAAGAAATTATGCAGAAACATTCAATGCATAGGAGGTGTGTTAGAAGGGAGCTGCCAGTTTAGCTGCTCACATATATAGGAACAACGAAGTTGTCACAGAGAACCTGATTGTTGGTTGTTCCAGAGTTTAGAACATCAGCACTGGACATACATTTCTCAACATGCCAGAGTTTCATAGAATTCTAGGGTTGGAAGGGACCCTGAGGTTCATCTAGTCCAGCCCCCTGCAAGGCAGGAATATGCAGGCTGTCCCATGCGGGGATCGAACCTGCAACCTTGGCATTATCAGCAACACGCTCCAACCAACTGAGCCATGCTCTTTCCTGCTTGTAATTTCTGCAAAGCAGACTGGGTTGTATCCAGTTCTGAATCATCCACCATGGGTTTTAGTCCTGTCCAGTCACTCAGCCCCACTGAATCCACAGGACTCAATTTTGAGCAGACATGGTTAAAATCACACAAGTAGCACAGCTCTTTGGATTCCAGCCAAGGTACAGGGATGGCATTACTGTTTGTATGCAAAACTATGCATCTAATATAATTTTATCTTTTTAGCTGGCAGTACAAAATGCTTGACATTGATCTAAGATTTTCTAGGCCTGAAATAATTCAGCAAAATTGTCTGCTTACTGGAAAAGCAGCTCAAAGCTGTTTCCAGGAAGCAATCTCTTTAGCCTCCTTAGCTCAAGGCTCATCACTGAAAATGTATTAGTTTGTACATTAGCCCTCTTCACAAGAATATGCCACTCTTGGGGGCATGGAGAGCTGGTTCTCACGAATGTTTGCACAATACATCAGAATACTTCCTTCCCTCAGGTTTATCTTTCTGTTTTCAGGAATTTTGGGATGCAGTGATGGTATGCCATCAGTCTGAGTATTTTTCCAGCATTCAAATCCCAGCAGTTAGGGGTGTAACAACACAGCCCCTTCTAACCTGAATTTGTCACAATCAGTGATGTAAGTTACATAACTTGCATTTGTTTCATTGTAAAGGAAACATCAAAACAAATGTTTTAAAAGTATTTAATTTCATTGCAGACTTCAGAATATTAGTGATGTGAATGAATACCAGTTATATTCACTTGACTGATTTTCGTTCCTGACCACAGACAAACATGCAAACAACAGCAATTTGTTGTTTTCCATTTTTGGCAGAATCATCTGACATCCCTAACAGCATCATCTCCAATCATGCAGGAATGCTCTCTAGTTCTCTTCATTTATTCAACTTCCCCATTAATTGTATTAGGGGAATTATTAGCTCATTTGCCCTGTTTAGTCCTATAGACCTCCACAGCTGGATTTGCTACCTTCCATGTATTTGGAAGGGAACTTCTGCTGCAGTTGTATAGACCCTATGCAACTCAGAACCATGATCTTCCAGAACACTGCCTTCAGAATTTCCATTTATAATGTGTGGAAGGCAATGCAGCTGGTGACAGGGATGTGGCAGAAGAGGTAGGGGCCATTTGGCTCATCCCTGCTCTCCTTCTCATTGCACGGAGCTTGAAAGAGGGCTAATTTCTAGAGCAGGTTTAGCCAACATGATGTCCACTGGATGTTGCTGGGCTAAAGCCACCCTGCTTGACATTTCAATATGCTGGTTGGGGCTGATAAGAGTTGTATTCCAACTATATATGGAAGAGATCGCATTAGGTACCCTTCTCTAGAGGTTTGGAATGGAGACAGTAGATATGATCCCACTCTCAGCCCATTTGTTCATGACATACATATTTCTAAGTTCTTATAAAGGGTTCTTGGACCTTCTGGGGGGTGTTTCTTCAACCAAGGACTTGGCCTTTTGAGCTGCAGTGTCCAAGATCTGGAAAAGCATCTCCTCCACTGCTTGAGTTAAGACAGGAAGCAAGAGACAATCTTATCTCAATGGGCTTTGATTGTTTACCATTCTTAAGTTGTCCAATGCCCCTGCTGCTTTTTTCAAATTTTAAAGGTTGCCATTGGTTATATTGATATTTTGTTTTTTATATTGTATATGCTTTTTACTAAATAACAGGTTACTGTTATTATTAAAACGACCCCAACAGTCAAGAAAAAACCACTCACAATTACAATATTAATTAGTCCAAAAACTAATATTTGGTGTTTTTACAGCCCCCCCCCCCCAGTTGCATTACAACATGCCTTCCATTGCCTCAGAAAGTTTCCCAAATGGAAGATGTATATACTTCTCCATTTGTTGCTTGCTTAGGCATCATTAGGGGAAATGCATGTTGTGTGTGTGTCCTGAGCATACCCAGCCCAAGGAGGACACAAGGCTGGTAGTTTAATTCTTTGTTGCCAAAGCACACACAGTAGCTCTTAAGGCACACAGTACACACATACACACTTCTGGCAACTAAATAGCTTGCCTCCACTCCACAGGCTTGTGCTTGGAGCTGGACTGTTGGCGCAACAGCATCACCCACCTCCACCCAAACTTAAGTACCCCTATCTGACAGCATGCATGCAAGCAATCTACAACTTCTCCTACATGGAAGTTGCTCTGTGTCTGTTGCTTCAAGCTTCTCCTGGTGCTAGGTGACAGCAGAGGAGGGGATTCTGCTGGCCTCCACCCCAGACACCATCTCTTCCTCTGCTCCTGATGTGTCCTTTCCTTCTTCCATCCCTGGCTCCTGCCCCATCTCCTGCACCCCCTTCCCCATCTCCTTCTGTTCAGACTCTTCCGCTCCCTCCAGATCTGGCTGCTGCCTTGTGGAAGGCACAAAACTCCATAAATTGCTGCCCCATTCCCTCAGGTCCCGTGGCTTCTGCCACCCACTCTTCAGCACCCTGCCAGTCCTTTGGATTATAACCTAGAAGCAAGTATTCCAAAATTGCTTAAATATATTTTAGTAAGGAAAGCAAGCTTGGATAAGTAACAAAGAAGAAGAAAAAGGGAGAGATTTCTACGCATATTAAACATGCCAGTCAAGAGAGAAAGTGCTAAAAGTAGAATTTAGATATTTTAACAAATGGCCTAATAAGGCTCTGCTTCAATAGTCTCTGAAATGCAATCTATCTCAGTTCAATAACTACAGATCATGACCAGTTAACAGTCTATATTACCAGACTTAGTTTTAAAAGGTCATGCATTAATTAGCAGGCGGCAGTTCAGTAGCTGCTCTTGATATATCCCACGAGCTTTAGATCGCTGCTTGCATTTGTGCCTGGATTAATTATGCACCTTTAAATACTGATTTTCAGTATCATCACCTGAATGACCAAGTGTCCCCAAGAGATACATTTCAACCATTTTGTTCTCCCCCCTTTTTTTAAAAAAAAGGTTGATTTTTTGCAATGGTGCCTTACACTTTCCTTTAACCTCCTCCCGTCTCCCCAGGAACATTGTAAGCCCTGAGCACATGTTATTCACTTGCAAGGCTTATGAGAGAACAGAGTCCCACATTTATGCCCACATCCAATGTTCTGTCTCCTTGTTTTAGAAAAAGAACAACAGCCTTATATTGCTTCTCCACATCTGTAGGGGACTATGCTATCAGAACACCTGCTTTTTGGCGGGGGTGGGGGCCTGATCCTATGGAACCCCTACAAGTGAGGAGGAGCTCATATGTTGATTTTTGTCTATTCAGACAACTATGCACAACGGGCAATTGTTAAAAAAGGGAGACCCTGTGATAGGCATGGGGCTAAAAGCATGATTCCACTCTGCTCTGTTCACGCCCTTGTGTGTTTTTCAAGAAAATGTTAAGTATGTGGAGGACTGGGGGGGGGGGGCAAAGGTTGAATCCCCTGCATTGATTCCCCGCCCCCTGCCCCCGCAACTCATATTTATCATAACAACCATATACTAATGACGTAAACAGTGTTTGGCCCTCAGATTTGCTGGCCACACAGATGACTTTATTACCTCCAAAACTTGCTTTTTTGTCATGACTGCTCACAAAACAAATTAACCTTATGTTGGTTAACTCTTTTCTCCTGACATATTGGTTTTACCTTTGCATCCTGCTGACAAACTCAATAAAGAATTATGAACATAACAAAATAGGCTGAAATAGATTGTCATATCTTGTCGCAGTGGCCATATCTTATAGCAGTGACCAGATGTTTGTGGTCCTTGCTCCAGATTATTTTCCTTTGCTTCTATCATTTAAATTTTATATCATAATGTGATGATGCATGAACTTAAACAGTAAGACCACCTAATTGCATTACACATAAAACATGAACCCCTTTCCAGTCTTCCAGACCATTAGCAAACTGAAAATAGATATACATTAGAATGTACAGTGACTTAGTCAAAGTTTTATATCTGAAGCTGTGCTAGCCCAGCCATATCCTACTGGCACATGTTGAATTTTAATAGACTTTATTATGGACCTTCAAATTAAAAGCTGTCAGGAGAGATAAAAGGTTGGGGATTTGGATATAAAAGTACTTTGATTAGACATAAAGGTCAGCCTGTGTGGCAAAAAGTCAATGCATCCAAATTAAGTGTAACCCTTTGTAAGGAAATATGCTAATCTCCCGTGTAAAGTACTTGCATGGTTAATAGTTAGACTATTTTCTGTGATGAAATTTTAACAAGAAGATAATCCACATGTAATTTGCCTGTCAAGAATGTATCATTTCTTGGGCTTCAGTTTATCTAGCGTGGTCCAAAAGTTCTATCAAATCCATTCTCAAACAGATTTGCCTCGTGTCCTGAACACAAATCTACTTTTTTAAAAACAACAACAACAATAACAGAGGATCCTAGGTATTCGTAAAGGTTAAGTATAAATTACCCTTTAATTAAATTGCTGATGGAATTGCTGAGAGTTACAATATCATTTAGTATTTCTGGGAGTGATATTAAGATTCTGCAGAACTGCTGAAGAAGAAGAAAACTTATTAAAGACTTAAAAGGGTAGCAGGATGAAAAGGGGTTTACATTTGTAGAATCTCCTGTAAAATTATGGAAAGTGACAGATTCTGTTTTTTGATCTCTGAGTCAGGGCTGCATGCTTAAACCATTGTGACACTTCAGCTGAATCTGGCATAGCCGAGAACTAATACGAAATTAATAGAGTATAATAAAGGTCTATTGGATTCCAGACTAACTTTGCAGCTTTGAAGTGAAAGAACAGAAGGCATAATTTCAATCTTTGTTTAGTGCCTTGGACAGCCAGCTCGCTGGCATTAAAGAATGGTCAGGATTAAAAATCTGATGGATAGTAGCACAGCCCCTTCTTGACAGCTTTTCTGTTCAAATACAAATTACTGTCAGAGCTCCAGAATGTTTGAAGGCACATTCAGAGATGAAATATCATGACTGAAACAAGCACCGTGTGAAGCTATTATGTTTTGAAAGGAGAAATAATTACATACTGTACATCTCCTAGGCACAGATCTGAATTAATAATGCATAATAATAAGTACAATGAAAAGTATACTAATGAAATGCTACTGAACGTAACAATTTTGAAAACCATGGGATTATCAGCCTGCCATGGAAAATGTCAGTGCATGTATTTTTTATTTTAGATTTTGTTATTTTCCCCACCTTCTAAATAGATATAAGCAAATAAATGCTGCATTGACCTTATGATATATTATGAGGTATTTAAGCTTCTGCAGCATTTCATTGGGTATTTGTGTGTGTGGTTGTTGTTGCTATTTTTTTAATATGCGATATATTTCTGAAATTTCTATTCATATGTTTGTCCTGTAGACAGTGTACTCCCTCCTCCCATAAAAAGGTATGTGTCTGTTAATCTAAAAATTGCATTGCTTGCTACAAACACAGTGCATGGGTTGTAGAAATGACCTGAAGTTGGAATGTTTTGATTATTGGTACAAGGGGAAAAATATAGGCCACATTTTATAGATCTGGCTTCAAAATGCCTCTCACAAAAGGGGCTGAGAAGTGTAATGGAATTACAAAAATTGAAGAGCTAATATACAGAGCACTGTATTCCCCATTGTGGCTGGTCTTTAATGGAAGAGAGGGCCATTTCCTTTTTCCATTATATTATGTTTTCAATCTCCTTGTATAAAAATCCAGCTGGCAAGCTCACACATTGTTCCCTTCAACACTGCTTCAGTTTGATTAGGAAGAATTTTCCAACACTTCCCTCTTGTGCAAAAGCGTCTATATATAGAATGGTTTCAGCTGAACTTCAGAACACAGATGTCTCATCCTTTTGGGACTTACACACTTTTAACATAAATAAATACAATAAAATGCCAAAATAGTAATCTGAGAGGCACTCCCATCAAACTGCTTAATCTATTACTCTAACTATTCAGATTAAAACTATAACAAAAATTTAAACTCAAAATCATGAGGCTGAATACTTTGCTACAGTGCAAAGAACTTTGGAGAAGCTGCATGGCAAAATTATAATTTTGTCACAGATTTCCATTTTTGCCACATGTATTCAGGATTCCTACCTTAGAGAATTTGGTAAGATTCTCCTTAGTGGTACATGGGGTTGTTTCCAGTGTGAGTCCTACTGAGAGTAGACCCATCGAAAATAATGGACATGACCTACTTGGATCAATTAATTTCAATGGATCTGTTCTGAGTAGGACTTAATTGGATACAACCCGTTTTACCCATTTCAGTTAAGGCCACAATTCTAGGCCCACTAACTTGGGACTAAACTCAAATGAATTTATGGGTTTAAAGTTAATAACAATGTAACCTGAAACAAGTCTACTCAAAACTGATGGTCTGATAGTCAATGTAAAGCAGCCAAGAAAGTTATGGCTAAGACAATTAGGAATTCTCATAAGAATCCAATTGAGAAATCTATGGAAAATTTGATCAAATGTAGGTTGGAATACAAGAATAGGTTCAAAAACAATAAACCTGAAAACCCAGAATCTGGAATTGGGGACTAGCAATAATGGAACAGAGGGAAGACAAGTTCTGGGAACTGGTGTCCTGGGATTTAAATGAAATGAGATCAGCACAGGTAGCCTCAACGCCTGTCTCTGATAGGGTTAAATATTTATCCAATATATTTGGTGGTCAATCTGGGCAAACACATGTACCAGCAGTATGTAAGGATTTTTTGAACTTACCTGAAAGGAAATCAATCTCCCATAATGAGAGGCCCTTGTTGTTCAACTTTTAGTTTTTAAAAAACAAGAAACCCTACTGACCACTTATTATGTTATGCCTTATTTATAGGCCACATATGGGTCAAAAGCTCCCCCCCCCCCAGCAGTGAACAGTTTCTTTTTTATAAAAGAAACTAAATAAAACTACAATACATATGCAATCACTCAAAACAGTATAAAAACAAAAATGAAATCGCAAAGCACCCATTAATCACACTGGATATAGCTATTAGGAATTGCCATTAACCCTGTAATGTGGAAACAGAAAAACCATCAGTCAAGCCACCTTATATCTCAGCTAGGTACATACTCTCACCCAATATGTTCTCACCCTCTGGCACAAACTACTGCAGCTAGTTAGCAAGCCAGCAGACAACACTTAGTGTTGTGTTGTCTACAAAGGTGGAGAGAGATTTGATCCAATTCACATTTGAAGGTGGACCTCCTAAATTCACACTTTCAATTTAAACCAAAACACAGCAGTTCTTCAGCTAAGTAGTGTGTACAGAAATACATATACAAAGTTAAATGTGCCTATAAATGCATATATTGGTGAAAATAACATGCAGCTGTTTTGGGACTACACCTCCCATCATCCCTATCCAAAAACAGCTGCAGACACAATTTTGGAAAACACTACATTATATTAAGAAAATAGCTTTCCAAAAACCAGTATGGCAAAATTGTATGCTGTACAATATTAGGTGAAATTTGCATGAAAATGCAAAATAATTTCCATTGTGACTTTTAAAACAAACAAACAAACAAACAAACAAATAACAAAAAAGGGGGATATGAGAATCCAAGACAAATTGACATATCAATCTGTCCCTACCTTCCATGGATATGCACACTGGTTTGGACCAGAAGTGAGAGACTGTGCCTACCTTCAAAGCAGCCCAGTGAAAGAGTCACATGCTGCATCATAAAGAGAGCATCTGAGCTGTGTAGAACTAGATGGATAAGCCTGGCACATGGCTAGTGCAGACATACCCCTCCCTCCCACTTTAGAAAGCTGCAGCTGCAGACCCCAATGAGCAACAGCAGCAAGCATTTGTCTTTCTTTTATATACTCCTGTTGTTCATCTCCCTCACACTTCCCTTCCCATATTCGTTATACTCGGAGGCTGATTTGCTAAATAAGCATAATTTCTTCCAGTGCTTCAGCTGTTTGCAAATTGCATCAGAAGCTTCCAGAAAACTGTTCCTCCTAGGCAGATGTTCATAATGTTTCGGTGTCATTTTCTGGCACTGCAGTATAATGTGTGCCGGGGAGAGGTGCTCCATGTCAGAGTCAATAAAACCTGATTTCTTAATAAAATATAAATATTAAAAAAGAGAAAACCTGCTTTCTTTTGGAAGCAGCTACCAGACCATCTTCACAGTCTCTATGCTACATAGAGATGCTTCATACACTACAAGTTTTCTGAACCCCCCCCCCCCAAAATGCATAAGAGTTCTACATTACCCCTATCCACTCATCACACACATTTTCAGTGACCTGGCCAGCTAAATTCATGGGGCAAGGTGAGAGGCACAGGGTGGGGGGAGGGAGTGGACACTCATTTAGGCTCTGAACATTACATGCTTGCATGTTGTCCTGCCTTACTTGTGCTTAAGGCAAGGGTAGCCAGTATGTGCCCTTGCAGACTTCTCTGCCTTCCACTTGGATCTTTCCTAGGGCCACCCTCCCCACAACCCAAGGCTGTGCCACTCATCAGTGCTCCATAGCCTCTCATGTGCTTTTGCTCACTGGGATGTGCCCTTGAATAATACTTCTTGCTTGCCTGAATGCAGAAATATAGATTTGGGTGATGGAGTCGTCCCACTCCTTGCTCCGCTTATCACCCACTTCTGCCCCCCAGTGGCGTAGCGTGGGTTGTCAGCACCCGGGGCAAGGCAAGTAATTTGCGCCCCCTAACCCTAACCCCCAGATGTTGCGCCTGGTGCGGCCGGCCCCCCCTGCACCCCCACGCTATGCCACTGCTGCCCCCTCCTACTCTTCTCCCTCTGCTCCCTCTCTCCCCCTCCATTTAACTCAGCAATAAGGAACCTTTTGTGCACCATGGCATCAGTGGGGTAGAGCATGACACTTATATAGAGGTCTTATATCTGCAGCAGATTTTCTGGCTGTAACACTTTCAAGGCAAAGGGTGAGCCCAGAGGTCTATTCTGGCTTAGGATTTTTTAAAAATATATCTTATATTCACAAGGTCACAAAGTGATGAGGGAAGCATACAAAGACCTCCTAATTCTCTGAATTGCTCTTTGTGCTGCCTCTATATGCCCCCCTGAACTGAGGGGGCAGGTAAAAATTGGGTTTATTTGAACCCTGTAGGGATCTGTCTGTACTCAAGTGCTGTGCCGGTATCATACTGAATGAGTCATTTAAGGGTTTTCTCAAAGGTTCCCATGTCCAGCAGTAGGCTGAAATCCTGTGAACAGCCTGTGCTCTTTTAGATTAGGGAAAGGACATGCCAAGCCTAAATCTAATATGGTTTAGGAGAGAACTTCACAGTTTTGAATACGACATGACATAAAGAAAACAACAACAACACCCTGAACCAGTTATAATTGCCCACTCCTTAGGGAGACATTATCATTTCAGTTAATTACATCAAAATGTCAATGAATACAAAGGAAATTGAACTTTTCCTCTTAGATTTTCCAGGGTCTGAAGGGGATTCTTTAAGTAAAAAAAAAGAAAAGAAAAGAAAAGAAAAAAAGAAAGCAATCTGTGTAAAGTATAATGTGCAAGATAGAAGATTAATTATACAAACCGCTTAGTGTCATGTTTTTATACACACACACACACACACACACACACAATGCACACCCACCCACACCCACACCCACCCACACGACACTAAGCAGTTTGTGCGCGCGCGCACACACACACAAACACACACATATATATATGTATGCAATTGCTTATGAACAATATTAAAATATTCTCTTTTCCTCTTTGTACACCAGTTTGGACTGAATTGAGATAATCTGGTGTGATCACGATATATTACCAGAGAATGTAATAAATGTAATACAGTAAGCCTGCAACTTATGTGGGGGTTACTGTCTGGGGATCACACCTAAAGCTCAAATGGCATATAGCCAAAACACAGTGAGTACAATGGCAGGTAGGATTGCCAAAGCCCTTTTCCCTCCCTCTTTCTAATTTGTTTTTCTTTCTCTGCCACCTGCTTAAAGCTGAATGCACAAGTTAAATGTGTGTAAGTTTCAGGCTTAATCTATTACCATTATTCTACTCTGTTTCCTTTCATTCTTATAAATGTGAACTCTCACAATGTTAGATTAAGATTCAGCTGCATCCAATGCTACATTAATGGAGTAATCCTATTGTATACTCGGATATAAAATATGGGAGCATAGGAAACTGCCTTATACCCAATCAAAGCATTTATCAATATGGCTCATAACTGTATACCCTGACTGGCAGTACTTCTCTAGGGTTTCAGGTGAGCGACATTCCTAGCCCCAACCTAAAGATCCCAGGGAATGAAGCTGAGACCTTCTTCATGCAAAGCAGATGATCTACCACTGAGCAGCATTCCTCTGCACTGTTTTAAAGGTTACAAGATATGATTGAAGCCCTTCAACACCAAAGATACACAGAATATGCTTTGGACATAACAGTTATACACTGGTGAACACTCCATGGAGACAGCTGTTCCGCTATTGAAAATACACAAGTGGAGTTGCTATAAGATTGTATAGCTGTTAATGCCAGGGGCAGGACAATGGAGGACCACACTTATGTTGCATCCAGAGGTGGAAGGCATGTGGCCCTAATCAGATGTTCCTGGATTAGAACCCCTTTAATCCCTGACCATTGGCCAAGCACAGAATTTGACTGGACACAGGTTTCCCATCTCAAAATCACAGCCACATCCCCAACAATGATGGAACTCTGCATGGGCCCTGGAACTAAAGCAAATAACTTCCCTCCCATTGACCTCAGTGGGAAAGCAAAAAAAGCTGCCCTCTATGATGCTGACCGCCCCACTATAACAAAATGGGGGCTGTTGAAAGTCACAATCATATCATAGCACACAACTAGTGGTACATAAATGCCACACAGGGGCACCATTACACAGATCAACATGGGGCAACCTCTTTTTGGCCTTAGACCGCACACACTTCAGGCCACTCAGAGCTCAGAAAGGGGAAGCCTGGTGGGGGGAAGAAAAGGTGCTTTGCACAAAAGAAAGCACATTGCCATAGGCATTCCAGACACAACAGCCAACAAGAACTCTCACTCTACTCCAACAGCAAAGGGAGCTGGAACTGAGTACCCCTCCAGCAATAGAAAGGGACAAATGCTTTTAACTCTGTTTATTCCCATGGATTCATGTGTGCAGGGAGAGAGGAACTCTATTTGCTGAACCCACCCTATATCCACAAGTTCATCTGAAGCTGTGAACAGAGACTATAAATATAGTCCACACCAGTCTTCCTCATCCTGGTGCTTTCCGGATGTTTTAGACTATAACTCCCATAAACCCTGACCTTTTGCCACACTGGTTGGGGGTGATGAGAGTTGTAGTCCAACAGACAGAGGGTTCTGGTTCTGGAAAGCTGATCTATGCACACTTTATCCAGCATTCTTCTTGATGTTTCTGTTCACTGATGCTGTCTCTGGGTGGATGGTCTTTAGATTGAATGAAAACAGTACATTCTCACACAAATCCTGTTATTCTGAGCAAATTAGTCTTGACACCAGACTCTCCCTCCCACCCCGACCTCTTGTAGCCAAACTGTGTTAAAAGTAACCTGGCTGGTTTTGATAACTACCTGCACCTAAAGCTGCACGTGTAATCCTTTTTAATCAGCCACATGCAATATTGGATATTTCGTTCTGGCTCCCATTTGAGGATGGTCTAATACTTTAATTAGCTATTTACACATAGTTAAAAATTACAGGCATAATTAAGGATATTCAGATTAATTAAAAGCATTAGGCAGTATTAAATGCAAAAGAACAGATTTTAATTAAATCTTTAGAGTGTTTTCCCCCCATAATCTCTTGGTGTTCAGGAATAAATGAACACTGAACAATCATATCTGAATCAGATATGCCACCCGAGCAGGGCTTCAGTTAAACAAAGGCCTTCTGGCTTGTTTTTTTAAAAGTCTTTACTGTTATTGATTTAATTTTTTTGCCTCTGTGTATGTGTGTGCATTTTTAAATCTTCACTGGTCTTGAAATGTGAAAACAAACAGACTGCAGGCCAGGTTAAAAGATTTCTAGGTTGGGTTTCATCTCTGTTTACACTTTTCTGAAAACTGGTTCTTGAAAAATGAATTTGCTTCCCAAGATTCTCCTCGAAAAATAACCTTTAAAAATGATTATGTCTCTGGATACTCAAATATTTTATGTGATACCTCTGTTTGCAGCTTAATGGTGTTTGATTACAGTACTTGACATCTGATGGTTTTTAATCTGCAATAGTAGTTAATTGATAACCAATATGCAATGGTGTATCACAGCAATTTTCACAAAGATTGTTCCAATATATTTTTTGGGCTGGTCACAAGGGAAAAGTGAAAAGAAATCTGCCCGAGAATGGCTTTCATAAGTCTGTTTTTTGTTCCTATAACAATAATTGAGGAACTTTAACCACTATGTAATGAAGCTATGCTTTACTACCTGTGCATCTTTAATAACTGATGTGTGGAAAAGCACATGAATCTGATCTTTAGAGAGTTTGTAAGTAAACCATTTTTAACTTACCAAACATGTGGTTTTTTCCTATGCTGGGGGAAAAGGGAAACTCACTTTAAAGGGCATGTCTTAAACGTGTTGCAGCCTATACTTCCATACTTTACTGCCTGTTCTGTGATTTTAAATCTCCACCGGGGTTGTCTCACCAAAGAGTACTTGCCCCAAACTAACATCTTGGCATCCAAGAAAATTCTCCTTTCATATTTTACTGAACCAGTTCTTAGCTCATTAATGTTACAAAGTGGCTGAGGGCTGTCAATGTTCTAGTTTTTAACTTAAAATGCTGTTCCCATACACCAACTTCAATTGGTTGCTCCCAAGGAGAGAGGTCTAGGGATCAGAAGAGAACTTTAGTCCAAAGGAAAATGACATCTGGCCAACTATTTAAGCCAGTGCTGGCCCTAACAGCTCCTTCCTCTAATTCTTCCTTGCAGCACCCTCCCTTCCCATACAGTGTTAGGTTTCCTAGTTCCCTTATTAGGAGCAGAGCAGGAAATTTTGGGGGAACTCTCTTGTTTTTCACTTACTAAGCACTGTCGGGCAATCCTGTTTATCTTTTGGTGTGTATTTATTAGCTTGGGTTGGAATTTAGTGAGGGCAGGTAAGGGAACTTAAGGATTTCATGGACAGGCACCCTGAGGCATTATTGGGTTATCTTCTATAGCCTTTACTTGAGGGTGCCCTTTAAGCCTGGAGTGCATGCCTTGGTGAAGTGGGCTCTGGGTGCACATGTTGGGATCAGCTATCCAAGGCTTACTTACCCAGAGGGAGCATTTTCTTCTAATCCAGGACTGGGGAGAATGCAGCTCTTTAGCATGCCCAGGGAATTTGAGAGATGTTTCCCTGTTAGATGTTAAGTGAAACCCACCTGCCTATAATTTCATAATTTGATTAACTGGTTTTGCAGATTTTCTGTTGTTAAAGTTAATATTTATAACCATCCCGCCATTATTTTATCTTAAGTCTTCTTCATGCGGCTTGTGGCAAATAACCTTTGTACTATTTCCCAGTGCTTTGCAACTTTTTCTGGGGGTCTCACTTCTTGGAATGACCTCTCAAGGACATGAAGCTACCTCTGTCATTATTCTGGGTTTGGGTGTCAACACACAACAAAACAAATGCAAATTGAAATTATTAAAACACATTATTGCAGGCAAAATACTGGAGTTGGAATTAAGATTCAGAAACATTCAAAATGTGCCACCTTCCATAGTTTCATTTGCAGCCATTAGCATTACCGAAGCACTGGAACTTTCCAGTACCGTATTTTTCGCTCTATAAGATGCACCAGACCACAAGACGCACCTAGTTTTTGGAGGAGGAAAACAAGAAAAAAAATTCTGAATCTCAGAACCCAGAACAGCAAGAGGGATCGCTGCACAGTGAAAACAGCAGTCCCTTTTGCTGTTCTGGCTTCTGGGATAGCTGCGCAGCCTGCATTCACTCCCTAAGACACACACACATTTCCCCTTACATTTTAGGAGGGAACAAGTGAGTCTTATAGAGCAAAAATTGCAGTAGTTATCTGCACATGGGAGTTGATTGGCACACTACATACCTTTGCACACATCACCTCTGGCAAGAAACTTGGGTTCTAATGGTATGCACATGTGGAGTTTATCCAGTATTGTAGATCTTTCTCAGGTAGTTCATTCTAGTCAAACTCTTCCCTAGGTGACTGAACTTACAACATTTTTCTATTATTACAGTGCAATTCAAATCTCAGCTGGGCAGCAGTACAGCATGATGGAGAAACAGCCATTGCCTCATTAGCAGCACTGTCACCTAAAAGCAACTATTGGGCCGGGGCAGTGAACTCTCATAAGCCAGTGGACCCTGGCCCAACTCAGGTCCTCCCCTTCTCTTCCAGTGTAGCATATTTGTGATCTTTCCCCAAATATCTGAGTCAAAGCCCACATCTGTAATGCACATTTAAAGCAATAAACTCTAAACAGCCTCCCAATGAATTCTGGGAACTGTAGCTTGTTAAGGGTGCAGAGACTTGTTAGGACATCGATATTCTTCTCACAGATCTACAATTCCCAAGGTGGTTTAACCACCAATCCTTCTTCCTTGGGAAAACTCAAAGAGGTCTCCAAATATCAAGGTGGTGGTGGGGGAAACAAGTTAAAAAATATATTATTCGCTTAAATATACATGCCTATTCAATTGAACTTTTCAAGCTACAGCTAAGAGGATGTCAGCAAGCTTATGTGGGACACTGGAAATATACATTAATTTAAAACGTTTCCACATACAAATGCTGCCTTTGCTACAAGGCAATTTCTAGAGGACCCTAACCCACTCCACACTTCCCCAAAGACCTTTCTTCACCTCAAAACAGCCTCAAGCATTCAGAAGTTTAATATTACAGCAGACAGAACACTGTGAGTAAGTAGACAGATTTTCCCCCAGCTTTTGTTTTCTTTTGTTCTCCCAGTTACCACGTGATGGGAATTGAGCAGCACTGATGTCTGAAGGGGTCTTAGTGAACAACAGGCTCCACAGACAGTATTCGTCTGAAAAGCTTCAGGCAGCTTAGCTGCCCTCAATTCCCAGCAAAGAACAACTGCAAAAGCCAGCGGCCACTGGGAAATAAATGGTTGTCTGAATTTACCCTGTAAGGACCAGCTGATATGCCCTCATTCATCATGAGATAATTGCAAGTGTCAAGTGATAGGTAGAATAAAAAGAGCTCTCTTGGACAGAGTTTTATCATCATGGGAGAACAGAAACTGTGAACAAAGTTAAGCTCATGAAGTGATATGCTGCTTACCATTTCCTCAATGGCTACCTCAAATAATCCTATGAAACACCCTTGAGTGAGATGGGTAGTGGGGATAGAGGAGATGTTTTGTTAAGACTAAATACAGATCTCTGCAATCCATGTCTAAGAGATGTAAATTGTATTTTTATCAGTTGCTGCAACTTCCTGTAACTAATGGGGTTCCAATTGCACCAGAGGTTTTTTTTATACATTGTATCCAATTCCAATCCTACTCAGAGTAGACCCATTGACATTACTAACAGGTTCATTAATTTCTATGGATCTGCTCTGAATGGAAGGAAGTAAATGGAATGCAACCCAGTGACCCCCCCACAATTATAAAATGAGAAGTTCAAATGCAAATCTTGGGGGGGTGAAATTTTCAACTAAGAATATTGCATGCTCCCTTCCCCCCAATTCTACCCCACTGACCCTCACCCTACCTCTTTTGTCTTCCTTGGCTCTGGTATTACATTGCAAGTCCATTGGGGCAGAGAACAATGATGCATATACATGGATAATTTATTCACTATTATGTCCTCCTCCTCTAGTACTTCCACTAGTTCTACATATCTGTGTGTCAGATTTGGGTATCCCAGTCTGAAGAGGAATCAGAGCTGTTGCTTAGATCACCCTGGCTGGCCAAGACATATGCTCAGGATTGGCCATTGAAGCCTCTTGAACAAGAAAGACTATAAAAGGCTTGTCTGAGTCACTGCTTGCAGTCTGCTGAACTAAGTCCCCGCCCAACTCCTATCCTACAGCTCAGTCCTCAGGCCACATCTACACAATGCATTTAAAGCACTATTATACCATTTTGACACTCATGAAGAATCCCAGGAACTGTAGTTTGCTAAGGGCAATGGGAATTTCAGTTCTCTGAGGGACATACTCCCTAACAAACTAGGTTTCTCTAGGTTCTCCATGACTGTTAAAATGGTATAATGAGGCTTTGAATGTAAGGTGTGAATCACCTGTGACACTGTGAAATACAAAAATTAAACAACAACATTTAAACATTTACTGATTAAAACAGTAAATTTCTGCAAACCAAACTGGAACTTTCCACTCAGGAAGCCCCTGCCAAAGGAAGATACTATCTTCCAACCTGTTATCAGCTGGCCTGAGAACAGAAGGACACTCTTGCAATCTGTAACAGCCTTTACTAATCTAGAGGCCTCAGGGTGTGTTAGACTATAACTTCAGCTAGCATGGCCATGTGATAGATGGGGTTGATAGATGTTGTAGTCGAAAAACATCTGGAGAGCACCAGATAGGTAAAGCCTAATCTTATTATCCCAGCAATATGAGAGTTAATATTTCCTTCGCAACTTTCTTGGCAGGAATACACATAATTTATTTTCAGATCAATTCCTGTTTTATTGCTTAAGATGGCCTAATCAATTGCTAATGTATTTTTAAACATGTTCATCATTATCGATTACATGCTGATTTATGCTTCCAGCATAATGTTTTTCCTAATTATGAAAATGTGTACAAAAAAAATAAACTACACACTATAGTCATAATATAGTTCAATAAGGTGTTGAAACAAGCAATCATTTCCAAATTCACAAATCAACCTTGGCACTTCAAATGCTTTGATTAACATTAACTGTCACCTAATTTGAAAAAGATAAAAGACATTTCAGTGCCTCTCATTAACTCTACCTTCAAACATTCAAATGCATATCCATTTTCCCCTCCAGGAATACTAGGGCTACCTACACATTACTAATTTCTTAAGTCTGGTTAGTAATATTCACAAGATATATACACTGCAAGTGTCCTGGAAAAAACAGGACATCCTGTTTTATCGTGAGAGAACACAATGCCATTGAGGGTGCCATGATGTCACACTAGTTTGTGCCAAGATCTCGTTCCTTAGAAAAAAACACTTTTCAGGGTCATGATTTCATGTGGTGCCCCAAAATACGTGTTTTTGAGTGCTGTGCATGCACAGCCCCCCAATATTTTGGGCTCTGTGATCTCACACAGGCCATGTGACTTGCACGGGCAGCAAGATCCGAGTCTCGGTTTTGGGACTCAAGATGTTGGAGGGTATGAGACTAGTTACAGTCAGCCAATGTGACAGTTTGTAGCAGTTACAACTAATATAATTAATCTACATGGGAGTTTCAAGAATGTTGTATGGAGGTCATGAGGTTTTGCCATTTTTCTGGAAAACTTTTGACTCATAAGGCAGTTATTTCCAGTGATACCACATCACCCACATGAGCATGTCATTTGTAGGTGTGAGGAACTTCTGACCCTCCAGATGCTGCTGAACTTCTGTCAGCCCCGGCCAGCATTGCCAAAAGCCAAAGAGGGTCTGAGTTCAGAAACACCTGGAGGCCGAAAGATCCCCCACACCTGGTCAAAACCCGTAGTAGGGAAATTACTACATATTTTTTCCATTCCAAGACAAATATAGCTCAGTCAGTAGAGCATGAGACTATTTCTCGGGATCACTGATTCTAGCCCCACATGGGGCAAAAGATTACTGCATTGCAGGGAGTTGGACTAGATTACCTTGGGGATCCCTTCCAACCCTACAATTCTATGAATCTACGATTACAGTTTTTAGCACAGGAAAGGCCACTTTCCATCATGGACAGCCTTCCAGGGACAACATGCCAGTAGTGGATAGGATCAGGAGCAAAAGTGACTCCTCTTACCTTTATACAGCAAGCCACATTTTAGCCAGAAGTTTTTGGTTTCGACACCAACACACAGAGAGTTTGAAAGCTATATGGAGCAGTGCCAATAATGTGTGTGGCCTGGGGGTGTACAGCTAGGGGAGAGACCTGAGGGCTTGATATAGGGGTCCAGAGAGCAATATTAGCCTCGGGGCTGAAGTTCCTCACCCGGGTCTAAAGAGTCAAAACAGTGGAGTCATTTCTATGTTAAAATTGGCCCTTGAACTTAATATATGGTAAATATCTGAAAGAATAAAGTAGGTTTGCTTTCAAGATCTGAATATTTCCTCACAGTTGAAGCTAAGATGTGCAGGAGTCGGCAGCTAAAATATAAATTAGCCCATTAAAATGATTCAGGCTGTAAAAATGTGAATGAGCCTTTGCAGCTGCATAGAAATATGTTTGAAAACCCAGGATTTCTATTTCTCAAAATGCAGGAGGATGTGAAAAAGTAAGGTCTGAAGCGGGGAGGAGGAGGAGGAGGAATACAGCTGCAATGTATTGTTGGAAAGGAAAAAGTGACTGATGATGAAAAATTGGAGGGACAGATGGCTCTGTACATTGTAAAAAAAAGAGGGGGGAAAGAGTTGCATGGCAATCAACAACTTCCAATGTTGGGTCTTCAAGATTTGTGGAATGGCAAAGTTAATTAGCTTTTTACTAATGTACATGTCAGCACACACATTTAGGCCCAGACTCTAAGTCAGGGGTGGAGAAGCTGTGATCCTTCACATGTTAGTGGACTGCAACTCCCATCATCCATTGTCCATGAGAGTTGTAGTCCAACAACATATGGGGGTGGGGGCGCAACAGGATACCTGCTTTAACTGTATCAAAAGATGCTCAGAGATTGGGGTGTGGGTAACAAGACTTCCCATGTGTATGGTATGCTTCAGGTTTTCAAAGCACTTCATACATAATATACTGTTGTAATCCTGACAACAGACATGGCAATTTCAGAGACAGCAGCAGTTTTTAAAATGCAAACTTTTAAATGCACAATAAATTAGCAGCATAATCGAGGCAGATAAAACCACAAATAACAATGTGTTAATTTTCCTGGTTATAATGTTAGTGATTATGTCCAAGTTTCTAGCATTCCTTTCCCACTGCACTACCTGATATGTTACTGAACTGTGCTTTTTGGCTGATATATTGCCATATCACTCTACATTTTATTCACACCAGTAGTCATGGTAGGACACAACCGTGGATGGCATTGGACATACAGTCGTGCCTTAAAAGTCAAACAGAATCCATTCTGGAAGTCCGTTCGACTTCCAAAAATGTTCAGAAACCAAAGCGCAGCTTCCTGCAGCCAGCTTCCTGCAGCCAGCCCCATCGGATGTTCAGCTTCCAAAAATAGTTTGCAAACTGGAACAATCACTTCTGGGTTTGCAACATTCAGGAGCCAAAACATTCGGGAACTAAGCTGTTCCAAAACCAAGGTATGACTGTAGTTCCATCCTTTATTAAAAAGCATTCTTCTGTTCTCCCATGAGTCAGCCATGAAAAGAATGGTAAAGAACTGTGCACCAGGAAACCGTCCTAAATTTTGTTACATGGCATGATCCATGAAAGCAGCAGAAAAATTCCAGTGCAAGATTTCTACAATTTCCTGGGTTAACAGGGTTGCAAATGGATTTTTTTTCTCCTGGAAGCAATGAATATGAACATGAACACTAAACTTCTGCTGGATTTCCAGAAGTGGCTTAATGTCATATGAAAGATCACACAAAACCCAGAAATTATCAGGTTAGGAAATTTTTGGGAAATGCAATAAAGTGCTGACTGAATGCTAGCTTTCAGGGTTTATTTATTAACCGAATCTACAAAGGCAAGTTCAGCCTTCAAGCCCATCTGCTTCAACAGGCATAGTATTGAGCCGGAGCATTTTCCAGTTAAACAAGCCAGTGAATACTTGAGCTGTTAAGGATACTTCAGGTGGATAAAAGCATAACATGATTATTATTATGACAGGTATAACAGAAAACAATAGCAACAAATGACCTTTCCATTTTTTATCAAGTGGGTGCTTCAAAGAGACAAACTACGCACAAAGATATGTAACAAAGCAGGATTTGTTTCACATGAAAAGCAGGCTTTGAAAGTTCTGAGAATGATTGGAGGACCATGGAGGACCATTAAAACCTCCATTTTTTATTTATCCCTGTTTTTCCTCTCCCCTACACTCAATCACTTATTTACCGCATAGGGGAAAATAAGACACAAGGACACATGTATTTTAGGTTAATGGGCAAAAGAAGGCCACAACTTTATTGGTTACAGCATGGTGGTATTGGCTTAGGCATTGAATCAAACAACCTATATGGGACCCCACCCCGCGTTGCGGCAGGTCATTTGAAGGTTAACAACCAGTGGGAGGAGCTTGTTGATATAAATACAACTGGAAGCTTCCCCTGATGTCACCGGGGGTCATGCCATGGCCATAGCCACCAGCAGGGCATCGGACAGGATCCACGACCACTGGATTCCTTTAACGGAATACCCAACAAGGGGAGGGGTAGGTGATGGCCTCACTCCGCCCACCAATACACGACACATATTCCAATGCCACGACTCCAGGAAGTAGAATGAGGCACAGGGCTGCCGCGGCCGCTTGAATGTGGCTGGACCCTGCCCCCAAGCCAACCCTATTGGCTTGCCTGGCAGGCACAGCGTGGCAGCCAGGAAAATGATGCAGGGGGTCGAATACGCCCCCCTGCTGACATGGGAATGGCTCCTGCTCACAACACCTCCCCTCTGGGAGAAGGAGAGGCTTTCTAGAGCAATTAGGCAAAAGCAGCGATAGTGGCTTTTGGGTAGAAAAAATTGGCTTTGGGTAGAAAAAAAACCTGCATGCAGTGTCAGGATTACATTGGTCAGAAGGTGGTCTGGGAGAGTAAACTGGGTCCTTGTGCCTGGTAATCTAAGAGCCCTTAACTCCATGCCTGTCCCCTTCTCAGGTATCTTTCCAGATCTTTCAAGATGCAATTAGTGTAATGGCTCACAGCTGAGGTGTCACAGAATAATCTCCTGACTGGGGGCTAAATCCAGCCCCTTAGGCCTGGCTGGTGGGTCCTGTCTCTGGCGTGCAAAAAAGGGGTACAAAACCTTATTTACCTTATGTTTGATGCTTTCCTCACACACCTATCTTTCTGCTATCCATATTGATTTGTCTACTTTTACAACCAACCAACTTTTTGCCTTGGGGCAGGATCCAGGCTGGTGAGCAGGTTTCTGGTAAGGCTAGTTAAGTCAGTTCTCTTTTTTTATTTTTATGTGTTATTTTTTTTATACTCCAAATGCTCTTAAACTGTTGATTTATATTATTTGTAATCAAGTTGAAACCCCTGACAATGGTGACTGGTCATAGGAAGAAGAGACAGAAGACTGGGAGGAGGAGGTATTGGAAGCAGAAGAGGTAACAGGGTTTATTGAGCAGAAAGAGTTTGTGGCAGAGAGCAGCCCAGTTGCTCTGCTCTCTAGCTTTGGCCTTCTGAGCTGTCTTGTTTCTTTGGATAAAGAGTGAACTTCACAGAATTATTCTCCCCAATATTTTTATTTTCACCAGTATAATACATTTTTATGTTATTATTTTTACCAATATGTGAATTTTTAACGCACAGGTTACTTAATATATGGAAGTACATATTTTTTGGCTGGAGAACTGGACTGAAAAATTTGGAGAAGTGCACATCTTGAAGGGCTGCTGTGTTTCAGTAAGTGCAAATTTAGTAGGTGTGCCTTTACGTCCAAACTGAAACAAATTTCTTTCCCCATGTTGCCAGTGGAACAGGCATACCACTAAGTGACTATGATTGGGTACACCCCAATCTTTCTAACATGAACATCCTTGCTTTGAATTAGGTGGCAAAGCTTACATTTTTCCAGCATATGATAGAAATCAAGAAGAAATGTTGCTATTTGGTTGGCAATGGGATTCACTAAGAAAACATCAATTTTTCATGCTTTCCCCAATAGTTCTACTAAGTTTTATGAATGACTGGCAAATGTAAACGTTAGCCAGGTTTTCGAAGCCATAGAACAGGACTATAGTAGCAGTTTTGCCTCTTAAAAAAAAAAAAGTACTTAACACCCCCCTCAATACATTATCTTGTAAGGTCTTATTAAAAAACAAAAAAGCCACTATTTAACTATCTATGTGGCATGATAATCACCATACAGAATGATTGAAATTTGACAGGCTTCAGAAATGTCAATATTGATCAACAAGGGTGGTTGGGAAGTGCAGGCTTCACAGTAGCAACCTATCAGTTTAATCCCCTTTACTCCATTGGCACTCACCATCTGATAAGATTTGACACTGCCAAGTCAGCTGCAAAGCACTGTTATGTCTTCCTGGAGGCCAATCACTTTATAATGAGTTTAGTGGAAAGTACCTATGCAATACATCATAGCTGACAGCTGCTCAAGGGAGAATCTAAGTCTTCAAAATTAGCAACCGAAGGATGTTCCATCTCATCCTTTTGATGAGAGAAAACAGATTTCCTTCTATAATGCAAGTCATTTAAAATACACATAACTCAGAGCCAGGCAAAGAAAAAACATTGTTGCCACAAGCTTGTGTGTCAGTTTTGGACCTCCTTCCCTGTGAGACAGACAATATATAGGCACTAGGGGATTCAAAATACAGGAGAATTATGCTGCATGATGATGGATCATTGCTTGCAGTGCCTCTGGCACACAAGTTTAAAGAATGCATTCAGTAGCAAAGACTCTTATATGGTGACTACCAAGAGAGATGAAAATTGAAACTGAGTTCATTGGCATGTGGAGAAGCTTTAAAACAAGTCTTGTTTCTGCGCCGAAATCCTGAACTCAGACCAGCTTCTCATGGTCTTCTTTAAGGTGTGGAGGCCCCTTAAAGAAGGAGCCTCACTGAAAGGTGTGGAGAGTAGGGATGGATGAATCTGTTAAGTTTCTCATTTTTTCCAGTCATCAGTTCAGTTCTTCAGTTTAAGATTGTCTTTGGGTTTTTTTTTAAACTCCTCATAAAAATTAATCAGCAGACTAGTTTCTTTGTTAAGGCAATCAATGCATCACAAAGTTTGAAAATGTGCAGATTTTGAAGTATACCTGTGTTTTGATTTGCATATACTCTTGGAAAGTTTAAATTAGGTAGGTTTGCATTAAAATCCTAACTGAACTCCTAGAAAACAATTGCTGTGTCTACAGGCTGAAAGTTGTTGTACTCAGGTAGCATACACAGAGAAAGAGAGAGAGAGAGAACACAAATAGAAGCAGATTCCCAACATCACTTTATTTCATGGAATCACCAGTCTCAGAGCAGCTCTGGAATGACTGGAAGTCACCATTTTAATTTCCCATAGTGCTTCCAAGGTAGTGATGCTCCAAGGCATTGTCGGGAATTAAAATGGCAGCCCCTAGCCAAAGCTACGATAATTGCACAGTGGAATAGAGGAAGTTGCTTTATGCTGAATCAGACGATTGGCCCATCTGCTTTAGTATTGCCTCCACTGACTGATAAATCTCTCTAGCATTTCAGATAGGGAGTCTCCCCTCCCTCCCTAGAGTTGCCTGGGATTGAAGACATTTTGTGTTCAAAGTAAGGGCTCTATCACCTTCTACAGCATGGTGGACAGCTTAGAAGGACTCAGTAACAATGGTTACATGAAAGAAGAAATGGAAATTACAAGGGGTACCTCCAGACTATCAATATTTTGTGGCATTCACATGGAAACAGGAATTTCAGGTTTCCTCATTGAGGCTGCATTCACATGGCAGTTTATTCCATTTCCCCAACGTTTCCCTGTTAATTTTCACATGATATTTGAGCTTTCAGACAATGTAAAGGCCACTTTGAAGAAAACCTATCAAATATAGTGCATCTCCATGTTATCTGAGACCAGAAAAAAACTGTTTGCAGCCCACTTAACCCTGAAAACCACAAGAGTAAAGTGAGGAAATTTGGGGCGGTATACTGGCATGTGGGAATTATGGGGAATAGAAGAAAGCATGTGCGAATGTGTGGAAGGCATGCGAGTGTTGAATGAAAATTAGGGTGATTTGCCAGTATATTGGTCAAAAATCCACAATTCCTTTCAAAAAAGACCTCCAGACACCTTAAAAATATGATTTGATATTCTCTTATGACATATACAGAGAATCCATAATTTTCAAGACAACCCTCACCACAAGCCTGGAAAATCTGGAACTATAGTTGATAACCTCATAGTTTTTACCTAGACCAGTGTTTCCTAAACTTGGGTCTCCTGCTGTTTTTGGACTACAGTTCCCATTATCCCTGACCACTTGTCCTGCTAGCTTGTCCCAAGTTTGGGAAACACTAACTATTTTAACCCATACTTGTTTTTTTCATCTTTTAATTTTCATCTGTTGCTTGAATTGTTCTCTCTTTTATAAACATTGTAGAGTGAAAGAAAAGAAATTTTCCAAAAGAAAAGAAAAGCCACAGTTCCATAACATAACATAGCAGGTAAAGGTAAAGGTAAAGGGACCCCTGACCATTAGGTCCAGTCGCAGACGACTCTGGGGTTGCAGTGCTCATCTCGCTTTACTGGCCGAGGGAGCCGGCGTACAGCTTCTGGGTCATGTGGCCAGCATGACTAAGCCACTTCTGGAGAACCAGAGCAGCGCACGGAAATGCCACTTACCTTCCTGACAGAGTAGTACCTATTTATCTACTTGCACTTTGACATGCTTTTGAACTGCTAGGTTGGCAGGAGCAGGGACCGAGAAATGGGAGCTCACCCCCCATCGCGGGGATTCTGATCGGCAAGCCCTAGGCTCTGTGATTTAACCCACAGCACCACCCACGTCCCGAACATGGCATGTACTGTGGTGTGAAAGGAACATTAGAAAATTGGACAGAAGCACTAGAAATATAACAGGAAAATGAGCACAATATTCCCCACATCTGAATGCACCATTTTATTGGATTAAAGCACTCTGTTGCCAAACTTTTTACAGTTTGGGTTGTGACAAGAAAATGCATTGCAAAGTGGGATGGACAACTGCTTAATGGATGATTTATAACCACCAGGGCTGGACACAGACCCACTCCAATCCAACTTAAGGCTCTGATTTGTAAATATAGATTACGCCTGACCTGGTCCACATCTGAATATGGATTTTACAAATCTTCAAAAGTCCCATTGACTGAGATAGTGAAAATAAAGTAGCCACAATTTTCTTGTTTTTTGACACAGAGATGTGGAATTTTGGGATAACCCCTGCCAAATTCAAAAGGCTGTGAGTGCTAAGTCACATCGATTCTCCTGCTTCTATGTTTGCCTAATAATAAAAATAATGAATTCAGAAGGCTATAATTTGGCTGGCTGGCTAAAAAATAATGAAATAAAACTATGTAACCCCATTAGGCTACAAAACTCCAATTGGGTCCCTCTTGTGTTTTGTGGTTAGCAATTGTAAATAATAATAATGAAAACAACAATAATAATTCTGAGCAGTGGTAGAGGATGCTGGATACAGCTCCATATTTTTTTAAAAAAATAATAATCAGAAGTTCTGTTTAACCTCTTTGCTAACATCTGTTAGGTATGTCTAGTGCTATGCAAGGAAAAAAGCATCAGACAAATAAGTTATTCTGGTTGGGTACTTACATTTTCTGCTGCATTTAGATACAGGATTCTATTTGTCCCACTAGATAAAACAAAAACATCCAAGTCTCCCAGGGTTAAATATAATGAAAACACCCTTTTCCATAAAATCAGTAATACGAAACTACCCTGCACTTTGCCTTACTGCTAAAGAGCCCATCATCATCCAACTGAACAATCAGTTCAGTTTAGATTAAATGAGTCACAGCAGGACTACTGGAAAGCTAACATATGATTTAACAGCAATTCCGGTGCTATTTGGACAGCTAGACAGCTGCATCATGTTTGAATGTGAAATTCTGGGATTTTTAGGAATTATCATAAAGGTTGGCGGTGGCCTCATAGTCCAGCTACATCTGTGTCAATCTTGATAAATCCCTTTAGCTTTTTGTTGTTGTTGTTAAAGTGATGTGTGTTCACAGCTCTTGTAGCCCTCTCTTCAGCCCCCCCCCAACACCCCTCACTAAGCTACGTACAGTGTATTTAAAAAATACAGTCTCTGCCTGCAATCTCATCTACAATTTAAAAATTCAAGGCTCACAACTTCCATTATCTCTAGACAGCTGATTGGACTACAGGTTAGGGAAGCCTAGGTTACAATTTGTATTTCTTTCAAGCAACCCAAGGGGATTCAATGTACTTTTCTGAAGGATATTTATCCTTATTTATCCCACCCACTGGAGCTGCCTAGGTTTATATCTCATCTTTCCACCATTTCAAAGCGGCTAACACTGGAGGAAGGGATGCAGCTCAGCGGCAGAACATCAGCTTTGCAGGCCAAGGGTCCTACCTTTGATTCCATGGCATCTCTGGGTTGGACTGAGAGATACTCCAAAACACTGGAGAGCTACTGCCTGTCTGTAAAGGCAATGTAGATCTTGAGGAAGAAGTGGTCTGATTTCGTACAAGGCAGCTTTTGGTGTTCCTATGAAACATCACAGGACCATGGGGTCCCAAGTTGAGATAGGGACTGCTTTTGAGGCCACATGCCTCAGCCACCAGGAGTTATGGCCCCCTGGGGACAGGTGGCTGGGAAAGGGGTAGGAGGTATCACTGTATCCCATTTCCCACAGACAGGTGTTGTTGCCCTCTTGGCTGCAGGCATCACCTAATATGTTTAGAGTTAGTTCCCACAATAATAGCATTTTCCCCTCCACAGTTTGTGTTGTTGTTGTTTGGTTTAAACATGAAACTGGCCCATAGCTCCATCCAGCCTAGACATCTGCCTCTTTATTCAGCTTTCAGAAGGCAACTAGTATTCACTCTTGCCACTGCTTTCAGTTTACCAATAGTACATTATTGATTGCATTTTCCCCAATTTACACTGTGTTTCCTTTGTATTGACATGATGGGGGTGGAACAAAATAATTCATGAAATTAATTTAGTAAGTTATGTGATTTCACCACTGTGGACATCAATATGAATAATGTAGTTCTTGGTGGAAAGTGAACTGAAGCAGAACGGAAACAACAGTTCATGTGACAAATAAAGGATGCTATGGAAACTGATGCCTTCTTATATTCCTACCTTTTTCTTTCTATCACCAAGTGCCCTGGGGCAAGGATCCTAATAAATTGTTATATTTTAACATCACTGTACAATTTTGTTAATTAATCTTAACATTGTATGTTGTAAGTCACCTTGGAAGGATTTATAAGGCATGGTACGCTATGTAATTCACCCTCACAGGGATGGAGTGTGTGAAAGTGAGACAGTGGTGGCTACCAACCAGGATGGCTTTAAACCTGGATTAGACAAATTAATGGAGGATGAGGCTATCAATGAATCCTAGGCACTATGGCTATGTTCCATCTGCACTGTCTGAATATCAATTGCAGGGAATTGCAGGTTGGCAGAGTGCTGATGCACTAAGGGCTGTTTCTGGGTGTCTCATCTACTTGGCCACTGTGAAAACAGGATGCTGGACTAGATGGGTCATTCACCTGAACCAGCAAGGTCAATTTATATTCTTAGGTAAATAAACATTATTTCTTCTCCTCCTTCTCCTTCTCCTTCCCCTTCCAATATGAAGCAGGGTTAAAAATCACAGGGGGCTGGGGATCTCTGAGGAAATGAAGGCCTTTCTTCCAAACATTCTAGTTATGGTAGGTATGAATTTTACATCCTAGCAAATCTGTCTAAGGTTCTGCATACATTTGAGATGTCAAATGTACTGCAAGAAGGGGTCAGGGTTGGGAAATAGCTTGGGAGAAATGCCAAACATGTCCATAGTCAGTTCTCTCTGAAAGTGTAAGTCAAGCCCTTGAAATTGACTTAGTGTGGAGTGATACCCCCCACCTTTTGATTTTTGTATCTGAGAGCCCAGGCAAAATTATTCAGCCTTCTTAATATTTCCTTGAATAAAACATTGTATAATATTTGAAAAATCATCCATTACAAATTGCAGTGCAGAAAGTCAGTGCAGCAATGGTTACAATTTCTGCTATTGCCTTTCATTTTCTGACTAAGGAAATCACAATATTCTGACACCAAGGTGTGTTAGAAGGCAGGTTCAAAAACTCTTTGAGAATCTATTCAGGCTTCAGAAAAGTGAATTTGTTAAAGTAGTTACACATCATCCTTAAAAAGTGCAAGATTTGCCTTGTAAAAAAGGAATATTCTGTGTTCTGATTTTTATGCACAAACCATAATTTATTTATTTTTTAATGTGAGCAAATGAAGAAACCACAATGCTGGAGAAGTCAAATAACTAGCAGTTAAAAAAATATTATCAGCCCTATCTTTGTTTACAGGTGGAAAGAGATTATTTGAGCAACATCACATCTTTGTCAGAGATAACAGGCTGATTGATGAGGTAATATATGGAATGCGCTATCAAAGACTGGGAAAAACCTATTTGGCATTTTCTTATTTTCTGTTGCTATGCTACTAAAACAAATAAGGTTAAATAAAGAGAGGGATAGGAAGACAAAACTGTGACAATTATAATCCAAAGATAATAAAACACACATACTTGCTTCATGAATGAACACACACACACACATATATATGAGAGAGAGAAAAATCTTCCCTTTTTACAGGCCACACATGCAGCAGTTCCCAGTGGGAACATAATCACAAGGAAGAAACAAGATTGTGCAGGCTCAGCAAAAATGGGGAAGTTTATGTACCACAAATCAGTTAGTTACACAGTCTCATTTCTTTTTTACTGGCAAGCAAGGAACAAGCAGGTCAATGCATTTTGGCACCTCAACATCTCCCTCAGGACCAGATGTGGAAGATACTTGCTACGGTTCAGTCAGATTTTGCCACAGAACACTAAGTTGCTTGTGCCTCTAAATATTGCATACATTTCCATGTCAAGAGGTCAAGAGAAGACCTTTCCTTCAAGTGATGATGACTCAGCACAGTACCAGAGCCCCTTAAAGCCTCCTCAGCTTCTTGAAGGTTGTAGAAGAAGAATAAAATTTAAATAGTAGAGAGAAAGCAAACATTTGAATGCATGCCTGTGGCACAGATATTTGGTCACACATAGGGATGGGAGTTAAATATGAATTGGTTCATATTTAAAGGTGAACCTACCTGTGCATAATCGATGCACAGACATCCTCTGAAATTTGCACTTCTCCAAATTTTGCAATGCCAAGACAATTTAATTATATGATAAAATCAAAGTACTGTAAGCCTAATCGGATAATATAAATAAATAAAAAATCACAATACTTTGTATAATTTAAAATAGCAATTCAGCAACTGGGCAGGATAGCACTATCAAGCATTTAAATAGGCCAGAGTAAACAATTGAGTTTTTAGATGTTGGAAGGGATAGGGTTGATACCAAGAAAGGGACAATATTGTGAATTTACTAGGTGGGGATGAGTACCATGTATGCCTGAGTCCTTTCTAATTCCTAGATTAAAAAAGGATTAATTGTTGGAATAGCCAGGTAAGTTTCTTTTTAATGGCCCCCTTAAGTATGTACCCTGGTAGTTTGAAAGACAAAGCCCAAGAAATCAGTCTTTTAATGTCCCCATGCGAATCAGTCCCCGAGGATAGCCAGCCAGGTGTATCCCCAGCAGTGTGTCATCTGCAAGGGATTCCCACACTAAAAGTCATTTCTTGCAAATATGGAATAAGTATAACGTGGCACCTGTTAAGAGTGTCAGTTTGGAAAACCAGAGGGGTCAAGTGGGAATATGTGGGGCTTTCTTTTTCCAGCCAGGACTCGCTGGAGCTCAGTTCTGGCACCTCTCAGGTTGGTGCCATTGCCATTCCAAGAGAACAAGGGAGAAAGTCATGGTGAGCTCTGGCACCTTCTTTTCTAGGAAAACAGTACTGCTCACAAGTACCATAATTTTCGACCTATAGGACGCACCTAGTTTTTTGGGGGGGAAATAAAGAAAAAAAATATCCCCCCCCCAGCCGCGGGAACTCCCGCAGGGCTCCCTAGGCTGCGGATATCTGCCCGAAGCGCAGGGCACTCTGCTTCAGCGTGCCCCGCGCTCCGGGCAGCAGGCTGCTTTCCTCAGCCTAGGGAGCCCCGCGGGAACTCCAGGCTTGCTGATAGCTTCCTGAATCCTGGAGAGCGAGAGGGGTCGGTGCGCACCGACCCCTCTCGCTCTCCAAGCTTCAGCTCCATAGGATGCACACACATTTCCCCTTCATTTTTGGAGGGGAAAAAGTGCGTCCTATAGGGCGAAAATACAGTATATATGGGAGGTATATTTGGACACTCAGGACACTTAGGTTACTTTTAACTATTTATATCCCACTTTCCTTCCATGAAGCTCAAAGTTTTTATGGGGACCCCAGGAAACCCCATTAAAATTTTAACCAGAACCATACCTACTTAGCTTCAGCAAGGTTGATATATTATGTGCCTTTTCAGATATTATTCTGAGCCAGCTAGTCATTATATTCAATTGCTTCATACACAAGTATTTGTACTGGGCTTGTTAAAAAGATGCTTTTGTAAATGATGGGTCCCCCCTTTTAATTTATTCATGGTACTACAGTTCTTTGCTATGTTGTCCCTTTCCCCCTTCACCTTTCATCTTACCCCCCCCCTTTTATTTCTTTTCTCGAGAAACAAGGATGTTTGATTATAATTGTTTTGGCTACAAATTGTTATAATATAACATTAATAAATTTATTTTTAAAAATGTTTTTGAAAACAGTGTACTGAAAAACATAGAATTAAATCAACAGATTTACATGGGGGGGGATGTATAATATGGACATCATGGCCTGCTATAACACGAAAAATGTTTAAAGATATTAGATTTGCATCCTCATCAGAATTAAATGTTGCATCCTATTGAAATATTTATCACCAGAATCATCATGCAGAAGAGCAAGTGTGAGAGCAGGAGTCAGACATCATAAACCTGACCTTTGGGTCTTCTGTGGAATGGAAAATAATGCTGAAAGGCACTGAAGTATATTACAGTCATTCACATACTCTGTTGGACATCAACACTGCAATATGTTAAGACTCCAAGAAAAGCAAAAAGACAGAAAATGGAACAGCATGATCCTGTTTCCTAGAGAAGAATGTCTAAGCATAAACAACAACAAAAAGAAGAATCATGGGTGGGTATTGTCCTGTTGAGATTTTTCTCCCCTGCACTGTTTCAAAGAGTTCAGCAAAAGTGGAAGTCTCTTGTACAGTTCCCAAGTGCTAACAGGTTTAAGTCATCCAATGAAGAACAAAGAGGCATTGCTGGATCACACTAATGGTCTGTCCACACCACGTCCTGCTTCTCAGAAGGAGCCAATCAAATGCCTTTGGGAACATAAGAAGGGCATGAAGGAAATAGCCCTTCATTCATTCTCTCCTCCTTGGAACAACAATTTGTAACACACCGCCTCTATGACTAAAAGTCATATATATATATATATATATATATATATATATATATATATATATATATATATGAAGGAGTTACAGACTCCTTCATATATATATCACACAAATTCTTTAATTTAATTAACACAAAATTCTTTAATTCTCTCCTCCTCTATGAATGTGTCTAATCCCTTCTTAAAACTTGAACTGAGACAAAAATAATTCTCAGAATACATTTTCTGAGATTTTTCACCCCCAATCTCCTGGGGTGAAATACAAGGGAAGATAGGAAAAGCCCACCTGGATCAGAGTAATGGCCTATCTAATCCAGCAACCTGTTCTCACAGTCACCAAACGGATGCCTTTGGGATGCTCACAAGCAGGGTTGGAGTGCAACAGCACTCTTTTCACTTATGATTCCCAGCAACCTGTATTGCCCCCAATACATTGTTCCATGTAGCCATTGTTAGTATTACCCCCTTTTAGAAGTCATTCAGGTTAGTGGCGAGCACTACAATTGAGGTAGTAAAGCCCATAGTGTAACTTTTCACTGTGTGAAGAAGTATGGTACCTCCCTTTGTCTGCCCTGAATCTTCTAGCATTCAGCTTCATTAGAGGGGTTCTAGCATTATGGTAAAGAAAAACCTTTCCCTATTTTAGGCGGGAACTCTGGGCTGTTGTTGCTACAATGTTGACAGCCGGCTGCCTATAAAAGCAGGCCGGCTGAGCTGTTTGCAGTCAGTTCTATTCCAGCTTACGAAATAAAGAGCTATTTGGAGAAATCGCTGGTCGTCGGCTATGTCAACCCACAACTTAACACTGGCGACGAAGGTGGGATCGATGGACATCAGAGCACAGCCAGATGCGGCCAGCCTCTGAACTGAGCTGAATCACTGAGCTGAATCACAGAGCGAAATCACTGAGCGAAATCACTGGACAGAACCAATTCAGAGCTGACTGTTCTGGCTAGAGCACTGTGTTCCATCCATCGCCCTTCACGCCGGCATCGGAATCATGGCTTCACTTGTGCCTCTACCGCCGTTTGCACCAGCCTCTGAATCATGGGATTCCTACCTCGCTCGGTTCGACTGCTACCTCCAAGCCAACGAGCTGACAGCAGTATCAAAGGATCGTAAGCGGGGCCTATTCCTCAGCCTCTGTGGGCCTGAGGTGTTTGAGACGGCCCGAGCATTGGTTGCGCCCGAAGCAGTCCAGGCAACACCATGGGACACGATCCAAGAGAAGCTCCGCAACCACTACGCACCAAAGCCGTCCAAGATTGCTGCCCGCCATGCGTTCTACCACCGGAACCAGGCAGAGGGGGAGTCAATCAACAACTACACCACCGTCCTGCGACAGGCTGCAATGCACTGTGAGTTCCGAGACTTAGACGATGCCCTGATGGATCGAATCGTCTGCGGGGTCCGGGACATCCATCTGCAACGGCGTCTCCTCGCCAAGCCAGACCTCACGCTGCAGAAAGCCATTGAGGAGGCTGTGGCCTCAGAAGCTGCTGAACGCTCTGCCCAGGAGATCCGCAAGTCCAGCAGCCAGCGTCTTGCTAGGGAGCCAGTTCCGGTGCATCATGAAGAGGCCAGCAGTGATGAGGCATCCTCCAGTGAAGGCGATGACGTGCACCAGACAAAGTGGGAGCACAGGAAGTTCCAACAGAAGTCCAAGGGCCAACCGGAATGTGCCGGCTGCGGAGGCAACCATTCCCGTGCCAAGTGTCGATTCAGAGACACCATCTGTAGGAAGTGTTCCAGAAGGGGCCACATCGCTAAGGTCTGCCGATCGGCTCCGTCTGACACCCCCCCTTCATCGACTCGCAAGTCCAAGCCTTCACTCCAGTCTGCCAAGGAAAGTTGTTTCGCTCTCACCAACTGCCGCTGCCTGTCTGGAACCACGATTGGCCAAACCGACTCGCCTACGCGACGCAAGCTGAACGTCACGGTGCTCATTGAAGGAGCTCCATGTGACATGGAGATCGACACCGGGTCTGCCCTGTCCATCGTGTCGTGGAGCACCATCAAAAGACTGGTACCCAGAGTGTCCAAAAGGCAACTTGACTCTCACCGCGTACACCTGAGAGACTACCAGGGAAACAACATTCCCGTGGTAGGTGTTGGCCGGTTCCGGATTGCCTTCAAGGATTTTTCGGGCCTGCTCTGGTTGGTGGTGGTCGAAGGTCAGCGGCCAAGCCTCCTAGGGCTAGACTGGTTTGATGCCCTCGGCCTGGAAGTCACCAGCATCAACTGCATCTCTAACGCAGACACTGAGGGTCTGGTCAAAGACTTTGCCGAGGTTTTTGACGGCACCTTGGGGCAATATACAGGTACGCCCATCTCCTTTAGCCTTGATCCACAAGTCGCCCCCATCAAGCTAAAGCCACGCCGGGTTCCCTTTGCTCTCAAGGCTAAGGTGGACGAACAACTGGACAAACTGATCGCCCAAGGAGTTTTGGAGCCGGTTGACCACGCCAAGTGGGAAACCCCCATCGTCACGCCTGTCAAGCCAGATGGGTCGGTGAGAATCTGCGCTGACTACAAGTGCACGATCAACAAGGCACTTCAGCAGCACGCTTATCCGGTTCCTGTTGTCCAACACCTGCTGCATTCCCTGGGTGAGGGTAAGGTCTTCGCTAAGCTGGACCTTGCCCAAGCCTATCAACAACTGCCAGTCGATGATGCCACTGCTGAAGCCCAGACGATCGTCACCCACCGGGGGGCATTCCATTGCCGCCGGTTGCAGTTCGGGGTGAGTGTGGCTCCTGGCATCTTCCAAAGCCTTATGGAGCGTCTCCTGCAAGGGCTTCCGGGCGTGGTACCATATTTTGATGACGTCTTGGTGTCTGCAGACTCACACCAGCAGCTGTTCGAGCGCCTCCGTGCCGTGCTGACCAGGTTCCAAGAGGCCGGGCTCAAGGTAAAGAGGGAGAAGTGCCAGATCGCCGTTCCACAGGTAGAGTTCCTGGGCTATCTTATCGATGCCTCCGGCCTTCACCCGACCACATCCAAGATCCGTGCTATCCAGCAGGCCCCCACCCCAAAGAACAAGACGGAGTTGCAGGCATTCCTGGGGCTGCTGAACTTTTATAACATGTTCCTGCCCCACAAAGCCACAGTGGCTGAGCCTCTTCACCGACTCCTTAGTACAAAGACGCCTTGGGCCTGGGGTCATCGGGAGATGGCGGCCTTCAACGCGGTCAAGGCTCTCCTTTCATCAGACAGTGTGCTGGTACAGTACAGTGAATCCAGGCCGCTGGTCCTTGCCTGTGACGCCTCACCTTTTGGCATCGGTGCTGTCCTTAGTCATCGTTTTCCAGATGGAAGAGAAGAACCACTCGCCTACTTTTCCAGGACACTATCTCCGACGGAACGGAATTACAGCCAGCTCGACAAGGAGGCATTGGCACTTGTGGCTGGAGTGAAGAGGTTCCATGAATACCTCTATGGCAGGACTTTTGACCTCATCACTGACCACAAGCCACTCCTGGGCCTCCTCGCCGGTGATCGTCCAACTCCACCGGTCCTCTCGCCACGCATGCTGCGATGGACTGTTTTCCTGGCTGCCTACCACTACCGGCTCATCCATCGCCCGGGGAAATCGATGGGCCATGCCAACGCCCTCAGCCGTTGCCCTCTTCCAGCATTTGTGGAAGACCCGGCTCCAGCTTCATCGCTCCTTCTGATTGAGGATCTTCCGGCAGCGCCTGTATCAGCTGCCACTGTGGCCTCCGCGTCTGCCCAGGATCGCACCATCAGCCGGGTGCTCAACTGGGTGTGGAGGGGGTGGCCACAAGGGCCTTTTGCATCGGAGTTCCAGCCCTTCGCAACCAGACAACATGAACTCTCAGCTCATCGCGGCTGTCTGCTGTGAGGAGACCGCGTCGTGATTCCCCAGGGACTCCGTCAGCGTGTCCTGGAGGCTCTGCACGTTGGCCACCCGGGAATTGTCAAAATGAAGGCATTGGCTCGGTGTTACGTCTGGTGGCCTAATATGGACGATGCCATCACTGCCTGGGTGTCCGCCTGTCAAGCGTGCCAAGAGTCGAGGCCTGCACCACCGGCAGCTAAGGGACACACCTGGGAGACGCCAAAGACACCCTGGTCGAGGGTGCACATTGATCCGGCTGGCCCCTTTCACGGCCGGACCTTTATGGTAGTGGTGGACGCCTATTCCAAATGGCTGGAGGTCGCCCTGATGCCCTCCACCACTACCGAAGCTGTCATCCGGGTGCTGCGAGGCCTGTTTGCAACGCATGGGTATCCTGATGTCCTTGTCTCTGACAATGGACCACAGTTCACGTCAGGCACGTTTGAGCGGTATCTTTTGGGACTGGGCATCCGCCATGCCCTAACGGCACCCTTTCATGCATCCAGCAACGGGCAAGCGGAAAGAATGGTGCGCTCGGCAAAAGAGGCACTGGCGCGCCTGGACCGGGGAGACTGGCATTGAGTGGGTCGCCGAATACTTGTTCGTGCAACACATCACCCCTCATGCAGCCACAGGGAGGAGTCCTGCTGAACTGCTTATGGGCCGCCGCCTCAGGTCACCGCTCGACCGGCTACACCCGGACTTTGCTGTGGCTGAACCCCCAGGCTGTGCCAACGCGCCACGGTCATTTGTCCCAGGAAACCAGGTCTTTGCCCGGAACTATGTGGGGGACATTCCTTGGGTGCCAGCCACAGTAGTGGGAGTCACTGGACCTCGCTCGTACCAGGTGGCACTCGAAGACGGACGCTTGTGGCGACGGCACATAGATCAGCTTAGGCGCAGGGTTGGGGACTTGGACACTACCGAGGTGCCCCCAACTGCGCTTGCGGCTCCAGAAGAGACACGTACAGATGGCGAGGCCCCACCTACACCTCCCTCGCAAACTGCCAGCATGGAGCCGAACCAAGCCGCTTCAGAGGGTCTGCCAGACTTACCACAGACTCAGACCACTCCACTTGCGGAGGCTCCACCCACAGCAGCGGATCCAGGGGATTTGGTTCCAACGCCACCTAGGATCGCACCACAGCCTCAGCAAGAACTGTGTGGCTCTCCGGACTTGGCTACCAGTCCCCGGTGGTCTGGCAGAGTTTCCAAGCGCCCAACTTATTTAAAGGACTATGTTGTTGGACATGTATCACTGTTGGTCTAAGTATGGGAAATGTAACCAATATGCTTTTGTGCCTAATTGAACCATTACGCGTAGTGCTGTATATAAGGAAACCATTACGATTGTAACTAACGCCTTATCTTGGTGGGGAGGGGTGTTATGTAGTGAAGTTTCACCCTGGGCCAGCAGGGGGATACTGTATATAGTTTTCACTCAGGTCTGTAGATAGTTTTCCCTCAGGTCCGCATCAGTTATTTTAGGCGGGAACTCTGGGCTGTTGTTGCTACAATGTTGACAGCCGGCTGCCTATAAAAGCAGGCCGGCTGAGCTGTTTGCAGTCAGTTCTATTCCAGCTTACGAAATAAAGAGCTATTTGGAGAAATCGCTGGTCGTCGGCTATGTCAACCCACAACTTAACACAAACAAATCCCCAAATGGTGCAACTATTCCTCATAAGGAAGTTGCATCAGCCCTCTGATAATTTTGGTTGCCCTTTTCTGAACCTTTTCCAGGTCTGCAATGTTTTGAGATTCAGCAACCAGAATTGTACACAGTATTCCGAATGCGGCTGTATCAGAGATAATGGCACTATGGTACTGCCAGCTTTAGAATATTCAATTTCTTTCTTTCTTGACAAAATAATAATCCTAAATAAATATGAATAATATTGTGCACCCTACAACTGAAACCATTCCATTATAACTATCCAACCTCCCAAAATTTCAACACCTTGTGTGATGGTTTGACCCCTTTCCGTTTTAACAGTACAAATTTTACAAACACCCTCCATATCTCATTAAAATCATTTCTCCTGCATATTCCCCATCTTACCTTAATGGCACATGTTAATTCATTATTAATAGCAGTTTCTTTCCTAAAGAACCCCTAGCATGGAATTCACTTTTTTCCCCAAAGCTAGGGAAGCTAGACTAGGCTGTCCATAGAAAAAGGTAATGTACCAGCGCTTTCTCCTCTCTGCCTTCATTATTTGGGTGGGAGGGAAGCAGCTGCTATTAATGCTCCCAGAATGGCCCTAGACCTGGGACATCATGGAGGCTGCAAAATGATGGCCAGGTTAACAGTACGCTGCTCCCACCATCCCCTTGCAGCTACAAAATAACAGGACACCTTTAGGAAAGCAGAAAGAGATTATTGCCACTAATGGCTCCTTGTTAGAGCTTCACCTTCCTGCCTCTCTTTGCCAAGTCAGACATGTGACTATGGGGTGGGCCTGTTCAATGCCGTGCTGCTGCTGGAACTGTGCAACTTTAGGACAGAGTCTTTTCAGTTTCCTTTCGGACAGGTAGGTATTCCTGCCACTCCACTTGGAAAGGAGCTCCCTTGAAACGCTCCCTTTATGTTCAGTTGTGCGTATGGGATGTGCTCAAGCCCTGCGGGTGATAACATATAGGAGTTCAAAAGGTCCCTGGTGCTGATAAAGGAGTTCATTTCCTACGTTTGTAAGAAGCAATGCTAAAGCCTGTTAAAATAATTTTCTTTTTGTAGGGTTTTTTTCTTCTTCAAAAAAAAAGAAAGAAAGACAAGAAAGACAAATCTTCTCCCTGCTCTGTGGGGTGGTTAACTTGTACCAGCTGTTGAGGATCACTGCAGGTGGTAAACCCCCTTAAAAGTCTGATTAGATGAGAATTGAAAATGGAGGGATTAGCATGGTACTTAACTCACTCCATGGTGCTCAAGCCTTAATAAGAAGGAAGAGGCTGAGCAGTATTCTTACATTCCAGATGCATGCCAGCAGCATTTCAATATTTCAAAAACAACAAGGAGTCCTGTGGTACCAAAAGAAGCTGGCAAGCCTACTGCAATATACAGAAGGCTTTGTGATCTAGAGCCCAGTTGGGCACATCTTCAGTTGGGGTACTTGTGTGCGCGTATGTGTGCAGAGTATCTCCCCCCCCATTGCATTATATGACAATTGCTAGAATTGGGTTTATGGCTGTTCTAATGTTCTAATGTTATTACACTCTTTTATGTGATTTTTGTGCTTCCAAAAGAATGAGGAGTCAGACCAATTTGTCTAAGCAGCTTGCTACTGTCTACACCAGAGGTCGATCACTGGTGTTATGATGATCATGAAGGTCTTCCTTGATGCCCCTAGGCAGGGCACTCAGACACTACACTCTCTCTCTCTCTCTCTCTCTCGCTCTCTTTTTAAACCTCTAGCCCCTCTCTATAAAGTCATTTATGAAGCAAAACACGCAAGTACTCATGTAAGTGATTGCTGAGAAATGAGCTGGCCTGCCTTCTCCTCCCTATCACTGTTTTTTTTTTAAAATATTTATTAAAATTTTTAAATACAAATGGAAAAATAATAAACAATATAACATATATCATAACATAGTTTCATAGCTTCTTTGGACTCCCCTCACGTCTCCCGCTCCCACTTACATCATTATAGATTTTTACCAGCAATTTATCATCTTGTTTGCGTTCTTATGTCCCGCTCTTTTAAATATAATATAATAAATCTCCAAAAGATTTATATTTTCCTCAATCTCACTTATCATCCTAATTCCATCTAATTTAGTGGTGCTCAATTATTTATGATCTAGCATCCTTCTTAACATTCAACCAAATTACAATATTTTTGTAAATAAATCTTAAATTTCTTCCAGTCTTCTTCAACCTTCTCCTCTTCCAGGTCTCGGATTCTGCCGGTCATCTCAGCCAGTTCCATATAGTCTATCAGTTGCATCTGCCATTCTTCCAGTGTGGGTAGATCTTGAGTTTTCCAATGCTTAGCGATGAGTATCCTTGCTGCCGTTGTTGCATACAGGAAAAAAGTTCTGTCCTTATTTATCACCCTCTGGCCGACAATACCCAGGAGGAAGGCCTCTGGTTTCTTAGGGAAGGTATACTTAAATACCTTTTTCAACTCATTATATATCATTTCCCAGAAAGCCTTCACTCTAGGGCACGTCCACCAGAGGTGAAAGAAAGTTCCTTCATTTCCTTTACATTTCCAGCATTTGTTATCAGACAAATGGTATATTTTGGCAAGTTTAACTGGGGTCATGTACCATCTATATATCATTTTCATTACATTTTCCTTCAAAGCATTACATGCAGTGAAGTTCAACCCAGTGGTCCACAACCTTTCCCAGTCCTCAAACATGATATTATACCCAATATCCTGTGCCCACTTTATCATAGCCGATTTAACCATTTCATCTTGTGTGTTCCATTTTAACAGCAAGTTATACATTCTTGAAAGTACCTTAGTCTTAGGTTCTAACAGTTCTGTTTCCAATTTTGATTTCTCCACCTGGAACCCTAACTTTTTGTCATTTTTAAATACTTCTTTAATCTGAGCGTAGTGTAACCAGTCTCGCACTTTATCCTTCATTTTCTCCAAACTCTGCAATTTCCAGTTGTCTCCGTCTTTTTCTAGTATTTCCCAATATTTTGGCCATTTGGCCTCCATATTGAGTCTTTTTCGGGCCTTAGCTTCCAGAGGTGAAAGCCACCTTGGAGTTTTGTTTTCCAATAAGTCTTTGTATTTTGTCCAGACATTAAACACTGCTTTTCTGACAATATGGTTCTTAAAGGCCTTATTGATCTTAACCTTGTCATACCATAAGTATGCATGCCAACCAAAAGCATTGTTAAAGCCTTCCAGATCCAGTACATCAGTGTCTTCAAGAAGTAGCCAGTCCTTGAGCCAGCAGAAAGCTGCTGCTTCATAGTACAACTTTAAGTCCGGCAGGGCAAAGCCCCCTCTTTCTTTCGCATCAGTTAATATCTTAAACTTAATTCTGGGCTTTTTGCCCTGCCAGACAAACTTAGAGATGTCTCTCTGCCACTTCCGGAAGCACTCCGTCTTGTCCACAATCTGTAGTGTTTGGAACAAAAACAACATTTTTGGCAATACATTCATCTTGATAGCAGCAATTCGGCCTAGCAAAGAAAGTTTCAATTTTGTCCAACTATCTAAGTCTCTCTTGATTTCTGACCAACATTTTGTCTCCTCTTCAACTGCCAAGCTAGCAGTTTTCCACATTTATTCGCCGATTCAAAAGTTTTTTGTTTCATTAGTTTAATCTTCCACTCTATTTCCTGGTTTATCAATTTAGAATATTGTGCTTGATGAAGTTTAATTTCTCTCAGAGTTGGCTGTGACTTCGGATTTGATCTTAACTTCTTCTCTAATTCTTTAATTTTCTCCAAGATTTTGTCTTTCCTCTCATTTTGTGTCCTTTTCTTTACAGCATTCTGTTGTATCAAGAACCCCCTCATCACAGCCTTGCTTGCGTCCCAGATGATTCTTTTTTCCACCGTAGTGTTCAAATTTATCTCAAAATAGTCTTTCAAAACTTTTTGGGCCTTCTTAGTGATCTCCTGATCTCTAAACAAATTGTCATTCATCTTCCATCTAAAGGAGCTGGTTGGTAATAGTGTCATGTCCATCTTTACTGCATTATGGTCGGAGCAGGTCTTTGGGCAGATTTCCACCTTTCTGACCTTGGGTGCCAGACCTCTAGATATCCATATTTGGTCGATTCTTGTCCAGGTCAGTTGGGCTTCAGAGAAAAATGTTCCCTCTCTTCCCAAGGGGTTCTTTGTCCTCCAAATGTCAATCAGGTCCATATTGTCTGTCATTTCAAAAAAAGTCTTTGGTAGTCTGCCGTCTTTTGTGACATTTTGGCTTTGTGACTTATCCATGTTAGTTGATACGACCCCGTTCATGTCTCCCATCATGATGATGTTGTTGAAGTCCAGATAATCCAGCATGGTCTCGTGCAACTTCTTGTAAAATTCCGATTTCCCCTCATTTGGTGCATAGATTCCTAATATCAAAAGCTTCTCTCCTTGATGTTGTATTTCAATTGCCAAAATTCTTCCATGTTCGTCTTTAAATAAGAATTTAGGTGACAGGCTCTCTTTTGCATATATCACCACACCTCTCTTCTTTACTCTGTCCGAAGATATAAATTCCTGGCCAAGTCTTTTGTTTATTAACACTTTTCTGTGGAGCCTAGTCACATGTGTTTCTTGCAGGCAGATAATGTCCAATTGTTCTTTTTTTAATACATGAAATATTTTCCTCCTTTTTTCCGGGATGTTACAGCCATTTATGTTCCAGCTCAAGAGTTGCAGAGGCATCCTGAAGAAATCTAGTTATTTTTCCAAGGGCGGTATCTTATTCGCTGGATCTTCAGGTTCCAAGGGTGCCGGTACCGCCGGTGCTCCAGGCCCAAAAGGTGATTCAATTCCTTTTTGAAGGTCCTCTCCGTATGTAGTCAAAAATTTGTCTCTGTCTTCCAATGTTCTGATTTTAACCTTCTTCCCTCTGAAGGTAAAGGATAGTCCTTGGGGAAATTCCCACCTAAAGATAATTGAGTTGCTCCTAAGCAGTCTGACCAATTCCAAATAAGCAGATCTAAGATCCAACAGTTGTTTAGGAATATCTTTGTAAATTTCAATTCTTTTATCCAAAATGTCCAGTGACTTTTCGTAATGTAGACCCAAAATCTTATCCCTTTCCTCCTTTGATCTCAAAGTTATCAAACAGTCTCTGGGCTTCTCTTTCTTTACAAGTCTTCCAAGCCTGAAAGATGACACAATTTTAAAGTCCTTTTCCTCTAAATTCCAGAACTTGGAAAATTCTTTAGTCAAAAACTCAGCTAGGTTGCCTTCTTCCACTTCTGGTATCGACCTTATCCTTAAATTATTCTCCCGGTTCCGCAGTTCTATCATAGAAAGATAGGTCTGGTGTTCACCTACTTGTTTGCAGAGTGGTCTTACCTCTTGTTCTAAATTTTCAAGTTTTTGGCTAGTGTCCTCAGCCAATTTCCGATTTTCTACTGTGGCCCCCGTCAACTGCCCAATTGCCTGTACGTTCTGTGATACTTGTCCAGTAAGTCTATTTAAACATTCTGTGTTTTGATCAATCTTAGCTGTTTGTTCATCAGCTTTCTTGTCCAGAGATTCCACTCTCTTATCCAGAGATTCCAATTTTTCATAAATTTTCTCTAAAATGGAAGCAGTTGCTCCTGAGGCCATATCTTCCAATTGTAACTGCTCAGTTTCTCCCTCCCCTGCCCGTGGCAGAGAAGCAGCTTCTTCCTCTGAAGGCAAAGCAGGTACAGATGATCTACGTGTCTGCGAGGCTGAGGTTAAAGTTGTTAAAGTTGTTTGTCTAGTTCTTCCCCTCTTTCTTGCGCCACTCATTCCAGAGTTATCTAAAAGTCAAGGTCAAGCTGAGTTGTTCCCATGAGAAAACAACGGCCCAGAGGGGGGGAAAAAAGTCAAACAGGAGGTCGGGAAAAAGAAAGTAGAATGATGTCACTGCTGTAAATCCCAAATCCTCTAGGGGGAGCTTAAAATGTCTTTAGGGAAGAATCCAATTCTGGTAAATTTACTAAAATCAAATTTAATGTCCAAGAACCTTCAATAGCAGGTTTTAAGCAGAGTTAGTGTTAACATCCACATTGTTTCAGACAGTGCATACTGGTGTTTCAAATGATGTTTCAAAGTAACACGTCCAAACCCCCTCAGATTGTTGCAAGTTCTAATACAAAGTAGCCAGATCTGCAAAACTGACAGCTCAGTTGCTCAGGCAGCTCCAGCACCTGGATTTCTCATTCAAATTGTAGTTCCAATAGAAGAAAGGTATCACAATGCAAATAAAAGGCAGGAGATCAAATGCTTAAAGTCCTTGTTTTGTTTAAGGAAAAGTTCAGTGGGTGCTCAGATCAGTTAGGCTAAAAGTTCTTTCTACGCCTCCACTCCTCCAGCTCTTTGCTTTGAAGTTCAGTAGCAGCGGAAGGCGGACTTCCTGTTTTACGTCGCTCTGCTTTCAGCCAAATTCAGTAATTTAGTCTCAAATTTTGTAAAGTCCTTCTTTACTCACGGGTTGTTGCTTTTCCGAATCAGAAGTTTCCAAGAAAAGAGGTCAGCGCTCACCGGCAGCAGCAGCGCGGCTTCACTCCGCAGATTGCGAAACGACTCACAGCGCCGCTACCCCCTCCACGTTCCGGAGCCCCTTACGGGGTTCCTTCAGCATTTCGGGGGCCGCTTCTGGCGCCCGCCGAGTCCCAAGACCACAGGATTTTGCTGCCTGTGGGTTTCCAGAGTGGGTCTCCGCTTCGCCGTAGCGGATGACCCGATTTCCACGGAGCTCCTCCTCACTGAGAGAAGAGGACCGCCATTGCTGTTCGCGCCGCCTCCGGAAGTCCTCTCTCCTCCCTATCACTGTTTTTAGCCAGTTAGTGAAGTCAGAACACTAACTGATAATGAGTTGTTTGAATAGCCATCCATAGGAATACCTGGGGTCTTAAACAGCTGCTGTTCCCACCACCCTTTTTACATCTCCCCTTTATTATGAACCTTTATTATTCATTGGACATTCAATGAAGCTGAATGTCAAAAGGGTCCAGACAGATAATAGAAAGTAGTCCTTCACAATGTGCACCATTAAACTATGGAATTTGCTTTCACAAGAGGCAGTGATGGTTACCAACTTGAATTAGTCAGATTCATGAAGGTGCTGCTATCAGTGGCTCCTAACCCTGATGGCTATGTTCAGCCGCCACTGGTGGAGGCAATATGCTCCTGAACACCAGTTGCTGAAAACTGCAGGAGAGGGGAGTCTTCCTTGCAGGCTTCCTTCAGGCAACTGGTTGGCCACTGTGAGAACAGGATGCTGATGGAGATAGGCTACTGGCCTGATCCACCAGGCTCTTCTTATTTTCTTTTTGACTGAAGAGTGGGATAAGATTGCTTCAGATAAATGAAGTTTTCATTGGAAATTTGTTATTATTACATCAAACTAACTTGGCTACCCTAGTGGAATACTGATAAAAAATAATAATTTTGAATGAACTCTAGTTAAGCGGTTGACAGTGACTTTATTTCATTTTCTCCCTTTCCTCTTGGAACAAACCCTCCTGCTGATGAGCCTTCTGCTTAATCTCCATTTCTTGTGGCCACAAAGTGTGGAATGAAAATAGTGATAATAAGCTAAGGCTATTATTACTTGTCAACTATCACTGACAAAACAATAAATTAGGTAATTATGCTAATGTGATCATATTCACAGTACATAAACCAAGGGATTATTATGTAAATCAAGCCATGAATAAGGAATGGAATAAATAAATAAATAAATAAAGAGCAGACTCCCCACAGCATAGAGACAAGCAATATTTGGAGATGGGGGTCATTTTTTAAACATGAAAATGTTTAAGAACAAAGATGCATAAGAAATAAAATGCTGTCTATTCAATGGAGGCCATTACAATGCTTGCTTTGTTTCAGATACAGAATAGGCCTGTTCAGCAAACAGGACTAATGTAATAATAACACACACAGTAACACAACAACAAAGCATCCAAATTTTCAACACAAAATGTTCAGGTCAAACCACTGTGTCTTACATACATAGGATGAGAGATACATAAGAGTGGAACGTGGGAGGGAGGCTAGCAAGTTAGGATCAACTCTAAGGGGCCCAGACACCTTCATGCCCACCCCCAAAATGGGGGCGGCCCTCCCAAATGGACCGAGCCAAGCGGCCCCAGCCTCCTTCTCTGCCACCACCACATGAGAGCACAGGTAAGGCACATAATCACACACCCACCCTCTCTTGGGGAGTCCTCACGCCTCTTCCCTCCAGCAGCCTCAGCTTGGACCCAGCGCCCCATGAACTTCATGCCAGGGAGAGGACTTGGTCACTACCTACAGGCATATAGGTGGAAAGAGGAGGGGTGGTATCTGGGCTAGTCCTGCTGTCATCAGGGAAGCCTCCCCAGCTCAGCCTCCCACACCTGGAGCCCAGCTGCCCAGGCCTCTGAAGCAATAGAAAAGAGAGGAAGGCAATACAGCCTCTGCCGGGCAAGTGAGGGTTCATCCTGGGTTGCACTCGCTTGGCTCCAGCCTCCCTTCCTCCATCCTTCCTGCAACCTTCCGATGCGGGGTGGCAGGCCCCCCAATATTTTATTAAAGTTGGTGCCACTGATTCTGTGAATCTCTGCAGAGTGAGACTTGCAACCCAGTGACAGGCCTGAGAGGGCACCTCTGAGGCCAATCTTAGGGCCCAGACAAGTTCATTTGGGTGTATGCCCTTCAAATATACTTTAGCTAAATAATGACATTATATATGTATGGGGGCTTAAACATACTTTGCACACTCCCACACATGATACCTAGGTATTATATTAATATAAGTCATACACCCGAGGATGGAATGACGCATTATTAAGTCTGAATCAATATCAATCTTTCATGAAATTCTGAAAAGATTTAGGTCTTCTTTAATGTATCTCCTAATGAGGAGGAGGGGATTGTGATATGATGGAAGCTTCTCTCATTAAGCTGTCAATTTTGCACCTTTAAAAAAAAATATATGAAAAGGAATACCGTATATCTACTGATGATCTTGTGAATTTCAAAAGCTTCAAGTCAATCACACCAACATGCTGGCAGACAATTACAGCAGGTGCATTTGGCCTAGCCCATTTGAATGAAACTGGGTGTTAACACAAGAGGAAGGAAAATAAGAGCCCAACACATATCTTCATGGAATGGATGTAGGGGGAGATTGAGGCAACCACCAACCTCCTAGGAATGTAAAAAGGCAGTGATTTCTTTCCCAACCTATATTTCTCACAACCTGCATCCATTTTGTTCTGCTGCAGTACTTTGTTTCTGCCATATTCTACATTCATTTTGCTGTCCACTATTTTATGAAAGTTATGCTCTGAATGTAAAAGGAAAGCCAAAACAATGCAAAACCCTCATAATTAAAAATGTATCATTTGCAGAATTTAAAAAACAACAATATGAATGAATACCAATCATTATTGCTGGGCTGATTTCCATTCCTGTCTGTTGGGGAACATGGAAACGCCAGCCATTTCCACTTCATTTTCCATTTTCGTTGGAATTCTCTGACATCTTTAACTTCTGTGCACTTATCTGTGTGTGCAAGCATGCCCCACACAATCAAGAATCCTGAAAAAAGTAGTCCCATTTAGAGATGACCTACATATTGTTGCAAAGGCTTTGTTCAGAACTTCTTAAGACCGTTTGGAAGTTTGGAGCTGGATAAAGCCAAATTCTAGCAACACAGGGACATGATATGCAAGCTGGAAGCTAGGGCTGAACAGGTTTTTCCATCTTCTATACAGTCTTCTGACAGTCTTCTATACACACAGAATGTGTACATACATAGAAATACAAGTGTACAAAAGCTAAGGTACCAGGCTGTGTGCCCTTACACACACAGTGAAGCTGCTGAGGTTTATGTAGAACACTATTGTCAAATAGTTGTGTTTCTTCAGTATAGATTTGAAAGAAAAGTAGGGGTGCTTCAGATGCATTTAAAGCACTTGTGAGGGTGTTGAGCTTCTCCAAGTGCAGACATATTCTGAATGGCAGAGAATCCCATCTCACATGGAAGAGCTCTACATGTGCACACATTAGTTTAGACTATACATTCAGGGACGCGGGTGGCGCTGTGGGTTAAACCACAGAGCCTAGGCCTTGCCGATCAGAAGGTCAGCGGTTCGAATCCCTGCGATGTGGTGAGCTCCCGTTGCTCGGTCCCTGCTCCTGCCAACCTAGAAGTTCGAAAGCAGGTCAAAGTGCAAGTAGATAAATAGCTACTGTTCTGGCGGGAAGGTAAACGGCATTTCCGTGCACTGCTCTGGTTCGCCAGAAGCGGCTTAGTCATGCTGGCCACATGACCTGGAAGCTGTACACCAGCTCCCTCAGCCAATAAAGCGAGATGAGCTTCACAACCCCAGAGTCGGCCACGACTGGACCTAATGGTCAGGGGTCTCTTTACCTTTACTTTTATACATGCAGGGGAGAGGGCAGAAAACTTGAGACATTGGGTTTAATGTTATGAAAACTGGGGAAAGCTACTTTCATCCGTGGAAATATCAGAGGGTATGCAGAACTAGAAAAGGGCTTTAAGTTTTGGAAGATTTTGAACTTCAGCGAGTCTCTAATGGGAGAGGCATCCCTCTGTATGGGAAGCAAGGCAATCTCTGGAAATGTGATAGTGAAAGACAAATGCTTACGTTAAATGGATGTGAGCTGAACAAGAAGTCAAGGTTTCCATATTCTGTGGCAGCTGAAATGTCAAGGAAAATTTTCATAAATTTTCTCTAAAATGGAAGCAGTTGCTCCTGAGGCCATATCTTCCAATTGTAACTGCTCAGTTTCTCCCTCCCCTGCCCGTGGCAGAGAAGCAGCTTCTTCCTCTGAAGGCAAAGCAGGTACAGATGATCTACGTGTCTGCGAGGCTGAGGTTAAAGTTGTTAAAGTTGTTTGTCTAGTTCTTCCCCTCTTTCTTGCGCCACTCATTCCAGAGTTATCTAAAAGTCAAGGTCAAGCTGAGTTGTTCCCATGAGAAAACAACGGCCCAGAGGGGGGGAAAAAAGTCAAACAGGAGGTCGGGAAAAAGAAAGTAGAATGATGTCACTGCTGTAAATCCCAAATCCTCTAGGGGGAGCTTAAAATGTCTTTAGGGAAGAATCCAATTCTGGTAAATTTACTAAAATCAAATTTAATGTCCAAGAACCTTCAATAGCAGGTTTTAAGCAGAGTTAGTGTTAACATCCACATTGTTTCAGACAGTGCATACTGGTGTTTCAAATGATGTTTCAAAGTAACACGTCCAAACCCCCTCAGATTGTTGCAAGTTCTAATACAAAGTAGCCAGATCTGCAAAACTGACAGCTCAGTTGCTCAGGCAGCTCCAGCACCTGGATTTCTCATTCAAATTGTAGTTCCAATAGAAGAAAGGTATCACAATGCAAATAAAAGGCAGGAGATCAAATGCTTAAAGTCCTTGTTTTGTTTAAGGAAAAGTTCAGTGGGTGCTCAGATCAGTTAGGCTAAAAGTTCTTTCTACGCCTCCACTCCTCCAGCTCTTTGCTTTGAAGTTCAGTAGCAGCGGAAGGCGGACTTCCTGTTTTACGTCGCTCTGCTTTCAGCCAAATTCAGTAATTTAGTCTCAAATTTTGTAAAGTCCTTCTTTACTCACGGGTTGTTGCTTTTCCGAATCAGAAGTTTCCAAGAAAAGAGGTCAGCGCTCACCGGCAGCAGCAGCGCGGCTTCACTCCGCAGATTGCGAAACGACTCACAGCGCCGCTACCCCCTCCACGTTCCGGAGCCCCTTACGGGGTTCCTTCAGCATTTCGGGGGCCGCTTCTGGCGCCCGCCGAGTCCCAAGACCACAGGATTTTGCTGCCTGTGGGTTTCCAGAGTGGGTCTCCGCTTCGCCGTAGCGGATGACCCGATTTCCACGGAGCTCCTCCTCACTGAGAGAAGAGGACCGCCATTGCTGTTCGCGCCGCCTCCGGAAGTCCTCTCTCCTCCCTATCACTGTTTTTAGCCAGTTAGTGAAGTCAGAACACTAACTGATAATGAGTTGTTTGAATAGCCATCCATAGGAATACCTGGGGTCTTAAACAGCTGCTGTTCCCACCACCCTTTTTACATCTCCCCTTTATTATGAACCTTTATTATTCATTGGACATTCAATGAAGCTGAATGTCAAAAGGGTCCAGACAGATAATAGAAAGTAGTCCTTCACAATGTGCACCATTAAACTATGGAATTTGCTTTCACAAGAGGCAGTGATGGTTACCAACTTGAATTAGTCAGATTCATGAAGGTGCTGCTATCAGTGGCTCCTAACCCTGATGGCTATGTTCAGCCGCCACTGGTGGAGGCAATATGCTCCTGAACACCAGTTGCTGAAAACTGCAGGAGAGGGGAGTCTTCCTTGCAGGCTTCCTTCAGGCAACTGGTTGGCCACTGTGAGAACAGGATGCTGATGGAGATAGGCTACTGGCCTGATCCACCAGGCTCTTCTTATTTTCTTTTTGACTGAAGAGTGGGATAAGATTGCTTCAGATAAATGAAGTTTTCATTGGAAATTTGTTATTATTACATCAAACTAACTTGGCTACCCTAGTGGAATACTGATAAAAAATAATAATTTTGAATGAACTCTAGTTAAGCGGTTGACAGTGACTTTATTTCATTTTCTCCCTTTCCTCTTGGAACAAACCCTCCTGCTGATGAGCCTTCTGCTTAATCTCCATTTCTTGTGGCCACAAAGTGTGGAATGAAAATAGTGATAATAAGCTAAGGCTATTATTACTTGTCAACTATCACTGACAAAACAATAAATTAGGTAATTATGCTAATGTGATCATATTCACAGTACATAAACCAAGGGATTATTATGTAAATCAAGCCATGAATAAGGAATGGAATAAATAAATAAATAAATAAAGAGCAGACTCCCCACAGCATAGAGACAAGCAATATTTGGAGATGGGGGTCATTTTTTAAACATGAAAATGTTTAAGAACAAAGATGCATAAGAAATAAAATGCTGTCTATTCAATGGAGGCCATTACAATGCTTGCTTTGTTTCAGATACAGAATAGGCCTGTTCAGCAAACAGGACTAATGTAATAATAACACACACAGTAACACAACAACAAAGCATCCAAATTTTCAACACAAAATGTTCAGGTCAAACCACTGTGTCTTACATACATAGGATGAGAGATACATAAGAGTGGAACGTGGGAGGGAGGCTAGCAAGTTAGGATCAACTCTAAGGGGCCCAGACACCTTCATGCCCACCCCCAAAATGGGGGCGGCCCTCCCAAATGGACCGAGCCAAGCGGCCCCAGCCTCCTTCTCTGCCACCACCACATGAGAGCACAGGTAAGGCACATAATCACACACCCACCCTCTCTTGGGGAGTCCTCACGCCTCTTCCCTCCAGCAGCCTCAGCTTGGACCCAGCGCCCCATGAACTTCATGCCAGGGAGAGGACTTGGTCACTACCTACAGGCATATAGGTGGAAAGAGGAGGGGTGGTATCTGGGCTAGTCCTGCTGTCATCAGGGAAGCCTCCCCAGCTCAGCCTCCCACACCTGGAGCCCAGCTGCCCAGGCCTCTGAAGCAATAGAAAAGAGAGGAAGGCAATACAGCCTCTGCCGGGCAAGTGAGGGTTCATCCTGGGTTGCACTCGCTTGGCTCCAGCCTCCCTTCCTCCATCCTTCCTGCAACCTTCCGATGCGGGGTGGCAGGCCCCCCAATATTTTATTAAAGTTGGTGCCACTGATTCTGTGAATCTCTGCAGAGTGAGACTTGCAACCCAGTGACAGGCCTGAGAGGGCACCTCTGAGGCCAATCTTAGGGCCCAGACAAGTTCATTTGGGTGTATGCCCTTCAAATATACTTTAGCTAAATAATGACATTATATATGTATGGGGGCTTAAACATACTTTGCACACTCCCACACATGATACCTAGGTATTATATTAATATAAGTCATACACCCGAGGATGGAATGACGCATTATTAAGTCTGAATCAATATCAATCTTTCATGAAATTCTGAAAAGATTTAGGTCTTCTTTAATGTATCTCCTAATGAGGAGGAGGGGATTGTGATATGATGGAAGCTTCTCTCATTAAGCTGTCAATTTTGCACCTTTAAAAAAAAATATATGAAAAGGAATACCGTATATCTACTGATGATCTTGTGAATTTCAAAAGCTTCAAGTCAATCACACCAACATGCTGGCAGACAATTACAGCAGGTGCATTTGGCCTAGCCCATTTGAATGAAACTGGGTGTTAACACAAGAGGAAGGAAAATAAGAGCCCAACACATATCTTCATGGAATGGATGTAGGGGGAGATTGAGGCAACCACCAACCTCCTAGGAATGTAAAAAGGCAGTGATTTCTTTCCCAACCTATATTTCTCACAACCTGCATCCATTTTGTTCTGCTGCAGTACTTTGTTTCTGCCATATTCTACATTCATTTTGCTGTCCACTATTTTATGAAAGTTATGCTCTGAATGTAAAAGGAAAGCCAAAACAATGCAAAACCCTCATAATTAAAAATGTATCATTTGCAGAATTTAAAAAACAACAATATGAATGAATACCAATCATTATTGCTGGGCTGATTTCCATTCCTGTCTGTTGGGGAACATGGAAACGCCAGCCATTTCCACTTCATTTTCCATTTTCGTTGGAATTCTCTGACATCTTTAACTTCTGTGCACTTATCTGTGTGTGCAAGCATGCCCCACACAATCAAGAATCCTGAAAAAAGTAGTCCCATTTAGAGATGACCTACATATTGTTGCAAAGGCTTTGTTCAGAACTTCTTAAGACCGTTTGGAAGTTTGGAGCTGGATAAAGCCAAATTCTAGCAACACAGGGACATGATATGCAAGCTGGAAGCTAGGGCTGAACAGGTTTTTCCATCTTCTATACAGTCTTCTGACAGTCTTCTATACACACAGAATGTGTACATACATAGAAATACAAGTGTACAAAAGCTAAGGTACCAGGCTGTGTGCCCTTACACACACAGTGAAGCTGCTGAGGTTTATGTAGAACACTATTGTCAAATAGTTGTGTTTCTTCAGTATAGATTTGAAAGAAAAGTAGGGGTGCTTCAGATGCATTTAAAGCACTTGTGAGGGTGTTGAGCTTCTCCAAGTGCAGACATATTCTGAATGGCAGAGAATCCCATCTCACATGGAAGAGCTCTACATGTGCACACATTAGTTTAGACTATACATTCAGGGACGCGGGTGGCGCTGTGGGTTAAACCACAGAGCCTAGGCCTTGCCGATCAGAAGGTCAGCGGTTCGAATCCCTGCGATGTGGTGAGCTCCCGTTGCTCGGTCCCTGCTCCTGCCAACCTAGAAGTTCGAAAGCAGGTCAAAGTGCAAGTAGATAAATAGCTACTGTTCTGGCGGGAAGGTAAACGGCATTTCCGTGCACTGCTCTGGTTCGCCAGAAGCGGCTTAGTCATGCTGGCCACATGACCTGGAAGCTGTACACCAGCTCCCTCAGCCAATAAAGCGAGATGAGCTTCACAACCCCAGAGTCGGCCACGACTGGACCTAATGGTCAGGGGTCTCTTTACCTTTACTTTTATACATGCAGGGGAGAGGGCAGAAAACTTGAGACATTGGGTTTAATGTTATGAAAACTGGGGAAAGCTACTTTCATCCGTGGAAATATCAGAGGGTATGCAGAACTAGAAAAGGGCTTTAAGTTTTGGAAGATTTTGAACTTCAGCGAGTCTCTAATGGGAGAGGCATCCCTCTGTATGGGAAGCAAGGCAATCTCTGGAAATGTGATAGTGAAAGACAAATGCTTACGTTAAATGGATGTGAGCTGAACAAGAAGTCAAGGTTTCCATATTCTGTGGCAGCTGAAATGTCAAGGTAGCTGTTGTAGCTATGGAGGATATTATCATGTTGCTGGATCCCTGGGCCATAGTCCACACTAGAACATCTCCTTTGCATGCAAAAATCCCAGGTTCAATCCCTGGCATCTTCAAGTAGTGCTGGGAATGTCCCCTGTCTGAAACCCTGAAAGGCAACTGCCAGTCCCTGTTGGTGGGAAATGTTGGGACAAGGGACACCAAATACCTTTCTTTCTGGCCTTTGAGACTCCTCACAAAACTGTAATAAAAGCTGCTTCCCTGATTGAAAAGATGTATATGCAGATTTCTGACTTTTGAGTTTCTGACCTGTAGCCTACTGTCTGCATCTATTGTCCCACTGGCACGTGCCCCCCAACATCAGAGGCAGATTTAGGGCAGCACAATTTGTTCCACTACACTGGGCACAAAGCCTAGGGGGCACCGCAGGGCATTGTGACTATGAAGTAATTGTATGGTGCAGAATGGAAGATGAGAGGTGGGGGGCATTAAATGTTGGTCTTGCACAGGCACAGCTGAAATTAGAAAGACTAAAGTCCACCCCTGCAGAAGTTCACCCCATGTGGCCTCCAGGCTGAAAATATTTCTCCACCCCGGTCTAGACACTACTGAGCTACATAGACCAAAGGTCTGACTCTATATAAAGGGAGCTTGCTATCTTCCTAATAAAGGGAAGGATATTTTCTTGCAGTGTTAAGTTTGAATAAAACATAGTTGAGGTGGGGCAGAGCGGGGTGTGTGTGTTGATACCCCTTTCTCATAAACCAGCAGAATTAGCACACAAAAGTTATAGAGAAATCTTCTATCAATGAGACCTTGATTTATGAAACACATCTTGTTAAATTTTATGGAGAACCTTTCCAGTTATAGCTAGGTTTACTTCTTTTTGTTTTTGTAATAGACCACTTCTCATTTGAGATACCTCCATTGTAATAAAACCTTGATTTTGTTTGTCTACCTGGCAATAACAAGATTGTCTGAAGGATGAAATGTGTTTTACGGTTAGCATCTTCATTAGGTGAAAAATGAGATTCCCGTTACGATGAGAAAGGCATTTGTTTTAATGGGGCGTCCCTTTTTGTGCAACAATTGTATCAAATCACTATGTCAGGTGGATTTTTACTGGATGGATACAAGTAATTTTGGACCAGGTTACTGCCTGGCAAATCATTGCCATGACTGTATCAATTTCAATCCTGTTTCATTATTCAACACAAATGTAAAAGATTTAATGAGAAGTCCTGGGGTAGAAGTCCTGGGACGCAGGTGGCGCTGTGGGTTAAAGCCTCAGCGCCTAGGACTTGCCGATCAAAAGGTCGGCGGTTCGAATCCCTGCGGCAGGGTGCGCTCCCGCTGCTCGGTCCCAGCGCCTGCCAACCTAGCAGTTCGAAAGCACCTCCGGGTGCAAGTAGATAAATAGGGACCGCTTACCAGCGGGAAGGTAAACGGCGTTTCCGTGTGCGGCTCTGGCTCACCAGAGCAGCGATGTCACGCTGGCCACGTGACCCGGAAGTGTCTCCGGACAGCGCTGGCCCCTGGCCTCTTGAGTGAGATGGGCGCACAACCCCAGAGTCTGTCAAGACTGGCCCGTACGGGCAGGGGTACCTTTACCTTTACCTTTTACCTGGGGTAGAGTGCGGGAAAGACTCATACTGCGTAACATATCCAGATTGAAACAAAAGTTGGATCTTGATACATTTCCCTGGTTTGATAAATAAGCATATGCAGACACACATTTTAAAATTTGATTTTGTTTTAAATAACACTGTGCCATCTTTTTCTATGAGACAGGCTAGATGTTGTGATAAAGTCAACACATCGTTATTAACATCTAATGTAAATACCCTGATAACATAAATATCATGACTAATGTGATACCACTGTGAAAGGAAGAGCATGTATGTTTATGTATGTAACGTGCATATTAAGCTTCACTAAGAAGAGCTGTATGGAAGCAGTGTGGTAAATGGGAAATATCCAAGATATTATCCACACACACAAGTATCCACACACACAAGTAGGGATCTCTGAGGATTTCTTTGTGAATTCCAGTGCCAACTAACCTGATCCACACCTCCTAAATCAACATCTGGACTAGAATGTAGTCATCCACTGGTCTTGCTTTTTTACATTTGTTACTATATAATGTAGTATCATCTAGCAGAAGCCAGAGAACATTGTGGTCCTACTATAATGTTCACTTGGCCTATTCAGCAAAGGTCCCCTGAAACATTAATTAACAGTTTCCTCCTGGAAGGTTTAGCCTGCCTGTTGAGCACAGCTGGATAATTCATGATGAATTACACCTTCATTAGTCTGCTTCTGTTCCCTATTGGTGATGATGGACTTTAATTACTGGTTTCCTTTATTTTGCAGAAATAGTTCCATTTTGCTGTAAAGTGGGGAGAAATCAAGGACACCAGTAATTAAAGTTTTGTCCCCTCTTGGATGGAAAACAGAAGTGAACTCATTAAGGGCATTTCATAACTAATACTCCTGACATGTTCCATAGGAACAAAAAAACCCAGGCTAAACCAGCAAGTTTTGATTTAAAACAACAACAACAACAGTTTGTTTAAAATATTTTAAAGGCCAATTCTTAAGTTTATGCTTCACAAGGAAGTTTAGAAGTTATCAAACCAAGTAATCACAATTTTAAAACCCTGCAAGACTGAATACTATTCATTTTAAACAGGCATTTCTAAAACCAGCACAATATAAACAAATCCCCAACACACCATATATAATAATAGAGTAAAGGCATGTTAGCCCTTAAAGGTCTCAGCAGTGCATTACCAATTCCAGAAGCAGCTCACCAGCGCATAGTCAAACTTGCATGTTCTCGTTTCTGGTTTCCCATAGGCATCTGTTTCGCCACTGTGGGGAGAGGATGCTGGACTAGATAGGCTGTTGGCGTGATGCTGCAGGTTATTCTTCTGTTCTAAGGGGTGCAACAGCTTTTCTAGCTTCCCAGCAGGCAGGTCACTGTTGCTTACTAGCAGAGGGAGGAATGGGGAGATCAGCCCTGGATCCTGCCAGTGCTTTTGCACCACACTAACCTCCCAGTTCCTCTGCCTGCTGGTAAGCAATGGTGACTTGCCTGCCAGGAAGCTAGAAATGAGAATCAGCACTGAGCACTGGACCTCCAAGCTCTGGAATCACCACCACTTACTGGGAGGGAGAGGCAGCAGGGAAGTTGCACTGGACAGGCTGGTGCTGCAATGAGGCATGCTTAAAAAATTAGTATCTGCAAATTCCAATATAAAGTTTCCTAATTCACCACCTCCCAGTCTAATAGTCAAATCAGAACACAATTTCCTTTGGAATTTTGCAATATAGTTCTCAGATAAAATAATAATGATCAAAATGTGTATGTTGTAGATGTATATTTAAATGAAGTTTCAGATGCACAAACACACACACACACACACCTGTTGGGTGCTCAAATCTTCAGCATGATTCATTAGACATTAATCAGGTTGTGAAGTTTACAGCATTAGACTTCATTATAGTGCATTATAGTGTTTGCAGGCACATCAAGGTGTAAACTAAAACTCGATGAGTACCATTTACATGAGATGACAATTCAGCAGACTGCAAAGATCCTTCTTTTAAGATGGTGTTAATTGCAGTTGTTATTTTGTTTTTCTTTTGTTGCATTTATAGATTTTACTTTTTTAGACAATGTTTATTTTGCTGCTTTAGGATTTTTGTAATCACATTTTAGTGTTTTGATAGTTTAATAAAAAAGTATGTTGTCTTTGTTAGCCCCTATTTTTGGCAGCTATGAAAAACATACCCATCTTTTAAAATTTTATTTATAAAACAAAAGTGTGAATAATCTACCTACAATATTATTTGTGAAGTTTTCCTTCTCCCTGAGCCACAAATGCATCACTGAAGCCAAAACAAAGTAGAGGGTCAGGAATAAGGAAGCTTCAGAAGTAATCAAAGCTAACCATGAGATAAAACTATTGAGCAAGTAAACCTTTTCTGCAGGAAGCAGTATTATTTTATGCCTTGTTTCAATATAATGTCCAAGTTTACTTTATTTGCTTTTAATTTCTACATAATTAAAACTCTCCAATCCTTTTACAGTCCAGCTAACTTTTCCACAGCCATTCAACATAGGAATTAATTAGTTAAACCTTTAATTGACTATTGTAATTGAACATTGCACAGCTTTGAATGCAGCCCTGCACAAAGTCAAATTGCTCATTCAGCTGTTGACTTTAAGGACTGGAAAATAATTTTGTGAATTTCAGCCTCCTGTTTATAAAGTAACATTTGCAAACTTGCTGATAAAGTTGAGTTGAAGTTTTTGACTCAGCTTTTCTTTTGATCTCAAGAGAGAAAGAGTAACTAGAAATGCACTCCTGGGAGCGGTGACCTTTTGAGGGTGGATGGGAGGGAGATCTTTTTAAGTTTTAACCCAGAGCTTTGGGAGTAAAAATCACACCACAGGTAAGGATGGAGGACACATGTGATTCAGTTTTCTTTCAAAAGTGCACTCACTTTATTCACTCTTTTTGAAGCAATACACAAACCTAGTCATCTTTCAAAATCTGCAGTTCTCCGGCCAAATAATGCATGGAAAAAGAAACATGTAAAAGTTCACATATAAATGCATGCTACTGAAAATAACATGCACAGATATGTTATGGAACATTGTTTTATAAAAAATGTGTGTATTGGGCAATATTGCTTGTGATCATGTGTATATTATGAGGGCTGGATGATGTTAGGTTTTCAACATGGTATTGTTTCACCGGCCAAACAGCACAGTTTGGCGATAAACTGCAATATTGAAACAAGCTGCTTTGACCCCAGCTGGCGAGGCATGGGGTGAAACTGTGTCAACTCTCACCGTGGACTGGAGCCAATGTAGCTGGCCCCAGCTTGCTGCCCAGCTGAGGGATGGAAAGTCTGCTGCCCCCAGCTGAGCAAGCCTTGACATCCCTGCCACTCTTGCATGAACAGCAGGGTTCCTTTCTGAGGCTCCCTTCATCTTCACTTTTGGGGGTGGGGGTGAGCTACCTTGCCAGCTTGCCACCCACTCCATAAAGACGGATCAGGTGGCAGTAGCCAAGCACACCGAGCCTGTCAAGTGGCAGGCTGGGACTCCATAAAACTGCTTGGTTGAGGCAAGGGCAGTAGCGCACTCCTCAGCCAAACAGTTTAAAGAAGATCAGGCTCTCTTGTCTTTTCTATCCAGCTCAGTGCTGTCAGTCTAACTAGCAACAGGCTCTCCAGAGACCTCAGAAAGGGTCTTCCTCGCCATGCTGCCTGAAATCTGTTTCACTACGGCGGCAATTAAATATGGGTCTTTTGATGCGCAGATCATAAGCTATACATCTTTAATTAAAAAAATAATCCTGCTTGAACAAAACCTAGGGATGGTCGAGTAAGTCTCCAAAAGACTGAATTCCTCAAGCATTCCTAGTTCTGTTCATGGGCTACAGACCCTTCCTTCAAAGCCAGAGGCTGTGTTCTGTAGCTGGGCTTGATCTGTTTTTGGGTTCCTGGAATCCCACACTGTGGAGCTGTGCATAGCTGTGTAGGGGGTTATGGTGTTGAGACTTTTTAAACAGGCTTTGCAGACCAAGTCACAGCTGTCCTGTAATGACCAGGGACATCACCAGGGAAATGAAAACTTTGGTAAGAGATCTGGTGTAGTTGAAGCAAATACTAAGCAAAATTGACAAAGGCTGGAGCTTTTCAAATAAGAAAATAGTTAAGATGAAATAAGTGTTACTAAATAAAATGCTTGGAGAGGCTTTCCTAGTTCTCTCTTGTAATGTCTTTTCCTTGGAGAAGTCATCACAAAAAGTCATGCTGACTGATCAATAGCATTATTGAAGCACCTAGTCATCTCTTTCTTCTCCTTCTCATTGTACCTAACTTTCAAGGACTTGCTCTCTTCAGATAGCTTCTAATTGCTATGGCGGTAACTTGGGACTGAAAAACAAGGTCAGGTGGCTCTTCGACTCCCAACTCTGCTTCAAAGTGTGCCCAACCTCCCTTTGCTTTGTGCATCTTACCCCTTAAAATGTCATCATGAATAACAGGAACACTTAGGTTCTAAATGAGAAATGAAAGAATGTATGTAAGGAATAAGTGAATAGTTGGGTTGCTATCTATCATGCCACAGATCATTGCGACAGAATAAGCTGGGCTCATTTTAACTGGGCATTATCTTATCTGTGTAAAACAAGGATAGAGAACCTGCAGCCCCCCCCCCACTAATGTTGTACAACTACAATGCCAATCACAGGCTGTGTTGGCTGTGGCTGATAGGAGTTGGAGTTCCCTTGGAAGAGGAATTGATGGCTAAACCACTCTGAACAGGAAACTGACCATAAATAGTTGCGTGGCAAGACCCTCAAGCTGACCTACCTTAGGATAAATAAATTCACACGGACATGGATATTTTGTTTAAGGTTTTTGAGCAAAAATTTGGCCACAACTTTATTGATTACAGGAATGAGAGCAATATTGGCTTAGGCATTGGCAAGACTATATCTGACTCCTGCCCCCTTTGCAGGAAGTCTGTAAGGGTAAACCACCCAAAGGGAAATTGCTTCTGGTGAACCCACCTGCACCTTGTGTTCCCAGAGGCCTGGCATGGCTCTCATCCTCAAGCGGACTTCAGTCAGGATCCAAGTCCTGGATTCCTTTAATGGAATACCCTTGAAAATGGAGGCCTCCCCTCCCCTCCCCCATTCATCATAAGCCAATGCCTAACCACCAAACTTTACAAAGTTGTGACGATTGCTAAGAGGTAGGCAAAAACCAAGTGGCCCATGCCAATTTGCCAAATGGAGAAAATTCCTACCCAGCCCGTTCCAAAAAAGGCGACCAAGTCCAAAGCAAGGCCAAAGGATCTAAATTAAAGGGAGGGTAGGCCAGTGTTCAGCAGCGTGAAGCAGGAGCCTGGCACACATCGCGCTGCTGCTTTTATACTTTCCCCCACTATCACCCTTTGACATGATTGGGCAATAGCCCTGGGTGATTGTGGTGCCACCCAGGCGCGAGTGTGATAGCTCTACCCACGCCAGGATGGGGAAAACCAGGTTGAGAGCCTGCCCACAACCAGGACCATCTATTAAGATGATCCCATTTGCCCCCAGTTCTCTTGCAGAAGTCCCTTCTGTTCCCACACCTGGTTCTGTGGCTGGAGCAACTGCTTCACCTGCAAAAGGTTCCGTTTTCAGTCCCTGGCTTCCCCAGTTTAAAGGATGGCAGTAGAGCAAAGTACCTGCTCAGGATCCTATAACATTGCTGCCAATCAGAGTAGATGTTATTGAGCTGGATGGACTCAGTATAAGGCAGCTGCTTATGAACTTAGGAAAGCTGGATGCAGACATAAGCTGAAATGGCCTGTAGCCTGGTTTCCAGGGTTCAGCCCCCAGTGGTGTTCTTGAGGGAGGTGCTGGGCAAGATGCCCTTCGTAGGTCCCCAAATGTGCCGACCTCCTCGTTGCTGCCACTGCTGCCCTCTCTCTGGGCATTTTGACCTGAGGAGAAGGCAAATAGCTGGTCCCTGATGCTGCCCCCCATCAGCTTAGCCCTCCAAGACCCAGCTGCCCCTCAACTCTGCATGGGACTGCCAACAGATATAATGTAGAGAGCAGTAACTGACAGAGACAATAGAATCTTAAGCTCTAGTCCTCTAAGACTCTCCCTTCAAACTCTCAACTCTTCAGGAAGGGGACAAACCCTGGAAACTCTTGGCAGTAGTCCAAGAGTCTCCATACTGCTCCAGATCTCATTAGAGCAAATTGCAACCTAGGAGCTATACATGGTGCTGGAACTTCAGCCTAACTGAAGTCTCTAGTCTTCACCTGATGAGTTGGGTCATGACTGATCCAAGGTGAATCACAACAGGAGCACTGTCACCATACAAATATATGGTAAAAGATTGTCATGAGAAAGATTAAGAAATGAGTCCACCAGTGCATGTTTAGGTTAAAAGTGGGTCCTGGGTCTGAGAAGGTTGAAGATACCTGAACTACGTCATGTGTCAGACACTACTTGTAGTCAAGACAGGACAACTTATAAGACTTGTCAGTTCAGACAAGAGAAGACACCAAAGCTTTTTGTGCGTGTGTTTTTTTATGTTGGCTCAGAAATAGGAGTCTTCATGGTTATTAACACTTTGATACAAGAATTGCACCCCTCCCCCATTATTCTCTGGCTTGAATTGTTATTTTCAAGATAATTGTGTGCCTGGAGTCCTGCTGCACAACATACCAAGCTCAAGCAACCATCAGAAATGCATCCCACACACCCCAAGGACTGCTGCGATGGCAGTAACCATCTTTGGGAAAACTGTACTTTCCAAAGGATTATTGTGCTTGGTACAAACTCTCAGAAATAACTATGATAATACCCAATTATATTTTGGTTGTTTTGTTAGCTTTTTGCCTCTTTACCTCTTCCTTGTCTTTGTTTGTCTTGTCATTTTCCCATATCCTCTCTTCCTTTGTTGAAATACTAGAATAGAATAGATTCGTGGGTGCACACCCTAAGGAATGTGTTGTGCATGCTTATGATGTGAACATTTTCAGAGGGTCATAATCATATAAGTACTTGATGTGCAGTCTACAGAAACCCAGGTACCCTAAATGATTCAATGCCTAGCAATTATCCCTCAACAACTGCAAGGTTGGTAAACATTTGGAGCCATTTATGCAAAATACCAAACATGATTTAGTGCTATGTGAAACCCAATGCTTACACACTACCCTACTCTTCACTCTCCTTGCACACGTCCTCATTGGATCAAGTTCGATCATGTTTCAGTCAAACCATAGTTTGCTGTTACATCCAAATCAGAACATTTTATTTAGCGATATCTGCCATCCTCACACCCCAAAAAATCATAAATGTGCTTGCTCTGCAACGTGGGTTGAAATGTTATTTTTGTTATTTAAGGCATTTATGTACCTTTGAATCATTTCCATTTCCAAGTGATGAAAATTTTGGTTTTGAGGCTAGCACAAACCATGGTTACACATCTGCAATTAATGGCAAACACTGATTTGATCAAACCAAGATGTAACTAATTGCAGAGTATAAGAGGAGGGAGAAACATGAGCATGCACAACACATTCACATGGTAACAAAGCACTTTATGTTTAAACAGAGTCTTTGCGTCATCACGGAGTCATGAATAATGGCGGAAGTGAGACAAACAATAAGCAGCAGATTCAGGTCTTTTTGGAGTACAAGATAAAAAAAGTGTTATTGTTTCTTAAGCAAAACAATATGACCTTTCTACTCTGCATTATGCTGTGCTTAATGCTTACCTCACTTCCATCAGCAACTCATCAGCATCTCCTGGAGCTCAGAGAGTTAGTAAATCACAGGCATTGTGGAGCCTGCTTTTTAGAACTTGCTGCTTTTGACACACACTCGCAACATGAATTAAAACAGTACAATGGTACCTCTAGTTACAAACTTAATTTGTTCCGGAGTTCCGTTCTGAACCTGAAACTGTTCTAAACTGGAGGCGTGCTTTCACTAATGGGGCCTCTTGCTGCTGCTGTGCCGCCGGCACACTATTTCTGTTCTCATCCTGGGGCAAAGTTGTCAACTCGAAGTGACTCTTCCAGGTTAGCAGAGTTTGTAACCTGAAGCGTTTGTAACCTGAGGCATTTGTAATTCAAGGTACCACTGCATTGAGCTCCCCTGCCCAGAGGAAGACAATAACTTTTTTGAAAAAGAAACACATATTATTTTTAGGACACCATTGTCTGAATGTCTGGTATGTCCCCCCCACCCCCAATCAATTATTAATATTTCAATTTTCCCCCTTAGAATTAAATGGTAAATAAAAGGAGCACATTGTGGACATGGTAGTAGAGATATAGAAAAATTACTTGGCAGCATCTCTGCAAGGAAGGAGAATTAAAGTGAATTTTAAAGTAGCAGCAGACCTACTTAAAGGATGCAATCTAGTTTGCAAGATGCACAAAGTATGTCATGTCAGAGAGCCACCTGCCAGTTGTTCATGAAAGGCAAGCGAGCAGACAAGAAGTCTGAACAGTTGGATGTTTCATCTTAATCCTTCTGCTCAATGAGGATCCTTGAAATCTAAACTGTTCAAGCAGGCACTTCATTAATTGAGAAAGTAGTGTCTTGGCTGTGGCAGTTCTGCTATAATGCCCAGGTGTCCATGCACATCAAATCTTATTTTAACTACTTTTTTTTGCAAAAAGTTATTGCTGCCGTCTGCCTGAACATTTGCAACCCACTTATACAACTCCAAGGAAAGGCAAACCTGGCAGGCACATGGTGCCTAATGTCTCCCTTACTTCGGTCATGGGACAAAAAGCTGGGATGACATAGAATGTTTGACCATCTCATCACTGACAAAGTCTGATAAACTTACTTGAAAATGCCTTCCATATATTGGAACTGAAATGTGCCCAAGTGGTTTGTGCATCTAAACTTGTGCTGTGCTGAACATTTCAACTGCTCCCCTACCAACCAATCTTTATCCAAAAATAAATAAATAAATATTATTATTATTTTTGGGGAAGAAATGCATTGGGGAATTATCAAAGAAGTGAGAAAATGTCCATGCCATTCTCATGGGTTGGGTGCAAGGTTGTTGATCCACTTTGTGGTAGCCTTGGAGGTGTTTGTGAGTGTTCTTTATTTCATTCTACAAATAGAATTCTACAAGTGATACCAGAAATCCACTTGTTGTCCTCAGCTGGTAAAAGGTAAAGGGACCCCTGACTGTTAGGTCCAGTCACAGATGACTCTGGGGTTGCGTGCTCATCTCACTCTATAGGCCGTGGGAGCCGGCGTTTGTCCACAGACAGCTTCTGGATCATGTGGCCAGCATGACTAAGCCGCTTCTGGTGAAGCAGAGCATGGAAATGCCGTTTACCTTCCCGCTGGAGCGGTACCTATTTATCTACTTGCACTTTGATGTGCTTTCGAACTAGGTTGGCAGGAGAAGGGACCGAGCAATGGGAGCTCACCCTGTTGTGGGGATTCGAACCACTGACCTTCTGATCGGCAAGCCCTAGGCTTTGTGGTTTAACCCACAGCACTACTCATGTCCTGTCTTCAGCTGGACCCACACTAGCTCCTTCCACTCTCCACTGCTCTCACAGCACATTCAACTCCCCACCACTTCATCAGCTCCCCAATTCCCCCACCAGCTCATTTAACACCCAGTACCTCAACCCCCTGCCACACCTTCAACCCTATCCACATTGCTCCAGTACAAAGCTGCACCCCCAGATGTTTTCCCCACAGCACCTTCCTCTCACCCCGACTCCACCTCACAGTTCTGTCCCACCAGCTCCTTTTTCCCTCTACCAGCCCCCCCACAGCACCTTCAACTCCCTCAATAGCACCTTCAACTCCACCTTATCAACTCATTCAACCTCCCCAGCTTCTTCTGTTCGCCACCCCCCCATCTCCTATTTCAGGAGTCCAGATCCCAGCTTGATAACACAGTAAGCATAGGTTATTAAAAAGGAGGATTTATTGCAAAAACAAACAGATAGCTCCAGACAGCTCTGACAAAGCCTCCAGCATTATTACTCAAGTCAACCCTTCTGAAGACTGCTTCCAGCACTGACAGAAGATATCGAACTTACGACCCTTACGTCTCTTGTTTTGCTTCCTATCTAGCAGCCCTCCCATTTGCTGACTCTTCGGACTTAGTGAATCAGCTCCAACCTCTTCCTGTTCTGAGAGGCTGTCTCTGAGTCTATTCATGTCTATTTGTGCTTCTGCGAGCTTTGGCTGTGTTCTAGCCTGCTCTCAGCTACTGCCTTATCAGCCTGCCTGTCAAGGTCAGGAAGAGCCGAAGTCTGCAGCTGGCACTCTCCCCTGCCTTACTAACATCAAAGCCTCTCTGTTCCTGGCTGCTTTCTGCAGTTGGCTGCAAACCTTCACTTGGAGCTGCCTCATTCCTGACGTCTTGCTATCCCCATAGCTCCACCACTGCCCCATCCACTCCCTGCCATTGATGAAGATGTTATCTCAAAAAGACTTTATCCAACCTGGTTTCCCTGCAGATATTTTTGGACTACAACTCCCATCAGCCTCAGCCAGAATGACCAATAGCCAGGTATAATGGGAGTTGTAATCTGAAAACATCTGGAGGACAGCAAGTAGTGGAAGGGTGTCCTAAAACAATACTCAAGTAGGCATCTCCTTAAAGAGTTTTTCCAACCTCTCATTGGAGAAATTGAACATTTCTTAATTAATGGAACGAGATGTCCAGTATAAATGTTTATAAGACTAATCTTATAAGATACTGCACTTACACATGAACAAAATAAAGAGAGATGTTTCCAAAGCAACAGCTTTCAATCAGTCATGAGTTCTTTGCATTTTTCCCCCAGCAGTATAAATTCAATTAAAAAGATCTATTAAGATGAGATTTCCAGGGGATATTATCCGATAGCTGCTCATTTAAAAAGAAAAAAGAGACTTTAGACTCTCTAGGCTGAATGTTTTTGTAAAATTAATGTCTTAAATAAAAAAAGAGTAGAAGTAATAAACCCAGGAGATTAGCTGTACAGCATCTGCTAAGTAGTATATTTTTTATGCTAGCATAAAATCAGACAAGGAGGTCAGCCAGAGTAAGTGTGAGTCACAAGTTGCAAAACACAAATTTCAATACATTGTAAAATATTTACCATAATGTGGACTGTTGCCAGTATTAAATAATTCCATCAAAGTCAAATGATATAAATCCAGCTCTCTGCTCATTAGAGTTACAGGGGAAAGAGTATCCATCTCCCGAAACTCCATACATTTAAGCTTCTTTGAAAAAAAAAAGAGGAAAAGAAAAAAGACCTGCAATGTATCTTTCAAATTAGTGCTTCCATAAAACTTAGTAACAATTTGAAGATCTCTCTTTTTGTAAATTTAAGTTTGTCTAACTGAGCTAAAACTGCATCACTTTACAGCTGGGACCAAGGCAGGGAAATTGCAATTTGCCCAGTGTCATTTAATGCTTTCATGGCTAAGCCATGATTTGAAGCTAGGTCTTCCAGACCCATCTGTAGCAGCTCATTCTGTTATACACAGATATTGGATGCTCCAGATCTCCACGAAATCTACCCTAACAAGGCAGACTAAAATGCAGTGTTAAATTATTTATTTCAACTCTGTGACTCTCATTCCAAATGTCAGTTTATTTTGCTGGCATGTGATGACATAGCTTGTAAATTAACGTGGCAGCATCTACCCCTTTGGAACTCTCTCCTGTTACATATCAGAAGGCGCCAACTCAATTTGTCTTTTATTTATTTATTATTTAAATTTTATATGCTGCTTTCCCATATAAATATGCTCAAAGTGGCTCATAACTGAGCAACAAAATTGCTAATCAATACACCACGACAATAAAAACCAAATGCTAAATAAATTCAAAACGTAAACTAGACAATCCAACATATAACTCAATTTGATGTTACGAACATTACAACATTAAGATTATTTTCAGTCCTTATTGAAGATCATTCTTTTCAACAAGGTTGTTGAGTGGCAATTTTTACCTACATACCCATACAGAAGACTCGAGAGACATAGCATTGCCTAGAAATGGTTCTATCTTTTAACATAACAAATAGAAGATCTGCAACCAATCAAACCAAATTACTGAAGTGTGGGAGGGTAGAATCTGGATAATTATTGCAGGGACATGGTGTTCCAATTCCCTGGGCATGTTCACAACAGCAGTCTCTAGCTCCAAAGTGTTGGAAACATAGCAAAATACTCCATCTTCGCAAAGGAAACACCGGGTACATGTACCTAACATGTAGCAGCCAGCCCCTCTGTACAACATTTATCAAGGTGCACGTGCAAGGAACTGTCCAATAGCCTACCCAAGTAAAGGCAATGAAAAGTGGTTGATGAGTGCTGTTAACCCAACAATGCCTGAGAGTGCCAATTTTTGAAATCCACTCACCTGCATGCACTAAATGCCAATCCAGGAAAACAACAGTGGTAAATGAACCACTCATTTCCAGAAAGGCAATTAAAATTCCAGGCAGTATGGAATAGGTGGAAAAGGGGGAGTCCAAATGGTCAATCTCAGCCCTCTGTGAGATGAGTAGGAAGGTGGACACTGGAAGAGAAGGAGGTAATTACCAAATTTAGAGGTAAGTAGCCAGATACTGGCCACTTATCTCTAGAGCCCTCCATGTCTGGCCCAAATGACCTATGAGGTCCTGTTCCACTCCTCCCTTTGGGAAGAGGTCTCTTGCAACTTTCTCTCACTTGGGGTAGGGCTGCCTCATCCTGCTTTTGAGAAAGACTGGCAACATCCCAGACTGTCTTAATTTTAATTACTTAAATATCTATAAACCACACTTTCATAGAAAATATCTCATTATATATAAACTAAAACCACAGTTTTGTAGTAAAGCAAACACATCACGTAAGAGCTTGTTGTTACCAATCATTAAGTTTCTGCACACTGAGCTTGAAATTGTTTCATTGTTAAATTGCTTGAGGGTCTTTTACAGGAAATGTTTCATAAAATAGCAGAGGACACCAACCTTTAAGGAACACACACACACACACACACACACACACACACACACACACTCTTTTTAACAAACAAAGAACTGGCAATGCCCTTTACCCCTGCAAAAAGAAAAACCCAAGCAAGACCTCAACACCATCATATAACAGAAACGAAACACCCCCAGAAAGAGTTATGGAAGCTGTTCTCTACCCTGTAGTTTATAGTTACAATTGCTCCTAAGAAAATGTTTCCCATACAAACTGTTGTGAGTTTGAGGAGGGCTAAGCCTGAGCCCCCTTCTAATGGCTGGATTCAGCACAAGTTCAATTCCTGGAATAGCCAGGTTAGCTTCCTGGTGAGGTAATGGCCAATATGGGTCATTATGGTAGCAAAGGTAGTGGCTCAGCACCAAAGGGCAAATAGCGAGGGATACCCTCAGTTGTATGGTAGTTAGAAAGACAAAAGGCAAGGCCAGAGTTGAGTTGGCGGTAAAGGCTAGAGGCTAGAAGCAGGCTGGGCATCTGAGAGACATAGCTATGCTTGATCTGTTTGAATCCAAGGCTCTGGGAGAACCAAGGCGCTCTTGGGATACTAATGCTCTGAGCCCCTCCACTGAAGGCTTGGATTGCATATACGTGCCAGTAAACCATATACATGCTATAGACAGCACAGTCTCTGCTGTCCCTCCTTCTGAGCAAACCAAACTGAGTAAGCCCCTGGAACCTCATAGGGATTGTGGTGGACAACAAAACAATTCTTTTCCACTTAACTTTGTATGGGTGGTGCTGGTGGTGTCCTCATAAAAATTCACCTGCTTTTTAATGCTACTTTGTGCCAGTACAGTGGTACCTCAGGTTAAGAACTTAATTCGTTCTGGAGGTCTGTTCTTAACCTGAAACTGTTCTTAACCTGAAGACCACTTTAGCTGCTGCCGTGCCACCAGAGCACGATTTCTGTTCTCATCCTGAATACATATTTTTGTATGAACTTTGCCTAATGCACACATTTTTGCAAATCACCCCCCCTATATAATGCATTTTTGTACAGTAATTCCACGAATATCATAACTGCCAAGTGCCCTGGGGAAAAAATGGGACATCCCATTTTTCCGCACAAGATTGCAGCAACCATTTTGGGTGCCGTGCTCTTGTGTGCTCTCATGCTGCCCTCTCACCCCGAAAAAAGCCCTTTTGGAGAGTCCCTATCTTTCACCAACAAAATGTAAGGTGCAGTTCATGTGACTTGCCTGGAAGCACCCCAGAAGATGCACATCCTGGTTTTGGGTCTGAAAAATTTGGACGGTATGTAATTAATTATTTTTGTGTGTACACATTACCCTTGTAGTTCCTTTTTTTTTTTTTTTACTTAGCTGGAGAATGCTTCACAAGATTTGGAGAAGTCCAATTTTGAAGTCATTGAAGTCATGTGTCATGTTTCAGTACGCATATTGTTTTGGAAAGGGCAAATCAGAGAGATTTTCCTTTAAATGCAGACTGAACAGAATTTCTCCGCAACCCCAAGATTCCACCCCACCAGAAAGTAAAATAGTTATGTATTTTATCATAAAATTGGCATGGATGATAAGATGACATGGGTGGTTTCATTTTGGCTTCTTTGATGGAATGAAAGAGAAACGTTTGAAAACTGAGCTCATCTTCCTTTCCCCATAGTGAATATCACCCTCAGCCCTCTCCCCATATGATTCCTTGCTATTTGAATAAGAGAAAAACAAAGGAAAAATACTCAAATTCAACAAAACTCTCCCCCCCCCCTTTGCTACAGTCTGATGGAGGAAGGGACATATATTACCAGTCAGTGCACAACCATTATTATTTGAGGGCCATTCAATTTGCTGCAAAATACAAGTTCCATAACCCTTCACGAAGCTTTTCATTAGAACATAAAGGAAATGCTGGCCAGATATTTGTGAGGACCGTAATCTGAATGTATGAATAGGAAGTAGATGCTCAAATATGAACCTTATTATAAATGCTTGGCTTCAGATGCTCGACTGGTACAGATTTCACACAGCTTCAATAACAGTGCTACGTAATGGGACTTTCATTTAAATTATGCATCTGAGATAATACAGGGCAGAAGGGGGAGTTGAACCAGACTTTACAAGCAGCTGAATGTTTTAGCAGAATCTAATATTTAAAATAGTGATTTGTAAATCAAAAGGTCATTATTTCTATTATCAGCTTTGCAGATGAGGCACTCACACTGGTTAAATAATAGGCAATCAATCATGAAGATTGGAATGCAACTTGAATGGCAGAGGAACTGAACACCAAAGCACCAGTACCAATGTAATAATGCTACTCCCTCACCCAGTAGCTTCTTCAATGATTCCATTTCAGTCACTGATGAAATGCACAACACCATCCCTTAAAGAGTCAGAAATCTGAAGGTGTTAGAAACCACAGAATAGTGTTAATCTCATCCACAGGATGTGAAATGAGAGCCCCTACTGCAAATTTCACAACAAATGCCATGACTTTTCTGCAGGGACATAAGAACCTAAGAAGAGCCTGTTGGATCAGGCCAATAGCCCAACTAATCCAACATCACGTGCTTCCCTGTGGGAAGCCCACAAGCAGCATCTGAGCAGTCTCCTCTCCAGCAACTGGCATTGCTGCCTCTAGTAGTAGAGGCCAAACATAGCCATTGTGGCTGGTAGCCATCAATAGCCCTCTCTCCAATGAATTTCTCCAATCATCTTTTTAAGTCATGTAAGCTTGTGCACATCATTGACTCTATAGTTTAGCTAGGAGCTGTGCATAAAAGTACTTTCTTTTATCTGCCCTGAATCTTCCAACTTCAGCTTCATTCGATGTCCACAATTTCTAGTGTTCTGAGAAAGGGAGAAGAAACTCTTCTCTATCCACTTTCTCCACACGATTCATAATTGTAACCTATTATTATTTAGACATATTAAAACCAGCTGCAGATCTGAGGGGCTCTCTGGCGACCACCGATCTACCTTGGTGGGCCCCTAGCTGTAGGCTTCCCCAGTGGTAGCAGTGGCATTAAAGGTAAAGGTAAAGGTACCCCTGCCCGTACGGGCCAGTCTTGACAGACTCTGGGGTTGTGCGCCCATCTCACTTAAGAGGCCAGGGGCCTGCGCTGTCCGGAGACACTTCCGGGTCACGTGGCCAGCGTGACATCGCTGCATCTGGCGAGCCAGAGCCGCACACGGAAACGCCGTTTACCTTCCCGCTGGTAAGCGGTCCCTATTTATCTACTTGCACCCGGAGGTGCTTTCGAACTGCTAGGTTGGCAGGCGCTGGGACCGAGCAGCGGGAGCGCACCCCGCCGCAGGGATTCGAACCGCCGACCTTTCGATCGGCAAGTCCTAGGTGCTGAGGCTTTAACCCACAGCGCCACCTGCGTCCCAGCAGTGGCATTAGGCCACTTTAATATGCTACAATGCCATGGACTGCCCAGTGTAGGGTTGTTCTGGGACATTATGGGATATTTATACTGTTGCCCAGCCTTATGTGGCATTTTATTGCCCCCCCCAAGGTCCCAGAATAAGGCTACACCAGGACATTGTGGCTGCCCACTGTTGCTGTCACCAAAGTAGCCTGAGACCAACAAGGCTTGAGGTCCAATTACAATAAATCATGTGGTTGGCCCTCTTATTTCCTGGTTTTAAGAAGCAACAAGAAAACTATGCTTTTTCCAAAATTCCAAGTAATAAGGGAGTGAGCCTTGTAGATTTCATCACCCCTTCCCTAGGTTTCCCCTATAATTTGCACACTGCTGAGACTTTATCATTCTACTCACTATTTTACCATGCAGCTGTCTATAAAATGAGGGGGACTATTTTTCCTTCTTCACAACAATGTGATCACAATAGACAACATGCACCAAATATGAGTTATTAAAAACAATCCATTAAAAAATAAAATTAAAGCAACAGTATGAAAACAATAAAATCAGAATGGTTTCTTATTTACTCCAAATGTCTAAGAGAATAAGTTCTGTTGCACTTGACAGCAAAAACCCATCGACATCACAGCAATCCAAACTTCCAGTAGAAAAGCATTCCTGAGCTACGAGACCACAACAGAATCACAAATAAAATCATAGAATTGTAGAGTTGGAAGGAACCCTGAGGGTCATTGAGCCAACCCTGTGTGATGCAGGAATCTCAGCTAAAGCATCTGTGACAGATGGCCATCCAACCTCTCCTTAGAAACCTCCAAGGAAGGAGAGTCTACCACCTTCTGAGGAAATCTGTTCCACTGTGAAACAGCTCTTACTGTCACAAGTTCTTCCTGAGATTTAGTCAGAATCTCCTTTCTTGAAACTTGAATCCATTGGTTTGGGTCCTACTCTCCTGTGCAGGAGAAAACAAGTCATCTTCATCTTCCATGTGACAGCCTGTCAGAGCCACCCGAGGTCCCAGCTCACAAGAGACCAAAATCCAGTCCAAGTTATATACAAAAGGTTTTATTGAAGAACATTGTTGTCGTTACATCCAAGCTCCGTGGCTCAGCATCTGTTACCCTTAGATGTTAGAAGTCCCCTCTGAGTCAGTCCCGCCCCTGCACCAGCTTAAGAGGCTTGTACTGCTCCACCTTTTCCTCTCCTTCCTTTTCCGCAGGGTCTTCCTGCCCCCCTGTGCTCCCTCCCTCCGGGACTCCCCCGAGGCTGAGTCTTCTGACGCCTGCTCCCCCCTCCTTCGTGCTTTGGGACCAGGCTCCTCCTCAGGGCTCTCCTCATTTCCGCGCGCCTCCACATTTGAACTTGGCGCGCGTACGTTGCCTCTGACCTTCCTTTCGACCATTACGCTACTCTCGGTACTACACTCCTCCCCTTCCGGCAGGACGTTCTGCTCCGAACTCCTTCCCCTCTCTGCTTCCTGTTCTGCTCTTTCTGACACACTGGCAACTCCACCCCCTTCACTCCGTTCCGACGGAGAGGCCGGTCCCGATCTCCAACCCCCACTGGGGATTCCCTCTTCGTTCCCCTGCTTCTGACTGCTTCCCTCTCTACTGCCCCTTGGCCTGACCAGGGGGGCTACCTTTTGGGAATCCTCGGATTCACTTGACGGACTCACTGACAACCTCGGGTCGTCGTCGTCCTCTTCCTCGTCGCCCTGGGACCCCTCCCCCTCGCTCTCTGTCCCTGAAACCCTGACATCCATCCCCCCCTCGAAGCCCCCCCTTCCCCCCTCCCGCCCATCGGGTGCAGGTTGTAGGAGCTGCAGCTCTTCGGAGGTGGATGCAGGATACAGGTTGTGTACCTCCATATCCTCTGCTTGCAGTTCGGTGTATGAGTGTTCGAATTCGGGTTCTTGACCCAAAGTGTTTTCTTCTCCCTCTTCCATTGGTACCTCGTCTGGTGCTGCCGGCCAAGGTCCCGTCAGCCATTTCCTGCGCCAGTCCTCCTCTGGTTGCTCGTCCCACCAATAAGAGGGTTCTGTGTCCACCCCTGAGCACGATCCCCTGGGCGGGCTAGATTCTGGCGTTCTCTCCTCGGCTGAAGAAAAACCCCGGAAAGTACTGTCTGAGAGTGTGGGCGTAAAGAGCCAGTCATCAAAGTACTCGGCTGGCATGGGTCTATGCGGGAAAAGGGCATGGAACTCGTCTTTTAGAAGAGGTTCATCTAAAGCGTAGCCCGGCACCCAACCGTTGGCACTGGCTGGAGTGCCCTCTGTGGCTAGAAAGTATTCTACCCCCTCTTTCCCCCATCTCGAGTCCAGGATTTCTGTGACCTCGTTGAGTGGTTCGGCCCTAGGCGCCCTCTCCCTCTCCTGTGACTTAGTGTGTAGTTGCGGGTCTGTTTCAGACTCCTGAAACCTGTGCGGTGCCTTGTAGGGGGTGAGCACCGACCTGTGAAATACCGGATGCACTCTGGAACCTTCGGGGAGGGCTAGTCGAAAGGCTACAGGGTTGATCTTAGCCTCCACCTGGTACGGCCCTAACTGCCTGTGCCCTAGCTTCTTCTTGGCCAACGACTTGGCTGGCATCGCTTGGGCCGCTAACCACACCCAGTCCCCCACCTGGATCTCCTCCCCCGCTCTCCTGTTTTTGTCTGCCTGCACCTTATATGCTTGCTTGGCCAGCTCCAAATGTCTCCGCAACTCTTCGTGCACCTCCTGCAGCTCCGCTGCAAACTGGTCGGCTTCTTGCGGCACCCCCTCTCTCGGTGCCCCGAACCCCGGGAAGGTTCTGGGATGACGACCGTTGTTCGCGAAGAACGGCGTCACCCCCGTGGACGCGTGCTTCGTGTTGTTGTAGGCAAACTCTGCCATCGGCAGGTAGTCCACCCAAGCTGCGGGTCGCTGATTGGCGTAACATCTCAGGTACTGCTGCATGATCGCGTTGACCCTCTCAGCTTGGCCGTTGGTCTGTGGGTGTCTCGCCGACGTAAGGTTGATCTTGACGTTCAGGATACCTAAAAGCTTCTGCCAAAAATTGGAAACAAACTGGCGCCCCCTGTCGGACAGGATGGACTGCGGCAGCCCATGCACCTTGAACACGTGATCAATGAAGAGTTTGGCAGTCTGTTCCGCCGTCGCCACCTTTGCGCACGGAATGAAGTGCGCCATCTTGGTGAACAGGTCCACAACCACCAGTACCGCCGTCTTCCCTCTGGAGCTGGGCAGGTCAGTAACGAAGTCCAGGGCTACCCTCTCCCACGGTTGCTGTGGCGTTTCCAGCGGTTCCAACAGCCCCGCTGGCTTCTGGTGTACTGGCTTGGACCTTTGACAAGTGTCACACCTGGCGACGTAATCCGCTACCTCTCCACGCATCCGAGGCCACCAAAAGTCCCTTGCCACCAGTTCTATTGTCTTCTCCTTGCCGAAGTGGCCCGCACTGGGGGCGTCGTGCAACTGCTGCAGAACCTTTGCGCGAAGCTCGTCGCTTGGCACGTAGAGGGCACCTTTGCGAGTTAGCAGCCCGTCGCGTAGTTGGAAATCTTCGCCACTCTGCACACCTCTGCGCAACTCCTCCATCTTGGACTGTGCGAACTGATCCACTTGCAACGCGCGTCGCACCGCGTCCAGATCTACTGTGATGGCAGCGCACGACCACGCCTGCGGTGCGAAAATGTGCCTGGCTGCTACTGGTGTCGCTTCATCGAGATATTGCGGTTTCCTGGATAGCGCATCGGCTATAACGTTGGAATCTCCGGGGATGTACACTATCCGAAAGTCGAAATCCGCGAAGAATTCCGCCCAGCGCATGTGTCTCTGGCTTTGGAGCTTCGCCGTGCGCCAATACTCTAGGTTCTTGTGATCCGTGCGGACCTGTACTGTGTGCTTGGCTCCTATGAGGAAGTGTCGCCACGCTTTGAACGCTGCGTGAATGGCCAACAGCTCTCTGTCCCATATGGTGTAGTTTTGCTCCGCCTTGCTGAGCTTTCGGGAGTAAAAGGCACCGGGTCTCCAGTTCCCATGTGGATCTTCTTGCAGGAGCACGGCTCCAACCGCCCTGTCTGACGCGTCGGTCTCTACTCGCATGGGCCTGCCTGGATTCACGTGCAGCAGCTGCTCCTCGGAGGCGAAAAGGCTTTTAAGCTTCCGAAAAGAGCGCTCCGCCTGTTCCGTCCACACGAACCTCTTCTTCTTGGAACTCAGAGTGTCCGTGATCGCTGCCGTCTCCTTTGCAAAACCTCTGATGAATTTGCGGTAGAAGTTGGCGAAGCCGACGAATCTCTGGACTTCCTTCCGATTGCGTGGGCTCTTCCAGTCCAACACCGCGCGGACCTTGACGCTGTCCATGGCCAGCCCCTTGTCGGACAGCTTGTATCCACCTCCGTCACATCAAACTGGCACTTTTCTAACTTGGCGTAGAGCCTGTTCTCCCGTAGTCTTTGCAGGACTTCCTTTACGTCCCTCTCGTGGGCCTCTTCCGTCTCCGAAAAGATCAGGATGTCGTCGAGGAAACACACACATTTCTTGTAGAGGAGTCCCGCTAGCACGTGATGCATAAAGGCTTGGAAGACGTGAGATCCATTTTGGAGACCAAACGGCATAACTCTGTATTCATACGTGCCCAGAGGCGTGAACATGGCCGTTTTCCACTCATCGCCCTCCCGGATGCGTATGAGGTTATACGCTCCATGCAGATCCAATTTGGTGAAGATCTTCCCCTTCCTCACGGTTGCTAGGAGATCATCAATCTTAGGCATGGGGAAGGCCTTGGGTTTGGTCATACTGTTTATGGTTCTATAGTCCACAATGAGTCTCTTTTGGGGCGTGTCCTTCTTCTTCACAAAGAACACAGGACTGCCCCCCACTGCTTTCGATTCCCGGATGAATCCACGCTTCAAATTGTGCTCTATGAACTCCCTGAGCTCTTGCATTTCGTCCTCAGACATGGAATACAGCTTTGCAGTCGGCAACTGTGCCCCCGGCACCAGATCGATGGCACAATCATAAGGTCTGTGGGGCGGCAACTGGTCAGCTTCCTTCTCGCAGAAAACCTCCAGGAACCCTTCGTACTTGCTAGGTACTGCCTGCACCATGCCAAGTCGCAGCTGCTGCTCAGCCCCCTCCTCCTGGCAGGACTGGATGCAATTTTGAGCACAGTACGATGAACAAAAGGTGATCTGGCGTTGGTACCACGCTACAGCAGGACTGTGTCTCTCCAGCCAACTCATGCCCAATACTATAGGCGTGTCAGACAGGTGGGTGACATTGAAGCTAATGACTTCTCGGTGATCTCCAATCCGCATCACCATGGGAGGTGTCTGTTGCACAACTTGCCCTCCTAGCAATTTCCTGCCATCCACCGTGACTACGTTCAGAGGCGTAGTGGCGGGCAGAAGCGCTATGCGATGCTGCTTGACGAATTGCATCCCCACGAAATCGGCGTTGCTCCCCGAATCGATCGTGAGGGGCACTTCTAGGGTGGTCCCATTTGGCAACTGAAGTGTTGCAGTGAGCTGCACCGCTGGCTTGGGTGGTAAAGGGTCTGTGGGTTGCAAAGACGCTGGGGACTGTTCTACAGATTCGCCTGGCTGAGCCCCAGCAATTCTGCTTCCAGCCAGGCATTGTCGTTTCCCTGAGGTTCCTCTTCCTGGATCACTTCTGCAGCTACCGTCGCTAAAGCTGCAGTGTGTTTCTGGAGCCTCTGGGGGCACTCTTTCGCCATGTGCAGTGCACTGTCGCAGATGTAACACTTCCTGGTCCCTCTAGGAGGCTTCGCCTTTACTGCACCGGAAGCTGGGGCTCTGGCTGTTGCTTGAGCCTTAGCACCACCAAGTTCCATCGGCTCCTCCCCCTGCCTCCCCAGCGGCGAGGGATGTGACTGACTGAACTCCCTGGGGATGAAAGAAGACGTTCTCGCTGGTGGACGCACCTGACGTTCTTCCTCATTGTGCCAAGGACATCCCTCGTGACGTATCCCAATCGCCAGAGCCCTCTGCACCACCTCCTCCAGGGTCTGAGGTCTGTCTCCCCTGGCAAGTTCGTCCTTTATGGGACCGCTGAGACCCTCCCAGAACAAATCCCTCACAGGTGTGCAGTCTTTCTCCCAGCGTAACGCAGTCAGTAAAGCAAAAAATCTGGAATGGTACTGACGCACAGTGGCTTTGCCTTGCCGCAGTCCAAATATCTCCCTGCGTGCAAGATCCAAATCTACGGTTGACTGGAAGCAGGCATCCATCGCTTTAATGAATTCATCAGAATCGCGGCGGGCAGGGCCATCTTCACGCCACAAATTGCGCAACCAGTCTCTGGCCGGCCCATGCAAGTGAGAAACAATAAACCCCACTTTCTCCTCCTCATCTTTAAATCATGACGAAGCAAGTGCAATGCATACAAAACATCTGCTCTGAAACTGGGGTAGTGCTTCAGGTTCCCATCGAAGTGGGTGACTAGGCTGCCCCCCCGCCTTCCAAGTCCAATGCCCTCTGATCTGGACCCTGGGAACCCTTCCCTGTTTGCACGCTCCCACCTTGTTTGCCGGTCCTGGCAGCGCTTCTCCATTTCGTCATGCTTCTTCTGAGACGCAAGGACTGCAGCGGTGAGTTCGGAAACTGTAGTTCGCAGTGCTGTCAGCTGATCCTCCGCACTCATGGCTGTCACCGTTTGTGAGCTTTGCAAAAAAAAATTTTGCGTTCTTTGAGAGGGGACTTACTGTCAGAGCCACCCGAGGTCCCAGCTCACAAGAGACCAAAATCCAGTCCAAGTTATATACAAAAGGTTTTATTGAAGAACATTGTTGTCGTTACATCCAAGCTCCGTGGCTCAGCATCTGTTACCCTTAGATGTTAGAAGTCCCCTCTGAGTCAGTCCCGCCCCTGCACCAGCTTAAGAGGCTTGTACTGCTCCACCTTTTCCTCTCCTTCCTTTTCCGCAGGGTCTTCCTGCCCCCCTGTGCTCCCTCCCTCCGGGACTCCCCCGAGGCTGAGTCTTCTGACGCCTGCTCCCCCCTCCTTCGGGCTTTGGGACCAGGCTCCTCCTCAGGGCTCTCCTCATTTCCGCGCGCCTCCACATTTGAACTTGGCGCGCGTACGTTGCCTCTGACCTTCCTTTCGACCATTACGCTACTCTCGGTACTACACTCCTCCCCTTCCGGCAGGACGTTCTGCTCCGAACTCCTTCCCCTCTCTGCTTCCTGTTCTGCTCTTTCTGACACACTGGCAACTCCACCCCCTTCACTCCGTTCCGACGGAGAGGCCGGTCCCGATCTCCAACCCCCACTGGGGATTCCCTCTTCGTTCCCCTGCTTCTGACTGCTTCCCTCTCTACTGCCCCTTGGCCTGACCAGGGGGGCTCCCTTTTGGGAATCCTCGGATTCACTTGACGGACTCACTGACAACCTCGGGTCGTCGTCGTCCTCTTCCTCATCGCCCTGGGACCCCTCCCCCTCGCTCTCTGTCCCTGAAACCCTGACACAGCCCTTTAGATATTTTAATATCTCTTCTTCAGGTTAAACATACCCAATTCCTACAACCATTTCTCATAAGGCTTGGTTTGCAGACCCTTGATCACTTTGGTCACCCTCCTCTGCACACATTCCACCTTGTTCATATCCTTCTAAAACTGTGGTGCCCAGAACTGGACCCTGACTCTATGTGGGGTCTGACCATTGTTCATTCTGCTATCACCAGTTTGGGCTCTGCTTTCTTTTTGAGTGAAGGCAGAGGCAGAGTAGGTGTTGAGCCAATAGCATTTCTCCATCTTCTCCATGCAGCAGACCTACAACTTGCTCGTTATAAATAATAACTATTTACACATAATCAAAGAAACAGCCAACGGAAATGACAAAGGAGGAGGAGGAGGAGGAGAGTTTGGATTTGATATCCTACTTTATCACTACCCTAAGGAGTCTCAAAGTGGCTAACATTCCCCTTTCCCTTCCTCCCCACAACAAACACTCTGTGAGGTGAGTGAGGATGAGAGACTTCAGAGAAGTGTGACTAGCCCAAGGTCACCCAGCAGCTGCATGTGGAGGAGCAGGGAAGTGAACCTGGTTCACCAGATTACAAGACTACCGCTCTTAACCACTACACCACACTGGCTTTGAGAGCCAGTCTCAAAGTTGCTGAAGAGTAATGCATGTTTTCTTAATATCCAATGTGTTTTGGCCTTCTTCAGGGGCTTTATGTACACAGACACACACACACAACAAAACAAAACACAGAAAGGACAGTTAATAAACCAAACTTTAAATTATATATTTTTAAAAAATAATTGAAGCACAGCCTCAAAAGTCACATATCTGTAAAATCCTCATTATTATCATTCTCACAGAAAACACTCAATGCTAAAAAAAATCATTTTCTCATTTTCAGGCATAACAGCTTACATGATTCCTTGTAAACAACTCAAAAACATCTATTTTGAATTTAGTGCAAGGCAAGACTCCCAAGGAACACACAGAAAAATATACAGGAATATATACCTTAGGCAAACAATACTCAGGAGTCAACGTTTTATAGTAAAAAGGTCAGGAATCATCATTAAATAGCAATATTTTTAGCGTGGAGAATGCAGCAATATGGGGAGCTCCTCTACTTTGTCATTTACATCTTTAAAGTAGTTCCTACCCCCCTTTCTCAGCCATTCAGATGACTGTTCTCTAACTAGAGGGATACCAATCACCTTATTTCTATTCCTCCCCACCTAGTAATAGTAATAGTAATTTATTATTTGTACCCCGCCCATCTGGCTGGGTTTCCCCAGCCACTCTGGGCAGCTTCTAACAAAGATTAAAAATACATTAAAATGTCACACATTAAAAACTTCGCTTAACAGGGCTGCCTTCAGATGTCTTCTAAATGTCAGGTAGTTGTTTATCTCTTTGACATCTGATGGGAGGGCGTTCTACAGGGTGGGCACCACTACTGAGAAGGTCCTCTGCCTGGTTCCCTGTAACTTGGCTTCTCGCAGCAAGGGAACCACCAGAAGGACCTCGGCGCTGGACCTCAGTGTCCGGGCTGAATGATGGGGGTGGAGACGCTCCTTCAGGTATACTGGGCTGAGGCCGTTTAGGGCTTTAAAAGTCAACACCAACACTTTGAATTGTGCTCGGAAACATACTGGGAGCCAATGTAGGTCTTTCAGGACCAGTGTTATATGGTCTCTGTGGCTGCCCCTAGTCAGTAGCTGCCACATTCTGGATTAGTTGTAGTTTCCAGGTCACCTTCAAAGGTAGCCCCATGTAGAGCGTATTGAAGTAGTCCAAGCGGGAGAGCCAATTACCTAAGGCTAATTGTATGTTTATTTGATTTTTATTATTTGTTCTTATTTAAAATACACCACTTAGAATATTCAGTAATTAAGTGGTATATAAACAACTAAAATAAATAAATAAATTATGTTGCAATCATTTTCTCCTTTTTAGCATTTTGCATGTTTTACTAACATAAAACTTCTTACAAACGCATTGGACAATATATAATAGTGATGATATTATGTGTAGTAAATGCTCTTAAATAAATAGTACCACTTGTTACAATGATCCCTGAAACTTGTCATTTTACATCTGCAACAGCCACATGCAGTGCTTTTTTTCCAAAAAATATAAATGTTTAGGGGTACTCTCATTTTCCTACTCATGTTAAAATACTGCCCCTCAATGAGGTCAGACTTAGATTCACAAAATGTTTAGGGGTATGTGTACCCCTGCGTACCTCCCAGAAAAAAGCACTGGCCATGTGGATTATGAACTTTTGGAATCGTTGTTCAAGGTAAAAACCTGTTGGTGCATAAACTCCTTTCACTTAAACTCTTGGTTAACAAGAATCTGTCTTGCATTTGTAGTGCTTTTGATCAAAACTAGTCCCCCCCCCTTGATAACTAGTATTCCTTTTAAAAGAATGATATATTTGGCAGTACCTTTGCAAAATATTGGTTATGTAATTTGCCTAAGGTACTGTATTTTTTGCTCTATAAGACTCACTTTTTCCCTCCTAAAAAGTAAGGGGAAATGTGTGTGCGTCTTATGGAGAGAATGCAGGCTGCGCAGCTATCCCAGGAGCCAGAACAGCAAGAGGGATCACTGCTTTCGCTGCGCAGCGATCCCTCTTGTTGTTCTGGCTTCTGGGATTCAGAATATTTTTTTTCTTGTTTTCCTCCTCCAAAAACTAGGTGCGCCTTATGGTCTGGTGCATCTTATAAAGCAAAAAATACGGTATACAGTCTTGTATTTTTATGTGAGTTCCTTGAGAGTTTCCAAAACAGAATCACTGTTTTTGAGGTGGTACATGTTACAAGGAAACACATAAGCTCTTTTAAGAATAAAAGATGGTGTTAAATGAGTCCTGTCTAGCCCAGCATTATGTTGTCACAATGGCCAGACTGCAAACAGGAGTTGAGTGTAACATTACTCTTCTGAACTGTGATTCCTAGCAACTGGTGATATTCAGAGGCATACTGCCTCCAGCCCTGGAAGTAGAACATACAGTGGTACCTCAGGTTACATACGCTTCAGGTTACATACGCTTCAGGTTACAGACTCCGCTAACCCAGAAATAGTGCTTCAGGTTAAGAACTTCGCTTCAGGATGAGAACAGAAATCGTGTTCTGGCGGCGCGGCGGCAGCAGAAGGCCCCATTAGCTAAAGGGGTGCTTCAGGTTAAGAACAGTTTTAGGTTAAGTACGGACCTCCGGAACCAATTAAGTACTTAACCCAAGGTACCACTGTAGTCATTTTGGCGAGTGATGATTGTCAGCTTTATCCTCCATAAATTTGGCTATAAGAACACTATGTCTGTATATGGGGGGGGGGAATGTTGTTTAGTGTTACTAATAAGACATTTCTATAAGAATGACGATAAAGGTATGAGGTCAATGAGGGTTTACAAAATGTGACTTTTGAGACTGTTTTCAATTTTTTTAAAGTATCTGTTAAGTGTGGTTTAATAATTTTCTTTTTGTAGGAAAGCCTTAAGGCAAGTTTGTATGATCCAAAATGCATTGGATATTAATCAGAAGTGCATGCTGTTTTTATATTATTGTAAACTGCTGTGATACACTTTTGTGATAGAATGGTATAGAAATATTTTAATAAATAAATTACTCTTCAGCATTTTTGAGATTGGCTCTCCTTTTTTTGTTCTTTAAATAATGAGCCAGTATTATTTATTTTTTAAAAAGGAAATTGTCAGAAATGCTGAATGCCATATATGGTAACTTCTAGCAAAAACACAACCTTATATATTTGCAGTGGCGTAGCGTGGGTTGTCAGCACCCGGGGCAAGGCAAGTAATTTGCGTCCCCTAACCCATGGATTTGCGCCCCCTAACCCGTGGATTTGCACCCCCTAACCCGTGGATTTGCGTCCCCTAACCCTAACCCCCAGATGTTGCGCCCGGTGCAGCCGGCCCCCCTGCACCCCCCACGCTACGCCACTGTATATTTGCTTGCCTATTTTAATCATTCATTTCTCCCTACTCTCCTGGAGTCTATATATACAAAAGAGCATTGTCAAGAAATTTCAAATTGCTTTATTAAATTCCTTTCCAGGAGGATGGATCTGGTAAGTCCTGTGTTCAAATAAGAGCCTGGGTTGAATCTGCATGGATCAGTTATTGTGCTTGATCAGCATCCTGGCCATTTGCTCGAGTGTACATGATAAACAGTAAAAGCAATTTATGCAATCATAATAACTAATGTATTTCAACGTGTATTACCAAGCGTAGATGGAATACTGAAGCCATTAAACCCATTAAAATAAAGCTTTATGCTTCAAACTGAGAAACATAAGTATAACATTTAAAAAACCCACTTTTATTCTTCTTGCCTAATGAGCTTTTTTTTAATGTACTCATTTTATTTTCATGAATGTGTCTAACTTTAACTTTCTGTGTTCTCATTAAAGTGGCAAGGACTATTTTCAATCTTATCTCTCCTCTACCCCCATCAGTGCAAATGGCAGTGACTGAAACAGGTAGGGCAATATGCATTCATTAGAGACAGGAAAGCATTTTCAAATCCTGTCTGCACCTATTTCCCATAGCTTTTAATTTCATCTCTTAACACTTTGCAAAATTGCCCTTTCATCTGCACCCTCATAAAAGGTTTGGTTGATTATCAAGGCAAGGTTTTGTTTTGCTCTGCTCAATCTAGAACAGGTGGCAGTAGTGAAAATGGCTGCAAATCAGTTTGCTACAGAATCCTAAGAAAAATCTTAATTGACATCTGATATATTACAGTATTTACTTGCCTTGCATGGATATATTTTGGCTTCATAAACAAAACAATACTTTTTTCTCTAATTTCATGTCATGTAAGACCTGCTCTACTTACGCAGCAAAATGAACTGGTGAAATTCAATGCCAGATAGAATCAACTAATTCTCATTGTGTCCCTACCCTCCTTCCAGCTTAGTTCTACAAGACAACAGCAAGGCCATGTATGCATTAGCAGCTTATAATGTAATAAGGCACTTTCTCCCGCAGCACATTAACTAGAAGCTCAAGAGAAGGAAATGTATTTGCACACTGCTATACTCACCAGAGAAGAGGGTGCGTCTTTGTTAGGAGAGCTTGTACCCAGTTTCAATTTAACTAAATACTGTTTCCTAAAGAGAAACAGCTTTGAATTCAAAGCAGAATGTTGATGCCAGTTACACAGTGCATCCCAAGCCTGTGGCATGTTGCAATCCTCTGATGTGTACAGACAACTCTCCAATTGTGCATGATCTACTTGCATGCGACCACGCATACATGCAGTGCCAGGAATCCCAAAGTGGAACCTAGAAGTGGGGAGCACCCTGGAGAGTCCTTGTGGCTCACAAGGAGGCCCTCCCCAGAACACAAAGAGGACATCTCTTCACAAACCAAAAGCACAGTGGAGCTTTGTTGGGGTTGTTCAGCTGATGTGCGGGGAAGTGGCTGCTGATGGAGCAGGTCAATTCTGTGTCCAGGGCAGCTGGTTACCAGCTTCATCTGGTACGCAGGCTGAGACCCTACCTGCCCGCAGACTGTCTCGCCAGAGTGGTGCATGCTCTGGTTATCTCCCGCTTGGACTACTGCAATGCACTCTACGTGGGGCTACCTTTGAAGGTGACTCGGAAACTACAACTAATCCAGAATGTGGCAGCTAGACTGGTGACTGGGAGTGGACGCCGAGACCATATAACACCGGTCCTGAAAGATCTTTATTGGCTCCTAGTACATTTCCAAGCACAATTCAAAGTGTTGGTGTTGACCTTTAAAGCCCTAAACGGCCTCAGTCCTGTATACCTGAAAGAGCGTCTCCACCCGCATCATCCAGCCCGGACACTGAAGTCCAGCACCAAGGGCCTTCTGGCAGTTCTCTCACTGCGAGAAGTGAGGTTACAGGGAACCAGGCAGAGGGTCTTCTCGATAGTGGTGCCTGCCCTATGGAATGCCCTCCCAGCAGATGTCAAGGCAATAAACAACTATTTTACTTTTAAAAGACAACTGAAGGCGGCCCTGTTTAGGGAAGCTTTTAATGTCTGATACTGTATTGTTTTTAATATTCGGTTGGAAGCCACCCAGAGTGGCTGGGGAAACCCAGCCAGATGGGCAGGGTATAAATAAATTTTATTATTATTATTATTATTATTATTATTATTATTATTATTATTCTCTATCCCGCATGTCACTTCTTAGGTGGGGAGGCTGAGCAGTCTCAACAAAGCCCCACTGACCCTCTGGCTCGCAAGGAGATGCTCCCCGGAGCCCGAAGAGAATGTATACATTCCAGCCATGATTCTCTATTTCTCTATAATGTCCTGTTCTCAGTAATACAACTGTCTTATGCTTTTGCAGATTGCTTCCTTTGTTCCTTGCAGCCTGCTCTTTCTTTTTAGCCAAGTCCAACCTTTCCCCTTCACCACTTCTACTGTTTGCTTCCATTGAAATCCACTCCCCTTCTTGCTGGTTTTCTCACTGGAGAAGTGCAGCTGGGTAGGGAAGGCTTTAGGGAGGGAAATTCTGTTTGAGGTTCCAAATCAATGCCTGGGCCCATAACCTGTTAGAAGACCTTGCAGCTTACTGGATGAGTAGAGATGAAGTACAGAAAATAGCAGCATGGCTCTCTAAGCACTATTGGAGACATATTGTTTCTGTGAAGTGCTAACCAAGACAAAACAATGCCCTTGTGTAGTTTAAAGTAACACCTGCATTAATTATTAGCTCAGGAGAAGGAAATGTATTTGCTTTTCTCCAAATGTCTTCACCTGATTCATATTACCCATTTGTTTTCCCTGCCTCTGCCATTTCCCTCAGCTCCTATTCATGAAGCTGGCATCTGTGCATGTGCAATTGCTGTCTCAAATGCACACACCTCAGCTTAATTGTGACTTAACTTTCCCTTCTGGATAGAAGCTGGTTTGAGGGGAAACACACCAAACAGCAGTATTTCTCAAGAAACGATGGGACAGCTCTGCATCCTAGGTGGTCTGCCAAACATCTGGACACATCTGGGAACTTGACTGTCAAAATGGCATCCAGGCAACTAGAGCGATTTTTTAAAAGAAACCCCCCCCCCCACAACTTTGACCCCCTCCCCCCAAAAATGGTCAACAACTTTGTCCAGATTTTCACTTTTGGGAATATGGCAACCCTAATTACAGGTAATGTGTGTACATGAATTCCAAATCCAACAGCATTAGTGTGCTGGAACCAAAGGAAATAGCAATGTATAAAGAGCCTGAGACTAACAAGGAGGCAGAAACTGGCAAGCAATGCCACTCCTGGAATAGTTGTAAGAAGGCAGGCATGTGGGTAGTTGGGGGCTGACTGAGGGCACAATGAGGTTCGTGGGGCAGTGACCCATTCACCTTGAAGGAGTAGCCACCACTCACTTCAGGTAGAAACAATCAAACCTTACACATTACAAATAAATCTTTTAGCCCAATCACTTCTTAGCTGTGCTTTTTTTTTTAAGTGAGAAATCTAATTTTGTTAGCATAAATGGGTCTTTATAAATATGATCTTTCACTTGCAGTTGGACACTGGTATGACCCGTCCAATTGCTTCATTCTGCTACACTGTTAAGAAGCCCAATCTTTTATTATAGTTGTTAACAGTTTATTGGAATTATTGCATTTTCAAAAAAAGACATATTTCAGTCTCCTTCTCTGTAAACCTCCTAGCCTCTTTTTACAGTAATAATTTTATTTTCTGTAATTCAGTGATCTAGCCATTCACAGGATGATTGTGTGTGGGAACTGGGCCTATAATTAAGAAAGATCAAAGCGTAAATGTAGCAGCCGTGTGTCATGCTGTTGATGAAGTAAACAATGGATGTGTAAGGTTTCTGTTTCCATATTGCGCTTCATGCTTCACATGGCATTCATTACTTGGGCTGTATTCAAATGGCAGTTTTCCATTTTAACTATTTCCCACTGTTAATTTCTACAATATAATTGAGCTTTCAAACAATGTAAAAGCCACTTTGGAACTATACTGGAATATAGTTGAACAATAGTGGAATGTATTATCATCTCGTGACTAAATGATCATGCGATCCTTTTTCCCAAACAAAAATGTGTCTGCCTTTAAAATAATGGAGAACGATGCAAACTCTTCAAATATCTGCTCAACCTGCAAAGTGTGTCTGGTCGCAGACATTTAAAAGGGGGTAAATACAAACAACTGGAATCCTTACAAATTATTATTTAATGAAATGCAATAGATTCTCCTGTAGAAGATGGCCACATAATTAATTGTATCACATATAATAATGAACAATGCAAGCAGAACTTCCATAAAACTACCTATGGGAATCTTGAACATAATAACTTAGGATGCAAACTCATTTATCTCAGAACATTCTCATTAACACATATTACCATCATCTTCACGAGATGAATAATCTAGGTTTTGCTGAAATATTGAGCCCCGATAATTGCTTTTCAATATAAAGTCCTTAGCATTGGTTGTAAAGAAGAATTCTACTTCACCCACTATTCAGAGACATTGTAAGGTTTATTAATTTCTGTGTGATGACAAGAACCTATTATTAACACTGATAGTTTTGGAACAATGAGAAGTGGTGGAACTTCTACACCTTCATTTCTGTTCATAGACAGTTCTAGTTTTAACACCCTAATCTATCATTCTTGAAATGAAAAATAAAAAGTTCTTAGTTAAAGGAACTGACCTCTTATCTGCTGCAACCTTTTCAGAATTTTCAGGTCTCAAATGATATAGCTTGGGTGACCTGAGATTAGTGATCAGTGAACAAAAAGCTACATATCAATTCTTCCTCCATTTAGGAGCAATTTGGGAAGGGGGGAAGGGGGAGAAGGTCTTTAATAGAATTTCAGGCTGGAGTGACAAAGTTCCCACCATTTGAAAATGCATCTTGAAGAATATCTGTCCTATGCAGAGTGAAAATTGAGCTTTTGCTATTTTAACTTTCTCCCAGTTTTTCCGCATTTGTCTTTCTTTGGTATTAATAACAGCATTTGATCACTCATTTACTTCTGAAAATCTAGATGTTTCCTCTGTTTTCCTGTTTATCAAGAACTGCCAGAACTTAATAAGAACTGGATGAGGCCAAAGGTAAATCTAGCCCAGCATCCTTTTCTCACAGTGGCCAATCAAATACCTAAGCCCACAAACAGGACCTGAGTATAATCACAATTTCCCTGTTTTTCCCTGATTCTAAGCTACTGGTATTCAGCTACTGAAGTTCACGGGCATAATGGTTTTCACAGTACACAGCCACCATGGTTAGTAGCCACTGATCTCCTCCACAAGTATCTTCCATTAATTCTACCCTAATGCCACCTAAGTTGGTGACCAGTTCTATCTTCGGTGGGAGCAAATTCCAAAGTTTAACTATGCACTGTGTGAAGAACTACTCCCTTTTTGTATTCACTGGGTGGCCTCACACGCTAGTGTTATTATGACAGAGGGGGTAAAAAATGATGCACTGTTTGCTTTCTCTACAGCATGCACATAATATATACTTATATATAGGTGTTCAGCACTCAAGGGGAAGAGGTCCATGTTTACAGCCCTTACTCCCTCCACTTCCATGTGCTTGACATGACGGTATGAAGGAAGCTGCTAAGCATATTCAGCTTAGAACCCTCCTCATCACTTGGCAAGTAGTAAACCTGCATGTTGAAGTTCCTGATTGTGAGGGAGCTTCACCTGGACATACATCAAAATTGCCAGACTTTCCTACTCATTACAGGGTGGTACACACAGGGGCTTTGGGTCACCACTTTGCACCATTTCTCCCTGCACATCTTTTTTACATTCTTTTGATAAAGTTGAATCCCTGAAGAGAGATAGACATAGACACACCCAGACCCCACCTGTACTTGACTGGAATTTTTATCAAAAGCTTGAACGGTTTCATAGGAACCAACGCCTAGGAGCCGAGGACCTTTCAGCTCCCCCATAAATATCTGAGAGGCCAGGGTAGACCCCCAAAATTGATGGGCATTGCTGTGCATGCACCACTTAATGTGATTGATTATGTGGGGTTGGGCTTTCCTGCCCCCCCAACATTTTATTCTAGTTGGCACGCCTGAATGGCTTCCATGTAGTGGGGGAAAGGAAACTACAGTGTTATCATATCTTTTCAAATAGGTACAACCCCTTTCATACTGCACTTGGTCATAAGTTTGTCTATAATAATAGTATGCCAAATTTTATCAATCCACTGTTGTTTAGATGGCTATCTTGGAGACTTGCAGGAGTTTGTTGTGTATACAATTGCTTAGGCAGGCCTTTTGAAAGAAACTCAAGCTGGTGTCCATTGCCAACTTTGTTTAGAACCTGATACAATCTCAGTGTTCTTCTATTGATATTTAGTTATAAGCCCACCTCCCCACGTATAAAAATTGATGGAAAGCAAATCAGATTTCCACACCGCAAGTTACTTCTGAAGAGACAAGTCCCGAGTAACCAAATAAGATACCGTCAGTTTGCATTAGCATGAGTCCAGAATGTCAATAATACAAATGTCAGGTCTAAATCTATATAATGATTAATTTTGTTAATAAACTGAAATCTCTAATCCACTATAAAGGAATTAAACCCGTCTAAAGGTCAGGCTGAATAGGTCAAAACAACTGCTTTGTATTGTTTGTGTGTGTGTGTGTGTGTGTGTGTGTGTGTGTGTGTGTTTCTGTCATGGTACAATTAATATATAATCCTTGAGACTGCTCCCCATGGATGGAACATTATCAAAATTCCAGATGTGCCCTACAGCCCCCAAACAATGGAAAATCCTACTGCATATAGTTCAATGCACGTCTTAGTATTGCACCTAGGATTGTATGCTGAAAATGGAATAAGGCAAATAGGAAACATCTATCTGTATGCGCTATTTAAATCCTTTCAGAAAAGTAGTATCTGCAGTTAGAGGGGGCCAGATCAGAACTGGTGGAGACCCATAATACTTCAGTGTCATTTACAAATAAGTGCCCAGCATGGAGTCACACCCCGGGGAGTATCATCACACCATTATCTGGGATTTTGTTTTAAGATGTGTTTCATTACTGATGTCACTGCATCTCACAAGACCCTCGATCTTGAAAGGTTGAATCCTATGCCTGCACTGATACCTACCAAGGGTATTGTCAGGCTGAGGTTTGAGGCATAAGCAGCTTCTAAGAACTGAAAAATTAGATCACTTTCAATAATAGGAGTCCCCTGAGTTGCACTTTTTTTTTACTGGATTTCTAATCATCTCCTGCTCTTCCCACCACAGTCTACAAATAAGATATAAATTATAGGAAGTAAGTAGGGCAACCTGTCTTTGTTTGCAGTGTAGACAATGGAAATAATCTGGGCAAAGGATAGCAGACAGTGGCTCAGTGATATTGATTTCCTTTCTCCGTTGTTGTGTGCGAGAAATGTTTTGAAAATAAATTGCACACACTGACTGTGGGAATGAAGGCTACTAGTGAACATTCATGATTTGTAATTTGGCTTTTAGCAAATTATACCACTGGTAACAACTGACAACAACTACAGCTACCATTTGTACAGCTCTTTCTAACTTGAAAAGAGTTTCAGACTAATTATTGTGTTTGCTCTTATCACAATACCAGGAGGTAGTTGACTTACGAACCTGCCCACATCCTAAGAACCTCTTTTGGTGCCCTGTTTTGAGTGCTTCAGAATAGGATGAATGGAGCAGATAATTTTGTTTCATTCGCACTGGCTCTCAAACATAAGAAAGTTCCATCTCATTTTGCACCATTGTACATATTGTGTGTGCACTTTTTATATAAAATACACATTTTTTCAATGCATTCAGCAGTAAAAGACACATTTTGTACACACTTATTATGTAAAATATATATTCTAGTGCATTGTTTTTATGCACTGATAAGGCATTTCAAAATTCGGAGAAGTGCATAATTTGACTGGCAGTTGCAAACAGATTCATAAGCCTCCGTTTGGGTCTGTGGGTAGCAAAATGCATCCTGCATTCCTTTGTCAGAGAAATGACCTATGGGAAGGACTGTAGCATAGTGGGAGGTGATGGGAGAGCCCAGACACCAGCAGGCAGATATTGATTTCACTAGCCATATACCGTTATGTTTTCTGGGATGCATTTGAAACAAAATGCCAATTATCTAAACAAGCTTTGTTTACAAGGATAAGAAACAAAACCTCACAGCGACCATTGCATTCTGATTCAATTCCTGACCAGTTCAGTGCTCTCTTTCTTAGGGGGGAATAAATACTCCAAAGAGTGCTTTCCCCCTGCCAAAGAAAACAACCTATAACATTCAGTTTGATCTTATTCCAATATGTTTGCTTCACTCTAATGCAGTGGTTCCCAATTAGCTAAGTACTCCCGACCCCCCTGCCTTTCAAAAGCCCCTACTTTTGAAATTTTTGATATCTCTATGGTAGTTTTTGCTATGTGAATGTGGCCATGGACTGCCTGGGTGGATTTCGCAGACCCCCGGGAGCCCACAGACCACCTGTTGGGAACCACTGCTCCAATGCATAATAATATCCATCACAGATAATATTTTGAATGGCTTTTTGTATTTTTCTTTTTTGGCCATCTACAGGTCCAGGTCCTAATGCTTTTACTTTTGACCCTTGCCCACACTAGCTTTTAAGATACACTCACAGGAGATTGGCTAGGTGTGTGGGGTGGTAAATGCCGCCTTTCAGAAAATGATGGTACCAATGACCCTGAAAAAGGCATTGGTGCATCCCTTTCTTAAGAAACCTCTGCTAGACACTGAGGCATTAAATAGCTTCCATCCATTGGCTAATGCCGCTCTTTTGGTGGGGGAGCTGAAACTGATCACCTAGACCCATTTCAACCTGGCTTCATGTTGGATTTAAATTTGTAATGTTTGATTTAAGTCTCATTGATTAGTGAGTCTACTCTATAGATGGTTAAATCTGGATTCAATCCAATGTTGCCTGTGTATTGTCCAGTATGGTGGGAGGGAAGCAACAGTGGTTTGTATGAAGTGTGGAAATAGCAGGAGGAGAGAAATAGTGATATGGTGAAGATAAAGTATAAATTTATGAGATCAAAGGAGGGGTGATAGCCATGTGACATATTTATCACTGGGCAGAGCAAGGCAAGGCCTTGAGGGGAAGGATAGAAGGGTCAAGACAAACCTTACCAGACCATCAAAGTAGAAAAGACGTGTCAAAGATTGGGACCAGGTAGGTGGTGTAGTTATATTGCTTGTACAAAGACATAGAAAGGAGGTGGGGGAGAAGAAAGAGCATGCCAGGTTCCTGCCAAAGCTGTGTACTTCAAATTCCCAGGGGTCCTATGGAAATCACATGCTTAACTTTTTTATTTGTCCCAGTGATAATCATTGGCTTGACTGTGCCCCGTGAATTTAACATGAAAAATAAAATAAAAACAAGCCAGATCTTTTGTTTTCCTGCACAGGCGCTTAGCAGCATGACAATCCAAATGAACATGTCAACTAGAGGCAAGAAAGCCAGAGCTCAAGGTTGAGCAGGTGAGTGGGATAGCAAAGCAAACAAAAGAACAAGCTGAGAATAGGGAAGTATTGAAAACAGACGTTTTGGAGAAGGCAGAAATGACAGAGGAGATATCAGAAGGGTGCAATGCTTCTGAGAAAGTCATAATATCAGTAGACTACAGGCAGAGTAGGAAGAAGTCAGTCAGGGACAATTTTAACAAGCTTGGTGGCCAAAAGTTACAAGTCACCAGTCTCTGCAGCCACAGCAGGAGCTGTGGTTCTTTGGTGGTTTGACTTCACCTCTGGAGGAGCATTCCATTATCTCTAGAGACAGACAGATGCCAACAAATAGGCTAGAATTCATTTGGAGATAATCTAGAAGGGAACAAGTAGGTTTGGGTGGATGGGGTATTTCAGACCTTTTGTCGGGCTGAAATACTTGGCCATATTTTCCCCTTCCATTTTAGGGAGTGGAGTGGTGCAAACCGCCCTCCTTCCCAATTAATCTGATATTTTCATTAGAATAAAGAAAGAATAAACAAAGGTGGGAGAGAAAGTTTCTTAAAACACCTTTAAATTTGCAGAGCAGAAAAATCCAGGCTCCAGGCTTTCCCTGACTCATAAGATTGGACTCCGACTGTTATAGATGATCTGCTTGCTTTTATATTGCTTTTATATTGTTTTATTGGTTTTAGGTCATTTTAAAAAATGGATATTGTTATTATATTGTACATTGTGCACACTACTTAAAGATTTTTAAAATATTAAGTCGTTCAATAATGCTTTTAACCTTCATCCAATTTTGTGGTGTAAGACACTCACCCCAAAGTGCACTTTTCATTGTGCAATTTACACACAAGTAGAATGGCTGGTAGTCCTCTTCAAATCAAATTTTATTAAACGGTCACAGACCAGGTTGACTCGTACAGCTAGTCAGCGAAATAGTCCTCTTAGACTATTGTCAAATATTGTTAACTGTCAATGTCCCCAACTTAGAGCCAGCAACTACTTACCATTTTCCTCCTGGAAACAAGCAAACAAAAAACCATCTGTGGCATGGAATGTTCCACAAATCCATTAACTCAGCCAATATGAGTGGATTGGGGTAGCAAAACATCCCATCATTTGTTCATAGACAAATAGTCAGGGAAGTGCGAGTTGGTTGACACAGACCAAATAATGATGTTTGGGGGCATTTCTCTACTCAAAGACCAGATTCTTCCAAGTTTCTTAAAGAGGTTAGGAAAAAACTCTCCATAACTATAAACCTCAGGAAACATTAGTTCTCAGAGAATCACAGAATTATACTGTTGGAAGGGACCATGAGGGTCATCTAGTCCAACCCCCTTCAATGCAGGAATATGCAGGTGGCACCACATTCAAACCAACCAAGCTAGCAGTAGGTCTTCTTCTAAACATTTTTTACAATAGTTTCAGAATATTTTTACTGTAAAAGGGTAGTTTCTGTAGTAATTGCTTATAACTGAAAATGAATATAATAGTTTATTACAGGAGCAGAAATGGCATTGTTTACTCAATATGCAGGTGCAGGGGCAAACATTTAATACACAGAGAAGATATGCGCTCTACGAATTAAGTATTTTCTGGCTCTGGGCACCATTAAGCACCCTACATCTGACACCACAGGCTCATATATTGTTTGGTGGAGTCTAAGTTCTACCTTATGGAAATCCACACTGATGCAGAAAATACATCCCTAAAACCATTATGCAGTCGAGTTTCCAACATTAGGGAAAATCACAAGGGTCAGCACACCCGAAGTTCAATGGATGAACTTCACCCTGGGAAAACCTCCTTCACAATCAAGGTGTCTCCCCTGCAAGGTAAGTGGTGATTAGCATGACTGATTCCCCCATCCAGAGAATGGATTAGATAAAGAAATAAAATGCAGAGATTTGCCAAGAAGGAATACAAAAAAAAAGTGGCTCTGTAGAGGGGACAGGGGTTCTTCAGACTTCAAGAATTTTGTGGAAGGAAATCAAGTACACACTTGAACTTTAGGTTTGTGGCTTCACTTTAATTCACTTTAAAGGACTCAGACACTGTAATGGATCTTGACAGTCATGGAGGAAGGGGCTTCAGTACCTGGGGTGGCGTGGCACGTGTGAGTGTCCCAAGGGGGAGCCGCCTGCCTGAGCGAGTGTCCCAAGGGGGAGGCACCCACCCACGGTGATGTCACCCCCCCAGGCTGGCACCCAGGACGGCCAACCCCCCTTCCTTCGCCACTGGATCTTGGGAGAAAGATGCATTAACTCAATTGCTGTTTCAAAAATGGAAGAGAAAGTGTTGGGGGAATGCATAGAAAAGTGTGGTATGGACAAATGGGTAAAAGGAAAACATGAACATCTTGCAGGTGGAAAAGGATGAATTCAGAATGAATGCCCATTGTAAAATAACCTGCCTGTAAACAAATCAGAACAAATGCTGCTTTTGCTAATCTAACCTCTGCGTAAGTTTTCTGCGACCAATTCTCAAAACACAGAGTTGCCTAGAGGAGCCCATAGTTGGAACAGCTGCTATGAAATCATTTCCTTTGCTTTTTCAGTATCTAAATTGCATACTTTGGAAACATGCACCATTTTACAGGTTTTGAGTTTTTCTGAAAGTGGATTACCTCCCCACACTCTCTCCCTTGGCAGACAGTAGCTGCAATGTGACAAGTGGCAATCCTCACTCCAAGCTGCTGGCTGCCAGTCATGCATTATCTTATTCCTTTTGGCAATCTGAGCAGCAGAACAGAAGAGCAGGCAAGCAAAGAGGCCTCAGATAGCGGGGAGCGGGGTAGAGCGATAACATCACAGAGAGTGACTGCAGTGGCTCTTCTGCTCTGACTGCTTTATTTAGCATTCAGAACTCCTGTGTCACATCTCCACAGGCATACATCAGTGAGACAGTGGGAAGGCCAAATTAAAAACCGCACTCCTTCCTGCGGGCATATTTTAATGTGCTCACTGAATCATTTGAAATATTTTCAGCTTCTGATTGTTCACTTAGAGGAAATTGTGACTAAACAAACTGAGCTGAAAAAGTCCAAGCCGTGTCTCAATGGAAGAGTCAAACGTCAAATGGCTTCAGTCCTGCCATCTATACAACTATGGGTAGACAAATCCATCAGGTTTGTTTACTCTCACTTTCCTATCTTCCCAGTCTAAAGTTCACTTTGCCCCACTTCTGCACCTGTTTGCAATTTTACACACACACATATTTGTGCACATTTTGTGTATGTGGTGTTAACAAGAGCTATGGGTTTTTAATGTTCTATTATTGCAGACAACAGGGTAACAGAATGATAGAGCACTCTGAATTTGTGAGAGCTCTGATTCAACTTGTGGTGATGGGTTATTGACCTCATCTGGCTTTGCACGACCTGGTTGCCTTGCTGGTGGCACTCGTGATGGTCATGGCGTGGCAGGCACAGGAGCAGCAGAAGTCACCAAAGCCAGTGCTACGAGCCCCAGGTAGTACGAGGATGGGAAGGAGGGAAGCTTTGAGGAATTGCAAACTTGGAAGGTACCCTAAGGGTTATCTAGTCAAACCTCATGCAGTGCGGCTGTGAAGGTTGGTACCATGGCCAGCACCAAAACTGTGAGGAGAATCAGAACTTACAGGGTTAAACACAGAGCCCTTACTGTAACAACGTCATGGTGAGTACCAGCACCTCTCCCCCCACCCCCATAAAAAAGGCACTGGCCAAAAGTAACAAAATGAATTTCAAGAGGGACAAATGGCAGGTCCTACACTTAGTCAGGAAAAACCAGCTGCACAAATATAAGAACGGGGACACCTGGCTTGCCAGTAGTACAAGTGAAAAGGATCTAGGGGTCTTAGAAGACCGCAAGCTTAACATGAGAAGCAGTGTGATGCAGCACTAGTGAATTGAGCAGAGTGGACTCCCTTCCATGGAGGTTTATATGCAGAGGTTGGATGGCCCTCTGTCATGGATGCTTCAGTTGAGATTCCTGCATCGCAGGGGGTTAGACTAGATAAGCCACAAGCACCCTGCCCCAACTCTACAGTTCTATGATTTTAGGATACTATGATTCTGTGTCATGCAAAAAGAGAGGCAGGGTGGAATAACAAATAATTCAGTTCAAAAAGCTAAATACTAAAGCTATGTAATATGGGTAAGTCATGGAACAAGCAGCCTCTACTTGTTGTTGTTTGCTTTTATCTTTCAAAAACTTTTTAAAATGATTGCTTTTTTAAATGTCTACTGTTTGAATTGCTGGGCAGATTGATGACTTTTCAGCGGCTTTGTGACAATATACACAATATTCTTCAAATAACAGAGGGCTTAAAGTAAGGAGGATGAATCAGAAGATGATTAATACTTGCTTTTCAACATCTGCAATAGGAAATGTACTTGAATGATTGGCTAAAAATAATTTCCAAGAAAGCATCCGTTGTCTCACTGCTTTGTGATTCTTAGATTACTGAGACAAGGGAGCCTTATTAAATCTGAAACAGTTGCTTGATATGTGATAGCTTATTAGCCGCTGTCATATCATAACTTTTTTCTGAGAGAGAGAGAGCTTCCTCTGGCATTACTAATGTGGTGAATACTGGTTAAAGTGACAGACTAGGACTTGAGAGACCAGGGTTCAAATCCCCACTCAGCCATCAAGCTCGTTGGGTGACCATGGGCCAGTCACTGCCTTTCAGCCTGACCTACTTCACGGGGTTGTTGTGAGGATAAAATGGGGAGGAGAACATGTACATCACCTTAAACTGAATGGAGAAATAAGGTTGGAAATCAATGCAATAAATAAATGTCCTGATACATATTCTGTACATCATTCTGTGAAATATAAAAACAATCCCTCTGTGCAATATGTTATTTTGTTTTGCAATGGTAACCCTGGAGCTTGTCAGCAAATTGTTGCCCCTTTTACTGGACAAACTACCAGAAAAGTCAGTTCAATTTTATGTTAACTGCTTGCTGGGAGAAAAAATCCAGTGGGCATCAGTAGTGGCAAAATTTTGATCAGTAGTTGTGAGGAAAAGGAGGCAATTAACCATCTGAAATTGGAGGGGTCACTTTGGGGGAGCTATTCAGGTCATTTCTTGCCTTGTAAATACATCTACTTCAGCCAGTGGCATTGCTAGTTACGCCGTGTGTTGCATTCCAATCTGTACTTATGATTTTCCTGCATAGTATTTTGGGGTTTTTTAAAAAACAACTTACTTTTCATAAATTGGCAATGATGATGAAAAACAGGAATTGGGTCAAGAATTTATATCCTCAGATGTAAAAAAGAAAAGGGGAATTGTGATCTATGTGAACCCCAAACTAGACGCAAAAAAAATCTTTAAGGATGATGAGGGTAGAATACTAGGGGTAAAAATAACAAAAGGTAAAGAGCATTTAATTATAGTAGGAGTTTACGCACCGAATGGTAACCAAACAGAATTTTTCAGAAAAGTAGAAGCTAATTTACTGGAATTTATAGAAGAGGAAATTATTTTGATGGGAGACCTAAATGGTGTCACATCAATAGAATTAGACAGGACAGAGAGAGAAAGAAAATCTAAAAAAGGCAGACTCCCAGACACCTTCTTTCAGATGGTAGAAAACTTAAATTTGATTGATACATGGAGATATAAAAATCCAGGAGAAAGACAGTATACACATTTTTCGGAAGTTAAAAAATCAGCGGGCAGAATTGACAGCATATGGGTATCAAACAATTTAACAACTAAAATTAAAAAAGCAGAAATACAGACCAAAATTATTACAGATCATAACCCAGTCACATTAGAATTAAAGGAATACAAGAAAATTAATAAAAGATGGAGACTTAATGAAAGATTATTAAATGACGAAAAGATTGTAAAAAAAGCGCAAGAACTATTGAAAGAATTTTTTGAATTAAATAAAGAACAGGATACAGACCTCAGGATAATATGGGATGCAAGTAAAGCTTTCATAAGAGGCTTTTACATACAACAAAGCGCAATAAGGAAAAGAAACAGAGAGCAAAAACTGGAACAAATAAGGAAGGAAATAGGAATAAACGAAAAATTATTAGCAAAACAACCAAAAAATGAATCAATAAACCAAAAATTAAAAATATTACAAACTCAGGCTTCAGCAATATTAAATAGTGAAATTGAGGATAACATTAAATGGATGAAACAAAGGTCGTTCGAATTTGCAAATAACCCGGAAAGATGCTAGCCTGGCAACTGAAAAAAAGACAAAAGGAAAAATTGATTGACAAAATAGTGGAAGAGGGGAGAACTTTAGACAACCCTGAGGAAATTAAAAAGTGTTTTACAAAATATTATAATAAGTTATATAAAGCAGGAAACGAGACAGAGGTTGAAATAAAAGAGTATTTATGTGGAAAGGATATACCTAAAATTAAGAAAGAAAAGATCCAAGAGCTAAACTCCCCAATAACCACGACAGAGCTTCATCAAGCGATAATTAAGATGAAACTGGGAAAATCCCCAGGACCAGATGGTCTTACCGCAATACACTACAAAAAATTAGAGGAACCATTATTATCACCTATGAAGACACTCTTAAACAGAATATTAGAAGACGGGAAGATTCCCACCACCTGGAAACAGGCGCACATAGTAGTAATCCCAAAACAAGGACGAAACAAAGAGTTTATAACCAATTATAGACCAATATCATTACTAAACAATGATTACAAGATCTATGCACAAATATTGGCAACAAGATTAAAGACAGTTTTGCAGGATTGTATAAATAAAGAGCAGGCAGGGTTCTTGCCGGGCAGGAAAATGAGTGACAATATAAGAACAGTGATTGATATGATCGAGTATTTAGACATGAAACCAAGTAAGAAGGTAGCCTTTGTTTTTGTGGACGCGGAAAAGGCGTTTGACAAAGTATCATGGAAATTTCTAAAAATATTACTAGACCAGATGGACATGGGAGACCAAATCACAAGAGGGTTAAAAGCAATTTATGAACAACAAGAAGCAAATATAATAATAAATAACGACACAACTGATTATTTTAAAATACAGAAGGGCACCAGGCAAGGGTGCCCACTTTCACCTTTGCTATTCATTTTGGTTTTGGAAATATTAAATCAAGAAATCAGATTGGATCAAGAAATAAATGGAATATCCCTAGGAGAGAAAATATATAAAATAAGGGCATTTGCGGATGATTTAGTTTTAATGGTGGAAAATCCAAAGGAAAGCATAGCAAAGGCTCTAGAAAAAATGGAAAACTTTGGATGGGTATCAGGTTTTGCTTTGAATAAAGAAAAAACGAAACTAATGGTAAAAAATATGGGAGATCAAGAGAAAAAGGAACTGGTAGAAAAATTTGGATTACAAATTGTAAAAAAAGTGAAATATTTAGGCATACAAATAACAATGAAAAATATAAATTTGTTTGAAGATAATTATAAAAAAATTTGGGAAGAAACAAAAAGAGAAATGGAAACTTGGACAAGACTGAAATTAACACTCTGGGGTAGAATTTCGGCTATTAAAATGAATATCTTACCAAAACTTCTGTTCCTTTTTCAAATGATTCCCATAATAGGTAAAGATGATTGTTTTAAGAAATGGAAAATGGACTTAACAAAATTTATATGGCAAGGCAAAAAGCCACGGATCAAATATAAATTATTAACTGACATAAAAGAGCGGGGAGGTTTTGGACTCCCAGACCTGAGACTATATTACGATGCAGCATGCTTTACTTGGATCAAGGATTGGATCAAATTGGATAACAGCGACATTTTGGATTTGGAGGGATGGAACAACAGATATGGTTGGCATGCCTATCTAATTTATAACAAAGTGGCAGTCCATAAAGAATTTCTAAGCCATGTAATTAGAAATGCATTATACAAGGTCTGGGTGAGACATAGAAGGTTGTTAGAACCAAAAACTCCATGGTGGGTCTCACCGCTAGAAGTAATATCAGTTAAAAAGAAAAATACTACAGGAAGAATGGCAACTTACCAGCAGCTCCTAAAGGAAGAACAGGGCCAATTAAAACTAAGACCATATGACGAGGTGACCCAATACTGTACCACATGGTTTCAATATCACCAAATTGCACAAATATTCAACCAGGATAAAGTAATAGGATTTGAAAAAGAAGAATCAAAATTACAAAAAGTATTATTACAAAACTCAAAAAAATATATATCCAGAATGTATAATTTATTATTGGATCGGCTGGATCAATGGGAGAAATTATGGAAATATGACATCAAATTCACGGCATGTTATACAATAAGAGAAAATTTTATGAAAATGGTGTACCAATGGTACTTAACTCCAGTAAAATTGGCTAAAATTTACAAATTAAAATCGAATACCTGTTGGAGATGTAAAAAAGAAATAGGAACAATGTTCCACATGTGGTGGGAATGCCGACCCATTAAACAATTCTGGAATGAAATCTATGAAGAACTCAAAAGGATGTTTAAAATATCTTTTAGTAAAAAACCGGAGGCATTCCTTTTAGGTTTAATTACAAATGATATCCCCGAAAATCAAAGGAAAATATTCCTTTATGCAACAACAGCTGCCAGGATGCTTATAGCTAAAAACTGGAAAAGCAGAAAAATTCCATCAGTGAAAGATTGGCAAATTAAATTTTGTGAATACATAAATCTGGCAAGACTTACAGCTTACATAAGGGGACAATCGGACCAGAAACTATTAAAAGAATGGGGTTGTGCTAAAGAGTATATGAAAAAACATTGTTCTGGAGTCAGTATATTGGTATGTAATGAATGATGCTTTACAGGGTTAAAGAACAAGAAAAATGATGTAAAAAAGCATAAAGATGGAAGTAATCTAATTAGACACAACAATACAGTAAGAGTAAATATTTTTGGAGGTCTTAGAACAAAGGAAGGAAGTCAATTTGTGTTTATGTATGTTATGATATGGTTTTGCTTTGTAGATGTGTGTTTTTTCGTTTTTGTTTAGTCTTGTTTCCTTTGCCCCCCTTTTTTTTCTTTTTCTGTTTTTTTCCTTTTGTTTGTTTGTTTGTTTTGTTTTGTTTTTTATGTGCCGGGGATTTTTGTCTGTATAGTACTATTTTGGATTCAATGTTTGTAATTTTTGTTACGATTTTGCATTGGAAATAAAAGCTTTAAAAAAAAAAAAAGAAAAAGAAAAACAGGAATCCTGCAAAAGTAAGCCCTGATCAAAATGTGACTTGGGGAGGCAAGAGCTGAAAAGTATGCAGCATTGAATGTCCTTAGCATTTCATTTAAGTATGATCCTCAGGACCAAGCTGAATGCTATACCATTAATTAATTTGATGTATGTATATGCCACCTTTTAGGAAAACTTTCCTTACTATGCTGGTTACAAAAACAAATTACAGCTGGCCCCTTTATTTGTGTGTGTGTGATTGTTTAACATAGCAGTCTGAATTATTATTATTATTATTATTATTATTATTAGTAGTAGTAGTAGTAGTAGTAGTCATCGTAGTACCCCACCCATCTGACTGGGTGTTTGACTAGGACCTAGGAAACATGAGTTCGAATTGCCACAAAGCCATGAAGTTCACTGGGTGACCCTAGCCTACCTCACAAGGCACACCTATTGGGATACTACTACAAATGATTCCAGAAATATGAGCATGCATAATTTTGGGGTGGTAATTTCACATGGGTAGAGTTGGGGAAGAAACATGACAATGCAGCAAACATCAGTTCTGAGGCTTCAGAAAATTCTGTTATTGTTAGCCAGAGTAGACATTTCCCAAAGTGGCAATAGTTATCAAGTGAAGCACATTGTTTAAGCAATGGTTTCTTTCAATAATTTGTTTAAAGAGTATTTTGAGAAATGGATCTTTCAATTCAATTGCCCTATACACAATATTTTTATCTTCTTAAACAAACAAACAAACAAACAAACAAACAAACAAACAAACAATTTAATATTGCAGTACTCTTATTTTGATTTACAAACATAGACACTCTCCCACAATGTTCTTTTGGAAAAATCAGTTTCGGAATTAAGAGCACATATAGAGTAATGCAATTTGAGAAGGACCTACAACTGCTTGAGCCATTTAACTGGCTATGGAGAAATGAGATATGGTAATTCAAGGGCCATTTAAATGATGGCCCAAGCCTTGCATTTTACTGGTTATACTGAGATGCCAGAAAGAGCATGCCACCTCAATATTCCCATAACCTCTCTTGTGAGCCTGATGCTCTGGTTTACACGTCCTAATCAATCAGGCTGATTTTAATTAATCCTAATTGTCCTATTAGGCTTCCTAGCTAACAATACTACAGGAGAGAGGAGTCCCCAAGCAGCCTAATTGACTTAATCAGCTGCTTAATCAGCTTCCTCAGGTCTTGAGACTGTGCTTGCCTATAGTTCATTTTAATAAGTCTAAAGAGGTGGAGTTTCATGTCAACAGCTTCCTCACTTGTGGAAATCTGCTGTTTCTCTCTCTCCAACTTCTACCTCACCCTACCCTCCAAAGCCGTGGAGGGTCAGATGATAGAAATGCCAGGGTGATCCATAAAAATGAAAGTAGTTTCATTTGAAGACTCCTCTCTGATTTTTTGGAAGAGGAACTACTACCAGCACCACAGCCATTGACTACAATCTGATAAGACAGAAGCGCCCCATCTGGATGTCGTAACAGTAATGATAATTGTGCAACAGTGCATGTCTTAGTTATGAACACAGCACAGGGTCACACTTGAAGAGCCACACATATTAAGATGCTAGGATACCTAGGTGCACCTTGCATCCCTTTCCCATCCAGATGCAATAGTTGCTGATCATGCTGGACGGTGTCACTTCTTCTTCTTTTTTTTTTTTGTCTTTTTCAAATTTGCTTAATTTTAAAATGGAAAAGAAAAGATGGAGAGAAATGAAAATAGTCCCAAATGGCACAAAGGAAGCATCACATCATTATGGATATGTTATGGAGTACTTGCCCTGAATTACATGCATTTCAAAAAATAATAATATGACAGATATTTAAAAGCTGTCTTAACCCCTTATTACAAGTGATGACCATTTTGCAGGGTGGGTGGGCGCATGCTTTGGCAGAGCACACCTAAGTGCTCCCATTCCGCCCTCTTCCGGGTCCAAAAGAACCCGCAAGTCAGTGATCACACATCAATTGTACATGCCTAAAACAGTTGCCACCTGTATACCTAACAAATCATTGCACTCTGTAAGAAGGGGCATCTTGCAAATACCATCCTATCCAGAGGCCGACCCCATGTGATATAAGAAGTGGGCTTTTAGTGTGGCAGCACCTGCCACTTGGAACTCCCTCCTGTTACATATCAGGCGAGTGCCATCTATTTTGTCTTTTCAGCACCTATTGGAGATACTATGTTTTCAAAAAGCCTTCTAAGTGGAAAGCCTTACCCCGATTTATTAGTCTATTGGATCTTTAAAAAATTAAATATGTGGAATTGTTTTGAATTGTTGGTATATATGAGGGTTTCTTGGGTTTTAATTTTGTTTTGTTTGGAAGTGTTTGGAATTGTTTTCATTGCTGATGACTATAGGGAAAATCCCTTTGAGATATTTTATGGGGAGTGATTCATATAGGGAGTCAAATAAATCAGACTAATGTTAGGATGCTCTTACACTTACAGTATTAAGAAGAAATAGTTTGACATTAAGGTCATATTCAGGCCATACGTTTCAAGCACATGCAGTGGCGTAGCGTGGGTTGTCAGCACCCGGGGCAAGGCAAGTAATTTGCGCCCCCTAACCCGTGGATTTGCGCCCCTAACCCCCAGATGTTGCGCCCGGTGCAGCCGGCCCCCCCGGCCCCCCACACTACGCCACTAAGCACATGGCTTCCCCACCCCACTACTGCAAAACAAACAAACAAAACAAAACAAAATAACTAGAAAAGGCTAAGGAGTAAATCCTACATAAATCCAGCAGTTGGGTGGTGCTTTTGTGCACCTCTTTCCAGCAACTCCTGCAGCCAAGCTGGCACCAAACATATTGCTCTGCTTTCCTCTGGACCACATCAGCAAGGCTGAAAGGGACATCTTGTCTTCTGGGAAACCCAGGACCTCCGTATACACTGCCTAGGCTTGCATCCTGGGGAAGTCACTTCAGTGCTGCTAATGCAGCAGTTTGACTTCACTCCCAGTGGTGCACTCTACTGTCTCTTGAGACAATTGAATGCCAACCACAAGGCATGGGAATGGAACAGAGTATCAGAAGACAGAATGAAAGAATGACTGGAACAGGAAAGAACATGGGGTCCCATTTATAGTTTTCTTAACAATGATTCTTTTGCAGCTCATAATTCCAAAAATGTTGCAGGTGAATGCCTATTAGATGGAAATGAACTCTTCAAACCTCAAATGGATTTTAATGTAGTCACTTTATATGAATAACATGTGAAATCAGTATGAAATTGTGGCTGAGATGGAAGTATTGGAACTGTACTGGCATTCTGCCAAACGGAAAAGGTCAAATGGCTAGATGACTGTCATTAGCTATAGTCCTATGATCACTTAAAGGTTATGAAAATATAAAGTGAGAGAAAATTAACCATTAGAAAGCAGCATCTGCCCCTTGTCCTTATAAATCTTTTGCAATATTATCCCATATTGTTCTTTGACTGATACAATAATAATCATGTGATGTGTGACAGCCCACAGAGCAAGCTAGTTTTTCATGATTTTGAAACTTTCCTATTGCCGCTTTGCTGCCTGTACTGCCATTTATTGAAGGCCCAGCAAGCAAAGAAAAAAAAGAAGAAAAAGTGAATCTGTGTTTAAAAATAGCAGTGATCCAGCCTCTAAAAATGATGCCTCTAGCCATTTATCCAGGCTCTTAAAAAAGTATGGCTTTCATTATTAGGTTACAATAGATCGAGATTTATGTTCACACTAATATTGCCCTCATTTCCATTTATATTAAACTGGTATTTGTTTTTTTAAAAAGCGGCACACGGATGAACAGAAACTTGCCCAATCTCTGTTTGTTCAGCCTGTAACATGCACAATAGCAAATTCAATCTTGTTTAAGAGGCTTATTGGCCCATTGTGAAACTTTCTTGAAATGCAAGGAAGTTTGCATCTGCAAAGGGTTAGGCCTTTCATTGTGAGAGAAAATCAGGTTAAGCAGCAGGAGTTTTGCTTTGCTCTAATAAATTGCTCACGACTGCTTGGTTTCAAATCTCCTCTGCCCATTCCATTACTGAACGGGAACATATTCCTTCATCATGACAAAAGCAAATGCCAGCTCCTTTGACAAGCACTTCATGAATATCAATGAATTTGAACCTCTCTTGTATGTAACAAGGGCAATTTGTCAGCCAAACGGTCACACAGACCAAGGATGAGAGACATAAATTGTTAGCAAAAGCCCTCAAACGGTACAATTCATGTAACTACCACAATTGGAATAATGTGGTATGGTGGTGATGTTTGCAAGTTTCAGGATAAGTTTGGCTAGGGATGAGTGGATATCTTCACTTCCATTCCACAGTTGCATCAGAGGGTTTGCTGCACCCTGCATGCAGATTGTTTCAAATTCTGGTTTAACTATGGAAAAAAGTATGCATATTAGGAGATATGTCTGTAAAGTCACTTGTGATGACTTTAAAGAAGTTGCCTACCAGCGCCAAAGTGTGACAAACTAAATTTACATTTGGAAAAATGAGGAACTGACAGATGTGTTCGTCCCTACTTAAGTTTGCTTAGTCATGCATAGGCACTGAAAATATAAATTAGCCCACATTTTTAAATATGCAGGAATTTCTGATACATTTGGGAATTATTAACCGATTTCACTTGACTTATGAACAGAGTAATTTCTGGTTTTACAACAGAATCAGGAAATACTAAATTTTCGGTGATAGTATTTTGACTTCAATTACTGCCTTATGTATTATCCGAATAGAGATGTGAATAACCACTTAATAAAATTTAGCAACTACATTTTAAAAAGAAATTATCTGACAATTAACAGCATAGTTTATCTAAGATTGTGTCACTGAAAAATGTTTGGAAATACCAGCCCCCAGTAGAGGTGCTATCTAATTTCTTAATATGGTGAAAATGCTCTTTAGATGAAAAATGTTTCTTTCGAAAAAGCAGTTTTAGTAAATAATAGCACTGACCGAGCACTTAAAGAGTGTTCAGTATCTTCTCGTGGATTATCTTGTACTCTTTACATCAACCCTATAAAGTAGGGCAGAATTCTGATTATCTGGGAGCAAGAGTTCCTTCAGGTACATGAATCCCATTCCATATAGCGCCATACCCGCCAACATTTCTCCAATAAAAATAGGGACACTGCATCCCATAATGATAATTTTACTATTTATACCCCACACATCTTATTAGGCTGTCCTAGCCACTCTGGGCAGCTTCCAACGTATATAAAAACATAATAAAACATTAAACATTTTTTAAAAATTAAAAAAACCCTTCCCTATACAGGATTGCCTTAAGATGGTTTGAGGGTCAGATAACTCCATACCCTCCAACATTTCTCCAACGAAAATAGGGATGCCCTAAGGAAACGTGGAACATTCCAGGATCAAATCAGAAAAATGGAACGGCTTCTCTAAATCAGGGACATCCCTTGAAAATGGGACACTCTGTAGCACGTAAGTGCTATCGTATTCAGTTAGGAACCAGAAATTGTGACTCCACATGTTGGAGTACAAGCTTCCATCCCCGCGACCATTGATGCAAAAATTCTCTAAAATTATGACATAAATATGCATTTTGATACATTTAAACTAAGGCTCAGCAGATTCTCCTCCTTTTTCATGGGACCATGCATCTACTGCGAAGGTAGTGCAATGTAATGTTAACTTTTGAGTGGGAAATACTTACAATTTTATGAGGTATAGGTAAGTGGTTCATCTTGTAGTTTCATTCCCTAGGCACTTTGGCTGCCAACAACAGTCAAATTGCAACTTGGAGTGTCTTAGAGTTATATATTTTTTTTAAAGTTTAAAATTAAAACCAAACTTACTAGGAGTAAGTAACCAAACTCTAGGAGTAGCATTGTTATTCCGGGAGGATTGCTCTTTCAGAGCTCTGCCATCACCGGCGATCTCTGGCATTGAATGTGTTGGTCTCGTGTGAGGCACCAAGGAGAGCTTGGCTGTCTGGCTGGTGTACCGACCACCCAGCACACCTGCAGCCACCCTGTCAGACCTGCTGGAGGTGGTGGCGGGCTGGGCCTTGGAGTTCCCAAACCTACTGGTTTGGGGAGACTTCAACGTCCATGCCGATGCTGCTCCCTCCTCACAGGCTCTGGACCTGGTGACTTCCATGGCAACACTAGGGCTCTCCCAGTTTGTTTTGGGCCCCACTCATCAAGCAGGCCACACGCTGGATCTGATCTTTGGGGCTGGCATAGATGTGATCATGCTCCCCACTGTGGAAGTGCCATGGTCTGATCACTACGCTCTGAAAGCCAAGATTGACTTCCTGCTCCTCCCCGGCTCGGGTGGTGAACCTATTTGGGCTCGTCCGCGAAAACTGATGGATCCTGACAGATTCCGACAAGCCTTGCGGAACCCTGCTCCTCCTAGCGACTCATTAGATGACCTTGTTGAGGACTGGAATAACCGGCTTTTGGCAGCCATTGATGAGATCGCGCCAAACGCCCTCTGCGACCCCGTCGTAACCGGGCCCCTTGGTTTACTGAGGTTTACCGAGGAGCTCCGGAAAATGAAGTGGGATCTCAGACGGCTAGAGCGAGTATAGCAATGGACTTGTGACGGAGCCTCAAGAACATCTTATAGGACGCTTATGAAAGCCTATGAGATGGCTACGAAAGCTGCTAAGAAATTTTACTTTGCAGCTTCCATTGCATCCAGTAGCTCTCTCCCGGCACAACTTTTTTAAATAATTAGGTCGATAACGTCCTTAGGAGGACAACCAAATTTAAGCACAAATTCGACCCACAGCTGTGAGGCATTTGCGAGCTTTTTTGCGGAGAAAGTCCTGTTGCTCCGCCATGACCTCCCTGCCAATTTAGTTACAGTGACTGAACTGGAGGCCCCTCGACTGACTTCAGGTCCAGTGTTGGACCATTTCGATCGGATACTCCCTACTGATGTGGATAGATTCCTCCAAGTTGGTAGGCCCACCACCTGCCTCCTTGATCCGTGCCCATCTTGGCTGATTATGGAGTGTCCAGATGTTGCGCGGACCCCCCTGGTTGAAATTAACAATTTGTCCCTTGACACAGGGACATTCCCAGGGGAACTGAAGGAAGCAATGTCGTCGCGCCACTCCTTGGTGTGTGGAGTGCCGCAGGGCGCAATTCTCTCCCCGAGCTTTTTAACATCTTTATGCGCCCCCTTGCCCAGATTATCCGAAGCTTTGGGCTGGGCTGTCACCAATATGCTGATGACACTCAGCTCTATCTGCTGATGGATGGCCACACTGACTCGGCCCCGAACACACTGACCAGATGCTTGGAAGCTGTGGCTGGATGGTTTCGTGGGAGCTGATTGAAACTAAATCCTTCGAAGACAGAGGTCCTATGGCTAGGTCGGGATGGCATGGGGATGAGGGACCAACTCCCTTCTCTTTCGGGGGCCCAATTAGTGCCATTGCCTTCCGTTAAGAGTTTGGGTGTAATCCTTGATGCCTCCCTTTCCATGGAGGCACAAGTTACAGCAACAGCCAAGGCCATTGGAGCATATTCACCCAGTGCTTTTCAAGCTGTACTGGCTCCCGGTGGAGTACAGGGTCAGATTTAAGGTGCTGCTTTTGACCTGTAAAGCCCTTCACGGCCTAGGACCCTCGTACCTACGGGACCGCCTCTCCTGGTATGCCCCACGGAGAGCCTCAAGGTCCATAAATAACAACACCCTAGTGGTCCCAGGCCCTAAGGAAGTTAGATTAGCCTCATCCAGACCCAAACCCAGACCCTCTCCACAGATGAATTACTGACACCATCCAGTAGCCAATCCATGGTGGCACCTCCGGATGCTGCACCCCCCTGCAATCCCTACACAGATCTGGCTGACACAAGCCACAAAACCACAGCTCGCCCCTATACACGAAGCCAAGCCAAAGCACAACTAAGTGCAATACAGCCATCTTCTCAGGAAAACTCTTCACAAAGTTCAAGAGGTCAAGACACAAAGACTTTAGCAACTAATCCACACCTAATGACCCACCTAAGTGGTACTCAGGATATCACTCAAGAAATCACTCAAGGTATCTCTCAAGTAATTAAGGAACAAAAGAAGAAAAGGCACACTAGCCTGGGAACTTCCTCTCTGCCCAGAACATTGGAGGCTAGACACCACACCCCCTCTACAGTATTTATAGGAACTCAAACATTGAGATCCCGCTCTGTTCCAGTAACAAGAAGCCGAAAGCACCAGCCTGAAGATGACGAGTGAGACCTCGTCGAAACGTCGCCTAGACACCCCAACTTTTACACGGGAAGACACCCGAGGACACCAAAACCTGCATTCCTGTACCCGTGAAAATCTACGAAAGCAAATATATATATATATATACACACATACACACACATACACACACACACACACACACACTGCTCAATAAAAATATTCTAGGAGGTGCACACAATTCAATATAAAGCAATTATCAAAACACAGATTGAATCAGCAAATATTAAAATGAAGTACACATAACTTATTATACAACTAAATTACATGCCTGCATAAGCTTACTGAAATAAGAACAAGTTTTTAGCAGCTGTTTAAAATGTAATAGGGAGTGTGCCTAATTAATATTAATAGCAAAGAAATTCCAATGCATAGATACTGCCACACAGATTGACTCCTAAAAGATGCAGAACAAACATGTTGAATTTGGAGATAGTGAAGGGTGCAATCCAAACTCCCTTTTCAGGGGTGGACTTTGGTCTTTCATATTTAGGCAGCACTCTGTGGGGGCCCAAAATTCAGCACCCTCTGCCTCTCACGTTCCATTCTGTGCATGAACTACCGGTATGTCATAGTTGTGACGCCCTGCAGTGCACACCTCAGCTTGGTGCCCAGTGTGGCCCTAAATCCTCCTCTGCCCTTTGTGATGAACTGAGAAGCTTCATTGGGCAGAGGGATGCCCAGCCCCGTCAAGAATTGCAGAATTGCATAATAAGAACCAACTGTTGTGCAACAAGCTCCTGCTAGCACAACTGTTGCACTGTATCCTTGGTTGCACTACCTTTAACCTCTGCTACTGGACAGAGATTGTTGGATACAGCCCAATGGTTCTGCCTTGAGTAAGATTAACATTGTATACCGTGGTACCTTGGTTTACAACCATAATCCGTTCCGGAAGTCCGTTTGTAAACCAAAACAGGTTGTAACCCAAGACACGCTTTTGCCAATGGGGCCTCCCATAAGAATTTGTTCGTAATCCAAAAAAAGGGTTGTAATACAAAAAAAGGTTGCAAACCAGGACACACACTTCCTGGTTTACATGTTTGTAATACAAAACATATGCAAATCAAGACATATGCAAACCAAGGTACTACTGTATAGCTCTCTGTCTCTAGCTTTCCACTTTGTCAGAATTACATTTGCAGATTGAGACAAGGTGTTGCTCTTGCCATTACTTAAGTAGAAAATACTTCTGCAGCTTGCTTCAGGAAAATTAAAGATGGGGCATAAAAGCAAAGCAGATTCACATTTAAAGTGCTTTCTTTAAAAAGCCTAAGAAGAATAAAGCATGTAAGAGTCTTCAGTAAAAGTCAATCATGTATGTCACCTATGTTACATCATGCAAGTCACTTCTAAAAGTTTTTAATCTTTTGTATTACCACCTACATCACCAGTTGCAGCAGTTTCCCTTCAATCAGAAACATTACCATGGCTAATATAATATTCTTCCATTAGAAATCAAGCTTCACAAAAATATGGCAAAGTTCTCAAGTGAGCTTCTTGCTGTGAAAAACCATTCTAAGCTAGCGATGGGTGAAACTCCTGTTGGTTTGCGTCAGAACTGGGAACAGCGAACAAAGCTGTTTTACAAACTGGAATATAAAACATGTTTTCACAGCCCAATTCTGACATGCAAACCCTATTGCCATGTTACGGTAAAAATTATGATCCGAGCCAAACAAGAATTTCCAGAAGACGCTTGAGGAATTCTGATATTATTGTGGGGATCAGAATTTAGGCCATGAACCACCTTGGCGGTAGGTCCTGGAAGATCTGCTCCCTTGCAGGCCTTTGTACCTCTGGCCTGGGAGGGTGGGGCTACAAAAACAGCCATTGAACAGTCTCTTTGGCTTAGGCAGTTTTGTTGGGGAGGTTGTTGCCAGGGCTGTGCAGAGCTGGTACAATGTTACCTCAGGTTACAGATGCTTCAGGTTACAGACTCCACCAACCCAGAAATAGTACCTCGGGTTAAGAACTTTGCTTCAGGATCAGAACAGAAATCGTGCTCCAGCAGCACAGCGGCAGCAGGAGGCCCCATTAGCTAAAGTGGTGCCTCAGGTTAAGAACAATTTCAGGTTAAGAACGGACCTCCTGAACGAATTAAGTTCTTAACCCGAGGTACCACTGTAATAGACCCAGGTCAGACGGGGAATGTAGGCCCCATTTCAATAATCTTTACCAAAGGGTCCCCTTTGTCTCTTCCAGGGGAACTCAGAGTAGGCACCCTCAAAACTGTGGGCCCATGCTGATTGGCCCATGAGGCCCCGCCCATTCTAGCCTGGTTGATATTTATGTTACTCATTTTGCATCTTTATTTCGAATCTTATTATGATTCATGTGGAAATTGTTTAATGTGGTTGCATACTTTTTGATGTTTCATTTATTGTTCATCACTACTCTTGTTATGTTTGTAATTATATATATTTTTTTCATGTCATAAGCCACCTTGAGCATGGGTTGGGCTGTGGAAAGGCAGCGTAGTAATAAAACAATGGACATATATATTTTTGGTGGGTGGAATAGGAGACTTTATAGTGGCAGAGTGGCACTGGCATCATTCTGCAGGTAGAGGCTGTCAGGGCTGGGCTTCTCTTTGCCAAATCCACCCACTGTGCATAGGCTCTTTCAAAAATTATTCTGAACACATGTAGGATGGAGCCTGAATGAGTGTGATCCAACTCCCAACTCAAGACATAGGAACTATGAATCTTCCACAGGCCATACATCTCACTGATTCCGCTTTACACCCTCCTGAAGTGCTTTTGTTTGGCTGGAATATGTTCTTGAACTGTGAAGATACCTTGCAGGACAGAAATAGTGGCAGTAGCTAAAAAGCTACAGCTTTCAACCACACAGAAAGAACCATGTGTTTAGTTAAAATAAAGAAAAGAATTGGTGACATTAAAAGCAAGCCAGGTGGAATCCAAAGAAAATTAAACACACTGTAGTGCTGTTTAAATCAACACACTTAAATTACATCGGTTTCTTTCAGTGGAACTTAAAGGCATGGTTAACTTTCGATAAACGGTGCTCAGTGTCTAAATGGCCAGAAATCTTAAGGTGGTCTGCATGGGCATTCCAGTTTGCATGTGTGTTTCAGACCAAATAAATCCCATGAGAAACATGGCAAGCATAGGAACCTAATACCACTGATGCATAATGCTCAATATAGTCTACACTGACCGGCAGTGACTGTCCAGGGTTTCAGACTGAGATTTCTCCAAGCCCTGCCTAAAGATGCAGGGTTGCTCAACTGACAAGCTACTCCATACAGAAATCCATTTCTTTGCCTCCTAAAATCCTGCAGCAAGGAAGGTTGTCGGATAGTGCAAAGCAAACCCTAGCTTCCCTAGGTTAAAGATTCATATGCAAAAGTCCGGAGCAGCTTACCTGGAGAGTCAGAGCTGCAACACTAGCTTACTGGAAGTGAACACAGGCAGAGCCAGAGGGGAGTGAGGTTGGTGCAGCAAGAGTGCCAGGCAGACTCCTCCTGCATGTCTGCATTCTGCTGACCTCTCCACACCCTGGCTCTTCTTTTCAGATTTACAGGTTTGCCCCAGTAGGTGTATAATACTTTTGGAAAAAAGTCTTTAGCCTCTTAATATTTCCTCAGTCATTTAATATTTCCAAGAACTATCATGCATATTAAAGTCTGGCCTTACAAAGGAGCGTGCATGGCAAGCTTCCCTTTCATTCGCATAATTCTACATGCTCTGATTTTACTGTGAACATTCAGCATTGCCAAAACAAGGAAATTAACCTGAGGGGGGAAATGCCTAAAAGCAAAGAAAGCAAAGCAATCAATAATCCAGAAAAGCCTCTTAATTTCTTGCAAATCATATTGGTTGCTGCTTGTAGCAACAATAGCTTTCAGAAAATTAAGTAGATATATTCCAGGGAATTGTAGTAGGAAAACCATACCACATTGGAAGATTTTGCTATGACTGTACTGTTGTGAGTTTGTGGGGGCAAAGGGGAAGACTTCATGATGCCCGTAAAGGTAAAGGTACCCCTGCCCGTACGGGCCAGTCTTGCCAGACTCTGGGGTTGTGCGCCCATCTCACTCAAGAGGCCAGGGGCCAGCGCTGTCCGAAGACACTTCTGGGTCACGTGGCCAGCGTGACATCGCTGCTCTGGCGATCCAGAGCTGCACACGGAAACGCCATTTACCTTCCCGCTAGAAAGCGGTCCCTATTTATCTACTTGCACCCGAGGGTGCTTTCGAACTGCTAGGTTGGCAGGTGCTGGGACTGAGCAACGGGAGCGCACCCCGCCGCGGGGATTCGAACCGCCGACCTTTGCAGGATGCAAATGGTACAATTCTATGCTGGAAGGATGTGGTGCTTTTGGAGTTCTATCAACAGTTTTAAATATGGTTGCCATGTAGCTTGTTTATATGTCTTTGATATTGTGAAAAGATACCATATTTGTTTTATCATTTGAACCTGAGTTTTATTTCACCCCACTCTGGGATCAATCACAGTGAAGGGAAGGCTAGAAATATTTTTAATGCCACACATATTTTACTCTGTTGCAGAGGTTTTCAACCTTTTTCAGTCCACAGCTCCCTTGGCCAACTGTGGCATTCCTGTGGGGCCCAGGAGCCCAGTTATGCCACCCCTTGCCCGCAGAGCTGGCAGTTTCTCACCCTCCCTTGTGGAATGTTCCCTCAGCCTCCTCTCCTCTCCCATCTCCTTAGGAGTCCTCCGGGCAGCTTATGCCATCACCCCTGATGGAGATTGGCCAAAGGTGAACATGAGGCCAACACCTTACTCATCTTTGCAGGCAGCAGCTGGCACTGCCAAGTCTGCATGGTAGAAAGCTCCCCTTTGGCACCAGGCACTCAGCTCCCAAACAGGCATTTCACACAGCAAGCACAAGAAAAGCCAGAATAGTGCCTGCCTGCCTCAAGCACTTGTCCATCCATTCCCAACAACAAGGGCTGGCTGGGCTCCCGCACCCGCTTGCTTTCTTAGTCCAGGGCCACCTCAGCTCCTGGCAACCAGTGCCCCCTGGCCAGCCCCAGAGGCACCATTCGTCTGGGGAACTTGTAGCCAGGACCACTGCAACAAACAGCCATGCAAGTCTTTGGGAGGCAGAGATGCAAGAGAGCATCAGAGGAGGGAGGGAAGGAAAGGGATGGAGGCCAATGTTACCCATCGCACTCCTGGCTATAATTCAAGGCACCCCAGCCTGTCACAGCACACTGGTTGAAAACCACTGCTCTTATAGGGTTGGTGGAGTAGAATCAGGGTGGTGGTAGTGGTGGTATCATTGCTGCCATGGCCTCTGCCTCACTGCTGCAGTATTGACCTAATGATGACTCTGCTATGTATGATGCACCAGTCACCCCAGTCAAGGGAACTTTCAGCACCACCCTCTTCTACACTGAGCTGGCCTGAGAATGCGGCTCTTCCATCATTGTTGGTGTCTGAGGATGATAACCTTGCTGCATCCCCTACTCCACCATGGGACTGCAGAATAAGCCCTTTAAATATCGCAGACAGCTCTAAAAGAAGACTGGAGCCACTGGGAGGTCAAGCCCTACTGGCATTTTTAAGGCTGCAAATGACTCTAAGAGTGGTATTCAATTAACTTTCCCCCACAGTAGATTCCTTGAAATTAATAGGCATACGTTAGGTCCATTAATTTCAATAGGTTTGCTTTGAGTAAAACATAGTTGAACACCACATCACCCAAACCATTTGCTGGGTCTTGATTTGCCTTGCCTGGACTAGACAAAGTTCTGGTTTGTTACCACCTTCCATCCAGGCGCCCAAACCCCGGCAGAACAGAATACCTACTTAAACTACACAAACACTGGGAAGCTTTGCAAAAGCAGCTCAAGGGGAGACATCCACCTGTGATGATCTAGAATTGCACAGCCATTAATCAGCATCCATTCGCTTGAAATGGGTATTTACTAATTTAGTCCCCCAGCTTGCAAGATAATAGTCTCTGCCACTATTTTTCATGGATGTCCAGTGCTTTAAAATATTAATTTGGTGTGAGTACAAAGTAAACACTGCTGAAGAATCACATGTCAGGAAGTCAAAAGAAAAAAGGGAGTGGGGAAGCTTCTTTTTTCCTAAGCTGTCCTGAGGCTATAGCATAATCAAGCTGCTTTAAAAGGAAGACTCTGCCTCTGTGACATTGCTTGATCTCTATGTCAGTCACTGAGATAACTGAAAAATGCTTTCACCCCATGGAAAGAGATTGCTGAAAAATCTTGCACAAACATATGTCATGAGCGATGTTAAAAAAAACAACAGGTGTAAAACTATATATATATATATCTCAACCATTTTGATAGCAAGAGACATCACACCCTCTTACAATTGTTGGAAGTATCTGTTCTTTATTTCCCAGAAATAATACTGAAGTGTTAATCCTCGTTAATCCATAGTAATCATGTCACTATTGTTGATTACTAAGGATAACCTGGAGCAGGTTATGGAAATATTATGCTCTGTGCCATAGATCTGGGAGGGGAAAAAAGTTTCCATTTCTTTGGCCAATACAAATTAGAATGTTTCCTAGCTAAAATTTTGAAATCAAACTCAAAATTAGTTAAACATCTATCTATGCGTACTAAAATAAATAACTTTTATGTGTTTGAGGGTGCTTCTACAATCTTATTCCCTCCTCTGTCCATTAAATGAGTAACAGAGGCTGAAGTAGTGAACAGGGGCTGAACTTCACTGAGTAATGAAGCTAAATGAGGACAGTATGTAGCTAAGTGGCTTTGCAAGAAGAAGGTACAAGTTTAAACACCTGGCACCTGCAGGTAGGGGCAGGAAATTCTCCCTGTCTGAAATCCTGGAGAGCTGCTAGGTTTTTAGGTTTTAGACCATGGGTAGGCAAACTAAGGCCCGGGGCCAGATCTGGCCCAATCGCCTTCTAAATCCGGCCTGCGGACGGTCCGGGAATCAGCGTGTTTTTACATGAATAGAATGTGTCCTTTTATTTAAATGCATCTCTGGAATATTTTGGGGGCATAGGAATTTGTTCATTCCCACCCCACCCCCCGCAAAAAAATACAGTCCGGCCCACCACATGGTCTGAGAGATGGTGGACCGGACCATGGCTGAAAAGAGTTGCTGACCCCTGGTGTAGACAGTACTCAGTTAAGCTGATCATGGTCTGATGCAGTATAAGGCAGCTCTAAGACTGACTCTTAATCTGAGGGTGGTGGGTTCAAGCCCCCTGCTGGGCAAAACATTCATGCACTGCAGGGGGTTAGATTAGAGGAACCTAGTGGTCCCTTCCACCTCTACAATTCTATGCACTGGTGCCAGTGAGTGGCATCAGAGTATTCTCATTCCTTTCCGGAATGATGCATCCAGATATGTAGCAGTGGAGGTGTAGCTGGCTCTGCTGTTAGAGTTCATGGATTGGGGAAGCTGAGGGATTCCCACCACCACCACCAATGTTGCTTGTGTTGTCATTCAGTGAGTTGTGCTGGGATGCATCTTTGCCATCAGAGGTTCATTGCCTCCCTACATGTATGGACAACATATAGATATTGTCACCAGTAAACTCTCTGATTGGTGGGCTTGGTGGGGTTTCCACGAACAATGGGGGCATATCTGCCATTTTGCACATAGGAAGACTGTTTTCAAACTAGAAAGGAGCTTTTCAAAGCACTCTCATGCCACATACCACCATTTCTGAAGCAAAACAAAACTAGGCTGCAGACCTAGATCATAATATTGAAGGTTGATTGACCCACTGGTCTGGGTTTGACTTTAGTTTGAAATAGAGCCGGGTCTAATTTCTGAGTTTTGAGGGAGGTGTCGTTCCCCCCCCCCCCCGCAAAAAATTATTTTGAGGGTATTTCCCCTAAACTGTTTGGGAATTTCACACACACAACATATTTGTGGCAAAATTTTACACACGTGTCCCAATTTCACTGCATATAAATAGGGTGGAGAATTTCATGCAGAATTTTGGATCCAATTTTAATATTGATTGATATCATTTAAATATGGTTCAATGGGATTGGCCCTACTTTTTCTAGTACTCCTTTCTTAGTTCATTGCTTCAGTGGCGTAGCGTGGGGGGTGCAGGGGGTGCCAGCCGCACCGGGCGCAACATTTTGGGGGGCGCACTCGCAGCTCTCTGCCCCTACCTGGCTCACTCCCGCTTGCAGCGGCAGCAGCAGCCTGGCGAATAGGGCGCGCGCGCGCAGGGCGCACGGAGTGGCAAAGGCGAAGGAGACGAGGCAGAAGCTGCGGGCTGGCAGAGGAAACAGGAGAGATTCAGATTGCAAGCAAGCCGGGACGCTTCGTCGGCTTGGGGAAAGCCCGGCGGGGGCCAAGGGCACGCGCCTCGCTTTGCTGGACGCAGAGGTGGGGAGGGAAGAATCTCCACCCGGACGTTGGGGAGCGCAGAGAGGAATCGGGGGGGGGGGGACCGCAGCTCCAGCCATCGCCCATCGCCAGCAGTGTCCGTGCCTCCTTCAGGGGGCTCCTCGGGGGGGCTCCTTGAGGAATCCGGGCAGCAGGATCTTGGAGACGCTTTGCCTGCGAGGCAGCTGCCCACAACTCCCGGGGCCAGCCCGGGCTGCCAAGTGAGACCCCTGCTTCTTCGGAAATTTCTCCAAAGGCTTCATCCCGCCGACGGCAGTGGGGGCACCCAGGGGCTCAGCTGGGCCCCAGGACAAGGGGTGATCCAATGTGCCCTTTTCAGCTTAGGCCAAAATTGGGGATCGGGGCGGCGCACTCTGCGTGCCTGCGGCGGGGGTGGAGAGACGTACGATCAGAGAGTCATGGCTATGCCAGATGTTGGAGGCGGGCGAAGATCTGGCCAAGAAGGTGGCAGGGAGCTGCCTCTTTGGAGAAGGGAAACGTGTCCAGCGTTGGGGAGGGGGGGTGGAGCGGGGGCGCTGCTCTGGCCAACCTTACCGAGCGTGGAAAGGCTTTAGGGGGCGGGGTGCGCGGGGTCCTGCTTGACTCTCCCTGCAGGGGGAGTGACCAGAGGCGCCTCCGATGGCTTCGCATCCTGACGCCCTCCTGAAGTGGTAGGCGGCAAGAGGCAGACAGGTGGATTGCCGTCTACTCTTTGGCCGCGCCAGAAACGTGGCGAGCGGGTGCAACATCTGGGGGTTAGGGTTAAGGGGCGCAAATCCACGGGTTAGGGGGCGCAAATTACTTGCCTTGCCCCGGGTGCTGACAACCCACGCTACGCCACTGCATTGCTTCCTTTGTCCATGGAATGAAACAACAGTACAGGGTTATGAGAAATTTTCTCAGCACCTTCTTTTTCATTTCCCACCCAGAGAAAATTTGTCAAATGTCCCCACTCATTTTGCTATCTGCAGATAAAAATGGGAGAATTTGGGGACATGGTTTGAAACTTTCACCATAATAATTTATCTGCCATTTAATTCAGATTAGGCACTTCATACTATCCATTAATTATCCGACTTTCCTCATAACTAGAGTGTTAAAGCATGATTAAAATATTGATTCACCTCCTCCTCCAAAACACACACACACAGACTTCCAAAATGCATTTTTAAATGTTGCAGAGAGAGTAGCATTAAGCAAAGCAACTGCTGAATGATGTAGCTGAATGTTGTTGTTTAGTCGTTTAGTCGTGTCCGACTCTTCATGACCCCATGGACCAGAGCACGCCAGGCACTCCTGTCTTCAACTGTCTCCCGCAGTTTGGTCAGGCTCATGTTTGTAGCTTCGAGAACACCGTCCAACCATCTAGTCATCTGCCGTCCCCTTCTCCTTGTGCCCTCCATCTTTCCCAACATCAGGGTCTTTTCCAGGGAGTCTTCTCTTCTCATGAGGTGGCCAAAGTATTGGAGCCTCAGCTTCACGATCTGTCCTTCCAGTGAGCACTCAGAGCTGATTTCCTTCAGAATGGATACGTTTGATCTTCTTGCAGTCCATGGGACTCTCAGGAGTCTCCTCCAGCACCATAATTCAAAAGCATCAATTCTTCAGTGATCAGCCTTCTTGATGGTCCAGCTCTCACTTCCATACATCACTACTGGGAAAACCATGGCTTTAACTATACAGACCTTTGGGGTTAAGACAGGAAATCTCCCTAAAGACGCATTTGAAAAGCAGGACATACTTGTTCATTTTCTATGATTTCAAACATGGGGTGGGGGTGGTGTTACTCTTATGGATCTTCCACTCATCCCAAAATTTTGCGATCACTCCCTTTAATAGCAATCTTAGCAATATTCCCATACTGAAAGAGCAAACAGAGCAGAAACAGAGCAAAAAAGGGGCTCACTGAGAATCAAGAGGGAGGGATCAGCATATTCACAGAACTTCAAGATTTCCAGAAGTGCAAAAAACCTCTTAAAACATACAGGACCCTGCCCCCCTCAAAAGAATACTCCAAGAAGATATCACTATGCTTCATGGATACCAAAGAAAGTTGAATGGCAGTTGGAAAAGATAAAAAAAGGAAGTGAGTAAATTGGCTTGCTAAGATGTTAAGAGTCCTGTCCAACCAGATGTTAAGAGTCCTTAACATCTGGGCATGACTGGGTGCGAGATGATTAGATCTCTTAACAAGAGCCCTTGCATTACGGATGTCAACTCTGCATTCTGCCTCATTTGTTATGATTACTGGCAAATCCCTAATCATGTGTTGCTGTCATGTGTCAGTCTTCATGACATTGACTCAGATCCCCCAGTTTTTAGGACCCCCCCCCCCGCTTCCTTTGTTAACATTGCTAATACTTTCTTTTCATTCTTGGAAGCTGTCTGTGAAACCTATCCCACTTCCATCCTTCCACGTGGATGGCCCAGAATTCTTCAATAGAAGCAGGGTGATGGTGCTTTCAGAGGACTACTGATTGGCACATTAAGTTCCTGTGCGACTTTCATCTGGAGCAGACAGAATTCTTTATAAGGAACTCTTAAGGGGGCCCACCTGCAATGAAAAGTATTAATTCAAAGTCTATTCTATCTGTCAGTACTAGGCAGCTCTTACTGGTGGCCAAATAGCTTCCCTCAAACTTTCTTTCCAACGCGCAACCCTTATTTAAGCAAACAAAATGTAAGCTACTAGAGTGTCTCACTTCATACACAACAGACATCCTTTTAAAGAGACATATTTCAGTGGTTCTGTTTTTAGACAAGAAACCCAAACCCTTCTGTGAAATACTGTAAATAAAAATATTAAAATCCTAGTTTTAAAAACAACAAAACAAGTGGCATTTCAATCATAATTTTCTTGTTACGTAAGGTAGCTAATAACTGATGGAGGATGGATGACAGGGGGGGAGCAGAAATCCTAATATCCTCTTTAGAATTTCAAACAACTGGGATTTAATTAGACAACAATAACAAAATCCTACAAATAGAAAACTGTACAGGTGTCTCAGAAACAGTAAATAACTGCAGTTCCCTGGAGGAAAGTGGTAAATGCATTACTGACACTCCCTAATGTGTTATTTTTCAAATGCTTTTATGGTACTTACGCACAGAAGCAAATTTTTGGATTGCAGTCATGGCAGAGGTTCAATCCCTGGTATCTTCAGATAGGGCTGGGGGAGACTCCTGTCTGAATCCTGAAGAGCCACTGCCAGTCAGTGTAGGGAGTATTGAGCTAGATGAACCAATGGTCTGATGGAGTATAAGGCAGCTTCTTATGTTCCTATGTTAGGTAAGCCAGGGTACATATCTCTGAAACCTGTTCCACAGTAAGTTGGAGCAGATCATTTAATGTGGCTGCCCCTGTGGAATGGCATTCCTGAAGTTTGCAGAAACAACTGATTGATGACCTTTTTGTTATGACAGGTTTTCCCAGCTGGATATATGGGGCTTTGCATGAGTATCTATTTTCTTTTGTTTTGGTTTAAATGTATCACTTTATTTTGTGTGTGTGTGTGTGTGTCTGTGTGTGCTGTGCTGTTGTTGTTTCTTGCATTTATTGCAATTAATAAATTATCAAAATATTAAAATGCATTGAGATCTACCGGTAATCTGTTTTTAAATAAGATGTTGTAGAGTTTATTAAAATACATACATACACCACAGATTCATTTGAAAATGGGATGGAAGTGAATGTATGTGAAACGGAACCAGACAAGAAATAGAGTGATCTATATATCCCTGTGTCTATACTTAGGGATATGTTGTTGCAAGAAAACAGATATGAACTGAGAAATCTGTCCGATCAACAAAATACATTGTGTAACAGATCAATAAAGCATTAATCTCTCTCAAACAACACCAGCTGCCCCTGCGGACTCCTCAACTTATGAATAAAGTTACACAGACTTAACTCATCAATAAAGATTTATATTGCCTCAGTGGGTAGATTTTTTGTTTGCCTTCCAGGGATTTCAATTGTGATATTCAACCCAGCTGAACATACAAAGGAGTTCAGGCATAAGAGAACCATTACAAAGGATCAGGATGGTGTATGTGTGGACATTGGGGTGAATATTTCTTACAGGTTTTCATGATGTGGAAAGTCCTTTTACTTTAAAATCTAAGCCACAGCTTCAAGTATCTGAAAGTCAGGAAGCAACCCTGGTTAGCCAGATGCCATTTTGAAAATGGAGCATTTCATGATCACTTTGTGTCATTCCCTTTCCACTTCGGCTCCATTTTCAAAATTGCAGCCATGCTACCAATCTCTCAGCACTGCCTGGAGCCACAGACTGGATTTTAAAGTGTCAGTGAAGAGGTGGGGAAAATGCACCTTGTGAGAACCTGTAAGTAGCTATAACTCCCTCCCTTCAATATTTGTACCCTCTTCTGATCCTTGTGGCCAGGTTCCCTTGCCAGGTCTTGTAAACCCATTAGCAGTTAAATCTCCCCAGCTGGAAGCCAAGTGATTTGAGTAACTCCTAAAAATTGACAATACCCCTCCACATTCACAGAGTAGAGGAGGTTGGGCAAAGTGTGTCAACCAGCCCTGATAAAAGGCTTCACTCACATGGTGGAAAATATGGGTAACCCATACATATGCGGAACTTTGCTTGCGTGCCATAGCTGATCCCACTCCCAGTTTCATTTGATGTGTTCCATTCATTATTGGCATCTGTGCTATTTTACTTTCAATATAAAGTCTGGATCTTTTGTCTGACTGTCCAAATTGATACCCCTAAGGGAAAGAGAGGGACATCATGATTCTAATCAACAGCATTCTAATCAACAGCAAAAACAAAAAAAACCAAAAAACCACACATAGTCTTTGATTTTAAGATGAGAACAAAATGAATAATTTCATTTCCCCCTTTTGACTCTTCTCCAGTTTTCATTTTATAGCAAAAGCTTAAAAGTAACTGTAAAATTATTCTAACAGTGCAGTCCTCTGCATGTCTATTTCAAAATAAGTTCAATGGAGTTCATTGGTACTTACTCCCAGGTAATTATTGTGTGGCCTAAAGCAGTTCATTTTCAAATTCTTTGACAAACTATCACTCTCCCAGCTGGCATGCTTGGAAATCCCTTGATTTATTTTTGACTAGGTTAACTAGCCTAGCTAGCAATTTCTGCCTTGAATCAGGGATCTGAAAGCATGATATCAGTAATTTATTCTCTCTCTCTGTCTCTCTCTCTCTCACACACACACACAACCTTGCTAAGTTTCTTTTTATTTGTTTCATTTTTGTCATTTTGATGATTTCCTGCTGTTCATCTAGCTGTTGCAATGGGTCATTGCACAGCTATGAAACTGATCAATATTTGAGTTGCTGCCATCATGCTCATTTGCATCATTTCTGTTCTTCACAGGCAACAGGAGACATTATCAGTGGCGAGGGATGCAGCTCAGCGGTGGAACACCCGCTTTGCATGCGGAATGCAAAACGTATGCAATCCCTGGCATGTTTAGTGTAGACAATACGTGCTAGAGGGATCAGTGGCCTTACTTTCTACATTGCGGGCCCATGCCCAATGTGAACCATGGGATGCAAGAGAGGCAAGCAGCAAAACAGGAGGGAGAAAAATACAACATTTTGGAATCGAAAATGGCCACAACAATTGTTGATTACAGATGCTGGTAGGTTTTGGCTTAGGCATTGGGAATGTATCCTGGATCAGCCTTCTCCCTGAAGGCTAATGTTGAAGAGGGTCATGACTGGGTTCAGGGTCACCTCAAGGTGCAGGTCAACTAAGATGATGTTGTACCTGCTCAAGGGGAGTGATGCACCATCTCACCCTGTGTGCCCAGGAACAGACTAAGGATCCAACCCAGTGCCTTATCCGCTAAAAGTTGTGACAATTGATATAAGGAAGGCAAAAAAACCAAGGGTCTCTGTTTGTTTGCAGGCAAATTCATTCACAACCCCAAATACAGTGGCCAATTATTTCCATAGCGAGTTCTTCCAAAGACAGTGCCCACTGACCTTGAGGGCAATGCCTGTGTATAGGGTGGGTGGGCAGATTGATATTTAAAGGCTCCAACCTTCTTGGCCCTTAATGCCCTCTGGCATCCAGTTCAGAGTAGGCTGACAGTGTGTCTGGCAATGCCAATCTATGGGCAGACAAAGAATTCCAGCATGGCCCTGAAGCAACAGGAATACACCTGTGCTGCAGCTGAAGGTGAGCTTTGTGTGCCTGTGTGCATGCTGGTGCTGGCATTCACATACTACACTAGTAGGGGAGAAGAAATCTGTCAATATCAGTTACTCTGAGACTTTCATTCCCCACCCCTGCCTTTTTAAAGTACTTAAGGTCATTTCAAAATCAGTTTGCATTTTTATTTTTAGGTCCTCATGGAAATTCACTAGCATTTTGGCACAGTTTTCGTCTAATGTGCCCATTTTTTTGTATGCAAATTTGCCCAATACACACATTTTTGCAAAGCAACATTCCCCTAATGTAATGCATTTTTGTATGATGTTTTCACTAATATATGCATTTAATAAAAACACTTTACCCCAGTATATGCATTCTTGCACACATTATAGCTGTCTGGAGAACTGCATTTCAGAATTCAGAGAGTGCGAGTTTCAAAGGATGGCTGTGTTTTGGAAATTTCAGGTAGGTTCACCTTTAATTTTGAACTCAGTCAAATTTCTCCCACATCCCTACATACCGGTTCAACACCTCTCATTCACTGGGTCTGACTACAAAGGACACACATCAGTCACAGAGTTGCGCAGGTAAAGGGAGTGGCAATTTATGGGTGCCACAAGTGCTGACCCCCATCTGAGGCCACCTGCAACAATATCCTCCTAAGTACTCTTAGTCAGGTGGATGAAGCACATTCCTACTATATAGTAGGGTTATATATTATTTGTATCTTCTGAGACTTTAACCATATCCAAAATCCTTTTCATTGTTGTTTTGTTGCTTTATAGGCATGTTATCTATATTTTCATCTGCAAGTCCAATATCTTTTATTTCTTCATTTCTTTTAATGTGTTTCATAGTGTTTTTATTTTGCATTTGTGGGTGTGTTTTAAAAAAAAGCTTTATTGAATATGTTGCTCTGAGGCTGTTCAGTAATTTAGAAACACACACACACACACACACACACACACACACCCTAGCTAAATAACAACAAATTAATAAAATTGCACCAGTGTTGTGGTTCATAGGCATGGCATTTGATGATTATGTCATCACTAAGCATGGGCTCTATGAGCCCAGTGTAAACTGAATGAATTTTTTATGCACTCTCATTAGATGGGAAAGTTAATTTAAGAATAATAAATAGGGGGAGCAGAGTATACTTCCTTAACGGTTTCTATGAGATTCTGCATACTATAAGGAAGGCTAAAATATCATTTCCAACGTTCCAAATTGATATCCTGTCTCTGTGCTAGACATCCCCAAGTTCTGAAAATCAAACAGAGCAGGGGCAGCTAATCTGTGTCTCTTCAGAGGTTCTTAGATTCTAATTGCCACCAGTTCCAGTCATTGTGATGATTCCAGAGTCCAGCTGCCACCAAAGCTCAGGGACTACAGAACAGGTGGGCTCTTTTTCATTGGAGGTTTTTACGCAGAGGATGAATGGCCATCTGCTAGGCATTGCAAGGGGTTGGCCTAATGACTCTTGGGACCCTTCCAATTCTATTATTCTATGAGTCACCCACTAAGAAGCTAGACCAGATGCAGGGCTCCGAGTCTGCTGCTGGAGACCAGAAGACAAATGAGCCTGAACTGAGGAACATGAAATAACCTCCCATAACTGTAAATCCAGAGTCAGGACTCTCATGAGCACCTGAAGAACCCATTGCCTCCCACTGCAGTTCAGTGGTCCAGAAGTGCAGGGGGTGAACCAGGAGGGAGGCTATGTAACAAGGAAGCACCCAGCTCCAGGCCAGAGGGTTGAGTGGTGGTGCCTGGGAGAGTTAGTATGGGGTAAAGGCTTAAAATGGCTCAGTCTGCTCTCAGTCTTTGTCAGAGTAAGTTGCTCATTTGGAGCCTGCATTCTTCATGAGCTCTGACATTGAAGCATAACATAACAGTCATACTCAATTGTCAGGGTAGTGGGTGTTGTAGTTCATCAGCATTTACAGGGTTATTCAATGCTTTGCCATCAGCAGCTATGGGAGGTTGGTTTACCAGGTTGCCTTGGCACTTGAGAGTTTGTCCTTAGAAAAAACAGCTCAGCTGTTAGCCCCTGTTCTTCCTTATTATTATTTTTATACATATTTCAGCTACCAATTCATGTCCTCAGTATTATTTCTTCACTTCAGGAACTCATTTGAACTTTATTTATTTATTTATTTATTTATTTATTTATTTATTTATTTATTTATTAAATTTATATACCACCTTTCATCACAAGATCTCAGGGCGGTTCACAGAATAAAATACAAGATTAAAAACCCAAGTAAATAGTTAAAAACCACCAAACAATAACCTTTCCCTTTCTACAGATATATTTAAAAGAAGATTAATCAGCCAAAGGCCTTGTTGGAGAGTAACACTTTCGCCCGGCACCTAAAAATATATAATGAAGGAGAGCATTCCACAACGGGGAGCCACTAGAGAAAAGGCCCTTCCCAATGTTGCCACCCTCTGGACCTCACATGGAAGAAGCACATAAAGAAGGGCCTCACATGATGAATGCAGAGTCCGGCATGGTTAATATGGGGAGAGGCAGTCCTTGAGGTATTGTGGTCCTGAGCTGTTTAAGGCTTAATAGTTCAAAACCAGCATTTTGAATTGGGCCTGGATGCTAATTGGCAGCCAGTACGCTCTAAGTTTATATTTTAATGGCAGACTCCAACCCTAAGATTGCAGAAAATATAGCTACTGTAAGTTCTTTTCTGTAGTCATTGAAATTTGGTCAGAAGTGAAGATGAGTGCCGAGTCAAAATTATCTGTATTTTTAACTGTTCATGGATTTTGTTATATACACACCTCATACAGAGTCTCAGGAAGGATATGACCCTGTTTACTCACTTAACTGGGAGTAAGCCTCATTGAACTTAATGCTACTTACTTCTGAGTAGATATTCATTAGATTGCACAGTTAAAGATTTTAAAACCCTCTTGGCTTATGATGCTGATGGATTCATGCCAGTGTGTCTGTTGTACACAGCCACACACAAAAACAATTTGCCACACATCAAGCTCTGATTTTTGCAGTTGCAGTTTGCAACAACACCCCACAGCCAAAACAACATCTCCCAAGACTCTCAGCAAGACCTCCTTCGATCATATTTTCTGCCTTTGCCTACTGCCTCCTCTCCACAAGATGTTAAAAATAATGAGTTGTCTTGAAATAAAGGCACACAGTATCTATAAATCTATAATTATTCAGCTTGGGTTTTTTTGAAGGAAGACTTTCCTCCTTTTAAAGTTTTAAAATACGCTATCATTGCAGACAAAGAATCAAATGTGGAGCAGGAATGGGTTTTCAGAAAGCAAAGGATAAGTGGGATCCTAGAACCATCTTTCTTTGTACAGTAATAAAAGTCACAGTTAATCTCTTTTCCATTTTCTGCCTGTCAATCAAGTATCCCCCCCCCCCGAATTTATAGAAAAAGTGCTGCATGAAATTTGCAATTATTCTCAATTTTTAGGGATTAGTGATTAACAGTAGAAGCTCAGAAACACCATCTCCAAGGAGAGGTAATCACTCTGTTTTAATGTAGCTGCAAGGAGAATCACAAACAAAATTGCTTATTTTCACATAAGGAGCAATATTTAAATAAAAATGTTAAGCAACTTTGCCTTTATGCCTCACATAAAATCATGTTAACACTTGAATTCTTCATGGACTAACAGTTTTATTGACTTAGGCAGCTCCCAAACTCTTGCGCTTTATAAGGCTTACTTTCTTTGACATCAGTATATGGCAGGGTTCACTCAATGTTATTTGCATTTTAATTGGAAAAATATATATAATTCTTTTCACTGGAGGATGTATTGAAGCAGACAGATACACGATACACTGTGCTTCTTGTGAAAAGGCAAGAGATTTGCATGGGAAAGATTACTTGCCATGCTTATTTATTTTTTCTCTCCCTGATGTGATCGGGATATGAAGGTTTGACTTGCAACATTACAGCTTGAGGCAACATTGCCTACGGTTCAGAAATGTGAAATCTATGAAGAGCATGAAATATCTATGTATAATCTATCTTTAAAAGGGGACTACAAGAAGCTGGTGAAACCAGATAAAATGTTTCTACACTTGCATCTATTCAAAATGCACACAAAGGATTCGGCTCATTTGGAGCCTAGCCTGATGTGATGGGGACATCCATGTGGCATGAATACAAAAAGACTTGCACCAGCAACCAGAACTTCCAGGTGGCTGGGGAAGAGGACATGCCTTCACTGCTCTCCCAAACATTTCCCTTTTGGTGACGTTACTCTCCTCTGAAGGAGAAGTGAGGGAGCAAGCTGTGTATCACTAAGCTCAGGGTTTCCTAAGCTTATGTCTCCAGCTGTTGTTGGACTACAACTCCCATCACCCCCTAACTAGCAGGACCAGTGGTCAGGGATGATAGGAATTGCAGTCCAAAAACAGCTAGAGGCCCAAGGATCAGAAACACTGATCTAGCCTAATGAGAATTGGATCTAAACCAAGTTCCTGAGGCTCCATGAAGTGCCACTAAGACATGCAGCAGCATCTAGAACTTTATTGTCTATCAACAAAGAACTTTATTGTCTATTTAGAACTTTATTGTCTATCTAGAACTTTATGTTTGCTTTGTACTTACATAAAGGTAAAGGTACCCCTGCCCGTACGGGCCAGTCTTGCCAGACTCTAGGGTTGTGCGCTCATCTCACTCTATAGGCCGGGAGCCAGCGCTCCCGCAGACACTTCCGAGTCACGTGGCCAGCGTGACAAGCTGCATCTGGCGAGCCAGCGCAGCACACGGAATGCCATTTACCTTTCCGCTATAAAGCGGTCCCTATTTATCTACTTGCACTTAGGGGTCCTTTCAAACTGCTAGGTTGGCAGGCGCTGGGACCGAACAACGGGAGCGCACCCCGCCGCAGGGATTCGAACCGCTGACCATGTGATCGGCAAGTCCTAGGCACTGAGGTTTTACCCACAGCGCCACCTGTGTCCCTTGTACTTACATACTTAAGTTTAATTGTTTAGTTTGTAATAGCCTTTCCAAATTGAGAGCGGAGGAGGAGGGAGGGAGGGAGAGAGAGAGAGGAGGAAGAGAAGGAATCTCTGGTGTTATTGGAAGGCATCAAACAGCAGCAGCAGCAGGACTCAGGCTGAGCCTGGAGAGGGAGGGAGATTTGCAGATATCCTGGAAGAACCACTGACTGCAGGAGAGAGAGGAGGGCCCCTGCAGCATCCCCTGAGCAATTATTATGGCACCCAAGGGTGTCGGGACACACAGGTTGAAAACCTTTGCACTCGGAATATTTAGGGGACTAGTCTAGCCCCCCTAGTCCACTGTGCCAAAGGGTCTTATTCCACAGCCACAACACAATGTTTGTTTCACATCTGTTTGCTACTCTTCATGTTTATGTAGAGGATGTGCCACAGCTCAGTGGCAGAGCACTTGTTTCTACTTACAAAAGGTTTGGTCCATGGCAGGATAGGGTTAGAAAATGCTCCTGTGTCAGATCTTAGAGTGGTTTCCTTTTAGCAGAGACAATGCTAAGCCATCTGAATCAATGGCCTGACACAGTATATGGCAGCATCTTACATTCATGTGTCATTCAAGAAAATGGATTTTAACATCAAAGTGGATAATTGCTCAGAGGGCTGAACCGTTTCCTGCTCCCTGACACTTTTCTTGCAGAGTAATTCTCATTGCTATTATAACTGAGATCAGAATATGGAGGGTTGACTTTCCATTGCACAACTCACTCACCAAAATTCTAGTTTTGACTCTCTCTCTCTCTCTCTCTCTCTCTCTCTCTCTCCCCCATATCTACTGAGCTAGAAGTTCAAAACTGAACAATAGAAGAGATCATCTTGAATGGATATTAATGGTTATACACTCAATCCGAGCCATATCTCCAATCATTCATCACTTAAAGTCTCATTTTATTCTTCCAGAGTATAGTACCTGATTGGATGCTGTTCTGACCCAATCCTCAAGCATGGCAGTTGCTAACAGGCATGGCCTAATTCTTGCTTCAAGAGCAAAACCTCACTCTATATTTATCTCAATGGCACCTGGCTTTGTATGCAGAAGGTTCTTTTAAAATGAGCATAGCAACAGAAGTATATTTAGTCTCTAACAAAGCTTTTGTGAACAGTCATTATTTTGTGATGGGGGAAAAATTACCTGACAAAATCAGGCCCTGCAGTGAGCTTTAGATTTCCCTTAGATGTTTACACAGTAAGGCTACAATCCAAACTCTGACTGGGGAGTGGCAGGGCTAAATGAATGGAAAGGATCACAGCTCTCCTGCTCAAGCTGGAAATTGGGAGAGGGTAAAGAGAAAGTGCAGTAGCAGCGGATGCTTGGAGCTAGCACATGACTGGGTGCAATTTGAACCTGATGCCATTATGTGAAGTGGTGATGCTGGTTCAAGATCTGATAGCTCCCAGGCCAGCTCAGACCCTTCCCCTCCCCACCCACAGAGCACCCTGGGTTGTTGCTTCTTTTGTAAAGTGTCTGTTGGCTACAGTCAGGGAAGATCCGACTAGCAGCACTTCTGCTCAGATGTCCATTCACTGGTAAGCATGTTGAGCACTGCACCACCAAAATCATGCCGGCATCACTCTGTGGGCAGGAGCCAGTAAAGACTAGCAGGGCTGGATGAGAGACAGCTCCACACACACACAGCCCAGCAAAAAGAGGATTTGGATAGTGTTTTAAGCAGATAATAGAAGCACTTTACATTTTAAGGTAAAAAAGGTAAAAGGACCCCTGACCATTAGATCCAGTTGTGACCAACGCTGGGGTTGCGGCGCTCATCTCACTTTACTGGCCAAGGGAGCCGGCGTACAACTTCTGGGTCATGTGGCCAGCATGACTATGCCGCTTCTGGCAAACCAGAGCAGCCCACGGAAACACTGTTTACCTTCCCATCGGAGCGATACCTATTTATCTACTTGCACTTTGAGGTGCTTTCAAACTGCTAGGTTGGCGGGAGCAGGGACCGAGCAATAGGAGCACACCCTGTCGCGGGGATTCGAACCACCAACCTTCTGATCGACAAGTCCTAGGCTCTGTGGTTTAACCCACAGTGCCACCCGCATCCCCCTACTTTACATTTTAGATTAGTACCAAATCCCTGAATTGTTGTTGTTGTTATATTTAATAAAATACCCTTCATCCCAAGGGCACTTTACTGTATAAAACACAAAAAATACATAACATAATAACAAACAAAACAATGACACACACATACCCACACACAGTTGAAAAGGCCATAGATGGTTTAATTAGCCAAAAGCCTGGGAAAAGAGGAATGTTTTTGCCTACTGCTTAAAGGTAAAGTTAAACTTAAATGAATAATATACATCCTAGTGTCTAAGAGTATAAACTCTTTTGATAGTATAAACTATATTTCAAAATGTGTATTTACATAAGTAGAAGCTGAAATGTGGAGTGATCCTGTTCCCTTTTCCAGGTTGCCCATTCCATTATGTTGCCCAATCCATTTCCCCATTTTCCTCCACTAGCATAGTGACCATTACACTCACTGCCCTGCACCATGCCCTTTTAGGGATTTCTTTTGTATTCTAAAAGGCGGTGTATGTGTCTTCTGCAAATCCTCCCACCCTAAAACTATGAATTGCATTGGAGCTCCCTAACTCCACAAATATGTGCATTCCTAAATACTGCTCCATCACTATCTAGACCATCCATTATTATTATTTTATTTAAAGCTAGTCAAACAAACCCCCTCCATCTGATGCATCCAGAAAACCTACAGTCAGAATTCCACTCTTTTTCTTTCAACCTCATTTTACTTTAGTGTTGAATGCTTGCAATTGTCCACTTTGACTAATGGCACCAGATGGTCTCACACATACTTCTTTCACTTTCAAGCACACTGTATCTTTGGTTTGAATCCCTAAAGCTGGATAAATAACTTGCCATTATTATGCATGTAGATATTATTCACGTATATATACTACAGGTGCACACTGACTTTTGTTTGTGGGGCAATAACAAGAAAGATGTGGTGTCAATACCTCCCCACCCTGAGAACACGGCTCCCTCAAAGATTCATGTTGCTCTTTTGATTTTGTTCTGTCTAACTTACATAGCTATAAGTTTCTCTAGGTCTGTGCGAGTTGCAAGAAGTGAAGCTGTCGAAAATGCTGCCTGTGGAGCATTAAAAAGCTGTAGGATTGTTGCTGTTGTTGTAAAAACACAGCAGTAAAGGGTTCCCTTTTTTAAAAGAGAGAATCTTAAGATTTTTAAAAAATCTGTTAACACAAAAGAGAAACAGACAATCTCCCACTTCTTATGAAGGATAACTTGAGGGAACTGAATTTCTCTCCCTTCTCCTACAAAATGTCTTTCAACCTTCTTTCCCAAAATGCAGCAGGTTCAGTCACAATCCAGAGGGGCTTCTGTGCCTGTATATTTCATCCACTTTGGCCAAAAGGGAAAAAAGTTATGGGTGTATCTAAATGGAAACCCTAACACTATTAAAAGCAGAGAGATCATAGATTGACTAAGGTAGAGATATAAGGCAAACATTGGGGCCCATATGCACCTCCAATATATACTGTAAAGGTAAAGGGTAAAGGGACCCCTGACCATCAGGTCCAGTCATGGCCGACTCTGGGGTTGCAGTGCTTATCTCACTTTATTGGCCAAGGGAGCCGGCGTACAGCTTCTGGGTCATGTGGCCAGCATGACTAAGACGCTTCTGGCGAAACCAGAGCAGCACAGGGAAACACTGTTTACCTTCCCGCCAGAGCGGTACCTATTTATCTACTTGCACTTTGACGTGATTTCAAACTGCTAGGTTGGCGGGAGCAGGGACCGAGCAATGGGAGCTCACCCCGTCGCGGGGATTCAAACCGCCAACCTTCTGATTGGCAAGTCCTAGGCTCTGTGGTTTAACCCACAGCACCACCCGCGTCCCAGTATATACTGTACACTAGCTCAAATACGAAGTGATCTTGCGTTGGAGTACCAACTTGAATAAAATATGGGGGGTCGAGGTAAGCTCCACCCTGCAGAATTGATCACATGACATAGCACATGTACACCATTTGAATGCCAATGCCAATGCCCATCAATATTTTTTTTTTGGGGGGGGCTCAAGTATTTTATTAGGGATGCTGAAGGAACCTCAGTTCCTAGGAGCTGGCTCCTATGTCTTGCATATAATGGTGAAAGGCCATAATAGTGCAATTAATTGTGAAAAAACAAAATGCTAATGCTAAATTGTATGACTAGGAAATAAATTAACTGAAAACAGCAGCTTCAAAAGAGGTTTTACATCAGAATTCAGAAATGAGAAACACAATATCCAACCTAAATTATGGTTGTGGTGGTTGTTAAAATTAAATTCTGGCAATAAGCCTATCTCAATCAATCATTCAAACAATCTCTTATTTAGAGATATTCATGGCAAGACATAATAATGAAAGCAAGGACATTCATTGGTTTGCACTGATGAAGCATTTTAAAAAACTTTAGTCTAATCCCCACCTTACCCTACTTCCAATGTTGGCAATGAATGATTTAAGGAATATTGCCTGTTTGAAGAGCCATCTCATTATCTCCGTGTCTTTCTAGACATGAAGTTAATTCATTTGATACAAGGATTCCAAATGTGTTTCCCCAAGACTGCCTGTTTCCCAAGTACTCAAATGGCAATATAGTTCCCTTAGGAAAGTGATAAATGTTCAATCCACCCATCCCTTCAGCTAGAGCGTCTATTGTGAAAGAGGAAGAATGTTGTTTTACAAATTCACAGGCTATCAGTGAATGGTGTAAACTTTGCAGAGAACATATAGAGATAAATGGAAATGGGCTCTGTGCAGTGACTTACGCCTGCTATAGCTACAGTTTGGCATCAGTCTCTTCTAGTTAGAGATGAATGAATCAGTCTATTACCAGTCCATAGCACTTTCATAACATGCTTTTTTGAAAACAAACAAAAAACGAGTCTCAACCACACTTTCACTTGTCCAGCCACCACCACTACCCAGGAAAACCTGCTGTTTACCACTGAACTGGACCAAATGTCTGTCAGGTTTTCTGTGAAAGCCACTTCCGAGCTGGAGAGGAGGTGGGGTTGCGGGCCCCACGCCCTCCCCACATGCGCGGGGGCTGACTCACAGCCCCCGCGAGACTGGGGGAATCCTTGGACACATAATCTCTCTGGCCAGCCAATTGCTATTTAGGGCCGGCCGGCCGAGGATTTCCCTTTCTTCTTCGCTCCCACCCCGCCCACCCTTAGGTTTGGCTCCTCGACATTGCTATGGACTTCGGTTGGTCGTTGTCAAAGGGCCTGGTAGGAATTTTTTCCACTTGGCAAATTGGCACCAGCCATTTGGTTTTTCGCCTACCTCGTAGCAAATCGTCACAACTTCCTCAGCACAACTTCCTTGGCGGTTAGGCATTGGAAAGGGTATTGTTATGCAGATGATGGGGGAAATGAAGCACCATCACCTTTTCCCAAATCAAAGGGTAGTCCGGTAAAGGATTCCGGGGGGCGTTGCCCTGTCAGAAGCCTATGGAGGTGTGGGCCTAAGGCAACTGGTGCTGAAAGTTAAAGGGCATAATGGAGATAACTACAATAATATGGATCTCTGCTCTCAGCCCAATTTGAAGAAACTTAAAAACAAACAAATATGAATTCAGTGGGGTGTCATTTGGATGGCTTTTTGGACTCATTCATAGTGTGGCATGGCTTATTTCTTTTTTCAAACCTTGATTCATGTCTACAGTGTCATAATAATATATAGTGCTGTTTGCAAATAATTAGGAATAATCTTGGAAAAAATGCAATGGGTACCTGCAAAAAATGGCTGCCATGGAGGAATGTTGTCATGCAAAAACGATATCTGTTGCCCTCCTTTGTTTTCCAAACCATCCGATTTCCTTATATTGTAAGCCCTCTGGGACATATGAGGGAGAAGGTACCTGCTAGAAATATACTTGAGTCAATGGGACACTGTGGGGAACACACATTTTTCTTTTTAAACCAGAATTTTGATCAGAAATCAGAAAAAAGGGAACAGTCACAGTTCAAAGCTGTACAGGCAAGCAGAACAGGTAACAGTTTAGGAAGCAGAATAGACGTGCAAGTCAAAATAGGTTGGAGTAGTAAAGTGTTAGGCTGATAAACAGTGGTGACCAGGAAAGACTGAAGCTAGGAGCGCTTGCAGAGATGAAGGGCAGGGGATATCTGTTCCATGTGCAAGTACTGAATAGCATCCGGAAGCATTTGTAAGCCATCCCAGGTCACCAAAAGCCAGTAGGCATAGCTGGGAGGGGAAAACTATATATAAAGATAGAATAACCTTTCGTATAAGTTATGCAAGTACTTGTGGGCACACAGTGGAAATAATGAGATGAGACACAGTTGTATGAGTGAACTAGGTCACAATTTATGAACTATTTACAACAGGGTCTGCAAGTAAAGTTGTGCTGGTTTGGATATTAATTTGTAGGTAAAGAGTGCCATTCCAGTCCCAGGGCTTGGGAATTCTGTCACTGCCCATTAAGAGACAACTTCCTGAGCTACCCCCTCCAGGGCCACAGCTCCGGATAGGTTGCTCCAGATAGGTTACCCAAGTTGGCCTCAAACAGAACCCTTATCATGCATTCTGGGTCCCACAGCCCTGAAAGGCAGATCTCTAGAATCTAACTTCACCTTAAAGGTGTCTGAGAATGCTCACCAAATCTCTAATTTTTGCTGCCTTTCCCTATACAATCCTGCCAATTTTTGAATATTTAATGGTAGCCCCCCCTTCCAGCACTAACCAAGGTATTTTATTTTTCACCAGTATTTTATTTTCATGTACACTTTCTCCTAATATATGCATTTTTGTAAATATAGCTTGATTGGCGAACTGAATACTGAATCTCAGTTAAGTGCAATTATTTTTTTAAAAGTTGGGTTTCAGTACGTCTGATAGTTTTGATTTTAAGTGTGAACTGAATCTGATTTATTCCCATCGCCAGGAAAAGAGGATACATTTTCTTTGGTTCACATTTAAAAAGTTGAGCTTACCTAAACTACACTTTCTGAACCCAAATGCAGCTATATCTCTGAATTTTCTAATTCAGCTTTCTAGCCAAGCAAAGTGTACAATGCAACATACAAAAACACATTCTAATGGGGGAAATGGCTTTGCAAAAATTTGCATATTAGAGGAAACTGCATCATGTATATTATGGGGGGGGGGGGGATACACCAAAATGGTTTTAAAAAGAAAGAAGCAAACTAATGTGGAGAATGAACATAAGTTTGGAAATATATGAAACCAAAATTGACAGATTCCTTATCAGGTCCTATGTAAATACATTCATATGTGTGTAGCTGCCCCCCCCCCGGTATTATTAGCTTTCTTTTAAGGGCTGCCTCTCTTAGGGTGGCTCTCAACACTTTAAAAATGATCTATGCAATTATAACCAACATAATAATTAATTAATAACAACATCATCTAATCCATGAAAACACATCCAAAGGCTTCATGGCAGCAGAGGAAAACAGTATCAGTAGACTAAAATAATACAAGTGTAAAAGCAGACAGCAGAAATAGAAAATTCAACAAGCAGCAGCAGAAAAAGTGCCAACATAAATAAGAATTAAAAGCAGCAAGGATTGCGTGTGTGTGTGGAAGGGATAGAATATGGAGCCCTTTAAATGTCATCAACAGAGGGGCATATATGTCTTCCATTCTAGAGAGGGAGAGATGCTGACCATGCATTGTATGGGTGGTGGGTGGGAATGCCTTGAACACAATACTCGGCATCAATGAAGTGAAGTATAAAAGTCATTAAGGGAACCTAACTGTGTAGAAATGATTAATAGAAGAAGCAGGCTGGGAAAGAGATTGTTTTGAGCGCTAGAAAGCACCTTTAAGGGGTGGCTCTTTCTGGTTCCAATATGGGCTAGTGGGTTTTCTCACACACTGGAACTCAGAGCCATTCAATGAAGCTTAATGTTGGAAGATTCAGGACAGACAAAACAACATTCCCCCCCCTCTAACACAGTGCATAACACTATGGAATCTGCCCCCCACAAAGTAGTAATGGGCAGAAAAGAGGATTTGACAAACTCATAGGATAATGTTGTCAGTGGCTACTAGCCATGGTGGACATAATGGCAGCATGCCTCTGAATGCCCATTGCTGGGACCCACAAGTGTGAGAGTGCTGTTGCACTCAAGTCCTGCTTGAAGTCTTACCAAAGGTTGGCCACTGTGAGGTCCCTTCTGCACTATAAAGCAGCATCACACCACTTAAAATTGTCATAGCTTCCCCAAAACTGTAATACATTAAGGGTCTGAGAGTTGCTATTCCCTTGACAGTTCCCAGTCCCCTATCAACTATTAAATCACTCTGAGAATTATAGCTCTGTGAGGGAAGCTCTGTGTCTGAAGCTCAACATAAAAAAAACGAAGATCATGGCCACTGGTCCCATCACCTCCTGGCAAATAGAAGGGGAAGAAATGGAGGTAGTGAGAGATTTTACTTTCTTGGGCTCCATGATCACTGCAGATGGTGACAGCAGCCACGAAATTAAAAGACCCCTGCTTCTTGGGAGAAAAGCAATGACAGACCTAGACAGCATCTTAAAAAGCAGAGACATCACCTTGCCAACAAAGGTTCGTATAGTTAAAGCTATGGTTTTCCCAGTAGTGATGTATGGAAGTGAGAGCTGGACCATAAAGAAGGCTGATCGCCAAAGAATTGATGCTTTTGAATTATGGTGCTGGAGGATACTTTTGAGAGTCCCATGGACTGCAAGAAGATCAAACCTCTCCATTCTGAAGGAAATCAGCCCTGAGTGCTCACTGGAAGGACAGATCGTGAAGCTGAGGCTCCAGTACTTTGGCCACCTCATGAGAAGAGAAGACTCCCTGGAAAAGACCCTGATGTTGGGAAAGATGGAGGGCACAAGGAAAAGGGGGCGACAGAGGACGAGATGGTTGGATAGTGTTTTCGAGGTTACCAGCATGAGTTTGACCAAACTGCGGGAGGCAGTGGAGGACAGAGGTGCCTGGCGTTCTCTGGTCCATGGGGTCACGAAGAGTCGGACACGACTAAACGACTAAACAACAACAAAGAGGGGAATACTCCGAATAACTCCCAGCACTCTTAACAAACAACACTTTCCAAGATTATTTTTGGGGAGCCATTACTGCTCAAAATGACACGATACTGCAATACATGTAGAGTGCAGCTGGTGACTGAGAATAGGATGCTGGAGACTAGATGCAGGCCCATGAGGCAAGGTGAGGCAACTGCCTCAGATGGCAGGTTCCACAGGGACAGCAGATCCCGATGTGGATCTTTATTCCCTCCTTGTTCCTGATATAGATCTTCACCCACCCCTTCTTCCCTGATGGGAAGAGGGCACCATTTTGTCATTCGCATCAGGTGCCAAAATGTTTTTGGCCAGGCCTGACTAGATGGAATTTGGACTGACTGAACAGTGTCCCTTCTATGTTCTTATTTCCAGAGAGAGAGCCAGTGTGGTGTAGTGGTTAAGAGCGGTAGTCTTACAATCTGGGGAACTGGGTTCGCATCTCCGCTCCTCCACATGCAGCTGCTGGGTGACCTTGGGCTGGTCACACTTCTCTGAAGTCTCTCAGCCCCACTCACCTCACACAGTGTTTGTTGTGGGGGAGGAAGGGAAAGGAGAATGTTAGCCGCTTTGAGACTCCTTAGGGTAGTGATAAAGCGGGATATCAAATCCAAACTCTTCTTCTTATTTCCTGCTTGAGAACTATGTTCCTGGCCTTCATCTACGCTCTGTATTCAAAAATAAACTTTAATATCACAGAAACACCTTATCTCTCCAGTGACTACTCCTTGGAAAGAAACTAAAGCTAGGTAAGTGCTGCTCCTGGAACTTTTCACCCCTGAGGAAAAAACAATCTGATAGCTGGTTGTGGACTTCTGTATCTTGTTTGTTTTTGCTGTTCATTCAACGTATGTTAGAAATGTGCTTCTGAGGATTGGTATCCTCCCTCTGCTTTTCTTCTATTCTTTCCCCTCTCCTCAAGCATGCAAGACAATTGAGATGAAAGCATTCTTAATTTCCCAAGAAAGGATGGAATGAGGCTAAATATAGTCAGTCTGATTTTTCTGTCACTCACACTTAGGGAACCTAGTCCCAAGATGTGAAGGGAGCCATATCAATGCAAATGAGGCTTAAGTGAGAGGGGCTTTTCTTATATTGCTTTTCAATCCCAAAATGGACAAGGGAGGAGGTTAGGGGTCAATACTGCAGTGGTGGTGATTGCCTTGTTATTTCTAGGAAAATCATTTTGTTATTTCCCTGCAGGAAACTCAAATATGTGCACTAGAGGGACATGCAAACTGCGAACCAGCATTCACATTGCTGAATCATCTGGGGCCGATGTGCATAAATTGTTGGGATTGAAAAGGGCTTCTTTTCAACAGATGCTATGTGAAGCCCCTCTGTAGAGTGGATGCAGTCAACTGATAGGCTTGCATATGGTTTAAGAAATATAGTAAATGTATTGCGGCTTCAATCATCCCTATTATTGAGGGCTGTGGGGGAGCACTGTAAGCTAAAGACAGAACAATAAATGCATCAGAGCTCAGCGAATCTTTGTCCCTCCGGATATTGCTGAATTACATCTGCCATCGGTCTCAGCAAGCAAGGCCAATGGACAGGGCTGATGGAAGTTTTAGTTCAGTGACATCTGGAGGGCCAAAGGTTCCTCATGACTGGAATGCACCTCTGCTTTTAAGGACAGGGTGGTTGAGGTTCAATTTTGGTGGTGGTTGCGAATGATGATAAAACTCAGCCACAAACAAACATGGAAGCTTTCCCTATACTGAGTCATAGGTGCACACCCCTGTACAAAGTTGGAAATACTATCTGTGCTAAGTGGTCCAGCAATCTTTTTGTAAGTGTTGAGCAAGGAAACAGGGAATAAGATGTGTGAACTGAATCACATAGGAATGTAGGAACCTGCTCTATACCGAGTCAGACCATTCGTCTATTTAGCTCAGTATTGTTTTCACTGATCCACCCATGGCTGATTTGTGACACCCCGCCGCCACCCCCCCAAGAAAGATAGTCCAGGTATAATGCAGTCCCCAGACTGAAACAGATTCTCCACCCCAGAGTCATATTTTGGTAGGTTCACGATGTAGGCAGACCACTCATGCATTTTGTAATTTTGCATTTTTATAGTGTTTAAATTGACTTATTGTCCTTTTATTATAACTGTTTTGGTGTTAATTTGCTGTTTACTGCTGTGAGGACATTTGTGCCAAAAAGCAGTATATATACCAACTGTGACAAAACATCAACATTATAAGAATGCAGAGACTAAATACAACTTGGATAAACAATTTATTTATAATCCTTAGCCCATTCCAAAGGTTCCAGCTTTTGTTACAGTAGGCCTGAAAAATACAACAGATCCAAATAAATTTATCATTAAATAGCTGGGTTTTTAAGTTGGGGCTCAATGGAAATGATTTTAATTTTCCCCCATATATAAAAGGAAGGTAATAAAGTAGTAAAGTAATATTTTGCTTCTTGGAATTAGTGTAGCATACTGAATATTTTTGCTTTTTGCAAATCATATTTCCAATAGTTGGAAAGCTTGCATTAGTGTTAGAGAATAGCTTGGCCCATGAAACATTTTAGCTTCTTTCCACCTTACTCCTGTCCCCTGGCCTAGAATTCCTGCAATACAGTGATCAGATTGCAAGCTTCCTAAATGTCTTAAGCAGAAATCCTTCCTTTAGGCAAGCTTCTCTCTCTCTACCATTAATGCAAACTAATCCTTATCATATTAGCCTCTAATTGCTTTTAATTATTTTATATCCAAATTACTGTGAATGGCACAATGTTTTTAAAAAGTGTATTAATGGGGAAATATATTATTACAGTGGTTTACTGGAGCACTATTGGTCCTTGACTAAAATGAATGAATATCATTCCTCTCTCTACTGGGGTTATAAGTGAAAGGAGATATTGCACAGGAAGCAGAGCTTGTAAACCTTAAAAAATTAATTCCTAAGGCTCTGTGTTGTTGAGTTTTTGTTCTGCAGAGCTTGGACTGAAAAAAGCAAACACTGATCAATCATCAATGGCAAAGGAAAATCTATGTCCTTTTCCAGACACAATTTGCCATGGTGGCTGGTTAAATCCCTGAGGGCTTCAGCAAGGTAAATACCACTGCGGGATGGCTTATCCTTTTAAGAAGCAAAAAAGCTCAGAAATCAATGAGGCAATGTTAGTTATTGCACTACTCCTACTCTAATGTGGATAGAATGTTCATCATTCACAACTGCATCCGAGGGACGGATGAGAGTGCAGGTCCTTCCATCAACTTCCATTCATGTCCTCCCGTCTCCGAGCTGTTGCCATTCCCAGCCAGTCTGTCAGGCTGAAGCAGGAGACAGTTATGGTGGGTTGTTGTTGTTGGTTTTAGTATTCTGCTGGACACAAAGGGCATTCAATGAAAAACGAAATATTTCTCCCAAATAATCCAGGGAAATAATCTCAGGGACCTAAAATTCCCAGTACTTTCCCATGATTCTTTATGTTATTTAGTCATGTGATTTAGATGCTGCTGAACTACAGCTCATTTCAACCCTGGTTGTCATTGGCCATGCTTGCTGGGGTTGATGGGAATTGCAGTTCAGCAACATCTGGAAGGTCAAAAGTTCTCCACCCTTGGTTTTATTTAATTTGTTTTTCATTTTCAGTCACAACTGGGTCTTTAAGTTATGTTTTATCTCTTTAATTTGGGCACAACTTGGAGAACTGTTTTTGCTCAAGAAGTCTATAAATATTCTAAATAAATTAAATATAGGTTTGCCCCTCGTGAAGGGGCAGCTACTGAAGAAGCAGAAGACTAAATCCCCTGTGGACATACAGAATTACTGGCTCAGTTCTTTGCATCCTTGCCATGTATTATAACTAAAAGAGAGAGAAAATAGTATAGTAATATAGTGAATCTATGTCAAGTATACATTTCCTTCCTTTGCTCTATTGCTGAATTATATATATATTGACTTATTTGAATTCCCTGAATATTATCTCAGTGCTAATCAAACTGTTAATTTTCAGCATTGTTCCAAATTGTCCTAACGGTTGATTTGGAATCTTGTTTACGCATTTCTAAAAGATTAGTATCTGCAGGGGTGGGGGGTGGGGAAGCAGACTACCAAAGCACCTTTGACACTGTTTAATTTGTTTTTGATTGCTTTCTTAGCTCTTTGTTATCTGAAGAAGGGCCATGCTGGCAAACTTGATTTTCTCTTCTGTCATAATACAGTATATTCCAAGACAAAACGGTGTTGCTGAACAGCCCCTGCCTCTGGCGGCAAGCATGTGTAAACACAATTCAGCATGCTAAGTAATACTGCAGAAAGACTAAAATGCACACAGCATTACCAGGCCTAAATTCAAGGCAATTGCAGCAGCACAATGATTGATGGTCAAACGTCATGGTGCATTATTTGTCTTCAATCTTGCTTATAAATAATTTGATGTATTTTCATATGCATTGTGTTGCCAGGCTCTTTTCTTGGTTGCTGTCCTGAGGCATGGTGACATGTAGCATTGTTGACTACCTTTTAAAGAGCCTGTTACATTATGCATACACAATTCCATAAGCAAGGAATAGGGAGAGTGCCTTATACTGTATTTTAGAGGCATGCTGCCACAAAATAAATGGGCTATTTTTCAAATACAAAAGCCGCAGGTCATGCAGAAGCCAGGCTGGTTCACTAATGCTGAAGAACTGGGCAACCAATTATGTTCACTGCTAAGGATTAACCAACTGCTTCTCTTGCCACTAAACAACAATCCAGGCAAATCCTTACAGCTGAGACACTTTCTTCTCTGGTAGGGCTGCTCCTCATAATTCCTGAGGACTCTGAGGAGAGAATAAACAAAAGTCTGGCAGTCTTATGTCCCACTGATTTCAGTTGGAGAAAATTAAGCACCTCTTTTTCTTCTGCCTTGCCCTTACGATTGAGGGGGCCAGAGTTGTGTGATGTGCTCACATCACATGTGCATTTTGCAAGCACACCACATGCACGCCGCATGATGCTATGGGGTATTGAAGGAGCCCAGCCCATTCCTTAAACGGTTTTGGAGGGCAGGGTCACCCCGCACCAGCTGATGTCCCTGTGTGGAGCTATAGCTTTTGTTTGCAGAGGCAGCTTGGCCAGATGCAGGAGGGCAGTAGCCAGGTGGTGCTATTATTGCCTTCATGCCCTTGGTCAGCTACTGTGGGGAACAGGATGTAGGACTAGAAGAATCTTCTTTGTGAACCATAAGGGCTCTTCTTATGTCATATTTAAATCAGTGGAACTTGAAGTGCATAATTTGAAGTGCTTCACTTGAGCCGGCTTATGTTATGCAATCAACTTGACAGCATCTTACATTATGTCGTAAATACAACCCTGATTTATTTATTATTATTTATTTCATTAGATTTATACATCCTTTGATTGTAAAAAAACCCAAAAACCCTCAAAGTGGTTTACAACAAAGATAAAACAATACAATATGAAGAATTAACAACTATAATTTCAGACTTTCAGGAGGTTAAAATAACAGTATACTAAATCTAAATAAAATAAGAAAAGATTAAAGCATGCATCAACTTTCTTAATTTATGGGTAAGCTTGTCTAAACAACAATGTTTAAATCTTCTCTATTCTTTCTCCTTAGTCCTTGTTGGCAGCTGAATTTGTGAAGTGAAACAATCTGGCCAATTGATCGCCTTCCTTTGTTACTTATGTAAATGTAGTTCTCCAGGCCCACTCAGTTACAGGACATACCCTTTACAGGTATATCAATATTAACTATCATTTGTAGATTTCATCAGTATCATGTGGCTGCAATTCTTTATAGCTATGAGTTTCATTGAACCCTTGGCAAAAGGGGGGGGGGGGTATCAACAGCTGGACATTGGTCTCAATGCAAAAATATTGCCAGTATACTGTTTGCAAAAGATTGGACAGTCGGCATATGTTTACAGTCAGAGTATAGGGCTTCATGTCCTGGAGCAGATAACTTGGGTGATCAATCCTTTACTCATCTGGTATAAATTTGATATACTGCCTGATTGTGATGTCTGTGGGCTCTCTGCTTTAGGATTTCCTGCCAGCTGATCTGCCCTTATTATTTTGTAACCTATATGCAAGTGAACTAAATAAAAGTAAAAGAGAGTCTTTGGATATGGCACAGCAACCCATTATCCTTTTTAGTAGCATCACAACATGAGATTAGTTACTAACATTATTTATAAGTATTTTAAATAATCTGCCCTTCAGTACAGTACATACTATACACAAGCCATGCAATAAAATGATAAAACAGTAAAAAAAAACAACCATATTTGAATAGAGGTAACTAAAAACAAAACAGCGGGTCAAATAATAAAACCCTTAAAATGCTCAAGCAAACAAGTCTTGAACTGTTGCCAAGATGATAAGAACATTGAAGCCATTTGCACTGGTAAGTGAAGGGCATTCTGCAAATAGTAGAAACTCTAATGAGTGAACACAAAGCAGTGACCTAGCAAAAGCCGACAGCCCAATCTCCCACACAAACAAAAGAAAGCCAAAAGAAAGGCCAAAGTAAAAGAGCTATGATACTGATCACAGCTGACAAACAACGCAGAAGCTCCGTACAGATTCGGCAAAAGGGGTGAGAGAGGAAGGCCCCCCCAGCCGTGCCGCGCTTAAATCTCCCGTGGCCACACCCACTATCAGCACTGATTAGCCAGCGGGACCACAGCACTAGTGATGTGGCTGGGATGACACTTGACAGAGGAGTCAATACTCTGTCCCCGCACCAGATCACTATCGAGTCTAGGATGCCTGGCCGCAACACCATTCACTGGAAAAGGTGAGCGGACATACACACACACACTGAGGATCTTCAGGCATAGGCAGGCTGGATCAGAGATAAATATTTGGTTCCCAATTCACTTAGGGCTTTAAATGCAAATTGAACTGGGCTCAAAAGTGGGTTTTAAAGGATGGGTTTCTATTTAAACTAGTGGGTTAACACTAGTTTAACACCCTTACTGTCTCCACACATAGAAATTGCAAATGTTTGGGTGAAATTTTATTCTAGTTCTAGTGTGTGAGAGTTCTTTAAAATGTATTTCAATCCTAATTGCTTCATAGAACACAATGACATCTTCCTGGTAGTTCCTATTTTGCCTCCTCCAAAGATAAACTCCACCGGCTGTGACTGCCTTGCTCCCTCTGCTTTTCCTCCCTTGCTGAGCAACACTAATTCAGCATGCACTCAGTTAATGCAGTCATGATGATCTGATCGCATCAACATCTGTGTCATAAAAATAATATCTTGGAGCTATGGCTGTGGAGGGAATACATCTACCAATAAAACATGCAATGTGTAGAAGGCAGGGACTCTTCACTTTGCTACAACCCTCCCACCCCTGAGATGGTTCAGGTGCCTATGTTATCTCTGTGTTTCTTTCTTCATACACACACACATTGCAGAGTTTTGTTCATGTACTGCAAACAAAAATTGGAACCATCACAGAAGAGAAAGGGCTATGGTACCGCACTAGCTTAGATGAGAGATTCCAATTGTGTGTGGTTTTTTTCCTGATATGCTGTCCAACACACTTAATAATTCTGCTTGGTAGCTCTTCATACAATCTATAATGTGCAGTAGAAGATGCTTGCAGAGTGGAGTGGAGCCAGTATACTAGTTTCTAATCAGATGGGCTTTTATTTATCAGGACAGAGAGAGGAGGAGGGAAGAAGTACCCACCTCCTAGTTGGAGCCATTCTGGCACTCCTACTGCAACAACGTCCTCCCTGTCATCTTGACCCCTCTCCCACCATTGGTCATACGGTCATAATAATGTTATGAATTTGGGGTGTTAAGCTGGTGACCAGACCCTCTGATTACTGGATCCCACAAGGGTTAGAATTTAATCAAGGTTTCTAATTCTTGGGATCACCAGGCTAATACTTAGAGTAGTCAGGTGAAGTGATAGCCTAGGTGGTGAGCCATTCTGGGGGATTAAGCAGCTCAGTACGAGATGGAAAATGAGTGGTGCCCCCTCCATCATCAGAAAAATCCAGAGTTTGGAATTGAAGATGGCAGTAATGTGACCTAGAATTGAAGCAGCAAGCAGAAGAGAGAGTCATTCTGGATCTCTGCTGTGGTGATGGGAGAAACAAGACCATTTAGGGTGTTAAGACTGTGAACACCTCCATCGTAGGCTTAGGTTGTCTATACGTGTCAATAAATCATATATCATAAAGATAAAGACACCACAGGCTCCAATGTGCTCCATTCCAAGGAAACTAAACCCTGCGTAAGCTCCTAAAACTCCTGGAATCTCACACCACTCAGAGATTGGGGCGGCACAAAACAGTACATTATTCCTTTCAGTGCTAACTGTATTATCATTAAATTATATGGTTAATTCCAGTAAATAAGAGACACGTTTTCTTGTGCCAAAACATAAATAGTTTTGAAAGTCATGAAAGGATCTTAAGGGAAAGATGCAAATCCTTGAATAAAACAGCTGCCCCTGTGCTGTTTTAGAAGATTGCTTTCTTGAATATTTAATATTATAGGGCCAGCGTACCTGCTGACCATTTCAGAGAAAAGGCATTTTCTCCCTCTGGGCCCCGAAAAGCTATTTCTGAAGTGCACCAAAAGCACTAAAAGCTTTCATATCCCAGTGGCAAAAATAATTCTCCAGCTTTGTCTCTAGATGGATTAACATTATATTTGTGAAGCAAATTTGCCTTTTGAACTTTTCCCACAATTTGCAAATGTATTTAAATCAATAGACAACATTCCTCATGGCAGGCTCTGTATATGCTACAATGGCTCCTTTTAAATATTGCCCTTTCCTTCTCCTAGTCCTCTGTAGAAGATAGTGGCATGGAGAAGATTAGATTGTAAGCCTGTAGGTCTGGAATTGGTAGCCCTACAAATGCTCTTGGACTCCAGCCCCCAAGAGCTACAGCAAGCATGGCCAATGGTCAGTAGGGACGAGGAGATTCAGCTTGCATTTAAAAGCAAAATTATCAAATCCACACTTTTTAAACACTATGAAACACATATCTGAATTTTGCAATGCAATTCTTCAGCAGAGCTGTGTATTAAAATGCACACACTATAACAATGTGTGTATATTAATGCATATATTAATAAGAATGATATACAAACATGCATTATACTGGGGAAATGCTTTGTAAAAATGTGTGCATTGGGGGAAAGAGATGTGCAAAACATGTATATTAGGGGGCATTAGCATTAAATTGCTGATGAATTTTCAGGAGAACTGTGTAAAAATCGCAAGTTGATGTGGAAATGTGGAGAACCAAATGTAAGACTGGGAAAATGAGAAACCAAAATTGGCATATTTACTCAGCCATGATAATGATAATAATAATAATAATAATAATAATAATAATAATAATAATAATAATACCCCACCCATCTGGCTGGGCTTCCCCAGCAACTCTGGGCAGTTTACAACATGTCTAAAAACATAATAAAAACATAATTCCTTTAAAACTTCCCTAAACAGGAATGCCTTCAAATGTCAGATAGTTGTTATTTCCCTGATATCTGAAGGGAGGGCATTCCACAGGGAGGGCGCCACTACCGAGAAGGCCCTCTGCCTTTAATAGTCAATTATGTTGGGAATTGTTGTCTAACAACATCTGGAGGTCAATGGGCACCAGGGGTGCCTTCTCACCCTCAGGATTGTGGGTGCCTGCCACCGTAATGCAGAAGTTGCAGCAGAGCCGGTGACTCCTCTTCTCCGCAGCCAGCAAGGCACCCTTTTACACAGGGAGGGGCTCAGGCTCAGAGAGACTCTGCCTCTGTGCCCAAGCCCCCTCTCCCCAGAAAAGGGTGCCTGCAGAGGGTGGAGCTGAACTGTTTCTCTCTCAGAGGCAGCGCCACTTCTGCCTGCCGGCTTTTCTCATTGACTTTGTGGGTGCTCAGCCCCCACAATTATATTATCATGGGTGCTCAAGCACCCGCAGCCCCCTGGAGTGGGCTCCTATGAAGGGCCCCACATCTCTACCATTGGCTGGCAGTGGGTAGCCTCCAGCCTGCAGGCTGAATTCAGCAGGTCAGGACTCTCCATTCCACATTCCCTTCTCTTACTCCTTATTCTCTTACTTTGCACTTACTCCCCTCTGCCCCAACCTGTCTTGCTGCTTGTGTGGGTTGGAAGGGCCAGTGGAATGGTGGACAAGTAAGCATGGTGATCTTAGAGCTTAGAGCAGAGCAGATTGTGGCTTCAGCTTTTAATCAATGCTCTTTTGGCTTCCTTTTGACATGTCCTATCACACTCTGCAGCTCCAGAGGGTGCTGGCTATGAATGTTTTCCCTCAGCAATGTTAACAGCATGTTGCTCCCCACTCTGGAGGGGTCTGGGACCCATTGAGACTGACAGACCAGGGATGTCAACAGTGGGAGGAGCTGCAGCCAATGGCAGGCAGAGCTAAGTAATTACTGTATAGCTTTGTCTGCATCCTTCTCCCTTTGAATTCTGCAAGGGCAACACTGAGGCTAAAGAGGAGGAAGCTGCCACCCCATGGGCTGCTTGTATGAAAGAAAGAAAGCAGGTGGGGGCTGGTTGAGAGTAGACTGCTGTGTTGGGACAGTGACTCATTCATAGTAATGGACCAGCCTCCAGTGTTGCCCCCTTTCTGGGACATTTTGGACACAATGAAGATATTCTGATTCAATCGACAAGAACCAAGGAGTGCATTTGCCTCATCTCATTCATCTCTTTCAGTCTAGGATAAGCCCTTTACGTTGCTTCACCATACTTGGTCAAGAGGGCAAACATGTGTAAAAAAAGCAGTGAGTGTGTTGTGATTATGGGGAGCATGGGAAGTAAATAAGAAATTATATATTTGTTTATGTGCTATATATTTGATTATTCACATTTCAGGACCATTACAATCTGTCCTGAAGCAATGGAATTCTTTTTTAAAGTTCATTTTTCCTGCTTTGATTGAAGGAAGTGCAGCCATTAGGAATTTGTTGGTGTCATTTCTTGTGGGGAGAGAAAGAACCTTTATGAACTTATAGAAGTTATAAAAGGTCTGTTGTGTCCGTTTTGATTGATGGACATATCAGGCTGTGTGGGATTGTTTGCTGGGATGGATGGAAAGGAAAGGAAAGATGGAAATAAGAAGGGAATTATTTTTGAGTTTGGGGATTTTTCCACAATATATGTATGGGTCTTGGTATCATCCAGCAAATACAATCGCCTTCTTAACAAACTCTTTTTTGTGGGGGGATGGGCTACCTACTTTTTGCCTTGGCCCCTCCCACTACTGGATTCTAATCTACAAAAGTTCTGACCACATGCCACATGCTCTATTCAATGTAAACCCTCACTGTGTGTTCTTTATTCGTATCTGTGATAGTGGAGAACTCACAACCCATGCTCCCTCCTCAACCCCCAATTTTCTCATAGCCATTGGGAAGGAATGAAAAAAGGTCATAGGAGTGTTTCACTGTCTGAACTTACAAACCTAGGTCTGGTTTAGAAGCTCCACCTAGTACAGAATGTGGCAGCCAGATTGCTGATGGGGGCATCTGCCCGAGAACATTTGGCACTATTGTTAAAGCATCTGTACTGGCTGCCTATATACTACTGAGACAGGTTCAAGGTCCTTGTATTAATTTACAAAGGCCTGAGCAACTTAGGTCCAGGGTACCTCAGGGACCAACTGAATCCTTGTATCCCAGATTGATCACTGAGTGTCATCTGCAGGAGCATCACTGGATGTTCCAAAGACTCCTTTAACAACAGCAAGAAAACGAGCCTTTAGTGTCAACAGTCCAGTCTTTTGAAATACTCTGCCAATAGAGATTCAGCAGCTGCCTTCTGTTCCAACTTCTAAATGCCTGTTGAAAACATTTCTATCCCATCAGGCTTGTACAGGCAATTAAAAATACATATTTCCATAATAGTTAGTTGACTTCTGATCTTAACATTTAGATAGATAGATGATAGACATAGACAGATGATAGATCATAGATAGATAGAGAGATGATAGATGATAGATAGATAGATAGATAGATAGATAGATAGATAGATGATAGATAGATGATAGATAGATGATAGATAGATAGATAGATAGATAGATAGATAGATAGATAGATAGATAGATAGATAGATGATAGATAGATAGATAGATGATAGATGATAGATAGATAGATAGATAGATAGATGATAGATAGATAGATAGATAAATAGATAGATAGATAGATGATAGATGATGATAGATAGATGATAGATAGATAGATAGATTAGATAGATAGATGATAGATAGATAGATTTGATAGGTTTTATGTACATTTGTTATAGAAGTCTCTCTCTCTTTATGAATAGCTGGGGTTTTCTTTGGCCAGAACTCACTGGAATTCAGTTCCAGCACCTCTCAGGTAGGCGCCATTACCATTCCAGGAGAATGGTATGAGGTTCAGCACCTCTTTTTCTAGAAAAACAGCACTGTGAACAGCAGTATATAAAAATATTTTGTGAATGAATAAATATAAACAAAACAACAACCCCATGAACAGGAACTTCAATTTTAGAGAGTCTGCCGTCCTGGAAGGATTGTAAGCATATGCACAACTGAATATGCTTAAAATTCCTTTCAAACCTCCCCACTCAATGCAGGTCATAGTGAAGAGGGCAGGGCCAGCATCCACATATCCTTCCTCTCTGTGTTTACCTGGGGTCTGGTAGACCCAAGAAACCATCAGTTTCAACAAACTTCAGTACAGCAGCCATGATGGACTGAAAAGGAGGGTGAGGATTGAAAATCCATTTCTGTGCCCTTTCCTGCAGGATGTTTGGGAATTTTTGCTGACTCTCAGTGACAGTCATATGACATCTTGGCATCTTAGAAAACATTATAACAGCAGCATAATAATAAGATGCTAAAGAACACAAAGAAGTAAACAACAGCGGTGCCTCAGCAAATGTGGAACCATAACATTATTGAAAATGAAATGTGCTGGAATGTGTCAAAGTGACAATAACTTTAATAAAGAAGTGTTGGGAAAACAGTAGTTGCAAATATACTTCTTCTCAGATAGATTATGGATACCCAGTCTATATATTTTGTGGGTTTCCTATGTAGGTAATGAAATTGGCATATGAGATGAGAAATTTCATCTTCCTGGCCTACTTACTGATTACTATAAAAGGCGTCTAGAAAATAATTTTCTCTCGCATCTTTTCATGAGCTTCCTCTGAGGACTGGCTGGGTATCTATGAACTTGAACTTGAACTGGGATGTTGTTTGGGGTTTTTTGTTTGGTGCCGGGTGGGGGATTTCTTGTTGCTTTTTCACATCTTTGTCTAAAATTTTGCTGTGATTTAAGTGGAAATTGTTCAGTTATGTATTTCAAAATGTGTTATTTATTGCTTATGACTAGATTTGTTATACTGTAACTATGCATTCTTTTCATGTTGTAATCCACCTTGAGCATGATTTGAACTGTGGAAAGGTAGCATACAAAATTATGTATGCATGCATGCATGCATGCATGTTATTCCATAATGCTAGACATGCTAGGAAAAGCCTGTTTACTGATTCTAGTGAGAAGCGATGTTGCAGCACAGCACAGCCATGGGCAATTTGGGAGAGGGGTGGATCCTATCATGCAACCGATGGACAATCAGGTTCTTCCACAGGCTGCACAAGATGACAGGGAAAGCCCATGAAAATTAAATTCAATCTGCCCAATAAGGGGCAAATATACTAACTGCACTCTCACTCAGCAGAGCTGTTAAACAAGTCCAGGGGGATGTATTCTGTCCAAATACCCAGACAGGGACTAACTGGCCATAGAACTCCCCAAGATGGTGTCCTGGAGAGATTACCCAGAGTTTTCATGCCATAGGATGACCCTAAAACCAAGGATCAACCCTGAAGGAACAATCACATAGGAAATGGGTTGGGTGATTCAGGATACACACCCAACGCCTATGACAAAACTTTCTGACACCTGTAAAGTTGTGGTTATTTGATCCCATGCTTTTTGTCTTGTCATTGTTTCTCCTGTACACACTCTGTTCCCTAATGGCACAGGCTCACTGTGCTTGGTCCCACAACTTATAGTATAGGCTTAAACATGTCTGCTCTATTAATGTCTGCTCTTAAACATGTTAGGATTGAAATCATCTTTGTTCCACGAGGGAGAGGTTCAGAGAAAGTATTAGTAAGTGGCTGGTATTAACAAAGTATATAAAAGAGGGAATTGGGAATTTGGGGGCAGGGAATTGATTATTGAATAATTTATTTGATTTGTATACTGCCCTTCATTTGTAGATCTCAGAGCGGCTCACAACATAAAATCGCAGTATAAAAAACACAAGTACATAGTAAAAATAAGAACAAAATAAAACTGATAATCCCCCCTCCCACAATACATTTATAAGGACATCAAATTATATGTACTTAAATTAAAATAAAATGATATACTGTACCCAGAAAACAGTGGAAATATTAAAATTTAAGAGAGGAAGCAAGATACCATTTGAAGTATTTAAAATTGTTATCAAGCATTGTGTTTATAGTTATTTGTGATATTTATTCTAATGAAGTAACAATATGATGTATTTAATAATTTCATAGTAGGTGCCTTTTGATAATTAATCTTTTCATGTTGGTCTTGTAGATGATCATGATGATCATGATCATGTAAATTGTGCATCGCTTCTGTAAGTTTTGAATAATTAATGAAGCTCAAAAGGTAGTGATAACAATAATCATTAAAGAGGAAATTGGAATATGCTGTGGGAATTAGAAATTCTGATACACATATGGATGGGCTGAAAGAAGTTAGAAGGGGATTGAATCTTTAGTTGGGATGAAAAACAACAAGCACTGGTAAATTTTCGTACAGTGGTACCTTGATACTCAAACATCTTGGTCCTCTGAAAACTCGAAAGTAAGTGTTCCTGTTTTCGAATGTTTTTCGGAAGTTGAATGTCCGATGCAGCTGCCAGCTATTGTTTCCAGGGCACCTGCACCAATCAGAATATGCACCTTGGTTTTTGAACATCTTGGAATCAAATGGACTTCCGGAATGGATTGAGTTTGGTGCTTTTGTTTTTGCTATTTATTTTGCATTTTTGTTTTTGAGGCTTTTTCAGTTAATTTGTTTTTGTGACCGTATGGAACCCAGTTCAGCTACTGATTGATAGATGGTGTGACTGTGGAAATGGATAAACAAACAATGACTTTGAATCATAGAATCATAGAGTTGGAAGAGAACACAAGGGCCATCGAGTCCAACCCCCTGCCGAGCAGGAAACTTTGGATAAACAAACATCCAAACAATGACTATCATCGGTGCAAGTAAGAATTTTTTATTTTTTATCATCTATAATACTGTCTTATTTATTTTATAGTACAGTACATTGATTATTGCTTTCATTTTATGGATCAATAGTCTCGTTAGATAGTAAAAATCATGTTAAATTTTAGGGGTGGTTTTTAAAAGTCTGGAACAGATTAATCCATTTTGCATTACTTTCTGTGGGAAAGTGTGCCTTGGTTTTGGAACACTTTGGTCTTGTAACACTTTGGTCTCCTGGAAGGGATTAAGATCGAGAACCAAGGTACCACTGTACTATATTGCTCTATTACATTCTTTTGCTTTACTGGATAATTTCTTATATTTGAATATAACAATATGCCTTAAATTAAGCATTATACACCAATAAACAAGCTGATTCATTTCTGTTATAGTCTTGAATCTGTGGTCTTTTATCACAAGGCTTTTAAAAATCCCTATCTCACTAGGTTGCTAATGAGCAAATTGGACCCCTGATTAGAGGACCAAATTAACGCTCTCCGCAGACACAAATTAAGAATGCCTGAAGAGGGCTTTCATGTGCATTTCACACTGGGACCCCTAGAAGCTTTTTGTCCTGCACCACTAACACTCTGTTTTAGGGATGGGTTGAGCAACAATTTTGCTCCATTTTAGCCTCACAGATGCTCAGTAATATGCCCATACTGACCCATTTGTGTTTGTGTGTTTTAAACAATGCATGAAAGTTGAAGGCGCCTGCAGACTGGCATGTGTGTGTATTTTGTAACATGCTATTACATAAAATTACTGCATTGGAGGTGGATTGATAGTGAACTATGCACACATTCCACTTTATTAACGTTACTGCGATACTTCCCCAATGTTATTCCATTATTGCTATTTGGAGGGGCACGCTTGTGCTATAGCACAACAAAACAAAACAGGAACCTGGATATTTGTGGTGTAAAGTTACAGGATTTCAGCTGGAAGTTCTGGACATGCATTGACTGGAAATGAAGTTGTATGATCACCTTGAAATTTGTGCAGGTACAAGGCGTATTGCAGGCAAGACTGTGTATAACTGTTCCAATATCATCATGAGCGCAAATCAGATGTCTGGAGGGGCCCTGAATTTAAGTTGTATATACACTGTGCACACTTTCTATGTAAAATATACATTTTCTATCGCATACACCCATGTGTTTTGTACACTCATTTTAAGTACAGTGGTACCTCAGGTTACAGACGCTTCAGGTTACATACGCTTCAGGTTACAGACTCCACTAATCCAGAAATAGTACCTTGCGTTAAGAACTTTGCTTCAAGACGAGAACAGAAATCGCACGATGGCATTGCGGCGGCAGCAGGAGGCCCCATTAGCTAAAGTGATACCTCAGGTTAAGAACAGTTTCAGGCTAAGAAAGGACCTCCAGAACAAATTAAGTTTTTAACCCAAGGTACTACTGTAGAATGAACTTTTTGCACACAGTATTAGGAAAAGTGAATAATCTGACTGGGAGTTTCACAAGCAAGTTAGAATGGAATGGGTTGATCTGAAAAGTGGATAATTTTTAATTGGGGATATGTACCCTCAGTCCAACAGAACTGCCATGAAGTATGTTTCATTGTCTGTGGCAGTGACTGGCTCTTGGCTGCTGTCATGAGTTATTGGACTCCCATCAAGTACTAACCACTGCTTAATATATGGCACAATGGTAGCACAATGGTACATACATATTAGAAGTACAGTCTGCCTCTGTATTAGAATTATTTTTTAATATTCTGATATTTTTTAAAAAAACATGTGTGTGTATCACCCTGGGTTCCTTTGGGAGCAAGGGTGGGCCATTAATTAATCAATTAAATATGCACCAGTACAAATATAATTTGGGCTAAATCTTAATTTATGCAAGCATCTTAGCATTTTGTTGCACTTTCAATGACATCATCTGCAATTCAGTGACACCCCATTTTAGAGGTATAATGGTCTCTTAACACTGTAGGCAATTTCATTACAAAATTTAGCTAATGTCAGGGCATCCAGCATTAGCTGTTTTGTTTCAAACCTGCTCTGCATTGCAGATGAGCTCAAGCAATGACTTTGTTCCAGGCACAAAGTGGGATGACAACATTCTTTCCTCTTAGTACCTGGGATGACAAAAAACAAAACTAATGAATTCCCCCTCCCTCATTAGTTTCTCACATCCTATGGGTATCCAAACCCTATAGCTACTTTCCCTGGAAGGATATTTCCATCTCCTGAAACAACTACAGGGGAAGCTAACCCTGTTGTAGATCTTGGCTTCCATCTGTTTCTACTGTTTGTTCTGACTGTGCTCCATCTCTCCTCTGTTATACACCAAGCTCCAGAGCACCTGCTCCAGCATCTGTTCCTTCTTGGCTGTGCAACCAGATTTAGGGCATAGCTGTACAGCACTTATTTTAGAAACAGGATATATTATAAGAGCATAAGAAGCTACCTTATAATGAGTCAAACCATTGGTCCATGTAACTCTGTATATTATATGCATTGATTTGCAGTGACTTGCCAAGATTTCGGACTGGGAGTCTCTCCCACCCTACATGGAGGTACAGTCATACCTTGGTTTTTGAACGGCTTAGCTGACAAACAAATCGGCTCCTGAATGCCAAAAACCCAGAATAAGTGTTCTGGTTTTCAAACGTTTTTCAGAAGCCGGGTGTCTGAGGCAGATTGAAGCTGGCATCTTCTGCAGGCAAAGCATTTGTTCTACTACTGAGCTACAGCCCTTCCTCAACATACACCTAGTACCCTAAGTTCCTATAGTCTACAACTTGTGATTCTGATAAGTGAAATGTCTTGCTCTTACTTAATTATGAGGTCATTAATGTTAGTATAATATTGATCTAATTGGTGTTGGATATTATTAACTGATCTATCAATAACCTATCCTGTGGCTCTCTTTGAGGGCAATGGCTTTAGGGGAATTTTATACATGGAATTTTATCATTCCACCCCAAGGAAGCTGTGCTGACATTTGGCTACCCCTTGCACTGAACATACATTTATGTTTGAGCCACTTATGCATACAATAATAATAATTTTTATTTATATCCCGCCCTCCCCAGCCAAGGCAGCTAACAAGCAATAATAAAAACAGGTTGAATGAATACAACTTAAAAACAAGATTAAAATACAACATTAAAATATTGAAACATTAAAATATTAAAGCCTTATAGCCTTTTTTTTTTAAAAAAAAAAAAAAGCCTGAATATTTGGGATCATAACCCTCTCCAAAAGTGTATTGTGCAAATAAAATATATAAGAGAGTCAAGTCCCATGCAGTACTACATTTCTGCAGCATAACTTTAAAAATAATACTCCATATGTATTTTAAAACATTGTTGTATGCATGTGCTCATTGTTTTAGGAAAGCTGAAGTAACTCTTTTTACAATGATCTCTGTTGGTCTGCATTGCTAAGCCACCAGAAATAAAGTGTTTCAATAATGAAAGCATTGATCAGAACAACTCTATTTACTAGGGTTAGGGGACAGCCCATCTAATGTGCACTTCTCAAACTAATAAAGAAATTGAAACACTTATATACTGCAAAAACAGAGGTGTGCGCACATCCCAATATTTACCTTTCATTTGTACAGTGATACCTTGGGTTACAAACGCTTCGGGTTACAGACTCCGCTAAACCCGGAAGTAGTACCTCGGGTTAAGAACTTTGCCCCAGGATGAGAACGGAAATCGTGTGCTGGCAGCACAGCAGCAGCGGGAGGCCCCATTAGCGAAAGCGCGCCTCAGGTTAAAAACTGTTTCGGGTTAAGACCTGACCTCTGGAATGAGCTAAGCTCATAACCCAAAGTACTACTGTACATGTGCATTCTGATCTGTTTCTGAGTCTCTATGTTTCTGGGTTCTCTCCAGTTTGACCTGTGTTTTGGATTCCAGTCCACTCTGCATAAAATAGCGTTCTGAGTTTCCCCATTCACTATAATGGATAATATATAAATGGTGATAATGTTTTCCTCTTGGGCCAAGTGGGTTGAATTTGCAGGCACAAGAGCCCCTCCATAATGGACTGAGCCTGCCAATTTGCAAGACCAGCTGCTTTTGTAGGGGTACATTCTCCCGTAATCCACATTAAGGCAATAACCTTTATTAGGCGATGTAAAACTCCAAAACTGAAATTGAGAGCAAAACAGCTATGCTGGCCATTTGACTACTATTTATAGCTACCTTATTGCCACAATGCCACAAATCTATAGTGCACGCTACCAAATAATAAAGGGGAGAATTCTGCAATTTTGACTGTGCTTTCTAGAAGGGCTAAACTCGAGTCATTTCTGATTTTGCCACGTAAACATAATTGGCTGGAGCCACTGCTGAGTCGTGGGTTGCATTCATTTTTTATGCATAAATGTCGTTGCAATTGCAGCTTTTTAATGCCACATCTCAATGCTAAAATAGTAAAAGTCAAGCCAAGCACCAAATTTAATGTTTTGGTATTCTGCAATCATTTGCAAAGTTTTCTGCTGTTGACAGCTTGCCAGTGTAGCAGTTGTCAATTGAGCTCACATATTAAGCAAAACTTCACGATATGCCACTGACACCAAAAGAAAACACCTATTTAGATCTATCTAGAGTTTATGCACAACAAATTCAGAAGATTTAGATAATAAAAGCAGCTTCTGATAATGAAGCTTTGACAATACAAATGCCACTGCAAGCATAGTCTGCTTAATGAAGGCAGGCCACCTGACTTGTCTTCGGGCTACTCATTTCCAAGTTATTTGTGCTTCATTTGTGCCTTATTTCCTAGCAGCTCTAATATTCTTGTCTCCTGTGAACACTTTGATCAAATAGGACACATCATGCAGAGAGTTCAGCCACTTGGCAAGCTACTTTTGTGGCATGCGAAGAAATTGTGAATAATCCTTCAGCTGGGAATTCTATGTGACCAGTAATATGTAACTGATTACTTTTCAGATCCAGTAACCCGTCAATTACAATACCATACATATTCCCTCCAAACAAATTTGCAGAGCCTTATACCATTTGTTACTGTATTATTTGTAAGAGTGGCAATAGTTAATTTACAAGCTTGCAGTAAACTAAGGCCAGCTTTCTGAGATTTATTTGAACCTCAGCTGCATCTTACTTAAAACCTAATTTCTCACCTTGGATGGAGATGACACTAGGAAAGCAAGCACATGAATAAAGGGTGGTTTCCACCCATTTAAATTAGTAACTGGGCTTCTGCTTACTTATTTACTTACATTTTGCACTCATTGAACTGAATGTGCTTAATATTTCAGACATCCTGTGCATAGTATGAATGCACATGATAGGAAGTCAGGATCCCAGATCAGGCACTCTTGGAGGAAACTGATTTTCTATAACTATTTCAATCAGGGTTTAGGCACAGAAACTGCTTTGGTGCCCAATTTGATTATCTTTATCTGGAGAGAGACAGGGGGAAACATGCCCCTGTTATTAACTCTCCTCAACCTCATAGTAGCTTTTGATATGGTATCCTTCTGGAGCAGCTGTCTGAGTTAGGGATGGGTAACACTGCTTTGTAGAAGTTCCATTTCCAGAGGGCGATGATTGAGGAGTGCTCTTTGGCCTTACGGAGTCTTCAAGGGGGGGGGGGGTCCTCAGGGTTCAATACTATACCCTATGCTGTTTAGCATCTACATGAAACCACTGAGTGTGGTTTTCTGGAGTTTTGGGGTATGTTGTAAGCAATATGCTGATGACACAAAGCTCTACTGCTTTACATCTGCAGTTGTGGCAGTGGATGTGCTGGACCATTGTCTTGCCTCAGTGATGGACTGGATGAGAGCCAATAAACTGAAGGTCAATCCAGATAAGACTGAGGCACTCTTGGTGGGTGGTTCCCTACACTGGATGGATGGGAGATTGCCTGCTCTTGATGGGGTTAAACTCATTCTGAAGAAGTGAATACACAGCTTAAAGGTACTTCTGGATCCATTGTTGTCACTTAAGGATCAGATAGCCTCAGTGCCGCCAAGTACCTTCCATCAGCTTGGGCTGGTAGCCTAGCCTTGTCCCTATCTGGATAGCCTAAGTTCTGTCATTTATGCTCTGGTATCTAGGCTAGTTTACTGCATTTTGTCATACATAGGGTTGTCTCTGAAGACGATTCAGAAACTTCAGCTAGTGCAGTATTTGGCAGCCAGGTTGCTCGCTGGAACAAGACAGTTTGAGCATATTACACTGATCCTGGTTTGACTGCACTGACTGCCAATTAGTTTCCAGGCCCAATTCAAAGTGCTGGTTTTGACCGATAAAGTATTAAATGGCTCAGGATCACAATACCTCAATGATTGCCTCTCCCCATATGAACCAGTCCAGACCCTGCAATCATGATCTGAGGCCCTTCTTCGTGTGCATCCCTCACTAGAGGTCCAGAGGGTGGCAACATGAGAACAAGCCTTTTCTGCAGTCGCTCCTTTCTTGTGGAATGCTCTGCCCAGAGAGCCTTACCTGGCTCCTTCATTACATGAAGGTGCAAGATAGAAATGTTTCTCTTTAGCCAGACCCTTGGCTGATTAACGTTCAATGTCTTTTATAATGTGTTTTTTATTATGTATTTTGTATTCTCATATTGTAGTTTTATGTTGTGAACCACCCTGTGATCTTCGGATGGAGGGCAGTGTGTAAATTTAATCAATCGTCATCATCATCATCTTGGAGGTCCCAGGTCGCAAGGTGGTTAGATTGGTCTCAACTAGGGCCAGGGCCTTTTCAGTACAGTGGTACCTCATGTTACATACGCTTCAGGTTACATACGCTTCAGGTTATAGACTCCGCAAACCCAGAAATAGTGCTTCAGGTTAAGAACTTTGCTTCAGGATGAGAACAGAAATCGTGCTCTGGCGGCACGGCAGCAGCAGGAGGCCCCATTAGCTAAAGTGGTGCTTCAGGTTAAGAACAGTTTCAGGTTAAGAATGGACCTCTGGAACGAATTAAGTAGTTAACCCGAGGTACCACTGTACTGGCTCCAACTTGGTGGAAAGCTCTGTCACAAGAGACTAGGGCCCTGCGGGGCTTGACATCTTCCGCAGGGCCTGCAAGACAGAGCTGTTCCACCTGGCCTTTGCTTTGGATTCAGTCTGACCCTTCTGTTTCCCTCCCCTCACGGTTTTGATCTATGGGCTACTTTTAAAATGAGGCTGCGTTTCAAATTGCATTTTAGCCCATATTTTAAATTGGTTCCCCCCCCCCCACACACATTATGTTTTTATTGTAATTTGCCGCCCTGAGCCCAGCTCTGGCTGGACTGCAGCTTGCCTGCCTATTTGGCCAATGGCAAGTAGGCACGCTGTGGCACTGGCCCCGCCCCTGAGGCAGATCAGACTGATTGAAGGGCGGGGGGTGTTCAGAGTAATTTTTTTCCTGAAAAGAGCGCAGTAAACCAAAACTTTGGGAACCTCTGCTCTAAATTTCACAGTTAATAGATTGAGAATTAAAAGGCTGCTCCAGAGAAGAGGGCAGAAGAGAGGGGAACGCTGTTCTTCATAGAGGAACCACAGGGAGTGCTTGGTGTGAGCAGCAGTACCCATATCTGCACCTTCCAGAACGATTTCCAGGAGTCTGAGATGATCAAAGACAACAATCATGCCTTACTTATGAGGCTTGGGATTCCTACTGTGGAGGGGCGAGGGAGGTATGGTGGTATGTCATAGGCGAAGGGGATCGAGATACGGATATGCTCGTACCCCTTCCAATCTGCGCCCCATCCCGAGAGACGAGGGTAGGGTGAGCAAGGATTACTCACCTCCGTCACTGGTGTTGTGCAATGCCAGGTCTATAGGCAACAAAACCGCCACCCTGCGAGATTTCTTCACCTCGCAGGGGGTTGACCTGGCATGTGTGACTGAGACCTGGGTACGCAAAGGGGATACTGTTACCTTACGAGAGATGGCGCCCCCCGGGTTTCTCCGTCCTCCACCAGTCGCGGACTGTGGGCCGGGGGGGAGGGGTGGCATTATTAATCCGGGAAGATTGTTCATTCAGGGCTCTACCATTGCCATCGATCCCTGGCATTGAATGTGTTGGCCTAGTCTGGATAAAATATAAAGACTTATTGGAAAATAAGACCCCAAGGTGGTTATCACCAATGGAAGCCAAGGCCCGGAAAAGACTCAATATGGAGGCCAAATGGCCGAAATATTGGGAAATAATAGAAAAAGATGGAGATAATTGGAGGTTGCAGCGTTTGGAGAAATTAAAAGATAAAGTGCGAGACTGGTTACATTATGCTCAGATCAAAGAAGTTTTTAAGTTGGATAAAAAGATAGGATTCCAGGTGGAAAAATCAAAGTTAGAAATGGAATTGTTAGAACCTAAGACTAAGGTACTCTCAAGAATGTATAACTTGCTGCTAAAATGGAACACACAAGATGAAATGGTCAAATCGGCTATGATAAAATGGGCACAAGACATAGGGTATAATATCATGTTTGCTGACTGGGAAAGGTTATGGACCACCGGTGTGAAATTCACGGCATGTAATGCCTTGAAAGAAAATATTATGAAAATGATATATAGGTGGTACATGACCCCAGTCAAGCTCGCAAAAATATACCATTTGTCTGATAATAAATGTTGGAAATGTAAAGAAACTGAAGGAATGTTCTTTCACCTCTGGTGGACCTGCCCTAGAGTTAAGGCTTTCTGGGAAATGATATATAACGAGTTGAAAAAGGTATTTAAGTATACCTTCCCTAAGAAACCAGAGGCCTTTCTTTTGGGCATCGTCGGCCAGAGGGTGTTAAAGAAGGACCGAACATTTTTTATGTATGCAACAACAGCAGCAAGGATACTCGTTGCTAAGCACTGGAAAACCCAAGATTTGCCCACACTGGAAGAATGGCAGATGCAACTGATAGACTATATGGAGCTAGCAGAAATGACTGGCAGAATCCGAGACCTGGGAGAAGAGGCTGTGGAGGAGGACTGGAAGAAATTTAAGGACTATTTACAAAAATATTGTAAATTGTATGAATGTTGAGAAAGATGTAAGATTATCAACAATATGGCACCAATAAGTTAGTTAAAAGGAATATGAAGATAAATGAAAATATAAGAAAAGATAAATTTTGGATAAATATTATGTTAAAATTAAGCTTTTAAGGTTTGGGTTAAATTATCTAAAATTAGGGATACAATATTGGAAAATTATAATATAAGAATTGAAACAAGGTGATAAATTGCTGGGTAAAGCCCGAAAATTTGGAACGCAGGAACGAGAGTTGCAAGGAAGTCCAAAGAAGTGAAGAAAATGTGGATATTGAAAAATTATATGTTATTTTGTTTGTTTTTTCTATTGTATTAAGAAAATCTTTAATAAATATTTATATAAAAAAAATGAATGTGTTGGCCTAGTGTGGGGCTCCGAGGTGAGATTGGCTGTCTGGCTGGTGTACCGGCCACCTAGCGCACCAGCAGCCACTCTGTCAGGCCTGCTGGAGGCGGTGGCCGGCTGGGCCTTGGAGTTCCATAACCTATTGGTATTGGGGGACTTCAACATCCATGCTGATGCCACTCCCTCCTCACAGGTTCTGGACCTGGTGTCTTCCATGGCGACACTAGGGCTCTCCCAGTTTGTTTCGGGCCCCACACATCAAGCAGGCCACACGCTGGATCTGATCTTTGGCGTCGGTATAGATGTGATCATGTTTCCTTCGATGAAGGTGCCATGGTCTGATCACTATGCCCTGAAAGCCAGGATTGACGTTCCACCCCCACCCTGCTTAGGTGGCGAGCCGATTTGGGCTCGCCCGCAGAGGCTGATGGACCCTGATAGATTCCGTCAAGCCTTGTGGGACCTTTCTCCCCCTGGCGACTCATTGACTGAGCTTGTCGAGGCCTGGAATACCCAGCTCCTGGCAGCCATCAATGAGATCGCACCTAAGCGCCCTCTGCGACCCCGCAGAAACCGGGCTCCCTGGTTTACCGAGGAGCTCCGGAAAATGAAGCGGGACCTCAGACGGCTAGAGCGAGTATGGCGGGGCGCCCGTGACGGAGCTTCAAGAACATCTTATAGGGTTTTTATGAAAACCTACGAGGTGGCAGTGAAGGCCGCTAAGAAGTCCTACTTCTCAGCATTCATTGCATCCGCTAGCTCTCGCCCGGCGCAATTATTTAGTATAATTCGGTCTTTAACGTCCCTCGAAGGACAGCCAAATTTAAATAATAATTTGACACACAGCTGTGAGGCATTTGCGAGCTTTTTTGCGGAGAAGGTCCTGTTGCTCCGCCATGACCTCCCTGCCAATTTGGATACAATAAAGGAACTGGATGCCCCTCGACTGTCCTCGGGTTCAGTATTGGACCACTTTGACCGGATATCCCCAGCCGATGTGGACAGACTTCTCCGAGCTGGAAAGCCCACCACTTGTCCTCTCGACCCGTGCCCGTCCTGGCTGATTAGAGCGTGTCCAGACGAGGTGTGGGCCCCCCTGGGGGATATCATCAATCTGTCCCTTGGCACCGGGACATTCCCAGGGGAACTGAAGGAGGCAGTGGTGCGTCCGCTTTTAAAGAAAACATCATTAGATCCCTTAGATCTATCCAATTACCGCCCGGTTTCGAATCTTCCATTCCTGGGTAAGGTGATTGAGAGAGCGGTTGCTGAACAGCTTGGTAGGTTTCTGGATGAAACATCGGCTCTGGATCCATTCCAGTCCGTCTTCCGCACTGGTCATGGGACCGAGACGGCTCTGGTCGCCCTAACAGATGATCTCCGCAGGCAGCTGGATCGAGGTGGGTCAGGGCTGCTGATTCTTCTAGACCTGTCAGCAGCCTTCAACATGGTCGATCAAGAACTCCTGGACCACTGCCTTGCCGACGTGGGGATCCAGGGCACAGTCCTTCAATGGCTGCGCTTGTTTCTCTCTGGTCGGGGACAGAGGGTGGCGCTTGGGGGGGAATTGTCATCCTGCCACTCCTTGGTATGTGTAGTGCCCCAGGGTGCAATACTCTCCCCGATGCTTTTTAACATCTTTATGCGCCCCCTTGCCCAGCTTGTCCAGAGTTTTGGGCTGGGTTGCCATCAGTATGCTGATGACACCCAACTCTATCTGTTGATGGACGGCCACCCTGACTCGGCCCCAGACACACTGATCAGATGCTTGGAGGCTGTGGCTGGATGGTTACGTGGGAGCCGGTTGAAGTTAAATCCTTCGAAGACAGAGGTCCTCTAGCTGGGACGGGACGACATGGGACTGAGGGGGCAACTCCCTTCTCTTGCGGGGGTGCAATTAGTGCCAGCACCGTCCGTTAAGAGTTTGGGTGTAATCTTCGATACCTCCCTCTCCATGAAGGCACAAATTGCAGCTATAACAAAGGCGGCATTTTTTCATCTCCGCCAAGCTAAGCAGTTGGCTCCTTACCTCTCTCGCCCTGACCTAGCCACTGTGATCCACGCGACGGTCACCTCCAGACTGGATTATTGTAACTCGCTCTACGTGGGGCTGCCCTTGAGACTGACCCAGAAACTCCAGCGGGTGCAGAATGCCGCAGCGAGACTCCTTACGGGGTCTTCGCTTAGAGATCACATTCATCCGGTGCTATACCAGCTGCACTGGCTCCCGGTGGAGTACAGGATCAGGTTTAAGGTGCTGGTTTTAACCTTCAAAGCCCTATACGGCCTAGGACCCTCGTACCTACGGGACCGCCTCTCCTGGTATGCCCCACAGAGGAACTTACGGTCTTCAAATAAAAACACCTTGAAGGTCCCAGGCCACAGAGAGGTTAGGCTGGCCTCAACTAGAGCCAGGGCTTTTTCGGCTGCGGCTCCAACCTGGTGGAACGCTCTGTCACAAGAGACAAGGGCCCTGCAGGACTTGACATCTTTCCACAGGGCCTGCAAGACAGAGCTGTTCCACCTGGCCTTTGGTCAGGGCGCAGCCTGACTCCCTCCTTTGGCAATCTTTACAAAACTTTAGTTTATGGTTGCCATCAATTTTGATTTTAATTACTTTTTATATTGTTTTTATAATGTTGTACTGTTTTGGTGTTGTTAGACGCCCTGAGCCCGGCTTCGGCTGGGGAGGGCGGGATATAAATAAAATTTATTATTGTTATTATTATTACTCATAGAATCATAGAATTGTAAAGTTGGAAGAGACCACAAGGGTCAATTCTTAGGTTTTGACACCCCCCCCCCCCACGAACATAATAGTCTGATGTTACTTTATTACTTTCAAAAGGTGAAAATAAAGATGTCAGCAAAGTAACATATTCTCCTCCTGGATTTTGAATTGGAGGGAGTGAGTCTAGAAAAATCTTTCTTCTCCTTTGAAGATCTAAATGGTTTTGGTTTTTTTCAGACCCTGACTCAGGAGACATTCCCCGAACTACGATTTGCATATGAAGTAGGAAGTGGCCAATGTGGATGAGGCCACACACATCCTGCTGGAATAGCAACTACTGCCCCAGCAATGGCAGGGTACATGGAAGTAGACGGAACAAGGGTAGCTCTCCATTTGTTGCTTGTCTTCAATTCCCACCAGACCTATCCAGTATTCCCAGTGATTGGGGAGCTCAACAACATTTGGAGGGCAGTGCATTGGCTACCCCTGAAATAGAAGGCAATAGCAATTGGTGGGTGGGGCAGGGCTCCTTACCTGCCTTCAGAACACCAAGCATCATTGACTGCTCATGAGAGGTGGAGGACCAAGATGTTGTGTGAGTGTAACAGCAGAGCGAACCCAACACTCCTGCCACTGCTGTCCTCTTACTTGCTATGCCCTGTTCCTCTACCTAACTGGCAGCTATGCTCAGTGTTTGGAAGGCAGGTGAGCAATGTCACTCCATATGCATAGATCCATTGACTACCTACTAGTAGAATGATCAAACAGGTCCTGAGAAGGTTTACCAACTTAAACCCTCACCTCCAACATATGTACTCATCCATGAGGGATGTTTATTTTTTCTTTAATTACAATGGTCCTTCCAGGGTTGGAAGCTCTGCCAACACCTGAGATCATGTAAAAGTCAATCAACTGAAATCAGAACTACTACTGACCCAGTAGATGATATGAACATCCAGGCCCATAAATGTTACAAACAGCTCCCCTGTAGGCATTCTAGTGTGATTTGAAGGGTTTTTTTCTTTAGGTTGTTATTTAAAAAAATAAAATAAATGTTCTACCTCAATAAAGCCACAGTGGTTCTTTTAGAGGCGTAATCTTCTGTTGCATTCATCCATATTAGAAAGTCAGATGGCAACATCATATTGTTTTACACTTGGATGCATTTTTTAAAAAGTACTTTTTTTAAAAAAGCAACAACTATAAAAGCCAGTCTTTAACTGATAATGGTAATCAGCTTATAGCTGCCCATCTGTCTTAGTTTTAATCTATGCCGATCTGTGAACCTCAAAGTGATTTTCCCAGCATAAACCCCATTTGTTTCAATGGGACCTATGTTGAAAAATTGTGCTTTGAGGATTGGAGCTGTCAAAGTGTTTTCAGCTGGTAGCAATGCCTGAGGCAAACTTATATCATCCTGACACAAAGCAACAGAAAACCTTACCTCTGAGATTCCACTTGCTTGAAAGCTACGGCACTTCTTTCGAAGCGCCAAGGTGTGATAATTAAAAATATATCAATTGGCTGAATTGTCACGAAAGACAAAACATTGCTCCTTTCCTCTCTCATTTGTCTCCTCCTCTGCTTCCCACCTGCCCCAAAGGCCTCTTATTGTTCATGCACATTTATTCATTTTACCTAAGAATTAATATGCAGCTTTCATTCCAGGGTTAGCAATCATATCAATGGCTCAATGCTGGAGTGGGGCGGGGGAAGGGAGGAGTAGCTATCCAAAGAATATGAATATTTTGCTAGTACCAACTTTCTATGCTCACATTCCATATACATTTCAAAAGAAGTCAATTAACATGCAGATTTTGGACCACAAACTGAATGAGATGAATGCAATCAGTCTTGGCTTCCCAGAAATGCTAATTTTACTTTTAATAACAGACCAGAAATTGAAATTTTAATTAAACAATGCTTCTTTTTCAACAGAGCCTAGGTTGTTGTTGGTTTTTGTGTGCGCACGTTTGCAGGGGTGTATATCTACAAATGTGAAATATAATTAGGTCCATTGTAATTAAAGAAATAATTAGACACCACAGGCACATTTTTTTGTAATTGTTTAGAGTAATTTAGGTCTTTTATTGCCACACCATATTAGCCAATTTTCTCCTGCATGCAAACTTCAGTAAACAAAATTGTCCATTCCTTTGGTATTGTAAATGAATATGGCATTTTAAAAAAACAACAACAGGAAAACAAACATGTTTTTTATCATGTAGGGAAAGAAAAGAAAATATTCCTTTACATAAATTAAAGCCAGAGAATCAGTTCCATTTGGTGGAATTTACACTTCCATCCTCTGCAAATAATTGTGTTGTTAATCTCACTACATTACTTTCAATTGAAAGAAATGGGGGAGGACTGGTCAATTTTAGTCAATTGCCTTGAGGGAACAAGAGTTCTTTTTCACAGGCTTACCTAATGGATAAAGCATAAAGTGAGACAATTGCAAGCTGTGTCCCAGAGGCTGCCAAGTTTGCAACAGTTTATCTAGAAACTTCCTTTAAATCCTTATTGGTATTAACCTTTTATCTGTATCTTGTTCAGTGCCCAGACTGCAAAATTGCCACAGTCCATATTCAATTAAGTCTAATAACATACCCGAACACCCAATTCTACCCCAAAAGCCATGAAGACTTTCATAACAGGAAACCAAAGCAGGTGGTTCCATAATAACCTATGGTTTGCTCTTGATTGTTCTCAGGCTAAAACTTGGATGAGTAGTGGCTGGGCAGATTTGGTTGGACCAGCAGTACAATAAGGCCAATGTTTTTAAAAGGTTCTAACATTGTGATTAGGTCTGAGATAAACTCTTAGCTCATTGGAGCAGCAGCCTTAACCTAAAGGACCCCTTAAGTGGAACTTCCAAAGTGCATCCCCTCAGAGGTCTAAATCACCCAAAGAATCACCCAATCAGCAGTGGGTTAGGTCAGGGGGCAGTGATATCCTCTTGGTGACAGAACCTCAGGATGAGAATGAATCAGACACGGAGGCTAGAGGAGGGCCAGGTTGTTATTTGTACCATAGATGTATGCACACCTCTGGTAGCAACCCAAGAGACTTCTGTAAACCTCACCATTGTCTCATCCCCATTCTGACTAATGCAACCCAAGTGGGAGGATGCCACTGCCTCTCCCATGCCACTCATGAGCCATTCTGCAACCAGTCTATGCCAGAAGCCCACTTCTTTGATGGTCCATCAATCCCAGAAATGAGCCTGGAGGGGATCTAAAGAGAGATGGAGGAGTGCTAATCTCTAGGCCATAGGTCTCCCCCTTAAAGGCCTTCCAGTTTTCCATGAAGGGGCAGCATCTGAGAGGGATGATTTGGATCTCAGTCCATAAAAGGTTTCAGTAAATTCTCAGAGATGGCTGGAGCAAGTTGCCCTCTGTGGTTCTGCATCGATTGCCTTGCTCCATGAGTATCCAGTCAAGACATAGAGCAGTTTTATACCCCCATGCTGAATTCCAAGACTAAAAGCCCCCATCATCTGGAGCCAAAACTATAGTTCAAATTTGCACTTAATGCAAAACATTTACTAAAACTAAGCCAACCCTCATTCTAGTCACCCCCAAACCCTACATACACCAGCCTGAGTTCCACAGAAGTAAGGAAGGATATAAGCATAATTATACAATTTGGTACTTGGTTGACCAAGACCAGTACCAGAAATTTCCTTGAGGGGGAAGGGTTGTCTTTGGAATTTTTTTGGCTCAGTGTACATTAGAACTCCAAAACTGTGAGGCATTTCAGAAACCTTCCTTGCCGCACAGTTCCATGAAGGTTTGAGAATGAAGGCACTTAACTACAGAAGAGAGTAACAAAGAGCTGCTTTGTGAAGGTCAGGCCCACACAAGACCCCTTCTGGATATACACCAGCAGTAATCAAGCACCAAGAGAAGCGATTCCATCTGCTAATTTTCTGATTGGATTCAAGCCCTTTGGCAATATAGAGTCAAGGAACATGCCAACACCACCCCATCACATTTCTCCGACTCTCACTCATTTTTAGCTTTTATTTATTTAGTGTCTTCTTCTTCTTTTTTAAGAAAAAAAAATCTTTTTTGCCCCTGTGCATATTTTTCTTACTTCTCTGTGATGGTACACATCTGCTGCCATCAATATGCGAATTAGCACATCAATGTTTGAGATGAAAATAAAAAATGTCACAGCAATAAGAGTGTGTTTTGAAAGCAAGCCAGTTAGTCGGTAAATTACAAGCTTCATTAACATAAAACTCTAACAAATAGGACCCACAACTCATTAACGGAAGGCACAATATGACTGTAGAAAAATTCATCTCCCAAAAGAGCACTTATCTATGGGGGGAAATAGATAAAAGTTTTGCTGAGAGCTGCCACTAATGACAACATTAACTTTATTTATTAACCAATGCTGCAAATATTTGAAAATATACCTCCCCATCCTCACCATGCACTTTATATTAAGCACATTGCCATATTTTTATATGGTAGCTACGTCAGCTTTAAATTCCCTACATTATAACAATATATTTAACAACTGCAAGAAGGTGACAGTTTTCTGGGGCATGTAATTCTTCCAAACTTTTTTTTCACAGGGAGATGTCCGGTGATGTATTCCCCCACCCCTCTCTTCCTCCTTCCCTCTCTCCCTTGGCAAAGAAGTAGCAACTAATCTGAAATGATACTGTACTATTTATCAGCATCAGTTAAACCAATCTTAAATTATGTTTATAACCTTAAAATTGCAGGTGTGCTGGCTCCACGTGTTCCCCAAATCACAAATGACTTGGAGTTGAGTTGTGCATCCCAATTCAGGGACTTTTTGTTGTTGTTGTTGTTATTGTTGTATACTTTCTGTTTTACTTTTGTTAATATTTGAACTAATCCTCCGGCTCCTATCTCTGTTATATCTACTCTTTTTTTATTTCTAAGGTGATTAATTTTAAGACGTGGTATAGCGTGTTCTCACTAAAAGGAGAGCACGGGTTGCGGATGGGGCTATACAAGGCACCCCATGATTGCTAGGCAAGTTAAAGCCAGGGCTTGTTTAGATGGGAGGATCTGGTTATCTGGGGAAAGTTGATGTTGCAAACTTAGGGGTGGGGTCAGTGGCTATTTAAGCAAGGTCCACAGCTTTCTCTTTCTCTTTTGCTGTGGACATCGGATCTTGTGGACATCGGATCTCATCGGATCTCTGAGTGACTACAGCAGAAGTTTGGGTCGTATACCCTTTCCCTTTGTTTTTCTTCCTCCATTTTCTCCTCTTTCTTTAATTTGTTGCTGAAAGATCCTTCCCCACTTTATTTAATTTTCCTGTTTGTTTTGATTCCCTTTAATTTAGTCGGGGGGGGGGGTGCTCGGCCTGGGCCCAGGGGCCGTGTGGGGAGGGCTTCCCTCAATTCCCCTGCCCTCTTGCAGGGTCGATCCCCAGTCAAGGGAACATTTCTTCTCAGTTTGTCCTTGCTTCTCCCTTCCCCACAGGCTTCTGTTGGTAGCTTCCCTGCGGCTGGCTGCCTGGCTAGGGGTGGCTTACCTTGCCCTGTAGCAGGCCCTGGGAGGCCGGCCTGGTGTTGCTGGGGGGCTGGGTGCCGCTGGTTGTCCCCAGAGGTGCATTGATTTGAGCGGAGAGCTGTGAGGTCTCCATTTTGCAGCCTCATTAGGCGGGAGCGCCATTTTGATTCCTCTCGGCCACGTGGCGGCCTCTAGCGTTCAGGCCTAGTAATTGCAGGGCCTGGTGGTTGCTTTATCCTAGGCTGAGTATAATTGGTACTACTGCGACCTCTTGTGGCAGTTGATATGTTTGCAGGCAATTAATTTCTTCAATTGCACGCAGCCTGGACGGCTAGTGTAGGTGTGTGTGCTGGTAAAGAGCACAAGGTTGTGGTTTGTTTCCGTATTGGACAGCTTCTGATTTGGTGGCTGGTGCTCTTCCCAGCTGCTCCTGGGTTACCGATCTGTTGCATAATCTGTAAGCAAGTGGTTGCCTCCTGTCTACTGGTGCATCATTTTATAGTCTAGGTCTTAGTTTTAATTAACTATTTAATTCATTCTGCTTCATTTTCTTGCAGATTCTAGCGTCTTAAAGAACTTAGTTGTTGTTTTTTTTTGTTTTTTTTTCTTCTTTTTTTCTTTTCTCCTCTACTTAATTTTATTTTCTTTTCTTTTCTCACCAGTAGTAGGAATGGCTCCTAAGAAGGCAGCAGGAAGGCCTGTTCCAGCCCGCTCCTCGAAGCGGCCTATAAAAGGCCCATCCCAGGCCTTGCGATCTCCGCAGCCTGGTCAGTCCTTGAAACGCATCCAGGCTATGGTTTCAAGTTTGTCTGGCGACCCGGTGACACTGGCAAGGGTAGAGGCGGAGATGGATGGCCTGCTACACCGTTGCTCGACCCCGTCAACGTCATCAGCATTCCCGCCTCCCCCGGTGGATGTTTCCTCTCCTGCATCATCATCTAGTGAAGAAGGGGAGCCACTGTTAGCCGGAGTTGGCTTACCTGATGCTCCGCAGGTCCAACCTTCGGTGCTGCCTGTATCGCAGGATGCAGTGCCTAGGGGCCGTGGTCGTGCCAGGGTCGGCGCCAGAAGAAGCGCATCGACCCGGGGCCGCGCTGTACGGGGCTCACCTGTACGGCCCCCAGCGCTGGGGCATTCTAATCCAGTTCATTCACAAGTTGTCTCTGTTCAGTCAGCCCCAGGTGCAGTGCAACAGGGTGAAGCGTCAGATTCTTCGATTGAAGACAGTCTTCCTCTTCCTCCAAGGTCCTCTTCCGGTGGGCATCGTCGCCGAAAAAGGGGCTCCAGGAGGCACTCTAAGAAGAGACGGAGGGACACATCGTCCTCCACTTCAGGTACTTCCTCCATCAGCTCTAGCAGTGATGAGGGGGCCCCCCTTAAGCTTTACTGGGGCTACGGGGAGTCGTCGGGGCTGCCAAAGTGGGTTTGGGAGCGTAGGGCAAATTCTCATAGGGCCAGGTATGGCGCCGTACAGGAGTGTCGAGAAGGGGTCCTGGTGCCTGACGTAAGAGTCTCCACCAATTCTGCTAGGGATATTATTCCTGGTGCCCACTTGTCTTCCAAATTGCGGTCTAGGATTCTGGATGGCCGCTACGTGGATATTTTCAGCTTGGCTCCTCCGCTTGATGGTCGGGAGCCGCTGGACAAGGGCCTTTCCGTTCCCAAAAGACGGACAATTGTAGCAAAGGCTGACAGGACTTTTGAACGTTGGATGGATAGTTTCCAGGTTTTTGCTGGTGTGATTTCTGCAGCGTATCCCAAGAGGTCTCTGCACCTCTGGGTTTATCTGTCTATTGTCCGTTCAGCTTTTACGATGGCTGGCGAGACTGCTGCATTATCATATGACCAGAACTTTAGGCGTAGGGCGGCCAAGATACCGACGGCCCGCTGGGACAGGAAGGACTTGGATGTGTGGACCACTTATGTGGCACCACGTATTGAGAAGAAGGCTTCTGAGTTGCAAAAATTCAAGCCTGCCACCCAAAAAGTTGGGCGCAAGTGGTTCTGCTGGGACTTTAATAAGGGCATTTGCCAACGTCAAGCCTGTAAATTCGCACACCTTTGTGACAAATGCTCTGGGAGCCACTCGGCTTCTGCTTGCTCTGCGGCCAGGCGGCCCTTTCGCAGGGGAGGGGGCTCCCAGCAGCCCCCCAAGGTCCCTGCCCAGCCTCCTGTTCCCGGAGCAGGAAAGTGATATCTTTTCTTTGGCCTATACTCCGGTTCGGCTACAGCCGTTACTGGCGTTACTGGAATCTTACCCAGACAGAGAGTCAGCGTCGTATTTGAGTAATGGTTTTTCGCTGGGATTTAGGATCCCAGTGGTCGTGGCCCCTGTAGCCTAGAATCCTAGGAACCAGAAATCCGTTAAGGACATGCCTGGTGTGGCGCGTAAGAAAATTGAAAAGGAGCTGGCTTTACGTCGTATGGCTGGTCCTTTCGCCACCCCCCCCTTTCCTAATTTGCACATTTCACCCTTGGGAATAGTTCCCAAGAAGGCCCCGGGGGAGTTTCGCCTAATTCATAACCTCTCTCATCCTAATGGTACGTCGGTTAACGACGTAATTCCCCCGGAGCTCTGTTCGGTGAAGTATGCCTCTCTTGATCATGCGATCAAGATGATAAGGAAGTTTGGGCCTGGTGCCCTATTGGCCAAGTGCGACATTGAGTCGGCTTTTCGTTTGTTGCCAATTCATCCTGAGGATTTCTGGCTGCTGGGTTTTCAGTTTGACGGGGGATTCTATTTTGATAAGGCTATGCCCATGGGCTGCTCGGTAGCTTGTGCGGCTTTTGAGTGTTTCAGCTCATTCCTGGAATGGGCCTTGCGCGACAGAACCGGTTTGGGCGGGGTTACGCATTATTTGGATGACTTTTTACTGGCCTCCGCGAGGGACACGGGGAATTGCGTGGTTCTGCTGCGTGCCTTTGCGTCCCTGGCTGAAGACCTGGGGGTTCCATTAGCGGCAGAGAAAACTGAGGGTCCCACTACGCAACTTACCTATTTGGGTATCTTGTTGGATACCGTGGCCCAAACCTCTAGTTTGCCGCCAGATAAGTTAGTTGCTTTAAGGAAGGTCATTGAAGAACTGCTCCCATTGAGGAAGGTTACCTTGCGACAGCTTCAGTCGTTGCTAGGTCATTTAAACTTTGCTTGCAGGGTGGTGGCGCCGGGGCGCCCGTTCTGCTCTCGCCTGGCCAAACTTACCTCGGGGCTGCAGGCACCGCATCATAGGGTTCGTTTGTCCGCCCAAGTGCAAGCCGACCTCCGTGTGTGGCTGGAATTCCTGGAAGAATTTAATGGCGTATCACTGTGGCAGGACACTTTGAACCTCCACAATGATTTTCAAGTGCATTCGGACGCGGCAGGGTCACTGGGGTTTGGTTTGTTTTGGGACGGCAGGTGGTGTGCTGAACCTTGGCCCCAGGCTTGGTGTGGGGAAGCGATAACTCGAGACCTGACATTTCTTGAGTTTTTCCCCATAGTTGTTGCGGTACACTTGTGGGTCGAGCATTTTAAGGACCATCGGGTTTGTTTTTGGTCCGATAACCAGGCAGTAGTGACTGTTTTAGCTAAGCAGTCATCCCGGTCGTCTAGGGTTTCGGCCTTGCTTCGGGTGTTTGTTTTGCACTGTCTGCGTTTTAATATTGTATTTTCTGCTCGCTTCGTTCCGGGTATTTCTAACGAGATTGCTGATGCTCTGTCCCGTTTTCAGATGGAACGATTCAGGTCATTGGCGCCAGAGGCTCGAGACCGTCCGGAGATTTTCCCGGATCATCTCTGGAACCTTGGCAACACTTAGTTTCACAGGGAGTAGCAGCATCAGTCGCCCCTTCCACGCTAAGGTCCTATAAGAAGGCCTGGGCTGATTTTCTGTCCTTTAATGGCCAATCGGCGGGGGCGGTCATCACCCCTCATTCTACTGCCCAGGTGCTTAAGTATCTGGCACATTTGTTCCAGATGCGCCGGGCGGCTAGGACCCTGCGACTTCACTCGGCAGCAATTTCTTTCTTTAGCAGGGCCACTTTTGACAAGGACCCATGTAGGAAGTTTGTGGTGCGCCGGGCATTGGAGGGATGGGGACGGCTCACCCCATCGAGGACTGTTCCCAGAAGTCCCATCACTTTTGAGTTGCTGATACAGATGCGCAGTAAACTGCGGAGCATCTGTTGGTCCAAGTTTGAGGCCCGTCTATTTTCAGCAGCCTTTTCCTTGGCATTCTTTGGGGCACTGAGGGTAGGCGAGGTGGTCCTGGAGCAAAAACGGGATGGAGGTTCCAGGGGTTTGCTGTTGCAGGACGTGAGCATGTCACAGTCGGACCTGAGGGTGCATATCAGGAATTCGAAGACCGACCAGGTGGGTAGGGGAGCCGTCATTCGGCTCTCGGCAACGGGAGAGAAGGGTCCTTGCCCCGTAAAGGATCTTAAGAGATACTTGTCCTTGCGGCCGGCAGGCGAGGGGCCTTTGTTTATTCATGAAAATGGGCACCCTTTAGTCCGGCATCAGTTCACTAAGGTGATGCGCAAGGTGGTAGTGGCCTGCGGCCGCAAAGCATCAGAATTTGCTCCTCACTCCTTCCGTATTGGTGCCGCAACGACAGCTGCCCATTGGGGTTTGTCTGCAAGGAGGATAAAGGACCTGGGTCGTTGGAGATCGGATGCATTCAAAGTATATGTGAGGAAATAATGGTGGTGTGTGTACTGACATTTTTGTGTTTTAACCCTAGGTCTGGCCGCTATCCGTATTTGGATAGTGGGACACAGCATTGTGCACTGGGCCGCTGTCAGAGCTCGTCAATCTGGTCTGGGAGCTGGCTTGGGCCTTCCGCAGCACGTGCAGGTGTCCTGGATTTCCAGACGAGGGATGCAGTGGAGAGAATTATTGCCTCTCATGCACAGACGGGTCCTCCACGCTGGCCCCCCTACAGCGATAGTGGTGCAGCTGGGGGAGAATGATATGGTTTCCTCTTCCTGCTTTGGGCTGCGTGCTGCCATATTACTGGACTTGAGGGATTTGGCGGCCTTGGTGCCTTCAACCACACTAATTTGGTCGCAGCTGCTGAAACGCCGCATTTGGAGGGGTAGCCCTTGCCCGGCGGCCACCGAAAGAGTTAGGAAGCGGATTAATTCCGCGGCAAGCAAATTGGTGGTTGGTTTGGGCGGATTTGTGATTCCTCACCCTCTGATTTCGTTCAAGGCCTCTGAATTATTCAGGGATGATGGGGTGCATCTTTCCCCGTTGGGGAATGATGTCTGGTTGGATGCAGTGGTGTCCAAGTTGAGGGTGTGGTTTAGTCTGTGAGTGGTTGGCGGCGAGCGTAAAGGGCTCGGGTGGCGGTTAGGCATTGGTTAAAATTGGTTGGTGGAGGGGTATGGATAGGCTGGGCCTGCCCCTCCAATGCTGCACGGGTATTCCGTTAAAGGAATTCTGGAACTTACCATCCCCTTCGTCCAAACCCTTGGTGCAGGGTGCGGGCCGTGTAAGTTCCAAGGAGCATGCGGGGATTAGCTGAGGGTCTGTTTCGCAGCTCCAGTTGACCCTGATCTTGCTCTTCCGCACTGACTACGGAGTCAGGGCTGTCCCCAAGGCGGGGAGGACAGATAGTCTAACCAATGCCTAAGCAACCACTCACAATTTGTATTGATAATAAAGTTGTGGCCAAAATTATGCCAAAAACCTTAAACAAAAATAATGTGTGAAGTTTGAGTTATTGGGTTTGGGGTGTCTTGGGGACCTCAGCACGCAAAGCGTGTTCTCACTAAAAGGAGAGCACGGGTTGCGGATGGGGCTATACAAGGCACCCCATGATTGCTAGGCAAGTTAAAGCCAGGGCTTGTTTAGATGGGAGGATCTGGTTATCTGGGGAAAGTTGATGTTGCAAACTTAGGGGTGGGGTCAGTGGCTATTTAAGCAAGGTCCACAGCTTTCTCTTTCTCTTTTGCTGTGGACATCGGATCTCCCGCCCGCCCTCCCTTGTTGGGCTTCGCTTGACCTTGCTATGCCTGTCATGGGGTCGTTCGCCTTGGTGCGGGGGCCCAGTAGGAATTTACCTCTTGGCTGATTAGTGTGTGCCAATTGGGTTTTGCCTACTGCGTAGCAAATCGTCACAACTTGTAAGGTTGGCGGTTAGGCATTGGTTAAAATTGGTTGGTGGAGGGGTATGGATAGGCTGGGCCTGCCCCTCCAATGCTGCACGGGTATTCCGTTAAAGGAATTCTGGAACTTACCATCCCCTTCGTCCAAACCCTTGGTGCAGGGTGCGGGCCGTGTAAGTTCCAAGGAGCATGCGGGGATTAGCTGAGGGTCTGTTTCGCAGCTCCAGTTGACCCTGATCTTGCTCTTCCGCACTGACTACGGAGTCAGGGCTGTCCCCAAGGCGGGGAGGACAGATAGTCTAACCAATGCCTAAGCAACCACTCACAATTTGTATTGATAATAAAGTTGTGGCCAAAATTATGCCAAAAACCTTAAACAAAAATAATGTGTGAAGTTTGAGTTATTGGGTTTGGGGTGTCTTGGGGACCTCAGCACGCAAATGCTTTATTAAGTTTAAGTGGTATTGTTCAGGCGAGAATTAGAAGGGGGCAGGGGTTGAAGCAAGGGGAATGTTGGTAAAGTTTCCACAAGCAGTGGCCTTGACAAGCAAGGCCAAAATAGCCTGGTGGGAAACTCTACTTGTTTAGGGTTAGTCGAAATGTCAGCAAAAGGAGAAAGAGAAAGGGAAACAATTTTGCTTGGGAGATGTTTTAACTCCCCTTTTCTGGTAGTATGGTTACTTATATTTTTTTACTCAAACCCAGAAGGATATGGCACACAAAAAAACCCCCAAACCCCAATCCAAGGCAGGAAACAATCACTGCAGGATGATGCCAGGTTGGAACTAAGTGAATTTCTGGTTGATTTTAGAAAAGAGATTGGTAATGAAATGAAAGAAATTAAAGAAAGTATCAATAACATTGCTACACTGTTAGATAAAAACACAGCAACAATTCTGGATGTGAAGGATGTTAACGTCTTGGGTGATAGAACTACTAAAGTAAAGGCCAAAGTTAAAGGGACAGAGGAAAAAGTAAAAAAAACAACAACCAAGAAGTGAAATCTTTGAGAAAAGAACAGGATAAAACAGATTAGGGACTCCAGAAGCTTCCAAGTAGCTCTGTTGCTTTGGCTATACAAATCACCCCCACTCAGGGGCTGTTCCCCCTGGGAAATAAAACCAAGCTTACTAGGGAAAGTTCAAGAGTGAAGGTGAATCCTACTTTTGGTGAAGGATTAAAAGCTGTGTTTGCCACATGTACCTATGCCTTCCCCTAAGCAAGTCAATGGAGAGAAATCCATTTGACCCCCCCCCCCAAATTCATGTGGGGAACAATGCCCTCACCAGTGACACTTGCTATTACAGAGGATGCTTAGAGGAAGACACATCCCCTTTGAGCATCCTCTATTTTTGAGCAAGTCAGTGGAGATGTCTCTCTATTCCAGGTAGAAGAGATTGTATCCCCCTAAAATTTCTGGGGAATCTGCCAATCAACTGTCGATGTAACAGAATCCTTGCAGGAAAGGTGACCATTTCCCCATTTCAGTCTTTCCTGCAGATCCATATTCTTTTGTCCACCTTTATTTTTGGTTTTGCACAACTCCCAAAATGGTAAAGTCTACTATCATGAGAGAACTTCACCACCTCAAATGATGTGTAATCAGTTATAGATCCGCGCGTGTGTGTGTGTGTGTGTTTTAAAAAACATACTTTAAATTTGGCCTACATGAAATCCCTGGATGTATTTGCCTATAGTTCAGTAGACTTAATCCACTATGAAGGGATGCCTGTAAATTCCACCTACTGTAAATATATATTTTAAATTCTACTTGTTTTTAGACTCCTCCTGCGCCATTATAGTGATTTGGGACAAGGGGAATAAAACAGTTTTGTCCCAAATAATGAGCCAAAGTGGGAAAACACAGAATAGCTCCAAAACAGATTGGAATGCTTCTGAAAGCTGCAAAGACACATAGCCTGCTCTGTCTATCTGGTAATCCAGCACTGCCCAAGTTGTGCAAATCTAATATGGCAGAAGGACTGAGTAGTTCACTGCATCTCTTTTATTCATATCTAGGATGTGTATGCCTTGGGGGTGGCAAAAGTGGGCAGAGCAATTAATGTAAATTTTAAGTTTCTGCAGTAGGATGGCTTCTGCGCGCCCACCCCCTCTCTCTAACCTCCACCCAAGCAAGCAAGCAAGAGCCACTACCAGAGTTTAAGGACACATTCCAGTCAGCCAAAAGGACTCAAGGAAGGGTGCGAAACAGGGCTGTGGTGGAGTGTGGCTGGGGAGAGCTCCAGGGACCAGACAGAGAGGATTGGAGGGCTGCCCTTGCTCTCAGGGCCCCCAACCTCAACATACTCCCTCCTAAACCAACCAATTCCCCACCAAAGAAAAACTTCACTCTTTGTGCTGCTTTCTAATAATTTTTTTTTTTTTTTTTAAAAAATAATAATTCATGTAGTGGGTAGTGATAGGTAGCAGAGAAAAAATATTTTCCTGTATTCCTGTTCTGATTCCCCCACCCCCTTTGCCATCTTTGGATTCTGCAAACCACACTGCTGGCTGCTTTTATGTTTATTTTAACCTTTGGCTCTGAATTTCCCCTCACTGCTGGCAGAGCCCAGGATTTCATGCTAACGGTAATGGCTGCTAAAATATTTATTGATTTTCCTTTCTATTGCAATGACAGTAAAAATCATTTCCACACTTAACTAAGTTAGCCCCTGACTCTCCCTTGAATTGCACAGCTTTTTAAACTTGCTCACCTGGCTGAGAGATGGGTTGGCTGGAGCTCTTGTTCGCTATCTGCCCCGTTGTTAATCAACTGACTTCTCCTCTTCCTTCAGTTATCTAAGGTGGGGCTGCCAGAGGGACTGTGCTGATACGGGTTTCTGATAGCACTGATGGAGACCATAATTCCTTATTTTTTCATGCTGCTGCTGTTATGAGAATCTGTATTTTACTACAGTGGTACCTCGGGTTACATACACTTCAGGTTACATACGCTTCAGGTTACAGACCCCGCTAACCCAGAAATAGTGCTTCAGGTTAAGAACTTTGCTTCAGGATGAGAACAGAAATTGTGCTTCAGCGGCACGGCGGCAGCAGGAGGCCCCATTAGCTAAAGTGGTGCTTCAGGTTAAGAACAGTTTCAGGTTAAGTACAGACCTCCGGAACGAATTAAGTATTTAACCCGAGGTACCACTGTATATGCCTGCCAACCTAGCAGTTCGAAAGCACCTCCGGGTGCAAGTAGATAAATAGGGACCGCTTACCAGCGGGAAGGTAAACGGCGTTTCCGTGTGCGGCTCTGGCTCGCCAGAGCAGCGATGTCACGCTGGCCACGTGACCCGGAAGTGTCTTCGGACAGCGCTGGCCCCTGGCCTCTTAAGTGAGATGGGCGCACAACCCCAGAGTCTGGCAAGACTGGCCCGTACGGGCAGGGGTACCTTTACCTTTACCTTTTTACCACTGTATATAATTCTTAGTATTATAATTGTGTTTATGTCACTGATTTTTACGTTGTATAGATAGTATGTTAAGCAGTGACATTTGTACTGCCTGTTGCAAACCGCCTTATGGCAAAGGGCAGTATATAAATTTAATAAATAATAATAATAATAATAATAATAATAATAATAATAATAATAACAACAACAACAACAACAATAAATTCCTCTACACTGCTCTGAGTGGAACTAGCATTGGACACAACCCTAGGTGGGCACCTGTCACTGCGCCTTGATGTGTTCAGGACTGCAGGCGAATGTGTTTCTGCAAGCCAAGCTGGTCTCTTCTACATCATTCAAAGTTACCTCCAATGGTGTAAGGACAGGGTTGCCATACACCCAGAATTTCCTGGAGAAAGCCAGAATATGGCAGTCGGAAACAGCGTCCAGATGGAAATTGCTGAAATGTCCAGGAAAATCCGGACGTATGGCAACCCATGTTGGATGTCTAGAAAGCTCAACAACTTTGATATATGCAAGGAGCACAACTGCCAGAAACCCTATAAAAGATTTCACATGGGACTAGAACTCTGCTATGCTATGTTTCCTTTAGAAATGAATTTTAAATCACTGTAAAGAACTTCTACTGGGAACTTAAAGTGAATTCAAGGGAATTTGCAAAGCAGCACCAGGTAGCCCACAGGAATTAACCCTCTACCACCAGTGGAGTGCTGTTTCTCAAGAACATTCCTTGTTGGGAATATGCTTCAGAGAAGATCCTTGCAGCCTCCCCACCCAGCCTGCTAACAAACTTGAGTTGTTCAGAGGCCAGGACAACCCAAGACTATCTCAACCTGACTCAACTGAAGCCTGGATCCCCCTGAGTCAGCCCAAGTTGATTTGAGATTCCAAATCGGCTGCACAGTCGGTATTTGTGAGTTGGTTTATTTTTTTAAAAAAATCTTTTTGCTGTGACCATAGTCTGAACGTTTTTTTTTTAAAAAAAGAAACTTGCTTGGCATTGGGGTTTTTCTTTTCTTTTTTTAAATCTTCAAGCATTTTATGGTGCTGTGCTTGTCATTAGAAATCTTGATAGCATTTTATGCACAGCCTCCAGGTTGAGCAAACAGACAGTGTTTTATAATGAATAACAAGCACTTATATTGGCACTTGCAAACTTCGCTGAGACTCAGCAAAGCACATAACTAGGCTGAGTAAATAATTGATTTTCATCCATAAAGTTATTGTTTGTTTAAATGCCGTAATCCACATGGTAAATTTGATGGCAAACGCTAAATATTTCAAAGCCATTTTATCAAAGCTACCTAACACTAGAGAGTTTCTCTCTTCCAACACTTATTCTTCATTAGCAGTTAATTAGAATTTGCTGCCCCTCCCCCTTGCTGCATCCTTCAGCTTGGCAAATTAAAAAGCTAATGTTTCAGGAGAAACAAAGTTGGACTGGGGAACCTTTTCTGATCCTGCAGAAGAAACATTAATTTTCTCATGCATACTCATTAGCTTAATATCCAGGTGTGGATACACTGATGCAGAAGGCTTGAAGAACATCAAGCCATATGTCAGAGCTGGACTTGGCAACTAGTGCAAACATTTCAGATTTAAGATCATCCATGTTTTCTAACAGGGATGGATGGAACAGTCTATTAGCATCCCCTATCAATAATTATGCATGCATATATTTATCCATATGTTCTGTTGCATCTAATTTCCATATTAATCTGCATTTTCCTAAAAATGTATTTAAATGCAGATTAAAATAATACTTAAATATGTCCTAAATTACAAAAATATTTATGTATGATATGCAAGCATTTTAAACATATTTCCCCCCAATATACACATTTTTAATGTACTGTGGTGCTTCTTTTGAACCAAAAACTGAATCACAAAATTAAGACAAGTGTGAAATCCAAAGGATAATTATGTTCCAATCCATGTAGTATTCTGGGAGGTGTGAATTAGGTCAGTTCGATTGAAAATGTAAGCCAAACAAAATTGTCCTCCATCACTATTTTTCTAATCTCACTATCCCAGAGGCGGAAACCACTGGATATGCTTCTGTCTTGGTGTTAAATATCTGACGGTTATCTGAGATAGGCCTGGAGAGAAAGTTTGCCTATATGTATTTGAATTAATCTTGGCTGTGTATAGCATGGATACATTTGACATAGTTTGGTTGTGTTCTAAGGATGACCAAGGACTACTGACACTGGACCAGTGTGGTCAACCTAAATTAAAGAGCCAATTTCCAACAACCCTGCCTGGGCCACCACCACTGGGCTGCTCAGCCTCAGACAACAGAGATAGCCAAGCAAGGGGAGGGACCCGGAAAACATGGGAACAGGACCTGCTCCTAAAGTGCCTGAGAGGATGGGCAACCCAGTACCCCACTAGCTGCGCCACCCCAGGCCAGCAAGAGAGGAGCCATTCCATCTCGAAACAAGATGGGGTTGGGGAGCAGAGAAGAAAGGCGGTGTTGGAGGGAGAGAGTGCAAGTAGCTGAGCTGATTGGGGAGGTCGAGGGCAACAAGAGTGGCTGGATCAAAATAGGAAGGGGAGGAAGGAGGAAATCAAATAAAGTGAACTACAGGCAGCCCCCCTCCCCGTTTACGTAGGGGTTACATTCCGAGGCGCTGTATTGGTGAAATCACATATAATTGAAACACATGAAAAAAGCCTGCAAACACCACATTCTGTCCCCACTCAACCCCCATTCAGTTCTTTTAGTAACATTTCCATGATGTCTTTATGATATTTCTGGGTCACTTCTGGGTTCAGTGTGATGTGTTTATACATAGTTGTGCACATATTGACCCCCAGTGAGGCCCAGACAGTGGCCCTGAGTGAGGGAAGGTGCATTGAGTAGCAGCACAAGGACAGGCTGGGCAGTGGCCACAAGCAATTTCCAGGCAGCAGCCCCAGGTGAGGGAAGCCCTGGCGATGCACGTGAGTGTCTTTCTTTCTCTCTCCTCCCTGTGTGCCCTCCTATTAAAGTGGTGTGCTCCCTACTGTACACCACACCCTTGTATAAGAATGGGAGTAGAGAAAGGACCTGAATTTTTGCCCTGGTGCTGTTTTTTTAAAAATATCTAATGGGATGGTGCAGTCCTAGATAGGAGGATTCATCTTCCACATATTTTAGAAGGAACATGAGAGATGGACCATAAAGAAGGCTGACCACCAAAGAATTGATGGTTTTGAATTATGGTGCTGGAGGAGACTCTTGAGAGTCCCATGGACTGCAAGAAGATCAAACCTATCCATTCTGAAGGAAATCAGCCCTGAGTGCTCACTGGAAGGACAGATCGCGAAGCTGAGGCTCCAATACTTTGGCCACCTCATGAGAAGAGAAGACTCCTTGGAAAAGACCCTGATGTTGGGAAAGATGGAGGGCACAAGGAGAAGGGGACGACAGAGGACGAGATGGTTGGACAGTGTTCTCGAAGCTACCAGCATGAGTTTACCAAACTGTGGGAGACAGTGGAAGACAGGAGTGCCTGGCATGCTCTGGTCCATGGGGTCACGAAGAGTCAGACACGACTAAACGACTAAACAACAACAACATGATGTATCTGGCATCTGGGTGGCCATTGTGAGAACTGAATGTTGGACTAGATGGACCTTTGGTCCAATGCACCAGGCATTCCTTGTGTTCTTTTGTAGGTGCGAGGAAGGTGGGTATGGCTTGAACAAAATCATCCCATGGGCCAATTAGTGAGGCCTGGTGGGCCTAGTTGGCCTATAGAGCAGATGTTCCACACCACTGTTTTATGCAGACAGATATGCTACTTGGAAGAAGTGTGTGTCTCTGTTGTGTGAGTGTGTTTGTAACACTAATATCTAATATTGACTTGTATTGCCTGGAATGACTATGGGAGCAGAGGAGTTCACAAGAAAAACACAGCACACTGTTCAATATTAGATTGGGCTGCAGCACACTGAGTAAGCTGTGCAAGCTGAAACCTATTTTGCCTTTCCTGATGAGTACCAGGCAGCCCCCCAGAGATGTGGGAGCCAACATTAAAATTTTCCACAAAGTTCCAGACATGGTATTCCAAGAAGCTGAACCATGGGTCACCTCCCAGATTCAAACTCAGGGATGCCTAGCACTAATTACAGTACTGCTACTCAGCACTTGTGACTTCAGGTAAGCCTGGCAGGTGAACCCACTGATTTCAGATCAAGACAAGCAGCAGGTGCTTTGCCAAAGGACCCTCAAAGAGCAGGACTCAGCCCTGTACCGTGCTAACTGACCTAGCTTAACTTTTAATTTAGTTTCTTCATAGGAATCTCTGCTACTGGCAAATGAAACTGCATGATTTTTTTCTGTTCTCACCAAGCTCTCCTGTTCTCATCTCAGAACTACCAGCACAGTCTGCTCTAAAAGCTGGAATGTGGAAGAGGGCATACAGGCTGAATGTGGCACCCATTTTCTCTTTCCCTCCCTACCTAACAGGAGATTTCTGTTGTCAAAGTGAGCAGTGATTATTATGAACAGGAATACTAACTGTACCCTCTGGGTGCTAGATGCAATTTGTGCTCTTGAGAGCGTAGACTTGTGTACTAAAGCCTATGGAATGCTAGACTTGCTGGGGCAGAGATGAAGATATCCTGCAAATATCCTGCAAATATAAATTAAAGGGCAACAATTTACATAAATAATTTATTATGCTTCTCTCCATCTAGTGAGCCTAGGACCTTAACTAAGGACTTGCTCCTATTTCCTGTCCTCCCACTCACCATCTTGATTTGCAAGCACCCCCGTTATTTAATCAGTAGTTAATATATCCAGATTTCCTTTTCTGCCATCTTCCATGGGCTCAATATCTTGAATTCCATTTATTTTCCTAAGAAGCCTATGGAGTAGGACACACTGAAAATTGTTTTGCCAACTGAATTTCACACCTGGACAATGATTTGAACCAGGCTATCTTCTGTGCAAATTCAATATTAAGCCACAATGCCCCACCCCTGCTCCAGAAATGCTGACCCCTGAGATAATTATCTCATATGCCAGATAAGAAGACTACCCCTAAATCCAAGGGAATGCTTTTTTTGTTGGTTCCGAAGATGCAGACAATTATAACCAGCCAACCTGACAGCAGCGAGGCAGTAATGCTACATAATTTAACAAGGAATTAGAAATGTTCCTTCTGGGAGGATTTTATTATTATTTTAATTTTGAATCTCATCAGCACATTTCCCACCCCCCTCACACCCTGAATTATAGTCAGCCCATAAAAGTGGTAACTTGCAAGATGTTTATTTGGACACGGTGAAGGAACAAATTATTAGCAAAAAAATTTAATGCGACAAATCACCCAGCCAATCAATCAGAGAAGCATCGTCAGTAGGAAAAGAACAGCAATTTTTACATCCCACAGATCTTCAAAAAAAATTTTTTTTAACAGTTGTATCTGCTGTAAAACTCAAACTAAACACCCAACTAAACTAGTGTATGAATGATGAAATACTGATTACACTTGATCAGAAAAGGGTGGAACGTTATTAATGGGTATTTCTAAGGTCGCAAAATGTCATCTAAAATAAAATCTACTTTAGTGTACAATTAGTCTAAATGTAAAAGTGAGGAAGGGGCCAATGTCATGTAACATGAACATAATTGTTGGTCCTGATGCATACATTCTCATCTATCACATCCCAACATGCAAACTTGCTCACTCAGACAGGATTGAGATGAGTGTTAATAGGGATGGAACATAAAAAGGTAAAAAACACAAAAAACTGTAAAAAGCCCCTGCTTCCATTTTGGTATGCTTCTGAGGGCACCTGAGCACGTAGTTGAAAATGTGTCCATAATGCAGCATGATCATTTTCCTAGCAAACTAGAGAAGATTACTTTGCACATTATGCTGAAGATTTGTCTCCTCTAAAGTAACTGCCTCATGTGGTGCCCTCTAGAATCTTTTAGACTACAAGTCCCACCAACCCCAACTATTGCATATCCTAATAGACTGATGGAAGCTGGAGTGCATACAAAGGAGCTGAGATGTTTTATGCCACACACACCCCATGCAGCAACAGCCAAATTCCCCAGCCCCCAAACTCACAACACTGTATACTGCAATTATACTATATCTAGTTCTGTTCCATTTTCAAACTGTCCTGCTAACTGCAACACAGCATAGACTGTGTTAACTTTTCTTCCTCATTAAGTCCTTCCAGGTCAGGGACCTCATCCTTTTAGCAAGTTACGATCCATGAGCATCTATGATACTCAGTAAATTATTAAAGGCGATGAATAAATCATGAGAAACTAATGAGCCTCATTAGCGATTCTAAGTGATGCAAGGAGCTATTTGTCCTCCTTGCAAGTTATCTACCACTGGATTTAATCACAACATTCCCATCAGTGACCCTTGTGATTTTGTATCACTGTGTGGATCCTTCTTTGATGTTAACCTTCAAATGTTGTTACAGGAATGAAATGATGAATAAAAGCAAAACAGAGATGCACTTTCAAAATAACAGTCTGTGTTTCAGTAAATAAATGTTGGGTATTATTTTGATCTTCAAAAAAGGAGGATAAACCTGATATAAACAAAAGTCAGCCACTATTGTAGTCCTCTCAGTACATAATACTTCAATTGTGTAATAGGCATGCCTTTAACATACACTGTATTCAGTCAAAATCAAATATCAAGCACATCACTACTGATGTAGAGAAACTCTCCATCTGCAATAAATGCCTACAAACTGACCCACACTGAATCGAGGATGTGGCCTGCTTAGAATGAGATAATAGTGTCAGGAGCTGCCCAGGCTAGAACTGAGAACCCAGGGCTTTCTTCCCCTAATTACCTAGTGTTGTGAGTCAAAAAGGCTATGTGTTGGAGCATCTCACTGGGCAGTGAACGGTTCCCAATGGAGTGGTTTCACTCACTCCAACTGCCTATTAGCTCTCCTCAAAAGAGAGGCTCAGTCTTGGACAAAGACAGGCTTTCGTGTTCTCATATTGGTCCATGTTTCTGTCTCAGCTTCTTCATTGACTTGATGAATAGTCATGGCTCAGAATCCTTGCTTTGACCCTCTTTGGCAAGTGTGGCTATATTGCAGCCCTCAGATGTTGCCAGAGCATAACTCTATAATCCCTGGCCGTTGGATATGTTGGTTCAGTCTAACGGGAGTTAGATTCCAGAAGTCTCTGAGAAGGCCCATGTTTATCACCCCTTGCCTGGCTCCTGGTTGCAGCAAGGCATTCCCAAGTTATTTCCCTGCAGCTGCATATGACTCCGGTTATTATCCTTTCATTGTCCCTACCAGCAACATGGGTGGAACAGGGCCCCGATTCTGCATCCTAGGTTTGTTACCTAGTTGGATGCAGAATCAGGTCCCTAGAACTGTTCCCCCTCAGGCTGGAAAGGTTTATCTATCTCTACCCACAAGCACGGATAGAATTGGTAGTGTTGCTCCTATCCCATTGATATCACTAATCAAGCAACAGTTCCAGATGTGGTATCTTCACTGCAAGTGTCTTACTCATTGAGGTTGACATGTTTTCAATAGCTGCTGCCAGAATCTGAACTGGCTGCAACCCTGTTCTCTTGGGCAATGTCTTAATCAAGCTCAGTCTGGGCAATTATCTGCTTTGAAGACACATATGGTCAAACCTTAACTAGCATATCACCAGCTACATGTGAAAATTGTTGATGGAATGAGTGTCATACAGGTTATCAAGACAGTGAGTTATTTGTCTTTAGGTTTAAATGTGGCTAGCATTCATAGCCAATCAAGGCAGATGGGTTTACATTTCTGTACCTTTCGATAATCATTTGCTACCAGCCAAGCAAAATATTCCCCCCTCCCCCCCAGGATGAATAGGTTGTCATTTTTTCTGTACTTAACAACTTGTGTCACCTGATCCCTTTTATCCCTGCCTGATCACAGAGGTCTTTGAGGGAGTCACTGTTAGTGCTTCACCATAGCTTGAATGCAAAATTTGTCTCCATCAGGCACAAGGTATCTACTGTCATGGGCCCAACTTTACAGAACTCCCTTCCAGCTGAGCTCAGACAGGTCCCCTTCCTGTTGTACTTCCAGCGCTTACCTAAGACTTTGTTTTTGTATTCCAGCAGGCTTTTAAACCGAATTCTGATTTTATTTTTTTCACTCTCTCTTTTTAGTTTCATTACACTGAGACTCCTATACACCACTTAGCAACAACTGTGATTAAGTGGTGTAAAAACTGTTGCAATAAATAAAATAAGTAGATATTTTAAGACCCACATACCAAATAAAAGAGTAAGGCTGGAAACTGAGAATAGGAATATATTAAAGGACACATGTGAAACGTAAGTAGAATAATTAATTGAATGCCTTGTTTTACTGTCTGTATGCTGGCTATTATGCAAGCCCAGCTACAGAGATATATAGCCTTACTGAAATATTTTGACATTATCTCCACAACCTGTGAATAGATGCTGGGTCCAGAGAAGATCAGGTATAGTTTAACTCTTTGGAAGAGGACAATATTAATTAAAATGGAGCATAGGGATGTATTATTTTTTTGAATTTTGTTTTAATAATAATAATATTTTTTTTATTTATACCCCGCCCTCCCCAGCCAAGGCCGGGCTCAGAGCGGCTTACAAGCAATAATAAAAACAAGATGAATGATTACAACTTAAAAACAAAAATAAAATACAACATTAAAATAATGGAACATTAAAATATTAAAATGTAGCCTCATCGCAGGAGGAGAAGGAAAAGAAAGAAAGAAAGGGGGGGGGAAAGAGAGGGATGGAATCAAATTGGCTCCAAGCCAAAGGCCAGGCGGAACAACTCTGTCTTACAGGCCCTGCAGAAAGAAATCAGATCCTGCAGGGCCCTGGTCTCATGAGGCAGAGCGTTCCACCAGGCCGGAGCCAGAGTTGAAAAGGCCCTGGCTCTGGATGAGGCTAATCTAACTTCCTTAGGGCCTGGGACCACTAGGGTGTTGTTATTTATGGACCTTGAGGCTCTCCGTGGGGCATACCAGGAGAGGCGGTCCCGTAGGTATGAGGGTCCTAAGCCGTGAAGGGCTTTAAAGGTCAAAAGCAGCACCTTAAATCTGACCCTGTACTCCACCGGGAGCCAGTGTAGCTTGAAAAGCACTGGGTGAATATGCTCCCATGGCAGAGACCCCGTGAGGAGCCTCGCTGCAGCATTCTGCACCCGCTGGAGTTTCTGGGACAGCTTCAAGGGCAGCCCCGCATAGAGCGAATTACATTAGTCAAGCCTGGAGGTCGGGGCGGGAAAGGTAAGGGACCAACTGCTTGATGCGGCGAAGGTGGAAAAATGTCGCCTTGGCTGTTGCTGTAACTTGCGCCTCCATGGAAAGGGAGGCGTCAAGGATTACACCCAAACTCTTAACGGAAGGCAATGGCACTAATTGGGCCCCCGCAAGAGAAGGGAGTTGGTCCCTCATCCCCATGCCATCCCGACCTAGCCATAGGACCTCTGTCTTCGAAGGATTTAGTTTCAATCGGCTCCCACGAAACCATCCAGTCACAGCTTCCAAGCATCTGGTCAGTGTGTTCGGGGCCGAGTCAGTGTGGCCATCCATCAGCAGATAGAGCTGAGTGTCATCAGCATATTGGTGACAGCCCAGCCCAAAGCTCCGGATAATCTGGGCAAGGGGGCGCATAAAGATGTTAAAAAGCATCGGGGAGAGAATTGCGCCCTGTGGCACTCCACACACCAAGGAGTGGCGCAACGACATTTCCCTCCCTAGTGCCACCCTCTGTCCCCGACCAGAGATAAAAGAGCACAACCAGTTACGGGCTATGCCCTGTATCCCCACGTCTGCAAGGCGGTGGTCCAGAAGATCATGATCGACCATGTCAAAAGCTGCTGACAAATCTAAAAGGATCAGCAGTCCTGACCCGCCTTGATCCAGTTGTCTACGGAGATCATCTGTTAGGGCAACCAGAGCCGTCTCCGTCCCAAAACCAGGACGGAAACCGGACTGAAATGGATCTAATGTCGATGTTTCCTCCAGAAACCTACCAAGCTGTTCAGCAACCGCTCTCTCAATTACCTTACCCAGGTATGGAAGATTTGAAACTGGGCGGTAATTGGATAGGTCTAAGGGATCTAATGAAGTTTTTTTTAAGAGTAGACACACCACTGCTTCCTTCAGTTCCCCTGGGAATGTCCCCGTGTCAAGGGACAAATTGATAATTTCAACCAGGGGGGTCCGCACAACATCTGGACACTCCTTAATCAGCCAAGACGGGCACGGATCAAGGAGGCAGGTGGTGGGCCTACCAACTTGGAGGAATCTATCCACATCAGTAGGGAGTATCCAATCAAAATGGTCCAACCCTTGTTTTGAGGGTGTGACCAAGACTTGGCCAATTAACAGTGGTTATTGTCTAAAAGCATGAGGGCAAAACAAGGTTGCACTAAGGTAGGGTTTTACTTCAAGAACACACAAACTTGGAGATATCGCCCATAGCTGTTAAGCTTTTTTAAGGAAAGTCATTGAACATTTTTGGGGAAAGACTCAGACATTTTGCCAATATCCCAAAATCCCCCTTGGATGCTAATTCTGTCATTGGAACTTGTCAAGGAAAACCCAGATGTATGCCAACTCTAACTAAGGTACTAGCATAAACTACATTATGAGTTGGATTGCAATGCAGAATGACAATGTTTAAGTTGTCTCTGCATGAATGCTCTTCCTCATGGCTGGGCTGAGGCATCTGAGAGATCAGCATCAATCTACTCCAGAAATGTCAACCACTTTAGTTCTAATCACAGAATTTATGTAACTAATTTAGAACTAATCCCATGAGTTTAATTTATTTAAAGCCTTTTTCATGTTAGGATTCTATAAGACATAGAGGATCTGATCTTATTCTAATATTTCAAATGAGGCCACCAAATGATGTTGCTGATGATTTGATTCCCCACTCCCACTCACTTACTATTCTTATCTACCACCCCTGCCCCCAAGAAAATAATGGCTAGAGTTGGGGCCCCAAGCCATTACCACAGAAACTGGCTCATTGGATCTTACACCTGTGATTACCTCGCCCTTGGGGTGATTTAATACTTATAAGTGTAATGTTGTTGGCAAATCTATAATATGTAATCTCCTTCACTCATCAAGCTCCACAGCGTGCCTCTTGTGTTTGATTCTTTGAATAGCATGAACAAATCCCTCATCTTTTATAGTTCAGCAAGAATGGATTAAGGATTTATTCCCTTAGCTTAGTTACAGTCATCATCATGGGAACAGATTCATGTTGTGCTGTTTATTATTTATAGTTCTCATTATATTCTTTGTCAGAAGACCGTGGCATCAGAATCTTAATGTGTCATATATTCCATGAAGATAACAGTAAACTCTAATACTTTGACCTTTTCAGTGTCCCATACTTTGATTCATTAGCCATCCCCTTTTATCCCTGTTTAACAGCCTCAGTAACCTGGGAAGAAGGGGTGTAAGAAGCAACCAATCAAAATGCAGAATATTGAAAAGGTTAAAGTCCGCATTTATAAATCTGCTTTGAGTTTATAGTTTTCCCCCAGCTAGTTTAGCATTAAAACCATGTTTTACTCTTACTGGCAAAGACTGCAACATGAATATCAAAGTAATGCAAACAAATACAACCATCATATACCCATCTCATTATAATTTTAAGGGTGGGCTGTCATTTTAAAGGCAACTGGGCCAGACCTGCAGTGCGCATTTTACATTAAATTTTGTGTAAAACTAATGTTCATCATCAGCCTGCTTTTCAGATGCCCCTCTATGAAGGCTCACATGCAAAGAGTAATTTCATGAAAGAAACTCATTTTATTTCAAGAACAGCTTTAACCAGGTTTTACAAGTAATTGCCTGAAATAATGATAAGCAGTTTAGGAAGAGTAAGTTGAAGCTGCTTCCAGGAACTTATAGAAACTTCCAATTTGCATGCTGTTCTAAAATCTGATGAAAGGTGGTGTATCTATTTAAAAAAATGATGAATCCTTCCTTACAAATATAATAAATAATGTTGTAACAAAAAAGGCCTTTGCATTTGTCTATCTGATCCTACAAACACTTTTGAGAGATGAGGAAATCAATGTTCCTCATTTATTCTGTTACTGGAGTTAGTTCTGGAAGGTTTTACCAGATATGTTGATGTTTTTTCTTCTGCAATATGTTTCAATAAATCTAGCCAAATATCTGAAGTTTTCCAGACAGTAAAATAATTGTTTTTAAGGCTTTAATCCTAAGAAGCAAACCACACCTTGTGGAGAGCAAACTGCACATTTTACTCTAACAGTGCCATGCAAAAAGTATCTACCAATTGCTGTTTTATAATGCATAAATACTTCCTTATTACACATGGTACAAAAATACTGGCACATCTTTGTTCAGTATTCCCATAAGGATGTCTGATTATTTGCCAAAACTGGATTCTCTCCAATCAGAGGGCTGCAACTGGGGTGGGGAGCATAAATATTTTTGTACCCTGACATTTAACTGTATAAGGCAGGATTTGCCATGTCTGTGGTTCCCAGGCATGCCCACTTTTCAATGGCCAACATGTCCATCTAGGTGGATTTTTACAATTTACATAAAATGTCTATTTTTTGTTTGTTTGTTTTGTTTGAGCACGCACATACTCAGGAGACTCCCAATCCCCAGCTGAGTCAGCCACACACACACACACACACACACACACACACACAGACACACCCTCTTTTTTGCTCTTCCAAATATGTCAACCCAAGTATAAGAGCAAAATGGAGAAGAAACCTAGTGCATTGTAGTTTTGAGAAGAAACTCCGCCCCCTTCAAATTCTAGTCAAAGTAGAAAGTGGAAAGGGAAGACTGGACAAAAAAAGAAAATGGGAGGGGGGAGGAAAGAGAGGGTAAGGCTAGGATAGTGTTGTCTAGAAGCAAGGTCTTCACAGAAGCAAGATGAAAAACTTCAGTGATCAATAGTTAGGCTAAGACCCACTGCTACAGTTACAAAAAATGCTACAACTAAAGCAAGTTTTGAACACTCACACACCGAAATTAAACAGTTTTAAATTCATGCCAAAAAAACAAGTAAAACTGAATGTATTTTGCATAAACTGAATGTCTTTTGCATAACTGCATAAAACATAGATTCAAGTAGGTAGCCGTGTTGGTCTGATGCAGTCAAAATAAAAATAAAAACTGACTTCCGGGTTAGCACCTCCGGCAATGGCGGAATTCCTCTGATCGGGAGGAATCTGCTCCGTGGAAATCAGGGTCTAGCTGCCACGGCAAAGGCGGAGACCCACTAAAATCACAGGCGGGAGAAGCCTGTGAACATGGGATTCGGCTGGCACCTTTTGCGCCTCCCCTACTCGCGGGGAAACCCGGTTTCGGGGATCCGGAGCGACGTGGTGTGAGCGGCGCGGTGCTTCGAATTGACTGCTTCTTTCACGGAGTGAAGCCGCATTGCTGTTGCCGGAGAGCGCTGACTTTTTCCTGTGGACAATTTGACTTTAAACAACTACCCGTGAGTAGAACAGAAAATTGGATTTATAAACGTTTTAATTTGGTACCGAAACGGGAAGGTTTCAAACAGGAAGTCCGCCTTCCCCTTTTGTAAATAGATTGAAGCAAAGACGACGCTGCAAGCTAAGGTCTTGGAAAGTCTTTCATAAAGCATTAAACTTCCATCGATTAAAATCATTAAACCCCCCTTGGAAGCAGGAGAAGAGGGGGGAAATTTTGGATCGTGTAAGCCTGCAGGAGAGAGTGCTGAAAATCAAATTACCACCGCTCTGAACCTGGAAACGGGCTGCCAGCAAGATTGACGTCTTGGGAGAGTTCATTGACTGTGAACAGAACGTATGTTGACAGCTAGCTAAATAAGAGAAATATATTGTTTCCATTGTCCTCTTCTGCATTTAAAAAGGAGGAAAAGTAACTGAAAATTGAAACTAACTTTATTGCTTGAACTGTGCTTGAAAGGATTGATACAAGGGGAGACTTTTTCCCTCTAGAGGGAGCCTTTGAAACTGTTACAAGAGTGGAGCTGGGGAATCTCCAGCTGCAAGATAAGAAACTGTGAGAATCAGGGATTGACCTTGGACCATTTAAGAATGTCGACAGAAGAAGCCTTAGTGACTGCATTATGTAATTCACTGGAACAGCTCCACAAGAAGACGGATGTTATGACTACTAAAATTGATAACTTGGGACAAAAAGTGATTAATTTGGGACAAAAAGTGAACATCAATACAGAAAGTCTTCAGGATTTGACACAGGAATCTACTTTGACATTACAAATTGGGGAGAAGACGAAGGAGAAAGTTGTTGTTGTTGAACCTAAAGTAATACAAGTGGGAGCCCCAGCCTTACAGAGGCAAATTGAGGACTATAAGTTGAGGCCTTTTATGATTGAATCTAGAAAAAGTCAGATTTTGAGGATCGGAGCCCTGCTTGGACTGGAGAAGGAAAGTTGGATAGATCCCTTCATGCAGGGATTTACTGACCTTTGGGACCTGGATTTGGGTCAGGAGGTGATTGGAGTTGTGGGGGCCTTTGGATTTGGAGGAATTTTGAAACATCTCCTGAAATACTATATGGACCTTAGTTTTAACTATGGAGAGTTGGCTGACCTGTTGAGAAGGAATAAAAGCATTGTTAGGTCAGAGTCTCCCTGAGATCTGCTCTTCAGTATCAAAGAATATGAAGAAGATCTGCAGAAGGGACTTGGAAAAGAGTTAAGAGCCTCGGACAGAAGATCTCCAGGTTGATGGACTATATGGAATTGACGGAAATGACTGGCAGAATGCGAGACCGGGGAGAAGAGATGGTGGAAGAAGATTGGAAAAGTTTAAAGTTTATATATAGAAATACTGTAAAATTAATGAGTGTTAGAAAAATGTTGGGATGAAATTTTATGGCTTTAGTAGAAATGTTATAAGGAGTTAAGCATAAATAAGTACTTTAGCATTAATGGAAAATAAGGTTAAAAATATGTTAAGATATTTAAATGACAAAAAAAAGAGAAAGATGGAAAGGAATTGCTGAAACAATTAACAGAAGTGGAATACAAAAAGGGAGGTGAGAGGAGGTCGATGAAACAAGGGAATGAAAGATAGAGTATTGAAATGGTATTATGTATGTTTTTAAACTGTTGTTGTTTAGTTTAGTTTAGTTTAATGTGTTAAGGTTGCGTTTTGTATTGTTTATATATTGTATTGTTTTTTCCTCTCTTTTGTTTTTTTCTTTTCGTCTATTTTCTTCTCTTTTTTTCTTGTAAGCTTTAAAAGTAATAAATATTATTTAAAAACAAAAACAAAATAAAAATAAAAACTTATCCAGTAGCACTTTATAGACCAACTAAGTTTGCTTTGGTATAAGTATTCGTGTGCACGCACACTTCAGCATAAACCATATTTAGGTTAAGAAGGGCCTGGATACTGCACTGTACACACACAACTAGACCATATTTTTGTGCCAGCAACCCAGCTGGAAACCAAAAATAACAAGTCTCTGTGTTTGCATTATTCTTAGATTGATAACTTGGCAAATCTAGGTTGTCCATATGCATAAGATAAACTTTATTTAATTATTTACAAAATAAGGAAGCCATCCCTTCTCTATTGCTGAATCACTCTTCTAGTGCTTTTTTTCCTTTCTTCTTTTAGAAAAAAGGGTGCTCACCAATAAGTAGTTACACTAACTGCACACTTTTCACAAATTGGAAAAAAAAGGTGGCAGGACTGCATACCCTTGAGTACCCGCAGAATAAAAGCACTGCATTCTCCTACACAGAGGCCCCTTCAAAAAGTGATGGATTCATCACAGGTTCTGTCAGAGTTTTAGAAGAAAAACTATTTGAATATGTAGACCAGAAAATCATTTTAATGGGTGATATGAATGGAGTGATTTCATCAGAAATGGACAGACTCAGGGAAGGAACAAGTAAAGACGGAAAACTACCAAAATCTTTTTTTTTTCGATGATAAAAAGTTGTAATTTGATAGACATCTGGCGCTTCAAGCACCCATTAGATAAACAATTTACGTACTACTCCGAACCGAATCAGTCAATGTCTAGGATAGACCAGATCTGGATCTCGAGTGAGTTGACAGTAAGAACACAACAGATAGAAATCCAACCGAAAGTAATCTCTGACCACAACCCAATAGAATTTGAATTAAGAAGCCTCGAAGAAAGAACTTTCAGATGGAGAATGAAAGATTACCTTTTAGATGACCAGAAAATAGTTGAAAAAGCACAAAAAAAGCTAATAGAATATTTTGTAGATAACTGTAACAAAGGTACAAAGGCTAAAGTTGTGTGGGACGCCAGCAAGGCAGTAATGAGAGGATTTTTCATTCAACAAAATTCAATTAAAAATAAAAATAGAGAAAAAGGAATAAAAGAAATTTTGGAACAAATAATGGCCAATGAACAAAAACTAATTAAAAAACCAAACAATGGGAAGATAAAAGAAAAGATCAAAGCTCTACAAGCACAGTTTGCTATCATAATTAATAGAGAAGTAGAATGGAATATAAAGAAACTGAGACAAAAAAAATTTGAATTTGCGAATAAATCAGGAAAATGGCTTGCATGGCAAATAAAAAAAAGGAAAGAACAGAGCACAATAAACAAGATTATAGTAGAAGGAGAAGAGGTAACGAATCCGAAGGGAATCAGAAAGGGGTTTCTGGATTACTATAGAAGACTTTACAAAAAAGGAGAAAGAAATAATCTGAGGAAGATAGAGAGATACTTAAGAGATAAAAAGGTGCAAAAGATCCCGACTAGAAAAAAAGAGCAATTGAATACCCCAATTGAAATAGAGGAGATAAAAGAGGCGATTAAGGAATTAAAAAGGGGGAAAGCTCCAGGACCGGATGGATTCACCGCTTGCTATTATAAAGAAATGGAATCTATTCTAGCAACGCCGCTGAAAGAAGTGATGAACAACATCTTAAGAGAAGGAGAAATCCCGGAAACATGGAAGGAGGCATTCATTACTTTTATCCCAAAACAGGACTCAGATTCAACCCAAGTCAAAAACTACAGGCCGATCTCACTCCTTAATTTAGACTACAAGATATTTGCTGATTCATCACAGGTTCTGTCACCAAAATTGGGTCTCTCCAATGAGGACTCGGCAAAGCAGGAGGAGAAGCGCAGCAATGGGAGTCTGCTGTGAATTAGTGGAGGGCAGGGCTGGCAGGCAGGCAGAGGGAACACTGACCATGCAGAGTCCACTGAGTTGGATTTTGGAAACTTACGGTATTAACTAACTGAGCTCTAATGGTTATATGCTATGTGAACAAAATATACCCTCACATGTTTGGGAGGCCTATTTCCAAGAGGTGTTCAATAAACCCAAGATCTTGCAAAGGAAAGAAAGGAAAGAAACAGCACCAGTGCACAACGGGACCCCTTCCTGGCCCTTAGCCATCCCTCAATCACTTTCTTCTACCCAGCTCACACCTGACACCTGCCCCACATCCTGCTTAAGCTTTGCCTTAAGGCATACACTCATCCTCTCTGCTCACCTCTGAGGGAAGATTAAAGAATGAGGGAGGAGGAGGAGGTAGAAAAGAAAGGGAAAAGGCAAGGCAGCCACCTAGGACTAGCATGCCTTGGAAGAAGAAGAGGTTTGGACACTTTCGGTTACTTTACCTGCTTTTCTGGCCATTAGAGGGTTATGAAGGATCGCTGATCACCAAAGCTGGAAACTTTGGTACCTTCGACAGTTGGTCTGGTGCTTAAGCTGCAAAGACTGCATTGAATGGGATCTGTTTTGACCTGGAGAAGATTGGAGTATGCTAAGGCCAACACCAAAATTGAAAAAGAAAGCTGATGGCCACACCAAATCCCACCAGCCTCCATCCTGCCCTAGGAGCACATTTCATTACATGTAAGCTCTATGACCTGACTGGAGCAGCCCTGATCCTAGCATCTGCAGAGGCATAGGCTCACTACTGATTGTACACCACAGAAATAACCACTGCCATCCCACTTACTGCTCTCACATACCCAGCTGCCGCCTTTCGTGATCAGGTGCACTGGTATCCTTCCTCTGAAGCTACCCAGCAAGGATGGAAGTCTCATCAGTTCTGTCAGTTTTAAGTTGCCTCTTGGTCCATGTTTCCCTCTCTCCATGGAGCAATGTGCCAGGGATAAAGCAGTCTGGATTGCTGGAAACCCTCCCTCTAAACCCTCCCTGTGGACACCAGCAAGGTCTCCAACTGCAGTGAATGAAGCTGTGGGCTTCCCCATCCATGACGGCCAGCATAAACTGCCACCCCCCCACCCCCACCTGGGTGCTGTTTTTTGTGCCACTGCTTTCATTTCTTCCAGGCACACTTTCTGTAGTATCCTAAAGTAAAGCAAAAAAGCATCCAATCAGTTCCATGTTATGCAGTCTTCATCAAGCAAGCCAATAAACGTTGTTTATTGTCCTTTACACAGCATGCATTATCACCTTCCTACAAAACCAAAAGCCATATATTCTAAATCCTTATAGCCACTCAATAGCTAATCACTATTGTATCATCCCATAAATGTGCTGAAGACAATGCATAATGTCACAGTCTGAATGTTGATTATCCATTAAATTAAAAAAAGAAGCAGAAGCAGTAGAGCAGCATCTATTAGGAAAGGGTCACCCAATCAGTACAGCAAGCAATACTAGTCATAAAGTGTTTATAAGAACCAGGCATATATTTACACACTAGTCTTTCTGTAAAGCTTGTCCCTTTAATGTACAACATTTACACCGAAGCTCCAGAATGAAAACATCCTTACACATTACTGACTCTTTCCCTTGTGCCATCAAAATATTCCATCGCAAATTACTTTGGGATACCTCGTGGGAAGTGATTCATAAATGAAACCAGCAACACTCCTTTTGTGGCTGGATTCGTGCTTCTGCTTAAATTTTGCATGCAATAAAATCTATTGATTTGTAAGAAGAAACAACGGCCTATCAGCTAAAACAAAACAAAAAATCCAGTAAAGTTATGTGCCATCAGTAAAGATAACCCTTTAAAAATATTTTTCTCTGCATTAATACAGAAGAATTTCAGTGAACATGTGGGCAGTGAAATAAGCAGGAAGGCCACTTAAGAATTATCAAAAAAACAAGCATACATACTATATAAGAGGCCAACTGATTTCCATACTGGGCACATTATCCATTGGAAACTGGATATGATCCCGAAACACCAAGGAGTCATGCTGTAGTGGCCTGCCCAGACCCTTTAGGAAGCTGATTTTAAGGAGAAAAAAACCTTGCGGTACCACCATAGAGAATGTCATGCCCTTAATTTCACAAACTGTCATTTCATGTAGAGCATGAACGTAGAGTGACGCCTCATTGGAAAATAATGAAGAATGGGATTTGCACACCGCCACTGGAAGAAGACTCAAAAGACAACATATTCAATGACTCTGAGGGAAGAGGTTATGCAGTTCTCCTGATTTTGCCAAGCATTCTTTGTGTGCAAAAAGCATGCCCCAAAATATGGAAGCGTGTACAAAAATATGTGTATTTCAGTGCTGAATACATGGACAAGTGCATATTTTTAACCACTGCACTTGAGGATTCAGGACACAATAGGCATGGTGAAAACAGGGAATATTTATTTAAACATAACAAATTAGATACCTGCAAATTCAATTAATCAGGTTAGCCAAATCAAAGTAGTACTGGCAGGAAAATTCTCCAATATGTAGAGGAATCTGATCCCTCTCATCTGGACATTCTACCAGCTGCATTCTGTGGCCATACAGACAAGTTCTTTCTTCTTGCTACATGGACCTTGGATATGGGAATCTGACAGGCACACAGTGGCCCCATTGGCCAGCATTCGCCCCGGTGTACCTGCCAAGCCTAAAGGGCTTCCCCAAGGACCCCCAAAGGCAATGGAGGGTGACAAAAGAGTGCTTTTAACCCAATAATGCCTCAGGTGTTTAATGAACCATTTATATGTTTATTTCACCTGCCCAGACTAAATGCTAATTGAACCAAATTTAAAATATGCCTATCCAATCACACAAAAGTAACACCCCACAGTGTGATGTAAGCAAAAATGAAGAGTCTCAAAGGTCAGTCAGGGATTCCCACCAAATTTCCTACCCAGACACCTAAAAGGGCTGAAGAACAAATCCCACGCTATAAAGCAAGGGGCCATGAGGGCTGCAAGGAGAAAGAAGAAAGCGCGTGGGTCACAGTTAGCTTTATAAGCCTGGCCACTGCTTCTTCCTGATTGTGCCAGACAACAGGCGTGCCTGTCGCTGGTTCCTCCCTGGGACAAACCACTCAAATCTTCCTAGAAGGGGTGGCAAATGTCATAAATTCATCCCACTCAAGAGTGAAAGCGGTATCCAGCAGAATGGAACAGAATCAAATGACTTGCAACTTGCTAGAAAGAAACTTATGCCTGAGTGTTAGGAAGACTGAAAACGGGGCAAATAGAGGCTCAACCTATGTTTAGAAATGTAGGGCACAGAAAACCAAAAGGGGCAGAATAGAGGAAATAATTTCATCCATTCACATAACAGAAATTATTTAAAGCTGTGGTGTCACTAACAATTCAGAAGCAGGCTGATGGGAAATCCATTTAAATAGCAATAATAAACCCTACCAAACTCAGTGGTTGCATTGTGCCATTACAAAGCCAAAAACATTCTTTCCACGTGGGGAGCAGATTGCCCATTCATAATAACTAGTCAACACTATGCAAAAGTGTTGGTTTCTGAATCACAGGACAATTATGTAGGGGTAAAAAAATAAACATGAGTGCTTCTGAAATATTTTTCGAAAGGCCACATAAAAATGGTTTTAAAGCAATACTTAAACACACATTTGTTTAAAAAGAATTTGTGTTAAAAGAATTTGCGGCCCCCTATATTTGAATGTCATAGAGTTTAACAATGACCTCCATCAGGAATATATCCATGCATACAAATAAATGTTAATGGAACTCAACAACAATAATGGAATCATATGTGAATTTAATTGGTCTGAATGCACTTTGCTTTGAGGAAGGAGCCTCTTTTTCAATAATGTGTGAAATTGCATTTGTACACTGTTTATTTTGAAGGACAAAAGCTGCATACACAAATCTACATTAGTTAAAAGCAACCCTCTCAATGATGAAAACTTAGCACCCTTTAATAGCCTTCCATCTTCCAAATGCCAACTGAACCCTCCTACTTCTTCAGATGGCGGTGTTGAAGTCCAAATTCCAGGACTGTATCCAAATGTTAGCACTATTCAGAATTGACCCATTGAACTGGGTATGGCTAACTTAGGTCCATTAGTTTCAATGGACTAGCACTCAATACAACTCTTACAGCCTAGTACTCGCAAGCTACAGCAAACCTGTGTCTGGATGATGACACTTCCAGCTGTGTACAGGATTTTCATATTAAATCTTCACCCATAAAAATATAATCCTTGAACCCAGAACGCTAGTATATTAGAGAGGTTAGACTACAGCCTTTGTTCTTTGCATGCTATAATCCGCTAACTTAGGCTGCTGAAAGTTGCAGGATCTCTCTTACAGGGAAGTAAAGCATAATACTCACTTATCAATACTGAACTCTTTTTGACAGCGGGTGAAGACAAGCCCCTTTGTCCAGGCCTTTGGGAAAGGGTGAGGTGTACTGAGCTCTCAGTTCACCTGGTTGCTACCTTATTTCTTATTTTTATTCTGGTTTTATGGATGTTTACATTGTCAAACTTAGTAAGGACACCTGATTGGCATGGCCCAAACACCTGAGCTCAAGTGATCTGCTAGCCTCAGGCTCCAGAAGTAGCTGGATTACAGGCATTCACCACTGCGCATGGCCGCCTGTGGGAGATTTTCCCACAACATTTATATTACTGTTTGTTTTGTTTTTATACTGCATAATCAGCAGCTTTTAATGCATATATAGTTTCCATTGTAAGAACTTTGGGTGAAGGACAGATTACACATTTTTACACGTTTGCGTGCACGCACGCACACATGCACACTTCTGTAAAGCCAGCCATACCAGCAAACTCTTTCTTCCTTGATTTGCATTAGAAAGCAGTGTTAATACAGAAAGCAATACCACGACCACATTCAGCTGATTATATCTTGGCTTAATAAACTGAGATATGATTAATGCTGTTCTGACTTGGAGGGCGGGGTGTCACTATGAAAAAAAAATCTATTAGTGCTTATCAGGCGTCTCATTCCCTACCCCTCAATACCCTGGGACGTTTACTAATCACTATTGATCTAATTACTGACGAGAATAAAATAAACTTAGCATGTGCTGTGTGTGCCCACCACCAGCCAAAGGAGATATGACGGACAAGTCCTAGAATGTAAATCCACTGAGCAATTCTGATCTGTTCACATCTCCAGTGAACGAGCTTATTTAACAGTTTCTTAGAAAATGTCTCTTGGGTTTAGCTCCAGGCAGGAAGTTGTGCATAATTATCACTTTTATGTAGCATTAACAAACAATCTTGTTAGTTCATTACTTTTTAATATTTGCATCATTCTCCAGAAAGCAGATTAAGACCAACTGCAATTTTCAAATGTGAGACTCACTGAATATAAACCTCAAAGAACGTTCGTTTTAATCAAAACCACTATAACATTTTCAATTATTTTTTCTTTTTCTTATTTTTATTTTTTTGCCAATGTAGTGGTAGGCATATGAAGTACTAATATGAATCACATAGGAATTTGGTTCTGATCTGAGAAGTCAGTGAAACTCATATCTAGTTATATTCAAGCAGGAGCTCTGATATATAAGTTGAACTGAATTGAAGCATGACTTGTGCCGTATATTGCCCACAGTGGGGAATGGGGAGTGGGGAATCTCTACCCCACAGGCCTGATTAGGCCAACAGTGGCCTAGTTTGGCCCATGGAACAAATTTCCCCAAACTATGCCCATTTGTCCCATTCCTGATGTTATATGTCATGTCAGGGGTGAGGCAAGTAAAGGAATGTCTATCCTCACTTTCTATTTGAAAGCAATTTGTATTGAAACAATTCAAGTAGTCACTCAAGGTCACAATGATGCCAGTTGATTGAAAAGTGGCCAACCTCAGCCACTTGTCAAAGATGGCCCATGGGGTGGGAGGAATGGCCCAGCCCCAAGCCCAATCCAGTTCCCATTCCCCTGCCATAGACAGAAAGTTCATGCAAACTCATTCTGAGCCAAATAATACAATTTGAAGATTGGAACTAGATTCTGAAAAAAAGAAAAAAAACAGTTAAGTGTAACCAATTCTAAAAGCCAAGAACAGACAGGTGACATTCACATTAGATGATCTGTACAGACTAGAGTGCTCCATTTGTACAGTCTGGTTTTTGGGCTAGCAGAGACCATTATGCCTAAAGACATACAGAAAACCAGCAACTGTAGAACATGCATTAATTCCATGTGTGAAGGACCATAAGAAGAAATAGGTGGGTGAGGTGCCCCCAGTGGATAAATTCAACAAACACTGCCCTCCCCCCCACCCCTGCCGGTCCGCCAACAAATATGGTGTACAATTTCCACAGGCGATTAGGGCACAGCTTAAAAATTATCTGACAACTCCAGAGAAAAAAGAGTTACATTTTTCTGTTCAGGCATTTTCAGCATAGTGGTGAAGAAACCAGTGAAGTGGTTTATATATTTCCCTTCTCTTGAGCTGAGAGCTAATTCACATAATTTGAAAGACTGCATTTGCTGATGGGAATGCGTGTTATAGGCAGGTCTTCTTCGAGCAAAGATCTGCAATAACAAGAAGTGTGATAATCATGCAAAAACATTTATTAACATATCATTTGCACTTACATGAATCCAAGATAGAATTGCCACCCCCCTCCACATCTTTGCCTCTGGGACCAAAATGAAAACCGTGTGGCTCGGCTGTTTAGAGCATCTCAATTTTCACACTGATTAAAAACATCTCACATTGCTTCTCTGTCATTCTAGCTTGGTTGACTACCTACGTATGCTGAGTTGCACGGTTTTCTGAAAGATGGAATAAGGAAGAAAGGGAACATAGGAAGAAAACCTTGTAAAGCAGCACACAAAATTATAGCACTACGGGAGTACAATCCTAGCCATGCCTACTCAGAAGTTAGTCCCAATGACTAACACATCCGCGTGTGTGCGGGTCGCGATTCACCACTTCCGCATATGTGTGTGATGTCATTTTGAGCGTCTGTGCATGCGTGAGCAGCAAAACCCAGAAGTAACGCACTCCGTTACTTCCAGGTCGCCACGGAGCGCAACCTGAAAATGCTTAACCTGAGGCTACTTCAACCCAACTGTACTGTATCTACTGCTGACCAGCCACTCTCATCTTCCCTCGGGTACAGAAGAAGAAGAGGAGGAGGAGGAGGAGGAGGAGGAGTAGTTTGGATTTGATATCTTGCTTTATCACTACCTGAAGGAGTCTCAAAGTGGCTAACATTCTCCTTTCCCTTCCTCCTCCACAACAGGTGAGGTGAGGTGAGTGAGGCTGAGAGACTTCAAAGACTAGCCCAAGGTCACCCAGCAGCTGCATGTGGAGGAGCGGAGATGCGAACCTGGTACACCAGATTACGTGTCCACCGCTCTTAACCACTACACCACATTGGCTACTACCACAAAAGGGCAGAGTAGCCAGAGGAAGGGCCCCTGGAGTGCAACACAGAGTCTGCACTTTGCTGTTCATGGGGAACATGTGTTTGGTCAGCCTCTTAGAAATAGGGAAGTGATAGGAGAACAAGTGATGACTGACTAAAGGATGCCTTGGTTTCCTGATGCTGTGTTATTTGGGTAATGTCTGCACAGGGTTGTTTCACTCTACTCTTTGATGTTGCAAGCTGCACGGAGGTGCTGATCTACAGGTACTTTAAAAATATATATATTATTGTGTGTGTGTGTGTGTGTGTGTGTGTGTGCACGCGCAGGCACATGATAGCCAACCGAGAATTTGAAGACAGTTAACATTTCATGTCTTTTTACTGTTTGATTGGATTGCAGTGGAATTTTAATGTTTTACTCTTCTTTGCTTTTTAACCTGTCCTAGCCTATGGGACATTTCAAAGGTTAACACAGACACACACACACACACACAGAGAGAGAGAGAGAGAGAGAGAGAGAGAGAGAGAGAGACTAGGCAACTTGATATCTTTCAACAGGGCTGTGTAATGGTTAGGAGATATCCATCACTTTGCTAAATGTCTTGGTGTTACTTAAAACTTGCACCATTTGAAATTTAAACAGATCCATATATTACACACTTCCTAAATGGCACAACGTTCCTACTCCTGGAAGGTATAAAAGGAAGAGCTTCTTGGCTGCTTGTGCCAGGCTTATATTATCTGTTTGAAAACATTACACTCTCCAGTTGGCATGATGTGCTTAATTGACCTATCAAGTGACATGAATCTCCAATGAAGAATGGCAAATGAACCCTGCTCAGAATCTCAAGGAGAACTTGAATTTCTCAAGGACCTTGAGATGGAATTTCTGTTCAGAGGAAGTGGCTTTAAGCTAAACAATATGCAGCATTAGAGATCAGCAATCAGATCTTCCTTTTTTTAAAAAAAAAAAACCCAAAAAACCGCTTCCCTTTAAAGGTGCATAGGGGCAGGGCTCAGAGCATCACAGACCACTGAGGTGGGAGAGCTGTCTAACCCTCAATCCCTAACCTAATTTCTGCAATCTAAATCATCACCATAGAGCTGGGGAGGCAATTATTTATTACAAGCTGTACCCAATTATCTCTTGCATTAGTGGATGAGTGAGTTTTGAAGCTTTGCAACAGAGGAATTCAACACAACAGTTGTGCTAGAGGAAACTCATTGTGAAGCAGATTGTGAAATCTATTGTATAACAAAGTTACAAACAACTTGCTTATGGATTCTGTTTCACATTCAAATCCAGCAGCTCTTTTATCCAAATCACTTATAAGCATGTTAAACAATAATGGTCAGATCAGAACACTGCGGTATCCCAATTTTCACTATTCTCCAGGTTGACCAAGAGTCATTTTTTAGCACTCTTAGGGTATGGAAGTCCATCAACCACTGCAAAGGCGCCTAACAGTAGCATTGTTTACCCCACATTTAAGGAGTGTGTCAATAAGAATATAATGAGGGACCTTGATATTTAAATCCTTGGTTAATCCAGTACAGTGGCACCTTGGTTTAAGAACAGCTTAGTTTATGAACAACTTGGATTAAGAACTCTGCAAACCCAGAAGTAGGTTTTTGGTTTGTGAACTTTGCCTTGGAATAAGAACGTGTTCCGCTTCTTGTTGTGTGTGTTCCATTTGTAAATTGAGTCCCCCACTGCTATGGGAAAGCATGCCTTGGTTTAAGAATGCTTTGGTTTAAGAATGGACTTCCGAAACGGATTAAGTTCGTAAACCAAGGTACCACTGTATTTCTTATGGTCGCAACACTGGAACATTAGAAGAGCCCTGCTGGATCAGCCCGAAGGCACATCTAGGCCAATATCCCGATCTCACAGTGGCTAGTGAAACGCAACTGTGCTCTCCCCAGTTGTAATTCTCAGCAACTGGTATTCAGAAGCACCTTTGACAGTGGAGGTAGAACATGCATAGTGCCTTATCCTCCATGAATGTGTCCAATCCCCTGTCAACATCATCCCACATGGCAGCTACTTTGTAGGCATGAATTCTATGTTCTTAACCATGTGCTGTATAAATAAGTACTTGTGTTCCTCAGCAACATGGAGATTAGGTTGCTGCACTGAACTGCAATTATTTCTTGCCTTGCACTTCAAATCTTTTTCTTGAAACTGAACTCCTAGTGGAAGCCCTTGAGGCTTGAATTATCATCTGCATTATTATCTGTAGCTGTAACCCACACGGAACAGAATGCCCACCTCTGTGCTTTCCGAAGATCAATGGAAGCCGCTTAGAATGAGTCAGCAACTCCTCTTATCACCCCACTCATTTACCTCAGTCCTCTTAGCCATATAGGAGAATGGGGGCCTAATAGGGGAGGGCAACAAAGAAAACGAGGGCTCGGCTTGTTGGTTACTATAGATATGAATATATACAAATAAAAGAGTATTGTTGAAATACCTGAAAGACTATACTCCTTTCCATAGGTGACTGATTAAAGTATTATTATTATTATTATTATTGTGTTTTTTATTATTCTGTTACAAACTTGTACATACATAAACCGTTACTGACAAAAGAACAGTTTGCGGGAAATAAACTACTAAACATATTATTTTACAGTACATAATAATGTGGTATTACAGTAAACTGAACTGACTAAAGTATTAATCGCCATGTCTGATTTCCAAGAGACTCCTTTTTTCTGTAGAGAAAGGTACAATTTGTTTTATCAAAGCTTCTGAAATTGCTCCAAGAATGTTGACTTTATAAAATGATTCATGCACTAATTCCTTGGCCTTTTCAGCTTTTGTTCCTTTATGAAGTTCATTCTGACATCTAGTTAGGAATTCAAGGAAGGTACTACCTCACCATTTAAAGTGTATTTACAACCCAAAGAGGCCCACTCATAGGCTGAGTGATATATACCATTTAGTTGGCCTATTCATTGGGCCTGTTAAATAGTGACTGTCTTCATTTCCTCCGTGGAGCCCTGTGAAAAATGATCCCATTGCTATGTAGGCCAATTGTGAGGAGATAGGACATATATTTCACTAATGTGCAAGAGGGAAAGTATTCTGAAGCTTAAAAACAAAGTTAAAGCTGGTTTAGTGCTCTCGTTTTGCAGAGGAAATTTTCAACAACAAAAAAGCAGTCTGGCTTTAAGGGTTCTTTTTGCTTGTGCTTTTTGCTTTGCTTGTCATTCTTCTAATGAAAGAAATGCAGGAAGGGAATGTTTTCAAGTGGGTCTCACAGTGGCAACCAAATGCCTGTGAGAAGCCCATGAGCAGGACATGAGAGGGACTGCAGTCCCCCCTCCCCAGGAGTTTCCAGCAGCTGGAATTCAAAAGCATTTCAGCTCCGACCATGAAGATCCAAGATGGTGGTCATCACCGCTTCCATAGTTTAACTGTGCACTCACACATGCAAACAATTCTCACTACAGTCATCTAAAGACAACAAACCATGCCCTACCCCCTTCATCTATCTCACCGCCAAGAGAAAATAATAACTACTGTTGAAGGAGTGAGGACCAAGGGTCCACCTGAGTCCACTTTGGAGAGCCAGGCTGGAGCCATTTTATAGACTGAAGCCATTTTATAAGAAGCAAGCTAAAAGCTAAAAGCTATTTCTCTCCTCTGCCTGCACACAGCATTTTTGTAAATGCAGCAAATGTGGTCTGAGCGCTTCACACCTGCTCTAGCTATTGACCCAATTCCCGTAATCAGACCGAGAATAGAGCGAACAACAGGAAAGATGTAGCCCACCACAAAATAAGGTGAGAACACGGATGGCCGATGTGGTTTTACAAGGAATTGGAAATAGGTCAAGAGGATTTTAAGCCCTCAGTGCCACCTAGTGGATAATGCAGCTTGGAACCGAAGGGCCACCATCAATTCTTTAATTGGTTGAGCTTCAATGAATATGCATAAAGGGGAATGTTTGGGGGGTGAGTTTAGAGGCTGAACTTTGCTTTGCCTAAGGAGATAAAAACTGTCTGCCCCTGGTGTTCAGGGGCATTCTCTCATTTTTGCTGAATGTACCCACTTTGCTTTGCTTGTCTGACAAATAAACCAAAGTCAATAAAACTTCTTTTAAAAAATATTGCTGCCTGGATTTTTCCATTCTGGTCTGGATTCTGAAGTCTCCAACACTGTCTCACATTGAATGCAACTGATCACTGGCCCCCTCCTTCAGCTCAAGACATTTATTGAGGCCCCAATTTCACCTCCTCCTGCTCCCAGGTCATTTAACTCCAAGTCTCCACCCTCCTAATCCTGTAGCCTATCTAGTCCAGCATCCTATTCTCATAGTGGCAACGCTCATGCCCATGGGCAGTGTGCAACAAGCCCTGAACACAGCAGAACTCTCCCCTCCTACAGTTTCCAGAAACTGCTAGTCAGAAGCACTACTGCATCCAAATTGTGTAGGCAGATCTTATCAGCATGGATAGTATTCTTATCGCTCCCCACGGTATACTCTGCCTCAATACTGGAGGTTCCTACACTAGCTGCCTGGAATGCTGACTTAGTTCTCAGATACTCCCCATCTCCCCCATGGCCACAGGAGTAAAGAAGCCAGGAACCCAGCACTAAAATGCCCAACTAGCTATATATGGGGAGGACATGGAAATGCATGGAAACACTTGCTCAGATAAATGCCTGACTGAAAGCCAGGGAGAGCAAGTGGGTCTCATATGCTGCCACAACAATATGAGCTTCTTCGCTCAGATCAACTCCAGACTCCAGCCTTGCTGACCTGGAGAAATAGACATGAAACATGCTGCTTTTAGTAGCATGAACACTGAAAATTGGATATATGGATTCTGTGATAGTACTACTGCCTTCTAGGACTACAGCAGGCATAGGCAAACTCCGGCCCTCCAGATGTTTTGAGACTACAATGCCAATCATCCCTGACCACTGGTCCTGTTAGCTAGGGATGATGGGAATTGTAGTTCCAAAACATCTGGAGGGCTGGAGTTTGCCTATGCCTGGACTACAGAGTGCCCACGCAGACACAGTCCCAGCTCTCTCTCCAATACCAGTCAGGTGGAACATGCACACATATTTTCAGAAGCAAGCTAATGAGACAATCTGCAGCAAAACATGTTTGGTCCCTTTTGGCTGATATTTCTCTGCTGGTGTCATTTACCCTACACTGTTAATTAAATGAAAACAAGTGACAATTATTTGCTGCATCATAATAGGAGCTGAAATAAAGCAGAATAATTGATCTGCCATGATTTGTTTTGCCTGTTTTTAACCTAGCTGCTTGACTATCAGGTAGCTGATAATTTTGCAATGCTAGTTAGGAAACAAAAACAGGGCACGTTATGTTGTTCCATCTTCCGCTTGCTTTCTGGAGCTCTTTAAATCTGCTAAATGCAGCATCCCAGTTTTCCACAGTGGTAAACTAGATGCCCATTTCATGGTGCTGGGTTGAACCTTTAAAGTTCTGGATGACTTATTAATACCGTAATTTTATTTATTTACATCATTTGTACAAAGCCCAATTAACAATCTGGAAGTTGAACAGCAAAAACAATGATAGCATCTACAGATGCCCCCCCCCCCCATTTACATGCATCCCACTTGTGTGAGACTGCATGTATGTGATCTTGATTTTTATTGTTTTCTACTTCTAAACAGCTTTGAGGGTTTTTTATTCAACTAAGTGGTGTGTAAATTTTATGAACTAAAAAGAATAGATGACTCATATGTTATGATGTTACCCTTTTACCCTGACGCAACACCGTGGAGAAAACCATAGTGCTTCCCATTTCTTTTTCCTTTCACCTTGATTTTCAGTTGGTCAGTAACACACTGGTTACAATGCTATTGTCCCACTCAACAGGAAATAAAACTTTTTACATGTTTTAACCTACATTGTGACTTATTAAGGCATCATGAGTAGTTAGTAATTTTTGTATTGTTTTAATTATGCTGCTGTTTCTGTCATTAGATTCAGTTAATTAAACCCTGTTTAAGAACAGAGTCTAAGTTTAGAGTCCAAGCTATCTCTTGAAGGGTCATGTGAAAGGTTTTTTAAAAAACAGGCGACATGACTATCAATTAGAAATATGAGCAGGCAGAATATATGTTTCGTGCAGAACGATATGTGGGAACAGCGAACAAACTAGATATGTGGGGATTCACATCTTCACACCTTTGTTTGCTTCAGCAGACAAAACTGTTTTGGAAAATGTTTATTTTCAGCTGGGGTGTGGATGCGCCCCCCTTTTTTTTTGCAAAATATGTTGTTCCTTCTGGCTCTGATCCATGAAATGCTGTTCATTTTATAGCTTCCCTTGAGGCTCAGAGAACAGACAAATCCATGTTCTACCTAGCTCAAAGATACAGACACAGGCCATTGAGAGCCACAGGCCATTTCCACAACTGTGGAAAGACACATCAGGAAACTGCAAGCGGCTGCTACTTGGCAACAAGTTCCTTTTATCCCCAGAGAGATAGGAACAACCACCAAAAAGAGAGGAAAGAATCAGAAATAGTATATTTCCTCAAATGAGAAAATAGGTAAGGTTACATCCCATAAGACAGTCTATCCGCTGGGAATCTACACTAGTTATAAACTTAACGGCCCAATGAATGCAATCTCTGCTTCATATACATGAAGCTGATAGAGCGCTTATCTGAAAAGTATTCTAAAAGGAGGAGTAACAGAGGAGTGACATTTGCAGAGAGTTCACTACATCCTGTTACTGCTTTCAAAACTGAATATGCAGAATTGAATGCATTTTCATCTCCATGAACTGACAGGAACTTATGATGGGGAGTTGATTAATCATTATTTAATAAAATAGCAGAGCTGAAACTTAAAGGGATATTCTAAGAGCATATTCTCCTTCACAATTTAATTGTTTTAAAATGATGTGTGTGTACACACCCACAGCCTTACCGCTATGCTAGAATTGAGGATTGTTACATTGTGTGTGTGTGGAATCCTGAAGAAGCTTCTAACATGTAGACCCCATTAAAAACAATGGTCATTACAAGACTGAAATTGTGCATGGCATTGTGCTCTTTCTTTGCATACACAGGTTAGAAAGTGCCACACACCTAGGAATGAAGGAGAAATATGTTCAAGAGCCAGTGTGGTGTAGTGGTTAAGAGTGGTAGACTCGTAATCTGGGGAACTGGGTTCGCGTCTCCACTCCTCCACATGCAGCTGCTGGGTGACCTTGGGCTAGTCACACTTCTCTGAAGTCTCTCAGCCCCGCTCACCTCACAGAGTGTTTGTTGTGGAGGAGGAAGGGAAAGGAGAATGTTAGCCGCTTTGAGACTCCTTAAAGGGAGTGAAAGGCAGGATATCAAATCCAAACTCTTCTTCTTCTTCTTCTGACTGCATTTTTAAGTGAACCTAATTAATTCACCTGCAAGCATGTTGCCTTGCCCCCACAACTGAGACGGGTGGGGCCACGTGATATCAGCACGCTGCACATACATGCCACAGGGTGTGGTGACGTCACTCATGCACACCATTTGCACATGCTTGGGGTATGCTGATGTCATGTTATGCAGCGTGCAGATGTCACCCGACCATGTCATGGGATTAATCATGGGATTAATATAATTTAATTATCATATAATTTAATCCCCACTGTGGAACACTTATCAGTTTATCTACACTTCCTCTTGTCCCGCTGCTTTCCCTGCAGGGAAAATTGCTCTTTAGTGCTCATTCGGAGCAAACAGCAATTTGGGTTCCCCCCAGATTGTTATAGAGCAGGTTTATCCTAGGGAAGGAGTGGGGCAAAGAGAATACCACTAGGATCCATGCCTGGAAAGCACATCACAAGAGAAAGTGTAGATGAGCCCTATATTACCAAGACAGAGCTTTCTGGGTGGATCACAATGCTTGAAAACATTATAGTTATTGCATTTTACTGAAGCAAAGCATATGAATACTATTGCTTACCACAAAATAGCACAATTAAATTGTGTCACCACTGCAGATAACTGTTTGGAAAACTTCCAAAGAACTGAAAATATGTGGGCGTGTTATTTTACAGCATGGTAGTAAATAAAAGTAAGGCAGATCACCTGGCCTTAAAAATGTATGTTTTTTTTCTTCTTCCTTATTTCATTGTCTGCATCACTTACTAATAGGTGGAAGCACTGAGGTAAGATTTCATCCACAGATACAATCCAGCATAATAACAGAACTTTTACAGAAGGAACAGTCAGCCCCCAGCTTCCTCCACAGTTTTATCTCTCCACTGTCCGCCTGCCACCTCCCAGTACAACCAACTTTCATGCTCATTATACAACAGATGGAAATTATTCATTTACAAGAACAGCATCAAAATGAATATGGCAAGTCTATCCCCCTAAGATTTTTGTTTTAAGGAGCAGCAGGAGGGATGGACAGAGCCATTGCTGACAAAATGTCTCCATGCTCCCATTTAACCTGACGAAATATGAACACAGTTTGTCCTTCTCCACTCCCAGTGGCCTTATTGAAGCACAGCAACAGATGTTTGGTCACCACTGCCTGTCACATGCCCTCCCCCCTTGTTTATTGGTGGGACGTGCACACATATTTTCAGAAATAAGCTAATGAGATGATCTGCTGAAAAACTACGGATGTGAAAAGAAAAAGGAGGAAGTAAAAGCCCGGCTGTTGAGACGAAGTATGGTTTTCGCCAACAACAAGCCTTTAGGGGACATGACTGAGGCGTGTCCAATGGCCCTATCAGGTGTTATAGACAACTCACAGTGCTTTAAATTGGAGGGGAAAGATTCATGGTATCGTTGCACCCATGTCAATAAATCAACACCTTTGTCTGGCACAGTTCCTACCCCACTGGTGGTGGAAATCGAGACACCTTGTAGAAGCACTGCATAAGGCAGTTTGTACAAGGCTACTATGAAGCAGAAGATTGCACTATGATCCCCAAGAGGAAGATGGGAAATGGACTTAGTATGGTCTTTTATACTGGAGTTGTATTACTGTCTATTTTAATCATATTATGTTGTATAGAGGATAGGATATAGAAATGTATTATCTTTTACATTAATTGGTCTGTTACACTGGGCAGTGCCCCTCAGGCAGAATGGGAAAGGACACACACACACACACATATATATATGAGTTCCTTGAACCAGAGACTGGAGGTGATAGAACAGTAAAAAAATCAAGCCCAGTGTTCCCATTGCAAAGTAAATGCTGAAAAATATTTAATAGGCCAGTGGTGGTGGGAACTTCCATTTTTCAAAATCTGATCCATCAGGATCAAAATGGAATCCTATAAAATTAGTGAGTATCTTTTTCATTAAGGTAGAGAGTTCCAAACTATGTTGCATACTTTAAGCATGCAAAGGAATGCTTTTTTAAAACGCTGTGTGCATATGTCTACTGCACACTAATAGGGTCTTGAAATGGGACCTAAAAAAGCTGCTATAAAATTATCTCCTGGGTTATTGCCTTCAATTCTTCACTACTTATATTCTGATAGTTGTCAGGCTTTTGCTTCTACTTGTGCCAACAGAAGGGAGCATATGCCCTAATTAATGCAATTTGGTATACAAAAGAATGCAAATTGCCGCAGTGCAACCAAAAAATGGGGGGTTGTGGGCCATAAACATTGGGATAGCTGAGAGCTATTTTACCCTTTTGCCAAATGCAGCTAAATTAATAAGGATTAATAAAAAGTATTTTGGAAAGAAGACAAAAAAAGAAAAGAAAATGTGCATGCAAGTCTGTTCAAGAGCAAAAAACAAAAACAAAAAACAACCCTGAGTTTGTAATGAATAATAAGACATGCAAAAAGCATGATGGGTAATTAACCCATCTTATTCTTAATATAAAAGTCAATTCAGGTTGCACAATTGCTGACCCCTCCTTTCAGAGACTTCCTCCTGAAGGAAATAGTGGGCACTCCTTTGGGCCAGTGGGCCAAGCAGCTCAGGGCTGGCCTTTGCCATATAAAGCTGGTGCCGCCCTGATCACTCCTTCTTCACACTTTACAGTCTCTCATGTGCCAGCCATTAGGGAGTGCAGATATTACTAGTACAAATGAGTAGGGTGTCCCACAACTAGTGTTTGTTGCACCTTTTTATGTACTACATGCTTAGATGGCAAATGGAAAAAGTGTGGTGGACTTTCAGTTTTGGCTTTGCAAGAAAGGGTATGGTGCTTTGGATGTAATCTCATATTTGGGGGGCGAGGGTGCATGGTGTTTCCAGGATTTCTCCTGGCTCAAAATTCCTGTGGGAGAGGGGTTGGGAGAAACAAACAAGGGGCAGGAGCAGAGGGCCATTCTCAGCAAATTCTCATGTAATGTCTCCCCCTGTTGTGCTGCAGCCAAACATTCTACCTCTCTGCAGCCAGGCCCTTTGAGAACGGGCCTCATATGTAGGCAGTGTGATGTGTATCACGTTTCTGATTGTAAAATAAAACTTCACAATGCTCTTTTTTGTACTGCTTATGTGGGGCGAGGGGGAGGTGTGTGTGTGAGAGAGAGAGGCTTGATACTGAACCGGGCTTGCTCCAGGCTGCACTTTCTCAGGAGACAGTGCTTCAGGAGGAAAACAGGGGGGCAGGAGACATGAGTCACATTCTGCAGCTTTTTATGTCATTTCTCTTTCTTTCTGTCTCGTGGCAGCTGAACAAACAACCTCTCCCCAGCATGGACCCTCCAGGCAACAATGTAGACTGCATGGTGGGTATTCCCTTGCAGATGTGTCTGAAGTGTGCTCTGGATGCTTGCGAGGAGGGAGGTTACAGCCAAGATTGCTCCGATCTGCCCATTTTGTGAGGGGGGGGGGGTGTCAAATGAGGTCCAGAAGCATCTCATGCTTCAGATTCTCATGTTGTTTCTCTGACTTCTTCCACAGTGGTCAACCGCCAGGCCAAGTCATGGCAGAGCACAAAGGTGTATGTTGTTGCGAATATTAACTTTTTGAAGTCAAGGTTACACTGTCTGTGTTCTTCTTATGGGGGTGCCAGTCCAGTTTATGTCCAGGGCTCACTCCTGACTGCACCCAATAACAGAGTGTGCATAGACAGAGTGCCTTTTCCTTGTCAGTAAAGGTCAAACTAAACACAACTTTGATTGCATGGAAGCTATTAAGTGCATGCTTTTGTTATGTAAATAGAAGCCTGAATAGTCTTGGGACTGTGGAGTGGAGGAGTTGGATTATCTTTTCTTGCAACAGTCCTGGCAAAAAATCATATCTAGAAAGGTGCCACTTGTAATTCATGGGAAGCATTCACTGCCATAAATAGACCATGGCAGAATCTGGCCCAGCTGGCCCTAAAGCTACTCAAGCTTCCAAGAGTTTCCATTTGTATAATAAAACCACACATTAATTGCAGTCATTCATTTTGTCAGGATGGGTGTGTGTATCCCCAAGTCAATCAAAAGTCTGCTCTAAAGGTAAACTGACACCACCTGCTGAGATTAAAGGACCAACAGAAGTCCAACTTTGGGAAATCAGCTTCAAGGGGACAAGAGGGACCACAGCATGTTCCTAAAATTCCCCACAGAAAAAGGAAAGGGGAAGAACTCTGAAAACACTGGAATTGCAATCAAGGTAGTTTCTCATCAAATTCTACAGCAGCAGGACTTATTTAAGATAGTAAAAGAGCAGCAATACAAGATTATGTTACCTGATGTAGAGATTTAGAAATAAAATAAAATATGCCAAAGTAGAATTCCAGGAATATCTGAAAAACAGAACAGACACCCCCACCCCAAGAAATCAAGAAAGAGCTAAATTAGGAATGAGTACCGTACTTCTTTCCACCACCATCTCCCCCACCCCACCCCACCTGCAAATATAAGTGGCTTAATGAAATGGTTATTGAATACTTGCAGAAAATTAGGCAAACAGCTAGCACAATAAATCTACAAGGTAGAGATTTTCATGCCTGTTCACCTAGAGATTGCATAACTTGTCCCAAAGCAATTCCAGAGCAGGGTTTGCTAGAAATCTTCAGAACTAGTCAGGAGATGGGCCCCCATAACAGGCCCAGCTACAAGATGTTGGTATGATGGTTGAGGAATTCAAAATAACCCAGGGGTTAAATACATGCTACCAGGAAAGGGTGGTAAATAACAGGCTGCTAGCAGCTTCCCAAGGATGAAATGCATTCTCGGGGGCCCTGAAACTATCCCAAAACCCTAGCCTCAGGTATTGGCACTATTACTGTGGGTGTTTCCAGTTATATGGACTCTGTTCTGAAACCATATGCCATCAGTGCTCCCAGCTACGTACGTGACACCACAGATTTTCTGAGGAAAATACAATCTTTGAATAATCTTCCTAACAATACTATACTAGCCACTATGGATGAGGAATCTCTGTATACCAACATCCCATACAATGATTGTTTAGAAGCTATAAGGAACACCATTTCAGATAAAATCACAGCGGACCTTGCTACCAAACTCTGCCATTTTGTCCTTACCCACAACAACTTCAAATTTGGTGATGACCTCTTCTTCCAGATCAGCAGCACAGCAATGGGCACTCACATGGCCCCACAGTATGCCAACATCTTCATGGCACATTTAGAACAATGTTTCCTAAACTCCTACCCACTCAAACCTCTCTTGTACCTGCAATACATTGATGATATTTTTATTATCTGGACAGATGGTCAACAGACCCTGTACACCTTCCACCAAACATTCAATGACTTTCACCCCACCATCAACCTAACAATGAACCAATCTATGCAAGAAATACATTTTTTTGGACACTATTATAAAAATACAGGGTGGGCGTATAAACACCACCTTATACCGTAAACCAACTGACTGACAAACATATCTTCTAGCTACCATCCCAAACAATCCATTGTATATAGCCAGACCCTACATCTGTTCCAACTCTACAGACAGAGACACTCACCTAAGAGATCTACAGCAAACCTTTTTAGAACTAAAATATCTGCCTGATGAAGTTAAACAACAGATCAACAGAGCCAGACTGATACCCAGAGAGAACTTGCTGCAAGACAGACCCAAAAAAGAAAATAACAGAACAATCACATACAGCTCCAAAGTTAAAACAGTTCAATGCATCACCAGAGATGTGCAACCTCTCCTAGAAAATGACAGTTCTCTTTCTCAGGCTCTGGGGGGAAGACCTCTCATTGCTTACAGATAGCCACCAAATTTTAAACAACTCCTCACCCACAATAATACAACAACCAGACTTAACATGGACACAGGTACCAAAGCCTGCAATAAACCCATATGCCAACTTTGCTGCCACATACACCCAGACAACACCATTACTGGCCCCAACAACATCAAACATACCATCTCATCTTGCTCATCTTCGTATGCCATCAAATGCCAAAAGTGCCCTTCAGCTATCTATATTGGACAAACAGGCCAAACCCTATGCCAAAGGATAAATGGACATAAATCTGATATCAGGAATCACAAGACAGAGAAACCAGTAGAACACTTCAATCTCCCAGGACATCCTATACAAGATCTCAAAGTAGCTGTCTTATTACAAAAGAATTTCAGAAATAGACTGGAAAGAGAAGTTGCTGAATTGCAACTTATTACCAAACTTAAAACCATGGAGAGACTTGGTCTGAATAGAGACATTGGATTCTTATCTCATTATACACGATAAAGCTATTTTTAGCCATCTCACCCCTTGCTTTTTCCTGTAAGACCAATTGCAGTCATTAACAGTCATCAACAGGTTTACCACCCATTCCCACCACCCTTCTGAGTAATACCCCTCCCCACCCTCTCACCAGAAGTCTGGTGACTTCTGTTTCAGTGTATCTGAAGAAGTGTGCATGCACACGAAAGCTCATACCAATAACAAACTTAGTTGGTCTCTAAGGTGCTACTGGAAGTATGTGATGCTAGTGAGTGTTTTTCTGCAATCCCCCCCCCCCCAAGCTCAACAAATGTAGTTAATCCCCCTAAAAAGCTCAACAACTCTTGATAATCACCCCCCCCCAAAAAAGCTCAACAACTCTGGATAATCCCCCCGACTCTTAAGCTCTTAGTGGCTCTTGGTACAGCCCTCCAGTGAAGCTTCTGGAAAAAGTGTATTTCCAAGGTTTGATGGCTCATAACACTACTTTCTTTGGAGTAATACCAGTGCTTTTTTCTGTGGGCATGCAGGGGGATGCATACCCCTAAACATTTGTTGATTTAAATGGGCAAAGATATTCACTGTATTTATTTTAACCCAATTAGAACTGTATTTATTTTCCCCGATGGTGATTTTCTTGAGTCAAAATGAGAGTACACCAAACATTTTTTTAGGGGGGGGGGAGCACTGAGTTATACCATAAAATTATATATCAGTGGAAAGGGTTACATTAACCCTAATTGTATGAGTTGTTTTTTCTAAACTAAAACTTCAGTATTCAGGTTAAATTGCTATGTTGGCACTTTGCGATAAATAAGTGGGTTTTGGGTTGCAGTTTGGGCACTCGGTCTCTAAAAGGTTCTCCACCACTGCTTTAGGCATTGATGAACCAAAGTTTGCTCTAACATTCCCAAGTTGCCCCCAAATGCCCAATGATAAAACATTACAAGTCTAGTTAATAATTAACATATCACAGGATTGACTCAGTCTGGATACATCTAACCCCATAAAGCACTGAGTAGCACAAACAATAGCTCACTCACTAAGATTAGGAAAACAAATTCCCAGAGTAGAATGAAAAACTTCTGTGCAGGAAGCACCAGCCCCTTTTATATATGGAGGCCTAGATTTCCCCCATTCTGTTAGGGAATGCTAGATGATCTTAGCCTCTGCAAATGCCACTATAGCCTGACCTGGTTGTCAGCTCCTGGACTAAAGTGCAGATTGTAACTTGAAAATTCACCAGCGTTTGTATTTCCCAGAAGCTCCATTTCAGGTCCCAAACCATATCAAAATACATTTTAAAATGCACATTTCAAGAGAAAATACACTAAGAGATGTGTATTTAAAAGCATATCAAAATACTTATTTAAATGCATTCTTGTGTGGATTTTTTGTAACTCACTAACTAATGTGGAAATGGGGTGGAATGGACTTATGAGTGAGCATGTGAAAGAAACAAAGAGCAGAAAGAGAGACTTGTGCTTCCTTACACTTTGTTCCTTTCCCCTGTACTTAACAGCTAGAACAAAAATTTAGCGTTGATAGAAAGTTGTATTTGTTAAAATATAATGAGGAATTTATGCCAACTCACACAGCAATCACAGGCAGGTAGAAAAATCTGCATCCTTCTAAATTCCAAACCACCCCAAGGTAAATTTCATTACCCAAGCTGGTATAATGGGATGTAAATACCCTCTTCTTATAAAGGAAAGCTATGGGTTTGTGACCTGATTGGTGCCACCCATTCAGCGGATGGCAAATGTCAAGCCGAAGAGCACAAAACCAAGCTGCCCCGCAACCTAGTAAACAATAGGGGTGGTTAGTGCCCTCCACTCAGGATTCCTCAGGATGCTGATCATGCTCTAAACCACTGACCTGTTCACATTAAATGCCCAAAACAAACCCAAACCAACCATAAATCAGTTGAATTAACCATAAATCAACTGAATTAAAGCAGTTGGGTTTAAAGGGTCACAACTCAATATTATAATTAAAGGGGTGTGATAGGATGATCACTGGGAAAAGCATTAAGAATTTTCTCTCTTTGGTGAAGCAGCCACACATCAGTAAGGTTGACTGATGCATCTCTTCCATTACCAGCCTTCTTTAACTGAGAGCTGACGTGGGTCCTGGTTCCTCCATCTTACTACTGGCAGCGGTAAAGAAGCTTCTTGGGCCCAAGTGATTGTCCCTCCCTTACTCTTCTTTGCAAATAATGTTGCAAATAATGACAGGTAGATTTTTTTAGAAAAATGAATCATGCCCCCACATTCCAACCAATCATGCAGCATGGAGTAGGCAAGAAAGGAAGAGATCAGTCAAAAAGTTGATTACAAGAGCAACAACAAAATATTGAGTGTTGGGTGTATGCACCATGGCAGCTTGATCAGGTTCACCATAGAAAACAGACATTTAGCAGAGTTGACTTTACTACACCAACATATACCATTATACACTACTGGCAGATGTTAAGAGTAGTCTTCTCTCTCTGAATCCAGATAGGGTTCTTTGCTTCAATGTCCTGCTGTGTTAAAGTCCACAGCAAAAGTCCTGAATTTAGTTGCTTCAAAGTCTTGCAAGTCTTCATGAAGACTTCAACCTTACACAGTTTCAGTTCTTCTTCAAACTGTTCCACACTTCCACACAAATTCTCCTATCATCCCACTACACCAAATGCAGTAACCTTAGCCTCTTATTTACCCAGTGCTATGGTTCAGTTCTTTCCAGCAACACTGATAAGACAGTCACAAGATGCTTGCAGCTGCATAGTGGAGAATTATCTCCCCCCCACACACATTTTTTATATTTTTTTTACTTTCCTTAATACAAAATTACTACTTGGACCCAAGAGAATAGCCAGCTAATCTCACACTAATAAAAGAATGGCTGTATGAATCACCACGCCAAGTGAAGAGGCCTATTGTTGGGATGTTGTTGCCTTATAAAGACTGACCTCAACTCATTTGGTTCTATTTTTCCATGTGTAAGGAGCTTAGTTGGCACTTGTCATGGTGTTTCATGCAAAACCAAATAGGATGAAATTACTCCTAGTACAGTGGTACCTCGGGTTAAGAACTTAATTCGTTCCAGAGGTCCGTTCTTAACCTGAAACTGTTCTTAACCTGAAGCACCATTTTAGCTAATGGACTCTCCCACTGCCACTGCACCACCAGAGCATGATTTCTGTTCTCATCCTGAAGCAAAGTTCTTAACCTGAAGCACTATTTCTGGGTTAGCGGAGTAACCTGAAGCGTATATAACCCGAGGTACCACTGCACAAGTCACAGGGGCATCATTCCACATGTGCATCACTCTATAAACAAATTCAAAAGTACAAGTGCACTAGTGGAAAACTCCCAATAAGAATTTAAGAAAACCCTGTTGTATCAAGCCAAAGGTCCATGTTGTTCATATACGGTGGTACCTTGGTTCCCAAACTTAATCCATTCTGGAAGTCCATTCCAAAACCAAAACGTTCCAAAACCAAGGTGCGCTTTCCCACAGAAAGTAATGCAAAACAGATTAATCTGTTCCAGACTTTTAAAAACAACCCCTAAAACAGCAATTTAACATGAATTTTGCTATCTAACAAGACCATTGATCCATAAAATGTAAGCAAATGTACTGTAGTATAAAATAAATAAAACATAATTGTAGATCAAGCATGTCCAACTTCAAGTAGGCTGTACAGGGTGGGTGGGTGCTCGCTGCTTCCTCCAAGGGGGCAGGGATGGGTGCAGGGGGGGCAGGCAGCTCTGTCCTCCACAAACCAGCGCATGATCTCTCTCTCTCTCCTCAAATCAGCTGGGCTGTGGAGTTCCACCAGGGGATGCTTCTCCCCACCTCCCCAATCAGCACACAATCTCTAGAGAGATCTCTCTTTCCTCAAACCAGCTGGACTGCGGAATGCTGCCAGGAAAACAAATTAACTGAAAAAGCCTCAGAAACAAAAATGCAAAATAAATAGCAAAAACAAAAGCCCAGAATATAAGCTACAAATGCTACCTCAGAACACTGCAATTACAATAAAGGCAAAGGGTAAAGGGACCCCTGACCATTAGGTTCAGTCGTGACTGACTCTGGGGTTGCAGGGCTCATCTCGCTTTATTGGCTGAGGGAGCCGCCGTACAGCTTCCAGGTCATGTGGCCAGCATGACTAAGCCGCTTCTGGCAAACCAGAGCAGTGCACGAAAATGCTGTTTACCTCCCTGCTGGAGCGGTACCTATTTATCTACTTGCACTTTGACGTGCTTTCCAACTGCTAGGTTGGCAGGAGCTGGGACCGAACAACAGGAGCTAACCCCGTTGCTGGGATTCGAACTGCCGACCTTCTGATCGGCAAGTCCTAGGCTCTGTAGTTTAAACCCACAGCGCCACCCATGTCCCTCAGCAATTACAATGGGGGGATGCAAATTAGCAGCACAACAGTAAAGACAGAAGCTCAGGACTCAAAACAGATCATGTTTGCCTTCTGAAGCAAAGTTCGCAAACCAGAACACCTACTTCTGGGTTTGTAAGTGTTCGAATTCCAAGTTGTTCGTGAACAAAGCTGTATGAAAACCGAGGTACCACTGTACTGGCTCTCCTTTTGAAACAAAGTCAGACAATTTGACTCTGGAGATAAATTTAAACGGAGAGAATTTTGGAAACATTTCAGCCTTGATTTTATAAAATTAAGTGCCAAGACTGAGAGAACCATAAAACAATGACTTATCATTGGTCAGATCATTGGTCCTTCTGGCTCACTCTGCAGGTTTCCCAGGTGGCTCTCCTAGATTTCATATGGGGTCTCTCCTGGCCCTACCTGGAGATTCCAGGGTTTGAAATGGGGGCCTTCAGCATGCAAGACAGATGGCTCTACTGCTGAGGTATGGCCCTCTGCTAAGAGCACTTGATGAATTTCCAGCATTCTTCTGACCCAGGAGTCCAAAGATAACAGGGGAGACAGCAGAAAAATCAATAATCATTACACTGATTTGAAACTTGTCTGAATGTGTGTAAGTGCCATTAGAAAATAGTTGTGGAAACTTTGAAGTCCATTATATAACAAAGATGCCTGGCATTGTGACCAATAGTTTGTTTTCCCAATAAAAAATCCACTTGCTCATAAACTTGACTGTCAGGCTTGCAACTCTCAAAAGAATGGAGAACTGTCACTTCTTAAATTATGGCTACTTTCAGATAAAAGCAACAGTACTTAAGGTGCAAGTTACATATGCCCTCTGGCAGTCTTACTGCACTTCCAAGTCATACAGAATTTTCTAAATAATTACATACATAAACCATGTTCTCCAAAGATTTGTGTTACCCTGGTTAATGATATACAGTGTATGCAACAGTCAGAATGGTGATATATGCCATTTTGCAATGCCATTGTCAGATGTTTTCATGATGATGTTGCTTTGGAAAATCATATGAAATGCTGCTATTTGATATATATATTTTTGCAAGCAATGTGATTCTTCAAGAAACACAAGGTTAAAATAGAAAATGTTTCTAAGTACATCATCCCCAAAGTCTTTTGAATTACAATATTTAACTTTAACTGGTGCAGCTGGCTAATGATCATAGCAATATAATTCACATTCTTGTAAAAGGTTTTCAACTGGAACTTTATTGTGCTGTCTGGCAGTGTCTGAAATAATGAAAACATAACGCATATTTCAAAGCTGGAGAATCAAATAAATATAAGTAGGTACAGATGAGATGGACAAAGGAAACAACTGGAAGATTCTATTACTAAGCTAGTCCAAACTGAATCAACTGTGCCAAAAAAAAAATCCCCTGCATTTTTTCAATCCTTATCTATTAATTAATGAGCAGAAAAATGGTATGCAAAAATTATCAAAGGGGGGTGGAGAACATTTTAGTGAAATTCTGAAATGGAATAGTGTGTGGTGGTAGGAGAAGGCAGAAGTAGCATTCTCCTTAGCACTACATTGAATTCCTCTCTATATTTGCAACCATAAGGACTATGAACTGGCTTGGTCTTTAGAGTTTCTTAAGAAGCTGAATTATGTACCCTGTACCATGTACTTTTGAAGTGACCTGGGGTGTTAATGAATCTCCTTACTTTCATTCTAAGTGGTCAGCCTCCCCAGGTGCCTGAACTTCTTGATATTCTGAAGTGGGCTGTCCCGTAAGAGTTGGGAGGTGGGCAGCTTGCCTACTGTGAACCTGAGAGCTGATTGTTGTTGTTGCTTTAAATGTTGTCTTTTCTAAGGTTATAATCAACACATTGTGGCTGGTTTTTTGGACTGATTTGGAACTATTGCTATTTGGAACTATGTATTGCTTTGTGTTATATTCACTGTTTTATTGAATTTACATTTAGCCATATTACTGCATTTTTAATTAAAATTTAAAGGTTGTCTTTTTTATTTTTAAAAGACAGTGTGGAAATATTGTTTTAAAAGGCTAAAGAAATTATATATATATTTTAAAAAAGCACCAAAGTCAGCAAGCACACCATTCTCAGGTGCTCAGTAGTGTCCCATGCTTCAGCTAAAACTCATGGTAACTTGCTCCCATAGGGTGTTATCACATCAGGAAACACATGTAGCAGAATCAGAATGAATAGTAATGGTTTTTCAATTGGTCTTTCCTAACCTGTAGCTGGAGGTGCTTGGGATTAAACTTTTTGCATCCAAGGCAAATGCTCTATCCACCAATTACAGGGAACGAACATTTTGTGCACAACCAAGATATGCACAACCACCAACGCATGTGCTGTTTTTGGCCCCTGATACAGAGGTGGAATGGGCACAACTGCTGACATGCACCTGCAATGCAACCCCCACGCAAATGGAGAGTTGCCTTTACTGCCCTTTCCCAATGTGCTCTGTTTGCTGCAACCCCCATAAAGCTACAGAGCAAGACTTCATTAGCAATTTTTCTTTTTGCAGAAAAAGACGGGCCATCTTTTTGTTACCGAGTCTCCCTGGTTAGACTGCTCATGTCGGTTGCTGAGCTTGCTCTTTACATTGGCCACCTCACATACTCCTCACTGACTATTCAACAAACTAGCCCTGAAAGTTTTAGCTGTGCAATGGAACTTCTCCTCCCACTCCTCTCCCCAAGTGCTCCCCCATGTGACCCCTAAATTTGTTGTGGGCATTCCTCCAAACCCTACAGAGCACATTTCGGGATGAAGCAGGGTGCAAGTGGTGGGGGGAGGGTTGGCGGTTTCCATTGCCCAAGTGGAAATCTTTGAGCTAATGGAACAAGTGCATTGGACATAGCTCCCCCTCAGTGCTGTTCCCAGGGAGTTAAGCACCATTAGGACACAGTGGAAATTATTGCTGAGTAAACATGTACAGAATTGTGCTGTTTGTTTTTCATCAAAGCTATTTTAAAAAAAGACAATGCTATATTTTTATAACCGCAAATTCAAAAATGACATAGAAGATCTGAGCTCTTAAGAACACTTAAGAAGCAAGATGGGGAAAATCCCTTGTTTTAATTACTAATCTTACTTACCATAAATTTGATGCTAAAATAACCAGTTATTTTAATTTAAACCTGCTTGTACTTCCATGTGCATAATGAACAAGTAAAAAATGACCCTCTAAAGAGCAATGCTGGACCACAAATCATTACTTGATTTTATTATCAAGTGCAGGATGCCATTCTCCAAAAGATATTACTGAGCTATAACTCCTTAGTTATTTTCAAGTGATGGGCTCTTAGGGTGTGCTACACACACACACACACACACACACACACACACACAACCTTTCTATACCATAGGTAAAGTTATTAAAGCTCTCTGCTCCCATTTCTCCTCTTCTTAGAAAGATATGACAAAGAAGATGAGAGAAGTATCTTTAGATCTGTAAAGGGTGTGGGGTAAGGAGATTGGGAAAGGCAGGAGAGAAGTGGTGTGTATACATGGGGGTGGGAAGTGAATGAGCCTTTAACGAGATTCATTTTTCTGTGGCAATAGTAGAGGGTAGCAACATGAGAGTAGGCTTTTTCAGAGCTGGCCTCTCGCCTGTGGAATGCTCTTCTTAGAGAGACATGCCTGGCTCCATCTTGATTTACTTTTAAGCTCCAGGCAAATACTTTTCTTTCTACTTTGGCTTTTGGCCCTTAATTTTAAGGGTGGCACTGTGACCTCTTTTAGTGGGGCAGGATTAGTAAATCTTAACCTGTTTTATCTTTTTTTAGCTGTGGTTTTTTTTAGATTTTTATTGGATGCTCTTAAATCCTTCTAACACCCAAACTTCTGATCTTCAGATCACATCAGCATAGAATTGGAGACAGGTGTAGCAGGGATGAGTGAATATGTCAATTTCAGCTTGGCCGAGCTTCTCATCTTTCCAATCTCTAGTTCTGTTCTCCATGTTTTCACATGGGCTTGTGATTATTTTTATTTAAAAAAAGAAAAAAGAAAATGCCCTCATTGGTATTTCAATATGAATTTCTCCTAATATACAAATGCTTGTATGGAATTTTGCCTCTTATAAGCAGTTTTGCAAAGCAATTTCCCCTAACATAATGCATTTTTAATGTTACTTGCATAAATATAGACAGTTTTATGCACAGTTTACCATAGTATATGCATTTTGTATACATTGCTTGGCTGGAGAACTACACTGGAAAATTTGGAGAAGTGCAAATTTCAAAGGATGGTTTTACTTTGGTTCTTAGTTTCAAAGAGTGAATTAAATGCAAACTGAACTGATATTCTTTCCCATCTGTACATGGGAGCCAATGGGCACAATTCCAAACCCCTTTCCTCCACATTTCATGCATTAGCTGTCCACAGAGATGTCTTCTGAGAGACCAGTGCCTGCGTTCGTTTATATTCTTATATAGTTGAGCTATCTGATCCTCTGGAAATTTCAGCACAAAATATCCAGAATGCCAGTTAAACACATGGAGATCAGGGGAGGGATCAGTAGGCATAATTCTGAACCGCCTTGTATTATTTGGCCACAGATACCTAATCTGCTTCCAATCAGGAAACCAGCATTTAATTATATTCTGACAGTGTTCAGATATCTGATCATCTAGATGTTTCAGCATGTCTTTTGGGAGTCCCTTGTTTTATAGGTCTCATCCCTGCCACTCCCCATCAAAAGCACTGGTCCTCAGGCTAGATTTTGCTATTGCTATTTTGTCAATCACAACCATTTTGAACGAAGAATAAAAGCATATGCAGCAATGCACTGCCTAGCCTACCTGCAGAGAATGAAACAAGAAGTCTCAAATTACCAGAGGCAATGGAACCAGGGCTTGGAGTAAACAGACACACAAACAACATGTCAGCCATGATAAAGAGTGTAAATTTGAACAGCTGTCACTTCCACAGGAGCAGAAGGCAGCTTAAACAGAATTGGCTTTGGATAAGTTCCAAGGAAGAAGAAGAAAATATGAATCATTAGCCCTGGGCACCCACAGAAAATATTGTCTAGAACCTCTCCCCCCATCTCCCTGTATTAGCTATGTTGCCAAGGAAAGGGTATGGGGAAAGGACAAGAGTAGAAAATAAATATACTGTTCTGCACCACATTTCCATGATTTATTCTTGTTTCTTTGAATCATGATGTAAACTGGTTGCAGTGGTGGCTGGTGACCTTTTGGACTGGTAGGACAAAAGGCAGGAATCTGCAGGTGTAGTGTCATACACTGGGCCCATCAGCATGCCGCATCAACCACCTGAGTGACAAAGTTCATATTCTCTGGCTGGGCCTTATCCCCTAGGTGACATTGCGGATCACTGCTGCTGGACCTTCAGCTGCTCTAACCATCCAGCTTGGTGAGAACGACCTTGGCAATAGAAAGGGAATTAACCCCAGCCTCATAGCTACTATGAATTTGAATGCTCTGCATGCAGAACATCCTCAAATGACCATCATTTGGCCTGAACTTCTGAAATGTCAAGGCTGGAAGGAAGCAATGGACCCTGCCCAGGTTGAAAGGACCTGGAAGAAAGTTAACAGGGTGTTGTAGCACAACATGCATGCCACAATGACACCCTTAGGAGCTTAACCACACTTCTGCTTGACCTGTGCTTTCTAGGAAGGGTCTGAACAGTTTCCCCCTTACTATACTCCTTTCCCAGAGAAAACCCACTCCTTAGCTCTAAATCAGAACAAATGGCAATCTGTGGAAAACATGGTTGCTGTTTGTTCCGGTGGGATGCTAAAGAGCAGTTTTCCCTGGGGGAAAGCAGCAGGACAACAGAAAACGTGGATATGCCCTGAGATGGGACTCTGCACAGACCAGGTGGAATATACTTTTCTTCAACAGGCAACTAGTAGTTGTCAGATATTAATAATGGCTTTTCAAGACTGGGTTAAGTGTAGCTGTGCAGCTGCAGTTAAGAGGCAGGGAAAGAGGGCAAGAACCTTAAAGTACTCAACCTTAGGATGGAAGGGGTAGTTCTGTCTCTGCAATGGTACTAGTATGATTCTTCAACATCAGCTTCATTGGACTGGTCATATTGTGTGGATGCCTGATGATCATCTTCCAAAGCAACTACTCTATTCCGAACTTAAAAATGGAAAGAGTAATGGTGGTGGTCAACAAAAGAGGTTTAAAGACTGTCTCAAGGCAAATCTTAAAAAAATGTAGTATAAACACTGACAACTGGGAAACACTGGCCTGCAAGCGCTCAAGTTGGAGAACAGCCTTTACCAAAGGTGTCATGGGCTTTGAAGACACTAAAACTCAGGACGCAAGGGAGAAACATGCTAAGAGGAAGGCACGTGTGGCAAATCCACACCATGATCAACTCCCACCCAGAAACCAATGTCCCCACTGTGGAAGGACATGTGGATCCAGAATTGGCCTCCACAGTCACTTACATACTCATTGTTAAAACCGTGTTTATGGAAGACAATCTTACTTGGCTACGAGTGATCACCAAAGAACAAGAACTAGTTTCCAAGCAATATGACTCATTAGTTGTGTACCAGGAATTGCAGCACCAGGGCTGAAGGGTGAGAGGGTGGGGATCATATCCCATATCCCAACGGCTCATCCCTGTAGTGATACAGCTATGTAATACTTAGAAGTGCCTTTGGGGCATCCATGCCTCCCGGGCTGAAGGGCACGGATTGAATCCTGCACCTCAAGCTACTCACCCCAAGTGATTCAGTTATGATCCTTAAAAGTTCCTTTGTAAGACTTTTCTAGTACTCTTCTGTTGCTTTGGAGGCCCACGATCTCTGCTCCCAGAATTGCCATCACCAAGCCCCACATCATCAATGCCATCAATTGCTGCAACCGATGAAGCTACAGTTTCAACAGATGGAGTCCTCAGTGTCCCTTGTCACCCGTTTCTGTCAAGAATCTATCAATGGTGTGACTGGCTTCCATAGCCAGGGAGCAGACATGAGGGAAGTTCTCCCTCATGTCTGCTCCCATGCCCTAGCCCCCTCACTCACCTGCAATTTGTTGCTGAGCCTTGTGAGTATATCCAAGTAAATGGTGTGCTGAGAGGAGAAGGAAGTGACCCCTCCAACTGTGCTGAAGTTAAGGGGAAGAACCCTGCCCCAGCATGAGCTACAGCATGGCCATGCTGGGCTACAACCACTGCTCCCCTGATTCTGGGGAGGGAACAGGCAGTATCTGTTTATGTTCTGGTTACTTTAGAACACCTGGCATGTGCCTGTATCATATTATATATAAAATAAAGCACATAATATGGGAGAATTGTTCATATTTTAGATGAACTGGCAAATAATAAAAATCATAATAACTCACTTCTCATCAAGCTCATGGTAATTTTTTAAAAAATAATCCATGCATTTAAGATTAACATTGAGTTTTGAAGAAAATTCCATTTCACATAAAAGTTCCATAGTTGTTTGCATGTGCACATCTAACAAAAGTGAATGCACCAATTTGCATAGGCTCTGTTCATGGGCTGAACGTGAGTTCTGGGTACATATTCATAAGTCCCTTTGAAGAAATGCCAGTCAAAATGTGGTGGTCATGGGTAGTGGCAGCAAGCATGATCTCAGTAATCTCGTCCACATATACCGGTACATATAAAACATGAATCAGGAACATCCACAAACCTCCCTCACATTTCTGAGAGCCATAATTCTGTGTATGGAGCAGAATTTTTGACACAGCAGTTCAAAATGGAAGGCTGCCCAAATGGTCCTGCCCTCACTGTACTGTTCCTTATAAGTATACATACTGATGCTGTTTGTTTACTGTCACGTAACAAGGACTAATTATTTTACCTACGCTACATGACAGTAGACAGAAGGCTTTGTTGATGTTTCTAAATAGGGAGAACACAGAGGGAATGAGAATTTTCAGTGTCAATGGAGTTTTATCCAGGTGTATGACTGAAACAGAATTTAAGTTGTCCACCCCATGCGCTCTATTACACTCAACATTCTACTTACATTTCCTCAGACCATTCCATCTGGTCTGTTTCAGCATGATTATTTTTATCCTTCCAAGACAGTAGTATCCATTTATCTTGTACAATCAATCAATCTCTGACTATTTGTGCATACCACCAACTTAGCACCCCCCTCGGCTAACCACACCGGTGCTTTCTGAACTTGTCTCTTAAACCAAGATGAACAGCTACTTGATTGGCCCTGGGCAGCAGCTCCAGAAGAAGTGGAGTAGATTCCCAAGGTCCAGTTATGGAGCAATTGTGTGTCTATCAAGAAGGATGAGGTTTTATTTTTCACCAAATCAGCCAGTGAACAGCTAACAAAATGCATGTTTTGCTTTGCAGACAACACATCAGTGTCGGGGCACAATAATCCCTGAATAGCTGATCTACAGAGAGGGCTGCATTGGAGGGGCATTTGCTCTCTGTGAAATAGAAGGCATTGGCTTTTGTTAGGTAGGCAGACACACAAAAGCCCAAGAGCCAGGCAAAACTGGAAGTGTCAGGTGCATGGCCAAAGCAAAGAACATTACAGTATGTGCTGTACTTCGATGGTGCTCTGATCAACAAAATAAGCATTTATTAATTTAGTATCTTTAAAAGCATAACCAAATTGGTTGGTGAAACAGCCTGCACTCAAGTAGGGTGAATGGAGTAGGAGAGAGGTGGGAATCATATTTTGTTTTGATGAATAGGTCTAGGTTTTAATCACAGCAAACTAAATTGGGACCATGTTGTGGGGAGAAGCTTTAGGCCCCCACACTTGCTATTCACGATGGGAGAAAATCTCCCATTAGTGTCAGAGCAACTTTTCTTCCACTGCAAACCTCAAACATGTGGTGTCTGTTTCTTCATCGGGACCATGGTGGGACCAAGGGGTTAAAGCCCCTCTGACACTAGGGTCAGACTCTGACTAGAATCCCTCCCACCCCACCAACTATTTAATTCTTTATTTAAGAGAGAAAGATCAGCTACCCAGTGTGCTGGTCCCGTGGGTTACCCGAGAGGCGAGGTCCAAGTCCGGTCCATGGTCAAAGATGCAACGAGGGGGAAGTCTGTAGTAGCTGAAGCTGGGTGCAGGGCAGGGAGCCGGGTGAAGTCAGGAACAGGCTTGCAAACAGGGAGCCAGGGTGGGTCAGGAGCACAGGCAGGAAAGCAGAACAGGGTTCAGGCAGGAACTAGCAACCAACAATGTTGCTCCCGCAACTTGGGACTGGGGCTGGCCGGCTTTTACCTGCCCCGAGGCATAGGGCGGCCCTGATCCTCTGGTGACTCGCCTCTCCTGGCCTGGAGGCGAGCACTCCTTCTGCGGGAACTTAGTTGCCTCCGCCTCTCTGCCCTGAGCCTCTGTAGGAGAGGCTCAGGAGAGGCTGGAGGGTTACCGGACCCAGAGGCAACCTCAGCTTCTTCTGACGGGGCTGAGAGTGGAGCACCTGCAGGCAATGGGTCCTCGATCACCTCAGAAGCCAGAGCAGACTCAGCTGATGCCTGCACCTGAGGATCCAGCACAGGTGAGGACCCTTCAGGCTCATGTCCCAGCCCCAGCTCAGCTTGTTCTGGAGGCAGGGAAACCTGTGCAGGCTGGGATCCCTCAGGTTGGGCTTGCACAGGGCTGGGCTCATACATAAGCTGTCTACCATCCAGAGGATGGGTGGAAGGGAATTGAGTACATCTAAAGCAAACCCTGAAGCATGGGAGCTATCCCACTGAGACAAATTTGCTGCACAACAGAAATAAAAGAACTTTGGACTCTCTCTCCCCGTCTCCTGTGTCTACTTGGCGAGATCCAGGAAGAGCAGGGGCTTTCCTGCAACAATGTGACAGCCATTTACAGTAGATATTTGAGGACATTTAGGTATCCTCTTAGGCTAAGTGTACCATGTTCCCGCAACCATTCTTCCTAAGGCTTGGTTTCCAGACCCTTCATCATCTTAGTCGCTCTCCTCTGCACACATTCCACCTTGTCAATATCCTTCTTAAATTGCAGAACCTCAAACAATACTCCAGGAGTAGTCTGACCAAGGCAGAAAGGAGCAGGACTTTTACTTCCCTTGACACTATGCCCTGCTCTTACAGTGGCCAATTAGATGCTTGCAGGAATCTCACAAGCAGGACTTCAATGCAGCTGTGTTGTCCATCTTCATAGCTTAAATGACCATGTCAGATTAGAATTCAGTTAACACATTTCTTGCTTCTGAGAATTTTTTTAACAGGTTCTCCTCACATGTTATCATGGGTGTAGCCTAACTGACCAATTGCACCACAGATAGCTCAGTTCTCTCTCCCCTCCCCAGTCCTGTCCCCAACAAAAGTCCTGCTCCTCCCAAAAAAATTCTGGCTATACCCATGCTTGTTATCACATACATATGCAACCAAAACAAATCCTATTAACAGAAGGAGCAGGGGGGACCTGTTTATTGCTTACAAAGGAAAGGTAACATGATTAACAGACTGCAAAATGAACAACAAGTTATTGTTTCTCATCATTAATTAAAGCAAATGTTGTTGGTTAATGCTCTGTGCCATGTGGAAGCTTAGGAAATTAGTATGCTTTCCTTTAACGCACACGGTAGATGCTAGCATTCCACACTCAAAACACCAAATCCCAATTTGTAAGGAAAGGAGTGAAACAATTCAGGATGAAGTGCTACTGTTTAAAGAAAAAGAAAGAAGAGGAGGCAGTAATACAAGTGTACAAAGCTAGAATGCAATATTTGTGTCAAACCCAACAGAATCATTGCTTTGTGTATTTTTAAGGTGCAGTGGTACCTCAGGTTAAGTACTTAATTCGTTCTGGAGGTCCTTACTTAACCAGAAACTGTTCTTAACCTGAAGCACTACTTTAGCTAATGGGGCCTCCTGCTGCCATTGCGCCGCTGGAGTATGATTTCTCTTCTAATCCTGAAGCAAAGTTCTTAACCTGAAGCACCATTTCTGGGTTAGCGGAGCCTGTAACCTGAAGTGTATGTAACCTGAAGCGTCTGTAACCTGAGGTACCACTGTACCAGGAACAGAGATTAATGGTTGTGCCAGATAATGAACCAATCTGCAACTATACAAACTGCTGAATATAGAGTTGTTACACACTCAATGCCCTGCCTATAACCTCCAGTGCTGGTGCATGCCAAAGAGAATATATATATATATATATATATATATATATATATATATGCAGGTTTTGGTGTCCTCGGGTGTCTTCCCGTGTAAAAGTTGGGGTGTCTAGGCGACGTTTCGACGAGGTCTCACTCGTCATCTTCAGGCTGGTGCTTTCGGCCGAAAGCACCAGCCTGAAGATGACGAGTGAGACCTCGTCGAAACGTCGCCTAGACACCCCAACTTTTACACGGGAAGACACCCGAGGACACCAAAACCTGCATTCCTGTACCCGTGAAAATCTACGAAAGCAAATATATATATATATATATATATATATATCCACATTTATATACTGCTAAAGAAATGCCAAAATAGGCTTCTAAACTGTTTGCAACATATAAAGCCCGGCTACACAAGCATTAAGAAGCATCCATCATTAAAATGCACAACAAAACAATCCCATTAAAACATTAATATATAAGCAATCCTCCTCAAAGTACACAATAAATATACTGCTTAATGCTAAATGTAGTTCTCAGTACATTTTCAAACCCACCATGAAACCACAGCTGGCCAGAAGGCTTGACTAAAGAGCTGGTTTGGGGTTCTGAATTTATCTCCCAATAAATACATTAGTCAACACTTTAAAATACTTGTTGCTAATTCTAGATTGCTTCTGTACAATAGGACCAGTGGTTCCCAATTAGCTAAGTACAGCAGACACACTGTTTTTCAAAAGTGAAGCCATGGGCCCCCTACATTTGAAAATTGATATCTCTATGGTCATTTTTCTTGTGTGAATAGTGCTATGGACCTCCTCAAGTCTGTCGACCACCAATTGGTAACCACTGATCCAGACAAAAAGTATGGTTGGTTTTTACTTGTAGAACAAACACATCACAATGTCTTCTATGGCATCCTGGTCATTTCTTTTTTTTAAGCTGCCATGTGGATAGGCTTTAGCAGACTGCTTGGGCTTGTGATATCCACAGAAACTGTTATGCTCTTTGTTGAGAGAAGAAAAATATTGGTTCTCAGTAACATAAAAGAAGCCACAGATGTGTGTTTATATGCTTTAAAATATCTGTAAATGATCAGGCCCATTCCTTCAAAAGCTGCTCATCATATGATGCATATTTTGCAAAACAGTTCAGAATTTACATAATTTTATTCCCCAAAGATGGCATTTTGGGAAATGGAAGTTTTACTCACTGAAGATATCTTCTGCCACTTGGATGTAAGTTTAAAGGGAAATTACACAATAAGCCAAGGAAGTGCTGCCTGTCTATTTCAGTCGCCTAGGAAGTCCCTTCTTTCAGCTATTGGCTTACTTGCTATGGCTTTATGTATGTTCATGAACACTCTTATTTTTTATCACTGTGAATAAATAATTGCTCATTAAAAACACAACAAGCTTGGTTGTAAAAGAAAGGATGTGATGGACAGTTCTACATCTTTTCCAGGTCCACTGGCCTAGTCTTCTTTTGTACAGATTTGCTGAAGACACTGAATTTTTCAGGGTTGTAAAACAGAAAAGGGATTATGAGGAGCTCTAAAAAGGATCTTCCCAAGCTGAGCAACTGGGCAGCAAAATGGGAAATGCAATTCAGTATAAGCAAGTGTACAGTCATGCATGTGGGAGCAAAAAATAATATGTTCACATATATTCTCATGGGGTCTGAACTGGCAGCTGCTGACCAAGAATGAGTTGTTGGAGTTATAGTGAGTTGAAGATGGTGAATTCCATGTTAGGGTTCATTAGGTAAAGGAAGGGAAACTGCCAATGTCATAATGTCATTCTAAAAATCTGTGGGGAGCACACACACAGAATACCTTGTACTGTTCTGGTCAATGCATCTCAAAAAAGGACAATGTGTAACTGAATATCGTCCAGAAAAGAGCATCTAAAATATTAACAGGGTAGACCAACTCTCCTGTGAGAAAAAAATTGCATTTGGGCCTTTTTAGTTAGGAAAAAAGGTAGGAGGCACATGAGAGAGGTGCTTTATAGTTATGCATGGTGCAAAGAAAGTTGATAAGGGCAAGATTTTCTTTGTCTCATTATACTAGAACTCAGGACCATTCAATAAAACGGAATGTTTGAAGACTCAGGACAGATAAAAGCATACAATTCACACAATTGATAGGATTTTTAACCAGTAGATGTAGCTATAGCTACCAAACTGGACTGCTCTTTAAAATGATTAGACAAATTCATGGAGGATAAGGCCAATAGTGGCTTCTCACCACAATGGCTATGTTCTGCTTCCACTGTCTGAGGCATTATGCCTTGGAATGCTAGTTGGGGCAATCATTAAGTAGGAAGAGTGCTGCTGAGCTCAGGTCTTGCTTGTGGGTGTTGTTATTGAAGAGTGCTGATTTTCTAGGCTCAAGGAAGAAGTCTTAATGTGAACCAGTCCCCCCCCCCCCCCCGGAGGTACTGAACTGTACGCAGCACTGGCACCTTTTTTTCTTTTTCTTTTTTTAGAATGAAAGCACTAATAATAACAACAGAGCTGAATTGCAACTAGCAACACTTCCTTAAATGAAAAGGGCTGGCTGGCAGCAGGCAAACAAACCAACGTGGTGCTCCTGCTGTCCTTCCTCTCCTGCTTCCTGGCCCTTGACTCCACCTCTGCAAAGAGCCACTGCCAGAGAGAGGCACAAGCAAGAGAGTTTCTGAGGCAGCTCTGCCAACCGCCTCCCAGCCTCCTCTCTTCAGCTGGATGGAGTGCCCCTTATCTTTCTCTCCTTGTGCGTTGGCCCCATGGTTTCAGCAACCTATATACACAGGTAAACTGGGGGTGGGGGTGGGAGTGGGGTGGGAATCGCAGCCAAGTTCAATCCAAGGCTAGTGCTGTGGCCGCAGCGGTGGCTGTGAAGAGTGGCTGCCATTCCAGCCTACCCTCCACTGAGGGGCATGAAGGACAGCCCAGTTTCCTCAAGGAGAGGAGAGCCAAAGGCTACAAGACAGGTCTTTTTCTTTGTAATGGGCGCCAATCTTACTTTTTGGAGCAAAGCCCTTGAGCGCAGTGGGGACTGTGTGCACTGCATGCTTAACGCAATGCCACCCCACAGAAAGAATCATGGGAACTGTAGTTTACCCCTCATGGAGCTATGATTCCCAGAGTCCCTTTGCAGTATTGGCACCTTTTTTCTAATGGAAAAAAAAGCAATGATGAGAACAACACTGGTCCCAACCCTTTTCAATCATTTCCCTTCTCTCTCTCTCTCTCTCTCTCTCTCTCTCTCTCTCTCTCTCTCTCTGTGTGTGTGTGTGTGTGTTTAATATTAGCAATTTCTTTTTAGTTCCTTCAGAAGGAGCTGTTAACACACAGTAACTTTGTTCTTTAAATGCAGACATTTCTGGAAGCAGACCATAACCTTCCGGGAAGAAGATGGTCTTCAGTTGTGGTTCTGATTACTGGTGGGAATATTTCTGCTTGCTAGATCCCATATTGTACTCAGCACAGTGTGCTATTAAATAAAGAAAGCTAAATCACTGCTTGTTCCAAGTCTGCTGAACTGAATGCTAACAAAATCAGTACTTCATGAAATCACACTTTCCCTTGAAATTGGAAGGGCATTTCACACACACACCCCAAATGAAATGTATGTGTTTGTCTATTTGGGGAGGATTGGGTCATTTCAGGAGTGGGTCAGTGGCAACTTCTTATTTACTCTTTTTCCCCCTATCACTTAGTATCAGTCCAGAAAGCTATTCTCCAATGGAGTAGGTAGCAGCCAGAGCTCATTGTAGGCATTAAAAAAAAAAAAAACCTGGAGGGAGGGGGGAGAAGGGAGTTGCTGCTACATCAGCAGTTAAAGGAAAAATAAAAGAAATGAAAAGGGAAGCCATGGTCACTGGAGGGTTTCCTCTCTGAAATGCCCCTCTTCAAAATAATCAAAATGGTCACTTCCAAACTCATCAAAAGTGTGGTGAATTTTGAGGTGGCCATTTTGATTCAGTGCCACCTCAAATGACAATCATTCCACCAGCTCAAGCATTTCTGCTTGCCAGACAGAATGATTCCACCTTTCCTTGTCCCATGCACTATTATGGAAGTTCTCCTAACCACCCCAAACAACTACTCGGGGGGGGGGGGGGTTTGCTTCCAGTGGGATCACTGGAGGAGCAATAGCAGTGTATGGCTCACATGTATGTATTTGTTTGTCTCTCTGCTGGATGAATCATTCTGTATTAGTTCTTTCCAACACAGAAGAGGCCACAACCTCAGGAGGAGAGCCTAAGATGCTGTATTTCTCCTGGGCAAAAATAGTGACTTGCGATCAATAATGCATTGTCTTTGAGACCTGAGTCTGTAACAAAAAGCAAAATGCCCCATGAGTAAGTGCATGGAGGGAAGCAGATCTAGAGAACACCAACACCTGCAGAGAATTGAAGCCTAGGGCAGCAAAGCCATTTTGAGCTCAGTCGTGGATAGGATTGTGCAGTGTTAAATATAGCTTGTTTGTTCCATACTTTGGTCTCCTGAGGCATCATTTTATAAAGTTTGCAACAGCAAATATTACACAGCCTGTGCAGTGGAGCAGCAAAGTATCGCCCACCAGATCATGATCTGATGTGAATTCAATAGCCACATTTCTGGGGACTAGTATTTGAATCTGAAACCCTTTTTCTGCTTCATTAACTACATTTGTATGATTTTTTTTAAAAAGAAAACATCCAAGACATATAATACCTGAATACCTTAGCCTCACTCGCAAGAGCCATCTCAGCTGATGCCATTAACCAAGTGGAAGGTCTGCATCCCTAGTGCTAAACATGTCCTATTTCTCTAAATGGTGAGAGTTTCAATGAGCACAACGTATCCAAAAGAAAGTCATAGCATTTGCATTACTTTACAAATATAAAGGTTGAGCATAGAGTGAGGATCACAGTTTATACACCCCAACAGACAATCATCTGTTCCCATGTCAGATGTTTGAGAGAGGTGTGGTCTGACCAAGGCATGAGAGAGTGGTACTATTACTTCCCTTGATCTGAAATAATAGTACCGTATCCATTTCTGCGCATCAAAATTTAAGAAGGCTATTGAAAAGCTAGAATATGTGCAGAGGAGAGTGACCAAGATGGCCAATGGCCTGGAAACCAAGCCTTATGAAGGGTGTTGAGTATGTTTAGCCTGGATAAGAGGAGACTGACAGGAGATGCAATAGCAATCTTCACATATCTAAAGGGCTGTCCTATGGAAGGTGAAGCAAGCTTGCTTTCTCCTGCTCCGGAGGGTAGGGCCCAAAGCGATGGATTTGGGTTACAAGAAATGAGTTTCTGCCTAAACATCAGGAATAACTTTTTGACAGTAAGTGCTGTTTGACATTGGAACGGACTCCCTCGGAAGGTGGTAGATTCTCCTTCCTCAGAGGGTTTTTAAGCAGAGGTTGGGTGGCAGTTTTTCATGGATGCTTTAGCTGAGATTCTTTCACTGCAGGGCTATGAACTAGATGATCCTTGGGGTCCCTTCCAACTCTACAATTCTATGAACGTACACTTAAAGCAGGAGAAAGATAAATCTAAGTTGCAGAGCTAAACAGCTGAAAGCTTAGATAACCTTTAGATATGGAATATACATTTTGGTTAGCAGAACCTTTACAAATAGATATATTTGTTTCCATGACAGTTTGGGCTGACAACTGAGATGTTGTATACTCAATGGTATAAAAGCTTGCTTCTAAATGCAATCAGGGTTTAGCTTCTGATCTATGCTGAGCCTTCTTACTTGGGTTTCAAATAAAACCTTCACGTTCATGTTGCACTCAGGGAAGATTGGGCTTGGCAGGGCAACAAACCACTGGCTTTCCCCCACAACAGTGGTCCTTAGGAATAATGCTAATACAATGGTTGTTGTGGGATTCCCAGACGCTAGGCATCTAGTGAATATCTTGCTATTCAGATCAGGATCCAAGGCTTGTTTAGGCCAGAAGGTTGATGGCCTAGTCAGTGCTTAGCGAGGTGGAATAACATGCACTTTAGGATTAACACCCTCCCCTCAAGGAGGCACATCTTCTTTGGGGGCTTTTGGGAGGACCAAACAGAGGGTCACCTGGACTTTAGGGATTGATATTGAGTAGGGATTGCTGCTCTACTTCCAAAATGTTCGAAAATCAAAACATTAGAAACGACTTCCAAAATGTTCGAAAACCAAATCCCAGATTCTTATTGGCTGCAGGAAGTTGAAAGAGGCGCTAAGAGAGACAGTAAAAAACAAGGTCTAATGAAATAGTAACTAAAGAAACTCAGATCCAGACTAGATGGGTATGTAATTAGGCAAGTGTATTGTGTACAGGCTTATGTTGCAGCGTATTGTTGTTAGCTTTATGTTTGAGACATGGATAAAAACTTTTTGCTCTGTCAAGGGGGGTGAGGGCACCCTTGGCCACATGACAGCACCCATGTGGTTCAGCCCACCAAGCAAGTGGCATAGTGTGGCATTTCTGAGCCCCTGCCCAACATTGACGTGGTCAACAGAGTTGGCCTAAGCTGTCTGCCAATGTTCCACCCATGTCATAGCATTCCTCCTCCCATGACACACATTTTTCACCTTGGCACTTCTTCCGCTCCACACAAAGTGCGTAAATCTCCCCTCTTGGCATCTCTGTTGCTGTACCTGAGGGGTTAGCGCATGTGCTAAGCACAACAGAGCTGAGCAAAATGCATAGTGCTTTGGCTAGACTATAGAGCGGCTCCCCCTCCCTCAGGGGTTAATTAGAGATTGTTGGGGCTCAGAGTTCTGAGGTGATTAGGGTGCGGTTGGAGATTCTGAAATAAAATGGAGTTAGGCAGGTGTGGAGAGAAAAGAGTTTGTGAGAGAAAAGTGAAGGGGAAAGTGTGTGACTTTGTGGCGGGGCTGAGGTAAAAAGTGGAGTGGAAAGCATGAAATATAAATATAAAGGTCACCCAGTGAACTTCGTAGCCGAGTAGGAATCTGAACCCTGGTCTTCCAAGTCTGACCTAGTCCAACACTCTCACTGCTACAGAATACTGGTACATAAGGTCAGGTGCATTATTTTCATCATGAATGAGCGTTAGCAATGAAAAAAAGTTATTGGTATCTTGAATTATTGTATACTTCCTTTAAAATCTGTTCTTGATTATGTTGTGCTTTTTCTTCTGAGGAAATTTATATTGTACTTATTGTTTATTTAATTATATATATTTAATGTAATATATTAACTGAGTATATTAAATAATATCAACTATATTGCAAACACTTTAGTTTAGGATATGGAAATTTAATTCAGCTTGTGGCCCATGGGTTCTGTGTCGAACCACTCATGGTCTGAGAGGTTGGATCACCCTGCATAAAGCAACAAATCTGGGACATAGCTCTCCAGTTCCTGCTCTTTATCTTTATGCTCTTGAAATTCAGAAATATTGTAGAGCTTTTACTTTAGCCCACTTTAATCCCTTACCACTTGCTTTATTGGAAGGAAGATACATTACTTATAACCAACATGTCTGGCCTTGCCAATCAGGCACTGAAACAGCTGAGCATGTATTACTACACCTAGTTATAAGGATGTTCGTTCCTTACATATCACACTTATTTAAAATAAATTTCCAGGCAGATCTGATAATTTCATAGCTCCCTTTTTTGTCCGACTCCACTAGTGAAATTACTATCAGTGTGGCAAAATCATGTGCATCAGCATGTATTAGGAACCAGAAGGTTGTGATATGAAAATACAAAGGTTCAAGAGGCTAACTTTAACACCCAGGACCAGAAACAAAGAAACAAATAGCTTTGCATTAAGACTCTTTTAAGGCAGACATTTCTTCCTGCTTGGTGAAAAGCATAAAGGGCTTTTTTTTGGTGCCACTTTCCACGTTTCACATCTCACCCCGGGGGGGGGGGGGATAGCCGCCATTTTCCAAGGGGTCAAACTCACATACAAAGGCACAGGGGGCTCAGAACTTTGTTTAAATACCTTGCAGGATGGCAAGGGAAATCCATGTGACACTTTGACAGAGTCTGTCTTCATATGTGGGGTATAGACAAGTCCCTAACACAGCAAGGGTTTAAGACCTATTGGCTACCCTCATTTGCTTTAGCCAACCAGTCAAAGCAGTTTCCTGAGGTGGGGAAGCTGTCACATGCTGGCAGCTTTTAAAAGAGTTGAGTGCAGGGTAGGGACCAATGGTGGACAAACCACCCAGAAGGAGCAAGATATGTCCCCACCAGAGGTACCGCCCCTCCCCTCACACCCCTTACACTCATCACAGAATTTCAAAACTGACTGCTAACCTGAACTACATGGAGATTCTCTCTGCAAATCACTTCACCGTTCCAGGAGAAGACACCTCCTCCCCTCTTGTTGCAGTAGTCTACCTGGGGTCTCCACAGAACTTTTATTTCCAGTGGCTTCCACAGCCTGGAAACAGACACTTTGTCCAGGTGGGGTCTGCAGCTCTGTTCCCTGGGACCCAGGATCCAGCCCAACTGATGCTTGAGGAAACCAGCCACAAGTTTTGTTCCCCTAATACCTCCACAGATGGTCTTTGTGAATGATTTGGGGCTTCTGCCTGGGGCCCAACTGAATCTGGTACACCGCCTCATTTATTTTTCTGAGTACAGCATACAGTCCTTCCCAAGGCTTGTCCAGTTTAAGACGCCTGCTCTCTTTTTTTCCCTTTTCAGATTATAAAACCACACAAGGTCAACCTTCAGAAACCTTCTCCATAGGACCTCACAACATAAAGCTGCTTCAACTTGCCTGAGGCAATCTTTAGATTTTTCCCTTGCAAACTGGTGCACCCTCTCCAATTTACATTGCAACTCCTCCACATAATCTAAGAAACTCTTTCTTGCAATGGAGCGCTTATTGATTTCTACCTTGCCCAAGGTCCAGATCAGGGAATTCTGCTCACAGCAACTCTAACACCCTGTACATTGCATTTTATTCAGCTTATACTCTCTTGCTTCCCTCACACACATCCCTTGAAAGTTTCCCTTTTGAAAATAAAAATATCACAGGTTGAGGCTTCGTATTTGAATCTCAACAGGCACACCTGTGACATTTAGATAAACAGAAAGATTGAAAAAGAGGTAATACAAACAGGGGGAAATTGTTGTTTCTTCCCCCTTTTCTTCTTCTTGAACAAAAGATAAGACCCTTCTTGAAGTGAATGAGCCAAAGTATTTTAATTAAAACAACAACAACCTAGAGACATATTTACATTTGCAGAACAGAGTGACAACTGAAATAATTTTACATTGTTTTAAAAATGCTTTTCTTCCTCAAAGCATTTTTGTTTGCTTTCTGCAAAAAAAAAAAAAAAAAAGAGGGGAAAAATCTAGGCAGTTTTTGTGCACAGAGATTGATTTTCAAGCTTTTACAGCAAAATTGCAAGGATGAAACTTAAGGTAGCAATTCTTTTAAAACAAATACTAAAGAGTAGATCTCATTGAATGCAATACTAGTTACTTTTGAGGCAACATGTCTAAAATTGCACTGCAGAGTTTCTGTTCTGAAAGCTAACTATTGTTAAGGATAATAACTAAGCTTGTCTCTTAACATTTTAAAGCCATTTCCTCTAAATATAATGCTTATTTTCACAAATATGATACATCTCTTTTTCCTAACATATGAGAAGACAGTGTTTTTATAAGCCCCTTTGGGCTGCTGGAAAAAAGGCAGATGCAGGTGTCTGTACTCAGGTCAGGTCTGGATGGTCCCATTAGGAAGCCAAGGTCTCTTGCAGAGGCAAACAGGTGCAAGTAGTAGATGCAAAAGTGCACCTTCTCCACTTGAGTAGGAGAAATTCACACTAAAATGCTGATAAGGTAGATTTTTTTAAAAAGGAAAATGACGTGGAAATGTGCAGAACTGAAATTAAGACTGGGGGGAACTAAAAGACATCAAAATTGACAGATTCACCCATCCCAACTCAGCTTTCTGGAGCTGAATTTACACAGCTTTTGGCTGAATTTACACAGCATTTGGGAACAGATAACTGAGGAGCTTGGATTGGTTCATTGTGAGGGATGGGGCACAAAGGTAGTGTCCTGAACCAATTTTTCTGGTTCAAATAAACTTCAGATTTGTCTCAAGAGTATCCTATAATCCATAAATGATTAGCCTTATAGATAAAATGCTGCTCAACCACTGATGCTCCGAATAACTTTTTAAGGGGGTTTGTAAAGGCAAATATGTTGACAGTTTAACAACAAGAAAAAAGCTTCTTTCTTGCCCAAACTCCCATCTTGGGACTTAGAACTGCACACAATAATCTACCCTAGGTTTATCTGTTATTTTTCTCCAAATGGGAAATATTGTTCCAACAGGACCTCTCTGCAGGTTGGGAGAATCTGTAAGAAATGCCCTGAGGCAAATCGGAAGTACAGCAATCAATAAGTGAGTCTTATGCTGAGATTGGAGGCAAATATAAGCAAAAAAGAAAGGCATTTTGATCCACTTCAGAGAATCACAATAGGAGAGAAAGGGCTTACATTTCCCCCTCTCTTCTTATTGAGATTCTCATAAGTCAGCACACCCTTTCAGTGTGGTGACGATGCAGGACGGCGGATGCCTCTCTGAGGCCCCAATGTAGAAATCTCAGGCTCAGCCTCCTCTCTGGGTAAGTGGCTGATCCTAGCTTGCATCCAGGATTGGTAAATGGGGGTGCAGACTTGAATGCAGGCTGGGCTGGGGGGGTAGGGTTCAAGATGCTGGTCATTGACCTTGCTGTGACTATGGTGGTCATCATATTTTGGGGCTGGGTAAGAATTTGTCCACCAGGCAAATGGGCTCCAGCCTCATGGTTTTGTCTACCTCATAGCAATCAGCACAACTTGGTTTGGGCAATGGGGCATTCTTTGTCTTGAATGGAGGGGAGGTTGTAGTCTTTGCCTGCCCCTCCAAGCTGGAGTATCCCATTAAAGGGATCCTGGGGGAGTTGCCATGTCCTCATGCCCAGCCAGGGACCGGTGCCGCTGACATTCCCCCAGACAGGGGTCACCCTATTTTATGTAAGTGTTAGGAACCCCTTTTTGGATTGACCTATGTGTCACTTTCAGTAGGTGGACCAGAAGTATTTTGATTGCCCCATGCCCAAACCAAGCCCCTTTTATCTGTATTCAATAAAGTTGTGGCTGTTTTGATCCAAACCAGTCTCGGTTGTCATTCAATAATCTGTTGAGGAGGGAAGGGGACTGAGGGTCACAATGGCTGGGCCTGCAATTATCACCCTTTCTTAACTGATAAAAACCCTTTAATGTTTTATGTGTCAGGAAATTAAAGAAAGTACAGTATGCAAAGGCATTGCCTTCCACACTGTTGTATTTGTTTACAAAATGCTAAGCAGACAATAGTGCACCAGGTCAAGTCTCTTTGGGCGGATTGGCACCTCTGGGAGAGGGGGAAGAAATATCTAGAAAGGAAGGACATAAGTAAAATTGCATAAATCATACTCATGGGATTTATTCAGGAGAGATAATAGTGTTGTAAGGCATTTTGGAGACATTCATGAAAAAGGGAGCCAGAAAGAACGAACATTCCTATGAATTATAAAGCAAGCAATGTGTATTTAACAACTTGGTTCAGGACAGGGTCAATAACTGCACAACAGAAATAAGGTTATCCAGAAATGTAACTCAGGCAGATAAAAATGGATGACTCAGATAAGAGAGTCAGTCAACTGGTGCTATATAGAAAGTGTCAGCAGAAAGTGGTGTTCCTGAGCATTTCATAGTATACATCCAATTTTAATTACGTTTATATCCAACCCTTCCTCCAAAGAGATCAAGATCAGAGCTATGTACATAGCTCTTTCCTATTATTATTATTATTATTATTATTATTATTATTATTATTATTATCACCATAATCATCCAGTCGTTTCAACCTGACATGGCCTCAAGGAGGCCAATATGATTTCTGTATAAGAATGCAAATACCTATTTCAGCAGATTTAAAAAATCACCATCCATTCACAGCTTATCTTTAAAAGCTTTGCAGTCAAGGTTCTTTAACCTAAAATAATTATCATATCTAAGGATACTTAGGTAGAGTAGGATCATCTCCCTTTTATGTTTCCCACTTAACAAAGAAATCATTCCCCGGTTGTTTAAGTAAACAAGAAAATATAAGGTTTTCTCACATTAAAAGACATGCCAAGATTCAAACAGATACAATTAGGAAAATCAGGCAGGAAATAATCCTTGAAAGTTATAAAGATCTATAGTCCAATTCAAAATGGTGTGTGCTTCTTTGAGGAGAGGCTGCACGTTAGAAAAAGAGTGTGTAGTGACAACAAGAATAAGAATAAGTTTTCTATTGTTCCCCTTCCTGTCACATATGTTTACAGGATGTGATATCATACAGTCTCCTGTTTGTGACACTGCACTTCTGATTTTGGCTGCAGATTCTCCTGCGAGTTTGGGCCTAGTTCTCCAATCCAGAATCCTGATTCTGTCTTCTGTGGCATTAGCTACTCCTCCCAGTTTGATGTCATCTGCAAATTGGAGAAGCATCCCCTCAATTCCATTCCATTCAATCTCTATCACAGTCAAAGGCCAGATAACAGAAATAACAATAGTAATATATATAACTACATCAGCACCAAAGGGCAAAAGCAGCCCACAACATCCAAAATTTCACATATAACTTATTTACATTAAAAGTAACACACCTGCAGCTAAAGTGCGTGATCCAGAGTCTAAAATCAGTATTTGTCCACCACGGATGGTAGACAAAATTTGAAGTCATTTTCACGTTTAGCACTCTGCTTTGTATAAGGCACGCTATATATTTTTGCATGTCACAAAATTTTGCTGTATTTTGATGCTTTTGATACTATAACAAGACTTGTTCTTGTTATACTTAAAATATGGGGTTGTTATTATTAGCAATAGTAGGTGGTAGTAGAAGCAGCAACATTGTCTGGTCTTGAATGTAGAATTTGAATTGTATTTCTTATGATGATTCCTTTTTTTGTTGGGATCTGTTAACTTCTTAGAGAGTTCTAGTGAAATATGAAGAATATAAATCAAACCAATAAATAACTTTTTAAAATACTCTTTCCATTGTGAGGAGAGCACTGCTGTTGCACCCAGGTTTTGCTTCTGGGCTTTCCAGTGGCATCTGGTTGGCTACTGTGAGAACAAGATTCTGGACTAGATGGGCCACTGGCCAGATCTAGTAGCATTCTTCTTTTGTTCTTCTTTCCTTTTTTCAGTTTTCCAGGCTGTGGTACTACTTCTGAATGCAATGTGTTGCCATAACATTTCCATCCAGTTCTCCAATATTAGAAAATTCAAAGCCAGCGAGTGCCAACATAACAGTCATACAATCAACTAAACGAAGCCACTCCAGTTGGCTTAAAAGGAAACTTCCAAACAGACAAAACAAGGGCAACTAGGTTTTAATGGTCTAACACCTCCAAAGTGGATCATAATGCAAAATGGATTTCCCATCAGCTGGCACTGGAAGTAGAGTGTGTCATATGCTTTCACTTACATTTGAGTTGCTTTTCTTTAATGCTAAGCCCTAATGCATCGCATATCCCATAATTCTGTCATGTCAATCTTTTTATGAAGCGGGAGGGGAGGTGGAGAGAATTCAAGAAAACAAGTCAACATTGGTTTCGAAAGCCACAAGCCAAAGCAGATGCCTGCAAAGCGAGGGCAGCTGAGGGCTGTGGAGTTGTAAATTGCAATTGGTCATGCATGAATTAGATGGCTCTCTCAGCATGTGATTCACAAATCTAAGTATTGACAGACTTTTGCCAGTGTGTGCTCAAAATTTAGGCTCGCTTGAAAACAAAACAGAGATGTGAAACTTGACGCTTGATTAGCAACAGAATCAGAAGAATCTTTATTTGCATCAGCCATTAGTCATAGCAATAAAGCAAAATACAATGTACTGAAGGCAGAGGTAAAAACTTAAGTATACAAAACACATTCTGGAGGTTTACATCAATAATCAGATAATAGATCTTATTCTAATTGCCCCTGCTTAAAATAAATAAATCAGGTTTTGCTGTCACCTGATTATCTTGATCTGCTAGAAGAACAGACACAGTAGCAATGGTTGAGCGAACCAGTATGGATAGTAGTAGAGGGGCAATAACCTCACCCCTCAAATCTTTATAAAGAGTGCAAGTTAGAAGCACATGAGCTACTGATTGAATAATGCCAGATTAGCAACAGCTTTTAGCTCCTCTGTCACTCACCAAGTTTCAGATAGCTGCTAACATTTTTAAAAGTTATGAACTCTGACATATAAAGCATCCAAACAAACATCCATTAAGCAGCAAATGGAGTATGGTAGGCTGAGCCTCCAATACTTTGGCCACCTCATGAGAAGACTCCCTGGAAAAGACCCTGATGTTGGGAGGGCACAAGGAGAAGGGGACGACAGAGGACGAGATGGTTGGACAGTGTTCTCGAAGCTACAAACATGAGTCTGACCAAACTGCGGGAGGTAGTGGAAGATAGGAGTGCCTGGCGTGCTCTGGTCCATGGGGTCATGAAGAGTCGGACACGACTAAACGACTAAACAACAACAACAACAAGTGGGGCTGGGAGGAGGAACTAGGGGCGTTGTTACTGGTAAAATTTGCAGTTGCAAACTTTGTAAAAATGATGCCACCAGAGACTGAACTGTGAAATAAACTTTATTTAACATGGTACATCTCACATTACAATTGATCTCAAAATTGGCTTCAGTTCTCCATTATCATTACATTTTAAAGGCCCAGTTAACAAGCCTCATCTGCCCCTCATTTCCCCCCACAGCACATGCAAAAAACTGCCTTCCTGACCATTGGACCTACAATTGGGTTTGCCCACTGAATCTTCTAGAGTCTATCTTCACACACAGAGGATAATTCACCAAGGGTTCAAGACTTATCAGCTGCCTTCACAGGCAACCAGTTGAAGATGCTTCCTGAGGTGTGGTCACTGTTGTATGCTGACAGCTTCTAGGAGCCACAGGTCAGAGATGATGGCAGCGTGGGGACCAAATGTGGATCAAAAGGAGCATGATGTGTCCCTTAAACAGAGGGCACTGTCCCTCCCCTAATACCCCATACACTTGATTGCATTATTGCATTGTGTATTGTATTAATGTTGGAAACAGTATTTTTTGTTATTAGCCTGCATGAGTGAGTTTTACTCATAAAGGTGGTCTAGAAATATTTTAAATAAATACGTTAAAATCATTCAGAGTTCAGAAGCAGACAAATCAATTCAAAGAGGCACAGTATCAGCAGAATTTACACTCACCTCACACCAGGATGTGCTGGTGAGATGAGGATTCAATCCTGTGGACTGTTGTTTTGCAAGCACTTTCCATAAGCAGAAGGCACATGTGAAGGAGCACCCTGCAGCCAGTAGGATTGAATATTCTGCTCACCAGCTTTTATGAGGTTGACACCATTACTGGAAAGAGAAAAATTCTACACACAGTTAGGAACCCAGCTTTTCAAGATTCCTGGTCCTGGTCAAGTCCCTACATGCATACACTTGAATACAGATGAGGTAGTCTCACACCATAAAATTAAACTGATCCCATCTCCTATCACAGTTCTGCTCCTTCAGTCCATGCATTCATTTATCCCATTTGTCATGTGAAAAGGGACTAGAGTTTATAGAATACAACATGTGCTATAATTTGTTATCATGGTCGTCTTTTGCTTCAAAACCAGGGATAAGATGATAAAAATGGGAAAAAAGCATATCCAAAAAGCAAGAAACTCTGCAAGTTTAGAAATAACAATGGATATCAACTTCCTCACTGAAAAACCACAGAATTCTTGATACCATAATGTTTTCTTAATTCTGATGTCAGCTTTAAGCAAAGGAGTTTTAAAGACATGAAGAGGACACATTTCTGAAAGTAGTGCAAGTTTGGCATTGTTGCTTTTCAGTTAAAAGTTGGCTTAGTTTGATGACACCCTACTGAACAAATTCTAGAAAGGTAGTCATGTTCATCTGTTGCAACAAAAACTACAAAGATTATTGCAGAACCTTCAAGACTATGGACTGTATTCTCTGTTCTTTCTCTGCTAGTTCTGTGGTTCAAGAGTGAGCTTTAGTGTTGCATTATGGGCAGGTGCTGTCCACATATTCAAAAAGGGGAAGAAAGAAGACCCAGGTAACTATCGACCCATCAGCTTGATATCGATACCTGGAAAGGTCCTAGAGCAGATAAGTAAATGTGAGCATTTAGAAAAGGATGCTGTGATTACTAAGGCCCAACATAGGTTTCTGAAAAACAAGTCATGCCAGAAAAATGTTCTTTCTTTCTTTTTTTTATGGAGTTACAAGCTTGGTGGATCAGGGGAATGCTGTGGGCACAGTATATCTCAATTTGAGTAAGGCTTTTGACAAATTCCCCCAAGAAGAAAAAGCTGCAACGGTTGAATGAGTTGGGTATGTTCAGTATGGATAAAGACTCTCCTCCCTGAAAGAGAGGGGAGTGGTTGTGGGCGGGAGCCCGAACACCGCTCCTAGCAGGGGGCGTTGCCCCCTGCCTCCAGCTCACCTGGCTGGCGCTCACGCCCCCTCGGTGGCCGTCCAACCAGGTGCCATGGGGGGGCGTGTCCAGCAGCCTTTATGCTGCAGTGCCAGCCTCTCCCCGGCCTCATTTCTCTTTGTCGTCCTGTGCGAGTCCTCCCTTCTGCGGGCGTTCGTTCTCCGGTGCCTTGAGTACAACATAATTTTTTCAGCCAAATTCATACCAGGGACCGATAATGATATAGCCGATGCCTTGTCTCGCTTTCAGATATCTCACTTCCGGTCGCTAGCACCTGGAGCACAACTGTTGCCTGAACCCTTTCCGGAGCACGTGTGGAACGTTGGAGACGCAAAGTGATACAGGGAGTATTAGCGTCTGTCGCACCCTCCACTCTCAGGTCTTACAAGAAGGCCTGGTGCGATTTCCTGGGTTTCAGGTCTGGGATATCTGGGCTTTCGCATAACGTGCCACCCACCACTGATGATGTTCTGCAGTACCTTTCCCATCTTGCTCCCAAAACCTTAAAGATACATCAGCTTCTTTGCTAAAGCCACATTTTCCTCCAATCCATGTAGTGACTTCCTGATCCGCAGAGCTATTGAAGGTTGGGGCAGGCTACAACACCCCAGGGCCGAGGGCCGTAAGCCAATTTCTTATGGGTTGCTATCTCAGATACGCATAAAGCTCAGGTCAATTTGCTGGACCAGGTTTGAAGCCCGCCTCTTTTCCGCGGCGTACGCTATCGCCCTTTTGGCGCTCTGGGAGTTGGTGAAGCTGTGGTTGAAGTTAGCGCAGGAGGTTCAACGCGCGCCCTCCTTAGGGAGGACGTTCAGTGGTCCAAATCTAGCTTGACGGTGCGGATACGTCAGTCCAAAACTGATAAGTCTAATATGCGACCTGCAGCTTTACCCTACTTATCTGCCTTTTCTTTTCTGTCTTTTACCCCTAGCTATGCTCAGGAGAAGCGTGTGGATTTGCGGCCACAGTATAGTTCATTGGGCCCGCGTACGAGCGGTGAGCTGCGGCCTTGCACACAATCTTGGCCTTCCACATGGTGTTCGAGTTTCCTGGTTTTCGAGAAGAGGCATGCGTTGGGAGGAGCTTATGCCATTGCTGTGGGAGAATGTAGCCAAGTTCGGCCCTTCCGACATCCTTGTAATCCATTTGGGGGAGAATGACCTTGCTAACAGAAGGAGTGTGGACTTGTTGTGGAGCATGAAAAGAGACTTGAATGCTTTTGCAGCCTTGTGTCCCAGAACAACGGTGTTCTGGTCCTCCTCGTTGGAAAGAACTGTTTGGCGCGGAGCGCAAAGCTGTATGGCCATTGAAAGAACCAGGAAACTCATAAATCGGGCGGTAGCCCGTTGGGTGCGCTTTATGTATGGCCGAGTCATTTATCATGACCGTATCTGGATCGGCGACCAAGCTTTATACCGGAATGACGGCGTCCACTTATCGGATCTGGGGAACGACATTTGGTTAGCTAGTGTCAGCAAAAGCATCTGGGATTGGTTGCAGCTTTGAAGGTATTGGCGGCGAGCCTTTAGCTCGGGTGGCGGTTAGGCATTGGAATAATGTGTTGTGGTGAGTCCAAGTGCTAGGTGTGGCCATCGCCTATGCCTTCAATTTCTAGGGGTATTCCGTTAAAGGAATCTGGCGGTTGTGTATTCCGTCCGAAGCCTGCTTGGCGGGAGGCCATGGCACGACCCTCGGTGACATCAGGGGTGAGCCTATAGTTGGATTAGCATCAACAGGTGATGAACCCCTGGTGAATAAACCCACTTGTTTCGCGATCCAATGCCTAAGCCAATACCTTTTCATTGCTGTAACCAATAAAGTTATGGCCTTTTCTAGCCCATTAACCTTATATCACGTGTCCCTGTGTCTTCATTTTACTTTGCGGGGGTCGGGTCCTCGAACCACAAGAGGAAACTGAGAGGAGATATGATAGCCATCTTCAAATATTTAAAGAATTGTCACATAGAAGATGGAGGAAGCATGTTTTCTCATGCTCTGGAGGGTAGAACCTGAACCAAAAGATTCAACTTACAAGAAAGGAGATTCTGACTAAATATCAGGAAGAGCTCTGGTAAGAGATGTTTGACAGTGGAATGGACTCCCTGGGGAGGTGGTGGACACTCCTTCCTTGGAGGTTTTTAAGCAGAGGATGGGTGGCCATCTGTCATGGATGATTTGGTTGAGATTCCTGCATTGCAGGGGGTTGGACCACATGACCCTCAAGGTCCCTTCTAGGATTCTGTGATTACAGAGGAATCCAGTGCATCAGTTGTGCTGGCAGAACCTTGCTGCACAACAGATTGTGCAATCGTTTGTGCAATAAAGTTACCAGCAACCTTCTTATGCATCCTCCTGTGAAGCAATGTTGCTGGCACAACACATTTCGCCTGCACAAAATGTATACTGCTAAGTGATACAACCCCAACACATTTATTAAGATATGGGATTAAATTCAACAGAAGGATGAAAACTAATATTCTCTTGATAGTTAAATGAAGTGGGCTCCTGTCCATGAACTCTTCAGCTGTAATAGTCTTTGAGGGCCAACAAGTCTACTTGTTCCTACAGATTGAAATTCCCCAGAGCTTGAACTAAGCTGGCAAGATAACACTGCAGTTTAGGGTGCATTGTGCTAATAAATGAAACATGTACATGACTAAAAACAAAAAATAGAGTAATCTCCTCACATTATAAAAATTTTTGGTTAACTTAAACTGTTTATTTCTTTCTGTGCATGTAGCAGTTGGTGATAAGAAATAAAATAAAATAAAATAAATAAGACTGTTTGGTTTTATTTGAAAATTAGTTGGTGAATTAAATTACTGGATGGGGAGAATGGATTTATGTAGACTAGCAAACCAAATTTGTGGAGATAAGGATAAAGAATAGAATCCTAATATTGGGGAGCCTGATACCTATTAAGAATTTGGATAGTGCACAAAGTGGTTTCATTTTACGCAAGGGGTTAAATTCCCTCCTGGACAACCTTTCTAGGGCTACATGCCAGTGGTAGGAAGGGCCAGAGGCAAAAAAATGTGCAAAACAACAAATGCAAATTTTACCTTTGGACAGTAGACTGGTTTTACAAATGCTCACACTCCTTTCTCAGTCCTCCAACCTGACATGCAAAAGGCATTATCAGAGTTCAAAGGAACATTCCAGCCAGGCAAAAACACCAAGCAATGTGAGTGGTGTGGCTGGGAAACTGAGGTACATCTGAGGAAGTGGTGTTGTCCCAATAGCCAGGCAGAGAGCCCTGGAGGGCCACATCTGGCCTCTGAGCCTGAAGTTTCCCACTCCCATTTCAAGGCAATGGCTGGTTACTGTGCCCCGTTCCTCTAGCTTTGTTGCTCAGGATAATGTGTTACTGGGCTCTGTAGGGTCTGCACTGAATTTCAGAACCAGTGAAAAAGTCAACATCCAAAGTCAGGAAAAAGCTATCAAGACTTTTTGTGGAAAGGTATAGAATAATATAGAGTGGAGGCCTGAAAATAGGCATTGTCTGCTGTTGTCCCTCTACTGTGGAATGTCCTTCCCTTTGCCACATGTGAACCAGCAACCAGCAGTTGATCCAGACATCTTGTGAAGACTCATCATTTTGCCTAGGCTTTTCTTGACCCTGTTTTATGTGTTTGAATATTCTGAATTTCTGTTTTATTCGCTTATATTTGCTTGAATGTGTTTTTATATTGCTGTTTTACTGATGTTTGGTTGTGTTTTTGTTTCAGTGTTTGAATGTTATGTTATGTTGTTTGATAGACTATACACTTCTTGGAGCTTTGTGAAATATTATGTGGTATATAAATGCTTTTCAAAACAGACAAACAAATGCCCACAGAAATCACCAGCCTGAACAGGAAGACATGAAACATGTGTCAGGGCTGCCTAAAGACACAAATGGTGCCCTTTCCCACATAAAAAAGCTGACCAGATTTCAATACCAGCAGCATCTTCCAGTCTATCTGAGGGCAACAGGTGAACTTAATGTTGCAATTGCAGACTCCTGTACACAGCGGAAGGATGAGCAGTACATGCCACATGCTTAGATTTACTTTATTTACACTTCAATGCTGAGAGATTACAAGCAGGCATCTTGCTTCTGCGAGAGCAGAGAAGCAACTCCTTTTCTCCTCGGAAACAAAGAACACCGAGAGAACAGTGAAAAACAGGAAACCAGTGTACGTCACATCCAGTCTCCCATTCCCGTGGGAAACCCAACAGTACTTTGACTGTGGAATGCAAAACATTGTCCCGTGACAAGCACTTCGCTGCACAGTGAAGGAAGCAGAAACCAACATCCTCCCCCTTTCTGTGAACATCACTGGGCAGCGTGTTCATACAATATCAGTACAAACCCAACGTCTGCACATAGGTACAGTGTTGATCCCTTGATACAATCTTGGACAATACATCAGCAGGAATTTCATTACCTGGCATATAGGACACCGTTACGAGTCCCTTCTGAATACATTCCCTAGCATGTTGCAATTTTAACTGCAAGTGCTTCGTGCTTTGCTTACAACCTTCAGAATTCAGCAAAGCCAAACATGCTTTGTTGTCCTGGTAAACCTGGATTGGACATCTGACAGGAATTTTCATGTCTTTGCACAATTGTAACAACCATTCACAATCCTTAAGTGAATAAGACAGTGCATTCAGTTCAGCTTCACAAGTACTTAAGCTAATTGTTGTTTGCTTCTTGCATGACCAATCAAATAGACCCTGATTGTACATGTAGCAAACTCCAGACGTACTTTTCCTGTCTGTAGTGTCACTTCCAAAACTTGCATCTGCAAATATCTCAAGACCACCAGACTTCTGATTGTTAAATCTCAGTCTGTAATGCATAGTGCCTTTCAAATAGCGCGCTATGCGTTTCAGAGCTTTCCAATCCTTAACACTAGGATTGTTGACTTGTCTGTTTAGCAAATTACAGCTAACAGCAATGTCAGGTCTTGAACATCTGGCAATGAAGTTTAGCTTGCCTAGCACACTTCTGTACAGTGTAGTGTCAGAAAATGCTTCTTCAGTGTCTTCTACCTGATAACCTGTTGTCATCAGTGTGTCTACAGGATTAGCATCCATCAGGTTTAGTTTACTTAACACATCAGCAATTTTCCGTGACTGGTGTACTAGAATGTTACCATCTTGATCTCTCTCTATTTCCAGAGATAGGTAGTTGTTTACCTCACCAAGATCTTTCATGTCAAAGTGCTCTTTCAGTTGAGCTAGGGCGTTATTGTACATTGTGACATCTTCCCAAAAGAATAATATATCATCAACATAAAACAAACAATACAGATTCTTTTGCCCCTCCTCTTTGACAAATACACATGGATCAGCTTTCCCTTGCTGAAAACCTAGAGAAAACAATACTTCAGTGAGTTTTCTGTGCCAACACCGTGCACTTTGTTTGAGACCATAAAGGGACTTTTTCAGAGCACAAACAAATCCCTGTTTTACCTGTACGCCATCAGGTGGAAGCATATAAAGTGATTCACCTAGAGATCCGTACAAAAACGCCGTATTCACATCGTGGTGACTAACGTGTAGATTCTCCTCTGCAGCTAGCTTGAGCATAAGCCTAATGCTCTCATATCTCACTGTGGGTGAGTAGGTCTCGTGATAATCTTCACCTGGTACCTGTGCAAAACCTCTGGCTACCAATCTGGCTTTGTGTCTGACTACCTTGCCATTTTGATCAGTCTTCGCTTTGAAGACCCATTTGCTTCCAAGCAGTTTCATTCCTGGAACTACTGGAACTAGCTCCCATGTTTTGTTCCTTTCTAAGGAATCAAGCTCAGCCTTCATGGCATTTAACCATGGCTCAGCTTCCTTTGAATCCAAATCCTGGATTTCTTGGAAACTTGAAGGTTCAAATACCTTCTTGGAGCTTTTAACAGCTGCTACTGCTGTCTTAGCAAATTCATCAGCAAATCTCTTTGGAGGTCTGCCTTTTGTGGCTCTTTGTGACCTGCGAATTAGCCTTAAGTCCTCAACACTCTCCTCTTCCTTCTTAGGAGAAAAGTGGCCTATTGTGAACAAAGGTTCTTCCAATTCTTGATCAATTCTTGAGGGTCGCATAGAGGCTTTCACACTCTTGAAATCCTCTGAATCATCCGATTCAGTTTCAGATTCAGAATCAGAACCTTCATCAGTGGGTGTGGGTTGTTGCGGCTGCTTTTGCTGTTGTCTATCCTCAGTCTCATCACTGTCATCAGGATAACATTGGAAAATTCCCACATTCCCCCCCCCACTTTGCATTGTACTCAACACTTCTTGTGAGCTTAATTGTCTTAGAGTCAGTCATCATTATTCTGTAAGAAACTTTCTGATAACCTAGAAAGATACCATGCAATCCACGTTTGCCTAACTTGGAGTTTTGTGGTGTATGAACCCACATGTCAGAACCAAAAATTCTCATGTGTTTGATGTATGGTTTCTTGCCAAACATCTTCTCATATGGGGTACAACCAATCGCTGAAGATAACCTGCGATTATAACTGTAAACAAAACACGAGAGAGATTCGGCCCAATAACTCTCTGGAAGATTGGCATCATGCAGCAAGGTTTTTAACCCTTGAAGCAATGTCTGATTTGCCCTCTCGCAAAGTCCATTCTGCCATGGCGAGCGAGGACTAGACAAATCGTGTTGAATTCCTTTCTCAGTCAGAAAAGCTTCAAACTGCTGAGAAGTGAATTCCCCCCCGTGATCAGTGAAAAGAGTCTTTATCTTCTTACCATGCACATTTTCCAACCAAGCACAGAATTCCTTGAACCTTGGAAAAGCCTCTGATTTCTGCTTGAGATTGTACACATAAATATATCTGGAAAATGCATCAATGAGAACCATGAAGTACCTATTTCCACCCAAAGAGGGCGATAGTGGACCAACCAAATCAGCATGAACAACCTGGTATGGTTCTGTAGCTTTCCTACTAGACACCTTACCTTTCGCAGCCATTTTCACCTTGTTTGCTGCACATGCCTTGCACTTCATGTGGTACTTGCAGGATTTAATAGTCATACCTTCAACCAAGGCAGGCATTTTAGATACTGCCTCAAATGCAAATGGCCAAATTTCCGGTGAAAATCGTGAATACATCCTGCATGCAAACTTTTGTTAGAACCTGCAGTGCAACAAATTTCATCCTGCACAACATCATCATAATACAAAACAAACAAACGATCAACATATTCAGCATGCAATACATAATCGTTTTTCTTTGTGATGGTGCATTTCTTGTTCTTGAAGGAAACGTCAATTTTCCGTTCATTCAGCTGTGCAACACTGAGTAGATTGTGTGTGGCATCTGGTACGTAAAGTACATCTTGTATCGATAAGTCCAAACTGTGAAGAACAACAGTTCCATAGCCTAGACTGGGGATAGTGTAGTCATCCGCCTGGTGAATCGCACCTTCCTGCGGTGTAAAAGACACGAACAGTCGCTTATCATTGCACATGTGGTGGGTCGCTGCTGAATCAACAACGAAGAAAGATCTAGACGTCTTCTGGACCTTTGCAACCTTTGGAGTGAAGCGTGAGACCATTGCCTTGTGTTGCGTTGTCCTGGACACCGGACCTTTGCCTTTGCTCTGGCCTTTTCCACGCGATGAGCTTTCGCTGCGCTGCTCTGTCTTGGCCCTGGGATATCTGCATTCCCTCTTCATATGGCCTAGACGTCCACACAAGTAGCATTTCACTGCCTTCAAAGCTTTGGTGCCATCTGGTGGTTCCACTGCACTCTGGGATGACGTCTGTGAAGACTCCCCCTTACCCATGCAGCTAGCACCCCGGCGGTCTGCTTCATTCAGAATCACGGCAGTAACATAGTCTACTGTGAGCTGAGCAGTTCACCGTACAGCAATCTGAGTGGCAACAGACTCCCAACGTGGACCCAAAGAATGTAGTATCATGAAGGAATACACAGCCTCTGGAAAGGTGAGTCCTCTCTGTTGCAGCCATTGTCTCAGATTCTGCATCTCCATCAGATGTGCACGCACATCTCCACCTTCAGCAAGAGCCATACCATGCAGCCTGGTATAGTTTTTCTTATTGAGCTTAGGAATCCCAAAAGCATCAGCCAGCCTTCTACAGCTAGCCATCTCTGCTGCTTTAAATCAAGCTGCGTTTCTGCTGCTTCAAACCTTATCCCAAAGGCAAGTTCAAAAGCACTTTCGGTTTCCCAGCCACCCAAGCCTTTGAAGCCTTTGCCTGGTGCCGTGGCAAACGGCCTTAAAAGTTCAAAGTCCAGCCTTAAAGCCATCAACTAGAAGCTGGCAGGCTGCCCGCGGCATGAGCACATACCTCTCATCAATCATCTTGACGCAGAGAAGATAACATCTGATCCGTTTCTCTGTTCCTCTGCATTCCGACCCGACTTCTGGAGTCCATTCTTCAGCTTGACTGTGTTTTTCTGGGCCCGGAACCAAAAATGTTGTAATTGCAGACTCCTGTACACAGCGGAAGGATGGGCAGTACATGCCACATGCTTAGATTTACTTTATTTACACTTCAATGCTGAGAGATTACAAGCAGGCATCTTGCTTCTGCGAGAGTAGAGAAGCAACTCCTTTTCTCCTCGGAAACAAAGAACACCGAGAGAACAGTGAAAAACAGGAAACCAGTGTACGTCACATCCAGTCTCCCATTCCCGTGGGAAACCCAACAGTACTTTGACTGTGGAATGCAAAACATTGTCCCGTGACAAGCACTTCGCTGCACAGTGAAGGAAGCAGAAACCAACACTTAACGGGTGCAAGGTGGACTGCATGGCACATAGCTGTCTTCTAGTTAATTACCGTCTCTCCTCCTCCCCACATCTGCTGCCTGAGGTGGCCACTTCATTCCGCTTTAGGGTAGAGCAGCACTGTTTATAGTTCTTACCTTCCCGTTTGCAAGGACCTTCTACAAAACTTTGGCCCAGTTCTCTCTTCACCTCCAGACCTATACCACAACCTGCCACTACCACACAGTATGTGCTGCCTCTGTCTATTCTTTCTCTCTCATTGGCTTCCTTTAGAAATCCTGACTCTTCCATGCCTGCTTAACATTTGCTTCTTTCTGCTTTCCTACCATCCTAAGTACAGCTGATTTTCTTATTGCCTTAGGCCTTCTGGGATATTTTATCCCCAGAACCATGACTATTCATTTGCCATGCCTACAAATAGCATGGGCAATTTTGAGAAGCCAGGTGCACACAGCTCTAATTCTAACAGTAATGCTGAGTATTCTCCACAGATCTGTGAAAGCAACAGAGCCAAAGGGCACTCTGACATACACAGCCTGAGGAAGGAAGGAAGGAAGGAAGGAAGGAAGGAAGGAAGGAAGGAAGGAAGGAAGCTGCACACATGTCCTGCTTGCAGGTTTCCTATAGATATCTAGTTGGCCACTGTGAGAGCAGGGTGCTGGAGTAGAAGGAGCCATAGGGTTCTTAATATGGTCTTATGAAGCATGCATGTACAAATGCAAAATTTAAAAGATCTAAATAAATGATAAGTTAATGAAACAGCTATTCTGTAACATTTTACAGGGAGCTGATGGGGGTAGAATCATAAAACTGTAGAGTTGGAAGGGATCACAAGGGCCATCTAGTCCAGCCCTCTGCAATGCAGGAATATTTTGCCCAATGTGGAGTTTGAACCCAAGACCTTGAAATTAAGAGTCTCAGGCTTTACCAACTGAACTATTTCAGCAGACTAACACTGGATTCATACCCAGATATGTTCCTTTTAGATTACCCTGGGATTTAGCAAAAGATTGCAGTCTTAAAGCAGCAATGATAAAATTTAGAATGTTCTGATATCCTGCGGAGAGTCTGTGCCTATGCAGAAAATACAGCAAGAGCAACACACATAATGGGGAGGCATTAGTGCATTCAGCGCAGTGGCGTAGCATGGGTTGTCAGCACCCGGGGCAAGGCAAGTAATTTGTGCCCCCTAACCCGTGGATTTGCACCCCCTAACCCTAACCCCCAGATGTTGCGGCCGGTGCGGCCGGCCCCCCCTGTACCCCCGTACCCCCACGCTACGCCACTGATTCAACGGACCCTGAGCATTGCAGAAGTACACAAAATATTTAGGAAAAATAACAAGGTTGTAGTGGGGATGCTGAGTATGCTTAGTAGGCCCCAAATGACTGAAAGTTGGGGCAAGAGATAGAATACTCCGTGAGAGTGGGGATAGTATGGAGTGTGGAAAAGGCACATAGATATAAAAATGTTACTGACAAGCATTCCAGTATCTGGACAGGTCATTTCTTGATTTTCACCAACAAGCCACTTTTAAAAGTTCACTTGAATGGAAGTAGGAACTATCCATAGGAAACCCAGATTTGGGCAACAGTGCATCCATCCCACACCTAAACCCCACCCCAAAGCTTTTGTAGAAAGCATAAAGAAGAGCTCCCTCTTTCAAAATCAGGTTTTATTTAATGTGAAATACATATGAATGCATGCACATTCCGAAGCAAATTCATCTGCCTGCATTGCAGGTTGGAAAGTACTATGGCTAGAGGAGAGTTGCTTACAGTGGCCATGCAGTGCAGTTCACGCTGAATATAGCAGAACAGACTCTGAGTGGTTTATAAACAATCCAGGCAGGATTTGGTGGCAAATGGCTAAGTAAAATGAGCAAACGGGCCCCTGAATTCAGCAGGACTGGCATACCACATTTCAAAGAGATGGATAATTATATACAGAGATGTTAAATACAAAGTTATCTAGCGTATGTGGTTGAAGGCTCAGAGTCTGGATGGCAATGGCACGTAGCTTCAGCTCCAGAAGCAGATGAAGAAACTTGCAAATTTACAAAGCACTGCAGAACCATGAGAATAGGGGGCAGCCCTTGGTTGCAGCCTAACCACTACTGTGATTTCCAACTGGATGTTCCAAATTATATTACCGCTTCAGATTTTGCGTGATGTGGTATATTGAATGTTATGGAAATATGTCATTTTCATATATATTGCACTTAATACCAGAACAAAGATGTTTTAGTTTAAGTGATCCTACACTGAGAATAATAACACAGTCACTCTGTTCTCTCAACTTAATTTTAATTCTCTCTCTCAAACTAATCTATGAACTAATTCATTGTAATTAAAGCTGGATTAGATTTCTTATTTTTTTTACTCCAAACCTTCCCATAACTCCTACTGAGTGACGAAGATTCATTTGCACAAAGTATAAAATTAGAAGAATCAGCTTTTGCCCTGACTTAAGGTAAATGCCAGACATTTGTAATAAAAACTCACAGGTAGGTCTACCTCTGCAACTTGTAAAATCTGACATTTAATGAAGGAAGTATCTTTAAGAAGGAGAAGGAGAAGAAACACCACTTCAATTTCCATGTAATTGTTCCCTATTTCCAATTAAGTTGACAATTTATTAGGTTTGGTAAGCATGTGTGAGTATCGTAGGATAAAACATACAAAATATGATAGTTAAATAATCTATCATCTTGCCCTGAGAGGAGAGGAGGAAATGGCCTTAAACTGAATAAAACCCAATGTTTTCTGCACCAATTGGCAGCAGCTCTCTGTGGTTTCATTTGCCAGTTGCTGGGAACCACAGCTGAGTAGGATGCTGTTGCATTCAGGTTCTTTCTCTCTGGGATTCACATCTGGACAGCCACAGTGAGGACAGGATACTAGACAATATGGGCCTCTGGCCTGATCCAACAGCGCTCTTATTATATTCAGGTAGGAATCTTTCACAGCCACATGCTGGGGATTCAACCTGGAATCTACTGAATGCAAGGCAGATGTTCTACTACTGCTTGATGCCCTTCCCCTATAATGCTTCCTGCCTCTGGCTTCTAGCTGAGGTGCCCTCTCTTTCTTCCAAACAGGCACTATGATCTGCACCTCACTTCTATTAACAGTACATACAGAAACCACCTTATTGACTGTTAGACCTACTATTGGTCTCAGCCAAAGCCCATCAACTACCCTTACCTGTTTTAGCTAGCCTGTCGGAGCCGGTGTAGCCACTGTTGCACGCTTTTGGCTTCTTAGAGCCACAAGTGAGAGCTGAGTGCAGTGTGAGGGCCAAAGCTGGACTCTCAAGAAAGAGCATGATGTGTCCTCTCACCAGAGGTACTACCCCTCCCCTAACACCCCAATCTGAGGAATATCCTGCTCTCGTTGGAAGTGAGAGAGGACACAGACTAACCTAGGCAGCTGCCCATTATCAACCTAGTGGTGTTCCAGCTGAGGTGACCTCACCCTCCCTCAACTGCCAGGGTGACCACACAGCTGCTCAACAGGCATCTTGGTCAGAGTATGGGCTCCATGATCTTGTGCGGGTCATGTGACATGTGCGGGAGTTGCAGCCAGGATCCTTGGGTAGAAAAAGGATCACCATGCATGTTGCATATATTCACATGTCTAAAAGAAATAATTAAATAGAGAACCAAAGATCTGCCGCTACTGTAAGGCTACTATTTTATGTACACTTACTTGTAGGAAGCCCCTTAAACTCTGCTCTGAGTCAATATTGCATTCTAGGAGAACCTTAAAGATGGGTTCATTATTTATCATTCCAAATTCACTAAGAAAGCATCCAAAGTTGAAGATTTTGGGTTAATGTTAACAGGTTTCAGAGACAGCTTGTTACTTATTTCTCTGGTTTTGGGGGAAAGCAACTAATTGCCTTGCATTTAAATGGTTCAGTAACCCATCTGATAAAAAGGAGGATTATTACTATATCCACTAAGAACGCTTCCTTAGTTTCACATTCACTTAAAATGTGTTGTGATGGGGAGAACAGCAGTCATTAGCTAAATATAGCAGTGCCAGTCTACAGATCCAGGTGGTAAAAATCAGTCCCGTCTGCTGTCACAGGGTCTGTGATGGCATCAGCAGGTAAAATGAACTCCTTTTCAGAAATGTGAATGCATGATACTGCCTTATATCGAGTCAAATTACTGATACAGGTACTACAGTATCATCTACACCAGTGTTTTTCAACCACTGTTCCGCGGCACACTAGTGTGCCGCGAGATGTTGCCTGGTGTGCCGTGGGAAAAATTGAAAAATTTGAAAGATTTAAAAATAAAGTATTTTATAATTTTTCATATTTCTGTTTACTTACTATTTCATAATAAAGTAATTATAAAATACTTTCTTTGTGTTTATTTGATTCCTATTCAAGAGAATTACTTTATATATAGTCAATATAGGCACAGAGTTAATTTTTTTAACATTTTCTAATGGTGGTGTGCCTCATGATTTTTTTTCATGAAACAAGTGTGCCTTTGCCCAAAAAAGGTTGAAAAACACTGATCTACACCATACATGGGGTCCCAATAACCCTCCATATGTTGTTGAACTCCAGGTTTCAACAGCTCCATTGCCCCATTACCCCATTGGGGATGGTCAGGAATTATGAGACCAGCAACACTTCCTTGGCCTACAGCCATGTATGAGATGGAGATTTTCCTCCATTCTCAGTGGGGCAGCACAGGAACTAAAAGACCTGAAAGCTGTCCATTCTCAATTCTAGAATTTATTGGAGGTTCCCCATCCAGGTTAATCAAGAGGAGTGGGTTAGGCAAGTGAGACAGTAACACTTTCCCCCTCTGATATTAATATCAGCAGATGGAACCTGGAATGCATCTACACTCATTGTTTATAACGTTAAAAAATGTGTTATTAAAATACAACACCAGAGGGTGCTGCAGAGCAGTTAGCCACCAGCAAAGGGAAGCTGCCATTAAATGTTATACATTATATTTGATAATGTTTAGAAGATCAACGTAGGTCCAGACCTGATGTTTATTGGTTAGTGGTAACACAGAGGTGGGCTTTTTCACTAGCGGCACCGGTGCTGTAGAATGCTCTCCCAACTAAAATATTTTGGACTCTATTGGTATTTCACCAGCTTTTAGAAGAGACATCCATTTAGACAACCATTCCCTGATCTGCTGGTTTGAACCTCATGTTTCCATTTATGTTTTAATTGTTTTAAATTGCTATGCTGTTCTAATTTGCTTATTTATTGTGCATTTTAATTACAGTATGGACTTTTAATGCTGTAATGAAATTGTTTTATTGTGCATTTTAATTGTGTGTGTCTATATTTGTTACAATTAGTTTTATACTTGTTAAATGGGTTAGAAGCCTTTCAGGCAAGTTAAGTGATAAATAAATTAAATAATCATAATCATAATATCAGCTGAATACAAGAAAATGGTCATGTATTAGAGGGGGAGCAATGAGATGATTTTACACCTTCTTGAGTCTAATAATGATGTCAACAAAGCACCCCGAATCAGAACATGGCATCCACAAAACTTCATGTCATTCTGCTGCTTTTTTGTTGTTTTGCTTTTGTCTTTTCTGTCACTATAGGTCTATTTTTTTTCTTTGTCTTTATGTTTCCCTTTTCAGTCCATGGACTTTACAAAATTTTATTTGTCTAAATGCTGTCTGTGAGGGCACTGAAGATTGTTGTTGTTATTGTTGTTTACTGTTATTTTAAAGCAGAAGAGCAGATAATACTTTTTAAACTTTTTAAACTTAAAGCTTCATCAATTTTTTAAAAATATCATATGCTGCTTTGCTTGGTGCGGGGAGGGTGCTCTTAAACAGTTCTTCAGTAGTATTAAAGACAAAATAGTCACTTTACTTCACCCACAAATTCCTCAGGACTTGCAATTTGGCAGGCTTAATCCACTCTGGAGGAACTATTATGTCTGAAAATTTCATCTGCTTCTGCCAAATGGTGTGTGTGTGTGTGTGTGTGTGTGTGTGTGTGTACACACACACAGAGTCATTTAGAGATTCCCTATAAGAATGAAGGTGAACCCACAATTTTGCTTCCTACTGAGTGGCTCGGACCCAAAATGATAGATCAAAGGGGACAAAGTCTCTCAGAAACAGAATGGATTTTTCTTTTAATAATTAAAAAAGGTAGATAACATATACAAGGTGAATTCTGTGGCTCATGCATTCCCATAGCATATGCCACTAAACATATGTATGCAAAGCCCATGCTGGCTAGAGTGTATTCCCCCATTAAAATGCTTTTCTTTCCCACTTTATGCCTTGTGTTAAGAGGATTGCAGGTGCATTTGCTCCATCCTTCCTGCACATGGTGAACTTTTTATGCTGCACCTGTTGTTTTATCTGTTTTTAATCAGCTGCTTTAGTATGTTTCATTTCCCTGCTCTGTCTGTTGCTGAATTGAATGTTTTATCTGTTGTGCTACCATTTTATGCTGCAATCCTATATACATGAACAGTGAATATGCCTCACTGATCTCAAAATGACAAATTTCTGAGTAAACATGCTTAGGATTGCATTGTTATTTTTTATTTTTGGCTTTACTATTTTCAACTCTCATTTTGATTATTTTATTCTGTTGGGAGCCATTTTGAGAGCTGTTTTGACTATATAGCAGGATATCCAAGGCCAGTACCCCACACATCAGCACTGGTGACCTCATGCTTGAGGAGATGGTAGACAATTTTGTCTACCTGGGTTCCACCATAACCAGCAATCTCTCCATCAGTGCTGAGCTAGACAAGCGTATTGGCAAGGCATCTATGGCAAGGACTGGCTTCTCCAGAATGGCATGAGAGAATGTGGTGCTAACATGCCAATACCAAGATGAAGGTCTACCAGGCTTGCGTGTTGAGCATGTTGCTTTATGGAAGTGAGTCATGGGCAACTGACAAAGGTCAGGAGCAATGCCTCAACACCTTCCACATGTGCTGTGTCAGGATGCGCAGGGTATCACATAGGAGGACAGAATTCCAAACAAATATGTGATCTCCCAAGCCTATGTTCCCAGCATGTTTGCACTTCTGTCTCACAATATCTACTCTGGCTTGGTCATGTCCACAGAATGGAAGGTGGCAGGATCCCCAAGGACATGCTCTATGGGGAGCTGGTTTCAGGCACCAGGCCATTTAGAAGACTGACTCTGCATTACAAAGAGGTCTGCAGACATGATATGAAGGCTGGCAACATTAACCCCTGCCATGTGGGAATCCCTTGCAGATGACCTCAGTGCCTGGAGACAGGCAGTCAAGTCGTGTATCCATAGTAGTAATCAGAGGAGAAATGATCACTTGGGAGGAGCTCAAAGAGAAGAAACACCATGATACATCTACAGCAGCACAACTGGATACCTACATCTGTCCCAGCTGCAACAAAATGTCTCTCTCCCATATTGGTCTCTACAGTCACAGCAGGCACTGTAACATTCCAATGGTTTGACATTACCCCCGAAGGCGTACTCTTCCATTGTCTCCTGAGACAGACAGATGTCAGCAACAACAACATGATTTATAAACTTATCATAAAAACAGCTTCAAATTGTTTTAAAATCAGCCACACATGTGGAAAACTTTTTACCTAGCTTGGCATTACAGCTATCTTGACCTTGAATTATCAGGCTTCTTAAGGTTCAAGTATACTAGTTCAAATTGCCCACCTGTGCATCAGTATAATGTTACAATAGGGTTTACATCTGTAAAATTCAAATCAATAGCTGACCACAGAATTTTATAAACATGTGGGCTGCATTTGAGTGTTGTGCCCATATATGGGCTTTCAGAGGTGCATGGCAGACAAGCTGAGCAGGTGAACAGGAAAGATGTACATCCTTGTCTATAGGGAACTCTGGCGAAACCATAATCAGATGGTAGCTGCAGGATCAAAGTTAAATGACAAGTTTATATTTAACACTAACTCAAGTGGGCAACACTAACCATCCATTGAAAAGTTATTAAATGCAGCCCTAAAATCTGCTACTAGTGGATTATTATTTTTAAAAAATGTTGCTTCAGCTCTAGTTTCTTTAGGCAGTGCTCATCACTTTACACATTTCATTCAAAGTTTATCTCAGAAAGCTTTAAGCTTTGCCTGTGTGCTGTTTCCACCCACTTACCCCCTTGCACATACTTCCCTTTTGGATCCTAGCCATAGTATTTAGCAACATCTTGAGTAACACAGAGGGAAAAATGGCATCTGCAGTTTGATTGTTGCTTTGACCTTCAAGCTGTTTATTTGAAGAATGTGCAAAGATTTTGAAGACGTAGCTTCCCACTAAGAATATTCTACTGCAGTTAGCAAATATATTTTCCACTTGTAAGAATAATCTCGTCCCTTTGCAGGCATTTATTTGTTTCATTAAGTTTCTATTAGCATATTTTACATGCATCGAATATGAATATTTTTGTTCATTTTTTTAAAAAAACAACAACTCAATTTCATTATAGTGGTACCTCAGGTTAAGAACTTAATTCGTTCTGGAGGTCTGTTCTTAACCTGAGACTGTTCTTAACCTGAAGCACCACTTTAGCTAATGGGGCCTGCTGCCACCGCGCCACCGCCATGCGACTTCTGTTCTCATCCTGAAGCAAAGTTCTTAACCTGAGGTAATATTTCTGGGTTAGCGAAGTCTGTAACCTAAAGCATCTGTAGTCTGAAGCATCTGTAACCCGAGGTACCACTGTACATGGTTATAACTATACTCTGTCCTAATTCTTATGATGCAATTCATTCAAATGATCATATGACAAGGGATAGTTCGGTGTAGAGGCTGGTGTACCATTTACCATATGGTGTACCATATATTCAAGGAATCAGATTCTTTGACATCAAAGTCATTCCTACTTTTACCTGCTTTTTCTGGCCATCATCCATTCATGAGTCTTATCATCTATTGGCTCTGATGATAAAATCTAGTATCCCATATAATAGCAGTTCACTATCACAGAGGTGGAAACAGGCGTGGGACTGGGAATGTTTGCTTTACCAGATGTTACTCTATAGCTTCCCTGACCATTGACCCTGACTAAAACTCCCCTGACAATTGGCCATACTGGATGGAGTGATGAGGCCACACGTTTAGGGTTGCCATGTGTCCTCTTTTTCCAGAACACACCCTCTTTCTAGGGTAAACTTTCTGACCGGGTGGATTTTTTAAATTTGCCAAATTGTCTCTGGCTCTAATTTCTGGATGAAACATAGACATAAATGGTGGTTGAAGACTTGTTTTCCTCTTCTTTTCTCCTGCCCCCCCTCAGCAACGTATCACAGCTTCTATAGCCTACATATAGTAGTGGTATTTAAAATGAGAGTTGTCATAGCATCTTTTTTTCTCTTCAAAATATGGCAACCCTACACAGGTGTTCCCTATCTCTGCTGTAGGCAGTCATTTATTTTCTGTGGTTCCTCGCTCGTGGAATGATGTCCCCAGGAAGACTCGCCTGTAGCAGTCTAAACCCTAGCCAAGCAACAGTACAGCTGATGGCTTTGGGTGTGGTAGTGGGATCCATCACTATGCTGGACTGTTCCTGGGCTAGGGTTTAGACCGCTACATGTCAAAGGTGAAAATCACTATGACACAGATACAGGGCTGTGTCTGCTAGTAGAAGATTATGCCAGGAAAGGATAAAAGACAGGTGAAAGTACAGAGATTTGTCATTTCCTAATCCTTTCCTAATTTTTCATTGACTACAAAGCATGCCTGGTGCGTTCACAGTTTTTATCTTGTTCTGTCATCCAATACCCACCCACATCAAGTCCCTCTGCATTATTGCATCCTTGTCCCTATTCTAATTAAATACTTGGTGTTGTAGTTAACTAAGTTATACTCAGAGCAGACTCATTAAAATTAGCAGACCTAAATTAGTCATGCCCCTTAATTTCAAAGGGTCTGCTTTTAGTAGGACCAATATTGGATGCAGCTTGTGGCACGCAAACATTCACATGTTCAGTGTTTGATTTCTGATTGTTTGGGATCATGCAGCAAAGGGACAAGGAAAGACCTTAAGCAGGTGCTGAAGCAGCAGACTATGCAGGCAGCAAAAAAATCATTAAAAATGTGAAAAACAAGTATTGTTAGGAGTTCGGGCCAATTTTCAACATTTGTTGTCTGAGAGCTGAAACTTTCACGTGTAGGAGCAAAAATTCAGTACAACACTAGTTTTACATTACTCTTCAAGGTTTTCATCTGGGGGGGGGGATCTTCCTGAAGCTTGAAGTGTGCTGGATTATCCATCACATTTATTTACACTTTCTGTTGGATGCATATTTCTCCTGAGCTCTGCTGAGTAGAGAAGATAACAGACTCTCTTAATGTGAGTGTAGGGTTCAGTATCCTGGCCTAAAGGGCAAAATCTAAAGTACATCTAAGCCCATTTGAAATAAATGAGGCTTGAGAATATTCAGTTTAATCAGGACTTCATGCAATATCTGCAGAAATAATATTTGATTCTAAATCTAATCAGTCCCAGCCAGCATGGCCAACTGTACGAAAGATGGGAGTTGTTGTACAACATCTGGAGGGCCGCACATTAACCACTCATGGTTTAGACTGGCTGGAAATGGCTCTCCAGAGTTTCAGACAGGAGACTTTTCCAACTCTATCTTGCAATGTTGAGAACTGAACCTGGGACCTTCCTTCATGAAAATCGTGTTCTCTACTGTTGAGCTGCAGCTCCAACTTTAAGACCTTGCAGGTATTAAGTGCACTTATTGAGTATGAATAACTCTCTTAAGTGTACCTTTCACCTGACTGATTTTAATCAAAGTCATTCATAGAATGTATGGAGCAAAATGGGGTTTATGGAAGGGAGGAATTATTTAAAATAGCCACAGTTCTTTAGTAGTATGGATTTTGAACATGGATAGGTGACTGCCACCCATGCCTGACTTCAAAATGTAGCATTTCTTTTCATAGATCAATATATTTGTACTGGAAATGTCAGCCCAAAATGGCATGAATTCATTTTGTCTGCTATGAAATTTGGTTAATGTCTCATGCAGTCTCCGCTGTTTCCCAAAATCTCTGTGCATTTGGATAGTCAACAACCTGTGAAATTCTGAATTTGCTTGTTAATTGTTTGTGATATTTTGCATTAGAGACGCTGTTGTTGTTTGTTTTTCAGTGGATGGGGGCTCTCTGCTTGATAGTACCATCCCGTTAGGACATAGTGAGCCAGTTTCAAAACTACACACATATATTCCCCAACCCAGCATATATTCAGACTGAATTGGCTAACAAAATTACCTTGCACAGTCCAGCTTATAAAACAGAAACCCTGGAAATATTTTCCTTGCTGATTACAGCAGCATTTCCCACAGAAAACCCTATTTAAAGGACCTTCCTGTGAAAACTGAATCCCATAGTTCTTATTCTGAATTATAGATACTTGAGAATAATTTCTGAAAGAGGCCAGATAAAAATATACTTTTATCTCCCAAAAGCATTCAAGGGAAGGAGCACAATATACAAAATGAGAATGGTTGTCAGTATTCACATTATTACCATCCGTTTATTGTTGTATAAAGGAATCCCAAGAGCCAATGGCCCAGCTAACGCAGCAACCTGTTCTCACAGTGGCCGGCAAGATGTTTGTGGTCAATCAGGACCTGAGCACGAGAACACTTTCTCCTCCTGCCATTTGCAGCAACTGGTATTCAGAAGCATTACTTCCTCCAACTGTGGAGGCAGAGCATAGCCATCATGACTAGTAGCCTCTGACAACTGCAGATATAACATCTTCTCAAATTTTAGCTGAAGCCTCCTGCAGTTGTTCTCCAGTCCCATCACACAACTGTGACTTTGAGAGCTGTTTTGACTATATAGCAGGATATTCAAGGCCAGCACTGTACACATCAGCACTGGTGACCACATGCTTGAGGAGATGGTAGACAGTTTTGTCTACCTGGGTTCCACCATAACCAGCAATAACATCTTCTTCTCAATTTTTAGCTCTCAAAATGGCCCCCAACAGAATAAAAGAGATGGCACCCTGGGTTGCCTAAATGCAGTCACAACTGCAGGAGGCTTCAGCTAAAAATTGGGCCCCCTCAATATTCCTCAGTCCACACAGTGGAAAGAGGCCTGATGGGGCCCATTGCACCTGCTGAAAGGCCTGCTGGGGCCTGCTGCAGCTGCTACAGGCTCTATCAGGTCCTCCCATTGCAGTGGCACACTCCACTAGGCAGCCTCAGCCCACCATGTGACATCACACACTTGCAACGGGCACCCACAATGTTGGGCAGAACCCAGAGTGCCTGAAGGGAACATAGGTCCATGCTTGCTGACCTCACCCTACTCAGTGCTTTCATTATTCATGTATTCTGTTGAGATGGTATAAACTGTGGAATCTAATGTATTCACATAGGATTCCCTGGCAATTTAAATTTCTGACCATGTAGCATTCCAAATCCCACAGGGAGCCTATGTACTAACAGCAGTTTTCCTGTTTCCGACCTTCTGCCACAACAAATTCATTAGTATTGGTGGGTCCTGCAAGGGTCAGGATGGTGAGGGTGGGTCCAGGAAACACAATCCCACTGTCTCATCACTTGACCATAATGAAATGATTGAAAGGGTTTATATCACAACACACTCCTATGTATATCTCGCCATGTTCAATGGGGCTTTCTCCCAGGTCAGAATGTGCATGCTGGAAGTCATTTTGGCCCATCACAGCAAGGACTCAGGATAACTTTCCCCACTCTTCTGCCCTTCAGGTGTTTTGGACCACAACTCCATCGGCCCAGCCTGCACAGCCATCCTAGCTGGGGCTAATGGAAGTTACATTCCAAGTGGTACACAAAGGACTATAACAACAAAATCATGGCATAAAGCAGTAGAATAAATTATCAAGATGTTCTCAAACTTCAAAAAGGAAAGATAATTACTAGCCTGTCACTCCATTTACATAATTTCTTTGTTTATAATATAAATTTTATATTATTGATTTATTCTTGCAGTTTAGAAATCACTTTTCAGCAAAGCCCCAATTAATTGTTAGTTATAATTACTTATTTTTCCCCCTTTTTAAGCCCCAGGGGATAATAGATAACAAGCAACTCTTTTGGATTTGCTACTTAATTATTGTCTACAAATAACTTGTTTATGAGTGAGATATTTTTAAAAGTGTAGTTTTAAAGTCAGAACTCAGGTTTATTAAAGTTACAAGGAAGATTGTATTAATATGACTGCTGTAGAGGGACATCTTGTATTATTATTTTTTTGGCTTTTATGCAATGTATTTTTTTCATGAAGTGATCTGAATTTATGACCGATATCCTCTACATTTTTGAGAGAGCTGGAAATTTCCCGAGAACTTCTCAGAATAACTCTGCCTTCTGCTACACTCTTAAAGATTGCAGACAGTATTGTATCATTTTTCTGATACAGAGCCAAGATAAGCTTTTTGCACTTTTTTCTTTGAAATCAACACTGATAAAATAATAAATTCTGCAATACAAACTAGGATTTTATTCCCCATTTTACACATACTACAGTGTATTGGAAATGGTGTCAGGACCATGTTGCAGGACCATGCATAGTGCCATATAATTTTTTTGAGTTTGACCAGCCTGACTCCAAATTTTTAAAGAGCTCTTTTGGATGGCTCCTTACTGATGCAATGGAGACAGAAAGAAAAAAAGAGATATTTTTGCTGCCTGCACTGTCACAGAATAGTTCTTCAAATAGGCTCTAGCCTGCATTTGGTTGAACTCACTCCAAGTTTTCTGCCAATACTACGCTAGCCACCATCTCACATATTTCATTACCACCTGCTCCCTAGAAAACCAAGCAGCTGGTTTGACTCCACTGTGAGAGGGGATGCTCAGGAACAATTGTGCCCACCACATTTCTCCATTCAGGAGATCCACTTTGATAGAATCACCTGCTGAGGCAACAGGAAACTCCCTAAAAGCCATCAGGAAACCATCCGAATCCAGCAGCCTCCTGGGGCAGGCCATCTTAATAGGATTGTATTGCTGGTATATGTGGCTGTAAATGAAACCATCAAATAATTATACCCATTAAAAAAAAATACTTTACTTTCTTATACACTTTCTTATTATGCAAGGATCCTGCAGAATAATTCTGCAGACAATGGAAGCTCTCTCTTTTCTTGTCAGAAAATGCTAATAATATCCACATGTGTTGCTAACCTTTGACTGTGCACTGAGATAAGTCAAATAGTTCTAGTACCGAGTGCAAGACCTGCTATTTCGCTTGGACTATTCTCAGGGTGGGTATAACAAGTAAAAAGTGTTAACGCTCTCATCCATTAGTCATGACTTGATCAAGGAGGATGAATATGTCATCACACCTAAAATAGAAAGGTTGTCAGCAGGAACTTGATTAGCCTGCATCAGGAACTTGTTCGATTTGTATGCTTATGAGACATCTTGTCAGAGTTTGCTAAGATTAAAGACAGATACTCCAGTGGAGTACACAGGCAAAGATAATGTACACACAAATGTACCATCAATCCAGCTGGAGTCATATTTTTTCAAAGAGCATAATCTAATTCAATGGTGCACAAATAGCATGCTGCCTCCAGTGAAATAATCTGTGTTCTGAGTATTACCCACTTAGAGGATATGTCTCCTACATTTCCAAGTAACAGACTGCTTCAAAATACAAAATTTTACCTTTTCCCAGTTCAGATACAACAGGAAATGCAAGGCTGTTGGATGTGATGAATAGACTTTAAGACCTCCCAGTGTGGCAGAGGGCAAGGTAAGGTTTGTTTGCAAAGGTGGCAGCAGCATAAAGAGATAGCCATAAAGTAGGCTGTTGTGTGTTTGTATTCTCTTGCTCTCATTTCAAGCAGGGCACAGTAAGTAAACAAGAGCTGTTATGGGATGGCCCTCAATCTTCTTTCTGACCTTCACCAAACCATGGAAAGTCACTGCTGTGGCCATTCATGCCTCAGACAAAGTACATCCCACTCCTTTGTTCTCCGTGAACAGTAGGCCAAATGCAAAGGTGACAGAAGGAAATGCATATCCATTAAGTCTAAGGCAAAGTTCTGATCTATCTTCCAGGAAACGACAGGGAAGCATAGGTTAAAAGATAGCTGCAGCAATGTACTTGCTAAGAGCATGGATGGAGATTTCGATTCAAGCCTTACCTAGCAGCAAACTCAGCTATGTTTTCTTTTCCATCACTACACTATACTCAGCTATTTGCTTGCAATTACAGAGTTGTGGAGAATAATTCTATTCCAATTTAATGGATCATTATCAAAGGTTTGGGGGCATTCAAACCAGAGCTGAGCCAAAGTTTCTTAGGATACATTTTTCTGAGATGCTCCTTTTTCTTCCACATGCCTTAAAAAAGGTCGCTTTGAATTACTTTCTCTTAATACTTTTGACTCTCTTCTTCCTCTTCCTCTTCCTCTTCCTCTTCCTCTTCCTCTTTTCGTAGACAATTCCCTGAAATGAGGATCATCCCAGGGCGTTGCAGTCCCTGACTAGTAGTGACTCCCAACCCAGCTTGGAGATGCCAGGAACTAAATCAGTGACCATTAGCATATAAAACATTTGCTCTAGCACTGAACAACAGCCTTTCATTCAAGTATCTGAAGAAGTGTGCATGCACACGAAAGCTCGTACCAATAACAAACTTCGATGGTCTCTAAGGTGCTACTGTAAGAATTTTTTTTATTTCATTCAGGTGTCAGCTTTCCCTCAAAACCCTTAGCAGAAGTATTCTAGATAGGGGCCTGGAGATAGCAACTACCCCTGTCCACCTTGGGCAAATAATGGCACCCTGGCTCCAAGAACTGGGAAAGTTGGGCAAACGTTCCTTACCTATGTACTTGAAACTATACCATAGCATCCTTAACTCCCTGCTTGCCAATAAACTATGGCGTAGTCAGACCAATAGTCAGTGATGATGAGAAGGTATCAAGCTGGGGAAGGCTACATGACGGAAAGATAAAACCAACAATTTCTTGTCCTACTGTAGTTCATTATTAGAGCAATATAAGTTCCTATCAACACAATTTTGAAGGAAACTTCTGAACTTTTCATTGTGGTTCCTGAAGTGGAACAGATTGATTATTGTTGACATTTATATAAAACTTGGATTGGGTTTTCTTGGTGCCTTTTCTGCTGCTGACTATATAGAGAAAATTTTCCCCATCCATTTTGCCTGAGGCCCTGGATAGGAGAGGCTAGTAATATCCGTGAGATATGACTTTAATTCCATGCAGGAGAGTAACAGTTTGAAAACTATAGAACACTATGGGACATTTCAGTGTTCTCATAAAGTCACAAGAATGTTCAATGAGAAATCTGAAAACCTAAATTATGTTTTACTTTTCAGAATAGGGCAATGGTTCTTGGTTTCACTGTTAATTTAACTGTAAGACTAAGCAAAAAATCATTGCTTGATCATTTTCAGCTCAAATTTGGGGGAAGAGGAGTTCAAGTGTCCAATTGAGGGAGAGAGGTGATTTAAGAAAAACATTTTTAGACCCATTGAAATCACCAACTTCTTTACTATTATTATTTATTTATTTATTTATTTATTTATTGCATTTATATTATATAGGATATATTTATTGCTGTGGACTCTCCTTCCTTGGAGGTTTTGCGCAGAGGTTGGATGGCCATCTGTCATGGATGCTTTAGTTGAGATTCATGCACTGCAAAGAGCTGGACTAGATGACCCTTGGGCCCCCTTCCAACTCTACAGTTCTATGATTCTATGATATATTAGCTCATACATAGGAGCTGTCATGCTATCTCTCATGTTATTAAAATGCCCACACCTTAACACCCGTGAGTCATGCTTGACACTCTGTTTATAAAGAAGATGTACCTGGATTAAATTCATTTCTAACTTAGCTAGACTGCAGCTCATTTGTTGTTACCACTGATATGGATACTGAAAGCTTCAGAAAGCTTCAGAAGGGAATGTTGTTTTTTATTTTAAATATATATATAATAAATTCAAAATAAAATAAAAACACACATTTTAGAGCCTTATAAAATAATGACAAAACACATTTCAATGGAACAAATGACCCAGCTGCAAATTTATTTGTTGCATTGGTTGTGAGCTTCATGGCTGACACAGTCAATAGATCACTCCCCTTTCAATGACCAAGAAGAAATGTCCATTAAAGTCAATGGGAGGGAAATGGCTTGCCATATCTCTTGGGCTGTATAAAACTGTACCACCAACAGGTGTAGCCATGGATTGAAAGGGTATAAGCATCATCTGTTTCACCTACTTCCTGCCCATTTCAGCTGTCCTGATGTGGAGGAGCTGTTCAAGCAGCATATTGTTGCTAATCTTGTGCTCCTCGGGCATATCTGACATGGTTTCATGGACTGGCTGGATGTGGAGGAGTGGTGGTGGGGCACCAGCTGAGGAACTCCCAAGGGAAGAAGGCTCAGAGCCTACTGGCTGGTAGTTTGAAAAGGACAAAGACGAGGGTTGAGAGTTTGCAGTAATGTGAGTGAGAAGAAAAGCAAAAAGCTGGAGGCGGGGCAGGGAGTGAGAGAGAGCAATGTTTGATTTCTGTTTGAATCTTAAGCTGCGGCTATGGGTACAGCAAGAAACATTTGGGGTGTTAATGCTGTGAACCCCTCCACTGCAGACTAGGGTTATATATATGTGTAAATAAGCCCTATATCATAAAGACACCACAGTCTCTGCTGTTCCTCATTCTGAAGGAAACATGAACCCTGGGTAAGCACCTGGAACCCCTGGAATCTCATACCACTCAGAAAATGGCGAGGGGGGACATGCAACATTATTAATCAGAGGAGGGATACAGTACAATCTCTTTCTTCTCTTTATCTAGGTATGGACAACAGAAAATATTTACATTCGTATGCCATCCCAAGCTTTTAAAAAACAAGTTGGGTTGTTGTTGTTGATTATAATAAGTTTTTATTCCATAAGAAGACAATGGGCTTTTTAGATCAGCTGCCTACTTTGTCTTGTCTAGCATTTGTTGGTGGGGGGCGGGAGAGGGAGAGAGTGTTCCCTGATATTTCCCTTTAACAGCCAGATAATGTTAAATTTACATCAGCAGTGAGGAAAATAACCAGAATTCTAGACAATGATAAATGTCATCTGAAGGACTGATGTGAAGTGCTTTTCAGACCAGTGAAACTCAAACTCTCTGGAGACCATGCTACATTTTAAAATATTGCTATTCTAACAAAAATAAATATTTAGAGAAAATGAACCGGTCAAACTTCCAGAAAGAGCAGACGGGCAGAAAGAAATAAAAGAGGAGAGAATCTAAATAGCACGAGGCCACTACTTAACATTGCCAGAATGGGGAGCATGGATCTGTGCCATGCTGTCTTGGCAGTGTTTGAAATACAGGGAGAATATTATGGGTGGATCAAAATATGAGTCCCAAATTCTCTGCCCTGTTAGCAGTCAAACTGGGATTGAAATGGTTTCTAGGAGAGAAGGCTTACAGTGGCAGTAGGGGGAGGCTTCTACCTGTTTAAGAGAGGGGGTTTACTATAGCTTGGGGAAGCTTCTAACCCTTTTTTGGTTATTTTTTTTTTGGGGGGGTTATCATCTCTGTCAGCTTCAGATGCATAGCACTACCATATGCTAATGGTGTGTGGTTTGGGAGCTGCACAGTCAGGGAAAAAACAATGCTGTCAGGGTTGTAAAGACTGCAGAGAAAATAATTGGGTGCACTCTTTCCACCTTGGATCAAATCTATGCTTCCAGGTGCCATAAGAAAGCTGCAGAGATAGTGCAGGATAGTGTGCACCCCGGAAATGATCTCTTTCAGCTTCTGCCTTCTGGAAGAAGGTACAGGGTTATAAAGACTAGGACTAGCCGCCTGAGAAACAGCTTCTACCCAAATGCGATTTTGGTTTTAAACGCATTGTAAGGAGTCTGTATGGGAGTATATTATATTTAAAAATGGGGTATCAGAGTTTTTAGGGGGCCAACCAAGTTGGGATAGCTGGGATAACAGGCTTGTTGGGTTTTGAATGTCTTATGTAGATTTTTCAATTTTCTTGTTCTGTATGGGACAACGACAATAAAGATATCGTATCGTATCGTATCCACTCTAGTAGAGCTACAGGCATTCTGAGAAGAAACAGATGATGACAGGGTAAAGCTGGAAGCTTTAAAAAGTTACCAAAAAAGGTGAGGAAGCAATACTCCCACTGCCACCTTTGTAAGTATGGGTTTGCACTGACCATAACAGCTCATTCAGATATTAGTATGGAGCTTCAGAAAACACCCTGCCTTTTTAGTCTGCTTTGTTTCTCCAATCTACTACTGGGACCTTAAAACCAACAACCTGTATTTTGCCTTTTGACAGATGTTTATAAAATTTGCAGACAGAGTAGCTTCTCCAAAGTGGACAAAGCATGCCAAATTACAGACAAATAAGCCCAGGGATTTCTGTGCTGGAAATCTTTATATTTGTTTGTTTATTTTAAGGAAATACCTAGAACCATTTGAGGGATTTAATCTTGCAAAATTCCAGAGGATGCAAGGATTTTCCCACAAGAGCAACATAGGGTTGCCATATGTCTGGATTTTCTCAGACACATCCAGGATTTCAATGGTGGAATCAGCATCTGTCAACAACTTTCCTAAAAAAAAAAAGGTTAGTTTTGGGGGTGGGCATTACTTCAACCCCTCTAGAGTTTTATGGGCAATTGTTCTGAAAAATTCATACATCAGAGAGGCATCTCTAGGTAAAAAGTATGTTCAGTTGCAGAAAAAGAAGTCCAGGGAATTATTTTTGTGTTACCATATATTTAAGGTTGATATCGGAATGGAAAGAACAGAAAGGAATCTGCTTTCCAGGTGAAACCATTCCCTCTAGACATAGTATTCACCTGTGAGGTACAATGCAGTTCTTCCTCCACTCTCTCACCAATCTGATGTTTGCTCTCCCTTTACTCATGACCCCAGCATAGTGTTTCTCAGCAGATGCCTGTTTACAGTATTTTGTAATGTCTATACAGTGGTACCTCGCAAGACGAATGCCTCGCAAGACGAAAAACGCGCAAGACGAAAGAGTTTTCCGTTTTTTGAGTCGTTCCACAAGACAAATTTCCCTATGGGCTTGCTTCACAAGACGAAACGTCTTGCGAGTTCTTGCGAGTTTGTTTTCTTTTTCTTAAAGCCGCTAAGCCATTAATAGCCGCTAAGCCGTTAATAGCCGCTAAGCCGTTAATAGCCGCTAAGCTGCTAATAGCCGTGCAAGACGAAGAGACTCACAGAACGGATTAATTTCGTCTTGCGAGGCACCACTGTATCACCAAGGCATCACGAGGCACTTTCAGGGTCCCTGCTTTAACTTGGGCCACCTTGTAGAGTTCTAGTTTCCCCTTTTGACAAGCCAACAATCCCTCTGAGGCACCTGACCACCTCAGAATTTAGAATTTATTTAAATCCAATGTACACCTCTAATTTTATGACACCTTGCTTCTGCCCCCCCCCCTAGTTTTTTGCTTACTTCTTTTCACTATTTATGTATGACTTTTAAGGTGGGCCTCACAAAGAAGTGTGCATAAGACCACTACAACCATAAGCATTGCTTAAAAAAAGAACAAGTTACAATAGAATGGATATGGCAACTTGTTTGTTTAGAAACAGTTGCTACTATTTTTTCCCTCCTAGCAAGGCAAGATGGACCTTGAAATACCCCTGTGATGGCAGCTGGGACAGCTGGGAAGAAGAGGCCACAATGAGATGGAAACAGCTCCTTAAAAAAAAAAAAAGTCTGCCAATGTAAAAATAAATTCAAAAATCTATGTATGTCAGCTCCTTCTCTCCATGTTTGGAATTCTCCCCTGCCCCCTCAACAAACAAATAAACAGAATCCCCAAACATGAGCACTATCAGCATCATGGGCGCTGGCAATAAATGGCTGCCATGGACAGCAAAAAGAGAAAGAAGAACAGACAGACAGAAATAAAGAAAGAGGTGATGCTACTCTGTAACAATGAGTGCTATCACAAAAGCCTCTGCTTTTAGGGATGTTGCAAGCATTCTACTTCGGGATACCAGAGTCAAGTGTCCTTGTTCAATCGCTCACAGGGAGACAGACTCTGATATCAGTTCATTAGGATGTTTCTCCCCACATTTAGCTGAAATCTGCTTCCTTGCAATTTATAGCCATCAGATCTATTCTTGGCCTCCAGAGCAACAGAGAACAGATCTGCTTCATCATCTGCATGACAGCCCTTCAGATATTTGAAGACAGCTATCATGTCTCCCTTTAATCTTCATGTCAAGGCACAAAATGGAAAAGGAAGAAGCCATGGCAGAGATGTTCACACCTTGCTTTTACAGCTGAATGGAGGTGCCTTGCCCTCTCGCTTTGACACACTCGCTTTCCAAAATGTAGTCATTGTTGCTAGCTTTTTATTCATGTCCCTTCTTGCTGATTTTTTCCACGAGGAAATTAGTATATCACAATGTTTTTTTAACAACAGCAAATAGCAATGCCTTTAAACCATCCCTACAGCTTCATTAAATCCAAATCTTTAAAAAGGGGGGGGGAGGAAAAGTTAATGCTTTTCTTTGCAGCACATTTTTTTTTAAAGTAATGTTCTGAGCTATTATAGTACATGGACAGCAATTTGTAATATCCCCGCCAGGAATAATTATTCTTGCTATTTTTTTGCTATTCATTCAGGTCTCTTATGACCACTCAGCTTTTAAAGTGCTACCGTGTAATATAGTATCTGAAGAAAAGCAATGCCTGATCTGGGTTTACAGCTTTTATTCAACACCCAGAACAATCTATGTTGATTCCCCTAAGCTGCTTTGAATGTGGAAGAGCGAAAAAAAATGGTTACATAAATCTTTGTAATCTTGAGGGAAGGATAGCATATAAGGAGTTTACCGTGCTAGGATTAAGTCTAGTACATTACAGTGCAGTCTTTAATCTGTTGAAATCTATCTCAGTGTTCCAAGCTGTTTCATACTGTCGGATCCAGATTTCTAATGAGGCCACAGCTGGCAGCAGCAATAGAGAGAAAAACTTGGGGGTGGGGTGAAAGAAATAATAAGGGAAACTGCTAATGAACTGATTTGACACAGTGCCTCACATTCTGGGTTTGCTATGCACATACTGATGATCAAATTTTGGGAGGGGTTGTTGACAGTGAAACCAAATACTAAACAAGCTGGGCTGCCCACCCATGAGACGAGGTGAGGAAACCACCTCTGTTCCAGGAATGCATCGTCCACTGCTGCTGCCACAGCCACATTGACAGCTACAGCACACTCCTTAGAGGCCAGATGTGTACCTCTTCAGCAGCAGCACCCCCAATCATGCCACCTCTACAGTGATTTCTTTGCAAATAGGAGGAACTGCTAAGTCTCCTCCCACCCTATTTCCCAATGTAGTTCTTGTTCCTAATGTAGATCTTTATTCCTCCCTTGTTCCTGATGTATTGAAGGAAATTCAGTGGCACACATTCATTTAAAAGAGAGAAAAGAATGAAAAACAAAACCAACGGATTAATCCCAGTTTGGTTCATCTGTTTTTCCAGTAAAATGAATGGGAGTTTGAATTAATTTAGTTAGTCATTCTTCCTTTGTTGGTACTACATCTTCTTCCCATCTCTGGGCTAAAACCATTCTAGCTGCAGTTATAGCATACATAAACATTATTTTATTTTTATTTTTGTATTTGTATTTTGGAATCTTGGTATCCCTAGAAGAAACACTTCTGGTTTTTTATCAATTCGTTATAAATCATTTCCCAGAAAGATTTTGCTCTCTTACAAGACCACCACATATGGTAAAAAGTACCTTCGTTTTCTATACATTTCCAGCATGTGTTTGATTTTGATTATACATTTTTGCCATAAATACTATCTATGCATCATTTTCATGTGGTTCTCTTTCAGCGTATAACATGTTGTAAACTTAAAATATACATTCCACAACTTTCCCCATGCAGCCATTTCAATGTTATGGCTGAAGGGGTGTGTGTGCGATTATTATGCGGTGACAACCATAACACAGTGAAATACGGTATTCTACTATGGTTAGTTACATAATGTATACAATCCAATGACTGAGTCATTCTTTTAAGCCTATGAGAACTTTAAGGATTTGGGTAATCCTTTCAATACTTCCAAAAGGCTTAAAGGATTTTCACCTACAGTATTCCTTTGTGTAAATATGGTCCAAAATTGCATTTTGGCTATTGATAATGATAATGTGAATAAGTCTGTCTATTTGAAGGTACTTTGAGGCAGCCTTCGCTAATTATGACAAATAAACTTTACCTTAATATAATACTTTGATGCTATAGCACTTTATATAAATATTTATTCCTATAAGATATTACATAAAAATGCCTGGTATTTAAAACTTCGTGAATACTGAGGTTAGAAATTGATTTGAGCCATGACTCTTATAAACAGTTCCTTGCACAAATGTAACATATACCTAAGAGAAAGTGAACTCGGATAACACCTAAGTTCAGTAAGAGACTTCTCAGGAATGACAGCTAAGAAGCAAATGAAGTGCAAGCTAATGAATGGAAAAGATTTAAAGATATGCTGTCCTATGGAGAACACACTCTGAATGCCAGGTCAGCAATGCTTAGAAGCCTGACTTTGGATGAAACCATAAAAACTTCTGCACAGTAAGAGAAAACTTTTAATTTGCCCCCATTTTTACATTTGAATTTCAAGAACAGATGCTAACTCCCAAGGTGTCTTCCATCTAAAGCAATAGCTGCAACGGTAACTTATTCCTTAGGTTAAGAATATTAAATTAATGCCAACAAACTAAAAAGAAGTTAAGTCATAGAACTTGCAGTTCCCAACACAACAGTGGTTTTTGTTTAGTAACATAGGAAGCTGCCTTTTGCAGAGTGGGACCATTGGTTTATCTAGCTCATTATTGTCTATGCCAGGGGTAGTCAACATAGTGCTCTCCATATGTTGTTGCTAGCAAAACCAGTTTTGAGAGATGACACAATTTTAATTCATCTGGATCACACCTTTGCAATTGGTCTGAAAAGCTCAATGAGTCTTTCTGCAGATCCTTCCGTGGGAGAAATCACTCAAACCTTCTTAGTAAATAGGCATAGGAAATTTGTCCCCACTGAAGAGTGGGAGAGGCACTCTCTGGGCTACTTCCAATTAGAACTGGAGGTGAGTTCCATTTTGGTCTGGATATTTAAGCCAACTGACCTAATTCACACCTACTGGCAAACTAACACGGATCATATGTCTTTCCGATTTTGCATTTCTCCAAATTTTACATTACAGAAGTACCAAAATGTGTTTAGAATGTCTACTTCTGGATAAAATACATTTAGAAATATATCCATTTACTCAAAGCATATAATTAGCATTTTGTGATGTAATACACATTTAGGTGCTTGTTTAAATAGACTTTTTTTGTACTGACTTTACAAAGAAATCCAAAGTTAATGCAGAAACAGGACAGAAGCATCTTATGAATCCATGTGAAATGGACAGGACCTGAAAACAGACTGATTAATCCATCCCTAGATGCAAAATAAAAATAAAACATAAATCAAAACTGTAAACCCCAAATACAAAATGTACCATAAAAGCTGAATTTTTTTTTAATCTGATATTTTTATATAGTATTTGAAAATGCTTGTATGAATTGGTAAGGTGTTTATGTTAGAAATTGAAATTAAGGAGGAAATTAAATAAGTAGCAAAGTATGCATTTGCCAGTTCCATAATTAAGGAATTCAGAGGGGAATGCTAGGTCAAAGCAAACCCTCACTAGCAGGTGGAACCAGAGAAATCTGTTCCTGTCTTCTTAAAATCTCCCAAGCAACAGCTTTGTACAACACATCTGCTGATCTTCTCATGCCTTCCTCCTCCTGTGGTTGCTGGTTTGTACCTCTTAAGTCCAGTCTGCCCCACAGAACTACAGATCTTTGTCCTTGCCACTGATTACTACTGCAGTGGCAGAAGTTCAGGGTGCTTCTCTTTTCTTGGTAGATGGCTTCTTATTCCACAGGCATTAATGCTATCTCTTGTCACTACAGTGCCCTTTGTAAATATTGTGGTAAACAAGCAAAAATGCAACTGTGATTACACTGCATTTGAAAAGCCCATTTGGGAGGTGGCAGGGGCTGTGCATAGCCAGCACACAGCCTTAAGTAATCAGAGAGAGAATATGAGAGAGAGAGAGCTTCTCATATTGATCAGGCAAAGAACAAGCCACAATAGCTATTAAAAACACAATAACATGTGGTGGATATATACTAACTACAGAAAACTTGGTTTGCAATTCTGTTTCTTTTTTTCTAGTTGTAACCATCCCTGGCAAAAGCTTCATATTACTGCATTCACTTATTGTCGGCATCAGTCTATGTGCACCTATGGACAGGTTAAAGTCAAACCATGGTGTTTGCAGCACCTAAGTGAACTCCACAGGGCACAAGCCTGGGCAGTGTGTATGGAGGTCCTGGTGTGCCTAGACCACAAGACCCCACTCTCAGCCTCACTGATGTGGTCCAGAGGAAAGCAGAGCAATGTGTCTGGCACCAGCTTTGCTGAAGAAGTTGCCCCGGGGAGGTGCACAAGGTGCCATTCAAACACCCATTCACCTGCCCTCTCCTAGGGTGTCATCAGAGGTAAAAGCAAGAAGCAGAAGCAGCCTCCACATGCCTCTCCCTCACTGCTCCATATTGGACCCTGAGAGCAACTGCAGCAACAGTAAGATGGAAGTGAGGCTACACATGCATTTTTTTCAAGACTCCCCCACCCACGCAAAAAATCCGGGAACAAAATCTTGAAGCTGAAACTGCCTGGCATTTTGGTCCCTTTGTTTTGACACTTGTTTTTGCTGTCAATAGAGAAATTAACTTCTAACACAAAAGAATGCCATACTTCATACTCGATACACACACTCCAAAGGCCAACCACATGCTGAATCCTCTCCTCTTCCAGTATAGCTATTGTGCAATATGGTGGCTAGTAAATGATGCTCTGCAGTTTATTTTTTGTATGCTCATGTTGATTTTCCTTTTAAATAGGGATGGGGAGACTGTGACCCTTGATATTCTGTTGAACTTCAAGCCCCATCATTTCTCACCATGCTGGCTAGGGCTGATGGGGACTGAGTCCAACAACACTTGTCTTAAAATTACTCTCTGCCTTAATATTTCTTTCTGCCTTAAATTTACTCACCTTTTGCTTAAACAAGGATTTATTTTGCTCTAGCAGTTCAGAATCTGCAGCCTAAAAAGGGTTACTGATCAACATTATGTTACCATGATGATAACTTTTTGGAGAAAGGATGGGACACGGGGAAGTCTTCATTTCTAGAGTGACTGGAATAAAGCTGACGTAAGTCCTTTATTTTCCTTTCCCATATGAAGTTACCAAGGGGGATACCAACCAGGTGTTAAAATGTTAGTGTTTGTGAGCTGGTCCATCTGGACTCTCCTCTCTCCCATCCTTAGAGATGATGTCAGCTGTCCCTGGTGCAGTGTGCCCGTCTGACAGTGACAAAAGCCCAGCTGTTAAGAATATTTGAACACAGTTACTGTCCAGGCAGAGTGCCAGCGCTATGCTGCTGAGGAAGAGAGCTGAGGCAAGGGAATGGCTGATTTGTAACAGTTAGGCTTCCTTTCAAGTATGAGTGGTTGTTCAAAGGACAAGGATCTTCCAGAGGATGTAGAATTCCAGAAGCACATTGGAATCTTAAAAAGAATGATGTTGCTAGATTGTAATTGGGAGTGCATAAGAGAAAATAATGACCTCCCCCTACACACACATACAATTACATAATTGACAAGAGATTATAAACTTTCAGGGCTGTTCCAAAGCAATGTGGGCCCTAATGCAAAGCAAAGATGATGGCACACTCTCTCCATTTCCTGGGTCTGGAATGGTAGTGGAATCTTCAACACCATCCATTGCTATTGACAGCAGCTTAGGAAATGAAGGATAGGGTGCCTGGCACATACAAGCATTCCACTATCCACCACTATACAAGCATCCCACTATCCACCAATTGCCTCACTCTGCCTATTGGTAGAACCTGCTCTTGCAAGGCTTGCTGTGCTGGAAAATCTGCCCTTAAGCAAGCCTTTGTGCCCATAAAGTGCAACAACATGGTTACATTTTCTTACCCCTGCAGCTCTGAATTCTGAATGTTTTGAGCTGGTTATGCAAAACAGGAAAACAGCAATGTTGAATACTACCCCCAGTTTCTCAAAACAACACTGAAGTGTGCATTTTCTCTTGAAACATGCATTTATATGTGTGCTTTCTCTCTTTTTGAAAAAAAATTATTAGATTTTTCATCTTTAACAAAATAACATCTTATAATATAATCACAAAATAATTCCCCACCAACTTCCCCCAACTTCCCTTTCTGGTTTATAAGATATTAACTTGTCCTGCTTATTATCTAACCCTAAGTATAATAATCTTTAAATTAACCATTATTATATTCTTATCATTTTAACCTCATCTTTATATTTTCTATAGTTGTTTTGTTGGTTGTTGGTCTCCCTGCAAGTGAGTCCATTTCCTTACATTGTTTCTGTAAGTACAACATAAAAGTTTCCCAGTCTTTTTAAAAAGTCTCTAATGTCCTTGTCTTTAAGTCTTCCAGTTAGCTTTGCCATTTCAGCATATTCCATCAGTTTTTCTTGGCATTGTTTCTTTGTTGGTATTTCATCAGTTTTCCATTTGGGCTAGTAAAATCCTAGCTGCTGTTGTGACATACATAAATATAAATATTTATATATGTGTGCTTTCTCTCAACATATTTTTAGATTAATATTTTGACACATTGCATCACTTCATTGGGAGAAAGGTAAAATCTGTTGTATAACTAAGTCTACTTAGCCCAGACAGTATGGACTAGTTCACACAGACAACTTGTAATTGTCATCCACAGTATTTTCTCCCTAAAGCAACTATTAAAGTCAAAATTTCTCAGAAGACTTTTCTGAGAAAATGCCTGAGGTTCCCCCTGGCCCCCTTTGCCACCCATCCTAGTAAAAGAAAGCCATTTGGCAAAAAAATTTCTTTAAATCATATACTGATTTTTATGTCAGTCACCATCACACACACACACACACACACACACACACACTGCTCTGGAACAATGCTATATCTGTGGAATTATGGAGGATGCAACATGGCACAGATGCCATTCAAAATTCTCACAACACCCCAAGAAAAAAAGCCCTGTACTACTGCCACTGTCAGTGGTGAACCCTACCCCTGAGAATCTGTTGGATAATTTCTCCTCCCATTTGACAATTCTGGTGAACCTGATCTGTTAATTCCTAAGCCCTGTTTTGCCCACATTGACCACAATGGTGATATATATATATTTACATAAGTGAATGAAATTTGTAGACAAAGAAACTCCTGCAAATTTCAGGTGGCTCTATCTAAGGTCCATTGTGTAGGGCGGCTTTACATGTTTTCTTTATATAACTGGCTACATCATTGGAAGTTACTTTAGAAAACATACATGATCACATTTTGAGACCTTTTTAACATGGTCTCTCTAATTATAAAGCTCTTCTGATACAAGAAATGAGGGGAGATATAGCTAGTTCCATTTTGAAATTGCTTAAATAATGAACTTTTGCAATTCATATTTTTTCCCTGGGAAATTTCTGATAATGAAGATATCTTAGGCTATCTAAGGCAGGTTTCGACCTAGCCTATAAAACTGTAGTTTCCCATTTACTACGCCTTTGTCATTTTTAGAAGCTTTCTTCCTTATACTTTAAAACACTTTGTAAACTTAGATAGCCTTAAATAAATTCAATTTTAAAAATTTAATTATAAACTTGTGCCTTGGGTCATTTACATTCCATCTAACCATGTTCAATCTAGCTACCTCCTTACTAGGTTAGCTTCATTGATAATATTGAAGTTCTTTTCATAGTAATAATGATGGTGAATTGAAGTGGGGCTTTCAAAAGTAGGTGTTAATTCTTTGGGAATACTATAAATGGGCTGGGGCAGGACAGGAGATTAAAGAGAATAATGTATTGCTTCATATTATGGTCATTAATATATTTAATAACTTTATATCTTACTTTTTCCCCAGGCAGCTAAAATTGTATTGTAATTATTATATTATATATAATTATAATTATTACATTATAATTGGGTTGAATTATATATCAAATTGTTAGCATAAAAACTGCAATAACAAATACAAAGTAGAATTAAACTATCAAAATTAGGTTGTTTTAAGTTGTTTTTAACATTGTGTAAAACTGTGTTTTAATTGTTGCAATCCACCCTGGGGCCTTACAGTGGGTAATAAACTGTACTACTACTACTACTACTACTAATAATAATAATAATATACCAGTGTTTAAGGAGGAAGGTGTAGGTAGTAATTAACCACTTCTATGTGAGTGAAAATTATTTTATATGGTGAAGTGTTCTTTTTTCTTTAACTAGAGGAGGACAATATCCATCAATTGCCCCAGCCATCTGAGCCCCTCCACCCACCATGCATGCCCCACACTATTCTCAACAGTCACCCTACCCATGGAGGAAGTTTTTCAGAAGGCACAGAAAGCCAGGTGGGACTGGATGGGACAAGAATATCCCATTCTCATTATCATTAATTCTTTTCCATCAATGGAAGAAAAGTTAACAAAAAATGAAAGCTTGAATGTTTGAGTATAGCAAAGAGTGGGTCTTGTGAACTTGACTGTAATTTGTCTCCCCCCCCCCCAACATCTCTTTGATACCTGCATCTGAAATAGTTCCAGTGCTGTGCACTAGAACATGTTTCAGAACTCTGTGGCACCCAACTTGTCATTTTATCCAGGATGAAGAGAAACCATTAGTGAGCACTCTTTGGTTATGAGAGGTCAACCAGCTACAAATCCACCTAACCGTTACCTCACCCAGTCCACATTTTACCAGCTTCTCCACAAGAATATCATGGAGGACTTGGTCAAAAGCCATACTGAAATCAAGATACATTACATCCACAGCATTCCCCTGATCCACCAGGCTTGTAAATGAGATTTGTCTGGTATGACTTGTTTTTGAGAAACCTCTCTCCCCTTTTATCTTCCCCAAGACTTAAATCTTTGGGAAGATTTAAATGACCCAAGGTAGCCCAATGAATTTCGTGGTTTTGTAGTCTGAGACTTGAAAGGGGCTCTCTGTTGATGTTGTGCAAGGTCTTGTACATATAGCACAAAGTACATATCTGCTAGAAACGGTATAGGGCAAAATAGTAACTAAGAATCGGTAAGGTGTTGGCAGCTGGGATAGTAAGGGAAGCTTTGTATTTGTCTGTCCTGTGGCAAACTTGATTATCGATTCTTGTCAGCATTCTGTTAGCTCTTTTCCAAATTAGTTCAGTGGCTTGACCTTGAAAAGATCTTAACAGGATGCCTGCAGATTCATTCTAATTGCTGCTTTTCCTTATGGACTCCACCACACTAACCTGCCAATCATCAAGTCCATTTGTCTGGGAACTGACTTAATTAAACATCTCAAATCCAATTGACTTGATCCTTCCCACTATATACATTTTTTAAAAAGAAAAGGAAACAGTCCATCATGGAGCCATGTGGAGTTGCTGAAGAGAAAGGTTGCTTACAGCACATGTTGGCATTGCAGTCTTGTTGCGACCCACCCCACTTCCCCAAATGTAAAGATAACACCATGAAATTATTTCGAAAGGAAGGAACAGTTATTCTTTTAACTATTTTTTCAGAATACAGGGAAATGTGTGTGTATAAATGGGGTTTTCTTGGGTTAATCAGGATCCAGAAATCTGATGCAGGCATTTCTTGAATTCAGAATGCCATTAGCTGTTATCTCCTTTTCCAATTAAACAGATAATTATATTAGATATTGTTAGAAGAAGACTTGCGTTTTTGGTATGGCGCTTGGATTGTTGTTTTTGCGAGTGCACAGGTGATTGAAATAACACTTTCTTATCAAAAGCTGGTCCAATTAAAACAGCACTTCCAGGGTAAAACATTTGTGAATACACTCACAACAGTATTTGCCTATGCTTGGGAAAATTAAAATATGAGTGGGATAGTTTTTTGTGTACCCAGCTGGGACAGAACAATGGGATACCTTGCACTTAGTGATGGGTAGATTCCAGCCCATGTCAGGTTTCTATGTGGTCATTCATGGGATCATTTTGTTCCATTTCTGAATTAATTTGTGATGAAAATTCATATTGAGTATGTATTTTATCATGAAAGACATTAAGAACGGGGAACCTTTTTCAGCTCAAGGGTCTCATTTCCTTCTGGGTAACCTTCCAGGGGTCACATGTCAGTGCTGGGCAGGGCTAGAGAGAAAATTGGATGGATCAATGCATGTAAAATTTATCTTGGTGCAGATGGCTAGTTCCTATACATGCTCTTACTTCTCTTACTTGAGAAGTAAGAAATCAAAAGGATAATTACATCTGGATCTGGATTTTCCCAGGAGATGTGAATTAGTCTGATTTTTACCATCTGTGTTTAGATAGGCATAAGGCTTTGGGTGAAAGTCCCCCCCCCAATTATTTTTTATTGAGGTGGGGCCTGTTTCTAGTGATGGGAACTCAGGTGAACTGCCCCAGTCACTAATTGACCAGTTATGCTACTGTCACTGAGTAGATCACTTGTTCTCTGATTAGTTAGATCTTGGAAACATCCACTCCAATTATATGCTTGTTTAGTTGGAAATAAGTCACATGAACTTCTAGAGTTCTTGTTCCGGTTTTTTTCAAACAGCCTGCTAGTGTGTAACAACAATATCACCTGCCTCAGAATGTGATTTTATCATTACCTATGACAATTGTATACAAATATTTTAAATAGACCTAAAATAAGGGTCAGAGTAGCAGAAATGATCTAATTTTTATCAGAAAAATTACAAACAAATGAGGGCTATATTCATGGATGCACATACAACCAGTCTTCTTCCCACTGGTGTACACACATGCAGTTTTCTCACTCACCCATGAGTATAAGCAAATATATCTGCCAGATCAGTAAAAAGGTCCATCTACTTCTGCCTATATCCTGTTTCCCACAGTAGCTAATCAGATGCCTATGGGAAGCCCAGAAAGTGGGTTGCAAGAGCTTTCTCCTGTGGTTTTTTTTCCTGGTGACTGGCATTCAGAAGCGTGATGCATCAAATTCTAGAGGTCTTATATAGCTAGCCTGTCTTGAAACCACCAATGGTTTCATCCTCTATTAATTTGTCCAATCCCTTTTTAAGGAAATCCAAGTTGGGGATTGTCTCCAAGTTTTGTAGACATGAATTTCAAGGTGCAATTCTGCTCTGTTGCTCATTTGTCAGATGATAGATAGCAGTTGCTCATGGTGTGTGTATGCATGTTCTCAGAAGGACTTTAAGCATCTATTTTTTATTTTTTTTAAATCTAAATGTTCTCAGGGCAACAGACCTCTAAAGACCATGTGAATCAAACAGAAGCAAAGACATAATCATATAGGAGAGTTTAAATGAAATTTAATTTTAAACAGGTGTAGTTAGCTCACCAAAAACTTAAGGTTAACTTATGATTATCCCCTTTTTATATAACAGTCTGTCTGTACATAAACACTTGTCTACCAACAATGATGGAAATTGCATAGAATGTTAACATCCACAGAACATTCATTTACAAAGATCTCAAAGAGCATCATTCTTCCTTTGTTAGGAAAGATGTTCAGTGTCTCCAGACAATGAAGTATTTTATAAGAAAGCACGAATGTTTCTTAACAATACAGAAGAACATTTTCTCGCTGAGCATACAAAGCTCAAGGTCTGCCATGTAAAAAAAAAAAAAGAAACATTTCGCAGGATTGTTGCATGCAAGGTTACAGCAGTTACTGATTAAATGCCAGAATTTCATTGCCCTATGAATATGTGGTGCCAACAACTCCTCCTTTGCTTAACAACTTTGCTGTAGTGGCACTCCAACCTTCGGCTCTTGGCTGCTGTTTCTCCTCTGACCCACACCTGTAGAGAATTGCAGTTACGTTCTTTGAGGCATACACTGTGCTATGGAGAGAGGGCTCCAGAGGCAAATTTAGCAAGCCAGAAGACCCTACTAATCAGCCACCAGCATTCTGGAAACAGGATGGAGGTTGCAATCACTGCATACCAGTTACCAGAGTTTGCACCTCCTAAAACTACCATTTGCTCACCTCAGTGCAGTTCTCCATAGCAAAGGAATAAGGAGCACATGGCCCTCCAGATGTTTTTGGACAACGAATCCCATTGGCCCCGACTGTTAGATTTGTGCAATGCAATCTGCATGAGGCTGCTGTTGAAGATGACACAGAAACTGCAAGTAGTCAAAAATGGAGCAGCCAGATTTCTGTCTGGGATTCTATTTAGGTGTTATATACTTTGTTTGTTTTATTTAGTTATTTAGTTAGTGAATGCCCATGCTGCCCTTCAAACAAGGATTACAGGTTGGTTTAGAATATAAAAACACAAAAATACATTGCATAATAACAGACAAAAACAATACTCTCCTGATTTTTTTTAAAAAACACAGATTGCTTAATTAGCCAAAGGCCTGGGAGAAGAGGAATGTTTTTGCCTGGTACCTAAAGATATGCAATAAAGGTGCCAGGCAAGCTTTCCTGGGGAAAGCATTCCACAAATGGGGAACCACCACAGAAAAGGTCCATTCTCATGTTGCTGCCCTCCAGACCTTTCCTGGAGGAGGCATACGAAAAAGGGCCTCAGATGATGACCACAGGGCCCAGGTCCGTTCATATGGTGAGAGGCTATATTTGAGGTGTTGAGGTCCTGAGCCATTTTAACCTTTATAAATAAAAACCAGCACTTTGAATTGGGTTCAGAAACTAATTTGCAGCCAATACAGTCAGGGCAGGATTGGTGTTACATTCTTAAACCATCTTCTTTTGGTGAGCAACCTGCCCACTGAATTCACCACCAGCTAAAGTTTCTGAACTGTCTTCAGATGAGGTTGCATGGAGGATGAAATCGAACCCATGTTGAAGGCTCAAGAGAGCTGAAAACATTCCTTCAAGCATCACTCTCTGGAAATGACTATCCAAGTAGGACTGGAAACACCATAAAGCAGTGCCACCCAACCCCAACCTAGACAAATGGTCCAGATACCATGGTTAATATTTTTGAAAGCCACTAAGAAGTGGAAGTAAATTAGAAGAGACACATTTCCGCCGTTTTCTCCTTGTCATACACGGTGACCAATGCAGTTTCTGGGATTGGATAACTCCATACCCTCCAACAATTCTCCAATGAAAATAGGTACACCTTAAGTAAAAGTGGGACATTCCAGGATCAAATCAGAAACTGGGATGGCTTCTCTAAATCAGGGACACACCCAGAAAATAGGGACACTGGGAGGGTCTGTATTTTTAGAATCCACCTTATTTTTTGTGATTGTAAGCTTTTCCAAACTTTTCTTAATACTGCAATTCAGTAGGGCAACCTACCCTGGAACCTTAGGATGAAGGATGGGCAATTAATTATTCAATCGATTAATAATATCAATAATAATAATGCTGGCTGGGGGTAATGGAAGTTGGGATCCAATGGTTCCCCCGTGGGCTCAATGCCGTTTTTAAAACTTTCTACTCTGTTCTTACATAATGCAAACATTATTTTGTACAATGTTTCTTTTTGTAATAAGGAGTCAAAAGTAATGTCTCAACAAATGAAACTGATCTGTAGAAAATGTAACTTGAAAAAAGAGACATTGCACATACTTTTGTAAACCAAGACATCTTTAATAATGTTGTTGTTGTTTTAGAAAATACAGTGGCATTCATACCATGTCACACCAATTGGTTTATCTAGTTTAGTACTGTCTGCAGGTGGCCTGGCAATGGATCTCCAGGGTATCAGAAAGGGGACATTCCCAATCATACACAGAAATGTTGGGGATTGAATCTTGGACCTCATGCTTGCAGATGATCTAACACAGAGCTGTGGCCCTTCCACCTGAGAACCCATTGAGAAACCACAATTAAAATAGCAAATAATTGGTAAATTGTCAGATCACCTCTATGTGAGGATTTCAGTAACCCTAGGATGTAGCATTTTCATTCCACTCTGTTGTTCCCTGGCTGTTTTTAATGTTCCTTGTGCTGATATACCTTGGCAATATGTGCTATCTCTCTCCTTGCTCCAGTTTTTCAATGCTTCAATCCAATTTCTTTTTCCTTCCCCAGCATGCTCCAAATTATGGAAACTTCCAAATACACCACACAAAGCAAATTTATTAAACTAGCACTATTTATGCTTACAAAGTAAATATTGATAGTTCAACGTGACATGTTGTTGTGGAAAGACAATTAGATTATGCCAAATATATTCTGGCACTTTTTGCTGACAATATTGTTTTATCAGAACTGGTTAATGCTGGAAGGTTACTGGTTATAGAATGGGATACCTTTTTATAAAATGTAACTGGACTTAAGCTAGATTTTCAAAAATTGGAAGTAATAAATAAATAAATTGATTGGCCTTCTTTTGCTTGGGGCTGCTGCTTGGCTTTACATATCAGGACATAATAGGAATAATTTGTTCCTTAGCAGGTCTTAAAATTAGGTAAATACAACCTCAGATGAACAACAACACATGACATATTACACCGTGTCATGATTTATTTAACAGAAATGAAGCCAAAATGGAGAAATCATGTGTGAAAAACAAAGTACACCCTTACTGGAATTAAGAGGCTAAGTAGCAGACAGGGACTTCTAATCAAATGCTCTTGCTTAATTGATCATCAGCAAGTGTGCCCACCTGTATAAAAGCTGAAGTTTTAGCAGTTTGCTGGTCTGGAGCATTCAGGTATGTTTTATCACAACGTCAAGGAGGAAAGACCACACAATGCTCTTAGAGAAGCAAGTGCCCATGCAACTGGGAAGGATTATAAGGTCATCTCCAACCAATGTAAAGTCTCATTCTACAATGAGAAATATTATTTAAAAGTTGAAAACATTCAAGACAACTGCCAATCTTCTCAGGAGTGGACGTCTCAGCAAATTCTGAGTGTTTATTGTTGTTTCTAATTTTAATTTTATGTAACTGTGGCTCATATGCAATAGTGTAAACAAAATGTATCTCGTTGCAACCAAATTGAACAGTTTAAAGACAACAGCGAATAAAAACTATGTTACTAAAAAGCAGCAACTCACAGAACTGCATAGAAACTGCACAGTGATATTTTCAACTTGTGATGGAAAGAATATCATTTGGCACTAGGAGACATATTCATCCCCCCTCCACCCCTGAAACCAAGGACTTTGTTAGTACAATGAAAAATTAATTTACTATTAATGAGATACGGTGTTAATTTATCAAAGCAAAGCAAAAATACCAGCAGGATATCAGTATTACCACCAGCTGATTTTTAGAGACCCTCTGCCATTTGAATTAGTATTGATGATAAATTATTTCTCCAGGGGTATTAATCATATTCACCTGGAAATTAAAATGTCATAATATGATGAAGTGTTAAAGAAACAGGATCTCTTATCTCTACCTGCATATGCTGCATTAAATCACAGAATCACTCCCCCCCATTACTGCCTGTAGCATGAGAAAACAATGTTTTATGTAACTGGTATTGACTAACACACAAGTCCTCAGTGTCCTCCCCTCATCATCCTAGCAGGACCCCAGTAACTTAAAGACGTGGTTTGAAGGCATAACTTGCTGGAATTAAGAATGTCTGGAAATGCTCAGTCTTCTGGAAGGCAGAATGCCACCTTGAGTTCTACTGCAGAAAAGGGGGTGTAAGGTAGTATTCAATTAAGTTTTGCTTCAAGAAGATCCTTTTAATTTAATAGAGCTAAGATGGGGAGACTCGTCAAATCATCATCATCATCATCATTGTTGCTTTGCTAACAAAAAAAATGTTTGAAAAGCTTTCTTCTTTTCTAGGCACTTAGTTGTTTTGCTGCCTGTTGCCTCTTGTTCTGCTGAAGATTACAGCTAGTCAATAAAAGATATCTGAATGCAGGAATTATTTTGAATTATGACAGCCAGCCATACATGCACCTATATAGAAAGAAATAAAAAGACAGGGCTGGCAGGCAAATATTCTCCTTGCTCCACACACACACACACCACACACACACACACACACACACACACACACACATGCGATCTTTACAGAATAAAAACACAAGCTAAACACATGGAAAATATATTAAAAACTCACCCAAGTAATAGTTGAAAAATATTGGCTCGAGTTAGTGTGATGTTTGAGGCTGATTCTCATCTGCAAGCTTATGAAAATTAGGGGTGCACAATGAGATGATGATAAATCGGGTCCTCCCTTAAAGAGGGCATGTATTGCGGTGAGACCTGAAAACCGACACCCTGTGTTGTGGGTGGGTAAAATTGGTCAGCCACATCACCTGGTTGGTAGGTCCCTCATAGCTGGGTGCAATCTGGCCAATGGGATGCAGACCAAATGGTTTGAGGGACCTATTTATGCCCATGCATGTGACCCAGAGCTTCCTTTTTCGGTGCATGCATTCGAAACACCCACCCACCTCTCCCTACTTTAGGGCTTTACGCTTGATCTTGCTATGCCGTTGTATGTCATGTGTCGTTGGGAAAGGGGCATGGCAGGAATTTTCCCCACTTGGCTGATTGGCTGTTGCCATTTGGGTTTCACCTGCCGCGTAGCAAATTGTCACAACTTGTAAGGTTGCGGATAGGCTCTGGTTCAGGCAATGGGATGGGGGAATGCTCTCGCCATCCCTATGAGAAGGGTATTCTGTGAAAGTAATCCAGGGACTTGATGGCTTGGTCAACCCCTGAGAGGGGGTTGTGCCCGTACCTGAGTCCAGGGGGACATTTGGATGTCGGAGATAGCCTGTTCCCGGATTTCCGCTTATCCAAGTGGCTGACCTATGCTGGAACCCTGGGTCAGCGCTACCTACATGGCAGAGAGCTAGTCGAACCAGAGCCTATACAACCAGTCACTTTTTGTAATCAATAAAGTTGTGGCCTAAATTCTGCCAAAAACCAAAACCAAAATTTGAATCATGTGTGAATTTATTTAGAGGGGGGGGGGAGGTTTCTGGGTCTGAACACGCAATAATGTTTCTGCCTTTGCATGGCACTCTTCCCTTCCCAGAAAACTCCCCAGAACCTCCCTTTCGTTGACCAGGTTGGGGGGGAGTAGATGGTGATGGTGCCTTTGAAATGTTCCCCCACCCCCAAAAAAACTTTGGAACAATAAGGAAAAATGTGATACTAAGAATGATGATAATGCCTCTGCACTATCCCTTCCCTCTCCCTGAGCAGTTTGGAACCAAGCAGGGGAAAAGTGGTAATAATAATGATATCTCTGCACTAGGTCCTCTCCCTCTCCCCACCAAACAAAACAAGACAAAACAAAGGTTTGGGAGCAACCAAGAAAAAACTGATCATTATTATCGCCATAATTATTATGATGCCTCTGCCCTGGGTCTCTGGAACAACTAATGTTGTAGGACATCCATCAGAAACAACTAAGAGGACCTCAAGCCATATTCAACTTGAGGCTTGTCTCAAGTAGCAGGCTGATCCACATGCCGGCAGGAACAAACACAGCAATAATTCCTGCATTTCTTACCCCAGCCTACCTTTTCGAAATGTTTCTGTCCGAAACGTATCTGTCTGCCAACTGTGACATGTGGCCTGCAGGCAGCAAAACATGTTCCTCCCACCACGTAAACTCACACACATCTTAATAAAACCTTCTGAAGTAACTACCTGCCAGTTGTGCCATGGGTTTGGTTAACAGCAAGATACAATTAGAGCAGCAAGCAAGTGGATCCAAGGACTGGGAAAGAAGAAAGAAGAAGGAAAATAAGAGGGAGAAAGCAGGTATTTAGAATCCCGGCTTCTCGGTATCAAAACAACTCACTTATCGATGACAGCTCTGACTTTACTCAATGATTAAAACCATCCTGGAACATTTCAGAGGTACTGACACATTTTGCTCCACAGCTCTCTTTCTAGGGGGGCTAGAGACTTTCTAAACAAAAGTTAAAGCTCAGAGTCTAGGGTCCCTGCAAGGGGTACCAATGAAGTACAGACAAAGACCATTTTGCACAGGAGTTCCGTTCCTAACTCCGCCCCCGCCCCCATGCATGTCAGTGGAACGTGCAGAAGCTTGCAGACTCTCCAAGTGTCCCTATTTTCCAGGGATGTCCCTGACTGAGAAAAGCCATCCCAGTTTCTGATTTGGTCTTGGAATGTCTCACTTTTCCTTAAAAAGGTAAAGGGCGCCTGACAGTTAAGTCCAGTCACAGACAACTCTGGGGTTGTGGCGCTCATCTCACTTTACAGGCCGAGGAAGCCAGCATTTCTCCGCAGAAAGTTTTTCCAGGTAATGTGGCCAGCACGACTAAGCCGCTTCAGGCGCAACAGAACACCAAAACCAGAGCAGTGCATGGAAATGCCGTTTACCTTCCTGCTGGAGCAGTACCTATTTATCTACTTGCACTTTTTGGCGTGCTTTCGAACTGCTAGGTTGGCAGGAGCTGGAACCGAGCAACAGGAGCTCACCCCGTCACATGGATTCAAACTGCTGACCTTTTGATTGGCAAGCCCCAAAGGCTCAGTGGTTTAGACCACAGTGCCACCCGCATCCCACCACTTTTCCTTAGGACATCCCTATTTTCATTGGAGAAATGTTGGAGAGTATGGAGTTATCCGACCCCCAAGCTGTCTAAATGCAATCCTGTAAAAGGAAGGGTTTTTGTTTTTTAAAAAATGTTTAATGTTTTATTATGTTTTTATATACTATGTTGGAAGCTGCCCAGAGTGGCTGGGCAACCTAGTAAGATGTGTACGGTATATATAGTAAAATTATCATTATGGAATAGGACGTCCCTATTTTCATCGAAGAAATGTTGGAGGGTATGATCTTGCCCCTCCCTTTAATTCCCCATTTCCCTCCATCCCTGTTTCACCCCCATTCTACCTTCGTCCGGGTCCAAAAGGGCCTGCAGGTCAACGGTTGCATGTTCAAAATGGTCATCTCCTGTACTTCAGAAATACCATAGAGGCCACTGTAGCTGGGTATGTGCAAGGATTTGTGTTTGTGCAATAGGATTTTGTCTTTTGCCCCCATGCACCCCTGAAATCTGTTCTAGAGGTTTTCCCAACCTTCTGGAAGAGATTTGGGAACTCGGGGGGGGGGGGTAGATGATGAAAAAGAAACTCTTGCGCTGAACTGGATACTGCCTCAACTAAATATGTATTTTTTATTTTTTTCCTAGACCAAACACATTTGTTCTTCCCCTCCAAATAGACAATTAAATATTCTCCCATTATATGACTCACTGGAGAATATTCTCCAAAATTCTGCTCATCATGGCCAGCATTTGGCATTCAAAGATTTTATCAGAGCTCTAAATCTAATGGTATATGACATGAGCGGTGACAGTATTTGGCAGCTGATACTCAGCAGTGACCAACATGTGACAATATCTGATAGCAAATATGTAGTACTTTGACAATTGGCTTGAGCTAGAATTTTGTAAATGGTTCATTTATTTAGCCAAGCAGGTAAGCATGAATGTACAGATTTGGAGGTATGTTTTTTTAAAACCATGGGTAGGCAGAAGGCCAAAGGGTGGCTCACTCCTAACTCTTCTGCCACCCCACTTGTTTGAAGAGATATCGAGGAAAGCCTCCTCCTCACTGACTGGCCTGAAAATATAGCAGAAGGATGTAAGTGGGAGGGGAAATAGAGAAATTTCTCCCTACCAACTCACTTGTCAATAGTCAGCTGTTCTCAGGAGCTGGTGACAAGCAGTCCAGATTGCTGCAATATAAACACACAACCCAGTCCAGCTGGAAGTAAGCACCATGGACCAGAAGCTGGAATCAGGTGGCAACAAGAGGGGTTGGTAGAAGCCTGTGCTTCTTATACTAGCATATAATAAGACAGGTAGACAGGAACAGCCGTGTTTGTTCCAGGCAGAATGATGACAGAATAAGGCATGCGGGAGACAGCAAGGAGGGGATCAGATAATAGGCAAAGCTTTGAGGAATGAAATTACAGTGCTGTACAAAAGGACTTAATTGGTTGGAGGAGGTGAAGAGTTTAACTTTGGGCATATTGTCTGTGTTTGCCAGGGGTTTTGAGGATGACAAGGGTTCCAGACTTCCTTCGTAAGGGAACTAACCAAATTAAATATGGATAGATGTGGGACTCTGAAAGAATCCTACAGTGCTATTTCTTCTATTTCCTTTCCCATTTTTGGACTTATCTAAATAAGAAAATGGCCTGCTCACTGCCAGAATAAAAACACAAACTACTACACTCTGAGCAGGCAGGTAAACATTTTCGGCATAGCAATTTTTTCTGAGCTTGTTTACAAGGTTGATACAGAATAATTTGAGGTCACCCCGCCATCCCATAGAAAATATCTAATCAAAATTTAAAATTGGAGTTAAAATAAGAAAAGGAATCTTGACACTTCAGGTTCAGAGTGTCACTTCCATGATATACATATATATTTCTAGCTCTGTCTGCCTGTGTGAAAGTAGAGAAACATATTTTTTATGGAGGTGTACAAAAATCAGAGATTAGCAGGGAGGAGAAATTAATTGGCTTACTCTCATAGGTTTCGTTGTCAGGGAAGCAGCAATTAAGAGCAAAATGTGACACGATTTTGCCTTTGGTCAGTAGAGATTCCTCTGTCGGGCATTCCAAACTCAATAGAGTAAAATTAAAGCAGCCCAAAGACTGCTTTAATTCCAGAATTGTGTTCTCACAGTGGCCAACAATATGCCTATAGGAATTCCACATGCAGCATGCAATAGACCCTACAAGCAGAGAGGCATAGTGGAAACTTGTTACATAGTTGATCCACTTCAATGGCAAAATAGTGTAATTCAGAATGCACACTAACATGACATTCACTCATAATGACTCCTTTGTCAAGCCTCCTTAATCAAAGGAAGGTTTGAAAAGACTGGAACCATTGCGTGATGAAAGATTGTGGGTCTTCTTTGGCGATCACTCGTAGCCGAGTAAGATTAGTCCAGCAGTCATCGGCGCTTGTCATAGCTCTGGCAAGGAGCACATTACGTTGATCTTTAGCACGGACAATAACATAGTCTAAGAGGTGCCAGTGGTTTGACCAAGGATGCCTCCATGAAGTTTTAAATTTATTTTTCTGTCCAAAGAGTGTGTTGGTAATAACAAGGTTGTGTGCTGCACATATCGTCAAAAGTAAGATTCCGTTCTGGTTGCTGTTGCCAACTCCTTCTTTCCCAATAGTCCCAGGCCACAGATCAAAATCTCACCCAACTCCTGCATAAAAATAACCCAGGAGTAATAATAATAATAATAATAATAATAATAATAATAATAATAATAATAATTTATTACTTATAACCCACCCATCAGGCTGAGTTTTCCCAGCCACTCTGGGCGGCTTCCAATAGGAGATTAAAAATACATTAAAACATCAGTCATTAAAAGGACAAACCACCTTGACCCAACAGCAACCAGAGGTGCTAGCGGCAGAGAGAAGCACCTGTCTTGGCAGCAGCATCCAAAAAAAGGCAACCTGCTTTTTCTTTAATTGGGAAGCGCAAAAAGATCTAGCACTTTCAAATGAATTGGGAAGGACCGGGGTTCGCAGTCAGGAGATGCCCACACCCGTGCCAAATCTGCCCCCCAACCCTGAAGTTCTCTGGCTCTGTTTCGGGATGCAAGGCACTGCTGGAAGAGGGAGTCAAAGCCTTGGCTGGGAATAGAGAGGGCTGTGCACCCGGGTGATGGCACCTGCTTCCCAGATCCAGCCACCAATATGGTGGAGCGCAAAGCTGGCTCCGGCACCCACGGAGTCCTGGATCCAACCTTGGTGGAAGTGAGTGGCCCTTGTTCATCCGGTCATTTCAATCTCGACTGTGTCAGCTTTTTCTTTTCCTCCACACTGAGTGATGGGTGCTTAGACCGGTGCTTCAGGTACAACAGGTAGGTGTTCCAACCGAGGGTGATGACGTTCATGTAGAGCATCCGGTATGTGGTGGGCAGGAAGAAGAAGTTGATCAGCTGCACCGGGGGCCACACGTACCAGTCCATCTTATAGAACTCCCAGAAATTGTCCTCCAACTCTTGCCAGCTCTGGTCCAGCTTCTGCCCTGCCAGAGACCCCATCCCCAAGAAGTACCAAACTCCCAGTGCTGGGGAGGCCACTATCTGGTCGATGAAAACCTTCTTGAGGACGCTGCGGATCCCGCTGAAGCTGGCAGCGGGGAAGGTGCAGTCAAGCCACAGATACCAGAAGTGCATTAGCAGGCCCATGCTGCATCCGATGGCAAACATGTGGGCTTGGGCCTCTCCTCCGCCTCCATGGCCACCGCCTCCTTGTGGGAAACACAGGTGAGCCTGAGGAGGGTCAGAGTCCGAGCTGCCACTGCATCCCACTTCTGCCTCTGCGGGGTCACATGAGTGACAGGGATAATTTTATCTTCTTAGGCATCTCTGATAGGATGGTATCCAGCTGAGAGTAATTTTTTTCTTTAATGTCTTCATCGGCATCCAGTGTCGGTGCATAAGTGCTTATAATAGTATCCTGTTGGGTTTTGGTGACTTTTATTCGAAGGGTTGTGAGTCGCTCATTAATGCCTGTAGGGACTTCCGACAGGAGCTTCACAAGATCGTTTTTGATAGCAAAGCCTACCCCATGTATTTGATGTTCTTGTTCAGATAGACCTTTCTAGAAGAAAGTGTAGCCTCCTTTTTCTTCCTTCAGTTGTCCCTCGCTTGCTCTTTGAGTCCTTTGAAGCACTGCAATATCAATGTTAAAATGTCACAGCTCTCTTGCAATGATGGCAGTTCTGCGTTCAGGATGCTTGCAGTCTGTGTTATCTGACAAAGTCTGTATATTCCATGTTCCAAAGTTCAATTGTCTTTTATGACCGCTGGGTGACCTCACTGGGCACAGTGATCCAGTCAGGGAAAAAGGGAGGCAGACTATATTTAGGGCACCTTTTCTAACCCCTCCACCTTTTCGGGGTGAGCAGAGTGGATCCTAAAAAGGGCTGCTCAGTCATGGATACAGCTGCCAAGCTACTCAACTGCCTCATTCATTGAGTCAGAATGACTGAATCTGTATCCACTGCCCATGTGCCGGTTCATGACTAGGGGCTTCCAGATTTCACAATCCTGCCCCCGTTACCATTTGCCAATCGCCATGGGACTTTGGGCTGGGTTTTTGGAAGACGCTTGTGTGTGAATTTGTTTTATGTGTGTAGATCAGTGCACGCTGACCAATGCACAGTCTTCACAGTAGAGTTCTGTTCTGATGGCATGAAGTAGTCACAACAAACCGGTAGATTCCTATCTGCTGCAGCCTTCACCCGCCTTCACAGCCGTTGTAACGTACCACTTGTTATCATCCACCTGTTTTGCCGTTGAGGACTTCTTGGATCATTCTTTGTCTAACTCCTTCCCCTTGACCGTACCACCTTGGGTGATCCTGCTGAGAGTACAAGATTCCTGACAGCTTCGCTCATAAGGGTCATAGGAACATGCAAGCCCACTCACCATGACAAGGGTGTGGGAAGATTGTGGGTACAGAGGCTCCATTAACCAGTAGGTCACAAGCTAATGACATTGAGCCATACTGATTTCTGACAGCAATGTGGTCAGGCTTACAAGTGCAAGTTCAAACAAGTGGACAATAATGCAGCCCCTTATTTACTCCTCACTGTGGCGCATGATAGAGCCCCTTCGTCACAATTTACCAGTGAGATTTCTAGGCTGATTCCATGTCGATGAAGGGTGGATGATCTTTTTGTCACCACAGGCCAAATCCTTATCAGAATTGGCCTCCTGGGCCAAACTGGACAGATAAAGTCAGGACATCAAATCATCCTGCAAAAGCACTGCTAAAATCAATGTTTTCCTTGCCACTTTAGCAAGGGATTCCATGCAAAAACCCCTCCTTGAATCAGAAAGGGATTTCCACGGAATCTTACTGAAGGGAGCAGGAATTAACCCCCACTCATCAGCTGATGAATGGCTGGCATTAAATTCTTCTCTGTTTGGCTGTGCCTTCCTGTTCCCTACTGGGAACAGGAGTGTGCAGTCAATTCAGGATTGACTTCCTGCCCAGAAGTAGATGTCAGAAGTGATGTCAGCTGATGGGCAGGTGGCATTGGTTTGGGGGAAATGATCTTGCAGATCAGCTTGTGATCCCCCATGGGCTGGAAATTCCCTACCTCTTGGTGTCTTCTTGTTTTCCAAAGCTTCTTCTGCAGTAAACAATAGCCATTTAGGTGCAACAGGACAGTTCTTGCTGTTGTCAGGTGTTAGTACATCAAACTAACATGACCACTCTTCTGTAATTTGTCCAATATGAAATTTCAAACCTTGATTTAATCAGGAAAGCATGCTCAATTGCATGGCATTAATTATGTATCCTCAAAGCCAACGTTGCTGAAAGTTTTAGAAAACATATTTGATGATGAGATAATCTTGGATTCAGCTGGAAAATGCTAATTTCTCATGCAATCTACTCATCCCTGCTGTCAAACTGCTTTGCAGCTCATGCTGTAGAATTATGTTTGGGCAACCATGTATCCAAAAATAAATGCATGCTTCAGTTATTTGGATAACAACTTTGACTGCAAGTATGGTATCACTGAAATGCCCACAGCTTTCAGAGAATCATAGCATAGCATAGCATAGCATAGCATAGCATAGCATAGCATAGCATAGCATAGCATGAATAGAATAGAATAGAATAGAATAGAATAGAATAGAATAGAATAGAATAGTACACCACGGTTCTTCTCGTCCAACCCCCTGCAATGCAGGAATCAGAGACGGGTGGCCATCCAACATCTGTTTAAAAAACTTGAATGAAGTAGAGTCCACCACCTTCCAAAATAGTCCAATTCACTGTGAAATAGCTCTTACAGTCAGAAATCTCTTCCTGATGTTTAGTCAGAATCTTCTTTCCTGCTTTGCAACATGTTATATTGTTTTTGGAAGACTCAGATAATCTATAGCATGAATAGCCAATATGGTATCTTCTAGGTGCAGTAGGAATACAACATTCTAGACTATTTCCATTCTGACTAAGAATGATGGGAGCTGGAGTCCAAAAATATAGAGAGAGCATCATGTTGACTATCCATGATCTATTTCATATCAGAATAGAACAGCCTTGTTGGTTTTGGGGAAATGATCTTGCAGGTAGCCAACCAAATGTCTCTGGAAAGCCCACAAGAAAGGCCTATATGCAATAACACTCTCTTATTCATGATCCCCAGCAGCTGGTATTCACAAGGCATTCTCCCTACAATACTGGTACAACATGCTGTTCGATTTTTTATTCCCCACAAGAAGTTTCAGATACAGGCATTGTTAGAATGCAGGGCCTGGGATGTTTCAATCACATTAATCTCACTTATTGTTTTTGTTGTTGTTGTTGTGTTATAATTTATTTATATACTGCTTTGGGGACCAAAAAGCATGAACAGCATATTAATGCAAAAGAAAGATACAGTAGAAGTAGAATAAATGAATCAAAACAATATAAATAGTAAAACCACCAAATATTCACAAGTCACACTGGGTATGTTTTCGTAAGCTGCATTCATGCTCTCATGAAAGATACAGCTTCTCAGCATTTCACTTTTGACTTGGAAGCCGGGCTAATTCATGTTCCCATTCCTATGCTGCTCCAGTCTCATCTCAGAGCAAAGCCATCCGCAACCAATCACCCACAGGGAGTGCCCTAGTCCACCCTGAAGGAGCAACCCAATGAGGTTTCCTGCTTTTGGTGTCATCCCCCTTGAGGCCATCCCACTGAGGCTGGCTTATCGCCACTGACCCATTGATAATGTTGTCCTCCAAACAAATAGGCTTCCATCCTGTAAAACAGCTACAGATGTGGTCCTTCATTGGCACAGATAGCTTTCTGGTTTCTTCAACAGGCTATTGTTTTTCATGTGCTACAGAAAAGGGCTGGGGAAGATAAAGTTGGTACCTATCTCCCAGCCCACCATACCTTCCTTCTACTATTTGCTTTTTATTTTGCCCATAAAATACTGTTATATGGTTCTTTGCTTATGTAACGTGACTTTGGGTACGGTGCTCATTTTGAAGCGGGGTGCATTTAGATAAACATACTTTGTTCAACACACAGTAACTAACTTTGCAGGAGATTTCATTAGGATCATTTTGATAGCCTGTTGTCATGGCATCCTTCTAAATACTGAAATTGCACAACTCCATAAATGAGGAAAGTAGCGGAAAAATTCAAGCAGATGGAGGTTTATATATACTGAAAACAGTGATGGAGAAGAAAGCATGGGGGGAGAGTAGAATTGTGTACCTAATCAATAATAAGGGAGGAAAGGGAGAATGGAAGAAGCACACCTGCAAATGGAATTGGTCAACATTTACAATCTCTCTCTAGACACTCAGTGCATTACACAGTAACGGAAAGAGAGAGGGGAAGAGGGAGGAAAAAGCACAACAAAGAAGGATGAGCTGTCAGAGAAAATGGATAAACTGGAGAGAGACAGTCTGCAATTTTATCAAAAGTTAAGAGATTTTGTTGAATGCAGCCTGGAGTCTATTATTCCGTCAGTCCTTCAAGAAGTTACAGAGGTGATGGCCATTAGTACTAATTGAAATTACTTGCAGTGGCTCCACTTTCCCATGTATCAATGATAAGATAGACTCTCCACTTCTTATTCTCTCTCTCTTTTTAAGCTGGAAAGTTAGATCTGACTGAAAATGAAAGGTTTGGGGGTTTTTGTTGTTGTTTTCTCTTTTGATGCCAGCAGAAGATGGGAAATTTAGTAATCTGAAATATTGCAAAGCATCATCAGGAGCAATGAGGCATGGTTCTGCAGATGCTGAGTTCATGTGGAACAGCAGGGTGCTAAGGCTCCCCATGTCTCCAGGCACACTATTATTTCTTATTTATTGAAATTATTTGTATTCTGAGTATATATACACCCAAGGTGGTTGGCAAAATCGTAATCAAAAGAGCCAAAACAATGATTTGTTTTTAAAAGGCCACAATAAATTTTAAATGTCATTCAAACACACTTCACAACACAACACAACACAAAACACACAGACACACAAATAAGTTTTAAAATGCATGAAGATCAGCCGAAAAATAAACAGCAACAGTAAGACAGAATGGGTGGGATGGGATGGATGTCATTTTGCTAACAGAAGACATCCATCAGGAGAACAGGAAAGCTATTAAGTTTTAGAAGAGAGAGAAAATTAACATGAGGATATTGAAGTTTAAAAGTAGATATTTGTCAACTAAATTTAGGCAGCAGGAGAGTGAGGAATAACATGTATAATCTTGAGGTATAATTTGTGTTTGTATATTGATGTACAATCTTATTTTTAGAACCCTTTCCTCCAATAGTGGAAACCTTTTGGGCCATCAAGAGTAAACAAATTATGAAATGGCTAACATGGCATATTTATCATAAAGTCGATACTTTACACATCAACTAAAACTCTAGTATATAATGCATTAATAAATAATGCAGTTTGGGAAAAGTTACAAGCCTATCATAGTTTAAAAACATAAAAAAATACAATAGATATAATAGATATAAATAGTGATATATACAGAGAAAGAGCGCTTTGCATATAATCCCATAACTCAGTGACAATCATAGAATCATGGAACTGTACAGTTGGCAGGGACACCAAGGGTCAACTAGTCCAACCCTTTGCAATGCAGGAATCCTGCCCAGAGCCATCTCTGGGGGGGTTCGAACCACCAGCCTTCTGGTTAACTGCTAGAGGAACTGACCCACTGTGCCACTTTAATCATTGGTAAATTGTTAGCATATGAAAATTATATCCACCTTTGTGTGTATTCTATGCATCCGTTCTCAAAATTAGAATTTGCTTCTAGGGATGGCTTTGAGCATTCCGTGAATTTCAATTTTCCTTTTTGTGTGATGGAGTGTGCTCTATTTTCTATTATGACTGACTTTCCAAACTCTCATGCACAGGCCTCCCCCTGCACTGCTATGTGAAAGACCTTTGGCAGAGGTTTTACATGTCCAAAGAAAATGATCTAGGAATGGTCATTTGCTGTATTATCTCTTGAGAAATCTCAGAAGACTATAAATGCAGTTTCAAGGGGTGCTGGGTGAAAATTGTTAGCAAGATACCTTAAAAACACACACATGGGGACTGGGGACAGGGGAACATGGAATCCTGATAACACTTTACTGAGCAAAACTAAACAAACAATGTGCAATCTGAAGAGAAATGAGCAGAGAAGTTTTGCCTTTTACATAGCAGGGGGTAAAACCAAACATACAGAGAACTCCCTCAGAACAACACAGCCAATCGTGGCACATGATACCTTAACAAATTTTATGGTTGCTAAGCAAAACCTCCACCTGCCCCCTCTTGGCTAGCTGACTTGAAAATTAACAGGATTAACCCTTAAATTGGACATGGAACAATCTTTGCACTTCCAACAAAAACTTCACAGTTCTTGACCTTCCCCTACAGCAAATAAAATGAAGAGTTTAGCCAATATATGCATATTTCATAACAGACTTTATGGTTCTCCTTTGCATTTAATTTGGACAAAATACACATGTAACCTTTGCTTAATATAGTCCCCAAAATGGATCTTATAGTTTAGAGAAGAACTTGTTGCCAATTCTGGTAAACTTACATAATTAAAAATTCTGCGAGCCTCTTGGGTCATTTTCTGCCATCCCAAGATTGTAGGTGTGCAGCTAGGGGTAACGTCCTAGAAACCACCATCCCCGAAATGTGATGTGTTGTCGAAGGAAGAATTCTTTCAGATCTGCAAGGCAAACAGAAGCTTGACTTTAGAAATCTCCCAGCATCTTACAAATAACAAGCATTCCAAAAACAGAAACGATAGAAACTATGGAGCTATAGCTCCAATGCACTAAATATGATTAATCATGTCCTCCATCATGGAGGGCACATGTTGCGGTGAGATCACCTAAACTGCCTCCTTGTTGCTGGGGCAGGACTGTTTGGATAGCCTCAACACCCCATTGGTTACCCCTTAGTTGCTGGGGTAGAATTTGGCTGTTTGGGGACTCTGATTGGCAACCAAGGGGCTATTTAAGCTGCTGCACGTCACGTGGAGCTTTCTCTTTTTCATGACGTGCACCAGATCACCTGCCCTCCTTCCCTATTTTTAGGGCTGTTCTTATGACCTTGCTATGCCTGTCTAGGGGTCATCTGTTTTTGGAGCAGGGGCCCGGTAGGAATTTAGCCATTTGGCTGATTGGCTGGTGCCATTTGGTTTTTGTCTACCGCGTAGCAAATCATCACAACTTTGTAAGGTCGGCGGTTAGGCATTGGTTCAATGTTTTACGGAGGGGAAGTGGTTGGCTTTGCCTGCCCCTGCACTGCTGCTGCTAGGGGATTCCGTTAAAGGAATCCAGGGGCTCGCCTTGCTTTTGTCCGAACCCTGTCAAGGGGCTAGGGCCACACCAGAGTCCCTGGGAGCATCTGGGGTGAGCTGAGAGACTGAAGTCAGCTTCGTGCTCCCCCAGAATGCTTTCCCTTACTGATTTCTGGTGGTGCTCAGTTGTCAGTCCTGTTCCTGCCACTGTGCAGGTTCAGGTAGTCTGGAACCATGCCTAAGCAACCACTCACATGCTGTAATCAATAAAGTTGTGGCCAAAATTATTGCCAAAAACCTTAAACTAAAATTATGTGTCTTTTGTTTTTTTATTTTTTGGGAGTGGTTTGGAGGGTCTTCACAAACAAAAGTGCAGCTGTTGGTCATCCACATCTTCCATGCAGTGGTACCTCAGGTCACGTATGCTTCAGGTTGCATACACTTCAGGTTACAGACTCCACTAACCCAGAAATAGTTCTTCAGGTTAAGAACTTTGCTTCAGGATGAGAACAGAAATTGTGCTCCGGTGGTGCAGCGGCAGCAGGAGGCCCCATTACCTAAAGTGGTGCTTCAGGTTAAGAACAGTTTCAGGTTAAGAATGGACCTCTGGAATGAATTAAGTACTTAACCTGAGGTACCACTGTACTTGTTTATTTTAAACTGTGTCTGAAGAGACTTAAATAGTGGCATTATGTAAGCAAAGCTCTCTTGGGTCTTAACAGTTCTCTGCATCCCCCCGCCCCTGCCACAGTTTATCATTTTATTTTTTAAACGTTTCTGTTGATGAATGCTCCAGTCAAATACTGTCAATTCAGGCCATGGCTCACCACAGGAGGGGGGAAAAAACAAAACACCAGAAGCAGTGACCTTGTGTTGTCATAAGAGATTCTCAGGGTCATCTCTGGTCCACGCACAGTACAAACTGAGGACACAGTAAATATGTAGGGCAGGGATGGGGAAACTTAGGCCTTGGGCTGGGCCTCCAGGCCTCTCTAGTTGGTGCTCAGGACCATGCCCTATCTTAGGGCTACACCCTTCACCAAACAGTCCAACAATTAGGTTATGCACATTTGCCTGCCTGGAATGTGTCACACAGTCTCCCTTCACATACATGGACATTAACTCAGAAGCCTTTCTTTCCTCCGGGAAATAATGCAACAAGGCAGATACTTATGTATATGTTCAGAACATATAATAAAGACTGCAAATGAATCAAGGCTGGAAAAAGATGGGGGAAGAATTAAGTTTCTGATATGAACACTGAACAATATGTGTGTGTGTGTGTGTGTGTGTGTGTGTGTGTCCCACACACTCACACTATTTTTCAACACCTAGGAGACTAGGATTCCCCCCCCCCCAGCCCCTGTAAAATACAGGGTTGGGGGGCTTAACAGGGCATGAGTGATGTCAATAAGGTGAGATGAAGAAGCTATTCTTCAAGGAATATCACAAACCTACAGTCGCTGTCAAGCATATGGAGCATTGTTTCTGCTTTCATCTATGATTACAGACATCTCAGTGGGATGAGAAAAGCAGAACAAAAAGCAAAAGATCCCAAGATGCTTCCTTTTATTTCTGTAATGATTTCTTTCTCTAGGATAGCTTGATGAGAAGATGACATCACTTGCTCAGTCAAGCCAAATTTCACACTGTAAAAGGTGGAGGGGAATGGAACAGATGAAGAAATCCAGTTCTATACAAGTCACTAATAATTTATTTCATTTCTTCAAGGGCACCTAACTATCCTTTTTTTAAAAAATGCATTTTATTAGGGTTTATAAAAAGAAATACAAAGCTTAATACAGTGGTACCTCGGGTTACATATGCTTCAGGTTACATACGCTTCAGGTGACAGACTCTGCTAACCCAGAAATAGTATCTCAGGTTAAGAACTTTGCTTCAGGATGAGAACAGAAATCGTGCTCCAGCGGTGCAGCAGCAGCAGGAGGCCCCATTAGCTAAAGTGGTGCTTCAGGTTAAGAACAGTTTCAGCTTAAGAACGGACCCCTGGAATGAATTAAGTACTTAACCCGAGCTACCACTTTATTAAATATATATTTTTAGCCAACATTAATCTCTTGCAGTTATCTATAATCTTCCAAAAGGGGAACTGTGTGTATTCCACGAGTGCTCCCTGTGTAATTTGACACCTTGAATTTCCAGGGTTCTAAAATATAAGGGGGGGCATCTCTGAGTATGAATAGTACCCATGAGCTGGAAGGCGATATAAATGGCAGCAGGGACAGAGGTATGGCACACTCACCTATTGTACGCCTCCCTTGTGCTTTAACCTAACATACTTTAAAAATGCCTGAAGAGGGCAAAAGTGAGTGTACTTGTGAAGCAGCTCATCCTTCCAGTTAGGTACTTCTCAGTGCACTCTAGTATATGCATATGCATAAGGCTTCAAGGGTGTGGTGTCCAAAGTGCCCAGCACCTGTGGAATAAACTTTGCTCTTTGCTCTCCAGCTTTCTCAGGGGCACCACATCATATGGGGGGAAATGCCTCATGGATCACTTTCACAATGTGACTGTAAAGAGAAATTACTAGCTTACAGTGCAATTAAACTATATTCCCAGTACGTAGTCTCTATATGTCAGTTTGACGTGGGCAACAAATAGGAGACAGAACAGCAAGTGAAGCTAGTAATTTCTCCTTACAATTGACCTTTTCCTCCTCTATTTTTTTTTTCATTGTTCCCTTTAATCACACCGCCTTGGTTATTCTCATCACACTGCTCTCTAGGTATTTTACAGTTTTTCCTGAGACCTTTAAGTCAAATTATTTTGAAATGTAGGCTGATGTTCAGTTCTGTAAAAAATACGAAGCCTATCTGCAGGCATAGTAATTGATTTGAAACAGCAATGTCGCTGTCGAGCAGCCATTCTGAGTGTGGCTTAGCCTTTCTGATTCTTCAGCTACTGTTGCTTGGATTCCTACACAGAGCAAGGCACTAACAATTTCATGCACTGAGGAGTTTTTCTCCACCTCTCATATACTGGAACTTGAGACTATTCGGTGAAGCTGAATGTTGGAAGATTCAGGACATTACATGCAGAGAAATGTGGTGCTATGGAATTTGCTCCCACAAGAGAGAGTGATAGCCAAAAATCTGATTGGTTTTTAAAGAGGATTAGACAAATTCATGGGTGATAAGGCTATCAATAGCCACAAACCACCCCCTCTGTCAGAGGCAGTCTGCCTCTGAATGCTGGTTGATAGGGTATCATTGGGCTCGGGACCTGCTTCTAAGCTTCCAACAGATATCTGGTTGGCCACTGTGATAACAGGATGCTGCACTATCCTGCACAGGATGCTGTGATAACAGGATGCTGCACTTTGGGCTGGCCCTGCATGGCTGACTGTGTTTTGATAACAACTTATTTAGTCACAATGCTAGCATTGTGAGAACTATAGAATTGTTACGTTGGAAGGGATGATATGGGTCATCTAGTCCAATCCCCTGCAATGCAGGAATCCTTTGCCCAACATGGGGCTCAGACCTACAAACCTAAGATTAAGTGAGATATCCCAGACTTCTTCAATGCAAACTAGGACTAGTTTCCCATAGCAATCACTGGTAAGCACCTGGAGGCATCCAGGGAATCTTGCCTTGGGACTTGAAGGATATGCCACTTTGAAATGTTGGACCCTAAGGGCAGAACAGGGAAACAGGTGCCCCCTCAGTTCATCTTCATAGTAACATATCAACAGGGCTGGCCCAATACATTTTGGCACCTGAGACAAACTGCAAAGTGGTGTCTCCCCACCACCACCATGCACACACACCAGAAGAAGAGGGAGGGAGTGAAGATCAACATCGGGGACAAAGATAGGAGGAGACCAGCAGCACCTTCTAGTCATCAAGAGACTGTTGCAGATGCAGCATTGGGGCAGGAGTGCCAAGGTGGCAGCAGATATGGCCTCCAAAGAGCACACCACAGCTGCCGCTGTCACTGAGGCAGTGAGGTAGTCACCTCAACTTGCCTTGTGGGTGGGCTGGGCCTGTATATCAATGAACAGTTCACACTAGTTTATGGGCTGGTCCTGAGCTTTGAACCAGGGGAAGAGACAAAGGGAATTGTATTGCACCCTTACACTACCTTCCAAGTGAAGGCCCACAACAAATGTTTACTTATTACTGCAAATACTGAGCTATTAAATAGATAAAAAAGTTGTGACCTTTTATGCCATATTTCTGTCTCCACCTGTCTCCACCTGAGATGTGTGAGCAATCACTACTTACTAGCATAGCAAAGAACCCTGAATCCTCCAATCCTGCCATTCAACTCTTCCAAAACAAAGCAAAATAAAATGAGTTGTGCAAGGCCTTGGCTGTCTTTGTTTGTGTAGGCTATAAATGGAAACCATCTATCAATGAAATAATCTCATTTCACTGTTCTACCCAGACCTTAACTTTGATGTGGTAGTGACTCTGATAATGTTAACTCCCATGCTGTAATTTGTAAGACTCCATTTGTGCTGCTGCAAGAGATGGGCAAATACGTCAATCTCAGCTTCTTTCAGTTTCTCATTTTTCTGACCCTAAGTTCAGTTCTTCACATTTCCACATCAGTTTAGCTATTATTATTATTATTATCCTAATGAAAATTCATCAGCATTTTTTTCCTGTGAATTTCTCCTAATAAACTAATTGTATGCTGGTCTACGACAACAATAAAGTGTTGTTGTTGTTGTAATGACTTAATTGTTTATAAGCAATTTTGTTTCCTTGTACATTTTTGCAAGGAAATCTCCGCTTAATAAAAATGCAGTTTTGTATGTTATTTTCACTAAGGAAATTTCCCCTTAATAAAAATGCAGTTTTGTATGTTATTTTCATTTATATGCACACTTTATGCTAGAAAATAAATTTTGGTACACATTATTTGGTTGAAGAACTGCACTGAAAAAATTGGATGTGTTAATTTCAGTTTGAGTATTGTTTCAGAAAGTGAAATTTAGGTAAGTTCACCTTTAAATGTGAACTGAATCGACTTTCTTTCCCATCCCTAACAGTCAGTCTTAAAATTCTTTGCAGAGGAAATGGACATATAAACTAGAATCAGATGATAGAAGGGTTAATGCTGGTTCTAGACTTAAAACCCAGGCAGCTAAAAATCCACAGGTGTTTAGCACTTCTCCTGCTGCATTAGTCTTTTGCAGACGTCTACTTTTAACAACAGGGATGCGGGTGGCGCTGTGGTCTAAACCACTGAGCCTAGGGCTTGCCGATCAGAAGGTTGGCAGTTCGAATCCCCACAACAGGGTGAGCTCCCGTTGCTCGGTCCCTGCTCCTGCCAACCTAGCAGTTCAAAAGCACATCAAAGTGCAAGTAGATAAATAGGTACCACTCCGGTGGGAAGGTAAACAGCGTTTCCGTGCGCTGCTCTGGTTTCGCCAGAAGTGGCTTAGTCATGCTGGCCACATGACCCAGAAAAACTGTCTGCGGACAAACTTCAGCTCCCACGGCCAGTAAAACAAGATGAGCACCGCCACCCCAGAGTCGTTTGCGACTGCACTTAACTGTCAGGGGTCCTTTACCTTTACCTTTTACTTTTAACAACAGCATATGATATGGAAATGAACAAACTGAGCTCTGCCTGCCAACCACCCACTCCTCCTGTTTTTGAAAACACTCATTATGACTATTAAATCAATTTATTATGCATGACTATCACATCTATTTTCTGTGCCAAAGAACCTTTCTGGATTAGATAAAGGCTTCATCAAGTTTACTATCTTTTTACCCGGAGTGGTTTATGCATCCAGGTTGCCTACATGCAGGCAGATCCATCCCTATCCTAAGGCAAAGTGAGGTGGGTGCTTCAGGAAACTCATTTTTGGTGTCATGAAAGGGTGGAATAGCAACTCGTCAGTTCTTTAATCAATTTTTTTTATTGTATTTTATCTTTTAATGTCTAGGAAGAGGTGCTTGTGGGATTTCCTTTCTCAGGAGCCAAAATAACTTGCCTAGCTTTGGATAGTGTAAATTTTGACGAGTCGGAACATACCATTTGGTCTCCTGCTTGGACAATGAGCAATAGAAAAAAGCCTATCCAGCAACATATCAATAAGAACAAGCCCTACCCACCACACTAAAAGATGTGCACCATCATAGGAAGCAACCAAATTAACTAAAGGTTTCTATGGACAAAAATGTATTAGCCAGGCACTGAAAGACAGACAAGGAAGGTTCCAGGCACATCGCCCCAGGAAAGCATTGCACAGATAGCAGCCACCACTGAAAAGGCCCATTCTTGTGTAACCAACTCTCACACATCACTCAAGGGATGCACTCACAGAAGGACTTCTGATAAAGGGTCTGCTTTACATGGGGGAGAATGGCTCTTGAGTTCTTGAGGGCTTTAAAGGTCAAAACCAGCACTTTGAATGGAGCCCATAAACTATTCAGTATCCAGTGCCGTTGATTCACTACAGATAGCAGATAGCACAGTTGTGGTTGGTGCCCATTTGGACCTGGTTGGGCAGAAGGCAGAGAGGCCAACAGTAAGTGGAGCCAGAACCAATGTCAGGCTAAACCAACTAATTCTAGGTTTGTCCCAACATCACTGCTGAGTCCTACAACTGCAACACTGACACTGAAGAGGAGGAACCTGACAGCCAGTGCCACTCCCTAGACTGGATGTAAGTTAGAAGGAAGGCAGGTGAGGAATGATGGAAGCTGATGGCGCAGGGCCTCATTTGCCCTAATGTACCAGTATCCACCAAGCCACTGATATGTTTTCCTTCCATGAATTTATGTAATCTAAGATAGTAGGCACTGCAATACATTGTGGCAGCCAATTCCTTAAATTAGGTTTGTTTGATGCCAAAAAAATACTTCCTTTTGTCTGTCCACAGTTTATTATAATGCAAGAAGTTTGATATAATGCAGCATATGTCTGTCTCATATTCTTTTTCTATCTCATACAAGTTGTGATTTTTTTTCCCTTTTCTCTTTTTAGTGGGATATAAAATTGTAAACATGCACACTTGGGAAGTTGAAGCATCACAGGGTACAGTGGGATGAAATCTTAGAAGCAGCAGGAACAGGTTGGCACCTGTTTGGCGTTGAAGCAAAATCTAAAATGGGAGATTTGAAAAACAGCAATACACACACAGAGCCAAAGGCTAATACATGGCTTACCAGCAATCACTTATAATAAAACAGAATGAGTAGGTGAAGTTTTCAGGGAATTTGCAGCTGGATCACACACAAGCAACCATCACAGGATACAGAGAAAGGAATGCAGCATGTCTTTCAAAAATATCGCACTGTTGCTTCTTTTCTCCCTAAACCAAAATTAGCATAATACACAGGAACAAAAGGATGTGCCTTTTTTTATAGCACACCTATAATGTCTATGACAATCTACAGAATCAGCCTTATCACAAACCTGCGTAGAGCAGGGAAGATAAACATACTGTATAGGAGATCATCATCAAAGCTGGCAAACTGCCCTGACAATAGGTAGGATTCCTTGGGAGCATTTCTCTATGTGTTCTCCCTGCCACACCTAGGTTCATCTCTTTTCTTCCCGTTGTTCTTTTCTCATATCTTCTGCACTCTGGGCTCTGACTGAGTTCCTGCTTCTAGTCTTTTCCTTCCCTGATTTAGGACGTTCCTCTTATCTGTTTAAGAACATAAGCTGTCTTGGATAAGCCCAGTGTCCCATCTAGTCCATCATCCTATTCTCACTGTGTCCAACCACATGCCAATGGGAAGCCCACAAGCAGGACCTGGGTGCAACAGCCCTCTCCCCACTTGTGATTTCCAGCAACTGGCTTTCAGTGATAGAGGAAGCCACCCATTTTGATGGGTGCCCTGGAAAACCAGACATAATGTATTATTAATGTATTGTTATTTATGAATAACATTTTATACATGTCTAGGCAGACAGTCAGGTCGTGTATCCATAGCAGTGATCAGAGAAGGAATAACTGCTGGGAGGAGCACAGGGAAAGAAATGCCATGGCATGACTGTAGCAGCACAACCAGACACCTTTATCTTTCACCAGCTGCAACAAAACATGTCTCTCCTATAATCTCTACAAATCTCTGCAACACTCCAACTTTACCCCTGAAGATGCACTCTTCCATTGTCTCCCAAGACAGGCGAATGCCGACAACAACAAGGTGATTTATAAACAGCTTCAAATTGTTTTGAAACCAAAACAAAAAGTAACTAAAGATTGGTTTAGAAACAATACAGAATGAACATCTGAAACACAGACCTTTTTGTCCACCTTAAAAGGCTTTTCAAAACAAAAAATGTCTGAAATTGTTTCTGGAAAGTACAGATAGCGAGCACCTTCATATCTCAAAAGCAACGTTATTCCACAGAACATGGGCAGAAGACAGGGAATACTGTGGAATTTAAGTGATGGGTGAATTTCCATTCTCAGCCAGTGTGGAGATATAAGTGCATGGCTGTGGGTAGGGGGCACACCACAAGAGACTTTGTTTTAGGTTCCTTATAACATTGATCTGACCATACTCTATTTAAAAAAATGTGAGGGCCTTGCTACATTATAGCTGGAACTAGTACTGTGCTAAAGCCCATATACTGCTTTCACATAAGTCTCCACTCTCTGCAAAAGAGTCTTTGTTTGTTTTTATTGCCTCTTGCAGAGAGAACAGATTTGGAGACCTTTTGGTGGGGTGCTTGAACTTCTCACATTGAGCATATGAGTCCCAGTTTAAATTCCATATTTCAAAAATGTGTGTCACATGTTCAGATGGTAAGTTTTGAAAGAAGGGTACCACACTGCAAGATGAGTTTTTTAAAACAAAAACAAAAACAAATCCAGGTCACGTGACCACCTGGTATATTACATATGGTAAGTGGAACCCCACCACCACCAAAAATAATCAAAATTTACCCCACCCCCTACCTCTTTACAAGCCACTTCAATTCACTCCCACCTCTTTGAATTGCCAAAAAAAGATAGGGGCAAAAGATTCAGCATAGCACTGATAGGAACATTTATCTTGCTAAGACTCAGACCAAAACTATCTAGTGACATCACAATGAATGTTCTAGTATCTCATGTCAATTATTTGTTACTGGCCCATTTCTGCTGGTTAAGCAAAATTGTACACCACAGTAGGGTAGTTTTGTGTCCTATGTATGGAGCAGTGTCATCTATGTGAAGACATCCTCTGTCTGAAGAGCTGACTGTTCCAAATCCAGTCCAGAGATAAAGAGCCATAAAAAAGGAGGCAAGACCTTTGAAGCTGTCCATCAGCAGTGAGCACCTGGCAGCAAACTGAGCAGGCACAAAGTTCACCCGGTCATAGTCATTCCTACTACAGTGAGATGTATAATCTTTTTGTATAAATTATAAGTAATTATTTCTAGATTTGTGTGTGTGTGTATTAGAAGAAGAAGAAGAGTTTGAATTTGATATCCCGCCTTTCACTCCCTTTAAGGAGTCTCAAAGCGGCTAACAATCTCCTTTCCCTTCCTCCCCCACAACAAACACTCTGTGAGGTGAGTGGGGCTGAGAGACTTCAAGGAAGTGTGACTGGCCCAAGGTCACCCAGCAGCTGCATGTGGAGGAGCGGAGACGCGAACCCGGTTACCCAGGATTACGAGACTACCGCTCTTAACCACTACACCACACTGGCTCTCAGTGTTAGGGCTGTGAATAGGGTTAGGCTGAAACCTGAACTGAATCAGGCCAATTCAGGGGACAAGTCAGGTTAAGACAGCCCCAGATTACCCCAGGGTGATTTGGGCCACCCAGAGCAATCTGGAGTTATTTTGGGACATGACATTGAGTAGAAAGGCTGCAGACTCCATGTGGATGCTCCTTTGCAAGTGTCTTCCTTGCAGGGATAGTGTTTGAAAATCAGCACCCTGTGTGATTGATTCAGTAGGCGAATTGAGTATTCAGTTGTACTGGTTACAGCTTCCCCCTTCAGAAGCACCTTCCCTGTGTGACCTTGGATTGGGAGCAGGGGGGCCTTTGCACAGATTAATTGTGGGGGAAAATGCTATCTTTTGCCCTCTTTTTTGTGATGCGGAATTCATTCCCCCTTCTCCTCAACAGTGACCTGTAGTAATGCAATAAACCCAGAGACTGTGGGAAATAAAAGAAAGAACCAATTCTTCATTTGTATCAAATTGGCAGAAGTGTCAAAGAGCACAATGCACAATTTAGGATGTTGTCCAAGGAAATCCCTAAAAGAAAGATCAAATCATCAATATGATGTCTCTGTTAACATTTAATATGAATTTTGCAAATCCAGAGCGTGCAAGGCACTCCCACAGCGGAGTTAAAGAGGTTGTGTTGCAGAACACTATAGTATCACAGCTAAAGAAATGTGTGGATACTGAAAAATGCCCTGCCTACGTATACAGTAAGTATGGTAAATGACTCATCTGTGAGTAAAAGCAACCTTTCCCATTAATTCTGACAAACACTCCAGAATACATGCATGATAGATCATCTTTAAGCACTTGAAGAGTGCAAGCATTTAAAATGTCAATTCTGCAGACACATAGCATAACATAGCATTACTCAGATGAAACCAAATTTTAAATAGGCAGTAATTAAATAGGCAGTAGTTGTGAATGCTTGAAAAGTTCTGAAGTTTGGGCAGAATAAAGCTTAGCTCCTGCTTTGAAGTAGAAACCAAACTCGGGTTATATCTGCACAAATTCTTCATGTTCATCTTATTTTAATTCATCCTGGTTATTCCTAGAAATGGTCCTTCATATATTTTATTCATTATCCCTCCCAGCAGCTCATTCTCAGCAATGGGAACTGTTCTTTGGATTGAGTTTTCTTCCTGAAAACTTGTACTCAAATTCTGCGTGGCACTGCATTGGTCCAGTAGGAAAAAATTTGAAAGTAACAGTCAGACGATACTGCTAATAGGATCAACTAAACAATCACCAAGCAGCAAGTAAGCTTTTGTGTTTCACAAGACTCCTCATCAGAGTGGAGGAGGTGTTATAAAGACATGCATTCTGACTCTGCATATGTTTACTTCATTGCAAAAGTGGGGAGGCAGAGCTGCTATGCTAGCTTCCCGGCAGGTAGGGTGTTGTTGCTTACCAGGGGGGGAAGGTCAAGGCAATGGGGAAGTTAGCATACAGGAAGTGCACTTTTAAAAAAAGGCCAGGGCTGGGTCAACCATGAGGCAAGGTTTGGCGACTGCCTCAGGTGGCAGGATCTACAGGGCCAGCAGATCCAGACTCCAAGGGATACAATACTCACTTCTTGGACATCTTGGTGAACAAGAGATTTTGCTGGCTTCCTTCCACCCATAGAAAGGAAATGGTGGGGACTGCCCTTTCAGGTATCCTGAGTCTGTTCCCACCCAGTGTGATTCAGAGTGGGGCTCTTCTCCCTCTGCAATGGCATTTGATTCACGGTTCAATGGTTTGGTGAGGTTGATTTGATTCCTACTCCCCCTTTTGTGGTTTCAGCCCTTGGGTCAGCCTTGAGCAGAGCTAATCCAACGCTACTGACTGTGTTAACCCTGCATCACCTTGTCACTCCCTCTTCCTGATCTTCAGCATTATCCCACCTGCTGAGATACTTGCTTACCAGCTATGACCCACTCACTGAGCCCCTTCTGCTTCATTGTGTTAAATGGTGCTTATGTCCAACTCTCCCTATTTTTTTTTAAAAGGAACTTCTACTTTGAAAGATGCCTCATTAAAATTTGATTAGTGCTAATTGCTAGCATTTTGCAGCCTAACTGAGACAGTCAATGCTATTTCTTGCTTCCAACCACAAACTGTGTATTGTAGAGCATCTACTTGGCACTCTACCTGGTGGACTTTAAGGTATTTTCTTTCTTCCTTTCTCTCTTCCGAGAGCAGATGCTCTTCTAGCAGATTCTCTGGAAGTTATTCTCAGAGAGACCAACCACACAATGTGTTAAAGATTTTAGAGAATAGTCGCTTCTGCTTCTCTTGATTTGCCAAGAAATTCTACTGAGCATAGTGCTAATTCATCTCCAAACAAGGAATACAGTTATTTATTATTTTTCTAAAGGGACAAGCCAAAAGCAACCGAAATACCTAATGAGAAATAATTTTGGAGATATGACTAAGTAGAAAGTAGTGATTTTACACGGAAGACACAAAGCAAGTTCATAATGAATTCTGAGCACCCTATAATAACTTAATTAATTTATTGTGTGGTATGGATAATTTTGATATACAGAGAAAGAATGCTGAGTTTGAACTTTATTGAACAGGAATAGAATTTCTTCTCCATTCCTAGCTACAGCTTATGGGTACCAAGAAGAAAGGTTAACCAAAAACTCAGGTTCAGACTAGGGGCTTATCCATAGTTACCTTTCGCCCTGCTCTTTCCAGGCAAATGGCGATATGCAGAAAACCTGAATTGCTGTTTGCTCTGATTCAGCTTCTGTGTGTTTTTGCACATAAAGCTCCAGAACAACAACAACAAAAAGGTACTCAGACACAGAGCTTAAAAATGTGGACTGTTCCTGAAAAGTGCAGATGCACTTAAGCATAACCTATTGATACTCAGTTTTTGTTAAAGCACTGGAAGCATACACTATGGGTATTCAGTTATTGCCGTATTTCTGTTGGAGTCAGGCCACACTTAGAAATGTCAGCTGATTCATAAAAGTGATGATGTTTTTAACTTTAAGATGTAGGAGAACCAGCCTTGTGTAACCAACATGCTGTAGTCTAATTAATGCATGAAAGAGTTAACACCATAGAGTAAGCTGTCCTGCAAGGCTTAGCTATGCACTACCCCTTACCTTGGAAGGAAAAGGGTAATGGAGTCTATTTTTCTCCTCCAGTCTGCCTGAGCAGCTCAATGTGTGAGAAAGTCTGATCTCTGAAACCAGGGCTCTAACAAGCTTCTCTTGAGTTCCTATACCCATCATTTAGGAACTTTCACCACTGTAACTAAGTTAAGTTTTACTGCCTATGCAACTTCTTCTGAATGCTATATGGAAAAGCACATGAATCTGATATTTTGTGGGTTTGTAGGTAAGCCTTTCTTACCAAACGTGTGGTCTTTTCCTATGCCAGATGAAGAGGGTAACTTTGGAAGGAGCTTGGAAAGGCATATTTTAAAAGTTTAACAGACTATATTTCCATGCTTTGATTTGTTGCGTATTTTGTGATTTGAAATCTCTGCTGGGGTTCTTTCACCAATGAGTACTTGCCCCAAACCTGGATCCTGGCATCCAGGGAATTCTCCATTCATGTCTACTTTTTCCTTGCACTGACATAAGATTCTCAAATGCACTGCTAACACTCCAAGTCCATTGTGCACTTTTATATAACAAAAACCTGTGATCAGATAAATTGGGAATACATATTCCACAAAGTTCACCATGCCCCCAATTTCTTTACAGTCCCTCTTTATCTGCTGGTGGCAGCATGTTAGTGCTTGCTTGGATCCTTCTGTGATAAACATACATACCTTGCTCAGCAAACTTTTAACCTAGGAAGGTTATTTCCTTTGGCAACATGAGATCAGGGCTTTTATGTGGTGGCTCCCTGTTTGTGGGATGCTTTCCCCATGGGAGGGTTATGGGTTTTTGTTTCATTACATATTTCATTACGTATTTTGTTTCCTAATTTTGTATTTTTTTGTTGTGAACCACCCTGGGATCTTTGGATGAAGGGCAGTATACAAATTTAATAAATTAATGTCTGTTTTGAGTTCGTGAATTTGAGAAGTTTGGTTGGTTAGCCAGTACATTGAGCAGCATATTTGTAAAGCCTCAAGCATTTATCTCATCATGGTGACACAGGCAACTGAGCACTTTTTTTATATAGCAACACTGAGAAGGCCTGCATGCTTAATTTTGGAAGCAGCATGCGGCACATATTCTCTTTCAAGGTACCCCCAGCAATTAGAGTGGACTTTAGCAGGAGGAACTCTATGCACTGATTGCAAATTCAATGCTCACCACCGACTCTTTCAAGTCATTTTCATTCCTGTGGGGCTATAATTGCACTAGAACTAAAAAGCCAAAGCAGGCAGATGATGGCCAATAAACGACTGTGGAGTTCTCCTGATGGACAAATTGACTTGCCAACAAAGAGACCCATAGAACAAATGCTTGGGCATCAGGTTTCGCTTTGTAGAGCAGTGCTGAAATATGCCCTGAGGTTCAGCATCTGGATCCTTTATTTCTTATTGCTGCTTATTAGGTAGATTAATTTCAATGCATTCAAGTGTGTCTAGATTAGCCTCACTCTGTGTGCCCCCTGCACTCATCTCTCACCATCTCCCAAATCCCACTTGAATTAAAGACTGTTCTTCACAGAATGAAAAGAGAGCTTCCAGTGCAAGAAAAGATCACTCTGTTCCTGATGTAGCAGCTCACTTTTTGCTTCTCAGCTAGTTGAATGGAAGATGTGCTTGAATGGGGAAGGGCAGGCTGTTAATGTGGATGGAAGGAAGGGACAGGGATGAAGAAGAAGAAGAAGAAGAAGAAGAAGAAGAAGAAGAAGAGAAGAAGAGAAGAAGAGTTTGGATTTGATATCCCACCTTTCACTCCCTTTAAGGAGTCTCAAAGCGGCTAACATTCTCCTTTCCCTTCCTCCCCCACAACAAACACTCTGTGAGAATGAGGAATGAGGATGAGAGACTTCAGAGAAGTGTGACTAGCCCAAGGTCACCAGCAGCTGCATGTGGAGGAGCAGAGATGCGAACCCGGTTCACCAGATTATGAGTCCACCGTTCTTAACCACTGCACCACACTGGCTCTCTGATGAGGGATGGGTGGACAGTTGTGGATTTATTTAATAAAATGTATACATCACTTGATTGTAAAAACAAAAAAAAACACCTCAAGTGATTTACAAAAATAATGAATCAATAAAATTATTGGTAAGCACAGTTAAAAACAACTATTTAAAACATTTAAAAAATGATAAACTTAAAACAGTTTTTAAAAACACACACTCCAACATTCTACACACCTGTACTTGAATGTGCTTTGAGTATGTGCACAAAAAAAGAGAGAATGACAATGAAGGAAGGGGATTCTGGCCTTCAGACCCATATCACTGCCAATATGATGTCCCAGATCACTTTCCCTTGAAGGCATATGTTGTGGGAATTAAGTCTGTTTAGTCTGGATAAGAGGAGACTGAGAGGAGATATGATAGCCATCTTCAAAGATCTCAAGGGCTGTCACATGGAAGATGGTGCGAGCGTGTTTACTCCTGCTCCAGAGGGTAGGACCTGCAACAATGGATTCCAATGACAAAAAAGGAGATTTCAAGTAAACATCCAGAGGAACTTTCTGACAGTAAGAGCTCTGTAGGGAGGTGGTGGATCCTCATTTATTGGAGGTTTTTAAGCAGAGGTTGCATGGCCATCTGTCATGGATGCTTTAGTGGAGATTCCTGCATTGCAGGGGTGTACCAAGGGGTTGGCTAGGTTGGCCCTGCCAAGGGTGCAGGCTTGGGGGGAGGGGCACACAAAAATCACGCCTCTCTACCCTGAGAGATGGACCAATAAAGGAAGAAGAAGGGGGAGGTATAGCAGAGCAGACCCAACCCTGATGGCCCCAAAGGTAATTGCTGGTGGAGCATGAAAGGCAATGCAAAGTAAAATTTTTGAGTTTCTGGTCCATGCTTTGGAGGTGTTAATATATCTCCTTGCCAAGGGTGCAAGGGACAGTGGAGGGAGACTGATACATCTCATTCCCAAGAGTGAAAGGGATCCTAGGTACGCCTCTGACTAAATGACACTCAGGATCCCTCCCTTCCAACTCTACAATTCTATGAGTCTTTGAAAATGTTACATATCCCTGGTACCATCTCTTATTTAAAAAGTGGGTTGCATCATAAATGAAAGTTTCTCTCATTATTCCAGGGCACTGTCCTAGAGAAATTTATGTTTACCTCTCTGTTAGAAGGGTGGTTTATGAATCTGGATGGTAATGAGAACCTTGAGGCATTTATTACAGGTTGAAGGGATTCCTTAGATCAATTGCTCGGCACTATTGGGTTCAACAAAATCTAGGGATTTACAAATCTGTCAATTCCAGTCCTATCAATGTGTCCCACCTTTTCATTCCAAGAACAATCACAGATATGAACAAAAAGAATACATAATGTTTGTCCGTGGAGGTGAATATTTCCAGAGGGTGGTCAGGTCTGTTTTCTTGGACAACAATAATTTCTCTGAAGCAGCACTCAGAGAGAGAAAATAATTGGCTCCCATGGATTATTGTCCCACTTTCCTGGCTTATTTCTAGTTCTCAGACATATGCTTCAAACCACAGTTATATCTCTGATCTATGAATGCACACACAGGAGCACTTTTCAGCACTTTCTGGTTTTTGTTTTTTAAAAAACACCTGACAAACTATGATTAGTTTGGCACTTAAAAATATAGCACATGGGATAAAGTGATTCCTCCCAATGCAAATAGCATCATCAGGAGGTGATTTCTATTAATGTCACAGCAGTTAAAGTGTTTCTTCATGGTTGCAATACTGACCGGGGCCCTACACTTGCTATTGCACCAGCAGCATGTATTTTTTTTCAATTTTTCATCAAGGCAGGATCCTGGATAGCAAAGAGTACTCTCTGACTTGGCTAGGTCTGCAATCTGTGGTGCAGTTTTTCTGGAACCTTATGTTCTGAATTACCTCCTTGTATTGTGAATAAAGCAGGTAAAAGATTGGCTACTTTGATGCTTCCTGATTTGGCTATCTTGAACCCGAACCAAAGATGCATAAAAAGCAAAAAACAAAACTAAAAACACTGTATTAGAGAATCTGAGCAGCCCTATTTGTTTCAGCCTGACTTGCAGCTCTTCCTCCTTGAGATAAAAACATGTCAGTGGGTTGAAATATCAATTTCCAAGTTTTAATTCACTTTGCTTTTTATTATGCCTTAAAGAAGATAAAGTGGAACCATTTATCCTGTTAATTGTGGCACTATGTTAAAAAAAATTGATAGCAAAATTGTCACTTTAGTTGAATATTTATCCCTTTTAATTAATTGGATGAGTTTACAACTCAAAATATTTCTAGCTGCTGCAAGAAACTTTTCAGGACTACCTTGCATTAAAATAAAACCTGCAAGCATTCAGCCTAGGGATAAGAGGGTTTCCTGAGTTCTGTCCCTCGGTTATTTCTCTGGTGTGCTGTGATGCCCCTCCCCCAAGTTCTTCCAAATTGTGGTTTAAGAAGCATTACTTCTAACATTAATTATGGAATTGGAGCATGCAGGAATGGCTGGTAGGGAGCAGTGGATTTCATGCAACCTGGCATCACAGCAAGGTAGCACCAAGTTTGAGGAGGTTCAGGTGAACTGGATTGGCGGTACAGGTGCACTCTCTGACCTCACTGCTTCCCTGTCCTGATGTCACATTGACATTGCTGCCAGGACACTGCTGCCAGGAGGCTAGGTCTGCATGCCACCCCTCCTTGCAAGTCATTCCTGAACCATGCCTACTTTGCTGTGATTTTCTTCACTTTTGCATCTCTTCTCCTCCTCCACTCCATATTCCCTATGCATTCCCATATATTGAAAAAGCACTGCACATAAATTAAAATAAATCATGCTCTAATAGTCATACATACAATTGCATCAAGATTCCTTTGTTTTCATTGTTTTGTTTTGTTTTAAATCGAATATTTTCGTACAATTTATTAAAACACCACACAAAGGAAGGCACTGTATTTCAGTGTCAAAATTCCGTCTTTCCTGTGCAAAAGAGGCTTCCGTTTCATCAGACTCATTCTCATGGCACCTGAGAAATTATTTAGAATTTTGGTTGTTGCAGAGTTCTGAGCTTCCTTCACAGCTTCAAGGGCAGGTGGCCAAGGGTGGTGCTGGTGCTGGTGTGTGTGTTTCATTCCAAACAAACATTTGTCCAGCACTCTGTGGCCTTGATAGCAGCCCACACATCTGATATGTCAAAGCCCCATGGGAGAAGTTGTCACATGCTTGGGCTTTAATTGAAGTGCATGTGCCTGGGAAAGCTGTAGGGTGCATGCCACTGGTGAGATGATTTGTAGAATGAAAGAAAGCACCCCATGGCCACTTCAAACATAAGGTAAGGGCAACAAAAATTCCTCATCCAACCCATGAGGATTTTAGCTACATTTTCTCTCCTCTTTGATAATTTTTAATCCAATTTCTTCTCTTATTAATTGGAGAATTATTTAAGGAGGATAATTTTTTGCCACAGCATTAATCTGATGCCATCGTCCATACATTATGGATGCTCATGGAACTTCATTGATCCTTATTCTGAACTGAACTGACCTGTTCGTCTCCTCGTGACCAACTGTACAAATAGGAACATAGCCATACTTTCAATTTCTCACTTTGCCAAACTTTGTCATGCAGTCTTCCAAAACTAGGTCAGCTTATGGTTGTGCTTTTCCTGTCTTGTTTTACAGGTTACAGCTGCTCCAGTGACCAGAACACTTGACTGCCAATGGGACTGCCACAGAAACAATGAAGCAATGTGCCCTCCTTCCCAGAGATCTTGCATGGGGGCAGGGGGAAGATGGTTTTTCCATACATGGCACATGATCACACTCCAGTATTCCCAAGGACGTTTGCAACCCATTTTGAGCATGGTCATTAAGAGCATCACTGAGTTTTCTAGCTGGCTGGAATGCTATTACATGAAAACAAGATGAGTGGTTTTTTTTGTTTTTGTTTTAAAAAGGCACTTTCCCAATCATCTCTTTACATTGTAAATATGCATTCTCTCTCAAATATTCATGCAGCGTTGTTGTTGTTTTTAAATGGGCACATTAATAAGGACATGGAATGGAATAGCCTTATTTATGAACACTGCAAAAGTGTTGTGTTTTAATGTGTGCTTTTTAAAAAATCTACTGCTGTTTATTTTAAGGCTTTTGCTGTTGTTTAACTGTTTCAATAATCCACAGTTATTGCAAATAATAATTTTGCAACTGATAAATTGTAACCAACCCTCAGTGAGTTGGGAATTCCCTTGCATGCAAAAACAGGCTCCAGCGGATTGAGTGGATGAGAACAACAGTAAGTCCAATGGTCAAAAGGGCTCTTTCTGCACCTGCTGTAGAGGGAAATGAGGAGCAGATGGGGCTCGTCCACCAGGGAAGGTAGTCCATCTGGGAGAAGGAAAACTTTGATCCTAAACCTCTGCTGCCTTGCGGCTATTGTGAGAAATGCTTTGGGAGCAAACCCCGAGGAAAAGAGCCATACCCACTGCCTAGCAGGACATCTTCAGGAGAAGAAAAGGCTAAGGAGAAGTGACGTCCCCAGGGTGCAAGCCAGGGCAGTGTGTATGGAGGTCCTGGACTGCCCAGACAACAAGACGCCTTTCTCCCGTCCTTGCTGATGTGGTTCAAAGGAAAGCAGAGCAATACATTTGACACCAGCTTGGCTGCAGGAGTTGCCAGAAGGAGGCATATAAGGTAGCATCCAAACATCATTAGGACTCCACTCCAGATTTGTATAGGGTCTACACCTTAGCAGTCTGTGATGAGAAAAGAAATCTTAGCTTTACAGATGGTTGACAAAAAGAAGTCTTGTGGCACACCCAAAAATATGCTTTTTTTAAAAAAGAAAAAAACCACTGATACTTTGGAGACTACTGCTGTCTCTTCTGTGTATCTGCCTTCTCTCCCCCTGCCCCCAACTTCTTTGTCAACAGATTTTACAAAGTGCACCAGGTATCTACAGTGCTTTCGCTCACAAAGAAACTAAGCCTGGGGAAGAAGAACAAAACCTCATGAAACTTCCAAGTCATCAAGGAAATGGCAAGTACAAAACAGTATAAGACAGTAATGGTGTCCCAAATCATCAAAAAGCCATCACCTGAGAATGAATGCCACAGATGGGATGCTTCATTATTGTCCCATTCCACAGTAAATTTTCCCTGCAGTGTGTGATACTGGTTATTGAACTAGATGGGTCATTTCTTTTCCTGATTAACAAAGGCTATTATTAAGAGTAAGACACATATAATGTTGAAAGGATGGATGAGTTCCAAATCAGAGAGGAGAGAGATGGTTTAGCAAATCTCTCTCACACACTCTCAGATCTGCTTCAAAAACATCAAGTCTTCCTGACATGAAATCCCCTTCTGGCACACACAGCATTACTTTTTCAAGCATTTATACACAACACAAACTACATCATAGCAAATAGTTGAGGTTTACAAAATGAAACTGTCCCACCCAAGAAGGGTCTTCATGGGTCTTTTTAATTGGTTAAAATGTGTAGTATTCCTCCACTGACAGAAATAGTATTACAAATAACTTTTATTGTTATCCAAAGTAAGTGAATCAGATTCGAGAGAAAGTTATTAAAACTTAAAATGGTAAAGTTTTCCTAAATCATTTAGAAGAAGAAGAAAAATAACATGGGCAGTCACCGTTTGGAGCAAAAAGAAAGGGGGGCGGGGAAGGAAAGGAAAGTAGTTTGTAACTTTCTTGTTGGTAGCAATTGTATAAGGCTACCCTTGTTGACAATGACCAACATCTATTTAATTATGAAAACATCAGATTGACTTTCTAGAATATTCAAAAATAAATAGAGGAATATATTCCCAGGTGAGTTGTAAAAGGGCAATATGGGACAATACAGTCCCATACTCACTGCCCGGAGGAGTCTTAAAGCGGCTAACATTCTCCTTTCCCTTCCTCCCCCACAACAAACACTCTGTGAGGTGAGCGTGGCTGAGAGACTTCAAAGAAGTGTGACTGACCCAAGGTCCCCCAGCAGCTGGTCACCCAGCAGCTGCATGTGGAGGAGTGGAGAAGCGAACCCGGTTCACCAGATTACGAGTCTATCACTCTTAACCACTACACCACAATGTATTCAATCTGGCTTGATCCACGTACGCAAAGATAGCCTTTTGTTGGCCTATTAAATAATTTACCAAACGGCTATTCTGCAGGCACTGTTTGAAATCTAAGCTGAATAAACAAAACAACATAGTCTCCTGAAAAAGGAAAAGGCTTCTGAATGGAAATGAGCCTATGACAAAGCAGTAAGAGGTTCCTGTTAGGAGGCAAACTTTGCAAAGTGATGACTCAAATGCAGGTGAGAGAGAAACACAGTCACATGAGCAGCTTGGCATTTCAGGAAATGGCATTTTAAAGCAGGAGTGCACAGGGGTGTTGCGTCACTGTCGCCTGGGGAGGGTGGGCACGCTTGCTGGGGTGGGTGCACCAGGGGTGGGCGGTGCAGTTACCTCCTGGCGCCTGCTACTTCAGCGCTGAGGCTGGCTCTGGAGTGGAAGTGTTGGAGAGGTGGTAGCTCCACCTCCACGTCAAGCTGCGGCCAATCGCCGTGTCAGAGGGGGCACCGCCCCCGCCTCTTCAATTTCATTAGTGAGTAAATGGGGAACATATAGGGAAAAAATGCCTTTATATATTGCAAGCTAACTTCTTTGATCAGATAGGCCAGTTGAGTTTTCCTTAAGATTTATATTTAGATGAACACTCTCCAACTTCACTTGGGAAGTTTAGCATTTCAGTTAGACCTTCCAATAAGCAGCCAGGCAGTAATTTGATTAGAGCCTGTAGATAAGTACGCAGGGTGCACTTAATAATGGGGCAGAAAAATAAAGGGAGAATAATCCTAAATATGGAATCAAAGAGTGAGTCCAAAGCTAAGAAGTTGCTGCTTTGGGATAAAGATTGGGAAGCTCAGGAACAAGGCTGGAATCAAGGCATGAACAAGTGGCTGCATCCAGAGACAGAGCAGCAAGGCATGAATGAGAAACAGAAATAGAATACAGTGGTACCTCAGGTTAAGTACTTAATTCGTTCTGGAGGTCCGTACTTAATCTGAAACTGTTTTTAACCTGAAGCACCACTTTAGCTAATGGGGACTCCTGCTGCTGCCGCGCCGCCAGAGCCCAATTTCTGTTCTTATCCTGAAGCAAAGTACTTAACCCGAGGTAGTATTTCTGGGTTAGCAGAGTCTGTAACCTGAAGCGTATGTAACCAGAGGTACCACTGTAAAGGAGATGAACCTGGACAGCAGCATAAGAAATGAAGCCAGGGGAGATTCATGTTATCTCACAGTAGATGTTTAAGCTAAGCTAAGGGTGTAATTTGAAACCTGCCTGTTGTTCTCAGCGTGCCATATGGCCAGGCTTCCGAATATTAGTCCATGTTCCAAATTTCAAAACTGCATACTAGAAAATCATTAGATACTGGGCCAAAATAGTGGCAGTGCCTTGCGTACGGTTGGGTGCATTGACGAAAAACCCATGCTCTGATCATGGGTAGGCAAACTAAGTCCCGGGGGCCGGATGTGGCCCAATCGCCATCTAAATCTGGCCCACGGATGGTCCAGGAATCAGTGTGTTTTTACAGTTTTTACATGAGTAGAATGTGTCCTTTTATTTAAAATGCATCTCTGGGTTATTTGTGGGGCATAGGAATTCGTTCATTTCCCACCCCCCTCGAATATAGTCTAGCCCCCCACAAGGTCTGAGGGACAGTGGACTGGCCCCCTGCTGAAAAAGTTTGCTCACCCCTGTTTCATGATACAGCAAGTGGGATCACAGGGTTGCTAAGTTTGCTCACTGGGGTGAAAGTTACTTCTCCTGCCCAGATTCCCAGCCAGAACTCTTGACAATTACAGTGGTACCTCGGGTTACAGACACTTCAGGTTACAGACGCTTCAGGTTACAGACTCCGCCAACCCAGAAATAGTACCTTGGGTTAAGAACTTTGCTTCAGGATTGGGAAAATATTGTATGCAGCTTTCAGCTGGGAGAAGTTGGCGGAACTGCTTCCTATGTTGCAGATCAAACATGAAGTAGAATAAGTGGCCCATAGTTAAACTCAATTATGGTATCCTGTATCTTTATGCGAGGAGTGTAGGCACAATCAATAATTCATATGTTCTCTATGATTCCAGTAAGAAAAGCCAATTATATATCAGTCTCTTTTAACGAAAATACGCACACAATGCATATGGGCATTTGAGGCATGAATGTCTATTGAAATTAATGTTCTAAGCTAAGCTTCAGTTTCAAAGAATGACAGAAGATAAGCCCAGTAAAAAAAATTTAAAAAAGGCTTGCCTGGGAAACTGGAATTGCACAAGTGCAATAAGTGTCCACATCGGCACTCTGATACCATTTCCAAAAGCATCTGATAAAAATCAGCCATCAGCTTGAAAAGGAAAAGTGTTTCTGCTTCATTACAGTCTTATCTTTCAAGGTCGTCAGTTTTGTTCGAGCTCGTTTTGCTTACAATGAGAAAGAAGAGGCCTTTCCCTCATGTTGTTCCTTCAACACAGCCCTTAATGCATTGTGGTGTGTGCATCATGTCCATGTTCCATCTACACACAGATTTATGCCTTTCCTGGAGTGCTGGTGCATATGTAGAGTAGGAACCAGAAAACAACAAAATATTATTTAAAAAATGTTGTATACTTAATACAGAACAGTAAATCCTACCTCTTCCCAAGCCATACCACTTTCTCATTCATCTAAGACAGGAATAGCTAACATAGTGCTCTCCAAATTTTGTTGGACTACAACTCCCACAGTCCCTGACTGCTGGCCATGCTGACTAGGTTTCATGGGAGTTGTAGTCCAAGGCCACCCCTGTGGCTGCCCCAGTCTATGGATAATTTCACATAAACAGTATTCATGCAGAAGAAAATCACTAAGAATTTTTTTTTTATAATATTTTTTATTAAGTTTGTAAAATACAGAAAAAAGAATAAAGAGCATGTTATAAGAATAAAATAGAAAGATTACAAATTTTCTTGTTCTTTTTTCCAAATCTACTGGACTTCCCCACATCCTCCCAACCCTGCATTCTCTGTGAACATAACATCAGCAATTTGTTAACTTATTTCATTACTTATTGTATCCTTCGTTTTATCATGTTACCCAATTTCAAATGTGTTATAACCCAAATCATGTACATTTTCATTTAAACACAATAAAGTTATTTCCTTATTCTATCTCAGACTTCTTGTGCCTTAATTTCCATTTCTTTAGTTTAACATTACTGAAGCTAGAGTTTCCTAAAAGGTGCATTTTTTAACATTCATACAGCTTATAGTGTTTTTCCAGATAGTCCTTAAATTTTTTCCAGTCCTCCTCGATTGTTTCTTCTCCCAAGTCTCGGATTCTGCCAGTCATTTCGGCCAGTTCCATGTAGTCCATCAACTGCGTGTGCCATTCCTCCAGTGTGGGTAAATCTTGTGTCTTCCAATGTTTTGCAATCAGGATCCTTGCTGCTGTAGTAGCGTACATAAAAAAAGTTCTGTCCTTCTTAAGCACTCTCTGGTCCACCATGCCCAGGAGGAAGGCCTCTGGTTTCTTAGGTAAGGTAAATCTAAGTACCTTTTTTAGTTCATTATGAATCATTTCCCAAAAGGCCTTCACTTTCGGGCAGGTCCACCAGAGGTGAAAGAATGTCCCTTCCGCCTCTTTACATTTCCAACATTTATTATCAGACAGGTGATATATCTTAGCAAGCTTGACTGGGGTCATGTACCACCGGTATATCATTTTCATAATGTTTTCCTTCAAGGCACTACATGCCGTAAATTTCATTCCGGTGTTCCATAACCTTTCCCAGTCTTCAAACATAATGTTATGCCCCAAATCCTGCGCCCACTTTATCATGGCGGATTTGACTGTCTCATCCTGAGTATTCCATTTAAGCAGCAGGTTATACATTCTCGAAAGTAGTTTACTTTTTGGTTCTAACAGTTCTGTCTCTAGTTTCGATTTTTCCACCTGGAATCCAACCTTCTTGTCTACTTTAAAGACTTCTTGAATTTGTGCAGTCTCGCACCCTGTTTTTTAATTTTTCCAAGCTCTGCAACCTCCAATTGTCTCCAATCTTTTCAATTATTTCCCCATATTTAGGCCAATTGGCCTCCATGTTAGGTCTCTTACGTGCCTTGGCCTCCACCGGTGAGAGCCACCTCGGAGTCTTACTCTCCAGTAAGTCTTTATATTTTGTCCAGACCATTAAAATTGCTCTCCTAACAATGTGGTTTTTAAACAATTTGTGCACTTTAACCTTGTCATACCACAAATATGCATGCCACCCAAACGCATTGTCAAACCCTTCCAGATCAAGGACGTCAGTGTTCTCCAATAAAATCCAATCTTTCAACCAGCAGAAGGCTGCAGATTCATAATATAACCTCAAGTCTGGCAGGGCAAATCCCCCTCTTTCTTTCGCATCAGTTAATATTTTAAACTTTATTCGGGGCTTTTTGCCCTGCCAAACAAACTTAGAAATATCCTTCTGCCACTTTCCAAAACATTCCACCTTGTCCACGATCTGTAGGGCCTGAAACAAAAATAACATTTTCGGCAATACATTCATCTTTACAGCAGCTATTCGGCCTAACAAGGAAAGTTTCAATCTTGACCATGTTTCCAAATCTCTTTTGATTTCTGACCAACATTTCTCGTAGTTATCTTTAAACAAATTCAAATTTTTGGAGGTCAGATACACCCCTAGGTATTTTACTTTTTTAACCACGTTTAGTTCTGTTTCTTTCATGAACTCATCTGTTTCTGTAGTTGTCAAATTTTTTGCTAGAACCTTAGTTTTTTGCTTGTTCAACTTAAATCCCGCCACCCGACCAAAATCAGAAATTAATTCTAACACTCTTTTAATACTAGAGACTGGCTCCTGTAATGTTAATACCAGGTCATCTGCAAATGCTTTCAATTTATATTGTTTCACTCCGACCTCAATTCCCTGTACCAACCGGTCCTTTCTAATCATGTTCAATAGCACCTCCAGAACTGAAATAAACAATAGGGGGGATAGAGGGCACCCCTGCCGTGTCCCTTTTTCAATTTTAAACTCCTCTGTCACCACATTGTTTACTATCAATTTAGCTTTTTGTTCTGAATATATTGCTTCTATTCCATTTTCAAACCCCCGCCCCACTCCCATCCCTTCCAAATTTTTCTTCATAAACATCCAAGAAATGTTGTCAAAGGCTTTCTCCGCATCAATAAAGATTAGCACCGCTCTAGTGTTAAGCTTTGTTTGTAAAAGTTCCAAAATGTCGATGATGTTTCTTGTGTTGTCAAACAAATGCCTACCAGGGAGAAAGCCTGCCTGGTCCTTATGGATCACTTCATTAAGCACTTTTTTAAACCTGCTTGCCAAAATGTCTGCAAAAATTTTGTAATCCACGTTTAGGAGTGAGATGGGGCGGTAGTTCTTAAGCTGGGTCTTTTCAGTTTCTAGTTTAGGTATCAATGTGATGTAGGCTTCTTTCCACGTTTCCGGTGCCTTCCTCCCCTCCATAATCTGGTTACAGACCTCCAACAAAGGTTGTATCAAATAGTCTTTCAGAACCTTATAGTATTTGGAGGTAAGTCCATCAGGGCCTGGAGATTTGCCTAATTGGAGGTTCTGAATGGCACTTTCAGTTTCTTGCTGTGTGATATTACTATTCAGGATTGTTCTCATTTCCTGAGGTATTTTCTGTAATCCGTTGGTTTTGAGAAATTGGTCCACCTCCGAATCTTTCTGTGGCCCTTGTGAATAAAGTTCTTTGAAATATCTCTGGAAGCACTTTCTAATTTCCTCGGGTTTCTGAACCATTCTCCCTTCAATCTCTAGATTTGTAACTGTATTAAGTTTTTGTCTCTTTTTCAACTGCCATGCTAGCAGTTTCCCACACTTATTTGCTGATTCAAAAGATCTTTGTTTCATTTGTTTAATTTTCCATTCCACCTCTTGATTTATCAATTTCAAATATTGTGCTTGGAAAAATTTCACTTCTCTCAGCACTTCCTTCGACTTGGGCCTGGATCTTAGTTTTTTTTCTCCATCTCTTATTTTTTCCAATATCTTCTCCTTCTTTTCATTCCAGAGCTTTTTCTTGATCGTATTTTGTTGTATTAGAAACCCTCTCATGACTGCTTTACTTGCGTCCCAGATTGTTCTTTTTTCCACAGTGGTATTTAAATTTATCTCAAAATAGTCCTTTAAAGTTTTTTGGGCCTTCTTAACAATCTTCTCGTCCCTTAGTAAGGTGTCATTCATTTTCCATCTGAAGGATCTGGTTGTATTTAGTCTCAGTTCCATTTTCAAAGCGTTATGGTCGGAGCAGGTTTTTGGGCAGATTTCCACCTTTCTAGTCTTGGGTGCCAGTCCTCTAGTTATCCATATTTGGTCGATTCGTGTCCATGTCAGATGAGCTTCAGAGAAGAAAGTCCCTTCTTTTCCTAGGGGGTTCTTAACCCTCCATATGTCAATTAAGTCCACATTGTCAGTCATTTCAAAGAAAGTTTTAGGTAGTCTGCCATCTTTCGTTATGTTAGCACTTTGCGACTTATCCATATTTACAGACACAACCCCATTCATATCACCCATCATAATGATGTTGTTGTAGTCTAAGTAGTCCAGCATAATCTCATGCAGCTTCCTGAAAAATTCCGATTTTCCTTCATTTGGAGCATATATTCCTAATATCAAAAATTTTTCTCCTTGTGTCTGAATTTCAATCGCCAAAATTCTGCCGTGTTCATCTTTAAATAAAAATTTCGGTGACAGGCTCTCCTTTGCATATATCACCACTCCTCTTTTCTTAACTTTATCCGAAGAAATAAATTCTTGGCCTAGTCTTTTATTAATTAGCACTTTTCTGTGGAGCCTTGTCACATGCGTTTCTTGCAGGCAAATAATGTCCAATTGTTCTTTTTTCAAAATATGAAATACTTTTCTTCTTTTTTCCGGAGAGTTTCCGCCATTTATATTCCAACTGAGAAGCTGCAGCGACATCCTGGTCTAATTGGTGGGTCTACAGTGGGGTGTCTAGGTTTCCCTCCGATCCCGGAAAATCACTAAGAAATTTTGACTCTCTCAATATTCAGTATTAAAACAGCCGCATGAAAGTGCCCCACTGTGTTCAGAACTGAAAGTTACTGTGACCTTTTTTTACTAGGCTCCTGAATTTGTACAAAGCATATAAAAAAGACACAAAGGTTATCAGGTTTACAAAAGAAAAAAAAAAGAAAGTTAATATAAAATATCATAGTTTCTTTTATGTGGCATTATCAATGGGTAGATTTCCCTTGTTCTGTTCCTTTTTTGCTCTGCAGCTTCACTCTTCGTCCCTTACTTAGGGAAAAGCCAGAGCTCAATCAAAGAGCAATGGAATCTCCAGATAGAGTTGGAGATGCCTCCCTTTCTGAAATATTGTAGTGCCACTGCCAGTCAATGCAGATAACACTGAGCTAAATGGTCCAATGGTCTGACTCAGTCTAAGGAAGCTTCCCAAATTCCCTGCACTGTTCCTAAACAGTGGGTTTACTAGTGTCAGGGACTGGGCTGAGGAAGAATGCTGGAGACTGCCTCCCCAACCTGACCCTTCCAGAGAAGAGGAAGACAGTTCAGAATTACAACAGGGGTTTGAGTGAGGTCACAGCTTAGAAGCAGATGAGGGGAGAAGCTGGGAAATAATGGGAGAGGATGAGGAGAAGGAGAAAGAGGAAGCACCAGGGGGGTGACAGCTGACAGACACAGTGTCTTTAGAAAGCATTCCAGATCCCTCCTCTCCCAGAACATGGTGAACCTTGAAAGCAGGAGAGCAAAGAGCTCAAAGGCAGAGGGCACTTATCAGTACCCATAGGGATGATGCATGAGGATGTAGGAGAGACTGAGGGGGTGGAGAGTCACTCAAGACAATGACATTATCCAAGAGGCTGGGTTCCAAAGCCTCTCTCTGTAAATACTGAATAAAAAGCAGATGGTAAGAAAGATTCCTTGTCTTTGTGCTTTCCTGGGCAACTGGCCGTGGGAGTTGCTGGCATCCACCTGACAACTAGTCATTTAAAAAATAAATAAATCCATAATTAGAATGTGCATCGTTTTCAGAATGCTTCAGTTCCTGCATTCATTTGCATTGCTTTACTGTTGCCAAAGTGTGTATTGATAAAACACTTCAAAAGTCATACACGCACAAACATTTATGTATATAGTTGCAGACCACTTCCATCTCTGAGTGGTGCAAGATTTCAGGAGTTCTAGGTGCACTTACCCAGGGTCCGTGTTTCCTTTTGGGAAAGAAGCACAGAGGAGACTGTGGTGTCTTTATGATATATATTGTATTTACACATCAATACAACCTGATGGAGGAGTTCACAGCAACAACACCCCAAGAGGGTCTTGCTTCTCCCATAGACATAGCTCTGGATTCAAACAGACATCAGCCATGGCTCTCACACTCTCTCTACCTTGCCACCTTTACCAGACTGCAACCTTTTCCCTCCTAGTCACATTCCAGTCAACTCTAAACTCTGGCTTTTGTTCTTCTGTGAGCAAAATGGGTCCCATCTGTTTTGGCTTTCCTAATGGCTCATGACCTTCCTTTTGTCTTCCAAATAGCTATGACCCGAGGCGATTTCCTGTTCAAGAAACTGGCCTAGCTTATATTTTTAACACTTGCCTTGATTAAATTCTCCTACTTACTGGACCTAGGAATTTATGGTGTGTAGCACCCACATCCACAATGTTTTACAGATATGGGTATGCCCTCCTGAATGTCAGTGGAGGCTGCAAAAAATAATCTTGATAGTACTGTGACATAAGAGGAAATTGAATTATCTCTTTCTGCAGTCATTTAGCAGTGTAATATAAATGTTCATGCACATATCAGCAATGCAGAAGGTGGGAAAGACACATATTACCTGAATGTTACTGAAGATCTGGGAATATTAACCAAAGGCACATGATACAGTAATCTTAGGCTATGCTCTGGACTCTGTTCATATACTTTTCAGCTTCTTGAAATTACTACTATACTCTGAATAAGGATGCTGCAAGCATTTCTGGGAATCATACAGTTGCTACAACTGCTAGGACCACTAACCATCATCAATCCACATCTTAAGTAATGCAAGCAATAGTAAATATCTCAGCACAATGTGTAAGTAAAATAAATAAGAATTAGAAATGCAGGGGGGCCGCTAGGGGGCGCATTGGAAGATGGCGACAATACCATCTCTCCAGCCCACACTAGGTAATTAAGAGGCTGTTATGTGAGTATGCAGCCTCCCTAGTTACTCCAAGCGAATGGGGAACGCTGCCTTGCCTGCTGTGCCCATAATTCACCCCCGGATTCGAAAGAAGGGGGTGAGGGCACTAGGCTCAAAAGCCCTCGTGTGGGTCGGCTCTCCTGGACGCTGTCTCTAATCTGCGCAGCTAGTTGCGGGAGCTCAAAATAAACAATTAGAAAGAAGCAAACGCACATACTTCAAGCGAAGATCGGGAGTAAAGACTGCTAACTAAAGGAATCTCTGGGAAGTGGAGCGACAGGCTGGACGTAACAATAAATCAAGAAGAAGAATAAATCAAGAAGAAGATTCATCAAAGGATCGGTATGTCAGAGCGAGACTGAAAAGGAGGGGGGAGAAAAACCTTTCTTTTTTTGTCTTATGTGAGTACCCAATAACAAGCCCCCCCCCAAAGAATCGTTGCAATTACTGATCACAAGCAGGAGAATTAAGAACTCTGTGGAAATTAATTACTAGGCAAGGACGTGGCTTATGGCATCATCGGAAAACAAAAGTAAGTCCTTTGTGACGCAGTCATAAAAAGAGATTTATTATGGCAGGCCCACCCGCAGGAATCCAGGGGGAGGAGGGCTATGGCTGTTACTATGTTGGAATGTGGGTTCGGCCTAGCAGGGCCCCCTGAGAAAATTTATTAGGGAATGGCGGGCCTGGGGAGATCAGGACAGACCGTCGGAATGCTTTGTACGGAGGTGTTGAAATGGCGTCTGTCTACTTTTATGGCTCTTGGATGAGTGTAAAATCCACACAGGATATAACAACATTTGTCTTTAACCCACTTGTGGAGACTATCAGAGATCACAAAGAAAGGAATATATGATGATAACAACAAGAAGATGAGGAAAACAACAAAGAGAAGATTGAACAGAACTGTGAATACTATTTTGTCAGAACTGTGTAATTAAAGCAGCAGCAAGAGAGATGATTGGATCCCTTTCAGAGCTCGAAGCATGGGTACCCCCAACAAAAACTTTGAAAATTTGGCTGTGTAATTTGGAATTATTGTGATTTGGAATTAATGTGATTTGATTGGCCTGTTAATAATTTTTTTTTTTAAAAAAAGAAAAGAAATGCAAACCATGTATAAAACATCAAATCTAGCATCAAAATGTTGCATAGTGAAATTATTATGTATTAAACTTATCAGTCACTTTTCTTGCAAAAGCAACTCAAATCAACTCCCAATAAATAACTAGTATAACTCTAGGAAATCTAAGTGTTACACACATTGCTCCCACCACTACCCCCACAAGCATACACAATCACCAAAATCATTCAAAGACAAATAGATCAGAGAGCTAGGCAGTAGACATGAGATACGAAGTTACACCAGTTCAGAATTTTTCATCTTTTCTAGGAACAATTCAAGGTGTTGGTGAAAGTATGTGATGCACTTCACAGCCCTTCAGGCATTTTATCTCTGAAAAGGTCTTCCACACATGAACATTAATCCAGCCTTGATGTAGAACTGGTAAAGATTTAAGTTAGGGCTGTCTTTGCAGTGGCACCCATTCTGTTAAAACCATCCCCAGGCAGGGCCACCAGATTTTCTTCTTGAAACTGGAAATATTTCTGATTAGTTTGGTGTTTTGCATGCACACTGACATGTTTAGTTTTGGCTCTGATGCATTTTTATAACTGCTCTTTTTTAGGCTTGGCAAAAACACCCTTGCAGCTGAGCTAGCTTTCCAAAATGTCTATGTCTAGGTTGTGTTACATGACAATGCCTTTTATGTGGTACAAAAGGGAGAAAAGGAAGCACAGGCTGAGCTTGGCAGGGGATGATGATGCTGGAACACTGCTGAACATTTCTGATACTGAAGCCTATTCATCTGCAGAAAAGCCCACAAACAATGAAAAGCAAACTCACTGCCAGCACAGAGTCAAAAATATAAACAAGACTTGAGGCTGTTTTACCCAAAGACGTTCATCACTAATTGACTGTAAGATGCAAGTGCAAGAACAGAAGGTCACCACCCAGAGATTTTTCACATCACTTCAAGTCATCTCAAAACACAATATGGAGAGAGTTCACACGATCATTTCATAATCATTTAGTGATGAACAATGAAATGGGGATGTCTGAATGAAGATTGAGAAGAGCATTTCAATTAAGGTACATCTTGACCTATCACCATCTCTGCAACAAGCAGCAGCAAGAAGATTGGTTTGCGAGATAATTTAGATGATACCAAAGGGAATTAAAAGCACATGAGAGTTTCATGTTAGAGTACCCCCCCCCAAAGAAGCCCAAATAAAAGAATGAAGTCACAAAATATTTTGCCTCACACTTCTCCTGGCAGTATGTTGGGGTTGAAACACCCTAATTAAACATTAGCTCCACACCTGAACTTGTTCAGTACGGGATTCAAGGAAGGATGATGGTCATCAAATTGACCTAGGGTGGATCAACTTGATCTCCCCTAGATTTGAGCCATCATGGGTAGATTGCAGGCAAAGTGTAAAATTCTAGTAAAAATATGTAAAGCTCTTTAATTTTATATAAAATTATATTAAAAATAGTATGTTTTCTCTACATATAATATGCGAAAATGAAGTCCCATTCTGTAGTATATTTCTTCAGCATATTTTTATATTATATGCATTGGGTATATCTATATATCTATCTATATATATCTGTGCTGTGCCCTGATTGCCTGTGTAGTTTTGAGAAATTTTTCCTCTGCATGTTTGCTTGGATCTCTCCAAACTATGTGCAAGGCCTGAAGTAATAAAGATAAAACTTGTCTTGACTCTTTCTCCTCAAACCTTACACTGTTTTTGTTCAGTTTCCTCAGTAGTTTATTTTTCTCTGGACTCTGTTATTTAACTGACTTTGCTAATGTAATATTCAAGAATCGCTTGTATTTTTAGCAGTCCCGGAATGGGGTGGGGGTGTCACTTTTCACTGAGATTAAGGAGCAAGGCAAGAATTTCAAAAAAGAAAATTCCACCCTGGTGATTGGACCCTGGCTCCGAGCACCAGGGCAGTCTGCTCACTGTTTTGTGCTTGTCCTTGCCTGATCATTTACAGCTCTGGACAGCTGTAGATATAACAATATGAACTGGCTTTCCACAATCCCTCTTGCTGGTTGGTTTGAAGGAACTCACCCCCACTTCCTGTCCTCATGCTAAGCTCCTGCATCCCATAATAGTACAGAACCTCCTCTCTCTCTCTGAAAGACAAAAAAAAAAAAAGGTTTCCCACCCACCTCCCATCTTGCTTTCTCCAAAATTGACCAAAATGAATCAGGTAGTGTACCTTGGCCCAACACTAACATACTCCAGATGTGCCATTTAACTCACAAAGATGCTGCTTTACACTTCACACCAAAGCACTGTGTGAGAAAAGTGAAACCAAATCCAAAGATTTGCATGTACCTCTTCTACATGCAAATGTAAAAATGTGATTGAGACTACCCATTATCATACTGTGTTGCTGCCTGCTTCACTTCTGTTCATAATTATATAGGATCCAGCTCGGCAGCTTGTATCTAAAGCACTTTATCTCCAGAAGCACCATCAAAAGCTGGGAAAGACTCTCTTTAAAGCCAAACTAGGGCTTTGATTTTAGCTGCAGAAAGTGGGCTAAAGCAGTTTAGAAAAACAAGCTATTTCTGCAAGAACTACACTTGCTAGTCTGCCTCTCTTAATGGGATTAATTTAAGAGTCTTATTGTGAAATATTCTTGAAGCCATGAAGAAATTACATCTCTGCAGCAGAAACATAAATGCCTTAAATGAATTACAGCTCTTTAAAGAAAGCAGAAGTTGATACTGTCATGAGCACCACTGATGTTCAGTTTAAAAGAACGCATTAGGTTATATTAAAATTCAAGATGGCCTGGAATTCCTCTCTGCCATTTGGGCTTTCACTGTAGGAACAACAATAATTACAACACTGCAATGAAAGCTGAGAGATAGTCATCTGTGTGTGATTTTAACTGCTGCATCAGTAACATAAGAATCCTGATACTAGCAAACCTTTGTATTTGTGGATGTTCATGCACCCTTAAATTATATACCCATGGATTGGGGACTAACAGATGGACAACAATGGTGGATTCTGAGCTCTCTTATGATGGGTAAGAGACTCAGACTACGTACACATTACTGCTTACTCCATCTCCAGCATGCTCCCACCTCTAGTATTTGAAACCAAGTGCACATTACATTAGATTTAAAGGTCAAAAACAGCTCTTTGTATTGGGCCTGGAAGCAAATTTGCAGCCACTGCAGTTGGTCCAGAGCTGGTGTTATATATTCATATTTTCTTCTTCCAGTTAACAATCTAGCTGCCTTGTATTGCATAGGCAGACCTATGCACAACACATTGCAGCAGCCTAACCAAGAGATTAACAAGAGCATGGGCAACCAAATCAGGTTGTTTAGCACTTCAGAGCCGCCTACCCCTTGCATAGTTTCCCCCCTCATATCTGTTCATTTATTGCTTTTATCATTTATTGATAAACATATTTACTGTGGTATCATAAAAATATGCCAAAGCAGTTTACAACTACTTAAACATATAAAACCAAACAATAAAATCATAAAAAGTTACAAACAGTTTTAATAAAAAAGAATTTTAAAAAATATATATCAGTAGATCATTGTGGAGGATATACTCTTAATTGCACACATAGGCATGGCAAAATAGAGGAGTTTTCAGTAGGTGTTTAAAAGTTGGCACAGAAGACACCTACTGAATCTCTGTTAGCAGCATGTTCCACAGGACTGAGCTGATGGCACTAAAGACTTGTTTACTTGTTGCCAAATGAGCATCACCAACTCAGGGAATAAACAAAAATACTTCTGCGGATGACCTCAGTGATCAAGCTGGAATATACCATAAGGGTTCAGGTGATCTCTGAGGTATCCAAGACCCAAAGTGTTCACGGCTTTGCAAATCAAGAAGCTTGAACCTGGCTCAGTAGCAGATGGGAAACCAGTGCAGCTGTTTTAACAATGGTGTCACATGTTTTCAACAGCAATCTGGCTCCCAGTAGCAATCTGGCCACAACATTCTGCTGCAGCTGGAGCTTCCAAAGCAGACCCAAGGGCAGCCCCATGTAGTGCACATTACAGTCATCTAGCCCTGAGGTTACCAATGCATGGATTGCAGTGGTCAAGCTATCCCTGTCCAGAAATGACTGTAGTTGACGAACTGGATGAAGCTGGTAAAAGGCACTCCTAGCCACAGAGGATACTAGTAACAAAGTTGTATCAAAGAGTAACCCCAAACTACACACTTGCTTTTTCACACGACTCATTGGGCAATTCACGTGTCAGGAAAAAAAGAAACATTTCCTTCTACAACTGATGTGACAGGCTTCATTTTGTAATAGTAACAATCCACAAGGGGATAAAAGCTAATCATAACTTGAAACTTCAGTGTTAGTCTGACATTGGCTGCCTGCCTGACAAAGCTCCTAGAGTGAATTATCAACTGCAACAATTATTCCCGGTTGTGTCCTGTTGGTTAATGAGTGTTCTCAGGTTAATTACAAGCCTTAAGAGTGTTGATGTGCACAGTGCTTCTGCTATGCACCCCCTCCCGCAAAGAAAGGGGTGGGGGAAAGAATTAGAATCCCTTTGGATGATGCAGGGCTCAAAGCCTGCTTGTCCTCAAGACTTGTGTAATTCTCTGGAAAGAAAGAAAAATCCACATTTAGGGAAGAGAAAGGGAGATCAAAAAGCAAAAGGATCAAGCTCAGGGGTAATGTTGTACTGAAAGAATGAGGGAAAGACAGTTCAGACAGAGCTGAAATTAATCTGCTAGGAAGTAAAATCAAAGTTAGGCTGCAGTCCTATGCCTAGTTATCTGTGAGTTAGCCCCACGGAATTTAATAGAGGTTTCATCTGAGTGGATATACAGTACAAGTACATGTGTTTCCCATTCCTTAAGGCACAAGACAGGAATAGGGAAACTATGGGCTTGCAGATGATGCTGGAACCCAACCCCCATCGGCTTCAGCCAGCCTGGCCAATGGAACTTGGGAAGCTACCCTACACTAAGTCAGGCTGTAGATCCATCTAGCTCAGTACTGCTTGCACTGACTGGTAGCAGCACTCCAGACAAAGGGGTATTTCCAGACCTACCTAGAGGTGCTGGTGATAATGCTTGGCCCTTCTGCATGGCCCTTCTCTAAAAGGTAAAGGTAAAGGTACCCCTGCCCGTATGGGCCAGTCTTGCCAGACTCTGGGGTTGTGCGCCCATCTCACTCAAGAGGCCAGGGGCCAGCGCTGTCCGAAGACACTTCCGGGTCACGTGGCCAGCGTGACATCGCTGCTCTGGCCAGAGCCAGAGCCAGAGCTGCACACGGAAACGCCGTTTACCTTCCCGCTAGAAAGCGGTCCCTATTTATCTACTTGCACCCGGGGGTGCTTTCGAACTGCTAGGTTGGCAGGTGCTGGGACCGAGCAACGGGAGCGCACCCCGCCGCGGGGATTCGAACCGCCGACCTTTCGATCGGCAAGCCCTAGGCGCTGAGGTTTTACCCACAGCGCCACCCGCGTCCCATGGCCCTTCTCTACTGTGGCACTAATCAAGGATGGTGGACACCGGAGTATCATCTGGGGGAAGTACAGATTTCCCACCCCCTGCATGCAGGAATATAATAATAATAAAGGTATTGTTGCTACTGTTTTGTTATAGATTTATTGTAAGCATGTGATTTTATTCCACAATTGCTTTCATTTCCTGTTTTAGTTAGGCTGCTCATGCTCCAATATGCGGGACAAGTATGGTAAAACAATATATGTGAAACAAATAAATAAAATTTATCTGAGAATTTTTTTGCCACAGAATAAGAAGCCTGCCATTGATCCTAAGGCTTAAAACTCTTCTTCTTTTTTTTAATCATCATCAACAGTGAGCTATGTCCACAGATGAAGATTTACTGGATTTTGATATTAGCAGATATTAGCAGAATAGTGATCCATCATTATCCTGATACCGTTTGCAGAAGCCATGGAAGTGGAAACCTATCTCTTGACAGCAGCACATATGATGATTTCCTTTATTTTATTTGTTTTGAAAGTTAAGAGCTTGGGACATGGCATAAATGATCAAGTAAATGAATATAGTAAACTGGGGAAGGCAGATGCCAAGTTAATAAAGACACAGCCTTTTTGGAGTGATAAAATACAAGACACAATGGAACCATGTGCATTTTTAGGAGTGATTTAAATATTAGTTGTAAAACAGCTGTAATTTTTTTTTTTTTTGGTAAACATAATCAGGAAAGAAAAGTCAAGACACAGAAATGGGTTGAACTAGGCCCTCATTTTATTAATACAACTTTTACAAGGGGATGTATAAGAACCCAGTCCAAGTTGACTGTTTGGCTGAGCAAGCCTTTCCAGATTGAGGGTCATAAGAAATCATAACTCCTTTACCTGGACCACACTGTTAAAACAAGTAAGGAAGCCTTCCAGATTCCAGCTGCTCCCATGGTACCACAGCACTGAGGAGATAGGACAGATTAGCCTCAGGGATGTTCCAAAGGCAGCCAAAAGACCCCCACAGCCCAAGGAGAAGGGCTTTGAAAATGCAGGTCAAATATACTCAAGGGTGACCAACTAGAGGGGTTTGCTTGGTCCTCAGACCTGAAGGATATGTCCTGATGAATGCTGGAAAGTGGGGACCGGATGGGGGGAATCCTTTCCCCTACTCAGCTTCAAGTTGAGTTGGCAATGAGAACCACACCTAGTTTAACAATAGAGGTGCTGGGCTTCAAGCCAAACAGGGTGAGACATTGTCTGATGACATTCTGTGTTCTGGAAATCCGTGTCCACTGGTGTGCATGAAATTTAGTGCAACATGTTGGTATATTGGTTGAAAAGCCACAGTTCCATAACATAATATGTACTGTGGTCAGAAAGGAACATTGGAAAACAGGACTGAAACACTAGCATTATAATCAGTAAAACTAACACAATATTCCTCGTGTTCTGCCTTGGTCATTTTCTCTCAGCCTTTTTCAATCTCACTGATGCTTTCTCAGTCTCACATTATTTATTTATTTATTCATACATACATGCATACATACATACATACATACATACATATATAGCCCACCCACCTGGCTGGGTTTCCCCAGCCACTCTGGGTGGCTTCCAGCAGGATATTAAAATATAATGATTCATCAAATGTTAAAAGCTTCCCCAAACATGCCTTCATATGTCCTCTAAAAGCCAGATAGTTGATTATTTCCTTGACATCTGATGGGAGGGCGTTCCACAGGGTGGGCACTACTACCAAGAAGAGCCTCTGCCTGGTTCCCTATGACTTCGCTTTTCGCAGTGAGAGAACCTCCAGAAGGCCCTGTGCTGGACCTCAGTGTCTGGGCAGAACGATGGGGGTGGAACGCTCCTTCAGGTATACTGGACCGAGGCCGTTTAAGGCTTTAAAGGTCAGCACCAACTTTGAATTGTGCCCAGAAATGTACTGGGAGCCGATGTAGGTCTTTCAGGACCGGTGTTATGTGGTCTCGGCGGCCACTCCCATTCACCAGTCTAGCTGCCACATTCTGGATTAGTTGTAGTTTCTGGATCACCTTCAAAGGTAGCCCCATGTAGAGCGCATTGCAGTAGTCCAAGTGGGAGATAACCAGAGCATGCACCTCTCTGGCAAGACAATCCACAGGCAGGTAGGGTCTCAGCCTGCATACCAGGTGGAGCTGGTATACAGCTGCTCTGAACACAGAATTGACCTGCGGCTCCATGGATGGCTGTGAGTCCAAAATGATTCCCAGGCTGCATACCTGGTCCTTCAGTGGCACAGTTACCTCATTCAGGACCAGGGAGTCCTCCACACCAGCCCACCCTCTGCCCCCCAAGAACAGTACTTCTGTCTTGTCAGGATTCAACCTCAATCTGTTAGCTGCCATCCATCCTCCAACTGCCTCCAGACACTCAGTCATCCTTCACTTTCATGCTCCATTTCTCCACCTCTCGTTTTTCCTCTCAGGGTCTATCTGGAATTCTGTCTCACATCAACCATCAATGATATCTCACTAAGCTGCCCTTGGTCTGTTTCATCATAGGGTGTGTCTCTAGAGGTGCATTCACTAAAGTTCTCTTTCCTTGCTGGTCCACATCTGGAAGGAGGCCAGCATGGTGAGAACTGGTGTTTAACACAACAGATGTCTCCACTGAACAAACCCATGGCTCCTGTTCCCAGGTATGCTACCTTTCTCCCAGGTTTGCCCTTGCTTTGTCCTTCACACTGCCCCGGTCACATCCACACTATACATTTACAGCACATGTCTTGCCTCAAAGAATCCTAGGAGCTGTAATTTCTTAAGGGTGCTAGGAACTGTAGCTCTGTGAGGGATGAACTACAGTCCTCGGGATTCTTTGTTGGAAGCCAAGTGCTTTAAATGTGTGTTAAATGTGCTTTAAATGGTGTGGATGTGACCCTTTACATTTTATGTGCATATATTTGACAATTGAGAGTGACACTAAGTGCATCTGATTAAGTGGGTTCTACACCCCAAAAGCTTGTGACACATACCCTACAACATTTCTCCAATGAAAATAGGGATGCCTCATTGCATAATGATAATTTTACTATTTATACCCCACACATCGTACTGGGTTGTCCCACTCTGGGCAGCTTCCAACATAATAAAACATTAAACATTTTTTTTATATATAAAAAAAACCACTTCCCTATACAGGATTACCTTCAGACAGCTTGGGAATAATGCCATACCCTTCAACATTTCTCCAATGGAAATAGGGACATCCTAAGGAAAAGAGGGACATTCCGGGATCAAATCAGAAACTGGGATGGCTTTCTCTAAATCAGGGATGTCTCTGGAGAATAGGGATACTTGGAAGGTCTGGTGACCTAATAAAACATATTAGTCTTTCAGATGCTAGATAACCCTTAGCTACATTTTGGAATGCTTTTTCAGTTTCTCTAAAGGACAAGTGTTTGTTTTTAGCAGATATTAGCATTAATTTTCCACCTTTAATAATTATTTCCAAGTTATTATCACCAACACACACACACACACTCTCTCTCTCACACACACACACACGCGCACACACACACACACACAGAGAGAGAGAGAGAGAGAGAGAGAGAGAGAGAGAGAGATATTATCTAAATTCCAGTCTGCTCCGAAATGATTCAGCCACAAAAAATCTGTTTTGAAAACAGATTGAGGGAACAAGTATATTATTCTACTGGACCGTCCCTAAATGTTAATAACATCAACCCACAGTGCCAGTGCAGCATTGGAAACTGGGCACTTCACACATCTGTCAGAATGATTCACACAAAGTTTACAGGAAAGTTTAACAGCCAGACTGTATATACAGCCTGCCCATTCTTGAGGGCAAAAAAGGGGGTTCATAAAACCCATCTGGAAAATAAAGAGTTTTACAAGGCAATAATTTTAAGTCTATTGATGGATGCTCATCCAAGGCCCTCACATTGCTGTAGTCTGATGACCTTTCAGAGGGTCTAATTCAGCTTAGTGACATGAAAGAAGAATTTGTTCAATGGAGTGTGCTCAGAATGCAGTATACACAATTGTTGTTAATGGAAGTCACATTTGCAATTCCCTATCCGTTTCTGACGAAATAGTAGAAGGAATGCATCTATGGCAATTTGTTTTAAGACATCACCTGTACTTAAAAATGATATTTGCTCCCCAAAAACCAAAATACTGTAATATTCTTTTATGGTGCATTTCAAAGCATTCAAAGTACTTCGTCGTTATTACCTCCAAAGTCTTACCAAAATCCTGAGAGGTAGGCCAATATTCATCACCCCAGATTGAAAAAAGGAGGCTGAGAGACTGTCATTTGCTATGAGACAGCAACTATGTATTACATTGGAGTTGGCTAACCTCACGTTCTGGGTCTCCAATAATCCACCATTTGTAGCTGTGGCAAAGGGATTCTAAAAGCAAAACAACCCTCCAGCGAATTAATTAATTAAAAATAAAATCAGACAAATCAGTGTGCGCTATTGGGGATGCAAATTGTCCTCTTCCAGTTCATCAGCAGGATCATTTGATCAACATAGAAGGGACGATAATCTCACTTCTAGGGACCGAGGAGAAATTAAATTCAGTTTGTATTTAAGACAAACTTACCTAATTTGCACTTTGCAAGAAAAATGCGAACCAAAATGCAATTATCCTTCCTAATTCACACCTCTCTGAATTGTGCAGTGCAGTTCTCCTGCCATGTAGTGTGTGCAAAAAATGCATATAAGGGGGCATATTGAAAATAGCATAGAAAAATTCCTTATATTGGGATAAATTTCCGCTAACACTCCTAGGTGTAGTCTAAAATTTTGGGATTATATTTAGATCTTGTTTAAATCAAATATTGCTCCATTCACTAGCCTTCCACCAGGCCTGGATTATGTCCCCTCATTCACGTAATTAATAATAGTTTAGTGATAAAAGTTAATCACTGTGAGGGATGCAACATAAATATGGATGACTTAATGAATATTGATGAACTCAATCAGACATGCTCATCCAGATGTTTTGTATTAATTTCCATCCAGGCACTTGTTGTTTTAGAAATATAATTTCTCTCTCTCTCTCTTTGGCAAAAGTACATGTGGTCAATAAACCTATTCCACAGATTATTCTTTTAATAAAAGTGTTAGCAGAAAACATTCTCACTGGACAAATAGTTCCCAGATGAGCTTCTCTGAAACATAATTAAATCATAGAAGCCAAGTCAGAAATGGTTCCTAAAATGAACAGAGGCTTTATAACATGCCTGTTTTCTGTTTGAAAGTCATTGACTTGTTTGGCCGTGCAATGTTTTATGAGTAGTTTCATACCCATATTTAGATCTTGTACCTAGGTCTCCCCCCCCCCACCCATGGCGGTAGAAAAGCAGTAAGGACAATTTGCAAGAAAACCTACTGAAGGGGAAAAGATAATGGGTTGTATCCAGTATTAGTTCTATTCAGAGTAAGCTCATTAATGTAGGTCCATTAATTTCTGTGTTAGTTCTACTCTGTGTAGAACTAACATTGAATACAAGCCTAAGAAGCTTCTCCCGACCAAGAAAATGCACCAGACTTCAGCTCCATATGCACTATAAAATATAAAACCACTTTAAACTGTCAAGGCTTTCCCCAAATAATCCTGTGAATTCTAGTTAGTTAAGGGTGTTGAGAGTTGTTGGGAGACTTGTTGTAACAGAGTTGCAATTTAGAGAGTTCCTTTGGAAGAAGGATAAACTCTTAATCCACACAGAATTGTAGCTCTGTGAAGGGAATAGGAGTATCCTAAGAACTACTCAGCACCCCACATAGTTTGACCTTGAAGAGCTATATTCTTTGTGGAGGTGTTGCTGTTTGTATGGAGAACTGTAGAGATGGAGGGATTACTTTTGCAAACATCTTTCTTCTTAAAACTTGCATTTTCAAGCACAATTTTGAGCCAAGGACGGCACAGCAGAATTTGAAAAAGTGAAACATTCCAAGCATAGCTACATGCCAATCTATACTTTTGTTCTGAAGGTGCCCATCAAGTCAGTTTATATCAGAATTTGCGGAGATCAAATCCCCCAAGCATTCCTGGAACAGCATTTAATCAGTTGCACTCTGAAGCATACAGCCCAGACATCAATTTACCACCTCAATGAGAACTAGGCCCATATCATCACTTACCACTGGTGAAAGTAGGGAGCAATGGAGAAAGTGGTTATGAATTGACAGCTGCAGAGATGAGTATCAGCAGAGGTTTTTCTATTCACATTTGTTATTAAGCTTGGAGTAGCCGTACAACATTAACAGAACTCAAGAAAATCATGTAATCTACTCTCAGCCAGGATTGAGCTGCCTGTATTACATAGACCTGCAATTTATTCGTGCTATAAGATACTGAACATGTTTCCAACTATGCTCCTTGACAGTTGCCTGCAGCTCTGAAGATTTGTGCAGAGTCTTGCATAATTGGGATTTGTGCAAGATGCACTGCTTATTCTGTAACATGAACCACCTCCTTTGAAATTCACCCTACCCAACTCTCTTATTTCTTCAGAAATGCAACTAGAAAAGGCATATTTAACAGTGTTCTATAAGTATAAAAATAATGTATGTTCCCAGTTGTTTCTGACTGTTGACACTGCTGTTGACATACCAATACAGCTAATTTTGCATTGAGTAATGCACAGCAGTGAGTTTGGCATTCATTGCGTGTCATATTATTAGCTGGATCAAACACATTCCCTTTACCTTCCCTGGGATATCAGAGAGGTTAGCCAAGTTTCATGATTTCATGACATCATACCCCACTTATACACTAGAAGTAGTCCAACAGAGTAAATTAATACAGTGATGGTTGATAACCACTGGAGTTGGCAGGGTAGCTAATGGGAGGAAGAGCCATGGTTCACTGGAGCAGAGTCAACCTATTCTGGTTTTCTTCCCATCCTCCTCCCTCACACTTTAAGCAATTCTCAGAGATTAAGCATCAGATAGTTAAGATTGGACACCTAGAAATTTTACATTTCTAAGAATCAACAACAAATACCTAGATACACATGTGATTTTACAATTCTGATTATTCAAAGACAGGTGTACAGGAAAGACTCCAGTGGGTTCCATAATGACAGGAAAATTCAGACTATGGCTCTGGGGGAACACAATAGTGTTGGGCTAAAGCTTTGGATATTGGCTCTGCCCCTAGCGACCAGCTTCTCCTGCATTAAGATGGCCATTACCTCACAAGAACCTAAGAACTACCCACATAGATCAAAGCAAATGCCTGTCCTAGGGTTGCTGTATTGAAAATCCAGACACAAAACCTGTTGAGCTTTTTTGGCCAAAGTTGCTGAGCCATTTCAGCAAATTCTACCCAGACACTGTTTCTGGCTATATCTGGGGAATTCCAGATGTATGGCAACCCTATTTGTTGTTGTTGTTGTTTAGTCGTTTAGTCGTGTCTGACTCTTTGTGACCCCATGGACCAGAGAGCGCCAGGCACCTCTGTCCTCCACTGCCTCCCGCAGTTTGGTCAAACTCATGCTGGTAACCTCGAAAACACTATCCAACCATCTCGTCCTCTGCCGTCCCCTTCTCCTTGTGCCCTCCATCTTTCCCAACATCAGGGTCTTCTCCAGGGAGTCTTCTCTTCTCATGAGGTGGCCAAAGTACTGGAGCCTCAGCTTCACAATCTGTCCTTCCAGTGAGCACTCAGGGTTGATTTCCTTCAGTATGGAGAGGTTTGGCAACCCTAACCAATCCACAATTATGGCAACCCTAACCAATCCACAATTATGTTACCCACAGCAGTCAACAATATGTCCATATGCAGGACATGAGCACATCTGGCCAAAGGGCATTCTTCTGCAACTGATATTCTGGTACTTTCACCCACAACTGATATTCTGGGTCATACTGCTTCTTATCTGGAGGTAAAATACAGCCTTCTAAAACCAGTAGTAATCAATAAACCTATCCTTCCCACAGATTTATCTAAACCCCCTTTAAAGTCATCTAAGCTAGTGCCCACCAACACAGTTTTTGACCACTCCTTTTTAAATTCTTTTTCTTTTTGGCTTGTTAGAGAAGATTTTTCCATGGTTATCAAGGACCTTCAGAGACACTACAAGCTGTTGGAATGTGATGACAGGTGCTAATCATTCTTTAGGGGACATTATGGAAGGTTCACTTCAAACAATAAACTCTAAAGTTCTAGAACAGGGGTGGGGAATCTGTCCCAAATGTTGTTGGACTCAAACTTCCATCAGCCCCAGCCAGCAGCGCCAATGGTCAGGGATAATGGGAGTTGTAGTTCAGCAACATCTGGGGTGGCACAGCTTCCTCATCTCTGTTCTAGAACATCACTATCAATAATGCAACGTAGTGTGAAACTGCCTGTTTTAAGTGTACACACACCATAGATGGCTAGGCATGCAGCTGAAAATGTAAAGTGTGAATCTGACCAGCAGGCATTTGAAACTAAATGTAACACAGATGGGAATATCCACAGCTCCCTGTTGTGTATATCTTTTGTTGATGTATAATCTGTGAAATGCCCCTAAAGTTGGCACATTTGTTTAAAATGTGATAATTATCATATGAAGGGCTCAGTTTTAATATATGTAAAAACCACCCTATGTTTCTAAACATGAGAATGATGAAAAGCAGAATATGTAAAAGGAAGCGGCTGTAGCTGAGGGTTCATTCAGAATTCTACTTGTTCTGTTCCTGGAAAGCTCAGGTTTGAGTGTTCCCCAATTGTCTGATGCTGTCCAGGCATGGCTCTGAGTGGTTTTGCAGCTTTCCCCTGGAAAACCTACTCTTTGCCACTGAATCTCACATCAGATTCTTCTCCTTTTAATTTGGGCATTTCTTCCTCTGATTCAGCCACAGAGCAGATGTTTTGCATGCAGGTTCAATCCCCAGGCTTCTCCAAATAAGGCTGATACAGGGTTCGTCCACACTTCCATTTGTCCCACCACTTTCCGTTGGGAAAACCTGCTCTTTACCACTGATCTGGAGCAACATCAATTGGTTTTTCTGTAGATTCTGATTCAGCAGCAAACGGTTTTCCCAGGGAAAGTGGTAGGGTAAAAGGAAAGTCTCCCAGACCCATCCCTAGATAGCATGGGCCCAGGGCCAGAATTAGGTTTGATGAGGCCCTAAACTACTGAAAGTAATGGGGCCCTTTATATGTCCAGCTGTCCTTTCTCAACTACAAATTGTCGCTGTTTTTTATGTTGAATATATGCTATATGGTTATTTATGGACCTAAAAGGGACGCGGGTGGTGCTGTGGGTTAAACCACAGAGCCTAGGACTTGCCGATCAGAAGGCTGGCAGTTCGAATCCCCATGACGGGGTGAGCTCCCATTGCCAACCTAGCAGTTCGAAAGCACATCAAAGTGCAAGTAGATCAATAGGTATCACTCTGGCGGGAAGGTAAACGGCGTTTCCATGTGCTGCTCTGGTTCGCCAGAAGTGGTTTAGTCATGCTGGCCACATGACCCGGAAGCTGTACGCCAGCTCCCTCGGCCAGTAAAGCGAGGTGAGCGCTGCAACCCCAGAGTCGGGCACAACTGGACCTAAGGGGTCCCTTTATCTTTACCTAATTTATGGACCTAATAGGGATCTAAAGCCATTTGCACATAACAAAATATGTAATTTATCAAAGTAATTGTTGAATTGAAATACAATTAAGAAGAAGTATATTAATAATGATTTTTTTTGGGGGGAGGGGGGGCCTAAGCTATAGCTTGTTTAGCTTATACGTAAATCCAGCACTGCACGGGCCAAGCGAAAAACCTTTTGGACCTTTGCTTTCTAGGCATGGGACAAGCAGAAGTGTGGACAGGCATGAAGACTCCCATCTGAAGGCCCTGGAGAGCTGTTTCCAGCCAGTGTAAACCACAGGTAGTCTTATCCTGGCAGCTCCCATCATCCCCAATCCTTGCCCACACTGGCTGGGCGTGATGGGAGTTGGAAGGCTACAGGTTTCCCCACCCTGCTGAGCTAAACAGAATAATCGTCTGATTTGGTGTTTGACAGCTGCCTATGACCCTATTCCCCCCGCCCCGATAAAGCTGCATTCAGCACAGCACAGGTGACACTGGAGATTCGCCCCCCCACCACCACTCCCACACTTGACAGAATTTAACAGACTGTCATAAATGGTTAAGACTAAAGCCTTTAAAAATGTGCCTTATTGTACTGGGAAGTCTCTAAAGGCTTCTTTGCCAAGGCTGGTTTACAGTCTGTATAGCTTGTGAAAAAGCTTTTAGAGATGCCATGGCTGATTGGATCAGGGCAGCTATTGTCGAAAGTGTGCAGAAAAGTCTACACGAAAGGCCTGATGAAACTTTAATGCAAAACAAGTAAAAAGACACATGCACAGCAGCCAGTTCATAAAGCAATCCTGGAAAAGCCCCAGGTACATCCAGCTAACTGAAGGCCAGTGGAATAATACCAGTTTGCCAAATGCCAAACAGCCATGCTCCAAGTAGCAGCATATGATGATGCTGAGCCAGGATCTGTAGGTAAGACAGCTCTGTTCCTATCCTTATGCTGGAATAGGGATGAAGAAGCCAGTCCATTCATGGTCTGTGCCCATTTCCCCTGTGTTCTGTCCCATTTTTTCTGCCCATCAATTTTTTATTAACCCCGCCCCTCCACACTGAAAATATGCCCATTTGGTATACATTTTTCTATGACTGTGTGGATAGGGCCTGACCCACGCTGCCCTGGGAAACAGCTAACCTGGATCCAGCCCTAGAGTTTTTAAACCCTAAACATATGGTTGAGTGGAGGTTACGCTGGGATTGCGAAGCAGCACCTTGTATGAATCAGATGCAAACATGGATCTATTGAAACCTGGTTCCACTGGAAGAAGCCCAAATCAGTTTAGGGTTAGGTCAAACATGGTGGACATCCCTACTTCTTGCCCTATAATATACTGGGGTGGGTGGTATTAATTGTGGTATTTCTTTTTTTCTTTTTTTACACCAGGAATAGTGTTGCAAAGTGTGTGTGTGTGTGTGTGTGTGTGTGTGTGTGTGTGTGTGTGTGTGTGTAAGGTCTAGGGCAACCCTCCTTTCTTTGAGGGGGAGCAGGGGTGGGACATGCAAATTCAGAGCTTGTATCAACAAGCTCTGAAAAGTGTCTGAACCTGGTCCACAGTAGAAGCAAAAGCTAGGCTAGTGCTTTTTTCTGGGGGGGGACGCAGGGGTACGCATACCCCTAAACATTTTGTGAATCTAAATTTGGCCTCATTGAGGAGCAGTATTTCAGTATGAGTAGGAAAATAAGAGTACCCCTAAACATTTTTAAAGGGGGGGAAAGCACTGTCCCTAACCAATATTTATTTGACCTCTAACATGCAGTAAAACGTTCTGAAACGAAATAAAAAAGACTTTCTACCTTATTCTTGCAAGCTTCTCAAGAGCTTGGCAATACAAACTCTGGGGCTGCAGCTCCTTCACTTTTTCCTCACCCCAAGAGTCGAAAGCACCTCGGGTGCCAATAGTCTTCTGTCAGCTAGCAGGTGACATTTAGCTCCATCTGACATCCAGGATTTGCGCTAAAAATAAACTTATGATTAAAAAAATCTTTCTTTACATGTGCAGAAGCTGAAGTAGAAGAACTTGGAAGTAAAATTCTCAGATTTCCTTTTGCTTTAGGCCATTATGAACAAGGCAAATCTAAATTCCTGACCCACAGAATTAAGAATGTCAGCAGAATCCATAGTCATAATAGGGAAAATCTGGCTACAGGGGACACTTACCCCCTTTCCATTTGAGTAGTGATTAATCCAAAGGGGGAGATTTACAATTGCCCCCTCCCCGTACCTGCTCGAAAAGCTTGGCAGAGGAAGGGGAAATTTGAGTCAGGAAAATGAACATAAGAAGAGCCTGCTGGATCATGGCCCCTCTAGTCCACTCTTCCCTTCTGTAGTTTCCAGCAACTGATACATGGAAGCAAATACTCTCCAACATTTCTCTGATGAAAATAGGGATGTCCATTCCATAATGTTAATTTTACAATTTATACCCCCACATATCTTACTGGGTTGCCCCAGCCATTCTGGACAGCTTCCAACATATATATAATGCCAATAAAACATTAAACATAAAAAACCTACTCCATATAGGATTGCCTTCAGGCGGCTCAGGTGTTGGATAACTCCATACCCTCCAACTTGTCTCCAATGAAAATAGGGGTGTCCTAAGAAAAAGCTGAAATCAGGGATCAAATCAGAAACTGGGACAGCTTCTGTAAATCCGGGACTGTTCCTGGAAAATGGGGACACTTGGGGAGGGGGTCTACTAGTCAGCATGGACCCAAGCTCTTTCCAGCTTATCCCTAGCTTTGTAGGCATGGCTGCAAGTGGTTTTGCCTTTGTCCAACCCCTTTCCCCCAGAAAACCTGCTCTTTAGTGCTAAATCATAACAAATGGCAAGCCAAGGAAAACCTAGTTGTCCTTCTGATTCAGAACTAAAGATCAGGTTTCCCCAGGAGAAAGCAGTGGAGCAAACAGCGGTGTGGATAAGCCTTCCCTCTCCCTCTCCTCTTCCAGACTGGCAAAGGGTGGGACACATTACATGTGCTAGAAGGCCTGAAATATATTTTGATGAGAGCTTTTGAAGTTAACCTGAGGGTTACAGGTTGCTCACCTTTGCCTTCGGAGAACACACAGTGACCATCCTGGTCCACCAGGCTGCTGTCCTCTCTGTTGTGCTTTTAAAAAATTAAAACTTCAGACAGTTTTCCGAAACATTAGCCAAGCAAATTAAAAGTGTGCAAGATGCTGCAGGGAACTCTTTCCCCCTAAGTGTTAGCTATCTTCAACTTACCATGATCTATTTTAGGGATGTTAATCTTGAAATGTTTGTCTTAAAAACAAAACATTAATTAAGAAATTAAGGAGATGTTTCACTTGAGTTAGTTTTTCCTGAAGAAACCCAGAGTGCATAAAACAATGTATGCATTGTTTTAATGAATGCCAACTAATACTTGGCATTAGTTTTGCTTCAGTAAATGGAAAGCTCTTATTGCCAATAAGATTTGGTGTTGCAGACAAGATCTGCCATACCTGTATGTATGTATGTATGTATGTATGTATGTATTATAGAGCTGATCTCCATTTCAAACCACAAACCACTATAAACTTCTCCCTCTTCATCCATGTGTTCTCTTCCTCCGCTGGCTGGAAGGTTTGTATGTTTTCCCAGTGGATGTTGGAAGATTAATATTGTTTTAATAGGGTCTATAGTGATCTTTGTGTGTGCATATGGCACTGTGATGCTTTCTTGGGGAAAGGTGGTATATGAAAAAAGGGTTACAGTGAAATTTTAGGTACATAAGAATGTTTCAATAGCAGGTAACATATCTAACCATGCATAGAATTTGCATCCCTTTTCTCTTTAAAATAAAATTTGTATAGCCACTCCACATTATTATAAAGTATAAAAAAGATGGTGGATATTTATTTATTTTTAAGTAACTAAATATAAACCATGTTATGGCAAAGTGAATTATATTGCACCACTCCCCCCACCCCCTTCACAATTTAATATGTTCCTAAAACTGCCTTGGAGCAAAATTATCACTTCTAACTTTTGTTTTTTCTTCCAGTGTGACATTTCTTAACACCTATTTTCTCTGTGGCTGCCTATATTTTCATATAGTGCTAATTATAATTTTAGATTAACTTTGCAGCTTAGCTTAATTGCTTCTTCACTGAGTTTGAAGCAATGAAGTTAGTGCCTTCTATACATTTCCCCCTTCCTTTCTAAGATTTTATTTTATTTTATTAAAGATATTTATTGCGGTTTTCAAACAATACATCAAACCTCACACTCAAAGCCGAAATAAAAAAAAAAAAGATTAAACCATCACAATCAATCAATCAAGCAAAAACAGAAAAATACAACACGAAACATAAAAAACAGAAAAACAAAAGAAAAATAAACCTAAAAAGAAACATATATATCCAGTTTCTTACCCATTATTTTCATATCCTTCTTTCCTGACTTCCTCACATCTCCTTTTTCTGTGTTCCCTTTTTACACAATCATATTCAGCAATACCTAACCTTTTTTCAGATCTTATTCTGTATTGTACCTTTCATCTATTATGTCTCCAATTTTTCCCCTTATAACCTTTTATTGAAGTTTGACATAATGATATTCTAACTTTTCAACCTTATTTCTCATAAAGCATTTTTACATATTCCTTTCAACTATGTCACTAATGCCATATTGTCTTTATATCCTAAGATTTTAATAATAATAGTAATAATAATAATAGCTGTCCAAATCTAAATCGAACAAAGTACACACCACATTTGCATTTAAAATTTTATATCACACTTTGGGGGTAGGGGTGATTGGATTTTTAGGCTGTCCTTGTTAGCCCTGACAGTTAAAAATTCACTGACTTGCTAAACAAGGCTAGGCAATCTGTGACGCAAAGGCTGCATGAGGCCCTTTACCCAGTATCATATAGAGAGCAAGGAGTAGGAAATGGAGAAAAAGGAAGTGAAAGCAAGCAGGCAAGAAAAGGATTACCCTCATCTATTGTTGCTTCTGGCCCCACCCACTGCCATATTTAGTCCCTGCCATCATAAAAACCCCTAGGGACAATGGGCCTTGATAGAAAATAGGTTCAACCACACTGTTTTACTAGACGCTCCATCACAGAGTAAGAGAGGAGAGTGCCATGCTCTCCTATGCAGTTGTATGGCTATGTTCTATAAAACGGAAAGCTGCAAAATATCCCCAGGCCAGGCTTTCAGTTAGCACAGGAAACTGTGACCCAGGGTTTCATAATCAAGAAGAAACTAGTGACTGCCGAACTCCCCTTGGCTTGAACCAGGACTGGCTTGGTAATTATAAAGTTTCTTGGCCAGCATTTGAAAAGCTCCTATAATTCCTGAGAGTGTAATGTTGAATTATTCTATGGGTTGGATTAAATCAGAGCCAGCAAAAAACAAAAATTATGGGTCTGTAATGCATGCCTTGTATTTGAGGCAAGTAGCATGAACCCCTGAGATTTGTATTTCCAGCCACAAATATGAGTTTCAGCAACATCTCTGTCTGATTGCTACCTGCTTCTCTCCTGGGAGAAGGGGAGTGATCCTTTATCCATACCATTTGCATTTGCATTAGCACATAGTTAAGCTATGGCACTTGCTCCCACAGGAGGCAACAATGGCCACCAACTTTGATGGGTTTAAAAGAGGATTAGACAAAATCATGGAGGAAGAGGCCCAGCTGGTTATGCTCTGCCTCCACAGCTGGAGGCAGTAATACTTCCAGACCCTCTAAGTGTCCCTATTTTCCAGGGACATCCCTGATTTAGAGAACTCATCCCTATTTTTATTGGAGAAATATTGGAGGGTATGAAGTTATCCAACCCCTAAGCCTTCTGAAGCCAATCCTATATATCCTGTTTTATTATGTTTTTATATATGTTGGAAGCTGCTCAAAGTGCTGGGGCAACCCAGTAAGATGTGTGGGGGATAAATAGTAAAATTATCATTATGGAATGGGACATCCCTGTTTTCATTGGAGAATATTGGAGGGTATTTACTTCCAAGTATCAGTTGCTGGAAGCTACAGAAGGGAAGAGTGGTCTTGAGCTTAGAGAGTTCCCCAGAGGCATCTGATTGGCCACTGTGAGAACAGGATTCTGGACTAGAGGGGTCATTGGCCTGGTCCAGAAGGCTCTTCTTATGTTCTTATGTAGTTGCGGCAACCCTGTCAGATGGGTGGGGTATAAATAGTAAAATTATTATTATGGAATAGAACATCCATATTTTCATTGGAGAAATGTTGGAGGGTATGGACTAGGCACAGGAGTAGCAGAAGTGTGGATGAGCCCAGAGAGAGAAGGGAAGGCATATCACAAGTGTGTGAATGTTCCCTCAAAGTTCTGCACAGATGTGCGAATGTCTCATATTTACATAACAATTGACACAGGATTGCTGGCGGACTGTGGCACTGAGAGGCATTCTTCCGTCTTTACTGGGAATGTCCTTGGGCACAGAAGCCAACTCTTAGGGGCTGATATCCATTCACCCCCTCCTAAAATATTTGAGGGGGCTAACCACCCCAAAAAAGTTGATGGGCATTGCCATTCAAATGGTGTCTGTGTGCCGCATCTTGCGACCAATTATTTTATTCAAGTTGTTGCCCTTGGCTTTAATTATTCTGCTCCCAAGTATATCAAGAAATATCTACAATAACGACATCGCCTGCTCAGGATTCCCCACAGCTGCCATTATTGAATATGTGGATGACCAGCCTAAATGCTTGTTGCATTAAACAGCATTTGACATGGATGTTAGCTGCAGCCAGGATTCCAGTGATCCAGCAGTGGAAAACCTTGAACAATCTACATTTGACATTATGGTATAAGAATCTATGTACTTTGACTATTGTGGGGGGGGGGGGGACTTATAGAATCATAGAATTGTGGAGTTGAAAGGGGCCTTAAGGGTCATCTAGTACAACCCCCTGCAGTGCAGGAATCTTGGTTAAAGTGTCCATGGCAGATTTTAAGCAGAGGTTACTCTCCTTAAAAACCTCCAAGGAAGGAGAGTCCACCACCTTCTGTGACTTTGTTCCATTTTGATTGTTCTTGCCTCACCATTGCTTCTCAGCACTTGCCAGACACAGGGATAGAGAATGGAGATAGTCTTCTCCCCATCATATGGGAAGCAGAGGTTTCATGCCTGTGAACAAGGAGGTTCTGTTTTTTAACTGTTCTTATTAATGTAATGTTTTATTTTGGAATGTTTTATCTGAAGTTTCAATGAACGTTGTAAACCACTTTGAGATTTTTTTTTCTTTCTTTAAAAACACATAGTGGTACAGAAATGAAATGAATATTAAGTGCCCTTTCTGGGGTAAAGTTTAAAACTGGACACTGCTTGCTTTTCACTTGACCTCAAGTTAAACTCAAGCTAAAGTTATAATATGTTTTAAAGTTTTGTATAGCGGTCTTCTTGAAATAAAATAAAAAGACACCCAAAATGTAAATTCTTCTCAAAAGTTTTTGCATTTCAATTGGTTTTTTCAAAAAGGGATTATTTCCTGAAAAGATTTATCTTTCAGAACTATTCTTAGTGACATCTAAAAGGGTGTCATAAAAAATGGAGAGACCAGAACAGGATGGTATGACATTCATTTACATACAAATGAGCTCATTACTATTGAATTTTCTCAGCTATTGATTCAAAATTCAAAGAGTTTTATGAATCCACTTAAAACAATATTAGGAGTTAGCCATTCTATTGCCAATTTCCTTCCCTAATTAATCAACTGCAGCTCACATCACTACCTGTTATTCTCTGTGTGCAGAATTTGACCAAAGTCTCCAACCTCTATCTCTGATTGTAACAGAAGACTGTTATAAAGCAAAAAGATGTTGCATTTTAAGACTACTGAAAAGCAGTTTGATGAGCAGATATCAGAAGGTGATAACTAATTCTCTCTTTGCCAAGGAAGACTTTCCCTGCTGATTTTTGTAGACAATGGGGCTGTTCACATACTATACATTTAAAAACATGGCTCTCCCCCCCCCCGACTCCTGAGAACTATAGTTTACCTCTCACTCCCAACCCTATCTGAGATTGAATCTGGGAACTTCTTGTACAATTCACCCCCGAACCTTTTAAAGTCTTTACTGAGGATGGGATCTAGGTTTGATCAAAGCCACAGTGCCAGGAGAAGAAAGCATACACTTCTAGGGAAAAGTAAGTGGCAGGTGCGCCATATCCAGAGGGCCAAGGTGTCTTAACAGCCCCCTCAATATTTGTTGGGAAGGGGCCAATGTTGAGGAGGCCTGGTGCATGTTGCACATGTGTGACATCACACATATTGCAGCTTCAGAGGCTGGCTCATCTATCGTTGCGCATGTCATACGAGTGATGTCACGCACGCACAATGCCCACACAATGTGTGGTGCACATGTGATATCACACACACAGTACATGCCAGGTCTCCTCAATCTTGGGGGCAACATGGTGCCTCTGGTACATGTAATCTTCCTAGTGGAAAGAGCATCTGGGGACAAGGGGGAGTAATTTAGGGAAATGGGTGAAGAAAAGGGGCTAAATGCTCCTTATCCCAGCACTCTTCCTACTGTCAAATTTGGAGCATTCTGCAGCTCCTTTTTTGTCTTTTGGATTATTATTTTGGGGGCAGGGGTGTTCTCTTATGAGAGCAGAGAGTTCCAAAGGTGGAGGTATGTGCAATTTCTAGTTAGTGAGCTGAAGTTGTAGAGACAGCAGCAGAAGTGCAGGATAGGGCAACCTGTAGGTGCCTTTTCAACGGGAGATCTATTCCACACAATGTCAGAAATGGGCCTTTATTGTGGTGCTGCTACCACCAGACAGACACCGTCAGACAGCTACCAGTCTTGTTGCCTTTTTGCCACCTGTTGAAGACTTTCCTCTTTCAACTAGACTTCTAAGTATACTTCTTTTTTAACAGCAGTATCTGATTTTATTTGAAATTGTTTTATGTATGTAGTTGTTTTTATATAATTGTTTGCATTGTTTTTATAAGTGAAAATTTCTTGCGTATGGTTTTGTTGCATTGTGAAATCACTTCAAAGCTCTTCTTAGAAAGTGATTCATAGATCAAATAATGATTACAGCTGCTAATTGTTTATGCATGATTGCATATTTGGTAAGTAGGGAAAAGGCTTGTTGTATTTCTGCATTTTTGGTAATTATTATAACCAAAATTAGTTATTCCAGTATATATTTAAGTTGAGAGATCTGATCATAGCTTTCATCCCTCTTGTGTAAGTTCAGCCCAAGCTCACAATGCTGTGTAGCAGAAAGACAAAGGAAAGGGGGAATATCTGAAACACTACCTCCTTCCTTACAGAACCTCTTGGGAGTTAAGATCAGCATGTTAATCCTCTTTTGTAGCTGAACCATCTTCAGACACTCAGTGTCTCTGTAATTGTGACCTGGGAGAGGGCAGGCTCTTGTGGCATCCCCTAGGTTGTGTTAGGACCCATGCTAGTCTAATGATTTTAACTTCTTTTAAACTATTTTCAATATTTGCATTTTTAAATTGCTGTAACCTTCCCGGGGACCTTACGGTGAAGGGCAGGTAAGATATCAAATAAATAAACTCTAATAATGATAAGCTTCTCCTTTATTAGGCCATAAGATTTTATAGGCAATAACCTACTTTATCAACTGTATGATCTGTGCTAAAATCCAATATTTAACTTATCAGTTATGATAACTATCCATCTCCACCCTGCTCCAGTGAATCAACTACACATGACTGGAACAAGATGAGGAGGTGTTGATCCAGTTACTTCAGCAAATTGAATTTTCTATCTTCCCCATAGCACCTGACCTTTTCTCTCCCAGTTACATTAATAGTTTTTACCTTTTCCCAAAGGTGTATGGAAAATAGTCAAAAGGAGCAGATAATCTAAAGATTGGGGGTTGGGAGTGAAGAGATGAACTAATTTTGAAATGTATATCCCACCCTTCCTCCCTAAGGAGCACAGAGTGATAAACACATAAGTGATGAAACAATTAGAACATCTAAAAATAATTCCAATACAGACGTAGACCAGGAAAGAGCTCTACTTAAAAATGTTGATGGAAGAGGAAGGTACTTTGTAACTTCTGAAAACAAAACAAATGGCAGCTGTCTGATATTTAATGGGAGAAAATTCCAAACGGTACACGACATGACAGTAATAGCCCAGCTCCTATAATGTGTGGAATACCGTAGACCTCTTAAGTATGGTACCTGCACCAGGAAATGAAATAATTATTCATTAATAATAAATAAATGTTGTTTATTATTTAAATTACTAGCCTACCCTTCAGTGGTTTATGCTCCCAGGGTATATATAACAAAATAAACTGTAAACCTTAGAAACATGGTTCAAAGACAAAATTATGTATCAAGTAAAAATCCAGAACAAAAATTGAAAAGCAAATTAAGAGGACAACCCACTAATCTCCAGCTGGCCTCAACTGACACCTAGAGCTGGGCGATATATTAATAAATTGACCAAAATCAGCATGGCATTCAAATTGTGATACCAGTTTCAGAAATTTTGAGCTAGCGACACATTGCACCAGCTCAAATTGCCTGCAGATGGCAAAGGCGCAGGCAGGTAGGCAGATGGAGCCTAAGAAGGTTCCGGTCCAGCCACCCCTCCAGTTTGTGTGAGCCAGAGGGGTATCAGGGCTCGCTCAGCTGGGGGCAGGAAGCCGAACAGTTCAGCAAATCGCCAATGTCCTTCCGACTTGAGCAAGCCAGAGTGGCATGGGAGCTTAGTAGGCCTGGGTGATGTATCTCAGCTGCTTCTTTGTCCCCTAAAGTGGGAAGGAAGAGGCAGCCAAGATACATTCCAGACATCATGATATATATCAGAATATCATGGTATTTAACTGCTAATAAAGCATGATGTTGAAAACTAGGTATCGCCCAACCCTGTGACAGTTTCCCATTGTTAAGGCCTGAGCTAAAAAGTACGTCTTCAACTGGCACTGGAGAGTTGGTCTCTGCTGAACCTCAGATGGGACGGTATTCGATATCCAGGGTGTCACCACAGAGAAGGCACTATACTGTGCCACTACACAATGGGCCCTGCTCAGTGAGGGCACAATGAGAAGGGCCTTACTTGTTATTGGAATAATTTGCCTTCGTGCAATGCTCACTCTTACCTCCAGGATAAGGCCTGAACAGTGATGTGCTCCAAGGTGAGTGTTTTGCCATGAGCTCTGGATGCTCACCTTCATTTCCTGTTACTAGTGCCTCAGCAGAAAGCCAGGTCCCTTTCCCAACACCAGAGAAGGTGAACCTGTGGCCATCCATATGTTGTCAAGCTCCTTCTGGTGACTTGAGCTGGTGGGAGTTGGAACACCTGGAGGGCCACAGATTCCTCATATATGTCACAGAGCAATAAAATGAGTGTTTGTGGTTAGATAGGGGAAAGAAATTCAATTCAGCTTTCATTTAAAGGTGGACCTCTGAAATAATATGCAAACCAAAGCATAGCCATCCTTCGGAGTTCACAGTTTTTGAAATTTTGCAATGACATACTCCAGCCAAGGAATATGTATAAGATTGATTATACTGGGGCAAGATTTGCATGCAAAAATGCATCTTATTTGGAAAAATTACATAGAAAATGTGTATATGAGAAGAAATTATCATGATTTTTTAAAAAACTTGTAGAGGACTGGCCTTAAGACTGGAAAATAAGAAACTTAGATAAACTGAAATAGACCAATTCACCCCTCCCTGGTCATGATGTGACTTACTGGAGGCAGGTGCAGTGGAAAGACAGGAGAAGAACTACAATATAATAGAGTAGGATATGATCTATTGCCCTATGTCAATGAGATTTCAGCATCTCTTCAAATTGCTGCCTGCAATCCCCAAAGAGCTGGTATCCTTGTGTTGGTCAAACAATAATCCCTTCAACCATTCCTAATTGGACATCACATCATAATTTTGGTCATGTCTAAAGCTTCTTTCTTTCTTTCTTTCTTTCTTTCTTTCTTTTAAAAACAACTAATTAAGGTAGATGATAAATTTTATGACATATTATATGCGATTAAGTGTTGTGTAGATTCTCAAAGGGAAGTCCCACTGAACCCAGAGAAAACTACTTCTGAGTAAAGTGGTACCTCTGGATGTGAACAGGATCCATTCTGGATCCCCATTCGCATCCTGAGTAGAACATAACATGTGACTGTGTGTGTGCAGGTCGTGTTTCGCCGCTTCCGCGCATGCTCATGACGTCATTTTGAGCATCTGCGCATGCGCGAGCAGCGAAACCCGGAAGTAATGCACTCCGTTATTTCTGGGTCACCGCGGAGCCTAACTTGAAAATGCTCAACCTGAAGCATATTTAACCCAAGGTATGACTGTAAACATAATTACATTAGCATGTTAAAAAAAACAGAGTTTAGAATGTCCTCTTTACAGTGAATTGTGCCTCAATACTTTCCTACAAAACATAATGTTATCTGATGTGTTCATCATATAATCCCCCCTATTTGTTTATGGGTATGTGTGTTTTTGGTGCTTCTTCTTCTTCTGGTAAAAAACGACGTGCTGGTTCTCATATGTTGACAGACGTGCCATGAGTGGCAGCACAAAATGGCTTCCAAAGGCAGCAAAAAAGAAGTGATGGTACTCTATGTGAGTACCCCCTCTCTCTCACACACAAAATGTATATAATGCAATTAACAAATACTATAAAGCTTGAGGATATACATGAAGTTGGAAAATTTATGCCACTGGCATTATGGAACATGGTATAACATCTCATGTATAAAGGGAGATTTCAGAAGGAAACACTTAAGGCATAAATCGATGGTCACAACAGCTATTATAAGCTTTAATGGAATTGCTGCTTTCCTCCTTAAAAAAGGAACTAATTTTAAAACAAATGGCACTATAAAAATATATACCCTCCTCTCTAAAGCTTTTACACTATATGGATATTATAGCCACAGCAGCATTGCTCCTGTCATATTCTTTATTTCACAACATTGTTATAAGTTTCTTTGCAACAGCAGTCTAAGTCTCTTCCGGAACACTTTTTGTATTATTAACCAATACAGCAATCTCTGGGCTTTTGAAAACTAGTGTACAGAGACCTTAAGGAATGATGCTCACACAGGTTTTATATCAGGCATTTCCATAGCAGGGATGACTCACTGAGAGGGGAACTGTGAGAGACAGCCTAGAGAGTTATTAAAATAAAATGAAAGATAGATTAATGGGGAATATATTGGAATGCTCTCATATATTGGAATGCTCTCATGGCAACTATAGTTATGTTCCTACCCAAGTTGTAGCCTGACACCAGATAGACTTTGTGGTCCCATCTTATCAAGAGCCGCAAGGTTTCAAAGTTTATTTTAAAGTCACACAGTCATCACAAAATCATTATACACCCCCCTCTCCAATAATGCACAACAGTACTGGGACGAAATATTCACAAAGACTCCTCTTTCTCAATGAGATTATTCAACAACATACATGGCATCCTTCCAATTTGCCAAGACTTCAAGGATGTCTTCATGCCACTGCTTCCCCCCTGGTATTTGAGATTCTTGCTTATCTGCAAGCAACACAGAATTCCATAAAGCAGAAGCACCCAAAAGACACAGGGCAGATATCTTCCAGTTCCACAGAGACCATGAAACATGCTAAGCTTCACAGAGTCAAACCCAGCAAGCACCACTCAAATGACAGCTCCATAATGAAGCCTCAATAGACTTGCTATATGCTGCTAGGCTGAAAACATGGTGGCAGTTTCCGACTCAGAAACTTTCACGGGGGTGGTGGGTGTGGGGGGGAAGGCTGTGGCAATTCCCTCAGTCAAACCAACGATCTGTTGTAGAAATCTGAATTGCTACACTAGTCTGCATGTGGCTTGATGCTTATTGTTCCTTGCCTCCCTCGTCCCATGCTTATGGCTCAACAATGGCCAGTCATTCATTTATAGGAATGCTTCAAAATTCTCCCCATTAGAATCTATTCCGAATTTTGGGGGTTCTGCATTACTTGATATTGCTCCTGTATAAGTACTACTGCATAGTAAGGGTATGCATCAGTACTGGGGTGGGGGAGAGAGAATAATAAAAGGGGGATTTGGAGGTCCCCCCCCCATTCTTAAATCCAAGCATGATGTCTGTAAATTAGATCTCCAGAGGCAACATTCTGAAGAGCCACATGTTGTAAGGCCTAGCCTTGGAAAGGCTGGTCTGAAGCTGCAATGTTTTTAAAGATGTACAAGCAATAATACACACCATTCAGTCACCTTTTAATTATTCCAAGATTAGGCAGAGCAAGACACAAACACCCCCTTCTCCATCTTCAAATGTATGAAACTAATATCAATTATGGAGTAAAATTAATCCCTTTTGCTTTCCCCACAAAGATCCCCTGGGTTATCTAGCAGCTTCAATCCACTCTGAAAAGCCACCAGACCTGTAAAATTTGTCCACACAAAGAGGCTCAGGCTGTGTACACATGACATTTTATTCAAGAACCAGTGGAGAGTTGGGTTTGTTTGTTTGTTTGCTTGCTTGCTTGCTTGCTTGCTTGCTTTATTTAGTCCACACACTTAGTCCCCCACCCAAAAAGTGAGTCTTGAGAAGCTAGTTTTATTCCAAAATTAAAAGCTCATTGCAGACAAATTATGCATTACTCTGCAGTATGTCCACTGGAAAATATATGTGTATGGTAGGACTTAGTACCTAATTTGGCCAAGTCCTGAGCCAAACTGAGCCTATTCAGAGGAATTTGGGTGTTGGATGAATCAGGTTCAGACAGCCACAGATTGCTGTGCAGGTTGGGTTGTACAGCCTAGCCATCCATAGCTATCAGGGAGCAGGGTTTGGGGCAGGAAAGAGAGTCAGGGAGGTCAAGAAAATCCAGTGAAACCCATAAACGTACCTCTGAGAATTGGCTGTATCTTCCAAGAAAAGGTAGGTTCAGCTTCTTTCCTGTCTGATGTCTTCCCCTCCCCAGATCACACACTCTGCTCAACAGCTGTTGAAAGGAGGGAGTGATTTTGTTTTTCATAGATTATGCTCCCAAAATGGGTAGGTTCCCTCCCAAGTATGGAGAGACTGGAATCGCTTGACATTTCCAATTTCCGCATTAACCTGCATATATATATATTTAAAAAACCCTCTCAAATATGTATCTAAAGCTTCATTTTCTCTCAAAAGAGGTATTCAAAAGGTGCATTTTGAGACATTTAACTGCTGAGAATTGCATTTGAAAAACGAGGGAAAACCAGCGGAGAGCTAAGTTCTGATAACACATATTAACCTGAGAGATGTGGATAAGGCCATTCCATATAGTAATTTGGAAATATCAGATTTCTCCTGCGTCCCTACATAAAGTAAGCAGTACTTGTCCAGTATGCAAGGCCTCCCCAGGAGGAAAAAAGTGAGAAAGATAAGAGGTTAAATGATAACCTTGTACAACTCCAACTCCCCCACCCCACCAAGGCTTCACTTTTGGAGCAATGTGAAGGCTTATTCATCAGACATGCTTTGATTTATGTGACATTATTTCATAATATTTTAGCAATAGATCTTGCCACATGAAATAATAAATCAACAATTGCGCTCCTCTCTATCAGCAGGCAGTTTTCATTTCTGCTCCAAACAGGAATGTTTTACAAGGTATGTGATTCATCCCTTAAAGATCTGGCGCAGGTGCAACAGGCTCACATGGGAAATTATGACAGAAACTGTTTTCTGATACTAACATTTTCAGCTAATTGTCTCAATTGGCAGAAAGCAACATGAGAGCAACAGACCCTTGCATGCTTTCCACTGTTTTCTATGACTAACTTTGATCAATTGCAGCATCACTCTCTAGCCCTGAATTGCACCCTCCCTGAGTGGTTTTACCTAGCTGGAATGTGTCCTTGAATTCTGACAATGACTCTTGCCTGCCTGGATGGAGGATACTGTCTATAAAATTTCCTATTTTGCTCCACCTGCTTTTGTCTCTAGCCATGCCCACCATTGGCATGTCCCACTCTCACTCCCAGAAGACTGTCCAGATAGGAATGTAGGCCTTGGTCTGCAAAAAGGTTCCCCACCCCTGATCTTGAGTGTTATAATGATTCTTCCTAAATTTCATCCCTATACCTCAATAAAATTCAGATGGGACCTAACAGGACATCTGTTCCTTAATCACAATCTGGACCCTAAACTGCTGAATAACTGGGCATTTCCACCAAATGTGTTTCATGTCTTCCATAAATATATATATTTACATCAACAACATCCCCCGCCCCCCAAATAAATTCGTTTCAACTTCCATTAGCTCATGTATCATCTGGCTATTATGTTCCATAAATTGTCCAATAATTTTCTATCTAGAAGCAAACACATATTCTCATCCTATACAGTGGTACCTTAATTAATTCCGGAGGTCAGTTCTTAACCCGAAACCATTCTTAACCTGAGGCGCTCTTTCGCTAATGGGGCCTCCTGCTGTGGCCGTCCTGCTGGCGCATGATTTTTGTTCCTTTCCTGAGGTGAAGTTCTTAACCCAAGGTACTACGTCCGGGTTAGCAGAGTTTGTAACCTGAAGTGTTTGTAACCCGAGGTACCATATTATATATATTTATTTATATCTGTACAGGTGGTTCTCCAGATGTCACAAACTCCAAATTCCAACATCCCCAACCATTTCTCATAATGGCTGGTGCTGATGAGAGTTGGAGTCCAACAGCAATTGAGGGCCACTGATTCTACTCCCCCCCCCCAAAAAAAAACTGTATACAATGCCAATGGTAAGGGTTATGAATAACAAAAGATCAAAATAAATGGAGAATGGGGAATCTAACCAGAGAGGCTGGCAGATAAGCTGATTTCAAATCTTAGTTGAGGAAGCCAATATGAATTACCACTTTTGCATGGGTTATTAGACAGGTCTAGATTCTCTAAGAGTTATTTAAAGCATTCAGAGGTTTGGAAACCATTTTCTATTGTATCTAATCTCTTGCACTTTGTGTTGCATCTAATCCATTATGTCAGCACTTTCTGGACTAAAAGACACAGAGAAGTATCCAACAATGATGGGTGTAAGTGAACATGAGGCAGTACAACCTTTCACGCCAGTACAAGTAAATGTGATCAGACAGAACCTTCAGTCTGAACAAGGAAACAGCTATAAAAAACTTTCTCTTTCCTAGTCTTCTTTTGGAATACCTGATACACTGTTGAAAGGAGAAAATCAAACACTTATTGCTGGCCCTGAAGGCTTCCTGCATTTTCTGTGCAGGAATTGCAAAAATAAAGAACAGAGAGTCCTTGTGACATACCATTCTTTTTTCTATCTGCCTGCTTCCATTGTGCCCCAAAATCTCTTTGCTTGAAATTCAATACTTCCCCAGATTTTATTTTGAGAAAATCACAAGGTTGAATGTCACATTTTCTTACTGTAGTCTACCCTCTATCCTGTGTGGAGGAAAATCAGTGGTATTAGGATATACAGGAAAAGTTGTTCTTGGAGTGTCTCAAAACAGTCCCTTCTATATAAAAAAAGACAATCCATTTTTCTCACTCATCCCTTTTTCAATAAAGTGAAAGATGGGGTTTCTTTGGTGTTGCATAGGAAGGAAAGTATATCAAGTGCTTTGAGCAGATGTTTTTCAAAAGTTTGACATTGCTCCCCCCCCCTCCTTCATTTCAACCGTGTAAGTTTGTAAGGCATCTGTTGCATGAAGACATTGATATGGACAGAATTCTAAAGGAAGGAGGAAAACATGACACTTCAAAGTTTTCACAAAAGGATGCAGCACCATGCATGGATCAACCAGCAAAAAAACGGATGAGACAAAAGATATTGTGTGCCTTATTTGAAATGAGCTGTAGTGCTTTTTCAGTTTAGTGTTCAACTTTGCCACTTTCAGCTTCAATTTGGGAGCATCTTTGACACACCCGAGACTCACTCTGGAAAGAGGAATCCGGGTAGTATAGCCGAGGAGAGAAGTTCTCAATGACCAAAATGGTCCAGGAGGGCCAATTGAGGGAGGGGAAGCAGCCAGGCTTTAAATAGCTGGCTCCTCCCCAAACACTCCACTAATTCCTGGTCACTGCCCTTCCCTGCAATACAGTGTGAGCTTTAGCTAGTAGTTCCTTTGTCGGGGCTGAGTAGGAGTTTTTTTGGGTCCTGTTTGGCCCTGAGACTATCCTTGTTTGCCTACTTCATACTTCTGGGAGTCACTTTCTATGGAGTGGTGTTTTCTTGATTGGTTGAACTAGCTTTTTAAAAAAATGGCATGAAAAAGAATTTCAAGCTATGGTAGTTTATTATCTCTGGCATTATTGGGAGGGGTGCTCAAATATTGCTTTCTTCACAGATGAGAAAACTATCTCCTTGATTGCTTTTGGTTGCATTTTTCTGAACCTTTTCCAGCCCAGTAATACTCTTTTTAGGTGAAACAGCAGGAACTGTGCACAGTATTATAGAAATGCACAAAACAAAAAAAATTCCTTCCAGTAGCACCTTAAAGACCAACTAAGTTAGTTCTTGGTATGAGCTTTCGTGTGCATGCACACTTCTTCAGATACTTCAGGAATTTTTTTTGTTTTGACTATGGCAGCCCAACACGGCTACCTATCTGTAATAGAAATGCACAGTATTTCTGCATATGTATGTTATGTTATGATTTATTTACATACCATTTTTTGGCCCGTTCACCTCTACCTCTGTGGTGAACATTCTGACTACATAAGGATACAATAAAAGCACAATAAATATAATTGTCTTAGGGTAATTTAAATGTCATAACGCCAGTAATATCGCTTTGAATTTTGTTTGGTTGCTTGTCTCTAGCATTTTTGTCTTATCTTGCTATGGCTGTATGCTAATGCAATAAAGGTTTGATTGATAACTGACCAATCAATCAGCACAATCTAAAATCTCAAAATCTCAAAATACTTGACTATCACGCTGCGCATACATTTCTGAGCTCAACCCACAGTCCCCTTCAGATGCTCCCCCCCCGAAAAGTAGGCTTACTCCCTGGAAACTAGTTAAAGTTGTGACAAAGTTCTTGCTACTCATAGGCAGAGTTATCTAGCTAAACCTTTTGCTTCCTACACTAGGGTGATGTTCTTCAGGTGCAGCAGAGAATAAATGGAGTGGCTAAGATTGGTAAGGTCTTCTGGCTAAGAATACTCCTACTATGACTGTTTGCCTTCTCTCTGAGCCAATGGCAGCCTCCAGATAAATAGGCTTCTCCTGATCATCAATGGTTATAGAACACATAGGGACTCTACATGAATAGAGCAGGTTCATTGCCACACATATTTGCCTTCCAGTTTGTGCTGTGCAATGAGGACAGCAACAGGGACAGATCTAGTGTACTTGTCACCAATGTCCCTCAGGCAATTCTAATCATTTGGAAGATTAAATCACCTGAATAGGGATTAAGCCAGGAAGATATGTCTGTGATATTAACTACTGTGCCTGTATTTTTTTCTCTCTCTACAGGGTTGACGGCAGCACTAAACCTCTTTCCCCAGTGATGCTTCCCTGATCAAATTTGGGGCCTCTTACTGCTGCATTAAAGTAATGCCGAAATCCAATCCAATCATGCATTTCCTGCATAATGTGCAGTTTGGCCCTGAAGTCACCTTAATGGTTTTCTTTGGGAAAGGTGCCCAAATAGTTAAAACCAAAGACTCGCACCCATAAGTGAATTATTTTTATATCGATTTTTTTTTATTGCTGCATCTCACATTTTACCTTATTATTTATTGGATAGTGTAATGAACTTCCACACTTTTATTGCATTATTTGGTAAACAGTGTTTCAGATCTGAAAACCAGAGCAATAAAATTAAGGTGATTTAGCAATAAGGCTGGATTTTAATTAAGTTATGGAAAGTTATATCCCAAACCCTTTACAGAAGTGGTAGAAAGTGGAGGCAGCGGCAGCGAAGTAACGGGTAGACTAGCAGATGCATCTATAAAATCTAGCCATTTCCATTCATTTACAACAAAAATAACAATGCAGGGGGAAAGGAAGCAAGCAAGAAACCAGAATTCAGCCTTCTAAACAGTGAATTGAGCTTATGTTGCTTCCAAAAGCAGAAGAAGAACACGGATGGATCAAGAGAAAAGGACTGTCTAGTGCAACCTTTTGTTTGGCTCAGTTGGTTAGAGTGTGGTGCCGATAACGCCAAGGTCACAGGTTTGATCCCTGTATGGGACAGCTGCATATTGCCGGAGTTGGGTTAGATGATTCCAACTCTGGAATTATATGATTCTATGATTCCCAGTGGCCAGGCAGATGCCTATGAGGAGATATCCAACAGGACAAGTGTACTGTACAATAGCACTCTCTCATCTGTGCTCTTGAGCAATGCTATTCATAGTAATGCTGCCTCTGATGCTGGAGGTTAGTTACAGGACAGAAATGATACTCAGTTCACATGCAAAGGCAAACCTACCTATTTTGCTTTTTCTGAAGCAATACCATCCTTCAAAATTTGCCCTCATATGAATTTAGTCATGTGGTTCTCCAACCAACTATTTTTTTTTAATGTATATATTAGGGGGAAATGTGCATTTAAAATCCATACCTTAGTGAAGATAGCATATAAAATGTGTTGTATTAGCAGAAACTGTTTGCAAAAATGTATACATTAGCACAAATATGTTTATTAGGAGAGAGTTCCATGATCTACCCCTCCACCCTCCCAAAAAATAAAATAAAGAATCACAAATTACTGTAGAAAAGTGGATAAGTGAATTTAAGTTGGAGAAATGAGAAACTGAGACAACCAAAATTGGCAGATCTGGCCATCCCTACTGGAGTAAATCACCTCTGATAGCCTTACCTTGCATGAATGTGTCTGATTCCATTCTAAAGCCACCCAAGTTTATGGCCATCCTCACTACATCGTGTAGCAGCAACATCACTCCCCATCATTCCAAAAGGAGTCTGGGCACGTGCATGTTTGTGAGGGAGTTGGGGTGGAGAGGAAGTGGGGCAAGAAGCCACTTCTGGCTGACCTTGCTGGCATTTGCCAGCAGAGAGGAGGAGTGGGCATTTTCTACTAAGGGCTTTCCCACTGTCTCTTCCTCCTCCTCCTCCAGGACAGCATGGAGCCTGCCCTCCCTGAATGCAGTGTGACATTAGCTCCTCATCATAGTTGAGACCAATCAGAAATATTCTTCTGTGATTCGCTGACATGTTGTTGTTGTTGCCCAATCCATACAGTATTACAGGCATGGAGCAATTAGCAGTGGGAGCTGAAGGACTGGGTTTATTTGTTTCATTGGCTTTTGGACTGTTAGCAAGTGCAGAAAAAGGAAAAGGGCGACAGAAATAGTGAATACCCTAGAACAGTGATTCCAAAGACTTGCACATAGGGTTTTGTGGCCCACGGAGCAGGGTACAGCTAACGTTTGAGGTGAGCTAAGTTATGTGACTTGAAGGGGTCATGAATCCTCACCTTAAGAGAAAGGCAGGGAGAAAAGAGCTATGATTAAGGCCAGTTTGACTTCCTGCAGGGTAGGCTCACCCAGGAACAGCAGGCCGAGAGAGAACTGTGATGTTCTTTGAACACAGTAAAAAATCTTCTTTATGCAGTTGAGAACTCTTATAAGTTTTAAGGTTCTTAAAAAGGTAAAGGTACCCCTGCCCGTACGGGCCAGTCGTGTCTGACTCTAGGGTTGTGCGCTAAGAGGCCAGGAGCCAGCGCTGTCCGGAGACACTTCCGGGTCACGTGGCCAGCGTGACGAAGCTGCTCTGGCGAGCCAGCACCAGCGCAGCACCCAGAAATGCCGTTTACCTTCCCACTATAAAGCGGTACCTATTTATCTACTTGCACTTAGGGGTGCTTTCGAACTGCTAGGTGGACAGGAGCTGGGACCGAAAGACGGGAGATTCGAACTGCCGACCATACAATCAGCAAGTCCTAGGCACTGAGGTTTTACCCACAGTGTCACCCGCGTTTAAGGTTCTTAGGTTGTAGTTAATAAGATGGTCCCAAGTTTACCCCATAGTTTGTGTCTTTGCTCTTTATTTCCAATCTCCTAATGCAAAAAAAAAAAAAATCTATCATTTAGTGCCTGTGTGAAGACAAGCTTCCTTTCCTTCCAGAGAATCCCAAGAAACTATATTTAAATATTCCTTGTATGAATTTTAATCTTCAACATTTGTTTTACACACAACTGGCTTTCTTCAAAAAGGAACCAACAGAGAACTCATAAGTCCTTCTCCCTCCCTCCCTTCCCAGTATTCCATAGATGAAAAAGGGACACAACTGCAGGACCCATATTCTCATACTAAGGATGATTGCCTGAGGCTACCCATCGCACATTGCCAGATTTTATACTGCCCTGCTGATGCTCTGTATTCATTCACTATGCAATAGCTAGTCCTGCAGTTTTAAAATTCAAGCAGCATTTGTTTTTCACATTAAAAATGTGGTAAAGTGTGCTTATGGGGGGTATTATATATCATTTTCTGTTATAAAACATTGTGCTTTAATTTCTCTGTGTTAAATGTTAGCTGCATTTTGAGCTGGGATCATTCTAATTTTTGGTCTGTACCCTATTTACTCAAGTACATTCTGCAGGGGTTTTTTTCCAAATTCATCAGTGATGAATTTTATTTATTAATTATTTATGAAAGGCCTGCATGAAAATGCACATATAAATATATATTTTCATACATACTTCTGAATAATTTTCAAAGCCTATTTTGACACTTGAAAACAAACAAAACAGAACTAGGAACCGGATCAAAAAGTGAGAAATCAAAATCCCATTCAACATATTAGTCTGGGATGCACAGATTAGGTCAGTTCATTATAAAATTCATAGATAAATTGAATCAAACTTCCGCAGTGTTTACATGATGCATGTGCTTTAAAGTGAGAGGGAGAATTGATTATTGACTTTACAGCTTAATATATTAAAAGTACATTTTAAGCAGTGTTCAAAAAACTGAAGCAACAACAGACGACTGAAACAAAATGTTACAAAAAAATACAGTTACATATAAAAATGTTGCATTAATACAAAGTTACTAAGAATGCACCTGCCCACCCTATCCCAAAGAGATTTAGGCTGTAATCATTCACACATTTGTTTGTTTGTTTGCTTATTAAAACACCCCTATAGATCCCCTTCACATCACTTCTCAAAGTGAATCACAACAGGGTTGTTCACTGGATCTGGCCAAAGCTTGGATCCAGACTGATCAGGGCTTCAGCTGTTGAGTGGAAGACCCAGTATGTTCTCTGCAGTGATTGACTTCAGTGGCTCATTCCCCACAGATAACACAGCAGCACCCAGCAGGATTGTTCCCCACCTGTTCTACGCATTGTGCACAGGAGTAGGGAAGGGGCATACCATCTCCTTATTCTCCCTCCCAACTATATGTTTTATTAGGGTTTTAAAACCCTCACATGTAGCTCACAAGGGGTAAGGAGATGCAGTGTTTCTTCCCCTAAACTCCTCTCCTGAACCTATTAAGGTTTCAAATTATAATTGAGCATTAGGACTGGTGCCCAAATAGAATTGGTAAGCCCTGGATAAGCCTGGGTTGGATCGGGGTCAACCTAGAGTGCTGGATTGGGTCCTGGATCACATGGGGGAGTGGCGTTTCCTTCCACCTCTCTCTCTCTGTTAAAATGCATGTCTAATTTACATGCCTAGGTGGACCTGCTTATTTAAAAAATCAAAGTCCCCACAATGTATGCCTTCCTAACAGCAATAGGCAGATAATGCCAAAGGATAGATGCTGCCACATTGATTGATTCCTTGCAAGTGCAGAGCTGTGTGGTATTTGTAAAAATGCCAGTTTTGCATCATGGTGGTACCTCAGGTTAAGAACTTAATTCGTTCTGGAGGTCTGTTCTTAACCTGAAACTGTTCTTAACCTGAGGTACCACTTTAGCTAATTTAGCTCCTGCTGCCGCCATGCCACGATTTCTGTTCTCATCCTGAAGCAAAGTTCTTAACCCGAGGTACTATTTCTGGGTTAGCAGAGCCTGTAACGTGAAGCGTCTGTAACCTGAAGCATCTGTGACCCAAGGTACCACTGTACTGGGATGGTTTTGAACCTCTCAATCTCTAGTAAACAGTATGAAATTGGGGCCATGGGGGGCCTATCCTTCCTGGGAAAGATGCTGGACCTAATGACTACTTTTCTTGCCCTATATTAGGCCCAGGAGCTTTGAAAAGCCACCCAAATGGGGTTGATAAACCGAATAAGAATAGAATCTCTGTATGCTATGTACATGTCATGTAGCAGCCTATACAAAATCTCAAACTTCGAAGTGTAACAATTGCAGATTTCCAAGGCGTTGGTGTTGATCTGCAAACAACACCAGATAATTCTGAATCTGAACTCCCAAATCCAGGGGAAAATTGAGAGGGGTAGAACTGCATACACAGTATTTTGACACAGCTCCCATTGATTTCTTCTACATGCATTCAGAAGCTTTCTGGAAAATTATAGTAATGAAGCTTAAAGAGAAACCAAAGGAATCACTTCTTTTCATAATTTGTTAGGTTTCTCTGCTTGTACTCTACATACACACAGAGAGAGATTATTTACAAATGATATTGTTAAGCTAAAATAGGAGATATGCTGTTCCTGCATGCACAGTAAGCAGCCAATATGACAGACATGCATACTGTGCAGAAAGGTAGAGATTGGATCATAGATTTTTGTCATTGTTGTTAAGTACATTCCCAGTTTTGAGGAGGGCAACTTTCACTTTGCAGCACTCCCTCTCTACGGTCTACCATGTCCTGTATTTCTGATGAGTCCACATGAAAATAAAGAAATACAGGAATACAGCAACCTTGCAAAGAGAAGAAGCAGAGTGGCAGTGGTGGCTGATATGACAAATGATACCATGCATATTATTAAAGTGCTAGTTGTCATTCAATCAATGTCCAACCTTCCTGACCACAAAGAAAGACAAGGCACTCTTCCAATGCTGCACTTTGCAGAAGAGATGAACCACTCAGCCAAATGTTTCCACTGCCCAAAGAACCCAGCTGAAATCTTGACAAGGCTAGGAATGAAGGAAGGATGCATGCCTCTCAAAGCAAGAAATTTGCAGAGCTTCTGATTGCATTTTAATGAGAAACTACCTAATTGGCACTTCTTGAACTGAGACATGAACTGAAACACAATTAATTATCCTTCAAAATTTGCACTTCTCCAAATTTTAAAATACAGTTCTCCAATAAAATAATGAGTGCAAAATGCAGATGTGGAAAAAAATATTCAAAAAATCATTGTATCAGAGGAAATTGCTTGCAAAAATTGTATGTTACTGAAACTTGCAAACAGATATGGGTATATTAGGATAAATTCACACTAAAATGCTGGTGGATTTTCATGAAGACTGGAAAAAAGGAAAACTGAACTTGACAATTTTGTCTGTTTCCTATGTTAAGCATATGACTGAAGTGACTCATGTGAAACATGCAATTTGCTATGGTGAGTCTGGAATCTTCAGATCCTTCAGAGCAGAAGTAGCCTATTTGGCAACCAACCCTCACATCTCCCTTGTCAGTGTGGGGTTAGCAGCGCACTTATTTGGTGGCTGAGCAAAGTTTTTTAGCTGATTGCACAACTGCCATTTGGGGTAATCCTGCTCCACACTGCAGGACTAGCCCACATATGGTGGCATAATTTGGTTTTGACTGTTAACTGGTTTGTGGTCACCAGGGCTGTCTTTAGCATATGTGGCGCCGGGGTACAAAGATCCCTCCAGCGGCCCCCCTCCCAGTTTCCCAGAGTTGTCAACCTTTTTTTAGGTGGGGGAACCCCGAAGTTGTCAGACCACATGGTGAGGCAGAAAAATGGCGGCCCACAGAAAAGCTTTGCAGGTCTATAGAATATAGATCATTTGCCCACTTCAAAAATGGCTGCTGAACCAAACCAGGTGCTATAGCCGGCAATATTGACCATGTGACCAGAAAACAAGACGGCAGTCCTCAGGTTGGCGATCTCGCGCGTGTAATGACAAACAAAAAGCAATCCAAAAACCCATATGAATGGCATATTTCAAGCCATTTCTACAGTGCCTCAAAAGCCAAAGCCTCTTAAAGTGGTAGGCAGCTCTTTAAACAGAGAGGGAAACATACAGCCCCAGAGAACACAAAGCCCAAACTGGCAGCAGAGGGGGAAAGGCTTTTAAAGTGGCAGGCAACTCTTTAAACACAGAGGGAAACATACAGCCCCTGAGCACACACACCCTCATGCAAACCAGGAGTGACTGGCAAGCAAGTGGCAAACACACACACTCAAACCGTGCAACAGGGACCTGGAGGCAGGTGGCGTGTGAGAGATCTGAGATCCAAGGAAGCAGGCAAAGAGGAGGAGCAGCAAACCATGCATGATGCAGGCCCTAGGCTCCGTGATGCAGGTGGCAATAACACGCCGCCTGCAAGCGGGGGAAGCGATGCCCGCTCACAACCCCTCCCCTTGGGGCGGTGACAGCGGCAGAGCCAAGTCGCCTGGCACCCACAGCAGAAAAGCCTGCGGTGCAGCCTCCAACAGAATCTGCTCTGCTCCACAGCACAGCCTCCCCGGACTCCAAATCTTGGCCATAGACTCTCGCTGGGTGTCCCTGAGAGGCTGGCGCTGTGGCACGACACACCACTAAGCCCAATGGTTAAGACGGCCCTGGTGGTCACAATGAGGCAAGTACTTTGAGCTCTGGTCAACAGCACCAGCCCAACCACGAAACAAGGTGAGGCAACCACCTTGGTTGGTAGGATCAACAAGCCTAGCTTGTCAATATCCTTATTAAATTCTGGTGCCCAAAACTGGACATAGGGAGAATAGAATGGTTCTATAATTTCTCTTGATCTAGACACTATATTTATGTTAATGCAGCCTAGGATAGCATTAGCCTTTTTTGTTGCTGCATCACACTTTTGACTTAGGTTAAGCTTGTCGTCCACTAAGACCCCTAAGTCCCTTTCACATGTATTACTGGTAAGTCAGGTGTCCCCCGTCTTATATTTGTGTAGCTGGTTATTCCTTGGTGGAATATGAATGTCTTATTCTTACATTTTGTCTTTGGGAAGTAATTGCATATAGAGTTGTGTTGTTTTTTTTTATTTCTCTGTATTCCTTTGTGTTGTACAAGTGCAGAATCTGACATTTGACACCATTAAAATTCTTTTTTAAAAAAGTTTTGACCCAGTTCTCCAAACTGTTATATTCACAAATACTTTGAGGACTATCTTTACAAGATTATTAGCATTCCATGTGCTAACTCCAAAGATGGGAGAGAGGAGTGAAGGAGTAAGAATATGACTGAACCATATCATAGTTACAGGTTCTTATCACAAAGGAAGCTACCTCACACTGTGAGGTCCATCAAGCTTAGCACTGTGTACTCAGACTGGCAAGAGCCCTCAGGGGTTTCAGATAAAGGGTATTTCTGGCCTTACCTGGAAATACCAGGGAGTGAACCTATTATCTTCTACATGGAAAGCAGATGCTCTGGCACTGACCTGTAGCCCTTCCTCAAAATCTTCTGCCCAAACCTCTCTTAGGAATTTAAGAGTAGTCTTGTGTCTGTGTCTCCCTCATAATCAATATCTCTTATCTCCTTGTTACATAACCTTACCTTATGCTTTCAGTATATTTGTTAGCTAATAATTGGCTCTGCACACAACTATTTTATCTACAGTTAAATACCTTAATTTCCCTTGGCATGAGCAATAAACAGTTTTAAAAGGAAGATAATTGAGGGAAGTGGGGAATAAAGAGCCTTATGAATGTATGCAGTGGTCTTGTTGTTGTTGGCATCCATCTGTCTTGAGAGACAATGGAAGAGTGTGCCATCGGGAGAAAAGTCAAACTGTTGGAGAGTTCACCGAACTCTGCCATGAATTCTTCCTGCTGGGATTTATAGATACACAGTTCAAAAAGAACTATGGAACTTTGCTTCAATATATTATTACGGCGGTGTGACTTTCATATGCAGAAAGATGGAAAGACATCCCTACCAACAAATGGTAGAATGGTTGTTAAAATCAATGAACTTAACTGAGATGGCAAACTGACATGTTTCATCAGAGAAAAATCTTTGTTATTTTTATTGAAGTTTGGAAACCTTACTTTTTGTGTGAAAAATAAAAATAAATAATGACCTTTGGATTTGAGGATGGAAGATAATGTTTGTTTATAGAAAGTGGCTTTGTAGGGTGAATATTGTTAATATACAGTGGTCAGATGACGAATCAGAAATTCTTTAATTTCTGAACTTTATTTTTCTCTCTTTTTAAATCTCTTGTCTATTTCTTCTTTATTCTCTCTCGTTCTCTTTCTATTTTTCCTGCTTTTCTTTTTCTCTCTTCTTTCTTATGTTTTTATTGTATCTAGATCAATGTTTTAGTTTTATAGAAAAAACGATATTTGATATTAAGCTTTGTATTTCTCTTTATGCAAGAGAGAGAGAGGGCATGTGTTCACAGAATTCCCACTATTGGTCCCTCTAGCAGTGATACTCTGAGGTTGAAAGCAGAGAGAAGCCTTTCTGAGCCCAGTTCCTTCTGCTCCAGTAATTGGAAATGCCAAGCACTGACTTGGAACCTTCTGCATGCTAAACATGTGCTCTGCTACTGAGCTATTGACCAGCACAAAATCAACACACAGCAGCAGTTGTCTTACTGATCCAAACAATTGAGATATTTGCTTACTTGCTTGCATGCGTGCTTGTTTTACTTGGAAAGCTTAGATAGCTTGGAAAAATTATGATTCTGGAATTCCAGAGTGTACATCTTTAAAGTATTAAGCCAAATAAATATTTCTGATGCTCAGAGGATTAGTATTTTTTTTTTGGTCAAGTTTCCATGCAGAATTCCTTGCAGTGCATCAATAGAAAACCTATTCACTTGAAAGCAATCAATTTGGATGGAGCTACAACAGCTTTAATGGCCTGCTAATAATCATCAACCATTAAAGAGAATGGAGCTTAGCCAGACAGATCCTCCCACTCTCTACTTCAGATATTTAAAGCTAGCAGAAGTGTTCGTGGAAAAAATAATTAGCCAATCCTGTTAAATTAGTCTTTAAAAAGATTCTGTGACAATGTGCTTTGAGGGAAAAGGAAGCTCCAGCAGAGTATGAGGCAGAAGTATACCCCTGGCTGGGCTCCTACAGGGTCATGGGGCTCTGTGACCCCCTCAAAGTCCTGATAGTCCTCACCCATAAGCATGCTTTTTGCCTTTGAATCCATAAAGAGCAGTGGCCCTTGCCAAAACTGTCTTCTGCAACAGAGAAACTATGCTGGTCCCATTCCTGGCCCAGCTAGAGTGGGACACTAGAACTCCATAGGGCTGGGGCTGTCAGCACTACCAGCACCTTCCCATGGATCTAGGGTAAGTTGTCCAGATCAAAGTATGGAGAGGGACATGGTGGCAGCTTGAGCTTTTGTGCTTACTCAATGAAGGGACTCAAAACTGATTTGGGGGGATTGAACATTGAGATATTGCATTACTACAGAAGTCAAATTCAATGACTAACAGCTGCCATTATATTATATATTATTATGCCATTGTTTTGTTTATTCTGTTTTGTTTTGTTTTGTTTTGTTTATTCTGATCTGCAGTATCTTCAAACAGTCCCCCCCCCCTTTTGTTTGTCTGCCATGTACGGTAGTTCATGTCTCTGCTCTAGTACAGAAATAGGCATGCCTCAAATCCTGAGAAAACTGGTGCTCACACAGCATGGAAAATAATTGCATGTCTTCAAAAGTTACAAATTTCCATCTGGGAGAAGCATACAATTGGTGGGTTGGTGTGCCCGCACGCACACATGGAAAGAAGAGCAGCATTTTTCTGCTTAGGCAGTGAGACAGAGGCATGTGCATGTTATTGTTACGCAAACTGACTACATGCCACTTGTATGATTTTTCATCTAAATGGAAGACCAAGTAGGAAATATGTCACTTTTGAAGTGGCCTTTAGTCACAGAGTTGTCGTATCATTAGTTGACACCCAGCATTTGATGATGTTCAAAATCCCACAGGGGGACATAGACATCTTCTCAAATCTGCTTACATACATTATTCATAACATTAATACCCAATTTCACAGATTCCTGACAAGTATAGCTTCAGGACATGGTGCTACTAAATCATTCTCCTAAAGAGAAATTGAATAGCTCGCCATAAAATGTAATTTAAAAAAAAAATACTTTGAAGGATCATTGCACAACTCTGTAAGAATCTACAATTTCAAGGATATATGATACTAGACTGAATGTTAGGCACCTGGGAAATAATGCTGATTTAATTAATACATGAGGATTTGTGTAAACACATTTTACCATTTTCAGATTCTATTAAAGTGTGGTTTATTGGGGATTTTTTGCAAAAAAAAAAAAAAAAACCCAGAAAAACAGCCTGAAAACATTCTCTATCAAACAGGCTGTAATACTGATACCATAGCACAATCTGAAAAGCCCACCCTCCTTTTATTTACAGCTATGGGGTGGTAATTCCTTTGCTATAAGCATTTGAAGAAATACATGAATAAAAGTGTGTGGTGATTAAAGACATGTGCTGAAATATAGGATATGAAAATAAATAGTACCACCCTGGAATAAGATGGTTTGTATTCTGTCTCAGATGGGGATCACAGCAGGGCTTGAGCCCAGGAAGGGATTCCTCAGACAGAATGAAGAGTTCAGAGCCTTGAGCAGCTCTGAGGGGAGCCCAGCTTAGAGCTTCACATATGGGTTGGACAGACTTGAATGCTGCTTCAGTGACACCTGAGATAATCTGAAGTTCAGTCTGGTTATTAGATCTGCTCTTCTGGTGATGACATCCTCAGTTTAAAGGGGTACTACCCAATATATAGCTAGTGGTGGCTGTTCAGGCACTGTGGACCTGGTGTAGCTTCTGCAGCTTTCAGATTGTTGGGGCATGGGTATTGAAACCTCTTTAAAAGGGTTTCCTAGGGTTTATTATATGCTGAGGCTGCTTCTGGAGGAGTGGGGTCTGTGCCGAGGGGAATTCCCTCCCACATTTTGCCTCTCCCTTGAAATCCATGGCTTCACCCTCCAAAAGTGAATTGTTCAACCCTGGGGCCATATCAGGGGACTAGTCATAAGATTTCCAATATTAAAAGATATTAAAACTCTTTACAGGTGTTTATTTGCTGCAGAAATGAGCATGTGGATGGGGTTTTGGCGATCATGCCTACTGATCCCTGCCATTGCTCTACAAATGTTCAAGGTGTGCCTCACAACTTGTATGGATGCTTTTATTAAGCGAGTGGCTTACTTCTTAGGCACTCAGCCTGAACCTGGACCACTCAAGACCAGTGCAGCCATGAGGCTGGGTGAAGCTGCCACCTCAGGAAGTGGAAGTACACAAAAGTGGTGCTGGCACTGGTGCTGATTTTGGGCAAGATTGCACCAATTTCTGGTGATGTCTAACCAAAATCATGTGCCCTGGGACCACTGTATCTTTCCCCATCTTCCCAGCCCTTAAAGGTCATGTCTGCACCCGTATAGCTGGGCACTCACATCTTGCTCTTGCATAGGTGGGGAATATATGTAAACTGGGCCATATCCCTGCACAGGCCAATACAAAGTTGTGGGCTGACATGGCTTTCTTTAACCACACTGGTCACAAGCCAGAGGCCATAAGTGACATCTGCTGTCATTTGGCCATGCTCTTCTGCCTCCTCTGCTGGCAGGCCAAATGTCCCGGGTCTTATTAGCCACAGCTTGCTCATTGCTTTAGTGCCCCCTTCAGCAATGAGAAAAGCCACAAAAGAGGCTGAATAGTTCATTTGTGTTCCTCTGCCTCTTCATCACTTTTTCCATTTTGGGGCCATGTCTTCTAGGTTGTAGTTCTGCAGTCTTGCTTAGTTTATCTTAAGTGAGCCACCTGGAACCCAGGAAACTGCCTTATACTTAGTCCACCAGTTCATCTTGCTCAGTATCATCTGATACTGTCAATCAGTGGCTTTCCAGGATTTCAGAGAAAGGAAACTCTGAATTTTCCCTGGAGGTGCCAGGAATTGAGCTGAATCAGCCACTGAATTGCAGCCCTTTCTCTTATTTGGATGAAGAGTAGAGTAAAACAGTTTTAAATAAATCATAACATTAAAAAAACAAACAAACCCCAAGATAAAGAAATTCTAATTTTCATATCCCACTAAACCTGAGGGTGGGTGTGGTTTGGGGAAGAAGATTTTTCTCTTTGTTTCCTTTCTCCAAAGTCATATTTGGTTTCAAGCAATCATCAAATGAAATTGTGTTTTATTTTCCTTCTTGGAACAAAACAGGTGGATCACAGAGAAGCTTTGAAGAAATAAAGACATGGATCAGTGAGAGAGGCTGTAGCTCTCTCCCCCCCCCCCCCAAATGAAACCAAACAAAACTATTGACACAATGTCATGGAGCTGTTGAGAAGACTAGGTGGGGGGTGGGGAGAGGGAGAATAAAGAAAAAGAATTTGTTCCCCTCGTTTGATCAGTCGGTGGACAGGAGGTATTCAAATTCTAGGCATCTTCCATATGACATTTCTAGTGGAACAAAGGCAGCAAACAGAGCTCACTGTTTAGGAGAAAATAGATTGTTGGCTCCCAACAATAAAATGGATAAAGAATGGATTAGATTATGAGAGCAAAATGGATACGGAGCATACTGATATAGCTACAGTAATGAAAAAAGACCCACATAACTCATATGTTTGGCACCTTAGGTATAGATTTTAACTGGAGAGAAGGAAACATAATAGTCACCCCTTTGGGTGAAATGTCCTTCAGTTAATCAATAGCCAGTTTGTGAAAAGGGAAGAGAATGGAATAACCTTTAAGTACCGATATTTCCTAGCGTCTACTGAGGTCTGCTTTGCTTTGGCTGATATGTTTTGTGTACTTACACTGTGAAACCCAGACAAGCGGTGAAATGCTCTCTGGATATCTGGAAGCTAGAGTGGAGAGTGGGAGAATTGAGCCATCTAATTCCATCCCATTTCAGCTTTGCCTGTACTCTATCATAGGTCCACCCCATTATATTTTGTGCGGTTTTTTATTTTAATGGGCAGAAGAACATCTAGATTTAAATATCATGCATTTGGGGCACATTTCTGTACAAAAGATGCATTTCACTCCTCTCTTGCATACAGGTTTTACCATTTTGGCTACACATTTGCATGGGCACCAGGAATGGGGAAATCTATCAATTTCTCCCTCCCCCCATCAAAACTTGAGTTCAGTTCTCCACATTTCCATATCAGTTTGCCTTAAACACACACACACACAACGAGAGAGAGAGAGAGAGAGAGAGAGAGAGAGAGAGAGAGAGAGAGTTTTCTGGGCTGCAATTATTTCCATTAACCTGAATGTAAAATTGAGGGTGAAAGAATAAGTACATTGCTTGAGGCAACCAAGTAAGTACATGAGGAACAAGGATTTAAAGCCAAGTTCTCCCAGATCTGAATGAAATGCAGTATCTGCTAGAACACATATGTCAGGAGAGTCTAAAAAAGCCAGTCCCTGGGGATGATGCAGAACCTGTCAAGCCTGATATCTAGAGGCAAATTTAGTATCACTCCAGGGCCTTTCATTCTTCTCAAACACTAAGGGATTTAAAAACGGGTGGGGGTGGGGGTGGGGAAAGCTTATTTTTCACTTTCAACTGACTTGGCAGGAGGGGGGAATGGCGCTCCAAGCCTTATAAACACCCAGAAACAGCCTAACACACGAGAAGCAAAATATTTTCCTCTTTCTCCATCTTCTCCCTCATTCCTTCTTTGTTGGGAAGGAGAAAACATGATAGTTACAAATAAAGACACATCAACTCCTACTTTCACAGGAACATTCAAACCCACCTACCCACCCACCCCGGTACAGGAGGGGGGCAACTGTTTTCATATATTTATGTCCCACTTTTCTTCCATCATAGAACTGAAGGCAGCATACACCACCCTGGCAGTAGAGTTGGACAAATCTCTCCATTCTTGTACTATCGACCTTAAGCTCACCCTTTCTCATGTCCACATCAAGCGTGTTTTTCTAAAGTATTCATGGAAATTCATCACCTGTATATATATATATATATATGCAGGTTTTGGTGTCCTCGGGTGTCTTCCCGTGTAAAAGTTGGGGTGTCTAGGCGACGTTTCGACGAGGTCTCACTCGTCATCTTCAGGCTGGTGCTTTCGGCTTCTTGTTACTGGAACAGAGCGGGATCTCAATGTTTGAGTTCCTATAAATACTGTAGAGGGGGTGTGGTGTCTAGCCTCCAATGTTCTGGGCAGAGAGGAAGTTCCCAGGCTAGTGTGCCTTTTCTTCTTTTGTTCCTTAATTACTTGAGAGATACCTTGAGTGATTTCTTGAGTGATATCCTGAGTACCACTTAGGTGGGTCATTAGGTGTGGATTAGTTGCTAAAGTCTTTGTGTCTTGACCTCTTGAACTTTGTGAAGAGTTTTCCTGAGAAGATGGCTGTATTGCACTTAGTTGTGCTTTGGCTTGGCTTCGTGTATAGGGGCGAGCTGTGGTTTTGTGGCTTGTGTCAGCCAGATCTGTGTAGGGATTGCAGGGGGGTGCAGCATCCGGAGGTGCCACCATGGATTGGCTACTGGATGGTGTCAGTAATTCATCTGTGGAGAGGGTCTGGGTTTGGGTCTGGTGTGGTTGATTGGTGTTGGCGTTCTGTGTGCCTCTGGATCTGGTGTCAGTTTTTGTGGGGAGGGCTAATTTCCAGATGTCTGGCAAGCGGGATGTGTCGTCACGCTTGTTCATGTTGTGAGGGTGTTTCTCTATCTCGATGGCTTCCATGATTATTCTCTTGTGGTGATGTTCCGTGTTAAAGAGCAATTTGGAAGCCATCGAGATAGAGAAACACCCTCACAACATGAACAAGCGTGACGACACATCCCGCTTGCCAGACATCTGGAAATTAGCCCTCCCCACAAAAACTGACACCAGATCCAGAGGCACACAGAACGCCAACACCAATCAACCACACCAGACCCAAACCCAGACCCTCTCCACAGATGAATTACTGACACCATCCAGTAGCCAATCCATGGTGGCACCTCCGGATGCTGCACCCCCCTGCAATCCCTACACAGATCTGGCTGACACAAGCCACAAAACCACAGCTCGCCCCTATACACGAAGCCAAGCCAAAGCACAACTAAGTGCAATACAGCCATCTTCTCAGGAAAACTCTTCACAAAGTTCAAGAGGTCAAGACACAAAGACTTTAGCAACTAATCCACACCTAATGACCCACCTAAGTGGTACTCAGGATATCACTCAAGAAATCACTCAAGGTATCTCTCAAGTAATTAAGGAACAAAAGAAGAAAAGGCACACTAGCCTGGGAACTTCCTCTCTGCCCAGAACATTGGAGGCTAGACACCACACCCCCTCTACAGTATTTATAGGAACTCAAACATTGAGATCCCGCTCTGTTCCAGTAACAAGAAGCCGAAAGCACCAGCCTGAAGATGACGAGTGAGACCTCGTCGAAACGTCGCCTAGACACCCCAACTTTTACACGGGAAGACACCCGAGGACACCAAAACCTGCATTCCTGTACCCGTGAAAATCTACGAAAGCATATATATATATATATATATATATATATATATATATATATATATATAAGTTTGTGCAATTTTGCCTAACAGGTACATCTTTGCATTATATTAGGGGAATTTGCTTGAAAAATGTTGCTTATGCATACATCTCCTGCAAAATACAATGTTCTGCACACTTTTTTTGGTAGGAGGGTTTGAGAACTATACTGCAACATCTGGAGAACTGTGAAACCAGAAGGATGAATGCATTTCTGTTGGGGCATTATTCTGGGAAGTTTTAATGATGCATCTTCCATTCGGATGTGAACCAAACTGAATTTATCTCCTATCTCTACATGGCACTGGCCAGACTGAGGGCTCACGTCCACACTTCTGCTTTTTCTATGCCTAAAAAGCATGGGTCTGAGCAGTTTCCCACTTGTCCCATACTTTCTAGGGTTTTGCCTTTGCCCCACTGCTTTCCCCTGGAAAACCCGCTCCTTAGTGCTAAATCAGAAGAGACAACAATATGTGGAAATCCTGGTTGCCATTAGTTTGGATTCAGTGCCTGGTGGGGCAAATGAAAGTGTGGTTGAATCCTCAGACCTGCTAGGTTTTAGTTGTGTGTGCTGACAGACCACACCCAATTTCTAAACACCTTTCACTGGCTGGGGCTTAACTTACTCAAAAAATAAATATGAGGCACCAAAGGCATTCCCTCCCCCCCCCCACATTAAGCATCAGTTATTCAATTCCTCAACAGAAGGACCCATGATAAGCTATTTGCCATAGCACTGTCATTCTCGTGGGTCAGGAGCTGAGAACATTTATTAATTCAAGGGCCACATTCTTTAATGGGCAGTCTTCTGGAGGCCACATGCCAGTTGTGGATGGGGCCAGATGCAAACATGGGCCAAGCAATGGATGGGACTCTTACCTGTGCTCAGTAGGCCATGTTGAAGTCAATTAGAGTTTTCCAAACACTCATTCTCTCCATCCAGGGTAGCAAGAAGCATTGCCCCCTTCAAGGGCACATTCCAGAAAGGCAAAAGCACTCAAGGAAGAAAGGAAGGAAGCAGAGGCAGTAAGGGAAGGGACATTGCTTGGGAAGAGCCTTTCCCAAGAGAGAGGGCTGCATTTAGCTCATGGGCTTGAGGCTCCCTATCCAAAACATGGGGTATTCTGTTGAAGATATGAACACTCCTAAGCTGCTCTACAATTGCAACTAAACTTTTTTTCCTCATCGAAAAAGAAGAAAAAATACTGGCTCTGAGCTGCTTCAGGTTGTTTAACAAAATGAGCGCTTGCAGTGGCCTGCTGGGAGATGAATCCTTCACAAGCTGTTGGAGGCATTAGAAAGACAACCTATGATTCAACAGGGGCAACACTTTTCAGAGGTGACAAAATGCCATGCAAAGAGGCCGGGAGTCACGACACATTAAGATCAATAATTTCACTGGCAAAGTCAACCTGATTCCTAAGCATGGCACCTTGCCATTCATTTCTTGCGAACTTTTGTTCACACAAGCAAGCAGGTACACCTTGGCAGAAATGGGTCAAACTTCACAATACACATAGTTGCCTTCTGTGCACTGGCCAGTGCCGGATTTACGTATAAGCTAAACAAGCTATAGCTTAGGGTCCCACTCTCTTGGCCCCCCCCAAAAAAGTTAGAGCTTAATAATTATTACACTATTAATATACTTCTTAATTGTATTTACCTGTTAATATACTTCTTCTTAAATGTACAACAACAACAACAAATTCGTTTATTGTGAGGACCATGCCTGTGCACAAAAATCAACACTACAGTAGTTAAAAAATGTTAAAATTCATTACATACTATGCCGACAAAACCTTCTTCCCACAAAATAGAAAAGGAGGGAAAACGAGCAGCGAGTCAAACAGACGATGAAGGGGTCTTTACATTGTCGTTCATAAATCTTTCCCTGGCTTTCATGGCCTTCATCACAAAGACCGCTACCACATGGGTAATGCGTGGGTTTGCATCAACTAACAAAAATTTTACTCTATCTTCAGGACTGGTTATAGAGTTGGGTATAATTTGCAGCAATGCATCTCTAAAGCCCGAATAAATGGGGCAATAGAGGAAATAATGTGTAAGGTCCTCTTTAATTCTCATAAGGCAAGGACATAGACGATGTTCTACTGGGGTTTTTGTGTATCTACCGGTCAGGTAAGCAGTTGGCAATGTTTGAAACCGTGCCATAGTAAAAGCTCTCCGAAGGGTGGGGTCAGTGATCTCGACCAAGTAGTTGGCACAGATTTTGACTGCTTTTACTCGGGGGAGCCAGTAGGAAAACCCAGAGTTCTTTATCTTGGTGGAGTCCATTAAGGCGTCTTTTTCAAAGATCCATTCCCGAACTTTATCAGCGCTCCACAATTTGAGAGTATTTAACTCAGGTAGGTTGTATCTGGATAGAATGTCTGATAGACTTTTATGCCAAGTAGTGTTATTTTGTAATGATACAAAGGCTTGTTTAGCCAATAAGGTGTTCGGGGCATCTATGAGGTTGGTAAAAAAGCGCAGGAATCTTAAGTGTGCCCTGGCAGACACAGAAGGTAATCCTACTTCCACTCTTAGGAGAGCTGCCGGAGTACTCTGAGGGAGGCCTAGAATTCTTCTGAGATAAAAATTTTGGAAGATTTCAAGCCGTTCTAACAGCTTCTGATTCCAACCCCAGAGTTCTACTCCGTATAACATCTGTGGAATCACTTTTCCAACAAAAATTTTTAGTGCCGGGATCACCAGTTGCCCTCCCCTCGAATAAAAAAAGCTGAGCAGAGCACCAGTTGTCCTACGTGTTAGAAGGGCTACAGTCTTGAAGTGGGCAAGCCAGCTAGATGTGGCTTGGAAGGTGATACCAAGATATTTAAAGAGGAGACATTGTTCAATTTTGTGTTCATCTAGAGACCATCTAAATGTATGTCGAGCTCTAGTAAACACCACAATTTTTGTTTTATCATAGTTTATCTTTAGAGAGTTTTGAGAACAATAAGCTGCGAGCCCCTCCAGCATGCTGAGTAGGCCCCTTCGAGTGAGTGCCATGACCGCCATGTCATCAGCATATAGCAGTATGTTCAGGTGTTTGCCTTCCAGGGCAGGAGCTGATGACTTATACTTTGCCATATGTTGAACAATGTCATTTATATAAAAATTAAAAAGGAACGGTGCTAACAAACAGCCCTGTTTAACCCCTTTCCCCAGTGGCAGAGGGTCAGTATAGTTGCCTGACATCCCAGTTCTAATTTTAACTGTGGTGTCTGAATGTAACTCTCTAAGTATTTTGAGGAGTCGTCTATCAATATCTGTGCCATATAGTTTTTGCCATAATTTGTCCCTACAGATTGAGTCAAAAGCGGATGTGAGATCTACGAAAGCCACAAAAAGTTTGCTCTTATATGTCTTTGTATACTTATCTATCATTGTCTGTAATACCAAACAGTGGCCTATTGTACTATGGCCCTTTCTAAACCCTGCCTGTTCCGGATTAAACAAGTTAGAGTGGTCAGCCCAATCAACCAATTTGTTTAGCAGGTGGCGAGTATAAAGTTTATACACAATGTCCAGGAGACTTATGGGGCGATAATTTGAGGGGTCTTGGGGGTCTCCCTTCTTATAGATGGGGGCTACCAGGCTCAGTTTCCAATTTTCTGGGATTTTGCATGTATCATTTATTGCCGTGAAAAGTTGGGCCAAAAAAACAGCCCACCACTGGGCATTTAGTTTAAGCACCTCAGGAGGAATCATATCTTCACCGGGAGCTTTGCCATTCTTGAGTGTATTAATTAGCTGTAAGCATTCTGATTCGGTAACAGGATCCCAGCCCATTAATAGATCGTTTTTAATAGGAGGAAACTGGCTCGGTTTAGCAATGTTTGGAGCTGTGTATAGCCGGGAAAAGTGTTGGTACCATAAGTTAGATGAGATACTATTGGTTACAATTTTCCCTTTGGGTGAGACTCCCTGAGCAATTATTTCCCAGAACTTTTTATCGTCCCGCGATTTGATCGCCTTGTCGAGAGCCTCCCATTGTTCCTTTCTATAGAGGGATTTCTTAAATTTTAGAGTATTTTTATAATGAGAGCGCCACCTGCGCAGGTTTTCCACTGAGGACAGGGTCCCTTCCTGTTTTACCTTATTTTGTAATTTCCTAAGCAAAGATCTTATATTCCTACAGTCTTTGTTGAACCAGGCCCTCGAGTTATTTTGTTGTTTGGGAGGGTTGGAGTTCGTAAGTAATGGGAGGAGCGACTCTGAGACCTGCTGAAATGTTAAAAATGGGTCAGAATTTGATAAAATGCATTGGTCTCTCAAGGCCAATAAGTCAGGTGAATGCAGGTGTAGTTTGATTTTGAGTTCCAGGTCGCTGTTCCATTTACGCCTACGAAGGGCCAGAGTTGGAGGTGGGTCTGCACAGTGATTACGGTATTGCGGATCCTCCAAACCGCGGGGGATTAGTGAGATTGAGATAAGGAGGTGATCACTCTCAGTTCTGTTGAAAGTCCTAAAGCCCTGTGACCTCTCCAAAAGTTTTGGGGAGACCAGGATATAATCAATAACGCTCGCACCTCTAGGCCCAAGGAAAGAAAAGAAACCCCCTGACCTATCCATATGGGTACCATGCAAATTAAACAAATTATGTTTGAAGGCAGTCTCCATTAATGTAATGCCTTCCTTATTCAAGACCTTATCGTCAGAGGACCAGGGAATAAACCAATCTGCCTCTGGCAGTAACTGAGATTTAGAACAGTACGTATTAAAGTCGTTTCCTCTCCTGGCGTTGAAATCACCTGCCAGCAGGATATCCATGCCAGGGAATTCTAGTTCAGCCTTCTCCAAACATAGCTCTAAATCTTCCCAGATTTGTGACGACTGGGAAGGGGTACCTATGGGAGGGATATATATATTAAAGCAGAGGAAGTCACCTCCTTCACTGCTAGAGATAAGTAGGATTTGTAGGTTGTTACTCTTCGCCCACTGCTGTTGCCGGACCTTGCACTTTAGCTTGATGGAAACAAAAGTGACTAAGCCACCACTAGGTCGGCCTCGGAGATTTGGTTTTATCGCAGGGGTAGCAAAGGCATCGTATCCCTGAAGAGAAGGAACATGGAGATCTAAACACCATGTCTCCTGTAGACATATAATCTGAAATTTTGTAAGGAAATCCAGAAGGTCGACGTAAATGTATTTCAGTTCAACAATTACTTTGATAAAATACATATTTTGTTATGTGCAAATGGCTTTAGATACCTATTAGCTCCATAAATTACCATATAGCATATATTCAACAGAAAAGAAAAAAACAGTGACAATTTGTAGTTGACAAAGGACAGCTGGACATATAATGGGCCCCATTACCTTCAGTAGCTTAGGGCTTCATCAAACCTAAATCCGGCCCTGGCACTGGCTGCAAAAACAAATTGAGTTAGATAGAATCACTATAAATTGTTGTTATGATTCAGAGGTTAAATCTGAAATCAAACTACATTTAAGCTTGTTGATGTCTCTGGTATCTGCTCTGTCTTACATCATGGATGTTGGCTTATATTATGGAAAACCACTGCATCTTCCCTACTGAAATTTAGCCCTCAGGGGCTCTACCATGCCCAAGAATTTCAATAAATCCTGTCAAATATATACAGAAGGTTCTAGGTAAAATATCCACTTGGTAGGAAACTTACTGTTTGAAACTCGGGAGAGACACTGCAAGTCAGTGAAGATAATATTGAGCTCTATGGACCAATGGTGTAAAGCAGCTTCTTATATTGCTTGACATCACACAACCCCAATAGCAGTTCCCACCCCATGCTTTTGAAATAAAACAAACCAAAACTATCTGACCACCCCACCTATTCATACATTTTTAAAACAGTATGGATTACAAACTAATCCAGTTTGCAGGAAAAACAAAACCACCTATTTGAAAACAAAATTACTATGCATCTTACTGCTCCCAAGCCAACTTAAGGAACTGGAGAACATTATATATATATAGAACTGTTCACATTTTTATTGTAGCTGAAGCAAGCATTTAATTCTTATTTTTATAAGTTGCTGCCCTGCCCTGAAATAAACAGAAATGGTAACTCAAAAATGCTTGTGTGTGCACTTTAGTCAGTTCTATATGTGCACTGCATTCTTCAGCATACTGTTCCAGAAAATGGGACAAAATAGTAGGAAGATCTGCAACCAAAACAAAGAAAAACTTCACATACTGTTGTTGGGTTTTTTTTTTAGAAAAGAGGGAACAAGAGAATTCTATTTCCTTTTCCCTTCAGTCATCTGATTGGTCACAGGACTACCAGGCTATTATACAATCTTAAAGCAATTGGCTATAATGCATCTGAACAGTGACTAGTTTGTGTATGAAGTTGTGGATATATTTATCAATATTTTCTCTGTGTGCTATATCCTCCAGCTTTAGTGTTATGGTAGTACTCTCTCCCTCTCCCTTTCCCTCCTCACTCTCTCATTTGCTTCTCAAACATTCTGCCCCATACAATGGCTAGAAGCCTGGGTGGATGATAGCTATCTCACACACTTTATGTTAATATGACCTTTTCAAATGGAAAAGGAAGTCTCTGCTAGTGGAGGAGGGTCTCAGTGGGAGATTGTGCCCAATAATACACACACACACACACACACACACACACACACAGAAAGAGAGAGAGAGAGAGAGAGAGAGAGCACCCTGCACTATCTCTGATTGCTGTAATAGACTGACTAGACTTCACCTACAGCAGGGATGGGAAGCGGGTGGTGATGTCATCTAAACCATTGATCCCTTTGGGCTTGCCGATCAGGAGGTCGGTGGTTCGAATCCCAGTGATGGGGTGAGCTCCCATTGCTCTGTTCCAGCTCCTGCCAACCTAGCAGTTAGAAAGCATGCCCCTGCAAGTAAATAGGTATTGCTGTGGCTTAAAGTTAAATGGCATTTCTGTGCGCTCTGGTTTCCATCACAGTGTGCTGTTGCGCCAGAAGCGGTTTAATCATGCTGGCCACATGACCCGGAAAGCTGTCTGTGGATGAACGCTAGCTCCCTCGGCCTGAAGTGAGATGAGTGCCGCACCCCATAGTCTCCTTTGACTGGACCTAACTGTCCAGGGTCCTTTACCATTTATCTTTACAGCAGGGATCTCATGAGAGAATAAAACCCTGAGGTACCCTAGAACACACTGAGAACACTCCATACTCACTGTGTTTTTCATGGGCCAATTGCTGTTCAGACTTCAACTTTCATATGCCCCAGTGGTAGTGATTTAGAAAGCAAAACTGTGTGCACAGGACCTTTAAAAATAGGTTTTCCAGCTATGACCACTGCAAAAGACTAGTCATAGCAAGAAATTGGAAATAAGTTAAACCAGCTGACACCTTGCAATATTTTTTTAATATGTCAAATACTGCTTTTTAAAAAAATACAAAATACAAAATATACATATTCTAAAAATGGATATTGATGGGTGTGTGGGGGGGAAATAAGGAGCTGACCTTCTTGCTGGGCTCAGTTCCCTATTCCTGAGTAAGACTGAAACTGAGGGGTGAGCTCCATTGAACAATGCATGCAAGTTGGGTTGTATAGCTAGATAAGTATGTTGTAAGTCTGTGCAGCTGGAAAGCAGGAGAAAAAATTATACAGAAAATAATATGGGTATCCCTCCATTCCACGATCAAGCAACAAATGGCAGACTGAAGGAATAGCATTATCTAATTGAAGGGGAATCTGAGACCATCCTTAGATGAGATGCCCAGATGTGTGCACTCATGACTCTGGAATGAAGACATGAGACAGTACATGGTTCTAACAATGTACCACACCTTTATTATATCTTCCAGCAGGGCAAGGGACCCTTTTCAGACTGATAGTGGAATTATGTCTGTTCAGGCAATCTGAACAGAACATGTAAACAATAGTGCTACTTCATTTTCTACATGGTCTTGGCTTCCAGTCTGTACCATCTATGGATGAAAACTGGTCCCCACAGGTCAATTTTACAGATTCAAAACCAATGTGCCAATGCCATAAAAAAATGCCACCACATTATTAAAGGAGCATGTAGGACAGATAGGTTGGCCACTGTAATAACAAGCTGCTGTGCTAGATGGCTTAGGTCAGATCTAGCACAGCTCTTCTTATGTCCTTGACTAAGTCACATTTATATGTACTCTATGGTAGTATATTGTTAGGGAGTTAAGCATGTTGATGGCATACTAGGCATCCTGGCGACTTTCTGCAATTTGTGGAAGGAGATTTGGGCTGGATCTACACTGACCTGTTTAACGTTATTAGAACGATATTAGATATGTCATTCTAAAACGTCACAAATATTTCTTACATTTGTTTTGTTTTGTCTTTTGTTTTTGTTTTTTGTCAAAACACTGTCTCCCTGCTGCAGGTTGCCGGTTGCTCTGCACTGCCCTCTGATGTCACATTTTAATAATGCATTATGTATGTTAAAAGTAGGACATCATGTGTTCATCTATGTTATCAAAACCCTTCCTTAACATTAAAAACCATGAGTGTAAATCTGCCCTTTGATTCTGGTTGCTATTTTGATCTTTGATGTTTTAATGTTGCATTGTTTTGTTGCTGTTTCAGATGGGAAGCTACTTAGCAAGTTTTTGCAGTCTGGAAGCAGAAGCAGACCATCTGTGGGAGTGGGGAAACAGTGGCTATCCAGATGTTGCTGTATTCCCATCAGCTTCAACCAGCATGTCCAATAATCAAAGACAATGGGGTTTGCAGTCCAGCAACATCTGAAGCTTCCCCACTCCTGGTGTACGGCCTCAGCCTAGTTTATCATTTTAGTAAGAGCTGAAGTCAGTTTTTTAAAAAAAGAAATGGTTTTGTAACTTTGAGTTTTGTCAAGCAAGGAACTTCTGATGAGACAATATGTGCACAGATGCTGACTATGGCTGCATTTAATCCTGTGGTTTATTGCTTTGTCTCTGATCAACTGAATTGCAATCAATGTGAAGTATTACAAAAGAGCCAGGGGATAATTGGGGGGGGGAGGCAAAATAAATGCAAAATTTGGGGTAGCCAGAAAAAAATAGAGGCAAATGCATTGATTTTGTAAGGAAATGTAAATTATGTAGCAGTATAATCCAGTTTTGGGCACATATCTTTAATTAGTTACCACCCAGTTCTTTGAACAAAGCAGTCCTATACATAGAGAGTATACTGTATTTATCTATGCAGCCAACCCAGGCCTGTAGCAGAAAATTTTATGGTAAGTGGTTTTTAAAATAATAATAAAAAAAGTAAATTGATTTAGATACCACCCTTACTTCTGAAGTAGACCTAAGGGGGTGACCTAACATATTAGCCTAATACAGTTTGAGTTATTTAATACTATCACTTCTTAGTGAGCAATGTTGTAGAATAATGCTTGCAGAAGTAGTCATGGCTGTAAAAAAGGATTAGATAAATTCATGGAGGGACCTGCCTCTTTGCCATTGCACTGTAAAGTATCGTGTTTGATAGTCATACTACATACAGATGCAGAAATACATAAAATGCTTAATAGTGTTATTAGGGGTGGTGAGTGCATCACAGAATGGAACATAAGTTTCAAAGAAAGTGCTCATATCTACATTCCTTGTGCATCCACACACTGTCATCTCATCTGTTAAATGCACGGCCATCATTTGGTAGTGAAGAGGAATCCATTCGCAATGGTTATAAAGTTAGAGGGATCTGAAACACACCTTAATTGCAAAACTAAACTCATCTTCCAAAGAAAAACATTTTTCCCCATGCACTTAAACTATGCCTGTACCTATTAATAAAGTTTCATCCTTATGACTCTGGTCATTTGAAAGCTAAAAGTATGTAATTGAACAATTATTAGCGTCATGCTGCCAGAGGGCATTACTCAACAAGAGATTTATATGATGGGCAATTACAGCCACTCAACCTTGAAGGATAGATAATTTTATCTTTAGATGAGAACAAATTACCTTGCAGTTAATATCTTTTAAAAAAGAAAAGACAAATCAGAACTTTATTTGGAATATGCAGAAAATAAACTAAAAAAAAACCCCAAACCTAAGAAATCTCAGATACCTTAGAAAACTGAATTTACTGTCCCCTGCCTTCATGATATTAACTGTTTTTACTATTGTGCAGTTTTCGAAATATTGCATTGCTAGTTTTTGATCTTGGTTACCTAGCCAGGGGAAAGGAAGACACAATGCAACAGGATATCCCTGTAATGTATTTATTAAAGAATTATAGCACAGAAGACTCAAATGAGGAATGCTAATGAAAACACACACACACAATTAGAAGAAAATTCAAATCAAAAATAATTAAAGCTGAGATATAATGAAGATTCCTGATTTTTTATTTTTTGGCAAGGTGGGAGTGTGAGTAAGCACTTCACATTCAAGTAGTAAAAGATGAAGCTGTCAATTTCAGTTTCTCAACCACTGAGTTATGGGCCTACCCATATTAGAGGAATTATGGCAGTTTCACAGACAGAAAAGCATGCACAAGATGCTGGCTCAGGGCACCAAGAGGCATTTCTGGGAACTGCCTAAATACTGCCACTGCTACCTTCTCTCCTTCCCACCTGTACAGATTCTTCCACTTCCACTTCTACCCACTCCTCTTCCTTCAGTCATTCGTTGGGAGGTGGTTTCGGCTGGGGGGAAAAACCCTAGTGGCACCCAGAATTGGACACAGTACTCCGAGTAGGGTCTGAATAAAATTGTACTGTTGCTTCTCTTGATCAGGACATTATACTTCTGTTGATGTAGCTGAGAATAGCAGTAGCTTTTTTGCTGCTGCATCACACTATTGACCCATGTTAAGCTTGTGGTCTACTAAGTCCTCTAGATCCTTTTCACATGAATTACTGGCAAGCCAGGTGTCTCCCATCTTATATTTTGTGGAGCTGGATTTTCCTGCCTTACATTGTAGAGCCTTACATTTGTCCCTATTGAAATTCCTTTTGTTTGTTTTACCCCAGTTTTCCAATCTTTTCATGTCACCTTGAATTCCAGTCTCCTGCAGCATTGGCTACCCCTCCAATTTGGTGTCATCTGCAAATTGGATGAGCTTCCCCAATTACTTTGTCCAAGCTGTTTATAAAGACAATGAGCAATGATGGGCTCAGGCAGGACAGAACCCCACTTGTTCTTTTGTTTCAATTAGAAACACACACACACACACACACACACATGGTTTAAAGCACACCAATAATGACAATAAAAACAGCACAGCTGACCAGCCCGTTAATTAAAAGCAGCCAATTCCCAAATGCCTGTTGGAACAAGAAAGTCTTCACCTGCCAGTGAAGGACAGCTAACTTACTATGAACATCTGATTTTATCTGTAATTTTAGTGTATAGTTATGTTTTATGTAAACTGCTTAGAGGTTTTTATTATTAAGTGGTATATAAATTCTGTTAACATAAATAAGAATATACTCAGGGATGGCTATTGCGAGGCTGCAACTGATATCAGGACCTCTTAGCAATCCATTTAAAATGCATACCTCATAAAGAAATCTTCTACAGCCCTATGACTGCACATTGCATAATCAGATGTCAGCCATAGAGCTGTCAGATTATAGCTATCCTGCACTAAACCTGATGCAATTCAGCCAGTTAAGTTGTGTTTACATTACAGAGCAGCAGGGGGCCTAGACACCACACATTTCATAGAACAGAATGTCAATAAAAATGCAAAGAATAAGAGCATAGGTTGTTCCTAGCATGGTACAGTATTGTTAGAATTCCCAAATACAATCTAAACATGTGCTTCAGAATGACAGCTTTGTGACCCTGAGCCTGCACCTTTTTGCACTCTCCATTTCCCAGAGTGGAAAGAACTTCCAGTAGCATCCTTTTCCAGGGTTGCTACCCTTGTCAGGAGAATATTGGGGATTTATGGTGAGGTGTTTTTGTTTTTGTTTATAATAGTAGATGGTGTATGGCATGAGGAAGCTGGGCAGGGATATGAATTTCTCCCTCTCTTATAATACTAGAACTTGCTGGCATCCGGTGAAGCTGAAAGAAGACAAAATAAAGCATTTATTCATGCAGCAAAACATGCTATTAGCTCATCTCCTGCCTTTGAAAACTGATCTCAGTTTCATCATGGCGAGTGGGTGTGACCTGCACTGTGGCTATCCAACTGGCCATTAAATAAGCACTTACAGCTTTCAAGCATAATGGCTCTCAATATCATTGGCTATGGGCCATGCTTGCTAGGGTTCGTAAATTCCAATAGCACCTAGGGATATTGCAAAACTGCAATGAAAATAGAAAAGGAAGTGGAAATGGCTGCAGTTTGTATGTACATTCTTGGTCAGGAATGGAAATCAATCAAGCTGATACACTCAATATTCATTTACGCTGTTGTTGTTTAAGACAAAATGCAATTAATGCCTTTTTTACATTGATATGATATTCCCTTTGCTTTAAAAGGAGTGAAAATTACAAAATTTTGCGAACAGTTACCTATGTTACACAACTTACATTAAATAGCAGATGGTGAGATGAAGAACATATCATTTGGTGGAAATCAAACTGAACAGCAGCAGAATGGAAACTACAATGATTGTGACCCACACAGGTCTCAGAGCTTGTCTACACTTCCTCTTGTCCCGTGGCTTTTCCCTGTGGAAAACCACTCTTCAGCACTCAATAAGAGCAAACAGCCATTCTGATCTATCACTAAAGAGTGGGCTATCCCTTTGAAAGAAGCAGGGCAAGGGGAAAACTGCCCAGACCCACGCCCAGAAATTGTGGGTCAAGCGGAAAACTGCTTGGACCCATGGTTTCTAGGCATGACACAAGCCAAAGTATGCACAAGCTAAGAATTAAAATTGCTGTTTCCTTACATCCCAAAGAACACCACAATACTTACGCTACTGCCCATGCCTGTTATGAACTATTGACTGCAAAAAAATTGGTGAAGGAAGACATAAAGCAGTAGGGCAGCTTTGGGAGGATCCTTGGTGTATTCATTCCAAATATATCTTCTCCTCTGTGAGGTCAAATGCTGACGGAAAACACATACACTCACGAACACATAACTTTGAAGCAGAATCTGTCTGACAGCACTGATTGCCTTATTCCCTGTGATGTTACCAATAAATACCTTCTCCCATTCTTGGAGCAATTATACACTTTAAACAGTATTTATAAATTAGTTTTTTAAAAAAGAAAAACTCAGCGCCTAGGACTTGCCGATCGCATGGTCGGCGGTTCGAATCCCCGCAGCGGGGTGAGCTCCCATCGTTCGGTCCCAGTTCCTGCCCACCTAGCAGTTCGAAAGCACCCTTAAGTGCAAGTAGATAAATAGGTACTGCTTTATAGCGGGAAGGTAAACAGCGTTTCCGTGTGCTGCTCTGGTGCCGGTTCGCCAGAGGAGCTTTGTCACGCTGGCCACGTGACCCGGAAGTGTCTGCGGACAGCGCTGGCTCCCGGCCTCTAGAGTGAGATGAGTGCACAACCCTAGAGTCTGTCAAGACTGGCCTGTACGGGCAGGGGTACCTTTACCTTTTACCTGTGTTCTGAACAAAGGGCTCTACAAGAGGGTAAGATCAGAGAAACACACATAATGCAATATCATTTAAAATGTAAGAATAATAAAAATCAATTAAGCATCAGTGACCAAACACCCACACCCACGTCAAGAAAGGAAGGAAGGAAGGAAGGGCAGCAGCAGCAACTAGGGAGGACGATCCATTCACATTCAGAGGCCCCTGAATTCCCTCAAAAACAACAAGTCTTCACCTGACTGTTCTGATGCCAGGTTTGGTTATTGCAAAGTGTGGCTCAAATGTCTGTTAATGGAGTTTCTTCTTCTCAAGCTTCAACAAATCATCTCCTGAGCTGTCTGCCTCCCACTAATTAAAACCCCTCTTACTAATGCCGTGCTTATACAGAAAAACTCTCTAGAGAAATAACCATCTCTAGTTTTTGTAGCAATCACAATTAATGCTGTCAATACAGACTAACAGCTGAAGTATAGGGAAATGAATGCCAGAGGCTCCTGAAGCAATTTTATTAGAGCTCAACTGATTTGTTTTGGCCTGGATATTTCTGACAATATGCAGAGTGGGGGTGGGGAATGGATGGGGTGCATTGCTATAGCCATGGACGCTTCTGAAATGCTCTCTTTAATTTTGCATTCTGAATTACCTGGTTTCATCTCCAAAATGGAGCCAATGGACCCAAGTGGAATGAAGGCACCAACAGCTGCCAGGTCTTTGAATTCATCCATTTATTTCCATATCCCCCTTAATGGGGACCTGTTAACCCTCCAGATGTTGCTGGACTACAACACCCACCATCCCTTTGGCCATGCTTGCTGGAGATGATGGGAGTTGGAATCCAACAATGTATGGAGGGCCAAAGGACCCCCAGTCTTTCCCTACCCCAGTTACTCATGCACAGTTGCCCATTGATGAAATAAAACAACAAACAAAACATTGATGTGATCACATGAATAACTGAATCAATGTTATGTAGTTTTGCCAAACTTTTCATTTGCTTCATCCCTTTTACTGGCAGGATTAGTCCCCAGAAGACACAACCCTGATGTTGGGCATTAGTCAACAAGACGCCTTGAGTTCTTTTCTGCTGTGAGCTGGCCCCTCACTCACCTTAGGGTAGGGTAGGCCTTGTATGACTTAATGGGGCTTGCAGACCTATGTAGACAGCCATTCTCTCACCTCCCATAAGTACTTGGGACTTGACATCTTTCCACAGGGCCTGCAAGACAGAGCTGTTTCACCAGGCCTTTGGTCAGAGCACAGCCTGACTCCCTCCTCTGGCAATCTTCACAGAACATTAGCTTAATGGTTGCCATCAATTTGATTTTAATTATTTTTTATAATGAAATGTTTTTAGAATGTTGCACTATTTTATTGTTGTTAGCCACCCTGAGCCCGGCTTCGGCTGGGGAGGGCGGGATATAAATAAAATTTATTATTATTATTATTATTATTATTATTATTATTATTATTATTACATCACTCCCAAAGGATGGTTGCAACCCCATTTTGAATGCATGAACAGCATCCACAGTGGCATTTTGCTGGCTAATGTTACTGGGGATGGGAGATGGGGAGTGACCTCTAAATTTTAAAGCAAGGATGGAGAACCTGTGGCTTTCCAGTTGCTGTTGGATTCTAGCTCCCATAGGTCCCAGAAAACATTCCTAAGCCCATCAATGATGGGAGTTACAGTCCAGCCACATCTGAATGTCTGCACATTCCCCACCTCCTTCTTTAAAGGCAACCCTCTTGTTCCACTTCATAAAAAAATGATATGTGATAGATTCCTAATGAATGTTTCCTCCAAACCAGACTTTTGTGGAATGAACTATTAGGAAAGTTAGGAAAGCCATGTTGCCTAAGAAGCAGAAAGTGGCAACAGGTCTACCTCTTAGCAGTATCTCATCCTACTAACAGAGCTTAAGAGGAATTGTTACATATCAAAGGTTTGGATGAGGTAGTTGGAAGGGCCATAGCTCAATGGTAAAGCATCTGCCTTGGGGGACAAAGGTCCCAGGTTCAGTCCTCAGGATCTACAGGACAGGCTGGGAGAGACCCCAGGTGAAAACCCTGGAGAGACATTGCCAGTCAGTGTAGACCAGGGGTGAAGAACCTTTTCCAACCCAAGGGTAACTTTTCCTTCTGAGCAGCCTTTCAGGGGCCAAACACCAGTGCTGAGCAGGATCAGATGCAAAAGGTGGGTAGAGCAAGGGATGTGATGCTTATATTTGCAAAAGTCATAGGCTTCTACACACAAATATCTCTTATCAACTTAGGAAGGAGCATCATCCTAGTTTGAGAATACACTAAAGCCACACAAAAGCATTTGAAGAAGGTGGGTGTGGCCTGGGGAAGAGGTGTGGCCTGAAGAGGAAGCATGGCCTGGGGAGAGTCTCAAGGGCCAGAAAGAAAGGTCTGGAGGGTCACATTCAGCTTCCCCCTCCCTCGACCTGTGGTTCCCCACTCCTGTTATAGACAATACTAAGCTAGGTGTTCCAGTAGGAGGCAGTTTCATAGCTCTCCAATAGGACTTGATCAGCAGGGGTTGCAGGAGAGCAGATAAGGGTGGTCCATCCTGGATGGGCAGCAATAAGACACGTAAAGGCAGGAAGTTGGACTGGCAGCTACTTTTGCCAAGATTAAAAACTAGAATTTAAAGATAATGAAACGCCCATGCTGTGGTGTGAATTAATCCTTGGAATCAGGAACTTAATAGAACTTGCCTTAGCTCAATGTTGCATAATGCATTTCCTTGTTAAGCAAGCAGCAGGCAGAAGATCAGAAATAGAGCAAGTTAGAATTATGCAAACAAACAAATTAAATGACTGCAGTGTTAATTACAGTGTCACAATAATGACTTTCCAACCCAGAACAAAGATGCTCTAGGAGATAGATTGCCAGTAGTGAGAAAACAATCAAGGATCGATTTGGCATGTTGATCAGCATTTTATTGGCCAAATGAAGGAGATACAATGAAGATGAAAGGGAATTAATGAAGTTTTAAAAACAGAAGCAAGTTCAGCCCAGACAGCTCTGAACTGTAAGAGTTCCAAAGGTGCAGTGTATGAATCTGACTTCATGGCAAAAACGATTATGTAAAGCAGAGGGGCTTTAACCTTCTTAGGACTCTGGGCACATTTGGATTTTCGGGCAAGGGCTGTTGGGGTCCCAATACTTCTGGTCACTTCTGTTCCCCTCTGCTGGAACATGAACACACTTACACTTCACTTTTCCAAGGGATATGGGTAATAGTTGAAGGCAGTAGAAGGAATCTGAGGCATGGAAAGATTTAATTAAGACATGAAAAGAGAATTACTGTTCCATGGAGCTGGCCTTGAAAATGTTTTGGAAGCTGCAATTAGTACAAAGTGAGATGGCCTTGGGGGCTGAGCACACATCACTCTCATTTTGCAACAGCTGTATTGGTTCTGAACACAATTAAAAAACACACTTTCACATGTCTAAAGTCCAGAATGGCCTTAGAGAAACCACTTACTCTCATCCGCTTTGAAATCTACAGTTGGGAGCCTTCTGGTCACCCTTTTGTAGTAACCCTGAGAAGGTGGCTCTCCTTCTGAGGTACATCTGGACTCCTCATTGCACCATTGCACTCTTTTATAAAACTAGTCAAAGTACATCACTTTCAACAGATTTTGGGAGGTGAGGTGAAGACCTATTGGTTTGTATTGTTGGCTCTCTTTTTTTGAAATGTAGCTCTGTGAAAAGAGAAATCTTTTACAACTCTCAACATCCTTTAAGAAACTACAGATCCCAGGATTTTGGGAGGAAACCATGACTGCTAAAGTAGAATCATAGTGCATGGTACAGATGTGGCCAAAGTAATCACACATTAAACATGACTATTAGGACAAACTGAAGACTGTCTCACAGCTAAACGCTGGTGCAAAACACAAGAAGTAATGTGCACATTTCTTCCTACCTAGAGATCCCAGAGCAGGAAAACATCTGACAGAAAGCAGTCCTAAGAGAATCCTAGTTCTAAGGGCCAAATATGGTTTTGCTGACTGGGACTGGTGGGAGTGGTTATCCAAAACATCTACAGCAGCCTTTCTCAACCTGTGGGTCCCCAGATGTTGTTGAACTACAACTCCCATCACCCCTAGCTAGCAAGGCCAGAGCTCAGGGATGATGGGAGTTGTAGTCCAACAACATCTGGGGACCCACAGGTTGAGAACCACTGATCTACAGGTTGGTGAGGGCTACTTTAGTGTACCATCTCTACCAGGGTACCCAATGTGGCACCCTGCAGAGGTGTGGAATACAACTCCCATCAGTCCAGCCAGTATGACCAATGCTCAGGAATGATAAGAGTTATAGCCAAAGCATCTGGAGGGTACTACATTGGCTACACTTGATCTACATAATAAACCAATAGTTTTCAGCCTAGTGCGTCCTGAACCTCCAACTGAAGAGCAATATACTTAACCATTTTCACTGTTTCTTTCCAGATGGTTTGGACTATCACTCCCATCAGTACCATACCAGTCTTGATGGCTCAGAAGACATTAGGGGATCAGAAGACATCTGTAGTTCAAAAGCACCTCACCAGGTGTGTCAGATCTGATTCATTAGATTCCCATCAGGTGGGTTTGCTTCATTAGATTCCCATCAGTTGGGTTGCTCGCAGTGGTGTCCAAACTTTTTTCAAAGAGGGCCTGATTTGATGAAGTGAAGGGTCGTGAGGGCCAACCAAAGGATGACCTTTTTTTAGGATTGAAGTTGTTGAGCCTTTTTTAGCGTTGAGATTAAACAGGGACCGGATTAAACTAACCGGCAGGCCGGATTAGGACATGCCTAGAAGGTGACGAGGTAGTGCAAGTACAGCAGCAGAAGCACTGGATTGGCTCTGCTATTGGATTTGCACCACACCAACCTCCCTGCTTCCTTGACCATCCCTCTCAACAGTAACATGGTACAAAACAGCACAAAACCTTTGCAAAAGTTTGGCACTGTTTGGTGTAAATATGCCAATATTGGGGGTTTTTTTGGGGGGGATAATTGAGTATCAATTACTTAGTTTTTTGGAGGGAGGTACAAAAAGGCCGTGTTTGCAGTATGAAATGCCACAAAATGAGCACAAAACTTTGGCATAAGTTTGGAGGGTATTCAAAACGTTGGAGTTGCACGTTAATCAAGCTGTACAAGGTAATTGGTGCAGTAGCAACACCCTGCCTGATGAACCACATGACATCTACTGAGCCAATGAGAGGAAACGGAAGCTAAGCAAAAGCAAAATGTTGGCAAACGATGACAAGATAACTAAGCCATCATTTAGTTTTTCATTTTAAACATTTTATTTTTAAACTGATGGTTAACACGCCAGTGTTGGCTAGAGAAGGAAAGGTCCCTGTTGTCAGTGGTATTTTGGGCAATTTGTGCTCAGGAACTGCTGAATAAATTATATCATTTATCATTCAAGAGAGGCAGACTAAATTCTAAATTAGTTTTCTATTTTACTGTCAGATGAGACTGACCTTTATATTAAATTTTCTGGTGCAGATCCACCATTAATATTAAATATGGAGGGGGGAAGAGAAAGGAAAGGTGTAACTTAAGTCAGCTCTTCTCCATGGCCACCTTAAGACTTCCTTATGACCTTGATTATGTTTTATGTCCCAATTATTTATTTAACCCACATCAAGAAAGATATCCAGTCCAGGATCATTAACCGGCCTACCAATTTCAAAACTGCTTGAAACGTAAATTACTTTAAGCATGACACAACTCTGATACGCAGGAAGGACAGCCTCATTAATTTCTTGTCATTATCTCACGTAATTTCATGCCTTTTTATCTGCTAATTATGTAATGAGTTTCTTTCTTGGAAAAGATAGAACTTTTCTAGATATTGCAAAAGAAGGAAGAGAAGGGGAGTTGGGGCTTCTCTCCCCTCTCCCCATGAAGGAACTATTATTATAAATAAATAAATATTTATAAGCTACTTTGGGGACCAAAGTCTCCAGAAAGCGGATTCCATAAAAATAAAATACAAATCAGCTACAAACACCATGGAAACAACAATATTCAGCAATTAGAATCAACCAGCGTTTAACACCAGCTAAGCCATAAAACCAGCGAAACATCATTTAGATGCCCTTAAGACCATTTAAATACCAGCAAAAAAAAAAAATCAATTGGATCACAGCACTTATTTTGAAAATGTGACCTGAAATATGTTAAATCTTCACTGCCTGCCTGAAGACCTATAAAGTAAGGGACAGACACCAAGCAGGACAGAATTTCTAGAGGTGTGTAAAACAGACATGCATACTGTTTTATCTATGATAAGCACAATGCTACAGCTTCATCACAGTAAGATGATCCATAGTGCAATAGTGGATAGTGGGGCAATGAATTTCAGGCGGCTTGTGCAGTTGACTTTCAAATGACAGGCACCACTGCGACTTATCAGGAGGACGTAGAGAAGGAGAAATGAGGTGCAGGGTGCTCAAATTTGCACGTGTAGTGCCAGAACCAATCTGTTGCACCTGCCACCATGCCACAGTCATGCTCATGCTGCATTGAACTCCCAGCACCTTCTTCTTGGTAAGCAGCAATTGTGCTTGATGTTTGAAAGCTCAGCACACAGCGTTGCCCCACCTTTACTGCTCCACCGAATGGAAGCCATAATGTAGGCAGGATGGGAACAGAAGGTTTGTTTTGGACTGCCTTTATAGATATACAAATGCCTTCTCTGAAAAGGATAGTTAAAAAGAGAAACTAGATTGACAGATTTGTCCATCCCTATGTGTAAATGAACATCTTTGTGGAATAAGTGGCTTTTAATCAGCAAGAATCAATGAATGAAAGGAGAGAGAAAGGCTGCTTCAGGTATGGGGATCGGAATGAAAGGAACAGGTGTAGAAGAAGACGATAACTATGGGAACCAACAGTAAGAACTGTGGTCTGATTTTATAAGTGTGGATGAATCATTCTACCTCCAGATTGTCAATTTCACATATGTTCATTTATAAATCTGCTCCATCCCATTTCCACATTAACCATTATTTTCCATTTTTATTTATTTATTATTGAAACATCATAAACCGGTCTTCATTTTTACAGATATCCGCACCCATAGTTCAAGATATACTTTGTCCCAAAATATGTGTTTTAAACACATATTAGCCCGTCCTTTTTTTCGAACTGAGAATTGTATTGCAAAATTTGGAGAAGAGAAGTGCAATATCTAAAGAATGATTACATTGCAACCCATGCGATGGTGTAGGCCAGCTGAGCTGGAATCAGAATAGACAGGGATCAATTTCCTTAAGTAGCCCCAAGTTTTTCATTATTACAAAGGTATTTTATGGAAAGAAAGACATCCAAATATCTTCTCAGTTATTTTCCTTCCAGGCGCATTCCACACAGGGTGACTTTGCTGTTAGGGTGTCTGCCTGGCTGGAATCCTCACCCAGGTCACGGAGCTGGGATTCAATGCTGGGGCTTGGTGCTTCCCAACCGTCAATGGATTCCATTCCACCAACAAGGGTTGAGTCAAATGATGAACCTTTCCTTGCATGCTGTGGTCAATAAAGATTTGGCCTGTTTTTCACCAAACAACCAATGTCCTGTTAACAACTGATGGCTCCTTATCTGAGCCCCGGGGAGGGAGCATTATTAGAATAAATTTCTAAATCCAAACAAAAACAAAAAACTCTGGTGACTCCACTCCCAGCTGGCTTAGCCCTCTAAGGCCTAGGGCAAGTGTATCCAACTGCATCCCACCTGCCTACATGTCTTGTTCCTGCCATTTTGCTGCTCTCTTGTGTTACAGAATGCACCTGCTGACGCAATCATTGATCCTGATCCAAACACCAGGGTAAATATAAATTATGCTGTTCCCACACTCAACCGAGGGCTAACTTGCCACACACCCAACTTCCATGGGAAGAGGAGTCAAAATGGTTTTGCCCTGGGGAGGAGTTAGGGAAAGGTCAGATGGGCCACAAGGCCAATCAGGATAGAGAAGAAGCCAGGCTTTATAAGCTGGGTCCACCCTAAACACCTTTGCAGATCTTTGCAGCTCCTTCCCTATACAGTAAGGGCTTTGCTAGCTGCTTGTTTGGGGACTTAGCTGGATTTCTGGGGGGCAGCCCCTGATTAGCCTCCCCCCCTTTTGCCTACTTATACTGGAGTATGGAGCCCTGTTGTTGGGGTGGCATTTTTTATTAGTTTAGCTGGCTTTCAGCCTGATCGGGAAATGCAAGTTTAGATTTGGTGTGTTTGCATGTGTAAATACTTGAGACACTATTTGTTACCCTCCACTATGGTTACCAGTTTTTCAATGAATCCAGGGACATTTTGTTTTTGTATTTTGAAGCTGAGTAGCAACAGGGAGTCAGTAGCGGGGATGGTGAGGCAAAAGACCCTGGGCCTAAGTACACATGCATGTTGTAAAGGTAAAGGGTAAAGGGACCCCTGACTGTTAAGTCCAGTCACGGACAACTCTGGGGTTGCGGTGCTCATCTCACTTTACTGGCCGAGGGAGCCACCGTTTTGTCTGCTTTCTGGGTTATGTGGCCAGCATGACTAAGCCGCTTTTGGCGAACCAGAGCAGCTCACGGAAACCCCATTTACCTTCCCACTGGAGCGGTACCTATTTATCTACTTGCATTTTGACATGCTTTTGAACTGCTAGGTTGGCAGGAGCTGGGACCAAGCAATGGGAGCTCACCCCATTATGGGGATTTGAACCGCCAACCTTCTGATCGGCAAGTCCTAGACTCTGTGGTTTAGACCACAGCACCACCCGCATGTTGTATAAAGGTGCAAAGCCCTTCTTTCGCACCCTGTGAAACATAAATGTGGAGAGTTTTTAAAAAACTGGGCAACGGCCACCTTCCCACAACTCCTGAGCCTCCCCCAATCAGTCAAAACAAAGGGGGAAGGGGGCAGGAGATCTGTACTGCCGGACATCCCTGGTTCCCCTTTGGCAGTGGCGGTGGCAGTGGCAGTCAGCAGCCCAGAGCCAGCCTAGTAGTGCAGTTGGCTCTGGCTGGCTTCAGGAGCTGCTTGCTGCCTGCTGCCATGGTGCCCGTTTTTCCTCTCCGGAAGTCCTCATGTGATGTGTTGCACACAAGACACATCATATGGGGACTTCCAATGAGGAAAAATGGTGGGCATCACACGGCAGCGAGCAGCTCCTGATGCCAACCAGAGCCAACTGTGCTACCAGGCTGGCTCCGGGCTGCTGATTTGCAAATCTGGGGACATTCCAGGGACAGAATTTGTCCGGGGACAGATTTGCAAATCCAGGGACTGTCCCCAGGAACTGGGGACATCTGGTAACCCTACCCTACACTGCCTTGGTGTTGGGTCCTTTCGCAAGCCAATTAGGCTTGGCAGGCACACTGGGGTGAACGTTGACCTAGTAGAGCCACTGTGTGTTTGTCAGGCTCAGATACCCAAGGCTCTCATAAAAAAGAGGAAGAACCCCTTACAATTTTTTGCTGCAGGGCCACAGATGCAATGTGTTATCATGACCAGCATGGAGAGGGACCCTGCCTTAGGGAATGTCTGTGCCCAGACTATATGTTGATTTGGTTAATTACATTTTTTGCTTCTTTGCAGATCCTCTAATGTTATGATATTTGAATAAATATAACCTTTTCCACCACTGTTTTGATTTCTTGAGTCGTCTTTAAGGATGTGCTGGCAAATGCCTATCCCAAGACCTTTGCACACACCTCCCAATGCACCTATATTTTGTTTTGAAGCCTTCGGATGTGTTGAGCCATAAGGGTAACGAGGCATTTTAGAAACATTATTATGCTGTGTTTTAGAAGAAGAATGTGGCCTTCCAGGAATGAAATGTAATTATCCCTTTGCATTCTCTGTTTTATTTTTAAGCAATCCAAGGCACAGAATTATTCACAACATTCCCTGGAAGCCAAATCATTGTTTGACATTATAACTCAGACTTTAGCTAAGCAAATGAATTTCATAACAAATCTTACACCAATTGATTTTCTCTCTCTCTCTTCTCCCTACCTAAGAAATTGTCAAAGCATGTATTTTTAATAGTGGTCCAATACCTTAGGCATTGAATCGGGATTAGAGAATCAACTGAGCATCAAAATGTTCACAGCACCGTGAGCCATTTGCCTCTTTCTGCTTTTGATTCGCAGGCGGTTATTACCTTTGACAAAGAATTACGGAGAAATATTCCTCCAGGTATTTGAGAGTAAGGGAGGCATTCATTATTAACAGGATTTTTTTATTTTATTTTTTAACCTCAGCAGGACTTCTTGTGTCAGAAAGTACCATTTGTAGGGGGGGTGGATGAAAAAGGGTTGAAAGCAGGGATTTTATGCTGTGTTGTCTCAGCAATTTTAAAGATCAGCCAGCTTTATTTTTTTAATTCATTATTCATTTGATTTTTTTAAAAGAGAAATTTTTTGCAGTGGCCGCTGTTGAACTCCACAAGCATTCATGGCACACAACAACAAAAAATTCATATAAAGCAAGCCAGAGGCTTAGCAAGAGCACAGATAGCTGGTGCTTAGCTTCTGAAATACACACACTATAGTTTTATGGCCCCTTATGTCGAAATCTGTCTTCCCAGTTTTCTCATGTATCATTTATTTTATTGTAAGTTTCAGGGTTCAAAATAAGTTGCAATACTTTTCACACTTTTCCTCACAACAAGCTTATAGGAACATAGGAAGCTGACTTAAACGGAGTAAGAAAATTGGTCATCCAAACTCAGTGCTACCTACACAGACTCACACTAACTCTCCACAGTTTCAGGAGGGAAAAATCCCCTGCTCTAACCAGTGATACTAGGAATTGAATCTAGGACCTTCTGCATTTTTATCTTATTTTATTTTTTTATTGATTGCATTTATATTCCATGTTTCATCCAAGGAGCTCAAGGTGGCATGCATACATCTCTCCCTCTCCCATTTTATCCTCACAACAACCCTGTGAGGTAGGTAAGGTTGAGAGGCAGTGACTGGCTCAAGATCACCCAGTTACCTTCATGGCCAAGTCAGGATTTTACCCTGGTCCTCCCACGTTACAGTTCAGTACTCTAACCACTACACTATGCTGGTATACAAAACACCTGTTTTCTACTAAGTGGCAGTCATTCCCCAAGTACTGTGGGGTCAGGGGTGGAATAATAATAATAATAACATTTTTTTATTTGTATCCCACCCTCCCTAGCCAAAGCCGGTCTCATAGTGGCTAACAACAGGTAGAAATAGCACCGTGTACATAAAATCGCACAGTCAATTAATTAAAATACATTCTAGAATCAATTTAGAAATCATAATAAATACTGGTTTATTTTGGTTCTTTCCCCACAGCTGACAAATATTTGAACCTGGGCTTCCAGAGGAACTGACCAGATCTGCAGCTGTCAGACCAATTTGCAGTTTGGAACATCATTATCCTTCTAAATTCATGATTATCCGAACTTTGTGATGCATTTCTCAGCTCAAAAACAGTAACAAAAACAGTATCAAATTTAGTATATTTCAATATATATTTTGCATTTTAAACAAATATTTAAATGTGTATATTTGTGCAGATCACTTATTTGTTAAAAAGAAAAATGAAGATTGATGCAGGGATGGAATAGAACAGCTGAGAAATGCATGAACAAATGCAAGACCAGCACAGACTAGAAAGAGAGGGTTTCACCCGCCTATGCCTGAACACAATGTACAGGGTTAACTCCAGACCTCAAAGCTTCTTGTTTTATTTTCATCCTTCCTAATACTGTTCAACTCACCTTCTGGCTATGCATCTGTTGAGTACATAAGCATATAGTCATCACAAGACCTATTTTGAATGCCAGAGTTCAGCACTGAGTACAGATGTTGACAAGGTTTTCCTGGACTGGACTTGGGGAAGAACTTTGAAATCTACATTTAAATTATTCATGAATTGAGTTTAAAAATCACCTTCTGCCTATGCCTTTACACAGGGCGGGAGCATCAGGAGCAGTGAACGAGCAGAAGGGAAGAGGAAGATTCTTCCTCTTTTTCTCCGTGTCCCAGGAGCGACTCACGTGGTGGGGCAGAGGAGCATCAGCTTTCCAGTGGAAGAGTGGTTGATGTTCAACAGGAGGGAAAGGGTGAAGGTGGTGGTGAGGTCAAGGCTGCGCATGTGCCAGATTGTATCCACAGGTGCAGCCACACAGCCCTGGCATTGCCTTCACCTTGCCCCTCCGCATTCCACTAAGTTGTAGAAGCTCTGCTGCCGAAAGGCTATTACTGCAACTCTGCCACACTGAGTAAGCTCTTCCTGGTGTTGTCCTTCCCAGGTGGAATGTCTGAAGGGATCAGGAGAGATGTTGATTGTCCAAGAACTAGTACAGTTGCCGTCACTTATCCAGCACATAAATTAAACATGCTCAGAGAGACACCAGATTGCTTGAAATGAAGAGGCTGCAGGCAACAGAGCAGATGATAGAAGGAAAAGAGTAAAAGCTGCTATGAATTCCCCCCCCTGGGGGGGGATGCATTCGTTCAGATGGTCCACTTGGAAGGCTATAAAAGCATCGTTGTTGGACAAGAGAGACTGTGAATGTAACACTGATTGGCATAGAATCAAAAGGGGCGGGAGCTTTATGGTCAGTGAGTAATACTCATGGAAGAATGCAGTAGTGCCAATCAACAGCTTGCTTTTCTTCTTCTCCTTTGGGGTTTGAAAAATCACATCAAAACAACAGTCTACAGGCTCTCTCTTCTGAAGTATAAGCCAAAAGATGCAGAAAGGCCAAAGTGTGTGCATGGAATAGAAGCACTGTACTGTCATTGATGTCAGAAGGCTTATATGGATCATGAACTGTGAATATGGGGACCCACAAGCTTATGGGAGCAGATGCTTTGTTTACAAAAGCTTTGTCTGGTTGTGGAGCAGGATGAAAGAAGAAGAAACAAAGCCCCATCTCAAATCATCTGCAAGAGTGACCCCACCTCCAGTCTTGTTCATCTTTACAGAGAAAGTCTCCTTATATTTAACCGATGACATTCTTATTTTGCTGCTGAAAATTCAGACAGGTGTCAGACGCTTGATGTTCCAGATCAAAATATGAAATACAGGAATGCAAGCATACAGTGTACACTTGCAAATATATTTCTGATGTGCTATTTACACACACACACACACACAGAGAGAGAGAGAGAGAGAGAGCTTTTTCCTATATGCCATAAGCGTAAGAGATAAGGCATCCTCCATCCTATCAGTTGGTCTTCCCTAATTGAAATTGAGTTGGATACAACCCAACAGCATATTGTACACACTTTTGATGGAAAGGGGTACTTTTCAATGTTTTTACAGAAACTATTTACCTGAAAGTATGGAAACATAAACAAAAATCTAATGCAGTGGACGTTAATTCCTTATTGTATTGTCCTAGCTATTACAGTGGTACCTCGGGTTAAGAACTTAATTAGTTCTGGAGGTCCATTTTTAACCTGAAACTATTCTTAACCTGAAGCACCACTTTAGCTAATGGGGCCTCCCGCTGCAGCTGCGCCACCGCCATGCAATTTCTGTTCTCATCCTGAAGCAAAGTTCTTAACCCGAGGTATTTCTGGGTTAGCGGAGTCTGTAACCTGAAGCGTCTGTAACCTGAAGCGTCTGTAACCCGAGGTACCACTATATTTACTTAACTAATACCTAAATGCAAAGCATATGTAAAAATTCAAATACTAATATCTCTAATATGATGGTGGGCTTTTCTCCCCCACATAACAGATGTTTGGGGATTCAGGTTTCTCTCCATGGATTTACATATGGGAAGAGGTGTGATGGGGGGATGGAGGGGAAGACTGTGGACCCACCCACAACCATACACCATCAAGGATCCTGTTAACCCAAGAGTCGTTAAAAACAAGCACAGTTTTACCTATTTACAGTACTACAGCATTCCTCATTCAAATCATTGCATGTGGAATACGCAGGGGAAATAAATTCACTGCAATTAAAACCTGGACCTGACAGTAGGGTTTGATTCAGTTTACAATTATATGTGAACCTGCCAGATTCGCACTTTCCAAAACTATACAAGAACTGAAACACAGCCATCTTACGGAATTTACACTTCTCTGAATTTTGCACTGCAGTTCTCCAGCCAAATAATGTGTACAGAACTGCATATATTGAGATGAAGTATGTGCAGATATGCATACATTACTGAAATTAGAACGCAAAAATGCATTATATTATGAAAGACTGCTTTGTAAAAATGTGTATGTTAGGTGAAACTGGCATTAAATGCTGTTGAATTCTCATGAGAATATATATGCAGGGTAGCCCAAAAGTAGATATACTTCTTTAGAACTCACTTTCTTTATTCTCAACTCATGTTCGCTGTCATCATTCACTATATCGGTAAAGAAAAACAATATTTTCATCTGACTCCACTATTCTGTCCAATGGCCAACCTGAAATTTAACTACCACTTTCTTTGATTCAACCGTATACCTATTTTTGGGCCACCCTGTATGTATGTACGTGTGCGTGTGTGTGTGTGTGTGTGTGACACTGGTGTGGTTGACAGTCAAAATTAAGTCTCCTTTTTACTGCATCTCTGCTAGAGATCAGGGCATTTTTCAAGCCAGCTTGGATTCACTAAAAAAAAAAAAAAGGTCCATTAAAAAATGCAGCATTTGGGGAGGATTGAGACTACCAAGTGGCTTGGAATTTTAGAAAGACCCTGACCTGATATGAAATGCCTTGCAAACAGCCACATCCCAAGTATAAGAAAACCATAACGATGTTAAGGGGATTGGGTTTAGTAATATCTGAGTAATGGAGAAAATACTTCTTCACTGGTGAAGATTGTAAATGTGTCTGCCATTGCAACTGTTTAAATAAAATCTGTCATTAAAGAGAGGCGTACAATAGGCTATATCTACTGATTCAAAAGAATTAATAAATTGAAAGTATTCACCATTCTATTTGCCCGTTCATTGAAATTGCTGGGGTATACGCTAGCAAATACAAGTAGCTGGGATATGCCTACTAGCAGCAGTTTTATTGTTGGAGCTCTGCAGTTTTATTGTTGGAGCAACAGAGACAGGAAAGTCAAAACATGGGAATGTAGAGCATTATTGCTAAAGTCTTATGATTTCATTGGAACATAAGAAGCTGTTGTATGCTAAGTCTGACCCTTGGTCCACCGAGTTCAGGTTTTGTCAGGGAACTGCCATCAGTGCCGGAGGGAGAGAGCAAAATCCAGAGGGATTCCAGAGAGCGTCCCAGGATTGGGAGAGGCAGCCCATCTTCTGGGGAAGAGAATCAGCATAGCACCAGTGGAGAAGGGGGGCAGATGGGGGACGCGGCGAGGTGGTCCCATGACTCCTTGCTGGGGACCAGCGGGGAGAGTAGGGGTCTTCCGCTGCCTATGCCCTCCTTGCACAGAAGGCTTTCGCGCAGAGAGAGTAGGAGGAGACTAGGCGTCAAAGAGCTTCTTTGCTGGAAGAAGTTTAAGAAACGCTGTAGTAAAGTTAGTAATATTTAGAAAATTATTCTTTGGTCAAGCAAAGAGAGTGAGGCCTTGTGGGAGTTTCATCAGCCACAAGGACCCTGGGAAAGGAGTTGTGTATCTTTAAAACCCCAGACTAGCTGACTCCTCAGCTGAAAGGTTTATTAGAACCAAGGAAGTCTTGATTTAACACCTGTGTTCGAATGTGTGAACATCCCCCCTCCCAGTGATGCTATCTGTCCTTGAATTGCTTGGGAATGTATCGCTGGTTAGTTTCCACGGAAGGGAGGAAGCCTTTGATTAAAAGTTGAATTCTAAATTGGCCCAGCTGTCAAAAGGTAAATTGATTGACCAGCAAGCCGATCATTGGCGCATTCAAAAATAATTTGAGTCTTATGATTGGCTTGAAAGTTACGACGCAGGTTGCGGATTGGGAATAAAAGATCAGAGGATTATCTGTTCTTTGCTCTTTGCCTTTACTCTGCAAACCGCAAAGATGCCAGGCTCTATTGTTCCAGCTTAATAGGCCACTATTCATCTTTTGAGATGGAGATCTTCAATCGTCTTCGACTAGCAGAGTCCTAAAGAACTTCAACTGTCCTATCTTTGTGTTAGAGTTGTGAGTATGTAGACTTAGTCATACTATACCAATTTGTTATTTTCTTATCTGTAATGCTCAAAAGAAGTGCCTGCTATTTTAGCATGTTTCTTATGTTCTTTTAAAATAAATCTTTTTAGTATGAAACTGTTTTAGTTGTGTGCCTTTCCGGGGGGAATAGCTAAGTCCTAGCCTTACGCCTGGTTACGCTCTACCGTAGAACTTCAGCCTGCAAGACTGTGGATACAGCTTGTGGAGTAGGGGGACGGCCAAGATAACGGGTCACAGCCTTCTCCCTGGGTTGTGATTTTGGGTCCCCTGGACAAGAGGGAGTGGTGGCAGCTCTACTGAGACCTATTTGTTGTGTTTGATAAAAGTAACACGTCTGCCAACCCTGCCCTGGTGCGTCCTTGCCTGGCTGGAGAGCAGAGGCAGGAGAAGGGAGAGGCAAGAGGTTGGAGGCGACCGTTACTACAAACGCCCACTGATGGATTCTGCCAGCGATTGAGACAGAAAAGGTTCACTCAGGCAACCCAGCCAGGTGTTTGCACCGGCTTACGCACGAGCAACCCCTAGAACCATTACAGGTTTGCACTGAGTTACCTTTTTACACTGAGTTACCTGAGTGCAGCAGCACCCTCCCTTCTTGTAGTTTCCAGCAGAGCCATCTTTCCCATAGGGCTTAGTGGTGCGTTGCACCAGGGCATCGGCCATATGGCTGGTGGGCACGCAGCTTCCCTCCCAAGCATCTGTGGGGCCCCAAGGAGGCTTGGGAGGGAAGCTGTGCTCTCCTCCCACAGAGGCTTGGGAGAGAAGCTGTGTACCTGCTTCTGTGCCTGGCTGGATCTCCCTGTGCTCCCCGCTGATATATATATATATACCCCTCGCCTGCCCACACAGGAGCATGCTCAGATGACAAGCAATGTCATTTAAAGTTGGTGAAGCCGCTTCCCTTCTGCCAGATGATGACATATATGCGCACTCCCACCACCCCTCTCCCTCGCCGTGGGGTGATTGTTCTTCCAAGGAATGGTGGAAAGCCCCACCAGTACCCACTGCAGAAATGGCCGGGGGAGGGAGCGAGGGAACCCAGAAGGCAAGGCAGAGGTGGGAAGGGGGAGAAGAATGAGGGACACGCCAAAACACGTCACCCCCGCCTGCTGGGGGAGAGGGGTTCCTGGAGAAGAAGCGGCCCCTTTCTCATAGTGGGAGGCGACGAAGGCAGCCGGGAAAGCAGACCGGAATAGGCACAATGGGATCTCCCGACTTTAATTCTTTCTTTTTAAACTTTGAAGCAGCCGCAGGGGAAGCATAGAATCATAGAAGTCTGACTTCGATCATAGAATTATAGAGTTGGAAGGGGTCCCAAGGGTTATCTAGTCCAACCCACTGAAATGCTAGGGGGTTCTATTAGCAGCGTTTATAGGGGGATTTCTTTTTTTTTAAGCGAGTGAGTGTGGATTTAAATCCCGCTCCCCACATGGCCCATTTCCCATCTCTTTGCAGCATCAAGGCACCTGTTTCCTGTTTTGTTTTCCTGAGCAGAGATAAATGTGGTGTCAGCTCCCTAAAAAAAGGTTGACAACTCTGGGCAACTGGGGGGTGGGGCTGCCGGGTGGATCTTTGCACCCTGGTGCTGCACATGCTTCAGACGGGCATGGTTTCCAGCCACTGGGTTTCAGAAGCATACTGCCTCCAACTATGAAGGAAGAGCATGTCCATCATGCCAAGCAGTCATTGACAGCTTATCCTCCAAGGATTTGTCTAATTCCCATTTAAAGCCACCCACATTGAAGGCTATCACTGCCACTTGTGTGAAAGAATACCCTACTTTAACAATGCACTGTTGTGAAGTAGTACTTTCCTTTGTCTCTCCTGAATCTTTAGACATTCAGTTGGAAGGAGTCTTCTGAAGCTATAATCTGGAGATGCCAAGGATTGAATTCAGTGCTTTCTGCACATAAAACATGCAGACAAGCAGGACATGATTGCAGCCACCCTCTCCCCACTTCTGCTCACCAGTGCTACTCAAAGGCACAGCCTTATCCTCCATGTCTCTGTCTAAACCCTTTTAAAAGTCATCCAAGTGGGTGGCCATTACCACATCTTCTGGTAGTAAATCCCATAGTTTAAATTATCTCTATGTGAAGTAGTACCTCCTTTTGTCTGTTCTGAATCTTCCCTCACACCGACCCCCTCCTTTTCTTTTGTATGTTTTTACTTACTTAACAACCTCAGTATACCTAAAAGCTTCATTTATCTTTTGTGCAACAATATTGGAATATATTTGTTATCTTCTGTGACCTGCTGTGCTTGCAAAGGCTCTAGGTAGCAGAAATGAGAAGAGCATAATACTGTGATAGTGCAATAATATACCAACTTGCAAATTTAAAGTTGATAATGATTATATTTTACACTGTCCTCCAAAGTATCTGCAACTCTTCGATTTCCAAGACAACCTGCGGTTCAGTGAAGTAGAAGAATATTGATTTATGCCAATTCACCTCAATTGGTTTCAGGAAGTTGTGTCATTTTATGCACAAACTGCTTAGGGCAGTTTGTAAGGGCAGAAGTGCACAAATTTTCTTAGCATGGTCATATATTCATGTTCACTTGTCAAGTATCTGCATACACCAGTATATGCAGTTACAATCTGAAAAACACTGAACTATTGCAATATCCCAGAATGTTCCATTTATTAATTTCCTCTTTCAGAAGAGTTCAGGGTATACTGATAGTCAATATTAGAAATATCAGCAGCTGTGAGATGAGCCAAACTGCATAAGAAACACATCAAAACACAGAAGATCTTGTGGTGCAGGAAACTCCCCTGCTCAAAGAAGAAGCTTTTATTCAGGAGGGTCAAATGGCCAGCTTGGGTGGGTGGGGCTAGTCTAGAGCCTATTTTATGGCTGGGAAGTTGTCCCAAGCTGCAGTTGGAATCAAAAGATCCCTCCTTCTATCCCAGCCGTCCCCAACCTAGTGCCCTCCAAAAGTTTTGAACTACATCAGCCTGAGTCAGCATAACTGTGCTACCTGGCACCAATGGGAGTTGCATTCCAAAACATACAGCAAGCACCAGGTTGGGGAAAGCAATTTATCCAGTGAGCTTCTTCATAGAGTGGGTACTTTGTTGTGATTTCAACCCATTCAGTTAGTTAACTCGCTAAGTGTTTACATTATATTCACACAGATTATATTTTGGTGAATTTTTGAGGAAATCTAAGGGCTCAAATATAAAGTAGTGCATGCTCTTCACTGGACGTGCAACCATGGTGTTACTGTCAGTGCTTCTTTAAGAATGATGTTGGCATTGGGTTGTCACACAGCTTGTTATTCATCAAACATGTACAGTCTTTCATGAGACATTCATTGCCAGAACAGCCTTCGCAGTCCTGCTTTTCCACAGCTGATATTTTTCTGCCAAGTTGCCTGTCAAAGCCCTGTCTGCTGGAGGGCTTCTGTACACACAAACCTCCTTTCTTTTGATCTATAGGAATTCATGCTACCAGGCATGCCAGGCTAGGTTATATCAGCATTTCATCAATATAGTACGTTTGATCAGTCTTCTACTTTTGAGCAAAAGAGTCCAAGAATCTCTATCCTCTATGATGCAGCTATTGTTCCTTCTCTCTCACACACAACCACTAATTTGCCTCCCCCACTACCTAAGTCTAAGAGGATTTCTGAACTTCCTTTAAACAACCCCCCCAAGCATTTCAAAGGCCACTTTGATCTGTCCTGCCATCTTAATCAACTTATGTTAGGAAGACAACTGTATCACAGTCTGCATGTTAATTGCTCTTATCTAAAGCTGCCTGAGAAGTGTGCTCGTTCTCATTAACATGATCTTATTTTCCTCTTTTGTCTTGGTTATATTGGTACCAGAATGTCTACCCTTAAATAAGATGCTGAGATGACTTTCTTAAAACATTACATGAATACATGAAAGATAAGCCTATTAGCTGCAACTACCCATGAAAACCAAAAATATCCCTCTGAGTACATTAACAAGAGAAAGTTATTGCTGTGGATTAGCAAGAAAAAGTTCTTGCTGTCATGCTGTCCCAAGGAACATTATTTCTCACTTACTTCCTAGAGAGATCAGCATGAAGGCAAGAACTCAGGATCAGGATACCTGAAAGAGCACTTGCCCTTGAATGGAAAGATCACTCAGATTATCTACAGAAAATTTAACATAAGAAGAGTACTGCTGGATCAAGCCAAGGGCCCAAAGGCATCCTTATCTTAAAGTGGCCAATTAGATGCCTATGGGAAGCCCACAAGCAAGACCTGAGAGCAATGGCAACTCACCCCACTTGTGATTCCCAGTCACTGATATTCAGAGACATGATGGCTGTGACAGTGGAGGTAGACTATAGCTGCCATGGCTAGTAGCCATTGATTGCCTTATCTTCCATGATGCACCAGTTATTTCAAATGTCTTCTGAATAAATCTATTTTCCCCAAGGCTTTCCCTGACCCATGAGTTTGAATCCTGTGATTACCCCCTGTTTTATGACACTGTTTTATCATTTTTATATTGTGCTTTTCCACACCACTTAGAGCACTGGTTGGGAACCTGGGGCCCATGGACCAAATGCAGCTCTCTGGGCTTCTCTTTCTGAGGCTCAGGAATCTCCTCAGGCCACACCCCTCACTTGTCTTGCTTTACACATTCCTTGAGAGCTTTTGGCCAGCTGAAATCTACCCTTGAACTTCTTGCTGCCTGGAGGGGTGAATGTGTGCAAAAGCTACCCTACTGTAAAAAGGGGGGATATACATTAACTTTTCTACCCACTTTTGCCCACCGTGACATGTGTACCCTGGAAGATTGCCCAGAAACAATTATTATTATTATTATTATTATTATTATTATTATTATTATTATTATTATTATTCCCCCCCATCCTTGGCTTGGATATTTTTAAAATATTAATCAATTTAGAAATGCTTATAAAAATATACATATGACTGAGCTAGTTGCCACTCTTGTGTTGCCAAAACATTCACGGGCATGTATGGTTCCATGTGTTTAAGGCACACATGCCTCCCTCAGCCACAGAGGACGACTTCTCTGATTTCTAACTAGATTTGGGTGAAGGAATTCTTTAAGCTAGAGGACCTTGCTTCCTTCTGGACAACCTTCTGAGAGTCACATGTGGTGGGCAGGGCCAGAGGCAAAAGTGGATTAGGTATCCCATGTACTTTTTACCATTGTATAGCTGACTAGCTTCTCTGTTCTCCATGCAAACCAATCCCATTGGAGAGATGAGATGTGGCCAGGGGGTAGTTCCAGGAGTCAGATAGAGAGGCCTGGAGGGCACCCTGGTTCTGTAGGGTGGCAAAAAGAGTATATTCCTAATCTCCAGGAGGCATCATCAGACACCATGGTTTTCTCTCTCTTTTTAGGTCTATCATCATTGACTAAAACTATAGCTGAGAGCAGACAGTAAAAGAAAAGGTGGACCTCATTTGAATAGGCAACTGAAGCTTTCTATCAGAATTTCCAGTCTACAGCTTGCTGGTTGAATAATACATACTTTCTTTCTTCAGCCTGCTTACAATAATTTCTGAAGAGAGCAAATTCCTGCTCAGGTTTCCACTAAAGTTAATAGACATGGCATAAAGGACAAAGGGAGACAGACACAGGCTAAAAGGTTACCACACTTTAGCAAATTGGCTAGAATGGATAGAATAATAATGCTTGCTGGGTGTTCAGAGCACTTCATATTGATTATTTCCACAATACTAACAACAACCCTGAGAGGTATGTCATCATTATTTCCTTACTCTTAAGTGGGAGCTAGGCTGAAGTTGAGATATGGCAGCTTGTCTAAAACCATCAGATGGGTTTATATGTCCCTGAAAAGACATGCCCATAAATGAGCTTGGTGGGGGTATTTTGCTTGCCACTCACTGCTGGTAGTTGATAAGCCAATATATGTTATCCTTCAAAATTTGCAGGTATCTGAATTTTGAGATGCAGTTCTCCAGCTGAATGAAGTGCATATATTAGAAAAAAGTGTGAATAAAAGTGAAGGTAATGGTGAAAATGTATTATATTTGGGGCAACTGCTAGGAAAAGTTGTGTTTATTAGGAGAAATTCACAATAAAATTCTGGTGAATTTTCATGAGGATTTTTTTAATGGTGTGAAATATGGAGAACTAAGAGTGGAAATATGAGAAACTGGGAGACTTGAAATCAACAGATCCTTTTTAAGAACTGAGCCTTTAGTGTAGCAGGCCCTACTTGGAAAGGGATGGCAGTACAGTGGTACCTCGGGTTAAGTACTTAATTCATTCTGGAGGTCCGTACTTAACCTGAAACTGTTCTTAACCTGAAGCACCACTTTAGCTAATGGGGCCTCTCACTGCCGCAGCACGATTTCTGTTCTCATCCTGAAGCAAAGTTCTTAACCTGAAGCACTATTTCTGGGTTAGCAGAGTCTGTAACCTGAAGCGTATGTAACCTGAAGCGTATGTAACCCGAGGTACCACTGTAGTATTCCTTGCCATCTTTTGGACATCTTCTGAAAATTGTAGTGTTGAGGCAGGACTTTGAAATATTATCCTTTTTTCTTTTTAGCCAACCACCACTGCTTTTAAAATATATTTTAAGTGATACTTTTACTGATGTCATTGCATGTTGAATGCTACCTTGTTATACTTTTATTTATTTTTCTTCCTATGCTTTTATGAGAACGCAGATTATAATGAAATAATAAATGAATAAATGGAATAATAAAATATCATGTAAGTTTGAATCTCACCTTGTTATGTGAATATAATTCCTGCTGCCTGGCAGTGAGGCAGTAGTATGTTTTAAGACCTGTACTGCTTGTTGAAGTTTAATCTCTTTAAGAAACTGATACTGACAAGACCCCCCTAATTCTTTCTCCACTATTCATCAAGGGATTTGTTAGAATAAGGTAAAAGATTTCATTATGTTTCCTTCTGGAGTTAAACTTGTCCCATCAGTGCAACGTTACTGGGTTTGTCACTCCTCTCCCTTACATCTCACACTCCCTCCAAAGGGACCTTGTGGCTGAAGTGAGAACTGATAACAGGTTGGTCTAGAAAGCTGGCTGGCACACAAAATCAATATCGCTTATAAAGATTAAGTTCAGGTTTTATTATCGGAGGAACATTTGCCTTTCACAGCTCTCTCTTTCATTGGCAAACCTGCCAAGAACTGGCAACTCTGCCAGATGAAAATCGAATACGGAATCCAGACATCTGCATTGGGATGTATTGAGACTTATTCACAACCAAATCCAGCAGGCGAAGGAAAGCAATAAACAACTGAGAAGGCAGGTCATATTAAGCTGAGTCAGAAGTAGAGATTGACTCCACAATTCTTCTCATCTGATTTCTCCCCCCCCCCCCTACATATGCCAGTGTTTTGCATTATGCCACACCCACCCTTAAGTGGGGGTGAATTTGTCACACCCTTTACTTGAGAAGCCTTGCATGGTTTCTTCCAGGGAGTTGTTTTGAGACACCTGGGACTTTCTAGTACAGTTAGGATGGGGTGGGTATCAACACTTTTAAAACCAGCTCTTACTCCCTTTTCTTTGCACTGCCCTCCTTTTATAGTGTAGGCTTTGCTAGCTGCCTTTTGGGGGCTGAAAAGGAAGTTTTTGGGGAGTTGCTGATTGACCCTTTGTACATAAGCATTTGTTTATTTGGCATCTAGTCCAGGCAGGTGAGGGAATTCTTAAGAACTGGTCAGTTAGACACCTAAGACATTATTGAGTTAAATACATTGAGTCATCTTCCATTGCTATTGGCTTGAGGGGTCCTTTAGGCCTGACATGTACCCTTTGGTACACAGTGGTGAGAATGGCCTGGGTGCACATGTCAGGTCCACATACCCAAAGCTCACATAACGAGGGATAATTTACTTCCAATCGTTTGTTGTGTGGCCAAAGTTTGTATGGATTCTGGTTAATTAGTTTTGCAGATTGGTGTATATAAGAAATATAATGAGAAACAGCTTTGGCTTCCAGTTGGCAAAGACAGATCAAGAAGCAATCCAAAGTTGAAATGGTCTATTGTAGGAATCTCTGAAGAGAAAGAGATTGAAGTTCTCACTGAAAGGTGCCAATGAGTATTGATGGGGATTCGCAGGCTGTTGCCCCAGTGTATTTTTGCCATTCCCTGAGAAACTGCTTCTTCTTTTGATTCCTTTGGAAGAAACATGGTCCTGTTTTGCTAGGATGACCCATCTGGCCATTCCAGGAAGCATCCACTGTATTCTCACCATGGGCTACGAGATGCCTGATTTTGAGCATAAGAGTACTCTGCCTACCTGTCATTTCCAGGAACTGGTATTCAGAAGCATTACTGCTTCCAATTCGGAAGGCAGAGCATATCCATCATGACCAGTGGCCTTTGATAGTCTTATCCTCCCTGAATTTGTCCAATCCTCTTCTAAAGCCATCTGCGTTAGTTTAACTATGTTCTGCATGAATAAATCCTTTCTTTTATCTGTCCTGAATCTTCCAACATTCAGCCGCATCAGATGTCCATGAGTTCTAGTCTTATGAGAGAGGGAGAAAAACTTTTCTCTGTCCACTTTCTCCAGGCCATGCATAATTTTATAAACTTCTATCATGTCACCTCTTACGCACCTTTTCTCTAAACTAAAAAGCATCAACTGTTGCGACCTTTATTCATAAGGGTCTCTATCCCATTAGTCATTTTGGTGAACCTTTTCTGAACTTCTTCCAGCTCTACAACATCCTTATTGAAGTAAGGCAACCAAGGGAAGAAATGTCATGGAGACTGCAGCAGTGAGAGGACAAACATGGTTGCAAACATGACTATTTATCGGTGTGTTTTTATACTGCAAACTGCCCTGTGATCCTCAGATAAAGGGTGATATATAAAATTAATAAATAAATAAAACAAAACTGAAGATACAAACAAGGGCCATTTGACGACTCTCTTGACATCTGCAAAAGAACACCTTTTGCCCCAGATATTTAAAAGCAAACATCTCTAAGCACCAAATATTACCCCCAGGGGCGGACAAACATTTTATCATGTCTGCAAACAAGTTTTCCATTGTGCTGGTTATTGAGTAACATGTAGGTGGATCAAGAGCTGGATCTTTTGAAGTGTATGAGAGTTTGACAAGGAGCTGGTGCTTTAGGCATCAAGGGCTGGATCAGATGATCTGTAATATGGCATCATTCTGTTACAATTTCAAAACTTCTGCTCAGTTCCCAAAGGATCCCAGCCCCATATAGCAACAACTACCCTTAAAAAGACCGTTCAGAAAAGATGTAAGACCTTTGATGCTCTAAAACAGTCACAACATTCCAAAGAGCTCCCTGAGGATAGCATTTGTCAGATGTGAGGCTGGGTTTGCCATCCTTACTGGCAAACGATTCTCCAATGAATGCTCACTTGCACAAACTAACCTAAAAATGATAGCAAAGACTGCTGACTTCTTCTAGATCCTCAGAGACAGAGAGACATCAAGAATGCTTTAGAGTTCTTTCACCAGCCCAGCAGTGACTCTTTCTTGTCACTTTCAGCTCTGATACACAATATGCCTTCTGAAATAGCCCTATGCAATTCAAGAGCCTTATGCAGGCATTATTACCCATTATTACCGAGCTTTGGCCGTGAGGACTGTGAGTGATGGGAGCTGGATCAACAACAAACAAAGGGCCACAGCGTCCTCATCCCTGGCCTACACTCCTCCTCCAGCTATTGCTCTTTTTGCAGGCTGAGAAGAAATGTAGTAGCAATCACACAATTCCATGAACTAAACAAGGCAGGATTCTTTCTTTTGAAAAATGACATGCCTGGGAACTAGTTACACATTAGCCCAGTGCTGTTCTTACTACTTCTTTTCGAGTATCCCTAGGTAAAAAATGAATAAATTCTGCAAAAAATTACAGCACTAATTCAAGACTGCAGTTGCTGCTATTGAAATATTAACAGTACTGTGATAGGAGCCCATTCCAATAATCAACCAGCAATAAACTGCCATTGCAATCATACTTTGAACCATGCAGCATGCTAAAGTGATAAATATAAAGCTAAAAGGGTTAGGTAAAGGACCCCTGGACAGGTAAGTCCAGTCAAAGGCAACTATGGGGAGCTCATCTTGCTTCAGGCTGAGGAAGCTGGTGTTTGTGCAGAGACAGCTTTCTGGGTCATGGCCAGCATGACTAAACCGTTTCTGGCAACAACAAAACAGTGTGACGGAAACCAGAGTGCATGGAAATGCTGTTTATCTTCCTGCCGCAGTGGTACCTATTTATCTACTTGCACTTGTGTTCTTTCAAATTGCTAAGTTGGCAGAAGATGGGACAGAGCAATAGGAGCTCACCCCATCCCACAGATTCAAACTGCTTCTGATCAGCAAGCCCAAGAGTGATATATAAATAAACACATTATTGTTAAATTCAGCTCACATGTTAAGTAACAAAATAACACACAAAACAATGGCTTCATTGAATGCAATGTGTAAAATATTGTTTAATCATTTCTAGATTTGTATTCAGACACATAAATTAACATATGCAGATACTATGCAAATTTCTGCCCACTTTTATCTTATTGGTGATGCATTTCGTCTTTTGGGGCAATGTGTAACCTTTCATATTTCAACAGTATGGACCTACTGGTATATTTGCGGCTTTTGGAAAACCAGTTGAAGAAATCATAAATGGATGCTGGTGACATTGCTTTTTGATACAACCTTCTTCTTCTTCTTTTATGGAGAAAATTATCCTGTTAATTTTCCCATGCTTTCCTACTACTGGACAAATGAGAGCAGCAACTTGGATACTTTTGAGAGGCTGAACCTCCTCCAGACTTCACAGATTATTCCTGATGGAAATAAAATGACCAAGAGAGACTCCAGCTGCAGAAACAGCCTAACTCCAGGAACTCTCAGAGGCATTAGGGAGGAAAAGCCTGGCTGTAATTACAACTCCACTCCCTAGACAGCTAAGATGATGAGTAAGCAGATGGCTAATGGGCATTTTGCCCTCATATTCCTAGTTTGGCAACAGTGCAATAAAGGGCACTTTTAACAAGCCCAGCAAGCTACCAAGCAATTTTTAAACCTCATGAAGCCATTGGATGGTTCCTTACATTCTGTGCAGCTCCTGGTGGCTTTGTCTCTGATATAATGGGCATTAATGAAGTAGAAGTAGCATTTGGCACTTAACGTAGACAGAGTCTATGCAAACCCAGGTGGCATATATGCCATTTAGATGGAGATGCAACTCTGTCTCTCAAGATTTTGGGCCAAAAAGTTGTGAACTGATTTGAAACTTCTGCACTTGTCTGCATTTTGTCTAAGTCTTCATACTTGAACATGCATGTGCAGTGCTTTTTTGTATGGAACTTAATGATGCGAAGAATCACTATCCCCTTTTTGGCTGCCCATGGCAGCTGTCACCCACAGCACTCTTAGCAAGACATGAGCACCAGCATCTAATCTTTTACCCGCAAAATGCACTGTGCACACATTATACTTTTGACTTCCTAGAGGAAGAAATCAATTGAGTTCAGAGCACCATAAGAAGAAACTTATCCTATAGCTTTGTATGTGTACATCTTTAGAAATGAAAGGGATGCCTGTTGTTACTGGTGTGTTAATGTAAAAAGAAAGCTCAACTTTACAGCTTGCATCTTTGCCCTGCATGGATAGTGCCTCACTTTCCAATAGAACACCTTTACAATGGACAGCATTCTTTCTTCTTTTTTAATTAAACATTTCATCTTACTCAAAGGCAGGTTCTATGCTAAGAGTGTGTACCAGCCACAACAATTGACTTGTTTCAGAGTTGCTCCGTGCCTTCCAATTATACAAACCAAATTAGATGTGTTAAAAATCAGTGTCTGTTCCTCACTCCCATGCACTCTAATGGGCAATCTAAAATATATATATATGGCAATAACCTTTTTACAAAAGTGGATAAAATTTGCAGGCATAACACCCACTTCAGAGTTCATGTTTTGGGGTAGGTGCAATATCGGTAGCTGCAGTCAGGTGCAGGTCAGCAATAAGAAACACTGGTGTCAGTGAAGCTAACTCTTTTTTTTTTTTCAAAGAAACCAAAACAGTGCTGGCCTAGTGATCCCAGCAACTCTTCCTAATAGTTCTTGCCCCAATGAGGTAGTTGCGAGAGCTGAAGGTCTTTGCCTTCCCACAGCTGCCTAGGTCCCTTCCTCTCCAGCCCCCCCCCCCCCAGCAATGAGAGATTGTGTCAGTGCACAACCAGTCTCTCCTCCTTTTCATTTCGCTGTGTGTTCTGGAAGACTGGGAGGGGGGAGAAATTGGGCCACAGCAAGAGGAGGAGACTTCCTGGATTCTTCAGCAGCCTGATTTATCTCCGTCTTCTGCCCCTGCCCCTGCTGCTGTCCCTGTCCCAGCCTGTGAATGAACACTGTTCTCTGCCACAGCTTCTTCCTACTCTGTTGCCTCTTCAGCTGCTGACACCTCCTCCCAGTCTACTCCCTCTTCTCCCTCTGATGACTCATAATCATCCCACCAGCAGTCCCCTTAGGTGTTCCCCAGCTTGTGCCTCCCACCACTCCTCTGCATCTACCCAGTCCATGACATACAATAGGTATAATATGAAGGCATGGGAGGATGGCAAAGGATCCATAAGAAAAGACTGGAATTGGCATGGATACATAAGAAAGGCTGGAATTGGGAAAATGTGAAAACAACAACAAACCTCAGCAAGGACCCTGTTATCCCAAAAGTCAATGGTGGTGGGTTGGTTTCTGCCCCTCCCCCCAATTTTTGGGGAGGCAATGGAAATAAAGGAGGGCAAAAATCCACATTAAAATCATGCACAGTTTTTAATCTCTCCCCAAATTACTCTGATTGGAGTACCCTGGGGAAAAAACCATTCACTGTGATTAAAAACTAGAGCTGTCCATCAGAATGAAAGTTTTGCCCTCTTCACTCTTTTCCCTCTTGAGCCCTGAGTGTTTCCCTAATCAGCTTCATTTAGTTTCTCAGAAAAGTGGGATAATCTAATTTTTTTTCAAGCCAACAAAGAACATTGGGGGGTACCCTGCTCTAACTCAAGATGACTTGTTAATGGCTCAAAGTGACTCAGAAATGAGGACCTTTCCTGAATGACCTTGATTCAGCTTGTAATTCAGGTCCCCACAAAACAAGGCACATCTCCACCCCATACCCTTGTTTCCTCATGTGTGCGTATCTGACATTGTGTAAGTGCTCTTGGAGAAAACACGAAGATGGAACATCTACTTGCAACCCTGAGCATAAGGCTTACAGATTTAATATCATTGCATCTGATGAAGGAAGAAATATCCATTTATGAGAAGGTTATGCATGGAGGAACAAGAAAGAGGCTTTCTGCTTTTTAAAAAGACTATCTCTTCTTCAACCTCTGGACTTTTTCTATTCCATTCCTCCTTTTTCTGCGTTTTATGCCAAACTGCACTTTCCTTTCTTGTCTTGTATGTCAGTCTTCCTGAAAATGATCAGTAATGTCACACAGAAAAAGTTTGTGCTCTTTCTATCCTACACACACACACCACATTTCTCTGTAACTTCATAGCAGGACCAGCTGGGTGCTATTTATATTAGATTTTCCCCATCTTGGTCAGTGATGAATAATACAGTACAAAAATGAAAGAGGTGCTGCAGGCTCAGGAAGAGCCAGCTATTGAGGTCCTTGTTAGCATTCAATTGACTGGGGATCTTCTGAGGAAAAGGCTGGGCAGGGACTAATTTGAAGTGAGGCAAATATGAGTTGACAAGGAAGCAGGGATTGGGGCTGAGGGAAGACTTGGGAGATAAATAAATATGGTGAAGAAAGTGCTTTGTCATATTCTACTTCCTCAAAGGAAAAAGACAGAGGGGTAGAAGCAGTTCACCCAAGGGGAATACACTGGAGTAGTATCCAGCAGGACTGAACATCTGGATCGGGGCCCAGATTGGATCAGTAACACATGCATGGCCTTAAGAGGAAGCTACCTTATACTGAATACATCTAGCTTGGTATAGACTATAACACTGGTCCATATAGCTCAATATTGTTTACCCTGACTGACAGTGCTTCTTCAGGGTTCCAGGCAGGAATTTTTCCTAGCTCTACCTATAGATGGTGTGAACTGAACTTGAGACCATATGCACAGAAAGCAGATACTCCACCACAAAGCTAAAGCAACAGCCATGGTGAATTTGATAAAAAAACCAAAAACAATCTGGAGTTCATTTTGGAGCAAACTCGGCAGCATACCAAGGTCAATGAAATCTGTCACCACTGTGTCTACTCAGAGTTGGCTCGAAGAGGTGTCTGAAATACTTTAATATTTTTCTATATGTTCCCTAAGCACTGGTGCCACTTTAAAACCACCTCCAGTACTCTCCTGATAATATTATACAGTACTTGTTTGTTTTATTGTATTGATACATCTTAATTCACTGTTGTAATCCACTCTGGGATTTCTTTTAATAAAATGAAAAGTGCTCTAAATAAATAATAAACTTGAGTTGTTAGCTGCCTTGGACTCGACAGGGAAAGGCCGGGTATAAATGGATAACATAACTGCTTTGGAACAGGTTTATTTGCTCATCAAAATAAGCCCCCAACAAACAGCAATTGCCTTGATTTCCTCTCCTCCTGACTCCCAAGGAATCAACCTAAATTTAACTTGGGCTGAATCTGTCTACAGTTGCCTTACCTTTCAGTTCACAGTCTCACTGGTTATAATGTATATTATGCAAAATGAGATTCAGATAGGAGTAATGTCTTTCCTGTTCCATTATGGACATATTGACAGATAATTATAAACTTCACTGGGAAATGTCTAGTCCTCTCCTCAAAGTCATCTTGTGTTCTTCATTTACTGAAATTATGCTAATACACCACCGTGTGTCAATATCGTTCTCTTTGAAGATTTCAGAAATTGAGTCTTTGCCTCCATATAGGCTAATTCATATGAAGTCCCAGGGGTCCTGCTGCCATGTGAGTTGACTTATTCAGGCTAGGTTTTCAGAACTAGTGAGTGAGAATATCATACAGCTGCACCCAGTCCATGCTTGCATTTTATTTTAGCACTTGAAATGCTCCCCAGAGCTGACTGGTAACGAAAGCTTTACATTTTCAAAAACAGGAACTTGGAGCAAAAGGCATGGCTATTTCTCTGTCATGGTTGCTGGTGCTCTAGTCAAGAATATCTCACCCATTAGGATAGAGATGCAGCAATAGCTTCCCAGCAGCAGTGCTTCTGCCATTTACTGGAGGAGAACCATTGATGGATTATTTTTAAAGCACTTCCTTGAATGATTGTAAAGATAAGTCTAAAAAGGGAGTAAGCCATAGCTTTTCCTCCTGCACATTATCCACCACACTTCCAAGGTATGTCTCCCAAATGGATTTATAAAAATGGAGGAGAGAAAACTGAACAAAAGGTATAAAAGAGACAAGCCCTCTGCACATCCCACATCAAATCAAAGCCTTGAATGACCTCCCTCCCACGCCTCCCTCCCACACCTCACACATACTTAGAAAATAGGGTATTGGTTGAACATGTAACCAATTTAGGTTCAGGTCTTTTAAAGTAGCCATCAGGAAGACCCTCCAAGTGTCCCTATTTTCCAGGAACACCCCTGATTTAGAGAAGCCGTCCTGGTTTCTGATTTGATCCTGGAACGTCTCACTTTTCCTTAGGATGTCCCTATTTTCTATGGATAAATGCTGGAGGGTATGGAGTTATCCAACCCCCGAGCCATCTGAAGGCATTCCTTTATAGGGAGGTCTTTAATGTTTAATGTTTTATTATGTTTTTATATATGTTGGAGGTTGCTCAGAATGGCTGGGGCAACCCAGTCACATGGGTGGGGTAGAAATAGTAAAAAATATCATTATGGAATGGGACGTCCCTATTTTCATCAGAGAAATGTTGGAGGGTGTGATCAGGCAGTGTTCTGATAGAGGGGTTATTTCTGTTATCAGGTCATTTTTTTGGTGTAATATCTCATTTAACATGTAGTCTCTTGAAAATGTGCTTTATTTTGGGGGTAATAGCTGTGAACCCTGTATCTTTTGTACAGCCCCCCTTCCTCTTTTTTTTTACTGGATTGTTATTTCAACTTGACAAGAAAGTTTGATGATGATGATTATTATTTTGAAAAAAGAATGTAATCATTCCCCAGAAAGTTTGCAAAGCATCCAAAACCTTCCCAGTCCACTCCCACAATAGAGAACGAAGGAGACATAGGGAAGGAGAGATTAAATTATGCCAGGCCTGGAGCTGGTGTAGTTTATTTATTTCTCATTGTTTCTATCACAGATGTATGTTATCTTCATAATTAAGCATTTAATTTACAAAGATATGAGCACAGTATGACTGCATTTGCACAGATACTACTGCAAAAGGCACAGTTGCTTTAAAGAATACCAACATTGTCTTACTTTCTTGACTGAATTGGCAGGTACCAACAAATGTCAATATCAATTAATATATAGCTTATTTACATAAAATGGCGGACAATGTATAAAATGCTTTTGCACCTTAAAGCACCAATGCATACTGTAAATATAAAATAGCAAGGTCATCCAGTGTTTACCTGGGCTAACCAAACATATGTTACTTGGACCAAAAGCTTAAATATTTTGTACTATAGAGATGGGGAAGAAACGGGTTCTAGGAAATGAAGCAAAATTGTTGGGAAGGCAAATGACATGGGTTTGAACTAACGTAAAGGTTAGTGGGACAGTGGGATTAGGCGAATGGGAAAAGGAGACCTAGGAAGGAGGAGCAATTTTCTAATAAGTAAAGAGAAGTAGTTTCCTGAGATTTACCATAAGGTGTGAGTGCACAGTCATGTCTGAGTACAGGGTTTCTGATGCAAACTGAGCACAGGTTTTATGGGAGGAGGGGATTGGTGTTATTGACAGCAAGGATATGAACTATCAATGAACATCCAGATAAAACATTTGATTTCTTGGCTCAAATGATGTTGGGGTGGCTGAAGGTGTGTGTGTTCCTGTTCCATCTAGAAGAAAGTGAATCCAGCCTCACCACCTGCTGCTGCCTGGAATTGTGCTGCTAACATTAGTGAGGAAGCGCACTGTTATAATGGTGACCCACCGCCAGAACACATTTGTTCAGTGGCATACAAGGGCAAATCTAATAATTATCCTTCAGATTTCACACTTCTTTGTATTTTGTGGTGCTATTCTCAACACAATTAAATATTAAACAATCATCTTATCTCAAACTGGGACCTTAGAGTAAAGGGCAGATAATAAATACATAAGTTTTTGAGATGAAATATATTACAAATGCATATTTTAAAATAAAAAATACATTTAAAATATGCATTTAAATTTGTTTAAATACTAGAACCCCGGAATGAAGTTGAATCCTATAAGATTCAAAAATTCATTTCTTTACACAGGACATTGTTGAACTATGGAATTCACTTCCACAAGAGGTAGTAACTTTAAAAAGCCTAGTGGCTTTAAAAGAGAATAATGCTAATAAATGGCTATTAGCCATGAGGACCATGTTGCACCTCCACTATTGGAGACAGTAGGTCTCTAAATACCAGTTGCTGGGAATGCCTAGTAAGAGGCTGCTATTGCACTCAGAACCTGTTTGCAGGTTTGCTATTGGGGCATCAAGTTGAACAATGTGAGAACAGGATACTGGACTGGATGGACCTTTGGCCTAATCCAGCAGGGTCCTGCTTATGTTCTACCTCTACTGCCAGAAGCAGCATGCCAACGGATGAAGCTGAAAGTTGGAAGATCGAGGACAGACTATAAACAAAGCATTTCTTTGCATAGCACATTGTTAAATATGAAATTTGCTCCCACAGGAGGTAGTAATGGCTACCAACTTGATCAGCTTTAAAAAGGCTGATGAGCCAAATTCATGGAGGAAAAGGCCATCACTGGTTTCTAGTCATTTCAGCTTTGCTCTGCATCCGCAGTTGGAGGCAGTAATTCATCTGAATGCCACTTGTTGGAAACTGCAAGTCAAGTGAGTATGATTACACTGTGGACTTCCTATATTGTACTACTTGTGGACTTCCCATAGGCATCTGGCTAGCCTGTGAGAACAGGCTAAAGGTTTAGCTAGTACAACATGGCTCTTCTTTTTTTCTTTGCTGTGTTGATTTTTAAAATATATATAGAATTATTCCAAAATAATGCAGACACAGGACAGAATGGGCATGCGATGCAGAAGTGAGATAGAACAGAACTTGACTGCTATGTCCTTCCCAAGTTACATGTGCAGAATGATATCTATATCTTCATCTATAAAATAGAAGGGTATTTAGATATTGGCCAGCCTTCAGCATGACTGCAAGCATGTTTTCTCAGAAGAATTTCAATTGGACTTACTCTCAAGTATGAGATTCATAGTGCCACATGCCAGGATTCTGTCAATGTGTCGTGTATGAAGTGTTAATCACAAATGAATACCTGGGATAAATGTGTGTATACTGTTTGTTTTATTTGTGAACCCCACTAGCTTTTGCACAAATCCCAGAAAGTTCCCCCTCCCAAGAGCAGTCTACATTTCATTGAATGAAAAATTGAAAATAATACATTCCATTGTGTTTCCAACATGACTCATAGAAGTAAATACTTCACTGCTGAAATGGCTCTCTTAAATGGCTGCTCCCACTTTTCAGCACCTAATCCCAATATTGTTTTCACAGAAATTAAATGTCCTGCTGTTTGTGCTGCATTGAAATATATTCTAAGTAATAATCACATTTACTGATAACACTACAGTTTATTGTGATCATGTTTAAGATAATAGCCCCTGCTATGCATACAAATATTATTGTTCCAGTTGAACTATATAAAACCCTGAAGCAGAGATTGAATCAAAGTCACAAAGGAGTGATTCTGCGACAGAACAATGTATTAAAATTAACTATTTCCTCTGTAGCTTAAAATCACATCTGCAGCATTCATTAACTCAGCAGTGACGTCCTTGTTCCTCGCTGGAATTAAAATGTATGACAACTTTTCCTCCTCTATGAACCCATGGAGATTTCTGTTCCCATCGATGTGAACAGCAAAGCCAACAAATTACAATAGAAACTGGATTAGACCAACTGAGCAGCCACAACAGGGATAATGGAGGGAAATTATTGTGAAATTCTGTTCTATGCTGCAAATTTGCATTATTAGACTCTAGACAGTTAGCAATGAGGACTTTCCAGAAAGAAATGGAAACATCATTCTAGATGACTGAAATATCACGCAGGTATTTCTCTGCATATATATATATTCAGTGAATGGCTTTGGACCCACAATAGTATTCAGTTAGTCTACAATGGAGCTCCACAGAAGCTGGAGAAGCACTGGAGATCCATTGTCCATGCCTCAAACTCCAGGCAGCAGCATTCTAAAAACATTAGCACCTCTTCTCCTTCATCTGTAATTGTTTAGGGTAAACCCTGGCTATGATTGCTTTGAGGTAATAAGGCAAATGGAAAGATTTTGAAGAATATAACTGTTTCAGCTGTCCAGGGCAATTATGGGTGAAGTGGATTCTCCTCATTCTTTTATTGTGCCTCAGATGTGTTATGCATTGCTTATCTCTCCTAAATTTCTAAAGTTCATTCCAGAATTGCAGAATCGATAGTTTGCCACAGATATTGGTTTCTTCACTTCTTGTGCACTTCTTTCCCTGCTCTCCAGAACAGCAATGTGCATTTTGTGCATTGAAAAAACACCTCATAAAAGTAATCTCTATGTGATGATTGTACATGCATTTGCACATGTGCAACTGCTTATTCATAAAACACACAACAATAATATTGATGCAATCATGTGTAGTCAAGATAGCCTGAATGTTCAGGTGTGCATATGTAATGTGGGAGTGGAGGGAATACAAATGTAATGGAGGAGCTGAAAGAAGAAGGCAACTGGGCATGCACTTTATGGAAATTAAAATTAGCATGGAAATTAAAAACAAAAGTGGAGCAAATGAAACTTCCTAATGCATCAGGTCCACTTCAGAAACAAGCTCAGGAAATTCTAAATTGCTAAATCTGGGGAATCAGTTCACATGAGGAGAATTCTTGGAAGCATCCCAAATAGCCTCAGTGATGAATGGCCTCAGTGATGGATGGGAAGGGATAGGTAGAGGAAGAACTCTCCATCACCTGTGCAACAGCATGCCATTCATCAGGAGTTAGTGCCATTGTAACAACCTCCAGAGAGTTGGCTGTGTTACTCTGTCACTAGTTAGCACACCTAGGTAATGGGAAAGCCTACTTATCAACCAAACATGTCTAGTTTTAGCTTTCAGAACAAGCTCGATGCAGGCTCAGCATTAGGTTTAAAGTGTTGTCAAGTTGTAGGCAAGATGTCAATCTGAATTAAAAATCCAGCTCTGTGTTAAGTTTTCAAAGACTAGAATGTTCAAAGTCTAGAAATGTTCACATGCCTGCTCCCCCACCCCTGCACTGCCACCCTGTTTGTGGCAGAACAAAGTTGGGAGTGCCTGAGAAGATGAGCCAGGCCTCTTGATACAATGTGCAGATACATGCTATGGCAGCATGCAGCAGAGTCTGATCTGGGCTGTTCAATACCAGCCTGTCCTCCAGGCCAGCCTTTCTAGTTCTCCCTCTATTGGTAAGTAGTATAGATTTGTTGGTCACTTGGGGACCCAGTAGGAATTTTTTTGGCTCTTTAGTAAAACTGGCTTATGCCTGTTTTTTTTTTTTTGTGTGTGTGTGTGTGTATGTTTGGTACCTATTCTACACATCACCTCATGGGGGCAACTTCAACTCAATCATTTTAACTACCTTGATTTCATCATACTTCATCATTGGGCAGGGGGGAGGGAGGAAGAGAATCAGACGTAGGGATTTGGGAAGAACTCCAAAGCAACTTTAAGGTGAAGTAGGGTCCAATATACTTGTCCTCCAGGGTTATAGGACATAGGAGCCAGGTTATGGGGACAACTTGTGTCACTTACCCAGAGCTGTGAGGCCTAGAGGGTGGGAGGAGTGGTTCAGGAATGTTTATGTCAGCACCTGTTATGGTGGGGACAGTCACCACTTCTACTTCCCCAGGGTCTGGGTTGTCCCACCCTACCCATGTGAATGAAGATGTACCCTACAGTAGTAAGTCCACATCTCCTGGAAGCCTCATGCCCAATGTTAGTGTGAAATGAGTTTGTGTACACAGAGAAGTATAGGCATGGTGTTATTCTATGTAAGCAGGGACTCTGATGGGCCTGGGTTCCAGCTTACACAGAGCAGCCTATGCATGTATATCACCATGCAAATAGATGTCACACTCCAATGATATCCCTCAGACACTAGGGTCTGAATCTCAGGCGGTAAAAGCCTCTTAGCCTCTAAGCAAAACACTTACCAACAGGGTGTAGGATAGTCCAAACAAACCAAGGTCAAGTGTAGAGAATCTCTGTTGACACACCAACCACTTTCCCACAGTCACCTGGTTGGCTACTGTGAGAAAAGGATACTGAACAAGATGGACCTTTGGCCTAATTCGGCAGTGCACTTCATATTGCCCTATGTTCATCAGAGGCCAAGCCTGAATACAGCAGTACTGATCCCATACAAGTATTCAGTGAATCTGTGAAGAAGGCTTTAACTGAAACTTTGCAGCAGGCCCTTAAGTTTCAAAAGAAGCCAAAGGTATCCTGGATCTTCAGATTATATTACAGGACCATCTTCAATTCCAACCCAATAACCAGAGGTTGAGTTTGCTATTTCTTGACAATGAAATAATATTCTGAGGCCATGGATACATTCAGTTTGTCAGCACAGAGTGTTATTGGCCTACAGTAGATGCAATACACAATTATAAAGCAGCTCTTTGGATGCATTGTACTTCTGGGGACCTTTGCAAGAAGGACTACTGACCTTCCATAAAGTGCCTTATTCTGTGGACCTCTTGAGGACAAACACAAGGCACATAAAAAAATGACTATAAACATTAATATCTAGGCTTTATGCCCTCTGCCCTTCTCTTTTTCTGAAACAGCTGGGAGAAAAGTCACTTTCATTGTTCTTTGGGGATACGCTGTTTTGTTATGTTACATCTGCTCACAAAAGCCACAAACCTGGGAAGCAACCAAAGGATATAAATCTTTGTCGGGAAGACACTCAAGGTTTCAGGGACAACAATGATCTTTGCCTGGCGGGTTAACAGCATTCATAATTGCCATCTTGATGAGTCCTCGTCTCACCCAGTCAGCTCCAAAAAGAGAGTCAACTCTTCCAAAACATTCTTAAAAAAAAAAAAAAAGACTAGCCATGATAAATTTTCAATCGCTATGAAAATTGTCACTCTGCCAGATTGATAAATTGTAGCTCCAAATGGCAGAGTTGGTTGCCTTGCGGTAAGCACAAGATGACAGATCTTTGCTGAATACAAACTATCTGCCTGCACCTTTCACAGCTGGTTTAGCTTGTGAACGCAGCAAAAACAAAGACTTTAATAAAAACTGAAGGTTATGCCGCCCCCTCCTCAATTGAAAAGCAATTGCAGAATTGAACACTTTTCTCAGTTGCAAAGCACACATTTCATGCATGGAAACTGTCTTTGGGAGGGAAATCCTGAAAGGCTTGCATGGAAGTTTGTGCTACAATTTGTACACTACAGAGACCACATCCACACTACTGAAGTATTGTGCTACTTTAAACAGCCATGACTTTCTCCAAAGAATCCTTGGACCTGTAGTCCGTTAAGGTTGCTAGGAATTGTTAGGAGACTCCGATTCCCTTCCTAGAGTAGTTTAACAACCAATGCCTCTTCCCATACAAGGGGAAAGGCAGCTTGGCCCTAACCATCATTCAGAGGAGAGGCAGAAAGTTGCTTCCTGCATTAACAAAAAAAAGACAGTTCCAAATGCCAGTTCCCTTGGGGCCACAAAAGATATGGTAATCATGTTCTGCTATTGGACAAGGATCTAGGGTGACCCCCACCTCAAGGGAAGAACAGCATATCAAGGGAAATGCCAGCTTGGTCCCATCAGTTGTCTAAGGAAAAGGCAGTGCTCCGATGTATGCTTCTCACTTCCTTCCCCATTCATTGTTTCTCTTTTGCTTTGTGGGTAATATTCTTATTTTTCAACATGTGTGCAGGATCTGGTAGTAGTAGTAGTAGTAGTAGTAGTAGTAGTAGTAGTAGTAGTAGTAATTCCTTTAGCTTTTTATGCTAGGGAGGGAAAGGAAAAGAAAATCACCATAGTATGATCCTGAAGGGGTGCAGCTTGTGTCCCAGCACCAAAACACTGAGAACTATTTTCCAACCAAAGTGGAAATAGGAGCAGAAAATGCTGATTTTTTTGTCCAATGTCTAGGTCAGAAATAAAATTGCTCTTCCCTTTTCTTGTTGTTTTCCGTCCATGATGGATTCATATGAAACTTCATCCCCAGTACCCCACTATCTTCAAACTGGGTTTCCTTTTCACTAAAAAGAATGGGATGGAATCAGTGTTTTTGTTTTCAGGGGTACTCAAGGGTACACAGTACCAGCACCCCTCTTTTTTCATTGTTAAAAAGTGTGGCACTTACTGCAACAACTTCATGATGAGTACCAGCACCTACTTTTTCTAGGGGAAAAAAGCACTGGGTGATGGTGCAATTTATGCATTTTAAGAAAGCAATTGTGTATGTTGTGTAAGTTGTGTAATTTTGTAAAAATGAACAAGATGAATAGTGTAGTTTTTGGTTGAAGATGAAATGCAGTGGAATAGAAACAGAGCCACATGAGGGCAGAATGAAAAACAATGCCTTCTTACACCCCTACTGAGAACAAAGAAGCATAGGAGGCCAGAATTCAAAAATTAATCCTATGTCAGCATCTAGCATCAAACTCATGTTTGAATTTACACAGGCATTGAAAAATCCCTATGTATTTGAATTGCAGGACCAGCTACAATCCATCTGGATGTTCCTTGCATTGCTCCCCATGGCACCATTAATTTGCAGTGTAATTTTCTCCACTCTTTTGCAAGGCTCATGAGGCTCTTAATCTATCTGCCCAAGGGCACAGAGCAGTTCCCCCAGTGAATAGTTAGAACTCTGGATGTCTCTGAACATATAATGATAGCCACCTATATTTGTAATTACCTGGTTCAGAAGACAAATTTGTCCATTTTGTAATGCTAGAGTCGTTTCCCCAAAATCTTCTTTTCTAGTTTAGCATGCAAAAGAATATTATGAACAATTTAGCAGGACAGGTGTCCAAAGCCAGCTGCTTTGTAGGCACATCTGGAAATACTACATAGGTTAACCACCCAATCCTGTTGCAACTTTCATTGATTGCTGTTAACATTCAATCTTTTCCCTGGCAAATGCATTCTCTATTTAAGTCAGTGTTCTTGATTTATTAGACATGCTGCTTTTTTAGTAAAACAAAAACAAAACCAAGGTTCTGGTACTCATATCTTGATAAAATGTATGTGGGTGCCAGCACAAAATGGCTGCTACAGGCAGAAAAAAAAGAGGTGATGGATCACAAAAGAGCACCATAACTAACAATCTCTTGTTACATCATGACACGGAAAAACAGATACTGTGTATAATATCGTATCAATGTATCCTAAAATATCTAGCTGTTTTGACTGCATTGACTGCGATCATAAAATCATGGGACCATAGAATTGTAGAGTTGGAACCATGGGGATCATCTAGTTTAACTCCCTGCAGTACATTTCCAAGCACAATTCAAAGTGTTGGTGCTGACCTTGAAAGCCCTAAACAGCCTAGGTCCAGTATACCTGAAAGAGCATCTCCACCCCCATCGTTCTGCCCAGACACTGAGGTACAGTGCTGAGGGCCTTCTGGTGGTTCCTTCACTGCAAGAAGTAAAGCTACAGGGAACCAGGCAGAGGGCCTTCTCAGTAGTGGCACCCGCCCTGTGGAACGCCCTCCCACCAGATGTCAAAGATAAAAACAACTACCAGACTTTTAGAAGACATCTGAAGGCAGCCTTGTTTAGGGAAGCTTTTAATGTTTAATAGAGTACTGTATTTTAATATTCTGTTGTAAGCCGCCCAGAGTGGCTGGGGAAACCTAGCCAGATGGGAGGGGTATTATTATTATTATTATTATGAAGAAGAATATTTTGCCCGACCTAGGGCTTGAACCCACAACCCACGACCCTGAGATAAAGAGTCTCATGCTCTACCAACTGAGCCATCAAATATTTCTGACTGTACCAATAAGACTCAGGCAACTTAGGTTGCCTAAGACTTTGATATCATGGAGATAGAGACTGTTTACAACAGATGTGCTTCAGATATTTTAGAATACACTGGTGTGATACTATACATGGTATCTGCTCCTCAGTGTTGCGAAGTCACAAAAAATTGGTTATTATTGCATACTTTATAGGCCACAGGCTATAGACTTATTCAGAGAACAGCAATTCACAATTCCGATGTGCTACTGCTTCAGTTTCACAATAAATAGAAGAGATAACACATCTGAATTTTGAATTCTTTCAGTTCTCTGTTCCATGAATTTCCCTTAAGAAGGACCAGATGGGTCTAAAATGTTTTGGATCACAAAGCCTCTCTATTTGGTCTACATCATTATTATTTTTTAAAAAAATCATTTTGCTTCTGCTTCCAGTACCTTTTTAGGGTTCCCATTTTTGTTGATCTTCCTAAGTAAAAGTAATATGAGAGTGATGAGACCACAGGGAACTGTGCAGAGCTCTACCCCCCATTGCTGTCCCTTCTGCTCTCTATGAGTCTGAGGACAAATGTCTAAAGTTGGGAGGCTCCTGGATTTATTGAGGATCCCCACACTATTCAAAGTGGAAACTGACCTTCCAGCTAGTAGAGATCAATGGGAACAGTGACTCAAGCTAAGCAGACTAGTCCCCACTCTCTCAGCTTACATGTGTTTATATTTAGAGGTCTGGTTGATTCTCTTTCTTTCTTTTTAAACTGTATGTAATAAAATTACATGTTCTTAACAGGGATAAAAAAAAAACCCAATAGAGTGCAGGTGCCTGCCTAATAGAAATATGCAGGGTGCTCAAGAAAATAGGTGTTGCCGCACTAAAGATTGATTTATCACAAGCGGTGAATGAACTTTATGTAGTACCTGTCTGCAGATTGCAGTAGATGTGCAGGCAAATTTGGGGTACAGAGATCCTTCAAGTAACCTACCCACAGAAGTGAGTGTTATGGGGTTATGGGTGGCAACTGGCATGCCTGAAAAAGGACTTCTTGCAGTTCAACTATTTATCAACCTTATAGCTGCCAGCTCCATCTCTACAGTTTACAGTTTGAAATTACAGGGCTTGGATTAGCGAGTGCAATTGCTTCAATTCACAAACAGGGTGTAAGTATTGGAAAGAGCTTGACTTTTGACAGCTTCCTTGTACACCTTCATGCCACTACCAAGATCCACTGTTTGTTGAGCAGTGCTCCCAGATGGTCTTCCAGGACCAGGGCTGAATTCTGAAGGCTGCCTTTACATCCTGCCAACAAATACTATTCCCTGTCATCAAATCTGGTTCAGCAGTTTAAAGCGATGTCTTCTGTAAATGAGTACACTTAAATGTTCCGGTGCATTTCTTCAGGGACCATCACTTCATTTAATACAATCAATTGGCTTGAGAGGGATGTATTTCACACTGACAAAGGCAAGGGATGAAATCATTTTTATTTTTATTTTTGCAGCAAGTAGGAACAGAATCTGGTAGGCTTCCAAGGATGGGGGAGGGGAACCCCCCCCCCCAAGAAAACCAAACTGGTGGGATTTCTGCCCACTGCAATATTACTGCTTTCTTGATAAAGGACTGATATAAAACGAGGCACTTTATGCCTCATCTTGAAGACAGGTGGGAATATCCAGGCATTTCTTTTAAGTGTAGCTTGCAATATAGCATGCTGAGGTAGTAATGACACAAAAAAAACTTTTACAAAAAACAAATGCTATAGCTCTCTGAAGCATAAAATGTTTTTCAGATAGTTACCCCTCTTTATCCAACATTCATATGTCATCTCCTATTGACAAAGAACCTTCTGTCGAAGTCTGGTGAATTATTGTGGGGTGGGGGGAGCAGACGCAGCAATATTAATAATGGATGAGCCATGCAATTGTTCTTAATTCAGTCTAAAGCTGAACAAAGATGCTGCCAGGTTTAATGAGTACTGGACCAAGTTTCTTCCATCCCTCACAGCTACTCTCCTCTCTCCTGATCTCCCACCACTCCATTCTTACCTTAAATACATGAGCTGTGAGGATAGATGGACCTATTCAAGTCCAGTCCATCCCTGCCTTATATAGAGACAGGATTATATCCGTTATACTTTGTTTTCATACATATTCCATAACTCCTCTGAGAGTTATGGAACACCATCCTGGAGTAATTCAAAGTGTGTGGTGGCAAGAAGTCCCATGCAACAGCTAGAAGGGGAGGGGAAATTCTATCCAGTTTTCCTTTAAAAGCAAGCTTACTTAATTAGCACTGTCCAAAACCGTAGGCAAACATAGCCAATCTTTAACAATTGTAGTTCTCTGAATCTTGCAATGCTCTTCTACAGCCAAGTAATGTATACAAAAATGTGTCTATTAGAGGGAACTGAGCAAACAAATGCACATGTTAGTGAACCCATGGACCTCCCAAAACCATAGCTATTGTTATGAGTTTGGGGTGTTAAGGTGGGTGTCAGACCCCTCTAATCCCTGGATCCAGGAAGTGTGTTAGGATTACCCAAACCAGTTAATCTAAACAATGAATAGATTAAACATTGCATAGCCTCAATGAAACAAATAACAATGTCTGCTATGTGCTGTACAATGAGAATCTAGTGTTCATTATACAAGCCATTTCACTGCAAAGGCATTCTGGATTTCCAGCACACCTGTTTAGAAAGGGGATTTGCTATCATCATCTCAGGGGGAGGAAACGACAGCTCTCTAAAGTCTGTATCCGATTTTGTCATGTTTGGCTTCTCCCCTAGTCATTATAATAGCCAGACACTATGTGTGGTGGCTCATTGGCATTCTGTGCTCATCCAGGGAAAGAAGAAAAAACACCTTTTCTAAATTATTTCTAGCACGGCTGTCCTCCCTTCATTCAAAAGAACACACAATCACTTCCAAAAGCAAGTGGAGAGAAGTGCAACTTTAAAGAACCATAAAAGAATGTTTAAAAAGAAATAAAATAAGACCAAATAAGTGTGAAATGATCAGTCATTTAAAAGGTTGCAGCATGATGGGTCAGCTGAAGGTATTGTAGCAGAGTAACAGTGCAATCTGATACGTGTTTGGCGAGAAATCAGTCCCAGTTTATTCAGTAGTGTTTACAGTAATAAAACAGCAATCCTATGCCGCTTCCCTGGGAGTAAGACCCATTGGACTCAATGGGACTTGCTTCTGAGAAAGATCACAGTGAAATATTTTGTATATCTACCCAGAGGCAAGGCCCACTGAGTTCAATGGGCCTTACTCCCAGGGTGGTCGCATAGGACTGCTGTCTCACTACATATAATATTGAAAATAACCTACAGAAATAAATTATATTATGGGAAGTTGTGCAAAACTATGTAAATTTTGGGGGAAATTCACACTAAAATGCTGGTGTAAGTTCATGAGAACTTTTCGAAAAATTGAAAACTGGGGTGAAAATGTGGGAAACTGAACCTAAGTTTGGAAAAATGAGAAGCCACGAGAAGCCAAAGCTGGTAGGTTCACTCACCCCTAGTTTCTAGAAGTTACCTTTGATTGGGGTGGGGGTGACATACCACATACACTGCTTCCCTTCCTTCCCACTATCTTACCAGTAAATGTGACTATTACAACAGATGTGAATAACAACAAAACCCCTTCCTGGGGCACGGGGGCAAACAGTTAAAACACTTCACGTATCTTATCTCAGTAATTCTTACCAAAGCTTCATGCATAGGCCAAAACCTGTATCCCCATATCACTGACAAGGAAGTGAGCCTAAGTGACAGCAGCATGTTTAAGGGAACTCACTGAAGTCTAGGCAAAGGAAGGGCCACATTTCAGCGAGAGAAGACATGCTTTGAATGCAAACAGTCTCAGGTTCATTAAAATCCATCAGTATGTTTTTAGTGTGATTTTCTCCCAATATACACATTTTTGTGTGCGATTTATCCTAATATATACATTTTTTGAAAAGCAATTTCTCCTAATATACATCTTTGTATGTCATTTTCACTAATATATGCATTTTAATGCATAATTTACCCTAGTATATACATTCATGCACCTATTACTTGGCTGGAGAACTGCATTGCAAAACGTGGAAAAGTGCAAATGTCAAAGTACTTCTGTGTTTCAGTTTATATCTTGTTTCAGACTTTTCTTCATATTTTAATGCAAACTGGCTTGAATCCCCCCCCCCCCCCCCGCCCATGTGAAAGCAACTTCCTGTGTTCCTAATTGAACTGAAGGTGCCATGGTTTACCAATCATTCCCTTGTTTGTAATGCTAATTTGCAACATCTTCCTTTGGTATGGAGACTGAGTGGGACCTATGTGCTCTCCCTTGCATTTCCCAAGAATTCAATGTTTCAAAAAGGGGACACAATCCAGATTTTAAGCAACTACCATCATACCTCATGTTGCATTAGGTTCATGTGGCATCTTTTCAGCTTGTGAGCGCGGCAAACCCAGAAGTGTGTACTTCCGAGTTTTGCTGTGTGCTCATGCGCAGAAGCATTCTGTGCGCTTTGCACATGTGCAGAAGCACTCTATCGGACTCTGCACTTGCGCAGAAGCACAGCTCTGGTTGCGGACTTTTTGGGGTGCAAACGGCACCCCGGAATGGATCATGTCCACAAGTAGAGGTACCACTGTACACATAAACCACATTGACTCAGCCCTTAAAAATGATGTGATAAAATGCATTTCCAGTCACTCTCCCAAACAAAATGGAATTCTGTTACTTTAGTTGCTTTAAGACAGGTAAGTAGATAAGGAGCTCCATGGTCAGCAAGTCATTAACTAGTTTACTGAGCAACTCAAGGTCAAAGACTTAGTCTTGAGTAATGAGTGGGAAATTAGAAAAAGGCCCAGTGGTCTCTTCATTCATAGCCTTTTGGAGTGATGTAGCTGCTGAGAGCCTGAGCTTATGGAGACAAGAAAAGTGCTTTTAAATGTTCTTTTCACTTTTGACATTGGGGTGTTATGGCATAATAAAAAGGAATTAAATGAATCAATGCAACCTGTGGCTGTTGGCACTTTCTATAAAATGTCTCAGCCTCAGATGCGGTCAGAACGATTAATATAATGCTCACGGACAAAGGTCTTCCCCTATAAGAATTATTTCTAATGATTATTTTTCAGAGGTGCAGAGGCACATCTGAAGCCAAAATATTTTTGTCTCCCAGCCAAGTTGCCATATCACCTTTACAGCTTATACCAATTCACTCATAATTAGGGATGGTTTTTTAAAAATAAAACATTAAAAAAGATCTCAGTGAGAAGTTAAACTACCTGTTTCTAATTCCTATCTTGCTCCCTGGGTGTGTGTGTTTTTTTAAAAAAATAAACAAACTATTCTACAAAATATACAAACAATCCTTGCATCTTACACAAAATATATATAAAGTAACTGGCACATAAACAGGTACATACAGCTAGAGATGGGAGAGAAATTCAGCTCACATTTAATTTGCATTTTCCAAAACAATTAGAGAACTGAAACACATTTTCCTTCATTGCGAGAAGTGAGGTTACAGGGAACCAGACAGAGGGCCTTCTCGGTAGTGGCGCTTGCCCTGTGGAACGCCCTCTCAGCAAATATCAAAGAAATAAGCAGCTATCCTATTTTTAAAAGACATCTGAAGGCAGCCCTGTTTAGGGAGGTTTTTAATGTTTAATCCTGTATTGTTTTAACACTTAATTGGGAGCCGCCCAGAGTGGCTGGAGAAACTCAGCCAGATGGGTGGGGTATGTATAAATAAATAAATAAATAAATAAATAAATAAATAATAATAATAATAATAATAATAATAATAATAATAATAATAATAATTATTATTATTATTATTATTATTATTATTATTCCTTTGCAAATCACCTTTATTGGAGTATTGCAATGCAGTTCTCCAGCCTTGTAATGTGCACAAAAGTGCATGTATTTGTGAAAATAGCATTCAAAAATGCATTATAATAGGGGAGATATAGATATGGTGAAAAATATAATTTGCATAAATGATAATATTAGGCAAAATTCTCACTAAAACACCAAACAATTTTCACAAGGGCATTAGAAAAATCACATACTTATGTAGAAGTATAGAGAACTGCAGTATGATGGTCAACTAAGTTCTACTCAGAATGGGCCCACAGAAATAAATTGACCTAATTTAGACATGTTAATTAATTTTATTGCATCTAAAACTGCTGACTACCACCCTTCAAACTGCAAAAACAATTATGGAGAGAAACTGAAACTGGGAGATTCATCCATCCCTTAATACAACAATGCATATAACCGAATAAAAATACTTACATACTAATATACTTATAAAATGAAGAAATGTAGTACTACATGGGACTTGGCTGTTTTATATTTATTGCTTATAATAGCCATTTTTAAAAATAATTTTTATTAAATATTTTCATGAATTACAAAAGAACATGCAATCTCTCCTCTTTTTTTGATTGGATTATAAAGTCTTTTGGTTATTTTCAATGTAAGACAATATGGTATCCAGAGATAGTTGGAGAGTAGAGGGAAGAAGGGGGATGATAAACTTACACTCTTCCTTTACATTTTTCTATGTTGGTATATGTGTGAGGTTTTTTATGTCAGCATCATTTGGGTAGGTTCTCTTTCTACATTTGTTGGTTTACATGGGCAGTGAGAGAAGGTTGATGGGGGCCCAGGGCAAGGTTGTTTGTAGTGCCAGATTTACGTATAAGCTAAACAAGCTATAGCTTAGGGCCCCACTCTCTTGGGACCCCCCCAAAAAAAAGTAAAGGGGAAAAAACTAGATGTACATTTCCAAAATATAAGATAAAAAAACATATAAAATAAAACCTACTTACAGCAATAGTGTTTTGTGTTGTGTAGGTTCCTATGATGTAAGTAATGGGCCCCACTTGCTAGCCTGCTCCCTAAAATATCACTGGTTAGACACCTATTAGCAGTGGCGTAGCATGGGTTGTCAGCACCCAGGGCAAGGCAAGTAATTTGCACCCCCTAACCCATGGATTTGCGCCCCCTAACCCTAACCCCCCTGCACCCCCCCACGCTATGCCACTGCCTATTAGGCCCATAAATTACCATATAGCATATATTCAACACAAAAAATTGCGACAATTTGTTGTTGACAAAGGACAGCTGGACATATAAAGGGCCCCATTACCTTCAGTAGCTTAGGGCCTCAACAAACCTAAATCCGGCCATGGCTTGTTTGTCTTTGGTTGACTGTAGTGAGATTTGTTTGCAAGTGTGGAAGGAGGGGGATGGATTATTGGGTCAAGTTATAATAACCATTTTTGAATAATTTTGCATATAACTGGTTGGACTTTAAAAAAGAAAAGGAAAAAAGGCAAAGCAGAAGTGGCCAGTGACTGCGATGCAAGAAGCAGTCTGATGCAGGCAAAGTTCAAATGGGCCAGAGCCACCAAATTTCATGCAAAAATCCATTGAAAATAGGTATTTCCTTCATCCCTATCCCATACTACTCAAGGGACCACTGAGCTTTCTCTCCAGCTTTCAGGTGCCTGCAGTTCATGGAACGTCTTGGGAGAGAGTGATGTTGCATCATGCTATTCCGAGGGCATTTTAGGAAGTGCAACTGGCAGGAACCAGCACAATGTTTTTCCATAAAAACAGAAAAGAAATGGGACAAATCTCAGTTAAGTCAAGTTGCAAAATTGGAGAAGGAACTCAGGCTAGCCATAGTGAATATAATGGGTGGTCCAGCCTTCTGCTCAGTCTGTGTACCTTGAATTTACAGTATTCCTTGTCCAGTGCTGACCCACCCATGAAGCAAGGTGAGGCAACTACTTTGGGTGGCAGGATCTGAAGAAGCAGCAGATCCAGCCTCCAAAGGAATGCAATGCCTGCTGCTGCCATGGTAGCAGCAATGACTGCAGAAGATACCTTGAAGGCTGGATTTGCCACCGCCTTAGCAGCCCACCCCCAATACCACCTCTATAGCAGCCTCTTGGTGAATAGGAGGCACTGCTGGTCTTTTCTCACCCTTGTTTTCAATGTAGATCTTTATTCCTGACCCCAGTTCCTTATGTTGATCTTCATTCACCCCTTTTTCCCTAGCGGGGAGGGCACTATTCTGTGGTTTGCTTCAGGTGCCAAAGGCCTTGGGCTGGCCCTGCTGTTGCCCCTTCATTTTGTATTCTATTACCTCATCCCTCCGGGCAGACTGCTGTTCCACTTCACTTACCAAACTTGGACTGTTACAAGTGATAACATGTTCACTCCCAGAATTCATTCACAAATATTTAATTTGGTTAGTACAAGAGATTTCCTTGCTTCTGCCAGCACCATGCTATCTCTTATCACATCATCACTTCTGTTCCCTTTTTTTCCTGAATGCATTTTTAAAAAATCACATTTTGCCTGCTTTTGTCTCAGATATTTTGTCTCATAGCTTCCTTTTAATGAACGAAATTCCTTTTAATTGGTGTGTTACAAAGACAACACACCTGTTTTATACTTCAAAATAGCTTTGTTTCAAAGGCGGGCGATGAAAGAGGAGAAAATCTGAAGCATTCCATGATACTTGTTCAGGCTTACATGCTTTGATGTAGACGTAGATGCTTTAATTCTAACTTCTTTCAGTAACAATATAGGAAAACTTTAATATTCAAGAACCTTTCTTAGGGATTTCTGAGACCCAATCTCATTTCTTATTTCTCCTTCCAAATATCTTCTGCTTTAATAAAATTTCGGTAGTAGAATGGTGTCTTGCAACTAAAATTTATTTAGGACATATGGTAATCATTTGGTAAGGGTGGAGCTGATTCCTGCCATAAGTGGGGACTGCATTTGGAATTAAGAATTGAGGGAGAATTCACAGAACTCAGATTCCGAAGTGGAGTCACTTGATGCAATCTGGGCAAATCATCAACCAGATCAGATAATGAGTCCACTATAGTCTGCTTTAGAATCTGAAGCTTTTATGAGGGAGCATAGTCTCATGTAATGGTGCAATTGGCACAATTTCCCAATTCTGTCAAGGGTCCTCAGATTCTGATCTTTCAGAAGTCTCTAGCTCTCTTGGAAGGAAAGCTATGTAGTAAAATGTACAGAGAACATTTTAAGCTATATCTGTTTGAAAGTGGTTCAGCTGCTAACATGAAAAGTAGCAGTGAAAGAGGTTGTGTTACCTAGAGGTTGCGTTGCACCTCTATGTAAATCTAATGTGGAAGAAGCCCATTAACCCTAACTCCTGCCTTGCTCTTAGTATATAAATGATGTAATACTCATATAAAACCATCATCTAAGTTCATTTTAATTCCAGTGTATTTTATCAAAAGCTTTATGGCATCTAATGAAGCAATCACACATGATTCCCTCAACAGTTTTCCATAATTAACTGTGTTCAGCATCTTATGTACGGCATCTGCTACCAGGGGTGTAGGAAGGGGGCGGTGGGGGCAGACTGACCCAGGTGCCCTCACTGAGGGGGGTGACATTCGGCGTGCCACCCACCTGCAACCCTCAAACCTACCCCAAGCCACTGGCCTAAGGTGGGAACTGCGCTGCTTTGCCAGTGGCATTCCCCCCCCTTCCCCCTTCGTTTTGACAGGTTAGGGGGAAGCTTGGAAGTTATGGGCGGGCGACGTGCTGAATATCCGCCATGGGCGACTCACTCTGCCCCTGTGGGAGGCTCACTCCGCCCCTGGCTGCAGGGCACCCAAGTGGCTATCCTGCACCTGGGAGGGCACCCTCTGTGCCACGCCCCCATCAGGAGCGCCCCCGTCCTGGGCAGCGTAGGCATATGCTCCGTCACTGTCTGCTATATGTTTATACTTAACAAAACCTGCTTTAGTCGCATGAATTATACTTGGTAATATATTTGCTGCCTATTCGCTAAGATACCAGTAAATATTTTAGCATCCTGCCCAATGAGTAAAATGGGTCTTATGTGATTCCGGAGTCTCTGAATCTTCAACTGGTTTCAGTATTACCAGTATTCTAGACTATTTCCAGGATCTCAGAACTAATGCTTCTGCAAAAACGCTGTTAAACAACCTGCCCATGCGCAAGATCAATGTTACAGAGAATTTCCGATAAAAGTTACCTTTCAGACCATCTATACCAGGGGCTTTGCATGATTTAACTTTTAAAGTAACAAATGTGATATCTTCCATGGTAATTGGTGCTATTAAGGACTATTTTTGTACTTCAGTTATCTATTTCATCAGTCAATATATAAATGCTCTTGGATCTGACTTACATCAATATACTCTCCCACATATACTTTTTAAATAAAAAAATTAAAAATTTCTTTAATCAAGAAGAAGAAGAGTTTGGATTTGATATCCTGCCTTTCACTCCCTTTAAGGAGTCTCAAAGCAGCTAACATTCTCCTTTCCCTTCCTCCCCCACAACAAACACTCTGTGAGGTGAGTGGGGCTGAGAGACTTCAAAGGAGTGTGACTAGCCCAAGGTCACCCAGCAGCTGCATGTGGAGGAGCGGAGATGCGAACCCGGTTCCCCAGATTACGAGTCTATCGCTCTTAACCACTACACCACACTTTGATCAACTTTGAGTCATAAAGCTTAGTGCCCTCAAGTGATTTTAATGAATTAAATCTATTTTTAAATCAAGTGATTTAAAATTTAAAACCAAGTGATTTAAAATCAAGTGATTTAAAATTAAACCAAGTGATTTAAAAATAAATCAAGTGATTTAAAATCAAGTGATTTAAAATTAAATCAAGTGATTTAAAATTAAATCAAGTGATTTAAAATCAAGTGATTTAAAATTAAATCAAGTGATTTAAAATTAAATCAAGTGATTTTAATGAATTAAATCTATTTTTTAAACTAAGTTGTGTCAATTTATAGGCTAATAGTTTCAAAGCCTTGTCATTAGATTATAATATTTTTGTTCAAATATTGCATAGCTGTAAAAACAATCCCTATCTCTAGTGCTTGATGTTCTGCCTTGTTCTGTTTAGCTTATTCTCCTTGTTTTCTTGTTCTAGCTTCATTGTATGTGTCAGTAATAGATCCTTCTTTCTGCTTCTTTCCTTTTTCCAAATGATTATTCACCCTAATAAATTATCCTCATATGAAAGCTTTTAAAGTGTCCCATAATAGGGCTTCTGAAAACTGTGAAGGATCATTATGTACATAGAACTCCTCAATTTTTATTCTAATATTCTCTAACATATCTTTTAATTGTGGAAGTAGGCGATTGAGACTCCACATAGGTCTATTTCTGGTCTCTGGATGCATTTATAGCATAATATGTAGCATGCTATGATAAGAAACAATTATAGGTCCCATTGGAATTTGCTAAAAGATCAGGGGAGAATATTATATAATCTTTTCTGCTCTATGAGCCATAGCAATTTGAAAAGGGGAAAAACAACCACCCTAAAATCATTTTCTTTTGCATGTAACAAATGCCATGAATCTATTAGTATATATTGACTCAAAAATTATTTAATATTACCTAGGTTGTGTGCATTTGTATGCATTATCTCCCCTCTTCTATCTCTTTTGTATACATGTCCCAGTACAGATTCTCCTCAATGTTATTTTGCTTTCTTTATTCAACATGGATCTAAGGATTTCCTCTTGCCCCATGTTTGGTCTATAAATTGATCCGAAAGTTATTTTCCCCACCACCACTTTTAAAAGTATAAAACATCCCTTTGGATCTCCAAGCACATCTTCTTCTTTGAATTGGGCATGTGGGGAAATCCAGACACGCACTCCCTTTGCCTTAGAGTGGCCTGCAGCTGAATACCAAGATTCTTTAGATATACTTATGGGAGATTTACCATATTTTTCCATTTATAAGACGCCCCCATGTATAAGACGCTTCCTATTTGGGGGGACTCAGATTTAAGAAAATGGAGGGAGGTGGCCCAGAGTATAAGACACCCCCTAATTTTCGACATTATTTTTTAGGGGGAAAACCTAGTCTTATACACTTAAAAATATGATGTTTCATTTTTTTTATTGTTGTTTCCTGTACAGTGGTACCTCGGGTTAAGTACTTAATTTGTTCTGGAGGTCCGTTCTTAACCTGAAACTGTTCTTAACCTGAAGCACCACTTTAGCTGATGGGGCCTCCTGCTGCCGCCGCACCGCTAGAGCATGATTTCTGTTCTCATCCTGAAGCAAAGTTCTTAACCCGAGGTACTATTTCTGGGTTAGCTGAGTCTGTAACCTGAAGCGTATGTAACCTGAAGCATATGTAACCCGAGGTATCACTGTGATGAAATAAAATCCAGAGTCTTTTCCTTTAACACTTTCCAAACCTGTTTTCTTTTTACGAAATTACTTAATCTATTGGCATTCCATGAGCACCAACTGTGCTCTTGAATCCTCTTCTTAGGCTAATTAGTCCTGCCCACTCATCACCTAGTCAGAACTCTGAGGCCTCCATCAGTCCATGCTTGCTTCTGAGCCTGGATCATTACTTTGACTGAATACAGATCTGTTTTTATACAAGTAAAATCCTCTGCCAATGTGTTTGGAATGGAATCCAAGGAAACTATATTTAAAGTCTCCAAGCTAGTGATCATCACCACATCTTATGGCAACAGGCTCCATATATTACATTTGCCTTATACAAGCAAGTACTTTCTTTTGTCTGTCCTGAATGTCGTAGGCAGTTTCACTGGATGACTCCAACTACTATTATTATGAAAAAAGGAGAGGGGAAATTCTACTTTCTCCACACTATAAAACCAGATTGTGTGAGCTGCACACCAGGAAGATGGGTGCACACATTGTCCACAGACGGGCACACAAGAATCTATGCAGATTCTCTAATTGATTGCTGCAGGCTAGAAATGTAGTATGGGTGCAGTTCAATGCACACTGCTGCTTTTATCCTTACAGAAATAGATCAAGGGCAAAGAAGTTGTAGCCCTCAACATATGGAATACAACTCCTGATCATAGGCCAGCTGGAATTGATGTGATCTGAAGCATGGCAAAATAGGAAGAGTCACAACTTTCCCCTCCCTGGTATAAAGTCCATTCATTCCCAGTACAAGAAAAGCTGAAATAAAATATTAGTTTGAGAGGTGTTCGAAGGAAAGAAAGAAGATCCCTCTCACCATGACCATGTGTGAAGATCACCTACAAGCTGGATATTTGCCCTTCCTTAATGCCAACTAAGCCCAACACTCAGCAATTTTTACATTTGTTTCAAATGCCAACTTGACAAAAGCAGTGATGAAAGGTTGAAGACATCCTCAGAATTTGGAGAGCTGGAAACCTATTGAGTGAAGGACATTAAGAATTCTCTTGCAGTTTCACAACAAAAAAGAAGACTTTTTAGAAATTGGGCAGCTGGAAATCTGTCAAGTGAAAGACATTAAGAATTGTCTTCTACTTTCACAGCAAAGAAAAAAAATAAGGGGAGGGATAAAAAGGAAAGAAAAAAAAGAGATGAGAGACTGATGATTGGGGGAGGAGACAAATTATTCTGTATCTCTTCAGTAAATGCATTGACTCAGAGGGCAGCTTGAAATAACCAACCAATGTCATTTCAATCTTTCTGAAGGCAACTTCTGAAAACTGTGTCCCGCCTGACAGGCATGGCTCAAATGGAGCTGCTATTTCATATTGAAATACAGGAATCAAAATTGTAGACTGCCAGCTTAAATGGAGCAAAAGCAGCGTCACTGTCAGATGTCAGGATGTTTCACACAACTGTCTGTGCCAAATATACTTTGTCACAAAATGTGAGATGTAAACAAAGGAGGCGGGGTGGGAGAGTTTTAAGGGGATGGCATACTTCAAATCAGAGCACTTCAGACCAATTACATGGGTATTTCAGACCAATTACATGACTACGTCCATTCAAGGTAGATTACCCAGGTCATAGAGATGTATCCTCCTGCCATGGCTGAGGTTCTGAACCTACTTTTAACCTTTTTAACAAGTCAGTTATCTAGCAGTCCTGCACCAACTACTGTGGCTGCCAGGACCAATTCAACGTTTTGATGTTAACATATAAAACCCTGAGTGGCTTGGATCCCAAACACTTGAAATATCTGCCAAACTTTTTGAAGACACATTTATTCATTCTGACTTTAAAGTTTTTATCTTTTTTTCTGCTGCTGTGTTTTAGTGATGGAGTGATAATATATTTTAAAATGGGAATATTTTTATTTTTTATTTTTTATTTTTTGCATTTCTAATGGCTTATTCCTTTTCTATTGTTTTGATAGTATTTCTGCAAACTAACCAGTATTCTTATCGGAGAAGAGCCAATCTAAACATTTAACAACAGCAGCAGCAGCAACAGAACCCTTTGCTTTTCCATTCACATAAATAAGGCAATAATAACAGTAATAGTAATTAATAATAATAATAATAATAATAATAATAATAATAATAATAATAAAAATAATAAAAATTTATTTGTACCCTGCCCATCTGACTGAGTTGCCCAGCCACTCTGGGGATCTTCCAGCATATATAAAAACATAATAAAACATTAAAGCTTAAAAAGCTTCCCTATACAGTGCTGCCTAATCTGCTAAATGTTATATAAGTACTCATCCTTGGAATCTGGTGGGAGGGCAATCCACAGGGTGGGCGCCACTGCCGAGAAGACCCTCTGCCTGGTTCCCTGTAGCTTCACTTCTCACAGTGAGGGAACCACCAGAAGGTCCTTGGCGCTGGATCTCAGTGTCCAGGCTGAATGATGAGGATGGAGGCACTCCTTCAGGTATACCGGGCCGCAGGGGCGCCGACTTATAAAAAATATTGGGGGGGCCCATACCGGGGTCCTGCCCCGGGAAGTTTTCTAAATTTTAGATGAAAATTAGTGAGTTTTAAAGTTTTTTAAAAGTATTTTAGAGTCATATGATCAACATTAGAACCCCGAAAACTCGACTCTCTATAACTCCACACTCCGGGAAACTCGACAAGCCTGAAATACTTTTTGGCTTTGAAAAAAGAAACAAAACATAAACACGCACGGTATTTTCGTAAAAAGCTAATTTAATTTACAGTAACAATTATGCTTATAGACTATTACAGAGCAGTGAATATATAGCTCTGAAAAGACTGAAATGATATTTAAATAAATCCTAAACTATCATTAAAATAATAAAACATAAAATATTGCTGTCGCACAGTAATAGCACTTTGATTAATAAGTGAAATAGCTAATTTAAGCTTACTTTGAATAAGGCTGAGGGTTCATTAAATAAAAATAATATCTCAAAGTTAATGCTTTAATACAGTTAATAAAGTTAATACAGTATGCCTAATACTGTATGTAAATACTGTAATACTGTATGTAAATAACGAGCTTTAATTGGGTCTTACACCCTAAAAATATTTAAGTATTTGAAAATAACTAATACAGTACTATAGTAATATAGAAATACAGTACTAAACTAGTACTAATATTTCGAAACTGAAAATTTTACATTCTGTATGTATTTAATTCTCTATTTTATAAAGATTTTTAATATCTGACAGTGAGTTTGGAATAGCCCAATGCAAAAATCCTGAGGATCCATGTGGATCTGTGCTTTGTAACCACGTTTTTGCACCACTGTGACCCTAGGCAACAGTGGGTGCGTGATTTTTTTGGTGCAAGATGTAGCCATGGACATGCTATGTGATCTGATGGTGAATTTGGGGTGACCCAATGCAAAAATCCTGAGGATCCATGTGGATCCGTGCTTTGTAACCACGTTTTTGCACCATTGTGGCCCCAGGCCACAGTGGGTGCGTGATTTTTTTGGTGCAGGCTGTAGCCATGGACATGCTATGTGATCTGATGGCGAATTTGGGGTGACCCAATGCAAAAATCCTGAGGATCCATGTGGATCCGTGCTTTGTAACCACGTTTTTGCACCATTGTGGCCCCAGGCCACAGTGGGTGCGTGATTTTTTTGGTGCAGGCTGTAGCCATGGACATGCTATGTTATCTGATGGTGAATTTGGGGTGACCCAGTGCAAAGATCCTGTGGATCCATACTTTGTAACCACGTTTTTGCACCATTGCAGCCCCAGGCAACAGTGGGTGCGTGATTTTTTTGGTACAGACTGTAGCCATGGACATGTAATGTGATCTGATGGCGAATTTGGAGTGACCCAATGCAAAAATCCTGAGGATCCATGTGGATCCGTGCTTTGTCACCACGTTTTAAATGGGGAGGGAAGGAAAAACACAGAAGGGACAAGAAGCACAAGAGGGGTGTGCGGAGAAGCAGCTGGCTAAGAATGCAGGGGAGGAGTTTAACGGGGTGGGGGGGAGGAAAGGAAGGCAAAAGTCCCCCCCCCCAAGCCAGCCCTCTCTCTCTCTCTCTCTCCCACCTGTGAGTTCCTAAAGCACGGAGAGGAGGAGGTGATGGGCTGGAGCCTGCACGCAGTGTGACTAGGAAAGAATTAGAAGGAAGGACTCGATCCTTTCCTTAACCCTCTGCTTGCCAGGAGGGCAGGGGATTCCCTGCTCTTTGATGAGTTTGAGCAAATGCAGCAACAGAAGCGGGTGGGCAGTAAGACCCTGAGGCAGAATGCAGGAAAGCAGCAGCTTCCGCCTTCCCTCCGCCCGACCGCCCGATCTTAATTTTGCCTATTTTTGCCCCTGCGCTCCGGCGAGTCAGCTCCAGGGACCACACATTCGCTCAATAACATGCACAGACATTTCCCCTTACTTTTTAGGAGAAAAAATCTGCATGTTATAAAGCGAAATTGACGGTAATAATTTTCTTAAATTATTGGGGGGGTGGAGCCCCCCCAAACGAATTTTTGAGGGGGCTCGGGCCCCCTCAGGCCCCATGGAGTCGGCGCCTATGCCGGGCCGAGGTCATTTAGGGCTTTAAGGGTCGGCACCAACACTTTGAATTGTGCTTGGAAATGCACTGGGAGCCAATGAAGATCCTTTAGGACCGGTGTTATGTGGTCTCGGTAGCCACTGCCAGTCACCAGTGTAGCTGCTGCATTTTGGATTAGTTGTGGTTTCCGGGTCACCTTCAAAGTTAGCCCCACACAGAGTGCATTGCAGTAGTCCAAACAGGAGATAACCAGAGCATGCACCACTCCGGCAAGACAGTCCATGGGCAGGTAGGGTAGACAGCTGCCCTGGACACAGAATTGACCTGCATCTCCATGGACAGCTGTGAGTTCAAAATGACTCCCAGGTTGCACACCTGATCCTTCAGGGACACAGTTACCCCATTCAGGACCAGGGAGTCCTCCACACCTGTCCGCCCTCTGTCGTCCAGCAACAATACTTCTGTCTTGTCAAGATTCAACCTCAATCCATTAGCCACTATCCATCCTCCAACCTCCTCCAGACACTCACACAGGACCTTCACCGCCTTCACTGGTTCCAATTTAAAAGAGAGGTAGAGCTGGGTATCATCCACATACTGATGAAGCCTAGCCCAAACCCCCTGATGATCTCTCCCAGAGGCTTCATGCAGATGTTGAAAAGCCTATTTAATTTCCTTTGGTAGAAATATACCTTGGCTCCATGGGGGAGTTCATACTTTTGAGGAGTAGGGTTCAAGTTCAATCCATGACATCTTCAGATACAGTAATTGCCTTAAGAAGAAATTGGTGGAAAGGACCTGTCAGCCTGAGACTCTAGAAAGCTGTGACTATCCAGGACAAGGCAAACAAATAATCTGACAAAGCTGTTTGCTACAAGGCTGATTCCTATAGCATTGGTCTCTAATGACTTATTATCTTCTGTACATCTGCAAGTGTGGCAGTGGATATTCCAGATTGTTGTCTTACCTCAGTAATGGATGATGAGAACCAACACACTGAAGTTCAATCTAGATAAGACTGAAGCACTCTTAGTGGATGGTTCCCTAGACCAGATGGATGGGAAGTTGGATGGAGTTACATTTCCTCTGAAAAATCCAGTATACAGCTAGAGAGTACTTCAGGATCCATTGCTGTTGCTCAGGTGGCCTTGGTGGTGAAGAGTGCCTTCCATCAGGTTCGGCTGCACCCCTACCTGGACATGGACACCAACTACTGTTGTCTATGCTCTGGTAACCTTTAGGTTGGATTATTGCCATATATCATATGTAGGGCTGCCTCTGAGTATGGTTTGGAAACTTCAGCTGGTGTATAATTCAGCAGTGACCTCATCATATATAATCCCCAATCCCCCCCAAAAAAATCTTGTCAGTGAAAAAAAATATGAAGATACACATTTCAGCTTATGGCTGTACTGTCATTCAGTGACACCTTTTGGGGAGCTGGTGTTCCTGAAAGTTAATTTAATAGCAAGAATTGATACTGATCCCCTCATTATGGCTTGGGCTAAATGAAGATAGTTTAGCTAAAGTATTGATCCCCCCCCTTTTTTCCCCATTGCCAGGATGGTGATTGTAAGAAAATGGAAATATTTAGATAAGGATATACAGTGTAGTCAAATCTGGTCCATAGCTGTTGCTGAAAAATTAACTCAAAAATTAAACTCAAAACAGGTATACTAGATAAACTACATTAAGTAAATGATTTAAAACAAACAAAAACACACCAAAAAACTTCAGGTGTGGGAAACTGGAGTATTGATATCATGTGTCAAGATAGCTCTAGGCATTCAAATTGTCTCAGTGAGTTTGGCTTTTTGTAGGTACAATATCTGAAAAGTGCATTACTATGGTAACACACTGGTAATCATGCACCTGTCAGTCAGAGAGTGACGAGAGAGAAAGTGATGGGGTTTTTTGCTCTTTTTTTGCCTTAACTTTATTTTTAATGCAAAAAAAGTGCCACACTTAAAGATATGGGCACATGTTTTCTGCCTCCAATTCCATTGATAGCAGAAACGTTTTGACAATACCCCATGTATAGAAATTAGAGATGAGATGATTTCCAGGGGAATACCAAAAGTTCCAGAAGGAACTTTTTTTTTGTACATTCTAGTTTGGGGGAGGTGAAAGATGAGTGGAGAAGTTTGTATTCTTAGGGTGGACTGATGTAGTTCTTTAAGCTAGAGATAGAAAACCTTTTTTTCTTTTACCAGCCTGAAAGCTATATTCTCTCATGGATAACATTCCACTAGTGGATTTGGCAAAACTCTTCAATCACAACATCATACTCCTTCTTAGCACACACACGTCCCTCCCCAGGCAAATGAGAGGCATTATTGCAGTTCATGGACACATTTAAGGCAGGCAAGAGCAGGCAAAGAAGTGGAAGAACTGGACCAGTGAGGGATGTGGCCTGGGCAGAGTTCTAAGGTTCAATAGAGAAGCCTGAGAGACACCATTCAGCTCCTGGCCCTGAGGTCATTTGGAAAAGGGATCCTAAGTCATTCAGCATCAACTCAGCAGTGAATTTTTTTATAATAATAATAATAATAATAATAATAATAATAATAATAATAATTCACTCAGCAGTGAATTTTCTAATAATAGTAATACAATCATGGCAAAGTGCTTCTAGTGATCTTCAGTGTATGGATCAGCAAGCCGGTGATAGAAAAGAAATACAGTGGTACTTCAGGTTAAGAACTTAATTTGTTCTGGAGGTCCGTTCCTAACCTGAAACTGTTCTTAACCTGAGGTACCACTTTAGCTAATGGGGCCTCCCGCTGCCGCTGCGCTGCTGCTGCACAATTTCTGTTCTCATCCTGAAGCAAAGTTCTTAACCCGAGGTACTGTTTCTGGGTTAGCGGAGTCTGTAACCTGAAGCGTCTATAACCCAAGGTACCACTGTATCTCCCTAAGACCCTGGAGAGCTGACCACCACAATGTGTCTATGACACTATGTTATGACTTGGAATCCTTCTAGGTGCATTGCCTGTAGAGAAACATGAGCAGCCCCAATAGAGCAATGGTCACAATCATACCCCCCACCATGCATATTAAAGGATGCTCCCCTGTGACATAGTGTTCTATGAATCTGGAATGAGGTAGCCCTGAAGATCACAGGGAGTGCCACCAACACATTGCTGCAGTGCCCCCTCCGAAACCTTTTGAAAGGGCAAGGGGTGGGGAGAGAAAGCCAAAGAAGAAGACTGTATTGACTGAGTTACAGATAGGTAGCCGTGTTGGTTATTATAGTTATTATAGTCAAAACCATCTATGTACGTGACACCACATACACCACAAGCTCGTGTGGGATGTTGGTATACAGAGATTCCACATCCATAGTAGCTTATAGCTTGTAAACCATCTATGTACGTGACACCACAGATTTTCTGAGGAAAATACAATCTTTAATCTTCCTAACAATACTATACTAGCTACTATGGATGTGGAATCTCTGTATACCAACATCCCACACAACGATGGTTTACAAGCTATAAGGAACACCATTTCAGATAAAACCACAGCGGACTTTCCCACCAAATTCTGCCAATTTGTCCTTACCCACAACAACTTCAAATTCGGTGATGACCTGTTCCTTCAGATCAGCGGCACAGCAATGGGCACCCGCATTGCCCCACAGTATGCCAACATCTTCATGGCAGATTTAGAACAACGTTTCCTAAACTCCTACCCACTCAAACCTCTCTTGTGCCTGCGATACATTGACGATATTTTTATCATCTGGACACATGGTCAACAGACCCTGGACACCTTCCACCAGAAATTCAATGATTTTCACCCCACAATCAACCTAACAATGAATCAATCTATGCAAGAAATACATTTTTTGGACACTACTATAAAAATACAGGATGGGCGCATAGACACCACCTTATACCGTAAACCAACTGAAAGACAAACATATCTACATGCCTCTAGCTACCATCCCAAACATACCAAACAGTCCATTGTATATAGCCAGGCACTACGTTACAGCCGTATCTGTTCCAATTCTACAGACAGAGACTCTCACCTAAGAGATCTACAGCAAACCTTTTTAGAACTAAAATACCCAGCAGATGAAGTTAGACAACAGATCAACAGAGCCAGACTGATACCCAGAGAGAACTTGCTGCAAGACAGACCCAAAAAAGAAAATAACAGAACACCTCTAGTCATCACATACAGCTCCCAAGTTAAAACAGTACAACGCATCATCAGAGATCTACAACCTCTCCTGGACAATGACAGTTCTCATTCTCAAGCTCTGGGAGGAAGACCTTTCATTGCCTACAGACAGCCACCCAATCTTAAACAACTCCTAACCCACAATAATACTACAACCAGACTTAACACGGACACTGGCACCAGAGCCTGCAATAAACCCAGATGCCAACTTTGCTGCCACATACACCCGGACAACACCATTACTGGCCCCAACAACATCACACATACCATCTCGGGACTATTTAATTGCTCATCGTCTAACATTGTGTATGCCATCAAATGCCAACAGTGTCCTTCAGCTCTCTATATTGGACAAACAGGCCAAACCTTACGCCAAAGAATAAACGGACATAAATCTGACATCAGGAATCACAAGACAGAGAAACCAGTAGGAGAACACTTCAATCTCCCAGGACATTCTATACAAGATCTCAAAGTAGCTGTTTTACTACAAAGGAATTTCAGAAATAGACTGGAAAGAGAAGCTGCTGAATTGCAACTTATTACCAAACTTAAAACCATGGAGAGACCTGGTCTGAACAAAGACATTGGATTCTTATCTCATTATACATGACAAAGCCATTTTTCACCTTCTCACCCCTTGCTTTTTCCTGTAAGACCTATTGCAGTCGTTAAGAGTCGTCAACAGGCTCATCACAGCTATCTGCCAATCACCCATTCCCACCACCCTTCTGAGTAATACCCCTCCCCACCTTCTCACTATATAGAAGGGTCTGGTGACTTCTGTTTCAGTGTATCTGAAGAAGTTTGCATGCACACGAAAGCTCATACCAAGAACTAACTTAGTTGGTCTTTAAGGTGCTACTGGAAGGATTTTTTTTTTTTGTATTGATTGAGTATTCACTCCACTCACAGCTCCTTCTTCATCTTCTGTCCTCTCATCCTCCTCCGGATGCTTTAAGTTATTTTATATACAGTGGTACCTTGAGTTAGGAAAAGGTGTTGGGAAAGATGGAGGGCACAAGGAGAAAGGGACGACAAAGGACAAGATGGTTGGATAGTGTTCTCAAAGCTACCAGCATGAGTTTGACCAAACTGCAGGAGGCAGTGGAAGACAGGAGTGCCTGGCGTGCTCTGGTCCATGGGGTCACGAAGAGTCGGACACGACTAAACGACTAAACAACAACAACACCTTGAGTTACAGATGCTTCAGGTTACAGACTCCACTAACCCAGAAATAGTAACTTGGGTAAAGAACTTTGCTTCAGGATGAGAACAGAAATCGTGCAGCGATGGCAGCGGGAGGCCCCATTAGCTAAAGTGGTACCTCCAGTTAAGAACAGTTTCAGGTTCAGAACGGACCTCCAGAACAAATTAAGTTCTTAACCCGAGGTAGCACTGTACTATGATTCCTAAGTGTGATTTTTAGATATTTTGCATTTCCTTCCTCATACACATTATCCAAGCGCGCACACACACACATACAAAAAAAAATCTTCATGGAATCATAATTTGGAGAAATTTAGAAGAGCCTCTAACAGAGAGGAAACCAGTCAAAAGGAAATTGTGTATTTTGAATCGCTCATACGCTTGGAAAAGTGAAGTTGCATCAGCAAAATGAAAAATGTTTCATTTACTCTGTGCATCCTTTGGAAGTGTTGAAAGTCATATTCAGATTGGGTTTTGGTGGCTGGAAAAAAAGTGGAAGGTTTAATGACTGACAATCAGGACTGAATTACATATTGATATATGCCCCAAGGCCATGCAATGGGAAGGGCTACAAGGTACATATTTATGACAATTAATTCAATTATGTAGCCAAGGTGCTACTATTTAGAGATTGTTGAACTACAGATTCCAGCAGACCCAGCTAGTAAGGCCAAATGTCAAGGATGATGGGAACTGCAGCTCAGCAACATCTGGAAAGCACAATTTTGGCAACCTCTGCATAGAGCAGTGGAACAATGGAACAACATGGAACAATCTAATTCTTAATTACTAAATTGTGGTGATCCAGAAGGTAAGATTGTTAGAAAAATATATTCAATTGTACTTTGTGTTTGCACAAAAATATTTATTGAGAAGAGTGGATTAATTATTGGCCATTTTCCACTTCTGTTGTGATGTTTATTCACACAAATTAATTATCATGGAACAAAACACTTGAAATGCTTTATGCACCTTCTCATTCTTGTGTCAAAGAGGGCCCAAGAACAGGAAACAGTATAATTAGCCATTCTTCCAAATTCTTAAGAACATAATCTTCTTGCATTTGTAAGCCTTGCTTTGTTTTACTTATTTACTGTTCTTTTCTTTTTTTAATTGGACTGAATCATTAACTGGCAAGAGTTTAACAACAAACAATTAGATGATCCTAATTGTCTCAGCATTTCCCCTCGATATCGGCACTCAAGTCAAATCTGTCTTCAAAAAACCCTCGCAATGTCAGTTATTTATTACCCCTTAGGATAAGCTCTTTTGCAAATTGAGGGGGAAAGAGAGGAGGGCTTAGTTTCCCAACTCTATTCACTGCTGTATGCTTATGCTGGTTAGAAGTACACTCCTATTTCAAAACCAAACTGGAGGCAACAGGAGCAATTATTGTTGTTAATAGAAGAAAGCACATAAAGCTCTCAAACAAGGGTGGGGAACCTAGAGCTGGGGAGTCAAATGCAGCCCCCAGGACTCTATATTTGGCCTTAGGAATTCTCCCCAGGCCAGACCCCCTCCCTCAGGCCATGGCTTCCTGGAGTGTTTTTGCCTGGCTGTAATAAATGATGTTATCTTAGCTTAACTTCCTCACAGGGTAATTGTGAGGATAAAATGATGAGGAGAACTATGCATGTCCTCTCAAGCTCTCTGGAATAAAGGTGGTGTGGAATAAATAAACAAGAGTTTCTCATTCCGGTTTTCTTGGTTTCTGAAGCAACTTGTGGTTTCTTCATTTGAAATCTCCATGAAAATTCTTCAGGATTTTAGCATGAATCTTTCCCAATAAACACAATTTGTCAGCAGTTTTAACTAACATACATATTTTTGCAGGCAATTTATCCCAATACAAAGGATTTGTGAAGGTTATTTTCACTAAAATATTCATTTTCATGCATATTTCCCTCTAATATATGCATTCCAACATTGTTCGTTTGGAGAACTGCAACCCAAAATTCACATAAGTGCGAATTGGGAAGGGTGGCTGCGTTTCAGTTCTCATATTGTTTCAGAAAGTGCAGATTCAGCTTTAAAAGCAAAACAAATCAATTTTCCCCATCATAGAATGTGCTCTCTGAATGTGCTCTTCTGCATGGCTGGAATACAGCCTACCATACAAAGATAAGAACCATAACAATTGCTGCTCCCTCTTTTGTCTCTGGCCGCACCCACCACTAGCATGCAGCCCCCAAAAGCTTGCCCATGAGCAAATGCAGCCCTGACATTTATATTGGCACCTCACCCTGATCCTAAACAAGGAAGGTTCTATATATCTTTTTAGATCTGAAGGTATATGCAGGTCAGGGGAACCGAATCTATATTTCTTGCAGAGCATTTTGTATTTGGATTATGTGAGGGAGACTACAGCTCAACAGCAGTGTCACTCCCCACTAAGCTCTTTTGCCTGAGGCAAACAACTGTATGGGGCTCTCCAGGATTGCCAGCAATATATGTGAAGAGGATCTAGAGGTCTTAGTAGATCACAAGTTTAACAGTGTGATGCAGCAGTAAAAGAGGCTAACACTATTCTAGGATGCCTCAAGAGTAGTCTGCTGTTCCAATAAAGTCATAGTAGCTTTCTATTCTGCCTTGGGCAGACACCACCTGGAGTACCATGTCGAGTTCTGCACACCACAATTTAAGAAGGATATTGAAGAGCTGGAACATGTGCAGAGGACAGCGACCAAGATGATCAAGTATCTGGAACCCAAACCTTAACAGGAACAGTTGAGGAATTTTGGTATGTTCAGCATAGAAAAGAGGAGAGTGGGAAGAGATACGATAGCCACTTATCTCAAGGGGTGTCACATGGAAGAGGTTGCATGCTTGTTTTCTCCTGCTTTGTAGGGTAGAACCAGAACCAATGGCTTCAAGTTACAAGAAAGGAGATTCCAACTAAACATCAGGAAAAGCTTTCTAACAGTGTTTGGCAGTGGAACAGACTCCCTCAGAAGGTGGTGGCTCTCTTTCACTGGAGGTTTCTAAGCAGAAGTTGTATAGTTATTTGGTTGAGATTCCTGCATTGCAGAGGTTTGGACTAGATGACTCCCAGGGTCCCTCCCAACTCTACAATTCTATGATTCTTTTGGAGGAAGCCATGGCTATTAAAGTTGCACAAGAGTGCTTTAAAGGTGTGATCAAAAGCATAACACTAAAAAAACCAACCTAGCATTTAAATTGACATGAAATCCTCAGTCCTACAGGCCCATCTAAGCATATTATATTGCACTCTTCATTAAAATGCAAATTGAACTGAATTCCTTCAGCATCCCTATCACAGATACTGTATTGTGCATGCAAACGACTTTGGAACAACGCAAAGGGTTAAGAGATAATATACAATACTTTACTCTATGTAGGCTATCAGTTTCACACTCTATGTAGGATGTCACTTTTGCACAGTCTGGTTCAGTACATGGAGCTTTTCTGACCTTGACAGGGCAATGATCACCTATTACTAACTTAACTATGTGCAAGGTCTGTTGTGTCCCACAGTAACAGGCTGCACCATGAAGAAAGAACATATTGATTTTACTCCTGGTTGTCAGTCTGCATTTATTCACTTCACTGCATTGCACACTAGGAGCAGCTGTATTAGAAGCTTTCCATGCTGATCACTGAAATATAAGCTATTGTATCATGTATGAACAGAAATCTCTATCAAATCTAGGAACTGCCCTCCATTGTGAAAAGAGCCCTGCATTCCAAAATCTTCTTATAAACTCTTTATACATAACAGTGCTGTGACCTCAATATTGCTAGTCATGGATAGCAAAATGGAAGCACTGGAAGGTGCCTAATACAAACCCAGCCAGATGGGCAGGGTATAAATATATTATTATTATTATTATTATTATTATTATTATTATTATTATTATTATTATTATTATCAGGCCACTGATTAGCAGCAGCCCTTTAGGATTTCATGCAGAAGTCAGATGACTTCTAGGCAACTAGAAGTCAGGCGAGTGCTGCTGCCCCACCACACTGTCTTCTACTGCTTTCAACACTGACTGATTGAAGAGGGATTGTCGTCGTTAAGAAAAGAAGTGAACAAATATAATAATATAAACTGAGAAGACAGGAAGCTACCTTGTACTGAACCAGACCCTTGCCCTATCGAACTACATCTATAATGTCCACACCAGTGGTATGAAACCTCTGCCCCTGTGGATATTGTTAGACTCCAGTTCCGATCAGCCTCAGCCAGCACAGCTAATGCCTGGAATTATAGGAGTCACAGCTCAACTGCATCTAGAAAGCTCCAGGTTCCCCACTGCTAATTTGCAATGACTTTCAACAGTTCTTTCCAAATTCTACCTGCTGATACTAGGGATTGCATTTATTTATTTATTTATTTATTTCATTTATATCCCACCATTTATCCAAGGACCTCAAGATGGCTCTCCTCTCTTTTTTTATCCACACAATAACCTTGTGAGGTCAGATAGACTGAGACCCTGGGAGCTTCATGGCTAAGTGGGGAATAGAAACCTGGTCTCACAAGTCTTAGTCCAACACTCTAACCACTCCTCTACACTGACCTAGGACTGTGAGACTGCTAAGCTCTTCCACTCTGCTACAGCTTTCCCCACAGCTTGTGCCCTGTAGTGTTCATAACAGCACCACTGTTATTTCTGCTCACACGTTTTGCAGGTTTCTGATGAACATCAAGAAAATCCTCAAACTCTAGCTTGACCAAAGATGACAGTACAGACAGAAGAAATGTGATTGCAGAAGCCACAGGGATTGATGCCTCTGTTGTACCACCTTCAACAGTGAAGAACTGCCATCTCCTTTCAGTCCAATTTTGATGGATTCATGGCAAATCATTGAAAAGTAACACTTATTACGAAATCATTTCAAGCTTGCATCTTCTATAATAGAATGCCCCTTCAAATGCTGCTGACTTTTAAAGAGGGGGATATTTCAGATAATGTTAAGAGTAATTTTGCCCACCATTGGCGTTCCCACCTTAAGCACTTGGAAACTCTTCTCTTGCAGACAATTGAAATACTGTAAATGGTTTTGGTAGAGAGAGAAAGAGAGAGAAGTAGGCAAAGATCACATCAGAACAACCTGCGTCAGCTGCACTACTCCTTCCTCTTACATGGCCAGATACCACCAACTGCCCAGTGGGAAGGATCCTGATGACTTGCACTTTAATATTTTAATTGTACTTCTACTAATTTAGGGAATATATTTTATGCCACTCATTCTTTTTATGCTTTCTATAATTATTATGATAATTATTTTATTATCACATAATTTTATTCTTCCCACTTTTATAACTTCTTTATTTATTACTTTTAGCTTAATATTGTGTTGGAATAATTTTATAAGTGCTCCAATGAGCTCAAATATTTCAATCTTAATTGTGTTTTGTGTACACATTCTGGAGTATTTTGATAAACTTGGTATCTAGTTTATGCTCTTGGTAACTAGTTTATCAGCCTGTGTATCCATTTTTCTTCCTTCTCCTTTCCCTTCCGATATCATCCTACTTGCCACTTTGGGTTTGTCATTCATGTTTTCTGCCTTCATTTTTATCCCTAATCATTACTTCCCTGCTGAACTGAATTGCCATTCATGAAAACAAGTACGTCCTATCTGGGCACAGCCACTGATTTCACCTGCTGAGAGGAGAGGCTGTTTTCTAGAAGTGTCAATTCAACCCAGCAAGAGAAAAGCACCCAGAAAGCAATAGTGACAGGAGACAAAACACATACGCACATGAATCAGTTGCCAATCTAAAAGATGCAAAACTGACATTCTTGAGGGAATGAAGCAGCACCACTCTCCAAAGATGATGGAATATGATGATGTCATTGTTTGACTTTAGCACATTGAACTTGCCCCAGACTTCCTGCAGAAGGTCCCAGGTCCCAATCCCTGGCATCTCCAGGTAGGGCAAGAAAATAGCTATATTTGAAAATAGCTATATTTGAAACCCTGGAGAAACTCAAACAATGAGTATAAAACAGGGTATTAAACCCTTTTCAGCCTTCTGGGCCCTTCTAGTCAATCCAATTGCTTCATGCTGTGCAATATTTATAACTACAACATAATCATCCTTATTTCCATTGTGTGCAGCTAGCTCACTTGCTGGCACCTTTGTTAGTGGGATATTAAGGCAGATTACAACTTTTGTGCTTTTGCTATTGAGCCAAGAGATAGGAGACCAAATGTGGCTTTGCTGTATCTCTTGAATTAACCTTCCCAACAGGAACCAGCAATTTACTTGTTCAGGAAAGCCTTGGCAATCCTTCACAATTTGCCTCTAGAAACAGCCTTCCCTCCCCCCCCCCATCTGCAGAGACAAATGAAAGGAATTAAATATTTAAAGTTTTCCTGGTGATAATAAAATAGAGCTAACCTCAGGATTGTCTTGTCAGAAGAGCTTCAGCAAAGTTAACAGTGAGGCAATCTGGCACTTAAGTTATCAGTTAATGACACTGAAATTACTTAATAGCAGGTTCTAGAAAGGATTATTTTTCTTTTCTGTTGTTTTTTTCCCCCATGCCTCAGGAAGGTGCTTAATTTTTTACATGTTTGTATCCTGTATAGACTTTGAGGGTTGGCTGCATGTCGTTCCATCACATAGATGGAGATGGAGATGATTACAATTTTATTAGGAACAGATTATTATTAATAACTATTTATTGTTAAAATAGATTGTTGCTATTTATTTATTAGCCATGTTTTGCCATGGTAATTCAAAGAGACTTATAACATTTTAAGCAAAAAGCAAACACATACATTAAAACCAGCACTAAAAATCTGAAAGACAATTCTATTTTTAAAAACTAGTTTAAAGCATCCTACTCACATAAAAAAAGCCATAGATAGTTAAAGCCAATGACCTGATGAAAAAGGAATGCTTTTGCTTGGCACCTAAAGATATATAATGATGGTACCAGGTGAGCCTCCCTTGAGAGAGCATTCCAGAAGTGGAGAGCACCACAGTGTTTAATTATCTGTTCTAGGACCTTTCCTTTTCCCAGTAGTGATGTATGGAAGTGAGAGCTGGACCATAAAGAAGGCTGATCGCAGAAGAATTGATGCTTTTGAATTATGGTGCTGGAGGAGACTCTTGAGAGTCCCGTGGACTGCAAGAAGATCAAACGTATCCATTCTTAAGGAAATCAGCCCTGAGTGCTCACTGGAAGGACAGATCGAGAAGCTGAGGCTCCAATACTTTGGCCACCTCATGAGAAGAGAAGACTCCCTGGAAAAGACCCTGATGCTGGGAAAGATGGAGGGCACAAGGAGAAGGGGACGACAGAGGACGAGATGGTTGGACAGTGTTCTTGAAGCTAGACCCAAGGACTACCTGACCCACCCAGGCTCTATCCTCAAAAAATTTGGAGATGGGGCTAATGTTTAATCAGTGTTTTTAAAACCCTAATTACACATATGACCAGGAGGCTGCATCTCCACACACACACATACACATACAACTGAGACCTCTCCCTCTTTCTCTCTCTCTCTGTGTGTGTTGTTCTTGCAGGGTACTCCTCTTTCATGTGCACCTTAGTTGCAGAGAAGCCCCTCAGGAAGTACCAGAAACCTACAGGATGGCATCTTTTGCTTACTAACTGGTAAGCAAAGGATTCCATCCTATGAGGTGCTGCTTCAGGGGGCAGAGTATTGGGCCTGAAGGAGAGGCTGGGTGGGAAAGCCTTCAGCCAAAGCCATTCAACCTAGTACCCTCCATCTAAATGTACCACCTACCTTCTCCAGGGAAGATGCAGCTGGTAAGGTAGGTCCCTCCTACTCTCCTAGGCTTTTCATTCCCAACCTTCTTCTCCTTAGTGCCCTGCCCCCTGACAGTTCCAGATTGCTGTTGGTCAGCCATCATGACCCATAATGATACAGGGATGTCTCAGGAAAACTTAAGCAACACCCAAATCAGTGCAAATTGGTTCAGAACCTGGCCAGTTTCTTTGAGTGTTACTCAGCTGAACAGTAGATGCAGTAATCTGGCCCTCTGGGTTCTTGACTAAGGTTACCAGACATCCCCGTTTCCCGAGGATAGTCCCCGGATTTACAAATTAGTCCCCTGACAAAATCCTATCATTCCTACTGAAGTTGAAAAGTGTCCCTGGATTCATTGGAAAAAAACCTAGTAACCTTATTCTTGACCAAGCTTGTGCTTGTGACTTGAAAATGTAACAATAACAACAAGAAAGAAAGAAAGAAAGAAAGAAAGAAAGAAAGAAAGAAAGAAAGAAAGAAAGAAAGAAAATACATTTGAAAGATTCTTGAATCTTGGTGAAAGTGTAATTAACTTGGATAGCAAGCTAGCAAAAAACTGGAGGCTTTCCCAGAATATCCTCAAGGATTCATCAGAGCCTTCCAGTGTCTTAGAAAATATAGAGCATGCCAATTTAACGGATGAACATCTCATCTAAAAAGAAGGCTAATACTGTTGCGTTATCCTTTTATTCAACTAAATGCCAATTTAGTTTTATTGAAATGCACAAATCAGGGAAGGAAGAACGGAGGGCAACAATAACCAGTTGCTCAAACTCCCGCGACCAACAACTCTTTGAGGCATTTACTCATTAGATAGATAGATGATAGACAGATAGAGCCTATACATATTATAGGGTATCATTTTAGGTGAGCTCAATATACTGTATAACATGGGTAGGCAAACTAAGGCCTGGGGGCCAGATCCGGCCCAATCGCCTTCTAAATCCGGCCCACAGATGGTCCGGGAATCAGTGTGTTTTTACATAAGTAGAATGTGTCCTTTTATTTGGATTATTTTGGGGGCATAGGAATTTGTTCATTCCCCCTCCCAAAAAAATAGTCTGCCCCCCCACAAGGTCTGAGAGACAGTGGACCGACCCCCTGCTGAAAAAGTTTGCTGACCCCTGCTAAGGTCATCTAGTGCAGTTTAGCTACAAGTAATCCGGATTAGTCTTTCAATGCTTGAAAATCACTAGAGCAGTTAAATTCTATTGCTTCAGAATGAGTACCTGGTTCTGTACTACCACTCTCCTTTTACTCCTACTCTTTGCTTCCTGCTGTTCAGCCAGCTATCAGACCAAAAAAGAAGAATAGGACCTGCTCTCCTGTCTCATGACTGCTAGTTTACGCAAAGGCTTTTGTGAGCTATTTTGTTACATGCTTTTTGAAAGTATATAATGTCTACTGGATCATCCCAATCCACGTGCTTGTTGACATCCCAACAGATTGGTGAGGCAGGATTTATCTTTTCGAAAACACAACTGATTGCTCTCACATTGATTAAAGTAGTGAGGCATGTATTAGATTAAACTTGGTCTGCATGTTCTACATTAACAGAGATTAGCAATGCAAATCAGCTCTGTGGGAACTAACTTTTCTGCTAGAAGCACAGCTACTCTGCTAGATTTTTTAAATTGTACTAACACCGTTTCCCTCCTTGAGCTGATAAGATACGCATTTGTCACTTTTACAGACACTCATGTTGTGCAGCATCCTTTTCGTACATAGCATGTCCAATGAAAATAAGATTTTTCTCTCTCACAGGAGGCAGTGATGGCCACCAACTCGCATGGCTTTAAAAGAAGATTAGAAATACACATGGAGCATATGACTATCAAAGGCTACTACACCTTGCTAGTTATGTTCTCCCTCCATTTTTCAGAGGCAGTGCAAGCTTCTGAATACCAGATGCTGGAAACCGCAGGAGGGGCAAGTGTCATCGAGCTCACGTCCTTCTTGTGGGTTTCCCAAAAGAGACATCTAGTTGGCCACCGTGAGAACAGGATGTTGGGACAGATTGGCCTGATCTTGCAGGTTTTTCTCATGTTCTTAAGTCAAATTAATCAGGGATTGTGGAATGTTATGTCAAAACAATATTTTGAGTTGTGTTTTAATGTTTTAACCTGCCCTGAGACCTTAGGGTGAAGGGCTAGAAATAAATATTGTCAGTTTTACTCAGAGTAGACCTATGGGAAATAATAGACACAACTGACTTAGGCCTATTAATCTTAATTGGTCTACTCGGAGTGTAATAGCTTAATTGGAAAATAGGAACGACAAAAAATTCTGTCAAAATGGGAAACTGTATCCAAACTTGTGTCTGTTTGTGTGTCCACCATGCAAACAGGAATGGAAACCAGGCAGGCAAATACAGTCGACATTCATTGTCTTCATTTTCATTTTTTCTGCCAGTACTTTGTTCTTCTCATTTCCCCCCAGAACATTATTGATGACAGCACATTGAAATGAATGGTTTGGGACCACGTGGCAATAGCATAATTAATTACATTATTAAATTTGGCCCCAGTGAACGCCTAGTTTTATTATATTGTTTTAGTAGAACAGCAACAGTATAGAAGCAGTGCTGCCTGCATCTTATAAAGTGTGGGATATAAAACAATGCATTTTGGATCCCTAGATACGATACACATTTTATAAAGCTCCAGGATGGCTGCTTAAGTTATCATAACTGTTAGCCACCACCAAAAACACTCTCCAACATTTCATGGGCAGCTTTTGATCACTGGGAAGAGATGATAAACAGGTTGCCTGCTTTTGTATATTGCAAGAAAGGTGTGTGCTGTTGTTGACACCACAGTGGTAGGCACAGCTCAACAACAAAGCTCACTTTTTCTCCTGGTAACAAATGATAACGCGTGTTCTCCTTCATGGAGAGCACGTGTTGCGGTGGGCTGCCAGGACACTCCAAAGTTGGTGGGCGGGCTAATTGATTGTTGGCCACTGATGCGATTGGGGCTTCCCTTGTTGTTGGGAAGAAGTTAATGTTGCCATTTATTGATTGACAGCCAGAAATAGTAAAACTCCTTGCACGAGGCTAGGGCTTCCTCTTTTCGCCCGTGCAGTGGATTGCCCGTCCCTCCCTCCCTAGGAAGAAGTGTGCATGCACACGAAAGCTCATACCAAGAACTGACTTAGTTGGTCTTTAAGGTGCTACTGGAAGGAATTTTTTTTGTTTTGACTATGGCAGACCAACACGGCTACCTATCTGTAACCTCCCTCCCTAGAATAGGGTTGTTCGCTTTGACCTTGCTATGCCTGTCATGGGGTCGTCTGCTTTGGAGCGGGGGCCTGGTAGGAATTTGTCCATCTGACTGATTGGCTGGGGCCATTTGGTTTTTTGCCTACTGCGTAGCAAATCGTCACAACTTGTAAGGTTCGCGGTTAGGCATTGGTTTATGGTTTGGTTGGTTGAGGGGCATGGATTGGCTGTGCCTGCCCCTCTAATGCTGCTGCTGCAAGGGATTCCGTTAAAGGAATTGGGGGCTAACTATTGCTTGTCCACTCTGTCAAGGGGGCTCGGGCCATAGCAATGAGCTCATGGTTGCATTTGGGGTGAGGGCAGGTTCCCTGCTCCGCGTAACCCCCAAGTGTATTCCCCCATTCTGACTTTCGCGTCGTGCGGAATGTCAGTCTGTCCCCCATGGTGGGGGCAGATAGTCGCAACCAATGCCTAAGCAACCACTCACAAATTTGTATTTTAATAAAGTTGTGGCCAAAATTATGCCAAAAATCTTAAACAAAAATTTCTGTGTGATGTGTGAGTTATTGGGGTGGACCTGGGGACCTCGACACGCAACTGAATAGAACATCATCTATACTAGCATTTTGTTGTTGTTGTTTAGTTGTTTAGTCGTGTCCAACTCTTCGTGACCCCATGGACCAGAGCACGCCAGGTATGCCTGTCTTCCACTGCCTCCTGCAGCTTGGTCAAACTCATGTTGGTAGCTTCGAGAACACTGTCCAACCATCTCATCCTCTGTCGTCCCCTTCTCCTTGTGCCATCAATCTTTCCCAACACCAGGGTCTTTTCCAGAGAGTCTTCTCTTCTCATGAGGTGGCCAAAGTACTGGAGCCTCAGCTTCTCGATCTGTCCTTCCAGTGAGCACTCAGGGCTGATTTCCTTAAGAATGGAGAGGTTTGATCTTCTTGCAGTCCATGGGTCTCTCAAGAGTCCGATCCAGAACCATAATTCAAAAGCATCAATTCTCCGGTGATCAGCCTTCTTTATTGTCCAGCTCTCACTTCCATACATCACTACTGGGAAAGCCATAGCTTTAACTATAACTATATATTTGTTGGCAAGGTGATGTCTCTGCTTTTTAAGATGCTGTCTAGGTCTGTCATTGCTTTTCTCCCAAGAAGCAGGCGTCTTTTAATTTTGTGACTGCTGTCACCATCTGCAGTGATCATTGAGCCCAAGAAAGTAAAATCTCTCACTGCCTCCATTTCTTCCCCTTCTATTTGCCAAGAGGTGATGCAACTAGTGGCCATGATCTTAGTTTTTTTAATGTTGAGCTTCAGACCATATTTTGCGCTCTCCTCTTTCACCCTCCTCACTTTCTGCCATCAAGGTTGTGTATACTAGCATACCATGCACAAACTCATTAGAAGCTGACCTAAATCCATCTCTTTCTATTTCATTGTAACATGGGATGTTTTCTGATGTTTCTAATTAGCTCAGCAGAGAGGCCCACCTCACTTTCAGTAGGAAAAGTCAATTCACACTCACTCGTGCTGTGAGCTACAGAACAAGTAATTTTATCCAGCTAGAGGAAGAAGTCAGTGTTAATTATAAGCAAAGCTACTACTGTTTTAAACTTTCTTTGCTTTGGCAAATTGAGCAGAAACATTTTGAAGAGACAGTATTTAGATGGTCATATTCCCTACATTCCCAGTTGAGAACATTCTGCAAAGTGCTGTAATAAAAGGCAAATACTTTTTTTCCTAGGACACCCTGCTTCGGGTCAATGCAAAATGCAAACCAAGTGCTATATGTAACCTAAATTGGTCAGTTGTTTTGCAGTGGAAAGAACCAGCATAGGGAGAAGCAACATATAGGCTGTAGGTCTGTGGTAGAGCACATGCTTCACACGCAGAAGCTCCCATGTCAATTCTTGGCATCTCCAATCAACCGGATCAAGTAGAAGATGATAGAAAAGACCCTTCTCTACTTGAGACCCTAAATAGCTGTTGCCAGTAAAGGCAGGACAAATAATATGACAAATAATAAGGCAACCTCCCATGTTCCTATCTTAGTGCTGCAACTAAAAATGTGGAAACAGGCCCACCATCAGCAGTCATGACTGCACATCCATCTGGGTTCTACACAATGGCAGCGTAACCACTGCTGAAATCATGAACAGATGTCATGGTGCTCATGTAGAGAATGTGGTCTATGTGGCTTCCTTTAATCTCCTTCCAGACCCACCAGGCAATATTAAAGATTTTGAGCCCTACCCATGTTTCCTAAGGAGGTTTAACAAACTGAAGGACATCATCCTCTTTCTATGCTCCTCCCGATGGAAAAATGTATATGGGGACAGGTAAGTTTCCATAGAGGTTTTTTTTGTATTAGTGGGACTGGGGGTATTAACTATGTATGTGCAAATAGACTAGTTATTGTCTCACCTTTATTCTTGTAGACACACCCCTGCTTTAAGTTGTTTACATACTGTCTTCTATTGTATATTATTTACTACAAAGGTATATCTTAAATATGCATTCTCAACATATTTTTAATTTTTAATTTTCCTTATTCTACTTGTTAATTCAGTGCAATTCTGTTACAATTGATTTTGACAGCTCGATGACTAAGCTCTTTAGCAACGAAATATCTGGTTACCGGAACGACGTCTGAGCATGGAACCACTGGTATATCACAAGTGGACTCTTTATTACTGTGTTTGCAATTGTTTAAGATAAAATCTATTTTGCAAAGGAAAGAAATGGGCACTGAGCCACTGATAAGTGACAAGTGAACATTATTTACTGCATTCACAATTGTTTAAGATAAAACCTATTTGGGAAAGATTTTTATGGACATTTATTGTTTGTTTACAGATAGTTGCCTTGGTGATATTATCTTGTGTCAATTACAACAGGATCTATAGCACATCTCTCTCACTCTCACTCTCACTCTCTGGACTACTATGTGGCAACCGTGAGGAGGAAGAGGAGTAACCACCATCATTGGATTTACTTAAGCCTCCTGTGTCCTATACATTTAAAGTAGCATCATGCCATTTTAAAAAGTCATGGCCTCCCCCAAAGAACCCTGGGAACTCCAGCTTCACAGAGTGATTTAACAGTCCACTCCTCTTCCCAGGAAACTCTGCCAATTGTAGCTCTGTGAGGGAAATCAGGGCCTGCTAACAACTCTCATCACTCTTAGCAAACTACAGTTCCCATCATTCCTTTTTGGGAGGGGGAGCCATGGCTGTTCAAAGCGGTATGATACTGCTTTAATTGCATAGTTCAGATTAAAGTTCTTTTTGTTTGTGTACCTTTTGGTCGAACTCCATAACAGATTGTTCAAATCAACACTTTCTATAATCAGAACACAAACTGGATGTTAAAGTTAGGTTTCATTTAAACAAACAGCTTCTCTGCAGCTAATTCCAGAGATACAGTCCAGTGACAGTACAGCAAGCCAGTGATGGAGCACTGTATGGGATTTATTCCTATTGTATCACACTAGATATCTTGTTAACCATTGCCAAAGAGACACTAATTGGGCAAATAACAGTTGTTACTATCTTCCAGGATGATTAAAAAAAAGTGTGAATATTGCTGGGAAAGGGTGCAGAGGGAGATATATACACATACTGTAGAAATTATATAAAGTAGACAAACCACATCCAACTGTGCTAGTTTAGTTAACAGCTGCTTTGTTGGAGCATTAATGGTCCACAGTAAACTAACAAACCAGAAGTTAATTGCTGGCAATTATTGGTTTCTTGGGGAGCATAGTCTCAATAAATCTCAAATATGTTGGGCTGCAAAGTAACCCAACAGTTGTGTTAACATGAAACGTGGCAAGGGTATGGGTCATCTATCTAATAAGTTTGACTCTGGGGGCCACAATCCAATGACCATTCTTAAACCTATTGAGATAATTGATTTCAGTGGATTTAAGCATGCCTAACTCTACACTGAAATCCCGAGGAAGTTCAGTTTTAATTGGAAAGCAAAATGTAAAAGACAAGGGATTAATTTAAGCTTCCACTTTGGGACAGAAGGAAGAAAAACATTATTCAAAGCTCCTGGTATAAGAAGAGTTCCATACTATGCAGTTGTATCCAATGTTAGTCATATACCCCTTCTGCACTATGCATTTAAAACACTATGATAGTACTTTAAACAATCATGGCTCCTCCCCAAAGTATGTGTATAAAAGTATGTAGCCTGACCTGTTTCAGAAGTGGAGACTTCACTGTTCCTCAATCATTTATTCTCATTGAAAGAAGCGTACAAACATTTTAAAAGCAACTTGGTTTTTTTGCAAAACCTTTAATATTTCCCATGGAGGAAAGATCTCAAAAATGAACAGATAAAGGTTACTGCAGGGGTTATGAAGTTTAGGTATAGAGGCCAAATGCAGCAATGTAGACCTCTCTGACTTTTGGGATTTGCCCCAGGCCGTACATCTATCACTAGCCTTGTTTCATACCCACAGTTGTTTCTGCTTTGCTGGACTGTGTGCAGATGGGATTAAACTCCTAATAACTTATGAACAAGTAACTAAAGCTGCCTCTACACAACTGGAAAATAAAATATAAATATTGAAATGACTGGGACTGCAAGCAAATGAAGACAAACAACTGAGATAAGGAGGCAGTGGAGAGGAAGACACATAACTCAAAGAAGGAGATGGCAACAAATGGGGGTGGGGATGGAAGAAAAACAAGATGAAAAAGACACCTGCAAAAAAAAAAACAGCAAAAACAACACAGAGATGGCTTCTTCTCTGCCTGAGGTCCCACTAAAACTACTAACTGTTAAGTTTGACCAAGAGCTATGAGCTCTGTAACCAAAACAGGCAAGAATAGGGCAATTATTATCTTATTTATTTGTTTTTTTGCAGTATAACCATGTAAAACAATTTCTGCTTCTGGGGAGAGCAAGTTAATATTTATGTCCCCCAGTTTTACCTTAGCTCATGAATATTTTGGTCATGAAGAAAGAGACAGATTAGTCTGCTCTCAACCAAAGGTGTAGGGATTATTCTGATGGGAAGACTGGTGGGGGGATTAGGGAGTGGGAAGTTTGAATGTTGAAGTTACTCCCTTTTGGAATTCTGATCATCTTTATTTTGTGCTTTTGGAATATGATGATAACACTGAAATTACTCTGATGCATAATAGATCTGTTGCCTGGTATATGGTGCATAATTTTAAATTAACCTTATAATGTCACACTTAACTGCAACAACTTGGAATGTAAATGGAATGTAAATGGCCTGGGCACACCAATTAGAAGAAGAAAGGTATCTGCTTTAAAGCAGGATAACCTAAACCTTGTGGGGTGTCCCCCCCCAAGATACACTTTAAAAAGAAAGAAAGAAACACAATACCGGTACAAAATCCATCCTCCCAAGTGGATGTGAAGATTGGTACAGCTCACAAGGTAGGGGATGAACAATCTGGATTTTTCCAAAATTTGATTTTCAATTGAAATTTGATTTTCAACTGAAATAAATACTAAGTGACCCTAATGGAAGATTTATCTTCCTTGGTTAGATAACTCATGGCTGACACAACACACACAACAAAAACGATTTCTGGATTAAACTTTTACATTACTGCATTCATTTAAACAAGGTGAAGTGGTAAAAGGTGGTGACTTAAATCTTGTGCTTAGTGATTATTTTTATAAAGGCAGAAAATCTCACCTATCACAAAACCTATGAAAACCTTATTTTAAAACATTCCTCTACATCATATTACATCAACACAATTACTTCAATGCTTGGTGCAAAGCCAATGCAGAACTAAGATAAAATACACATATGTCAGCAATATAGAAAAATTATGCCAAATTGGATTATTTATTAATCACAGAAGGCTTTATCTCTCATGTTCACAACTCTGAGACTGGTCTTCTTAACATCTCAGACCATGCCCCTGTTATCACCAGAATTCTATGGGCAGTAGACAAATCTAAACCTTTATATTGGAAAATAGACCCCTATTTTATTTTATTACCACAAAGAAACTTCTTAAAGAAATTCAGGATTATTATTTTTAAGATTAATGATATAGGAGAACAATTTGGAACTCCTTTGTGGTTTGGGACACATTTAAAGCTGTGCTCTGTGGCATACTTATAAGTGAAAGAAGCAGAAGTAAAAAAGAGAACCGAAAGGCAAACAATACTTATTCAGGTAATACAAGATCATGAAACTAGACATAAACACACACAACTCCAGAAAAAGAGCAGAACTTAGATCTCTAGAAATTTCACAGATACTTAATACATTTCAGAAGATAAAGCAATATTATTATGAATTAAACACCAAAAATTCTGCCCTCCTAGCAAGACAAGCAAGTCAAGTACCCCCCCCCCCAAATAAAGCACGAAGGGGTGCCAGAGTAAGGTTACCAGATTTTTTTCAATGAATCCGGGACACTTTTCAACTTGAATTCAGTGGATTTTTTCAGGGGACTGATTTGTAAATCCGGGGACTGTCCCCGGGAAACAGGGACACCTGGTAACCTTATGTCAGAGGAGATGGTGGAAGAGGGGCCAACAGGACATTTACTTGTTCCAAGTCTTACCAATAAGCATACCTATGTTAGTTTTGATAGATAGATGATAGATAATAGATAGGTAGATGAGAGAGAGAGAGAGAGAGAGAGAGAGAGAGAGAGAGAGAGATTTTCATGAAAACAAGAGACTTTGGCTGCCTCATAAAACCCTCTATAAGGTCAAGAAGGAAGGAGATTTAGCAATACCAAACCTAAAATGGTATGAAGATTCCACGCACTTACACAATATCCTTTTATTTCACAAGGCTCAGACTAGGTCCCATGATAAAAATAGAGGATGATAGAGGTCAAGACTTCATGCATTCACTCCCTTATCAGAAAATGGACAACAAAACACTAGAATACATTATTAACCCCTTTCTAAAATCAGATATGATCCTATGGAGGTAATGGAGAATGAAACTTTTACCTTTTGATTCCCCTTTAGTCCCAGTAACTCAACACTCTTCCTTTCGCATAGCAGCCAAATCAAGCTCATTTACTAGGTGGGAAACAATTGGATTATTTAAACTCAGAGACATTCACACTAGTAAAAAGCCCCTTACAGCCCCAGAAATAAATTCTATATTGGGAGATGTGGCTGGTTAGAGATACATCAGATTTTACCTTTACTAAATCAGCCAAATTTAAGGACTCAAGTATTACGTAGCTTAAATAGTTTTGAGCAACTACTCAACTCAACCAACCCACTGAGAATGGGAATCATCTCTCAAGTATATAAAATTCTTACACAATGCTTCCTCTTGCTTCATTAAGACTAAAATGGGGAAAAGGTTTTAGAGAAGAATTAGAGAAACAACTCTGGGAACAAATTTGGAGTAAGCTACCATTTGGATCCATCTCAATTAGAATTGCACATCACCGGTACATGTACCCAGCCAGATTATATAGAATTAATCATAACACACCCAACCTTTGCTAGCGGGAATGCAATTTACTGGGCACTCTAGTACACATGTGGTGGTTGTTTCCCAAAATTATTCCCTCTTGGGAAAATGTTTTTCAAACCATTAATCAAATGATGGGGCAATAGCTACAACTAAACCCCAAAATAGCCCTACTATATTTCATTCCTCATATTAATAACATAACCAGTAAAGACCTCATCCTCCAGTTATTAACTGCAGCTAGATTAGTGATGGCAAAAAATGGAAACCTTTAAGTGCTAATCTTTTTGAAGCCTGAATTTCATAAGTATGGGACACTGTGCTTATGAACAAATTAACCATTGCAAAAAAGGAATATTGATTGGGATGGGTGGTAAGACTCACATCTTTTATACAATGTGCTGTCCTTTTATTGACATTGTTAAGACAAACATGGTTTTCAATTTCCATCAACTCATGGAACCTTATGGAGAGACACTTTCATTAGATTGCTTTTCATGGAACGTCTAAAACATCAGCCACTATTTTTCTTTCTGTACAACTACTAAGCTTTCTTTTCTTTGTATAGGTATGTTTTGTTACTTTAAATTAAAAATGAATTAAAAACACACACAGAGAGAGACACATGTCAGCTTGGCAATGTAACATTCTCCTGATGCAAATAACCTAATTTTACAGAAAGGATTTAGCTATTATCAAAGAGTTAGGCTTCATATATTAGATATCCAATAGAGTCAAATTCATAGCAAGCCCACTGAAATTAATGGACTTCAATTACTTAAGTCCACTTATTTCAATGGGTTTGCTTTGAGTACAATTAACATTTCACATCATCCACACTATTATACAAACTGTGCAGAGTGATGGAAGTGATAAATATTTTAAAATTAAAATCTTTCTATTTTACTTAGCATCCCAAATATTGTAGAATGCCACCCCCAGCAATCCTGCCCCCCAAGAAATCAAGTAGGGAATGGTCTCAGAATCTGGTGGTATTCACAAGGCCAAAGAGAAATCTGTTGCAAACAAAATGATTTTTCATAAAACAGAAGGAGTGGCCTGGTGTTATATTTTTGAAATACAGTATACTCACAATTTATGTGGGGGTTACATTACGAGGATTGCATCTAACGCCAAAATCGCATATAGTCAAACATATTGGGTGTAATAGTGGGTGAAATTGCCAAAGTCTTTTCCTCCGGATGGACATCCCCTTTCTGTCCCTTTCCTTTCCATTCTTTTTTATGCGAAGTGCATAAAACTGATTGTGCACAAGTTAAATGTATATAAATTGTGGACTTTGTATGCGTGTGAACACACACACACACACATCCATACATAAGCAAAATCTACATCCTAATCTTTTTATTTAAACCTTAAAATTTAACAATATCGTCTGCCTGGCTGAAACATGCTCACTTGAATATTATTACCAAGTTTGAATAAGGGATCATCAGAAATATGGTCTGCATTCAGCATTAGTCATACTCAAAAGTAAACTCATCACAATTAATACACATTACCAAATTAGGCTGATTAATTTCAGTGGGTATAATAGAGTTAGATACAACCCTAAGCATCAATGCTTTTGTTGAGAATATTAAACATCCATGAGTTTCTAACTCATCATTCTCTGCTTCCCCATTCATTTATGCTTCAAAAATGACAAACAATGCCCTTATTCAGATGAACTCTGCATTACAAAAAAAGCAAAATGAATAATATTCAGTCTTTTTTTTCTTACTCAGAACAAACGCAATGTCAGAGAAGAACCTCAGGACAAGAAAAGGAAAAACAAACAAGGCAACTGATTATATTCATCTCTATATTCCGGGGGGGGGGGGCAGAGAGGAAATGAAGACAACAATTTCTGAAACACTCAGTAACTCCCTTGTATATCTTTGTAAACATCCTGTTTGCAGTTTCCTCATCACTGCAGCAACTGCAATCTGAGCAAAACTGGATCATTTCAAACTCTCTCAATTAAGCAGTAAGAAGAGCAACTTGTAATGGAAGGCAGAAGTGCCCCAGAAAAAAAGTTTATGAAAAGTCGCGATGAAATATTCATGCATGCCTATGAAAATATAATAGTACATTAACTCTCAGCATCATTTTGAATACACCAGAGCACATTCTCTTCCTTTGCAGCACACAATCAATTTATGATAATAAGTTTGGGAAAAGTAACAATGCTGCCGCTAAATATACATAGCAGCTGTTTCTGCCTGAAAATGCTTCATTTTTACAGTTTATGACATGGGCTCGTTTATGATAAGGGAACAGCTGCAAGTTACACCAGCTGCATCTTCACTCTAAATACGTGCCTCTTAACAGTCAGGTGAGAGAAAGGAGACCTTTTCTGTACTTTCAAAAAGCACTCAGGGGTAACACCTTTCTAAGGAATGCCATGAAGGTCATTGGCAACTCAGTCTCCCTCAGGTCTTTCTTGTTTTTTTTGTTTCCATTCAGGAAAAGAATGGCACAAGGTTTCCAAAAAGTCATTGCAACAGAAACAAGTGGTACCCGACAGAGAGGTATTGAGAGAGGATGTTTGAAAAGGGCTTCCTACCTGAGACAAGTTGCTACTTCCCCTCATGCCTGGACCCCTAGATGTTGCCTCTTCTCCATAATAGCAGAGATACCATATATTTCTTTAGAAAGAAGTGGGAGGGGGTGAGGGAATACTATTGGTTGCTGCCTCCTCCTTTCAAAGGTTACTTCAAATGCCTCTCTCTTTCCCCCTATTTATTTCCTCTGCCTCCCAGAAGAGGCGTTTAGAAGGAGAGTAACCAAAGTGTTTATCCTGGCTTGCTTGTGGAATAACTGCTTGCTCCCTGCAGTATAGCCGGCATGATGTGCTGTGCATACCAAATGCAGTTTGCATTAGGCAAAGCTTAGCAGTTTGTCAGTCCCCACCTTCTGTATGTATCAGAAATGCAGACTAGCTTATTGGAGCGATGGAACAACACAGCGGCACAGACTCAAGGAGACAGACGACAGCTCTGACTTCCACAGAACTGCCTTGGTAGCGTGGAAAGACAGGTTCTTCAGTGGGGAAATCCTAGGCTATATTTCATCACATGCAGCCCCTGCAGAACACACACACCCCACAGCAACCCGGCTTGTAATTATATAGACATATGAAAACACAATCAACACCAGCGGAGTACAATGTTCCATGTTTCTCTAGATGCACACAGTGGATGACAATCGGAGCCAGAGGTAATGAAATGCTGCCAGTTTTGAAATGCATTTTGCTTGCTTCCATCTCTCAAAGCAAATAGGAAGACAAATAAAAAGGAGACACCTCCCCCAAGGAAGAAGCTTAAAATGTTAACAACATAATTACACTTTATATACATGAAGGACTACAAAGTTGTGAAAAGGCATTATCAATTTGCTGAGCGAATTGTATGAAAATAATCTCAAGCCATGCAGCTGATTCAGAAATAGGGATGGGGGGGGGGAGAAATTTGATTAAACTCCAATTTAAAGGCATACCTACCAAATGCACATTTCTTGAAACCAAATGTGAACAGAAATGCACTCATATTTCAAAAATTGCACTCCTCCAAATTTTGCAATGCACTCCTGCAAAATTATGTCTACAAAAATGTATATGTGCTATGTTAAAGTGTGCACATAAATGCACATATTAGTGAGATTAACATTAAATATTCATTATACTGGGGAAACCGCTTTGCAAAAAATAATGCATTAGACAGAATTGCATACAAAATGTGGTTATTAGGAGAAATCTGCACATAAATGCTGACAAGTATTTATAAGGATTTTTTAAAAAAATTAAAAGAAAACCACTCAAACACATGGCTGCAGAAATGTGGGTAACTGTATTTAAGGTTAGGAAAAAATGAGAAATTGAGAGAAAACAATATTGACATATCTGTCCATCCATATTCAGAAATAGTACTGCAAGCCTGGGAAGTGGTGATAGCATTAGAAATATGATAATACCCTCAGCCTCCTCCCTCCCAAATAGAATTGAATTCTTTGGCACCAAGAATTCTGAGAGACAACATTAATCTTTTTGGAGGGAGGGTGCGCTTTCTATAAAGATGGGGATGGCAACATCTTTTCTAAAAAAAAGTTCTTCACCCCCCCCCCCCATAGAACCATAGTACTGTAGAGTTGGATGGAATCCCAGGAGTCATATAATCCAACCCCAGCAATATAAGAACCACAGCTAATGAATCCCTGACAGAAAGCCACCCAACCTCTCTTTAGAAACCTCCATTGAAGGGGTGGCCACCACCTTCTGAGGTAGTCAGTTCCACTGTCAAACAGATCTTACCATCACAAAGTTATTCCCAATGTTTAGTTGGAATCTCCTTTCTTGCACTTAAATCAGGTCCCACCCTCTGGAGCAGCAGAGAGCAAGCTTCCTCCATGTGACAGCCCTTCAGATATTTTAAGATGGCTATCATATTGCCTCTCATTCTTCTCCAAACTAAGCATTGCCAGCTCCCTCAAGCCTCATAAGGCTTGGTTTCCAGACCACTGATCATCTTGGTCACCCTTCTCTGTGCACATTCCAGCTTGTTCCAGTTTGTTGATTTCCTTCTTAAATTGTAGTGCCCAGAAGTGGGCACAGTATTCTAGGTGTGGTCTGACCAAGGCAGAATAGAGTCGCGCTATTACTTCCCTTGATCTGGACACTATATTTCTGTTGACGCAGTATCTGAAGAAGTGTGCGTGAACATGAAAGCTTATACCCAGAACAAACTTAGTTGGTCTCTAAGGTGCCACTGGATTGTTTTTTGTTTTTTTTAAAAAATATTTTATTCTAACTGCGTCAGACCAACACGGCTACCCACCTAAATCGAGAACTCCATTAGCTTTTTTAGCTGCTGCATCACACTGTTGACTCATGTTAAGCCTGTGGTCTACTGAGACCCCTAGATGTATTGTCAAGCCAGGTCTCCCTCATCCTATATTTGTGCATCTGATTATTTTTGCCTAAGTGTAGAACCTTTCATTTGTCCCTATTGTAATTCATCTATTGAAATCCATTTAGAAAAATATTGAACAACACCAGGCCCGTGGGACACCCCACTTATCACTGCTTTCCAGGATGACGAGGAACCATTAGTGAGCACTCTTCGGGTTTGGACAGTCAACCAGCTACAACCCCTCCTAGCAGTAACATAGTCTAGCCCACATTTTACCAGCTTCTCTACAAGAATATCACAGTGCGCGGAGGTACTTTGTAGAAAGCTTTTATGAAATCTGTATGTTACATCCACAGAACTCCCCTGATTCACCAAGCTTGTAACTCTATCAAAAAAATAAATAAGATTAATCTGGCATGACATGTTTTTGAAAAACCTGTGCTGTCTCTTAGTCATTACAGATTGATTGTTTAATTATCTATTCTAGGACCTTTCCTGGTAACGATGACTGATCAGTAGTTGCATGGATCCCCCCCCCCCCTTTTTGGAAGATGCAGATAACATTTGCTCACTTCCAATCCACAGGGACGTAACCTGTTTTCCAGGAATTCTCAAAGACAGAAGCTCTGATCTTACATATGGAAGTTCCTTTAGTCCCCTTGGATGAAGTTCATTGGACCTTGGAGATCTGAATTAATTTGAAGAAGCTAAGTGTTCCATTACCACTTCTTTTCCTATCTTGGGCTGCAGCTTCCTCCTTGTATCATTTATTCTGTTATAACAAGATTGGGCATTGTTTCTTTTCGGGTGAAGACAGAGGCAATGTAGACTTCCGGGTTGGCGCCTCCGGCAATGGCTGAATTCCTCTGATCGGGAGGAACTTGCTTTGTGGAAATCAGGGTCTGGCCGCCACGGTGAAGGCGGGGACCCACAAAAAATCACAGGCAGGAGAAGCCTGTGAACATGGGATTCGGCTGGCACCTTTTGCGCCTCCCCTACTCACGGGGAAACCCAGTTTCGGGGATCCAGAGCGACGTGGGGTGAGTGGCGCGGTGCTTCGAATTGACTGCTTCTTTCACGGAGTGAAGCTGCATTGCTGTTGCCGGAGAGCGCTGACTTTTTCCTGTGGACAATTTGATCTTAAAACAACTACCCATGAGTAGAATGGAAAATTGGATTTTTAAACGTCTTAATTTGGCACAGAAACAGGGAGGTTTAAAACAGGAAGTCCGCATTCCACTTTTGTAAATAGACTGAAGCAAAGAGGCTGCAAACTAAAGTCTTGGAAAGTCTTTTGTAAAGGATTAAATCTCCATTGGCTAAAATCATTAAACCCCCCTTGGAAGCAGGAGAAGAGGGGGGAAATTCTGGATCGCGTAAGCCTGCAGGAGAGAGAGTGAAGAAAGATAAATCACCACCGCTTTGAACCTGGGAACGGGCTGCTAGTAAGACGGACGTTCTGGGAAAGTTCATTGACTGTGAATAAAACGTATGTTGACAGATAGTTAAAGAAGAGAAATATATTGTTTCCATTGTTTCCTTCTGCACTTAAAAAGGAGTAAAAGTAACTGAAAATTGAAACTAAATTTGTTGCTTGATCTGTGTTTAAAAGGATACAAATAGAAATTGTTTTCCTCTAGAGGGTTGAGACTGTTACAGGAGTGGAGCTGGGGGAATTTCCAGCTGCAGAGATAAAAAACCGTGAGAACCAGGGATTGACCTTGGACTGGCAAGAATGTCGACAGAAGAAGCCTTAGTGATTGCATTATGCAAGATAAGTGCTTCATTGGAACAGCATCATAAGAATACGAATGTGATGACTATCAAAATTAATAATCTGGGTCAAAAAGTGACTGATTTGGGACAAAAAGTGAACATCTATACAGAAACTATTCAGGTGGAGAAGGCGAGGGAGAAAGTTGTTGTTGAACCTCAAGTAATACAAGTGGGGAGAGCCCCAGCCTTACAGAGGCAATTTGATGAATATAAGTTGTTGCCTTCTATGACTGAATTTAGAGAAAGTCAGATTCTGAGGATTGGAGCCCTGCTTGGACTGGAGAAGGAAAGTTGGATAGATTCCCTCATGCAGGGATGTACTGACCTTTGGGACCTGGACTTGGGTCAGGAGGAGATTGGAGTTGTGGGGACCTTCAGTTTTGGAGGGACTTTGAAACACATCCTAAAATATCTTTTGGACTTTAGTTTTAATTACGGAGATTTGGCTGACCTGTCGAGAAGGAGTAAAAATATTGCTAGGTTGAAGCTTCCCCGAGATCTACTCCTCAGCATCAAAGGAAGGAAATTAAGAACAAGATCAGCAGAAGACAAAGTAAAGTGCAGGTATAACTACGAAGAAGATCTGCAGAAGGGACTTGGAGAAGAATTAAGAGCCTCGGACAGAAGATCACCAGGTTGATGGACCATATGGATTTGACGGAAAGGACTGGCAGAATCCGGGACCAGGGAGAAGAGACGGTGGAAGAAGATTGGAAAAAGTCTAAAGTTTATCTATAGAAATATTGTAAAATTAATGAGTGCTAGAAAAATGTTGGAATGAAATTACATGGCTTTAGTAGAAATGTTATAAGGAGTTAAGTACAAATAAGTATTATGGTTAAGTACAAATAAGTATTATGGCTAAAATAAGTTAAGATAATTATATGACAGAAAATAGAGAAAGATGGAAAGGAATTGCTGAAATAATTAATAGAAGCGGAATACAAAAAGGGAGGTGAGAGGAGGTCGATGAAAAGAGGGAATGAAAGATAAGGTATTGAAACGGTATGATGTATGTTTTTAAATTGTTTTTGTTTTCTTATGTTTAGTTTAATGTGTTAATGTTGTGTTGTGCATTGTTTATTGTATTGTATTTTCTTTCTTTTGTTTTTTCTTTTTCTTTTTCTTCTTCTTTTTTTTTCTTCTTTTCTGTAAGGTCTAAAAGTAATAACTATTATTTTTTTAAAAAAAGACAGAGGCAATGTAGATGATGAGCAGTTCCGCCTTCTCTTTGTCACCCAGTAGCATTTCTCTGTCTTCTCCATGCAGAGAACCTACTGCACTACTTCCTTGTTCTTCCTCTTTCTTTGAACATAACAAAAACCCCTTATGATTATTTTAACCTCTCTTTAATTATTTTAATCTTAGTCCTATTCTTCTTTCCTTTCCCCTAAAATTATTTTAACAATGAACTGTTATATCCACCATCAGTTAATGCAAACTCATTGAAAGCCTATTTCATGACATTTTCTCACAAGTACAAATGGGGTGGAGGGAGAGAATGCTACCAAGAAAGGATGTCTGAAGCTATTATTAATACAACCAGTTGTTCTAGCAGACATGGGTTTGCAGGGAAGCAAAATTAATATTCGTTAGACAAAATGAAATTTAAAAAATTGCTGCCCATAGAACTTACATATTAACATCAGAAATGATTGCTGTATGTATGTTATGCAAACATTCCCCTTGCATTTTCAGTCTCAGCCAAAATATAGATAGATAGATGAGAGAGAGAGAGAGAGAGAGAGAGAGAGAGAGAGAGAGAGACATAAATAATGACTTACATACATTTCCCTAACAATTTAATGGGGCAGTTGATTCCTTGTCCTTCCTGGAAGGACTCAGCTGAAAATCCAATGAATTCAAAATGCAGATATGGGATTAGCCATCCTATACTGATATTACACTGGTCAAGATAGAAGCAGTTGCTCAGCTCACGAAGATAGCAAAGGTACAGAGAATCTAAAACCACAAGAATGCCAGTGCTGGGTTGAGAGTCCTGTAAGACTTGCTTCCTTCCGTGCTGGATTTTTTCCACCTGACCTGGGAGGGTGGTGCCCTGTGATTCCAGATACAAATTCTGAGGCTGTTGAACGGACTCTTGGCTTGGGGTCAACAGCCTCAGCATTTGTATCTGGTTTTAATCATGGAAAGGTGGCATGCAAATAAAATGATGATGATGAAGAAGATGCTCAAGACAACAAGAAGGGCTGGATTTTTCTGAAAATGTCAGATGACATTTGTCTTGATGAGAAGCTAGAGGGTATAAATAAATAAAATGTATTATGCACATATCATATATATAGGGGTTTTATCTAATGCTAGTTCTACTCAGAGTATCCCTATTGAACTTAATGAACATTGTTAGTTTAGTTTTGTGGTATGCCTTTTCCACCAACTGCAACCCAAAGTTAACCAAATTCTCTAAAATGTATTCAACCAAACCAGTATATTGTATGCAGTTGGCAAGAACAAGACAATCCAAGGTTGATCAGGAAAACTTAAGAAAAAAATCCTACTCAACTTTCTGTAAGGAACAGTCAGGAAAACCCATGTCGACCACCAGGGTGGGTGGGTAGCTTGCCATGCTAATTGCAAAGAGGTAGAAGAACAGTGCTGCTGGCACCTTATATTATGGCACTGCTACCCTCTGCCATTGTTTAGACATCGGATCATTGCTTACTCTCTCCTGGCTTCACAGAACAGTATGAAAATCCATTCCCCACTGAATACAAGAGCAGCATTTTTATCACACAGAACTGGGTTTAGTAGTCACATTTCCAAGTGCAAGTGTGTGGATTTACTTCATCGCAGTGAAAACAGCACACACTTTCTATAAACTGCAGCATCACACTGTTAAAGCTTTTTTATTTTCCCCTCCCAGCAAAAGTAGTGAGGGCACAAAGATACTTATTTATGTCTTTTTTTGAACCGGAAAGAGTGCCTCTAGAGAATGGCTTTCATGGTCTCATTAGTATACAATTACCCAGAAATCTCTTTGTTTTAATTTCCGCTTATCCCAAAAGAGCCTAATAATAATGCAGCCATTTTCGTTCTAGATGCTGTTCGGGTTTTATTAGTTTCTCAGTATTGCTAGGTACATGCCAGGGAAAAGTAGCTGTAATGGTGCCATGATAAAAATGATTAAGGATAGAATACTTCCTGCCTTATACTAAAGCCAAAGTCTCTCTTGGTGGTTGTGGAATCAGACAAAGCCTGGTGGGGTAGCTGGATGATTAAAGGGGAAGAAAGGGAGATAGCTGACGATAGAATCTAGATGGTGATGAAACTAGGGAGGCATTGGAGTGTGGGTGTGGGGGAGAGAAGAAGAAGAAGAAGAAGAAGAAGAAGAAGAAGAAGAAGAAGAAGAAGAAGAAGAAGTAGTAGTCACCATCTTATTCTTTCTAAGTTTTCAAAACAACAGGACTTCCTGTTCCATCATCAATGGAACTGTTATCCTCACTGCTAAGGGTTCAGTCTGAATCCTGGATACAGCCTAGTGAGGGTTCATAGGGCCATGACTGCATCCAGAGCTCTGCCAAACATGCCAGCTGGGGTAGGAAGAGCTGACACAGTGATTGGGCCCAGATTAGGCCAATCAATTTACACAGAATCAGATCAAAACATTAAAAAGGAAGAAGAGGAAATGAAAAACCATCAACATCAAATTAAAAAGCACCTGAAACCAGGTAGAAGAAAAATGGTTTTGCTGTTCATGGCAAAGTCATCAGGGATGAGGCCAATCTACTTTTCTTAAGGAGGGAATTCCATAAATAGGGTGTTGTCACAGAAAAGTCCCTGTCTTGCCTTCCTATCAACTAAACCAGTGTGTGTCTGTGTGTGTGGAGAGAGAGAGAGAGAGAGAGAGAGAGAGAGAAATTCATATGGGAGGAGGCAGGTAGAGGACCTTAAAGGTAAGCATCAGCACTGAGAATTGGGAGTGGGGGGAAAGAAAAAGGCAGCCAGTGAAATAAATACAATGCCACCATAAAATGATCTAGAAAACATGCACCGCAAAACAATTTGGCTTCTGCATTTTATGCCAAATGCAGTTTCTGAACACTCTTCAGTGGCATTCAGATGTAGATCATACTTCAGTAATGTAACTGGAAAGTGACTTCTTCTTCTTCTTCTTCTTCTTCTTCTTCTTCTTCTTCTTCTTCTTCTTATTTTCTATGCCACCCATCTGGCTGGGTTTCCCCAGCCACTCTGGGCGGCTTCCAACAGAAGGTTAAAAATACATTAAAACACCAGACATTAAAAACTTCCCTAAACAGGGCTGCCTTCAGATGTCTTCTAAATGTCATATAGTTGTTTATTTATTTGTTTATTTATTTGATAGGAGGGCGTTCCACGGGGCGGGGGCCACTACCCTCTGCCTGGTTGCCTGTAACTTGGCTTCTTGCAGTGAGGGAACCGCCAGAAGGCCCTCAGAGCTGGACCTCAGTGTCTGGGCAGAATGATGGGGGTGGAGACACTCCTTCAGGTATACTGGACCGAAGCTGTTTAGGGCTTTAAAGGTCAGCACCAACACTTTGAATTGTGCTCAGAAACGTACAAATGTATATATTACTGTCATGGTATCTATCTTTTCCAGGAAAGGGGGCAGCTGGTGCACATGAGTATCACATGAGTAACCAGAAGTAAGGCAACCCAATCAAAAGCAGACTGTACCTTGAACTAGATATCATTTATATCATGTCTGGATTGTGTATCAGTTTATTAACCCCTATCCTGTCCTACAGTGCATGTAGGAAACAATTTAAAACCTCTTTGGCATTAGCTGGAAAGGTGCATCACAGCTGGTTATCATCAGTATAGCTCTCTTATATAGTATGCAACCCTGAGACCTATATGAAGCTCCAAATATCCCTATTTATCTAGGATAATCACTCTTTCGCTGCACCTGTCCAAAAATAACACACTGCTCCTATTTATAACTTACAGTTGTTGTTTTTAAAAAAGGATGTCTGCTTTTTGCTTAATAAAAAATAATTACAAAAAGAGATGCATACTTCAGCTAAATGGTAACTGTTAATTTATTTCATCCTTCCCCAATCTGATGCCCACCAGATCTTTTGGACTATGCTGCCCAGGGCTGATCAGGGTTGTAGTCCAAAAGCTCTGGAGGGTATCAGGTTAGGGAAGACTAATTTATTCCTGCCTCCTGCCTTAAAAAAAAAAAGCAGTTGCTGATCCATAAGAGGACCTCCTTATCTGTTTTAGGAACAACTAGGTGCTGCATCTGATCTGGGGTTGGGAGGATGGGGGTCTCTTCATCTACCTATTGTTTCTCCCTCAGATAATAACAAATAGTTCTCCAAGGAGCTTTGACTGCAATTGCAGTTATGCCCCAATCAGTTTTATCTTCCGATAGAGATTCATGTGGAGAGATACATTACAGCATATTAATCCTTTGACACCTCCTTAGATGCACAGTGAATTATGTGTTCAGTTTCCACAGAAGGGCTTAAAGAAGAAATATCTTTTAGATAACAACGTATTACTTTTTTCTCTTTGCGTGGACAAGCGGAGTCCCCAGATCCCACGTGGTCCACCCGTAATGTGGAATAACGACTCAAGACAACGTGCTATGGGATTAAATTGGCCACAACTTTATTAAATTTCAAATGTGGGTAGACCTTGGCTTAGGCATTGGGCGTTCTCCCTCCCCAGTCCCCAGCCGGGGACCTAGGAAGCATCAGGGTTATCCAGTGTGTGTGGGGGGGATGGGCCGGCTCTGGAGAACATATGTTCAAGCAGAGATAGCCGCCCCCGTTACGCCGCCACCACAGGGAAGAGCAATGACAACCTTTCGGCGTACGGTCAAAGCCTTCCTTCAGAAACCCCTTTAACGGGGAACCCTGGTATCGCCGCAGCAAAGAGGAAGATGGACTAAAGGATTCCGCCCAAGGCCTGATACCGCCAAAGTTGTGACGTTTCGCTATGGGAAAGGCGAAACCTGCCAATGCAGGGAAATTCCTTTCCGGCCCTTTAACAGCGACCTTAATGTAGCAGCGCCCGCATACCTGTGAAGAAAAGTTAACCTGCAAAATAAGACATTAACTGAGGGTGAGTAGGGTGGGAGAAGCTCTGGAGCCAAGTGAGGATTCCCAGGTAAGATCCTCCCTCTATTGTGTGGGCAGGTAATCCCTCCCCTACCTGGCCTGATCTCCTTGGCAACTCTTCCCCCAGGTGGAATTGGACAACTGACTGAGGTAGGCGGAGACCTCCAGGTATCCCACCAAAGCCAAGCCTATGCTGTTGGGGCCGCTCCAGATCTAGGGGCTGCACGCGTCCACGCAAAGGGCGCCCCCCGTTTTAAGTGGGGAGCGGTCATTGAGTGCAAATATATATATTGACCTCTATTATTTTATTTATGACTGTGTTTATATCATATAGTATTTTGTGTTTATGTGTGTGTGCTTCAAAGCCTTCTACACTAGCCTCCCCCAAGCCATTGCCCTCCAGCTGTTTTAGACTACAACTCCCATCAGCCCCAGCTGTCATGGCAAATGGTCAGGTATGATGGGAATTGTAGTCCACTGTTATTTGGAGGGTACCAGCATGTGGAAAGCAGTCCCATCAGCACTACAGTGGTACCTCAGGTTATATACGCTTCAGGTTACAGACTCCGCTAACCCAGAAATATTACCTCGGGTTAAGTACTTTGCTTCAGGATGAGAACAGAAATCGTGCTCCGGCAGCACGGCGGCAGTGGGAGGCCCCATTAGCTAAAGTGGTGCTTCAGGTTAAGAACAGTTTCAGGTTAAGTACGGACCTCCAGAACGAATTAAGTACTTAACCTGAGGTACCTCCCCTTCATGGATCACTGCCTTGCCGTGGCGAAGGGGCTTGAAGAACTCAGAGAAGCTATGAACTATGCCGAGCAGGGCACCCAAGATGAACAGGTCATAGTGGAGAGTTTTGACCAAACGTGATCCACCTGGAGGAGGAACCGGCAAGCCACTCCAGTATCCCTGCCAAGAAAACTCCATGGACAAAGACAACAGGCATATAAAAGATATGACGCTGGAAGATGAGCCCCTCAGGTCGGAAGGCGTCCAACATGCTACTGGGGAAGAGCGGAGGGCAAGTACAAGTAGATCCAGAGCTGATGAAGCGGCTGGGCCAAAGCCGAAAGGACGCTCAGTTGCGGATATGCCTGGAAGCGAAAGGAAAGTCCAATGCTGTAAAGAAAAATATTGCATAGGAACCTGGAATGTAAGAACCATGAACCTGGGTAAGTTGGAGGTGGTCAAAAATGAGATGGCAAGAATAAATATTGACATCCTGGGCATCAGTGAACTAAAATGGACGGGAATGGGTGAATTCAGTTCGGATGACCATCATATCTACTGCTGTGGGCAAGAAACCCGTAAAAGAAATGGAGTGGCCCTCATAGTCAACAAAAGAGTGGCGAAAGCTGTACTGAGATGCAATCTCAAAAATGATAGAATGATCTCTATACGAATCCAAGGCAGACCTTTTAACATCACAGTAATCCAAGTTTATGCACCAACTACTTGTGCTGAAGAAACTGAAATTGACCAGTTCTATGAAGACTTACAAGACCTTATAGAAGTGACACCAAAGAAGGATGTTCTTCTCATTATAGGGGATTGGAATGCTAAAGTAGGGAGTCAAGAGATAAAAGGAACAACTGGCAAGTTTGGCCTTGGAGATCAAAACGAAGCAGGGCAAAGGCTAATAGAGTTCTGTCAAGAGAACAAGCTGGTCATCACAAACACGCTTTTCCAACAACACAAGAGACGACTCTACACATGGACATCACCAGATGGGCAGCATCAAAATCAGATTGATTATATTCTCTGCAGCCAAAGATGGAGAAGCTCTATACAGTCAGCAAAAACAAGACCTGGAGCTGACTGTGGCTCAGATCATCAGCTTCTTATAGCAAAATTCAAGCTTAAACTGAAGAAAGTAGGAAAAACCACTGGGCCGGTAAGATACAATCTAAGTCAAATCCCTTATGAATACACAGTGGAAGTGAGGAACAGGTTTAAGGATTTAGATTTGGTGGACAGAATGCCTGAAGAACTATGGATGGAGGCTCGTAACATTATACAGGAGGCAGCGACGAAAACCATCCCAATGAAAAGGAAATGCAAGAAAGCAAAGTGGCTGTCCAATGAGGCCTTACAAATAGCGGGGGAGAGAAGGCAAGCAAAATGCAAGGGAGATGGTGAAAGATACAGGAAACTGAATGCAGATTTCCAAAGAATAGCAAGGAGAGACAAGAAGACCTTCTTAAACGAGCAATGCAAAGAAGTAGAGGAAAGCAATAGAATGGGAAGAACCAGAGATCTGTTCAAGAAAATTGGAGATATGAAAGGAACATTTCATACAAAGATTTCCATAATAAAGGACAAAAGTGGAAAGGACCTAACAGAAGCAGAAGACATCAAGAAGAGGTGGCAAGAATACACAGAGGAATTATACCAGAAAGAAATGGATGTCTCGTATACCCCAGGTAGTGTGGTTGCTGACCTTGAGCCAGACATCCTGGAAAGTGAAGTCAAATGGGCCTTAGAAAGCACTGCAAATAACAAGGCCAGTGGAAGTGATGGTATTCCAGCTGAACTATTTAAAATTTTAAAAACGATGCTGTTAAGGTGCTACACTCAATATGCCAGCAAGTTTGGAAAACTCAGCAGTGGCCAGAAGATTGGAGAAGATCAGTCTACATCCCAATCCCAAAGAAGGGCAGTGCCAAAGAATGCTCCAACTACCGCACAATTGCACTCATTTCACACGCTAGCAAGGTTATGCTTAAAATTCTACAAGGAAGGCTCAAGCAGTATGTGGACCGAGAACTCCCAGAAGTGCAAGCTGGATTTAGAAGAGGCAGAGGAACCAGAGACCAAATTGCAAACATGCGCTGGATTATGGAGAAAGCTAGAGAGTTCCAGAAAGACATCTACTTCTGCTTCATTGACTATGCAAAAGCCTTTGACTGTGTCGACCACGGCAAACTATGGCAAGTTCTTAAAGAAATGGGAGTGCCAGATCACCTCATCTGTCTCCTGAGAAATCTCTATGTGGGACAAGAAGCTACAGTTAGAACTGGATATGGAACAACTGATTGGTTCAAAATTGGGAAAGGAGTACGACAAGGCTGTATTTTGTCTCCCTGCTTATTTAACTTATATGCAGAATTCATCATGCGAAAGGCTGGGCTGGATGAATCCCTAGCCGGAATTAAGATTGCCGGAAGAAATATCAACGACCTCAGATATGCAGATGACACAACCTTGATGGCAGAAAGTGAGGAAGAATTAAAGAACCTTTTAATGAGGGTGAAAGAGGAGAGCGCAAAATATGGTCTGAAGCTCAACATCAAAAAAACGAAGATCATGGCCACTGGTCCCATCACCTCCTGGCAAATAGAAGGGGAAGAAATGGAGGTAGTGAGAGATTTTACTTTCTTGGGCTCAATGATCACTGCAGATGGTGACAGCAGCCACGAAATTAAAAGACGCCTGCTTCTTGGGAGAAGGGCAATGACAGGCCTAGACAGCATCTTGAGAAGTAGAGACATCACCTTGCCAACAAAGGTTCGTATAGTTAAAGCTATGGTTTTCCCAGTAGTGATGTATGGAAGTGAGAGCTGGACCATAAAGAAGGCTGATCGCTGAAGAATTGATGCTTTTGAATTATGGTGCTGGAGGAGACTCTTGAGAGTCCCATGGACTGCAAGAAGATCAAACCTCTCCATACTGAAGGAAATCAACCCTGAGTGCTCACTGGAAGGACAGATTGTGAAGCTGAGGCTCCAGTACTTTGGCCACCTCATGAGAAGAGAAGACTCCCTGGAGAAGACCCTGATGTTGGGAAAGATGGAGGGCACAAGGAGAAGGGGACGGCAGAAGACGAGATGGTTGGATAGTGTTTTCGAGGTTACCAGCATGAGTTTGACCAAACTGCGGGAGGCAGTGGAGGACAGAGGTGCCTGGCGTTCTCTGGTCCATGGGGTCACGAAGAGTCGGACACGACTAAACAACTAAACAACACCACTGTATTTCCAGAGAAATCCTGATAGTCTGAGTACTGTGTTTCAAGGACACCATTTGACTCCATATTGTCTGTGTACTAAGTCAGCTGCTCTCAAGGGCCAATCCCACTCCTCTGTCTGAACAACTTGTCCTATATGGGAAGTCACTTGACACCCTCCCAAAGCCAATAGGAATGCACCCTTTTGCTATCCTGTATCTACCTACCTGTGAGTAAGCTCCATTAAACACAGCAAGACAGACTTACCTGAGCAGAAATTTATCTGCCTGACTGTTAATAGTAATCAATGTAAATGAAACAGAATTCAAAAGAAAGGGGCTAATGATTGTCCATTATCCCACTGACTTCACACTCCTTGGTCAGACGGGAGCGGATTTACTTTTAATTGAATAGCTGGGTAAAATCCTGCTTAGACACCTTTTCTTTTGACTGCACATATAATTGGGTTTTGGATTTACCTTTTCTTTCTTTTTACAATTTTTTAAAATTTCAATTTGACTTTCGTTTTCAAATGTTAATGCTTCTATCCAGTAATGCTTGCATAGTTGTTTAGGAAACAAGATAAAATAGGGGGTGGGTGGGGGAGAGCCCTCTTGTGGCTATGGCCTGAGCTACAGAACAATAAAAAAAAAAATACAGGTTCTCCAAATATTTTACCCTATCTCCACAGGTGAAAATGCAGCTTTGGGAGGGAGATTTCAAGCTGGCAGGAAATTACTGTACAGTAAAGGATTAAGCAGCCTTTTCTGCTCTTCTTAACCCAGCTGCTTTGGGTTAAGAAAGAAAAAGAAGAAATGGGGGGGGGGGGGAGAGAGAATTGTCTTGTGATGTATAGCTTGACCTGATGGCAGCAGGCATGATTACCTCTTTCAATATTTCTACCTCCTGCAGGGCTGCAGTTCCTTGCCACTTATAGCATCATATTCTACATCCCATAAGCTTTAGACATCATTAAATGAAAGAAGTGTGCTTAAAAAAGAATCTTACTCTAAGTGATGAAAAGCAAGAGGGGATTAATGATAATATGGTGCTCACAGCTTAATGTATGCACCATTGTTCAGAAATGGCAGAAGTCTAGTTCCTTTGTGTTCAGAGAACTTTGTGTTATAGATAGACAGGAGATGTGTAAAAGAGAGGATTTGGGCCAATGCTATTTTCAGGTCAAAGTGCTGTATGGATGAGAAAAGCTGTATCTGAAAAATGCCCTCTTTGGTATGACTAGTAACCACACTGTCTCCCTTTAAGTTCCATTTAATGCCAAAGTATGTTCCCACATGCATTCATCCAGGCAGTCATCCACAAAATGTAGTTGAGAAGACTGTGGGAATGCAAGACTGTTTTGAAAGGACATGACAAGAGTGATCTGTAAACCATAAAAGATAGGCTTGCCATATTTCAAAAAGTAGAATTCCTGACACCCCCAAAGTTGTTGAGTCCAGCTGCACTCATTCCATTGTGTGTGGGGGGGGTGGCTCAAAGGAACCGGCTGCCTTCAACCAGGAAGATGACCGCCAGCAGCTGAAGCATCTCTGCTCCATCACCGTCAGCTGTGGATTTCAAGAAGGAAGACAAGGAAATGCAGAAGTTTTTTTTCTGCCCCATGAGGCACACTTAGCAGAGTTTTATGAATAACTGCCACACCTGGCAGAGGAGACCCACTGGCTTTCCTCTTGCAGGACTGTGACACCGCAGGCCGATTGCCGCCCAGTCCATCTGGATGGCCATTCTGACCAGCTCCAACAGGGGGGGAACCTGCAAAACTCCCCCCAAACCTTCCAAATGAAAATGGTCAGACTCATGGCAGCTGTGTTGCTTTCATCCCTCCCCCACCTCATCACTTCCATTGTTGCCAGGGTGTAGTCTCCCCTGGAATTTATTTTTTAACAAAACAAAATCTTAAAAATGGGGGGGCACGGGGGGGACTGGGTTGCCATATGTCCTAGAAATTCCTGACTTCTCTTAAAATTTAAAAAAAAATCCCCTTAAATTCAGCTTAGTTGGTATAGCATGAAACTCTTAATCTCAGGGTTGTAAGTCTGAGCCCCAGAACCTTTCAAGATTCCTCAAGTATTCAGAGGATCCAATCTGATGTAGGTGTTGGTTTGTGTTAGGGCTTTCACATACTTCCTATTGTCCCATTGCTTTCCCCCAGTGGAAAACTCTCTTTAGCGCTCAGTTGAAACAAATGACAATTTGGTTTTTCCCAAGACTGACATTTGCTCTGATTCAGAGCTAAAAAGCGGGTTTTCCCTGAGAAAGAAGTGGTGCAAGGGGGAAATTGCTCAGACTCATGCCTAGAAAGTGTGGGTCAAGTGGAAAACCACTTGGTCCTGTGCTTTCTAGGCATAGGAGAAGTGGAAGAGTGGTGGAGTCCTTCATTGGCTTCATGTCCCCTCTAAGTCTACAGTGCAAGGGAAAATACCGTATTTTTCGCTCTATAAGATGCACATTTTCCCCTCCAAAAATTAAGGGGAAATGTGTGTGCGTCTTATGGAGCGAATGCAGGCTCCTTGGCTTCAGCGATAGCAACATGAAGCCTCAGAAGCACAGTGGGAGCGCTCCCGCTGCGCTCCGGAGGCTTCGTGTTGCTTTCGCTGAAGCCTGGAGAGCAAGAGGGGTCAGTGCGCATCAACCCCTCTCGCTTTCCAGGCTTCAGGGACAGCCATCTGAAGCCTCTGGAGCGTGGCAGGAACTCCCACGGTGCTCCAGAGGCTTCGGGTTGCCTTCGCTCTCCAGGCTTCAGACGGCTATCTTTGACACCTGGAGAGCGAGAAGGGTTGGAGTGCACTGACCCCTCTTGCTCTCTAGGCTTCGGGTTCCTTTCCCTGAAGCCTGGAGAGCAAGACTCTCCTGGCTTCAGCAAAAGGAACCCGAAGTGGGAACTCCCGCTGTGCGCCGGAGGCTTCGGGTTGCCTTCACTGAAGGCGAAGGCAATGTGGGAGAAGGAGAGCTGCACAGCGCCCCTTCAGCGAAGTGGGAGGAGAAATGGAAGGGGCTCCGTTTCTCCTCCCGCTTTGCTGAAGGGGCGCTGTGCAGAGAGGGGGAGAATTTTTTTTTATTGTTCTCCCCCCTCTAAAACAAGGTGTGTCCTATGGTCGGGTGCGTCCTATAGAGCGAAAACTACGGTAGCTTTTCTATACAGATCAAAACCAAATAAGAACATTAAAAAACCTGCTGTACCAGATTAATGGCCCATCTGGTCTAATATCCTGTTTCCAGTGGCCAACCAGATGCCTATGAGAAGTACAAAGGCAGGACCTGAGTCCAACAGCACTCTTCCCACTTGTGATTCCCAGCATATACAAGCACCAGACATTTAGCTGCATGGAGTCTTTCCAACCCTGATTATCACTAAGTACCTCTTACTTGTGTCTAGCATGTTATAGCAGACCTAAGTGATCTCATTTTATTTATTAGGTTCATAGGGAGAAAACAAATGTTCAGTTATTATATATTTTAATTTGGATTCATTCATACAGACTTTTCTCCAAAAGTCCTCTCACACAGAGCCGTGGTATCATCATGGAATTAATATTGTGAGCAAAGTCAATTTGACTTGACTGGGAGAAAATAAATTTTAATCAATACAATCCAAATCAACTCTGCAGCTTCTTGTTTTCATTTCAGAACAAAATGAAAAACGAATTCTCATGGGTAAAGAATTACGAACTCATCTGTGGTGAAGACTCATAGAAGAAGATTCAATATGAGCAAAACTAACTTTAGCACACATCTCACGCATACTGTCTGAAGCTTTCCATAAGGTCCAATATTGGGCAACATTAAATGATTGAAAGACATGTTCTTTTCTAACAAGCACTTATTTGTGGTGGTTCTGAGAATATAATTTTTCATGACCCTCTGATTTAGATGATACACCAATAACATCATAACACAAGAAGGTCCCTTTGGGAACAAAGCAGTCTCATCTACAGGGCTGTCTTACCCATAAGTGCTAGAAGTGTGGGGCACCTGGACACCGGGTTCTCATGGGTGCCAGGCTGAGAGTCCGGGGCCCAAGAGTTGAGTCCAGGGAAGAGCCTGCCTGTCGGTCGGAGTGCCATGATGGGCTCTTCTGCTGCGGGCAGCTCTGTGCCACGAGTTCAGGGGCTGCTGAGTCAGCGAGACGCTAAGGCAGCCGGCCAGCTCTGCCCTCCTGCTCCCTTGGGACTGAGCAGGCTGGGGGGGCACCGGGCGGATCTTTGCACCCCTGCACCGCATATGCTCATCTAGTACAGCATCCTGTTCCCTGTGGCAAAGCCGTGACCCACTTGAGATAAAAGCCCTCAGCACCCACTTCTATATTGCCCTGGATGAGGACATAACTCTTCTATCACCCTCCAAAATTGGAGGGTGCCTCTTCTGCAGGCATCCTGCTCCACCACCACCACACAAAAGCATGTGACTGGAGGACAGGCTGCATGTCTTCAAATATTGCAGAAAGCTCTCCTGGAGAGAGAGAGAGGGAGTTCCTGCCAATAAAGCACATTATGGTGTTGTTGTGTTGTTGCGGAGAAAACTCTGGAGTTGGTGGCAAAGCAGCTGAGCAAGAAAGTCCTGCATCCCCCAAGCAGCATGAGAGCATGCTGAATACTACTGTAGTGCATACAGTAGAAAGTCCATCTTTCTCTCCAGGCTCAGTCTAGTAGTGGGGGGGGGGCGAACTTAGAGTGTGTGTTTCTGGTGTGTGTTTCTGGCACTGGGCAATCAGAGCTGCTGGCATTCAGAGGAGAAAATACTGGATTAGATGGTCAAATAGTCAGAGCTGTATAACATAATCTTCTATCTTCACTGATACGTGCTGCCTGACAGTTGGATCCAGGGAGCATCAGGTACTTTCAGTCTTTAGAGGGTAAAAACATAAGGACAGCATGCTTGATCAGGACAATGGCCCATCTAGTTCAGCATCCTTTTCTCATAGTGGCCAACTGGATGCCAAACAGGATCTCAGCACAACAGCATTCTACCCCTTCTGGGGTTCCTAGCAACTGGTATTTAGCAGCGCACTACCTTTTGACAGTGGAGGAAGAACATAGTCATCATGGCTAGTAGGCACTGATAGCCATATCCTCCACTGTTGTGCTAATCATCTTTTAAAGAGGCCATCACTGCCTCTTGTAACAGCAAATTCCATAACTGAACTATGCACTGTATTTTTATCTGTCCTGAATGGCCCAAGCAGTTGGCTTCATTTGATGTATGTGAGTTCCAGTGCTATGAGAAAACGAGAGACAAAAACTATTCCCTAACCACTCTCACTTATTCTATGCATAATTTTTTAACTTCTATCATGTCACTCAACATTTCTCCAAACCAAAAAGCCCCAAATGCTACAGCCTTTCCTCAGAGGGGAGTTACCGCATCCTTTTGATGATTTTGGTTACTCTTTCCTGAACCTTTTCCAACTCTTAAATATCCTTCGTCAGCATAGGCTTGGCCAACTGTGGGTCCTGACTCAAGAAGAAAGCCTCCCTCCGGTTCATAGCTTTTAACACACTCTGTTGTGAGATGGTATGTAAGAAAAAAAATCATTTCCAGTTTTGTCACTTTATAAAAATTCTCTCTTTGGAATCCAGTGGATAATAAACTGTTTCTAAGTGACTCAGAAGGAGATTTACAGAATAGCTTGTTCTGATTAAGAGCATGTCCCATATTGCTTACAAAACTGGGCTGAAAACTAAGCTCTTCCTTTTACATTTCAAGCACCTGGAGATTTTTTTAAAAACAACAACAACAACATTTAAAGGGTATTTTAATTGCAGGATAATGTTAGCAATTCAGACATGGAAGTGGGTATCTGAGAGATAATTTGCCATGGGTAACTAACAAATTAGGGAAAGAGAGGGGTGAAAGATTTTTCACTCTCTTACCATAGCCCTGCTCTGCAAGTCCATCACTGGAGACACTGTGAACATCAGTACTGTTTTCCAAAGCTCTCTGGAAAGAGGTTATCCTGCATTATTACTCTGATCAAAATAGGTAGGTGCTTGTCGCAAGACTATTATACCAAGGATTAGTGCCTGTAAGGGCTGGATCATGAGGTGAGCCAGGAATCAGGAACCAGGAGTCAAAACCAGAAGTGGAACAGCTAGGAACAAATGTGTTCCATCCTGTACATGACAGCCCTCTGGGTATCTGAAGGCCACCTTTTTTGTCTCCTTGTTCTTCTCCTCTCGAAGTTTTGCACACCCAGCTCTTTCAACTATCTCTTGTAGGACTTGAATATCCAGGGAAGACAGATGAACCCTGAAGAATGGCAACTCTAGCAGCCTACAGCTTTTTGTTAGTAAGGCAGAACTGGCATCAAGGGTTGGCATGGCTAGCATTTGCCAAGGGCCCCCAGCCCATCTGGGGACTCACTAACAAGAGCCATGTGGCTTGCTCCTCCTTTTCACCATTACCACCTGCTTGTTCAGCCAACTCTTACTCTGATGCAAACAATGGTGAGGAGGAGCAATAGATCCAACTGCCTGCTTGCTCATCTCTTCCTGGCAACTCAGGCCAATGTGGCAAGGAAAGAGGAGGAACAGTAGCCAGTGATAATGGTGAGGTCCCTTCAAAGCCTGGTGCTGGCATTGTAGCAAGACAAACATAGAGTTGGAAGTGTTTTATCAAGGATACACTACTGGTAAATAGGAACAGTTGAAACATATGACAGTCCCAGAAGTTCTAAGAGCCTGTTCACTCAGCAGAAGTTTAACAATTATTGCAGTAATAATATCCTACAGTTACATCTCAGATCAAATGAAGATAAGTGTCGGGATTGATCGCTTAACAATAGACTCTTTGACATCTGTTATTCTTTTCATATTTGGTAAAGGGTTGCTTTTTTAAAAAAGTTCTAATTGGACTCAGAGTGCTTTTTTATTCAATTGTGTTGTATTGAGTTGATTCTGTGTAATAGTGTGTGTGCATTGTGGGGGGAGAGAGAAGGATCAGACTGGGGGATGGCAAATGGGGACATGTGCCCTAGGTGGCAGGTTAGGGGTGTGACAAACACCATCCTGCCTTGCCCTGGATGATTTTGTGGGGTGGTAGAGAGAGGAGAAAGATTGGCATGCCACAGCACAATTCTCACTGACAACTCCTCCTCTCTCTGTGCTGCATTCCACTATTCTGTCCATCTGTCTGTGTCACGTGCAGTCCTGTAAGTGATCATTGGAGAAGGATAGCCAATGGCAAAGCAGGGCCCATCACATTATGTCCTTTTGTTCTTTACCACACTAATAATAATAATAGTAACAATTTTGTTATTTATACCCTGCCCATCTGGCTGCATTTCCGCAGCCACTCTGGGTGGCTCACAGCACATCTAAAAACATAATAAAAACAGCAAACATTAAAAACCTCCCAATACAGGGCTGCCTTCAGATGTCTTCTAAAAGTTGTGTAATTCCTTATCTCCTTGATATCTGAAAGGAGGGCATTCCACAGGGAGGGCGCCACTACCGAGAAGGCCCTCTGCCTATTGTAACCCAGGACAGTCAGGCGGTGCAAGCATGGCCCAACTGATGCAAAGCCCTCCTGCTCCTCCTCTTTCCTCCGTTCAATCATGCATATCCTTCTCCCACTTGGACAGCCAACCACCCTCTGTGTCTAAACCCAACATGCATATCAGAGTAGCCAAATACCAACTGGGTAAAGCTCCTTGCGAGCCTCTTGCATCCACCTGAAAAAGTTTCAGGTCTCAACTGCCAATCCTGAGGGGAATGGGAGGGAGCCTGCCTTGTTTGTGGTTGTTTACAGCCTGACATTTTGCTGGGAAGGGAAGGAAAAACCAATAAGCCTTTTTCCCCTCCACCTCACTAGGCTAGCAGGTAAGGGACTAGATGTACCTGGAATATGGTGACCATTTGCCTTTGACAGCAGCAGCAGCAAGTTTCAGACACACCTTGGATCTCAGAGTGATGTTGACTGGATGTCAGAATTTCAGTGTGGGCCAATCAGAATGAAGGAATTTAGGGATGCAGAATTGGGGGAAAGGGGTGGAAAGAGAAAATATCCATGAAGTGGATCTTTTAAAAAGTAAATTAGCACTAAAATGCTGAAGATTTTCATGAGGATTTTTTAAAAAGCAGAGTGATGTGGAAACATTGAGAACTGAAGAAATGTGAAACTGAAAATGATAGATTTGTTCATCTCTAGTGGACACCATATTTGCACAAGGGCATAAATGGTCATATCTGAGAGTCACTATTGTGTCAACATTTGCCACACAAAGGCATTTTGGCAGGATGGGAGGGGGGAGAAGAAGCTACTGATAACAATGCACTTTCCCAACATACCCTTCATAACTTCCAACATCTGGACACTTGTTTTTGGGTCAGTCGCTCTGGTGCGAGTCTGCTAACTCCCACCAGAGTGCCCCCCCAAACGGGCACCTTTTGGTCAGCTGCTCTGGCATGAACCAGCTGATTACCTCCAGAGTGCTCAACCAAAAAACAAGAATTGTTTGGTTGGGTACTCTAGCATGAACTAGCTGGCTCACACCAGAGCACTGGACCAAAAGGTGGGACATTCTGGGATATAATCAGAAGACTGGTTGGCTTTTGTAATTCCAGTATGTCCCACTTAAATCAGGGCGATTGAGTGGTATGACCCTTTATGAAACTTTTCTGTATCCTCTACAGACCTATAGAAGTGATTATGTCTCTTGCCATCCTTAAAATTAGAGATTGCACGATATTATGCAGAGTCAACTCAATATAACACCACAGAGATGCATAAAGGAGCCCTTTGAGCTCAATCAGAATAAGAAGTACTTTCAGTGAGTAAGAAAAACAGGTGCCAAAGAGTCTATTGTTAAGCAATCAATCCTGGCTGACACTTATCTTCACCTAATCCCAGATTTATCTGCAGGTTATTATTACTATAATAAATGTCATACTTTTTTCTTGGAACTGCTGATTGAGAGGGCTTCAGGGATGCTTGGCTCTGCACCTAATGATCTATGGGGACATTTCCTTCCTCACTAGGTGAATAACATAGATGGGAGGGAGAGTCTCCTCCCTAGTTTAATCACACTTCTGAACAACAGCAAAGAGATTAAGATAAAAATCCTATGCACAAGAGGCTGGTGTAAAGCAAGCTTGTGTAAATTAAGCTATCATAAAGCTGCTTCTATTCTCGGCCTGGCCGAGAGAAAGCAAGCCCTTAAAACAGTGGTTTATGTCAGGTTGCTAGGTCATGTGACTGCGCTGAATGGGTTTAGTCTCTGCTCTCTGTTCCCAACCCCTCAACAGCCCTTTTTGGGAGACTTGGATTAACCAGCCCGCTGAGCCAGGACATGCAGTTTATCCCAGTGTATTTTGGGCTGAGATGAGCCAAAAATAATCCAAATACAGCAATTGTGTGTGTGTGTTTGTATTCTCTACCAAGCATCTATAATAGTATAGAGCCACCACTGTGTTCCCATCAATTACCACTCTTGCCACATTTTAAATCTCACTGAAGGGTGATGGAAATCCTGATCTGAAGACCAGAACTGGAAATTAATGGGCTAATCTGTCATTGATGAGGCAGGACATTTCCTTCCCCTCCCCTTCCAAATGTCTGAGAGTTTTCTTCTTCTTCTCTTGTATAATTTACTTTAGTGTTGATTCTAGTAAGATGTAATTAACTCTTTGAGAACCCCACCCTTCAAAGTTGCAATATTCTAACTTCCAGCAAGTGCCTGGGCACCTTTGAGGACACTCAAAGGGCAAATTCACAGAGCATTGGACCTAACTCCTCACAGTGCAGTATTCTTCTTGAGATGTCCCAATTCAGCGATGAATCTATGGATTTCTCTCATCCTTTTTGAAGCCATCCAGGTTGGTGGCCAACCCTAAAACTTATTTTGCTAGAATTCAGGTGGGTGGGTAGTTGCCCCAGCTGGGAAGTGGTCCCAAAGGATGTCTAGCCCTTGCAAACAGCCACAGCTGCATGCTCCCCCACTTGGCTCCACTAAGCAAGGCAAGATCATCAGCATAGAGTCCTGTACTTCCTTCAAGGGACAGAAGCAAAGTGTCCCCTGTCACATGTGGTGAGCTCAGAAGAGGCAAAGTATTCACATTTAAACAGCAATAGGAAAAAGCAATCCATAGGCTTTTGTTTCTCATTTCAGGGAAAACAGGAAATTGTTTTTGCTTAAAGCGAGACACCTCCTGCCTGTGCAATTGCAAGACCAACTGTCCATATGCTGTATCTTTTTTCTGCCCCTGTTTGTTTCCCATCTACAAAGAGCATGCATTACTCTCCTAGGGGCTATTTGCAGCGCTTGACTGGAACAGTGGCAGACCTACAGTGTGTTTTAGTGCACATTTAAAAGGCAGCTGGAAAACACATTGTACAAAGCAATATAAGGCAGCAAAGTGAGCATTTAGAACAGAAGTTAAATGGAGACCTAGTTATATTGAGTTAATGGATCCTTTAACTCATTCAAAGAGTGTAAGTGTTTATGTGACTAAGAACAGCAGAGAGGTCAAAAAGAAGTTACTTGGAATGGGTGGATTTCCTCCATTCCATCCCAATATTTGGAGGTTCATTCTATCTCAAGTTCTGCTCCTCCTGTTTTCCAGGATTAAAGCATGTGCAGTATGCTGTACATTTCAGGTGCCTTGAATTTTTATTTGCATATTTACACACATGCAATGGTACAAACACACTGCAAAAAAGCAATTGCAAAAGGATCATAAAGGTAAAGGTAAAGGGACCCCTGACCATTAGGTCCAGTTCTGTCCGACTCTGGGGTTGCAGTGCTCACCTCGTTTTATTGGCTGAGGAAGCCAGCGTACAGCTTCCGAGTCATGTGGCCAGCATGACTAAGCCACTTCTGTCGAACCAGAGAAGTGCACGGAAACACCGTTTACCTTCCCGCCGGAGCAGTACCTATTTATCTACTTGCACTTTGACGTGCTTTCGAATTGCTAGGTTGGCAGGAGCAGGGACCGAGCAACGGGAGCTTATCCCATCACAGGGATTCGAACTGCCAACCTTCTGATCGGCAAGTCCTAGGCTCTGTGGTTTAACCCACAGCGCCACCCACGTCCCAAAAAGATCATACATATATTATATATGTGCCATCTTCTCAGTCCATTGAGTGCTCAGGTCAGGTTATATCTACTCCTGGAAATGTGTCGGACACACTGGAATCATTCTGTGGGTGCAAATCATGTGGGCAGATGCCAGTCTGGAAGTGGAGCCAATGACCCTCAATACCCCCAGTTACTTGGGATGCCCCTGTCCACTAAAAGCACTAGGTCATCAAGTCATTTCTCTGGTTCACTGGAATGATCAGACTTGGGATCCAGCTGCTCATCCCCACTTCCTTGCCTAAGAGAACACCAAGAAAACCAAGGTTAATGACAGGAAATGCCACTTGAATAACCCTGTCACCATTCTGTTCCTGATATCAGCCTGAATATCATTTTTATTGTGAGAAATTTATAATAATCATTAGCCCACCCTTCATCCTAAGGTCCCAGGGTGGGGGACAATATTAAAACAGTTTCAAGCAACTTAAAATCACAAAAATTGTGGGTTCTAAAAATATACACTTGTAGTGTCAAAAGTCAGGGTAAAAAGGCATGCCTTCAGCATTCAGCAGAAGCTGTATCATGGTTCCAGATGTACTCAACTTCTCTCACTCACACACACACACTCTCTCAGGGCTATAAAGCAGATTAGGTGCATTCCAAATAAATAAATAATAACACAAGGGCCAGCAGTGATGGGTGCCAATTGGTTGAAAGGTAGGGAGGCCAACCATTGGTGGAGCCAGAGCCAATGACAGGCAGAACCAACTAATTCTTGTTTTGTCCTCACCTGCACCTCTGCTGAGTTTTACAAGTGGCAACACTTGGGGCTTATCCATTCTCACCTTTCCTCTGCTCTTTCCAGGCATGGTCTGTGCTTTAAAGCTCCCTATTTGACACACACACCCTTTTTATTCCATTGCTTTCCCTGTAAATATCTGCTCTTTGAAGCTCAATTGGAGCAAACAGCATTCCGCAGTAAACCCAAATTGACATTTGCTCTGATTTAGCACTAAAGAGGTTTTTGTTATAAAAGCACTTTGGCAAAAAAACAAACAAACAAGAAAACAACAACACTAGATCACAGAGTTTTTAAGATCAGACCTGTGCAAGGAATGAACAGAGCAAAAGCCTAGAGTCTAAAGAAGAGAAAGCTGGTAGGCACTGCCACTGCCTATAAAGGTTGTACGTAGGAAAGCAGGCAGGTGCTGGCTGGCTAAGGGCAGTCTTAGATTGATGGGAGAGTGCTCTATTTGCCCTAACTGACCAGCACCCACTGGGAAAGACTTCCTTTGACATTCACTGTATCCAGGAAGAGACCATGTGCCATTGCCTCTCAATGTAACTGCACAGGACTTCATGCATTGCTATTTATCAGTCAGTTGCATTTTGTCATTCTGATACAGGTGACCGTCATCATCTCTGTATGATGACATAACCATAGATATCTCCTCTGCAAGGTGTCCACAGAAACCTGGAAATGCAATGGGGATGACAAATTATGAAAGGCGGCAATGATAATTAAAAATGCACACAAAGTGGGGAGGAGTATTGGTGGACACAGGGGCACCAGCTTATGGAGGCTGAGGTGTTTGGGGCCCCAAATATCCTTTGGGAGGGGACCAGCCCCTCCCAGTGTTGAGGTGGTGGAGGAAGCCAAGTGTGGAGCCAGGCGTTACAGCTGCAGTGGCCGGCTCCTCCACCTGCCGTGAAAGGAGGAGAAGCCACTGGCCACTGAAACTGTGCCATGCTCAGTACTGTGCTCAGGCTCATTCTGATGATGTGAAACATGTATGTGATGCCACACATGTTTCGCCCATGCAACGTCACATGCACAACACATGCATGAAGCTACAGCAATCTGTAAGGATCTTTCTAAAGTGTGAGAAAGGGGAGGAAAACATGTTATAAATCTGACAAGCAATGGACCAACACATCCCTTTTTAAAACGTGCAGAGGAAGAGATGAGGGGAATCTCACCCTTTTTGTAAACGTAGCTAACTGTAAGTACAGCACCTACCTCTGAGGATTTCAGATTGGTCTTCTGGACTTTATTTTATTTTTTGCCCTAGTTCCTCTGCCCATGAATTGATGCCCCACCCCCACCCCAAAAAATCTGGACAAGAAATGTGACCGCAGCACTATTCATTTCCTTCTTCTAGATTTTCAGAAACTGACAAATATGTAAGTCAGGTCACATAAGGGCAAGAAATTCTTGTATTATGCCAGTTTGTGTGTGTTGGTGGTGGGGGAGTTGCATAAAATTCTCCCAGCAATCCATCAGAGCTGAACCAAATGAAAATAAGTGCTGCAGTCATCTGTAAAATCGGACCTTTTGGGTTAATATCATATAAGAACACAGATCATCTCACTGATACAGAAAGATTGTATAAGCACAAAGGTCTAAAGTGGGGGAGAACCTCAGAGATCTGCATACCCACCTAAATTTGATGGGTTCCCACCCCCACCCCCAAAAAGATTCCATTATCTGCTTTAGGAACTCATTTTATTCTTGATATATCTATATATGTTGTTTCTTTTAAACAGCAAAGCTGCATTAATCATTTAACCTGGCACTGGTTAATGACTTTATCTGGTAGTCTAATTAATACTTGTACATACTGAAATTGGGTTTAAAGTAGCGTAAAAGAAAGCTCAGCTCCCTATGTAGGTATAAATTAAAGTCACTTGAACTAACCCTTTGTGTGAGAGGTCACTCAAGAAACAGCAACATTTCTCTCTATTCGGTCTCCCAGCATCTCAAATCTTCCTCAGAAACCCACTATTGCCTGCTTGCAGAGCTGTTTTATATTCAGAAATAACTGAGCTCAGCTGAAGCACACTGATGGCATTCAGAGATGGCCACTGCACTTTATGGGGCAGGTTCCCCCTCTCCCCACATTGTATGTTGGGACATTAGGTGAGCACCACTGTGTCCTCTGCAACCGCCTTTCTGTAGGTGACTACATTTCAACAGCCACAGCCACATCAGAAGTGTTGCCCTATCCACAACCACCTCTCATCTTGGCAGTCAAGTGGCATTTTGATTTTGCAAAGACACAGACAAAAGTACACGAAGAAGGCATGGAGCAGGGCTAATGAGCAGTGTGGCCTGGGGAGAGTCCTGGGGGCCAGATAGAAAGACTCGCAGGGGCCCTGGGCCTGAGGTCCCCCCCCAATTCACAAGGATCAGAAATAAATATTGGATGAAATAAATACAGTTGTACCTTGGTTTTCGAATTTAATCTGTTCCAGGAGTCCATTCGACTCCCGGAACATTTCAAAAACCAAGGCCAGATGTTCAGTTTCCAAAAATCATTCTAAAATCGGAACAATCGCTTCCAGTTTTTGATTGTTCAGGAGCCGAAACGTTCAAGTTCAAAGGCGTTCAGCTTCCAAGGTTCCACTGTAGTGTGATTTTTTCATATAAGAACAGAAAAGAGCCCTGCTGGATCAGGCCAAAGGCCCATTCAGCCCAACATACTGCTCTCATAGTGGCCAATCAGATGCCTTTGGGGAGCACAAGATCTGAGCACAACAGCACTCTCCCTAATTGTGGATCCAAGCAACAGGTATGTATTCAGGGGCATGTCACCTCTAACACAGGTAACACAGAGACATCATGACTAGTAGCCATCAATAGCATTATTGTCTAGGAAACAGAAACATAAGGTACTATATTTTTCCATGTAGAAGATGCCCCAATGTACAAGACACACTCTACTTTTGGGGACCCCAATTTTAGAAAATGGGCATATGCACTATCCATGTATAAGACACCCCTAGATTTTAAACCTTATTTTAAAGTATAAAAAACTTAGTCTTATACACAGAAAAGTACAATAACTCAATTTGATCGCACCATTTAAGAAATCTGATTAACTTAAGAAAACTGATTATCTTCATTTATTTCCATCATTTAGAACAGAATTATACAGTTACAGAAGGTTCTGTGGGCCATTAGGCCAGCTATCGTCTCAGTGCAGTAAATCAAGAGTTGCAGTATTCCCAACATATGGCTGCCCACCTGTCCTTGTAGATATTGAGGAAAACATCCCCACCCTCAGTATTTGGCTCCAGTGATGGTTGGTGGTCACTAAGACGTGCTCACTAAGACTGATCAAATGAAGGACAAGGAGACAAAATGCTAGGTGGAGTCAACCAATGAATTCTGGTTTTCCATTCCATTCTCATCCCAGCTGAATTCCACAAGAGCTGGCCTTATATGCATGCTTCCTTTGCTGGCCTTATATACATCCTGGGCTTTGACCACTTACCTAATAGAAATAGCTAAGTAGGAATATTGTGCGGTGGGTCATTGATTGGCCTTTGGGAACCCTCCTTTTTTGCCTACTCCATGCTGATGGTAATAATTCATTTTGCATTCTGGGCAGGGGAGGAGTTGGGGAATAAAAACTTCATTACTGAGTGTGCTCTTTAGGCCTTCAAAATATACCCTTGTGAGTCCCAAAACCTCCCTCTTACCCTAGCATAGAAAAAGAACACATGTTTGGTATGTTAAATCTGTTTTACTTACAAACTCCCTAAAGGTCAGGTTCATGTCATTTTCCATACAGCATGCAGAAGTACTTTCACAGGTAGTAAAACTTGGTTTAGCTCCAAAGCAATGAAAGTTCTTAAATTATTGGTTATAGGAACACAAGAATGGCATTATGAGATGCATGTGGCCAAGCTGGAGCAACCAGCTCAAACTTCTTCATATATTGAGCTTCTAAGATAGAGTAGAAATGAATAAAACTTGATCACCTAGTCCCTCCCAAGATGAGCTAAGCCTGGCAGAACAGCTTACTCTGTAGTTTTAACCCCTTCATGCATCAATCAGACTTAAGCATGTTGCTTATATAAGGCTGGTTATCCCACACATTTTTGGTGAACACTAGACAGCAGAACCTGGGTAAGACATGTTGGGTTTATACCCAAGGCTTCTCTAGCAAGAGTGATTGTTTTCTCCGCATCCTTTGTAGGGGAAGTGGGGTCTGCAGATGAATCACATGTTGAGGGGTCTGGATGGATGTTTCCCCACTAGAGTTAGATAAAATCATCACCTGTTCCTATTTTCTGAATTTAATTAATTTGGCTAAATTAGTTTGCTATTCCTCCAAGTTGTTGCATTAATAAATATAACAATTATCCCAAAGTTTGTTCTCATGTCTTTGTGTGCATGGGGGATCTTTTCCATCTTCAAGTATTTGAAGACTGCTATCATAGCCTCTCTCAACTTTCTCTTCTCCAGGCTAAATGTACCAGTTTCCTCTTATGACTCGGTGTCCATAACACCCACCATTTTCTTTTCTCTCTTCTGATTCTATTCCAGTTTGCTACATATTTCCCAAAAGTGCACCACTCAAAGCTGGGAACAATATTCCAGATGAAGCCTAACTACATTTCTTACCACTATATATAACCAAATCACTATGTATAAATTCCTGAGGTTGAAGAAGAAAAGTGATAAAATGGGGGGGGGGGTCACAAATAGATATGCTTAGCATTCACGGTAATTGGCTCTATTGCATTTATAGTTAATTATGTATTTTGATTAATACACTCAATTTTAAAATCATTTCCTAGGGATGCTTATTTTTAAAGGGTAGTAAAAAGTGAAGGAAAAGCAAATTGAATTTTGCTACAATTTATACAATGATAGTTATGAATATTAATATTACTGTATGGTAAGCATTCTAGTAGCCAGACCCCCTATTGTTATTATTTAAAAAGAGAAGATGCATTTAACGATACTAGAAAATATTAGATATGAATCAGCTATTTGCAGAAAAGAGGGAAATTGAGGGAACTTTACATGCCCTACAGAAGATGATATTATATTATAACATGAAAATGGGAAGAAGTGCCTCAGAATAATCATCTAGGATGTAGGCTTGGGAATCATGCAAAACACATAGGTTTTAGCCAACCTGTTCACCTGTTTCTTATGTAGTTGTCCCATCCCCGTTTCTTTATTACATTTATCCCTGTGTTTAGGCATCTGAGTTTCCATTTTGTTTCCATTTACGTCTCATGTTCATGCACTGATTACTGAATGATCTCTATCTGTATTTGCTGGTGGAATAGATGGTTGCTGTTTCTTTTGAGACTCAGGAAGGAAACCACTTCCATCTCTCTAGCAATTAACTACTCTAAAGAAGTTCAGCTCAATCCCCCTATTATTCCAAAATACCTTCATGTTTTGTGTAGACTTACCTGGGAATAATGAGGGACGCGGGTGGCGTTGTGGGTAAAACCTCAGCGCCTAGGACTTGCCGATCGCATGGTCAGCAGTTCGAATCCCCGCAGCGGGGTGCGCTCCCGTCGTTCGGTCCCAGCGCCTGCCAACCTAGCAGTTCGAAAGAACCCCCAGGTGCAAGTAGATAAATAGGGAGCGCTTACCAGCGGGAAGGTAAACGGCGTTCCGTGTGATGCGCTGGCTCGCCAGATGCAGCTTGTCACGCTGGCCACGTGACCCGGAAGTGTCTGCGGACAGCGCTGGCTCCCGGCCTATAGAGTGAGATGAGCGCACAACCCTAGAATCTGGCAAGACTGTCCCGTACGGGCAGGGGTACCTTTACCTTTACCTTACCTGGGAATAAGCCCCAGTAAATAAAGTGGGATATACTATTGAGTAATCACATCCTGTAACCCTGAAATCATTCGCATAACAGTGATCCTATTCCTTCCAGTCCTCAGGCTGAGACAGTTTAGGATGTTTAAAAATTCCAGTGGAAGTGAGTAAAATACACACTTACCACTTAGATTAAAATCAATGGGATTTCAAATATTTAACTGTGAATGGATTGTGTATTTATCTAAAATCATTTCACCTTGCCCCTTTGATAGTTCAAGACAGCTTGGAAACATCAAAAAAAACATGATTTAAAAACAAACAAACCTGATTGCCTTATCTCATCCACATAGGATACCAAAAGTGAGAGACTAAATAAAGCAAGTTATGAGCTCTTTTTATACACGTATCAATTACTGGGTCTTTTTATGCCTGTTGGATTTTATAATTGATGCCATCTTTTTCAATCTCTTTCTCATTTTAGTGCTGAGACTGCTACAATAATCTTACTAGAAATAACAAACGACAAAGTTTTTAAAGCAAAAAGTTTAAATACATTATATTATTGCAGCAAGAAGTAACATCCAGCAATTAAAAACTGGGACCCTTTTATAAATGTATGTACCCCACCCTCCAAATTGGATGGAGAGCTTCGAATGTTCAGTTCAATCCCTGCATATTCCTGCATTGCAGGGGGTTGGACTAGATCAGAGCTTTCCAAACTTTGCATGTTGGTGACACACTTTTTAGACATGCATCATTTCGCAATACAGTGATTCATTTTTACTAGCAAACCGGAGGTTAAACTAACCCCTTTCCAGCCCTGGGAGGAGCACAGGGAGCATTCATGCGACACACCTACACAATGCAGCCGATACACTAACATGTCATGACACACAGTTTGGAAAGCTCTGAACTAGATGATCTTCTTGCTCCCTTCCAACTCTACAATTCTATGAAATTCATAGATAAAAGTCCTGTTGACTGAAACGTAGAATCAAGACAATTATTCAATATAGGCATAAGGAATTTCACATTAATCAAAGAAATCTGATGCCTTTTCCGAGTAGTAGAGGATGATGATGCCCATTCATTTATAATGGAAAGTAAAAAATTACTGTTACTATACTGAACACATGGAAAGGTCCCTTACTTTCTACCAAGCGTACTAATGACTTCTTGTTTAATTGTGTAGCTGTAAGTGCTCAGAAGACTTAATGAGAAATTTGATAGACTAATTTAAAGTGATACAGTCAGATATAAAATCTTAAATTGGTGCCTTAGCGATTTTGTGATTCCTGACGAAGGTGCTTGAAACAAATAGGCTAACTCTTTTACCCCAGGAAGCTTTCATATTTCATTATGATGCCTGTAAATAGTAGTTTATTTAGTAATAGTAATAGTAGTAGTAGGATTGACCCTGGGTTGAGAGTTGCCTCTTGACATATGTCAGGTGTGATGATCCCATCAGGGCCGCCTCTCACAAAGGTGTTATGATCCATTGGCCCCTGCCTAGGTTCCTGGACAGAAACACTCCTTCTTAGACCCCTTTATCAGTGTACCTAAATGACTAAGGATCCAACTCAATGCCTTGTCAGCCAAAAATTGTGACCTTTCTATGAGGTAGGCGAAAACCTGAAGATTGGCAAACAGAAACAGAAACAGATTGGCACAGAAAACAGCCACTTCCCCAGATCCCCAGGTAAGTAGCTATTACAGCTTCAGCTGCTAAGCCAGCTATGCCTCAGCCTGACATAGCTGAACTTTGATACAGTCATTCTGCTCTAGTGGCATTGCCAAAAACATAAAGACCACCTCCCCCCAAAAAACAGGATACATGCAATATACTGGCTAGAGCATCCATTGTCCATTGGACCACTGGATGACACAGAAATAATAATAATAATAATAATAATAATAATAATAATAATAATAATAATAATAATAATAAATAAATAAATAAATAAGTCAAAGGTATGCTAAAAAGCCACTTCCAAATTAGAAAGGAGGTGGGGTTGCGGGCTTCACTCTCCCACCATTCGCGCGGGGGCTGGCTCTCAGCCTCTGCGCAATTGAGGGAATCCCCGACCATGTCATCCCCTGGCCAGCCAATTGGCTGTCCTGCTCCATTTAACACAGGGGCGGCCGGGGATCTCCCTCTTTGCTGCTTCCAGCTACTCCATAACCTAATGATAATAAGAATGTAGAAATGTTTATTTAAGCTGCAATCCTATAATACTGTCTTCTGAGTTTACATTTATAGGTATTCACTGTTAATTTTGTCAACATTTAGTTTACATTAATTTTGTTGCATTTATGCTGGTTTATGTATGCAATCATGTTTTGATTGAGATAAGGAAGCTTCCCATGTAAGATTCTGGAAAGCTCCTATGATTTGTCCTGTAGAATATATAGCTAGTCAAGTGGGTGCTGGGAGGACATCATTTTAGATACTAGAATTTTTAGAGCAAATTTCAGAATTGTCGCATTCAACCAAAATTCTGCTTCATTTTGACGGAGCATTAATTGCTGCTGCTATAAGCGAAATTAAACTCACATTGCTTGTACATGTGTTCCCTTACACTTTCTACTCTGAATTTCATATCCTTCTCCTACTTTTCTAGGTAATGCTGTACATCCTTATCTACATAATAATTAGGCAGAAATAGGTCTAGATGAAAGCCAGAAGGGAGAGTGGGTGTTACCAGACAAGCACATTTTGAGGAAATTAAATGCGTTTGCTTATGCTTTGTGCCTCAAAATATGCCAGTGTTTGATTATTTTATGATAATACCCAACCTGTCCTGCCTTATTATGTAAATAGTCATTTCATCAGATTGTTTGTGAAACTTGGAGAATGTCACCTATAAAGATTGTCTGGCACAGCAATTTTCATCCTTGGTGATTTTGCTGTCAACATTGCATTAATCCGTGCCTATTTCTGAGTGGAGAACAGACAGCATATTAGCATGGACAAGACACGGGGGGAAACCAACACGTTAATGATGCAAATAAACAATGTTGGCTTTGTGAATAGAAAAAACTTTGGGATGAAGAGATGAAATCAATACAGATGCATGACCCATTTCCTCTGCACCTCACTACTCCTTGCAACAGAGAACTCAGAAAGCTTAGACTACTGCAGGATTTTCCTACAGTGTTGGAGAGGGAGGACAATTTCATCTCATCCACATTTTAAAGAGAACTGACCTTACTGGGCAGTCCCTGGACTTGTATGCATATCAAAATAAGATCTGATTAACCAGGCTAGTTGTCTATTTGGTCTAGCATCCTGTTCTCACAGTGGCCAGCCAGAAGCCTGTGGGACTCCCACAAGCAGGACCTGAGAGCAACAATGTTATCCCCACATGTGATTCCCAGCAACTGGTATTCAGAGGCATGCTGACTACAACTATGGAGTTGGAACATAGCCATCATGGCTAAAAGTTACTGAGAAATGTATCCTCCATTAGATTGCACACTTCTTTGAATTTAGCAATGCAGAAAAATATGTATTTGGGGAAAACGCATAGAAAATCAAACAAACCAGCATGTATTAAAAGGAAATGTATACAAAATGTGCATACCCTTCAACTGTCCCAATTCATTGGAGTGTGGGGCATGCTCTTATGGGGTTCACCTGGCTCATGTGAAATCACAGCCCTGAAATATGTGTGTTCTGGTTTTACTCTGGGGTATGTTGGAGAGTATGAATGTGTATAAATGCATATTTTAGGGGAAGTGTATGTGAAATCCATACAATGTACAGTAGTACCTCGGGTTGAGAACTTAATTTGTTCTGGAGGTCCGTTCTTAATCTGAATCTGAAATTGTTCTTAACCTGAGGTGTACCACTTTAGCTAATGGGGCCTCATGGCTGCTACCGTGCCACCATCACGCGATTTCTGTTCTCATCCTGAAGCAAAGTTCTTAACCTGAGGTACTATTTCTGGGTTTGCGGAGTCTGTAACCTGAAGCGTCTGTAACCTGAAGCGTCTGTAACCCAAGGTACCACTGTAATGTCTCCATTCTTGGTTTTATTGGACCTTTTCTACTGTCTACTACTGAGTAAACAACAATCTCCACTCACTGGATCATCACCTTGTTGTGGTGAGTGGGCTTGCATGTTCCTATGACCCTTGTGAGTGAAGCCATCGGGAATCTCATACTCCCAGCAGGGTCACCCAAGGCGGTAAGGTCAAAGGGAAGGAGCTAGACAAAGAATGATACAAGAAATCCTCAACGGCAGAACAGGCAGATAATAACAAGCGGTATATTACAACGGCTGTGAAGGCGGATGAAGGCTGCAGCAGATAGGAATCTACCAGTTTGCCGTGACTACCTTCATGCCATCGAACTCATGATGGGAGAAAAGTGCTAAGAGGAAGGCACGCTTGGCAAATCCACACAGTGATCAACTCCCGCCCAGAAACCAGGGTCCCCACTGTGGAAGGATGTGTGGATCCAGAATTGGCCTCCACAGTCACTTACAGACTCATTGTTAAAACCGTGTTTATGGAAGACAATCTTACTCAGCTACGAGTGATCGCCAAAGAAACAACAATCACTTAAGAGAGCAGAACTCTATAAAAGGAACCCTATGAAATTAGTGATCACAGCCTATTGAGTGTCGGTTGAGATGGCAGCAGAGCAGGAGAATGGAAGAGGTAGAATTGCATGGCCTATTAAGTCATATCTTGCTAGTTGGGACCATGAACTGGAGAACCGCCTTTAGAAGGTGAGGCCAAACTGCAACATAGAGGTCCACTTTTTCTTCCCTAAATCCATCATTACCCTATATGATTGAAATTGCACAGCTATATATTTTTGTTGGCAGTAGCACAGCACTTCAAGGCCTTACATTCGTTTCAAATAGGAGTAAACTAGCACAAGCTATGTTCAGGGTAGAATATGGTAATGATTTTTTTATTTTTTTTTACCAGAAGAAGGGTGAGTCAGATGCATTGCAAAGGCAGAAGCAGCGCTTAAAGTGAGAGATGGTGAACACCTGCACATTTGGGATTCCTGCCAGTTACATGACATTATCTAAAATGAGGTACCTTGCTAGTTTTAACCAATTAGCAAGTGTTAAAAATTGCCTTCACCTATTTATAGGTTCTAGAGAATGTTCAAAAAAAGGATGAAAGAAATGAAAATCCACATGCAAATATAAAAGGACAATGTGCATATCAAACACCTTATAAAATTTCTTCACAGTACGAGAGGTATGAAATTCAGCTTTTTTAATAAAAAAAAACCCCAACCACAGCTGGTTAGACGATCTCTGATATTATTTCTAGCATTGTGCCAAATCCCACCCACTATTTTCATGAAACTCTTTGCTTCCCACAAATTAAGAATCCCCCCCCCTTCTTTCATGCAGAGTGTGAAAATTACTTGTTAACTGAATGAGGGTGCCAATGATTCTCCTTCCCTCCCTCCCTCCCCCCCCCTCTCTCTCTCTCTTTCTCTCTCTCTCTCTCTCTCACACACACACACACACACACACACCAAACACTTCAAAAAGGCCCTGTGCACTTTGCACAGCCTGGAAGCACTTCTCAAGAATGCTCATGTGGCCATGCAGCATTGTGCAGTAACATGGGCAGTCCAGGAAATGCTGATGGGTTGGAAGCCAAACAGCATTTAAAAAATGTTTTTAGGCAGAATATCAGGACCCCTAGTTATCTCATTCATTTAATGAAGTGAAATGCTCAACCCCACAACATTTCTCTTGAAGGTCTAAATATTAGCTTCTTCTCCTTGTGATTTTCCAGAAGAAAAGTACTGCAAAGATTTAGCACAGAACTAATTATTTTACGATGGCAAAGCACTGCACTTTCAAAGGGGGAAAATTGTTGTTGTTGTTGGAAGTACACTTTTATGTTGCTTCAGACTGTAAGAAACTGCTTGACATCCTCCCACCCCCACCCTCAAAACTACAATATCTAAAAAAGAACAACTATAGGATAAGGGTGATGGACATTCCCCAGATTCAGGGCCAGCATGCACATGAAATGGGCTGAGGCAGCTACATCAGGTGGCAAAATCCTTTGAGGCGTTGCCCCACCCATCTTTGGGGTCATATGGCTCCAGGTGCATCTTCTTTGGCCAGAGCTCATGAGAGTTCTGCAAATTCTCACAAGAGTTCTGTGTTATTTTGTCAGAAGCTGCCATTGTGTGACGCTGGTAAGTGGGGTTTCAACAGAGGGCCTGGTGGTGAGACCATCCCATTTTGCCTCATGTGGCAAAACGGAACCAGCCATGCATATGCAGGTTTATTTCTGTGCATTTGATTTCAGGCAAGGTGGCAAAAATAGCAGTGGTAGTGCCAAGGTAACACTGTGCATATTCCTCTTAATTTCCTTTTTAGGATTAGTAATATTTGTTATGAGAACTATTATATATCAATAAAAAGCGGAAGCAGGTCCCATGTTGTAGGTTGGATATCTGAGGTGGGTCCCAAGTCTGGACCAGTTTAAGAATACTGGGTTTTTTTTACCATTTTGTAAACTGCTTTTGATGTTTCAAGCAGTATATAAATGACGTTAAATAAAAGAAAGAGCCCCCATCACAAAACCATGAAGTTCATAGTCTAAGGCTTTATACACACCATCCATTTAAAAGCCATAGCTCCCCCCCCAAAAGAATCCTGTGAATCGTTGTTTGCTCTCACAAACCTACAACCCACAACACCCTTAACAAACTACAGCCCCCAGGATTCTTTGGGGGGAGCCATGTGGTTTAAATGTGTTTTAAACATATGCACACAGATTCTTGTTTTCTAACTGTACTAAAATGAAGTGTTGTCAATATAGAGAGTCAATAGCTCTCAAGCTCTTATCAATATCACTATGGGGATCCAACACCACATATATTAATTATAAAGGAATATGATCAAAAGTTTGTATAGAATTTCATTGCAAGTAAAAAAAAGAGTTAACAGTAATGCTAGCTCATTTCTCAGTGAGCTAAAAATCAGAAATCTTTTTTTTCTGCCTTCCAGAAAAAATGGAGAATGACTGAATGACTGAACCAGTGTGTTTAAAAATCGAAAACCTGGATTTGGGGGAGTGTGTGTGTGTGTGTGTGTGTGTGTAGCCAAGTGAGGCAAAAGGAGGAAGCTTAAAGCCATGACACGTGCCTTAATACTAAGAGACTTTAGTCTGGTAAAAGTATATCTGAGAAGAAATTAAGGTGAAAGGCTAAATGGGTGAAATTGCCTGAAGGATTATTAATCCCTTTCTGAGACACAGCAATCAAATCCTAAGAGCACACCCTATGAACCAGGGATTTGTGGAGATGGAGTAACAAGCAGGCAAGCTGATGGACAGAATTGGAGATTAGGCCAAAGATCCTCTCACCATTCAGGAGTGTAAAGTTGCAGTCTGAAGGTCTAAGGGTGAGGCAAAAGCCAAGCAGTCCAATGAAGTCAATGTTCAGATAGGGCAAGGAGGTCCTTGGCTCAGCTGGTGAGCACAAATCCATGAAAATAGTATCTACAGAGAGCACTCCTCAACCTCATCAGCTTCCTAGCTTCAGAATCCTAGCTTATTTTTTAAAAATATATATGAAATGCTGTTCTTTTAACAGAATGAACAAGCATGATCCTGGGTCAACCTGGTTCATCCAGGTCTAGATTCAGAGGACAGGCAATCTATGGTAGAGGGGTTGGGGAAATGTCTGAAAAGCATGCACCACATCCTTTGTAATCAAATAATAATAATAATAATAATAATAATAATAATAATAATAATAATAATATCCCCAGAAACCATGATAGGAAGGAGTAGGAAATAGAAGAGAATGGAGAAATTACAGAGCATCTTTTCCCCTCCTCGCTTGCCCTTTGCAAGGTTTCAAAGAGTTTCCCTGGCTTTCCCTGGTTTTTAAAAATCATTTTGGAATCAAATTTTCCTGGTTGGAATTACATTATAAATTTTGCCATAGGAATCAGTGGAAATCATCAACTCATTATGCAAGCAGTTGCCTAACAAACAACTTCCTGGGAACTCAATGTATTCAAATAGTGAGAGCTGTGTGGGTGCATGCATGCATGTCTGTGTATATATGTATAGATATATAGACATGGATATTGATATAGATATTAATATATGGCAAACTGATGTGGAAATCTGCAGACTGGAAAAATGAGATTGGAAAAATGAGAAACCAAGAGAACCCCAAATTGATAAATCCGTCCATCCCTATTGCCAAGTACCTGGCAGCAAAAATTCGGGCAAATCTACTGGGCTGGCAATTGTCTATATAACAAGAAATGATGTCTCACACTTGGATTCAGAGTGATGATGGACATGCCTCCCTCCAACAGTTAGCATAGCAACTAGGATATGAAATGATCAAAAGGAGAAGCGGTGACATTTACAGTGTGACAGACCTGGCAAAGAAAAAGTTTCAGCAGTGAATTTCATTTCATTTAACCCCAGCACAAAGAATTCACTAGGGACAACAAAGATTACAAAGAAAAGTCTTATTGAGTGACAGGTTCTGTGTTCCATGATTCACCCATGGGGGATTTTATATTTCAAAACTGTGTGGTCTGCTAGCTGAGGAGGCAAAAGCATCAGTAGTAGATCCTAGAGGCAATACTTTCCCCATCTTGCCCTTGATTTGTAACAGTCGTAGTTGCTGCAAAATGGATCTGCTGGTCAATGCCTGGGGGCAAAGGGTTGTGTTGCTTTTTCACATTTTATACCTGGTAAACATGAAGGGGATTGGGTCCCTGGATACTGCCTTTCCTCCCATGCATAAAGAACGCAGCCTGAAGTCTTGAAAAGTGTTCATGCAATATACATAATGCAATGGTTCTGTTACAATCTCCATTTATAAGAATATCATTAAAACCTTCTGTTTTACTGTTCATCAGCAAGTGATTTATATATAATTTATTCACAGCAGATGGAGTTTTTTGAGGGTTGGGGTCTTTTCTTTTATATGATGCTGGCCTGCTGCTCCACTACCAAAGTGTTTCTGTGGTTGGGCTGTAGGAGAGGTGAGACACATTAGATGAATCATGCAGACATGCACATGCATGCCAATGCACATTTTGTGTACATTACTTGGCTGGAAAATGGTATTGCAAAATTCAGATAAGTGAGAATTTGAAGGATGACAGAATTCATATGTTGCTTTACAAAGTGAGAATTATATAGGTTGACGTTTAAATGCAAACTGTATCAAATTTCTTCTCCATACAGTGACAACCCTGGGCAGTGGTCACTCACCCAAAGTAAGTCATCTTACAAGTGATTTAAGAGTTAGCTGCTTACACTGTCATTTTTCATTTGCAGATGCTTCTTGTGAGTTTAAATAAATATGACTCTAGTTCAACTGCTTTACCTGCGTCTCTTTATTTTGGGGTCTGGCCACATTGCATTAAGGTTCTGGGTTTGCAATCTGGCTTGGCTGGGAAATGTATGCACACATCGAGTTTATCTGAAGATCAGGTAAAGCCAGTTGCTAGGAATCACAAGTAGGGAGTGTGCTGCTTGTGAGCTCCCCATAGGCATGTGATTGTCCACTAAGAGAACAGAATGCTGTACTAGATGGTCCTTTGACCTGCCCCATCAGTTCTTCTTATGATCCCTCCGCAAACCCACAAACAGAAGTCATCTATACCTTTTGCTGTTGTTGTCATATATTTATGTCAGAGACTGGACAGAAGGAGATGAGACTGAGGAGGAATGGTAGAGATCACACACACCCTTCTTCTGAAGCTTCCAGAGAAGAGGAAGGCAGTATTGAATTACAGCAGTGGTTTGAGGAAGGTTGCAGCTCAGAGACAGGCAAACGGCTCAGAGACAGGCAGACAGAAGACTTGGGAGGTGTTGGGAGGGGGGGGGAGAGACAGAGCCAGAGCAGCCAGCTGACACATTATCACTGGAGAGTATTTCTGACCCCACTTCTCCCAGAACCTGGCATTCATTGAGAGTGCAAGAGCAAAGGACTCAGAGACAATAAGTCCCTAGTGGCCACCGTAAGGAGAAGTGCTGTTGCTAGGAAGGGAGGAGCTCAGTTGGAGCAACACCATTAACAGTAGACAGACTGCATTTATTTCTCTTGCTGTGATCACTGAATTAGTAAGAACTCTTCTTCATTTTTCTCTGCTTCTTGCTGCCACCAAGGAAGGGATAGAATCCCCCAAAGCCTGACAATTTATTTATACACCACCTTTTTCCCTGACAGGGAAAAGCTTACAGATAAAAATAAGAACAGCTAAAACATAGGGAGGAAATAGAACACATACTGATAATTATAATAAAAACAGCACAGGCCTGGCCCTTTCATTAAAAGCAGCCAGCTCCCAGCAGTCAGTTCTGTTGGAACAAGAATGTCTTCACCTGCTGGCAGAAGGACAATGAAGGAGCCAATCTAGCTTCTCCAGAGAGGGAATTCCAGAGTCTGGGAGCAGCCACCAAGAAGGCCATCTCCCGTGTCCTCAACAAGGGTGCCTGTACGGATAGGTTCATATGTGGGAATATGGTCTTTCAGGTAGCTTGGACCTAAGCCTTTTTGGAAGGACACCCTGCATTACTGGCCCAAAATATTTTGCTAGCTGAGGCAAGGAGCAAATTGGTGTCCCCTGCCATTTCAGAACTGCATGGACTGGAAGCTCGAATCTCACTTCACTCCTTGCAATGGAATCACTGTTACAGTTTTGTGTAGATTGTTGTGTGAGAGAGAAATCACATGCATTTTGTATACATTTTGAATGCACTTTTAAAGTAAAATGTGCACTTTTAAAATGTGAAATGTGCACTTCTCAATGCATTTGCTTGTAGAACATGCACCTTTCATATAAAATATGTATATTTTATATGGAAAAATATACATACTTCCACAGCGAAACTGCAGTCCAGGCTTCAGTGAAGCATGGCATCTAACTGGGAGTTGTGTTCTGATCTGCATGCAATTTTGGGAGCATTGGATTAGGTTGGTCCTTTGCAAAAAGTCAGCTAAGCACATTCCTTCCCCATCCCTTATCCAGGAGGCAAGGAACAAGTACTGGAAAGGAATTCAGGTCAGGCAATGGGCTCACAGGAAAGATTCACAGGGGATGATGCTGAAGAAAGAAAGCCAAAGATACATGATTAAAATGTGAAGAAAGTTCAAGGGCACCAGGTTTGCTGAGAGACACATAACTTTCATAATCCATTGGATAACACAAAACCACTTTTCTATTCACTAGTCAGAGGATGAGCCTGTAATTCCACAGGATCGTGTGTTTTTATGCTGCATGTGTATCTGTGTGAGCCATTCCAAAGTCTGAAATAGTTTTACATCTGGCAATAGCACCCACTGCTACAAGGACAGAATCTTTACAGTAGAGAGGAGGAGGAAGAAAAAATTATTGACAATCTTTAGAATATATTTTTTTAAATATATATTGAAAAAAACTGTTTTCAAGCTTGGAACAGAAGGTGGATTATGTTGGAGGTTAGTCTGACAGTTATGAATGCCAAATACAAGGTAGTGTCATTTCAAGACAACCTTGAGCAGATGGATACCAAAAGTGTGCACCGAGGAGGGCTGTTAATTGAGTGACCAGGGATTATGTTTAGAAATTTGAAAAGAAACCACTGAAAAACTATTAGAGGAGCCACCACCAGATCAAAACTCTGAACCTGCCAGATGGCCCGGAAAGGCAGAAATTGAATTTAATGGTTTTTGTTTTTTGTTTAAAACTGACAGATGCAAATAGTATCCTTTTAAAAAAAATTAAAAGGAGGCAGCAGGATTTAAATAGCGTGCGTCAAACAAACAGGTTTTATTTTTGTAAAATGCAGCCCTCATAACTGGTCTTTAAATAACTTTTTGTTTATCTTCTCCAATATTACCCAAGGAGAAAGGGGTACATTTCCATTTTAATAGTAAAGCTCTCTGGAGAAGAGGTGCACACTCTCTGGGCCTCTCCACATGGGACGGCTGTCATTTCCTGCAATCAATCTGCGCTGACTTTCCTCAGCGGGGGCTGCGCAAAGAGGCGGCCATGCGAATGTCAATGTCACACATTCAGCTCAAGAGCAGATTGGAGGGTGGGTTGCATGCAGCTGTGAGCGCTCAAAAACAACTCGCAATGGCATGTTAAAAAGCTGGTCCATGAAAGGCTGGATAGAGTCCTCTGGTTCTGTTCCATACGTCTTTGACAGATGAGCTGTGCCACTCCACTCTCTTCTGCCTATGCTTGGAAGTTTATCCTATGGGGGGGGGGGGTTGGGGTGCATATATATCCTGTTATACTTTGTCTGATATATGGGGTGGGATCAGGAAGAGTGGTGTGCAAAGAATGATGCATAATGAAATTTTCCCCCATCCCTAGTCATAAACAAGGAGGCCAAAATAACTGTCAAGAATCATGTTCATACACAACTTGAGGGCTGTGGTGACTTGGTAGGCCATTGGGACTGTTGGGACAAAAGGCAAAGGTACCAACTTATTGCTTCAGGAAATGAGAATTACTGTTAGTTAAACTTGCAGCAGAAATGTTATTTGCCCCAAAATGGGAGGAAGAAGTCCTGTTGAAAGAAGAATGGATACAAAAACTTATGGAATATGAGAAATGGCGAAACTTACCAGGGAAAAAAAAGAAATCAAGATAATGAACTTTGTATAAAAGAATGGGAATGGTTTATTGAATATTTACAAACCAACTGTAAACAGATAAGAACATTGGCAGGATTATTGTAATAACCTGCTGTTTTATAAGGGTATATATTTAAAGTAGATGAATAAATGAATAAGTTAATGTGGAATATGCAGGAAATAGAAAAAATAAATTTAAGGGACCACAGAAAGAGGAGGAAGGAAGTTGAGTTTCGGAATGTTAAAATGATTGTAGAAATATTGTAGTTATATTGTATATAACTGAAAATCATAATTATTATTTTTTAAGAGAGAATTAGTTAACATGCAAACTGAAATGAATTTCTCTGTCATCCCTACTCAGAATTAATACCATATTATTCAGTGGTGCTTCCTCCCAGGGAAGTCAGCATGGAGCTACTGCCAAAAGATGGTTGAATCTCAAAACTTTCAAATAAGTTTTCCAAAACTGTTTGTGCTACTGTGACACATTTGCAGTTTCTTCCCCATCACTTCTGCTGCTCCTTTTCATCTTCCCACTCTTTTTGATCCTGACTGTTCTCTCCTCTTTATCATCTGTGATCTTGCCCTCTTCCTTCTACTCCTGCCTAAATACATTTCCTTGCTCAGAAGTGGGTTTCCCCCCTCCCTCTTCAGTTGCCAAGGGTTTTCAATGTTTTCCCCCAAGAAACGCTTGATTCCCAGAGCATTGACAGGCTCCCTAGGGTGTAAGGACAAGAGAAGCTGGAACACAGCAGTTTAGAATGCAGGGAAAGGCTGCTGGGAGTCAATCTCAAGTTTCAGCTAAGTCATAAAAAATAAAAATAAAAACAAAGAAGTTTGAAGTGGGGATAATATACAGACAAGACATGGTGGGTACATGCTTCCTCCAAATGTGGTCTGAGCTGTATACATGCTGCGAGCAATAGTTTGCCTAAGGCTTTATGCTAGCAGAACTACAGTACTCAGAATAAAGCAAAGTTGGAAAGGAAATCAGTGAGGAAGAAATGCCAACAAGTTTGTTGCACTAGGATTCTGAAGCACAAAGCAGCAACAATGCTGTGAGTCTCTCTTTGATGTAAAGCAGTGCTGAGAAAACCTCAGGTCCACTGGCTGAATGTGACCCTCCAGGTCACACATCTTGGCAGCTCCACTTTGCACCTTCCTTAAGTGTTTTTGCTTGTCTGGAATATATCAATGAACTCACATAATGATTCTTGCCTGGCAGGATGGAGGTTAGAGAGGGGTGTGTGTATGTAGAAACAAGCCTACAGCACAAATATAATATGAGCATTTATTGTTCTACCCACTTTAGCTTCTAATCCCACCCAGCAACTGCCACATGCCTTTTCAACAGTTGTGGTTCTTGGGCTGAAAGAAACCCCTCATTCCCCAGATTTTCTTAAAACTGTCCAACCAATCCAGTCTAGGTTTTGTACCACAGGCAGATGGAGCAGGGATTTTCCAGAAGTGAGCCAGAACCTTGTTAGGTTAGCCATTTCCTCCTTTCATACATCCTCAAAAGGGTGCTCACCTCAGCTATAAATTCTTCATGATGCTCTAGCAAAGTGCTCGTGTGAATGAATATGGTGAGGTCCACAGAGCAAAAATCGCATTCAACAGACTGATGAGGAAGCATGCCTTAACCTGCTCATTAGAGAGGACCTCAGACTGAAGTTCCATATAGAGTTGAAATTTGTCCAGAAACCTTGAAAATAGGACTCGATCCCCAGAAAACATATATGGACACTTTTCTGATAGGGGTGCAGAGGTTGCTGTGGCAGTGATAATTCCCCCTGATGAGTGAGTCAATGTTTTCAGCTACCCACAAAGCCACCTAGGTGAAATAGCACCCATCCCACGTCAGTGTGTTGGAACAACCCACAAGGCAAGGCAGGAAGATGGAGCAGAGCAGTTCAGGTGTTCCTGTACCACAGAGTTTTCTGACTGAACATCTTGCTTCCACAAAGCTTGGAAAAGAACAGAGGGGTTCCATGGTCATGATCCTTGTGCCATTGGACTGCTCCACACTGTCCTTGCTGCTTTTGGCTATCTGAAAAATGTTCTTGTTCCTTGCCAATGCCTCTTTCTTGTCTAGTCTGTGGGCTTATTCACACTTACTTCTTCTGCACTCTTTCCAGGCACAGTGCACACTTTAAAGTTCCATGTCTCAGGAGCACCCCCTTTTTTGCTCTCAAGCTTTCCCCATTAAAACTTGCTCTTTAAAGGTCAGCTGGAGCAAATAGCAATCCGTGGAAAACTTGAATGGATGCTTGCTCTGATTGAGCACCAAAGAGGGTGTTTTCAGAGAAAGCTTAAGGGCAAACAAACAAACACTCTGATATGGAGCTTTTAAGCGCAGATCTGTGTCTGGAAAGAGCAGGCAAAAGGTAAGTGTAGAAATGCCCTGAGAGATGTAGGAAGTGTATGTGTAGAAACCACATAATTTTTGAGTTCAAGATTAAGAGACTGCTCCATTGTTCCACTTACTGCCTGTGGCCCTGGCTACCACTGTCAAGTGGTAGCCAGGGCCTGTCAAGTGGTCCCCAGAATTTTGTCCACTACAGAACATGCCTCTTGGGCAGAAAAATGTCATCTCTGTAGTACTGCATGAATCACAAGTAATGGGAAAAACTACCCAAACTCACTATTTGAATTTCTGTTCACAGAGCTGTTTGTACTTTGCACCTCTTCTGCACCTGTTCTGAAATGCCCTGTCCCTGTTAAGAAATGTCACTGCACATTTGCATAACAGTGCTGATACTTAACCAAGAACAATTCTTGAGGGGGGTGTAGTAAGAAAGGGCGAAAATAAAAACACTTCTAATTTTTAAAAGGCTGCACTTCTTAGGTGCTAAAACCTAATGAGGTTTCACACTTTGTGTGTCTGTGGAAATGGCTTTGGGTATCTTGGTGAAGGTTGTCCTTAGGATTAGAACAGACAGTCAAAAAAGATTTGCTGCTGTTTCCCATGAATGACAGGTCAGTTAGAAGATCTCTTGGTAAAGATCTGAAGACTACTTTGGATCTCTCCCCTCCAACGTTCTCTTGGTCAGAGGCTTGCTGTAGGAAACTGACCAAGGAGCCTCTCTGTTCAGACCAGTCCTTGAGCAAGTGTTTCAACTTTATACTCACAATTTCCCATTTTCTTCTAAGCATACCCACTCATTGGTGGCTTATTACTCTCTACTGCCAGAGAGTAAGATGGGTGGGGATTCAAACTCATATCATAGCCTCTGCAACTGAATATAACCATTTTGCGTATCTCGTTTCAGAATAAAAAAGACGACTGAAGAAAATGCATCATTTGGGCTGCCTACAAACCATACATGTAAATCACACTCAAAGGGCTTTAACAGACATGGCGTTTCCCATGGAATCATGGGAACTGTGGTTTACATACAACAGAACTACAATTCCCAGCATCCTTTTAAAAACTATAGTTCACAGGAATATTTGGGGGAAATCATGTACTTTAAATATCCTTTAAATGAATAGTGTATATGCCGCCTAGGAGAGCTGTTATGCACATGATACTCTGAAATAGGATCAATCTGTCTCTGTCTGTTTCAGTTACTCTGTGTTTGTGCGTGTGCGCACGTGTTGGGGAGAAGGGAGTAAATTGACAACCCACAAAAATCAACTTATCTCAGAAAGCAAAAAGCAGAAACATTTTTTAAAGGCTGCCTTCAGGGTACTTCACTGAAAATATCGTTCTGATGAAAACTTAGCAAATAGTAATTATTGTACAAAGATCTTTCAGAAAGAGTCTTTTTTTTCTTGAATGCAAATGGCTTCACAGTTGAGAGAGGATGGAGTGTGCTGGCAATTGGGGGAAGATTTAATCTTTGGAGGAAAATAAAATGCAGTCACTTTGCTTTCCTTCACAACTCGGTTAATCACATTGCACGCTGCAATCCTTCCTCCCCCATCTCTATTTGTTAAATATGTTAATTCAGAGGAAAAGCCTATTATTTCCCAAGAAATTGCTTTTGTTTTGCATTTGTATTCATTAAAACTTATAGAAGAAAAGTTAAATCTTGTTCCTTTTATTAGTTTGACACCAAAGTGAAATATTTAGAGGGAGAGGGGAAAACAACTTGGGAGAGGTATAATTACATCTCTCTCAGGCATTTTAATTAGGTGTCTCTAGAACAGTGCACTTCTTTTCCAAGCCTGCCAGGAGAAAGGGCTAGCAGGGCTGGATTAAGATCTTTATGTTGGGACAAGAAAAATATAAATATGAAATGAGAATTCCTGGATGCCAAGATCCAAGTCTGGGGCAAGTACTCTTTGGTGAGAGAACCCCAGCAGAGACATAAAATCACAAATATGCAGCAAAGTAAACTATAAAGACCTTTAAAAATGCCTTTCCTTCCAAAGTTCACCTCTTCCCCTAGCATAGAAAAAGACCACACATTTGGAAATTTTAAAATGGTTTATTTACAAACTATGCAAAGGTCTGGTTCATGTGCTTTTCCATACAGCATTCAGAAAAAGTTGCACAGGCAATAAAACTTAGCTTAGTTGCAAACTGGTGAAGGTTCCTAGATTATTGGTATAGGAACTCAAGAGTGGCTTGTGAGAGCCATGTGGTATGAGCTGGGAGCAGCCAGACTTCCTCACACAATGAATTTCTCAGGTAGACTGAAAGAGAACAAAGGCTTGATGGCATTATTCCTCCAAAGGTGACAGGAAGTAGACATAGCTAACCCTAGCAGGACATCCTATTCTATGGTATTAACCCCTTCATGTTGTATATGAGGCTGCTTATCCCACACTTTAGAGGTCCTAATAGGTTATAGTGCTCCCCCCAAAATACAAAAACAATACTAAAATATAAAAAACTTTTGAAAATAAAACAGATTTTTTTGCAACACACCACAGGATCTGATTTTCTCACATATTTTTTATCTATGTTAGGAGGATTTATCTCCTGACTGATCTGGGGAGAAATAAAAAGAGAACAGAAATATGTGTGAAAAGTGTGGAATGTAAGGAAATCTAACAATGTTCTGATTTCCCCCATAATGACTACTTTAATGCTTTTTATTTTTTGACATTTCAAATGTCAACCCCCCCTTTTTTTTAATTCTCATTTTTTGTGCCCTAAGCACATGCTTGGTCTGTCTACTGGATAATCCAGCACTGGGGGCTAGAGAGGTGTTGTGCCTGCTCCGGGAGATGGGACTGCAGACTTAATATGAAACGTCAGTACCGCAAGATTGGGGAGGAGTCAGAACAGGCTATATCAGTCCAACTCACTTAGCATCTAGTTTGCTTATGTTGCTTGTGTTTTCCACCCATCTATCCCAAGAGGAAACAATTAATATGTCAGCAGTTATTTGGGGCAGTGTAGGATTTTCTTTAAATTTTCAGGAGGACTTAAAAAAAAATTCTCAAACTGATGTGGAAATGGGTTGAACTGAATTTAAGACTGGAAAAATTGAAAAAATGAAAGGAACCCATCAGAACCTAGTATTGATACCCCATGCTTTAATAACCTCTAATCTGGACCGCTGCAGCACACTTTACATGGGGCTGCTCCTTGAAGATGGCCCAGAAGCTATAACTGATGCAGAATAGCATTGCCATGCTTTTGTCTGGGGCAGAATTCCCAGCCTGTTGTTACTGATCTGCCGGAGGCTGGCTGTGTCTCTTCAATCCACTGTGCCTTCAGTGAGAATTAGGTATGCAGTGCTTATCTGATAAGTTTTGGATGGTGATGATGATGATCTTATTTCATTTGTGAATCACTTCCTATGAAGCAATATACAACATATTGTGTTTTGACTAGTGCAGACAATAATCACAAATGTTCCTTATATCTGATTCAAACCAAGGGGCAAATAATGAATGCCTGGATGTGTTAAACTTTTGCACAAGGTATAAGGCAGAATATAGATATTATGAATGAATGAATGAGGTGACACAGTGCTTGTATTTGAGAGCTACTGTTTTAAACATACCCAGATACTCAGAGGAAGAAAAAAAACAGTGTTGTAAATATTGAAAGGATAATTCCCTGGAGACTATGTTTGTAGCTCAGCACATGAAAGTACCTGAAGGGGAATTATAGTGTGTACCTAAAACTGTCAATAAGCAGTTAATCAATCTGCCAGCTTTCTAAATGCATGGCATTGAGAAGCAGCTCTGCAGCTATTACTGGAACAACTGAAACATTCCTCCTGATCTATATTCTAGGAGGAGAGGCAACTCTCCCCCCCCCCCCCGGAAACTAAGGAACAACTGTCACGGAAGGCGCAGAAAATCACTTCTGAGGTGGTAGCCTAGTGTAGAAACAGTTATAGATTAATTCATCTCATGAATGTCTCAGGAAGCAAAAACTAAGTGAAATTCTTTTCCAAAGCTGCACTTGTAAGAAAAAAAAGGTTTGAGTATCAGCATTAGAAGGGCAAGTGTCCACTGGGACTCTGCAAAGTGGTTTCCACAGCAATTTGTGCACTGGCAAATGCCACTTTTTGTGTGTGTGTGTGTATGTGTGTGTGTGTGCGCGCGCGCGCACAGGAAGTCAGATGTTCTTTTTGTGTGCAAAAAAAAAAAAAAACAGGTTCAAACTCATTAGTGCTCACCTCAGGAATTTGATGGACTCGCCAACCCGCCTAGCTGTCTCAAAGTGAACAAATAACAGGTAAAAATGGCTTTTTAATATATTTTTAATGTGTTAGTTGTTCTCCCCCACCCTCAGGCAGACAGCAGTCCTGCCCTCATGCCAAGCATATCCCCTTGACTGTTTGCGTGCCATTTTAAAAGTATGGATTCTTGCATGGCTTCTAAGAATTACTATTAAATCCTTGCTTTTGAAGGTAGCAAAAGAGAGAAAATAAGGAAAACTGCATTTATTTTATTTTACACATTTTTATCCCACCTGTGCTTCCCCATTTCTCAACGTTTCCTTCCTTCCTTGGAATCATAGAAATGTGGAGTTGGAAGGGACCACAAGGATCATCTAGTCCAACCCCCTGCAATGCAGGAATGTTTTGCCCAATGTGGGGCTTGAACCCACAACCCTGAGATGAAGAGTCTCATGCTGGACCAGCTGAGCTATCCTTCCTTCCTCTCTGGTATTTCTTACCCACTTCAACCTAGCGTCCCAGGGTGTGTTACATAAACAGGTAAAATGCAGTCACAAAAAATGAATAATCAGCAAATCATAAAACAGATGCAACTGATTTTTCAGTAGAAAAACAAACAAAAACACCTGGGGTGTTAGTTGTTGTTGTTATTCAGTAATTTAATAATTCCATTTCTTGGAAAGCTGGAGCAAGCTTGTTTTCTCCTGTTCTGGAGGGTAGGACCCAAACCAATGAATTTAAGTTACAAGAAATGGGTTTCTGACTCAACATCAGGAATAACTTTCTGATGGGAAGGGTTGTTTGACAGTGGAGTGGACTCCCTCAGATGCTTGTGGACTCTCCTTCCTTGGAGGTTTTTAAAGCAGATGTTGGATGGCCATTTGTCAGGGATGATTTAGCTGAGATTCCTGCGTTGCAGAGGATTGAACTAGATGACCCTCAGGGTTCCTTCCAGCTCTACAATTCTCTGATTCTAAGATTCAGGAAGGAACTTTTCTTCCGTATTTTGTGGCATGGGCACAGAATGCTCCTGTAAATATGCCCAGGAAATGGTGGATAGAATTCCCTCTATTTACTACAATTTGTCCACCTGCCTGGACAAATTTAATTTGGTTTAATTTGTTTCTTGCAGATCCTCTAATTTCTTATATTTAATAAATATAACCTGTTTCCCCATGTTATTTGTCTCAACTATTCTTTGGTGTGTTGGAAAAGCTTGTTTTTAGGCATCTGGGTGTCAATGACAGAAGATCAGTGGAGCTTGCTCAAAGTACTCACTGTCTGCCATTTCTGAAACACTACTTTTCCCAGTTATTTTGAAGCATTTCTAAACACCTTTAATCCTGAACGCAATAACTGTGACACGAAATTGCATATCCTTAATGACACAATGAAACTGAGAGGAACACAACTATTGAGGAAATAGCGGCAATAAATTCATTTTGAAATGGTGGGACAAATAAAAATGGGCCCATCTGCAATTTTCATCCAATCAGTAAGAGGGAAATGGTATTTTATCTACTTTAAAAATACAACCAAATTGTAAAGGCATATAGCTCATAAGTCCCTGCACTACTTTCTCTAGCATTTGGCAGACATCATCCACTCCGAAGAGGTTTCTTTGTTTGCAGATCTAATCCAGTTCTGTCACAAAGTACAAAACTTGCTGCCGAATTTTCTGAAGCAAAAGCTTGACTTCAGATTTGAGTCAAAGCAGAGCAAGCCCAAAGTGTTCTAAGTCAAAGCAGCCCATTTTCTGAAGTACTGAAGAAGGGAGTCCTTGGCACACAACCCGTCTTTTTACATGAAAACAGCACCAGTCCTGCTGCTAATGGACTTGCAAGTAAGTATGTAAAATGTAGAAAGCCTTGCTGCTTGAAATGTTGGTGTGATCTGTTGTCTCTTGCTTTACTCAGAGGGCTCTCCACTATGTGCTTATGTAAGAAACAAGGCCTGCATGCTTCAGATAATTTACAAGCTGAAGTCTCCAGTGTTCTTGTGACTCTTGAAAATGGGGATAGCAGAACCCACAAGCAGCTTATCTGGGTAAATAGTTCAACAGAAGGAGGAAAGCACTTTTTAAAAAATGCTACCCAGCCATTTCTGGGGGTTGTTTTATTGCCCTGGAGAATTCAAGACCCCCATCTATAAGATGAATCATGTATCACCACCCAGCCTAATTAATGCACACAACATCCCTGATTCTCATGGTATATAATTGAATAGGGAAGCCAACAAATCTGATTCTTATTTATGTAAAGATCGTAAAGCTAACAGAACCTTTCGAACGAGGTTTTATCACCTTGGGGAAGGGTAAAAGAAAAGGAAAAAAAGAGCAAATGGTAAAATGTCTATGGTTGGTAGACACATTGCAAAATTACTGCTGCCTACAGAATCCTGTTAGCGGTTAACCTCTAACGGCTTGTATATGTAGCTACAGAGCTTACCAGAGGTCGCTCCTAAGTGCATAATGATTTAGCCAACAGCATCCACACTTTAAAAAGAGAGAGCTGAGAATTGATGCACACACACCACTAGAAGAAGTGTTATGTTTGCATGTTTCAAGTCGAGGTGCTTTGAATAGGGGCAAAAACTCCTGCGAGAATTTGACACAGTGCCAAAGGAACTAGAAATAGAAACCTTACATTAAGCAGTGTGCTTAGAAATCATGATAGCTGATGGAACAGTTTGCCCTTCTCCTTGCATAAGGGTGGACAAATCTGTAGTTTTCAGTTTTTCTGTTTCTCTTCCCACCCAACCCAATTTTAAGATCAGTTCCTTGCATTACCAAACCAATTTGGTTTTGTTTTAACGCAGTCATGAAAATTCATTGGCATTTTAGTATGAATGTCTCTTGATATATAGATTTTTTATTCAAAGCAATTTTTTGTGATTTAATGCACTCTTCTATGTTATGTTCACTAATATCTGCATTTTATGCACACTTTCTCCTGATATACACATATGCATGCACATCATTTGCCTGGAGAACTGCATTGTAAAATTCAGGAAAGGGTGATTTGTTAAAGATTGACTGTTTTCAAAGTTTGAATCATTTAATATGAACTGAATTGAACTTCTCTGACTTTCCTGCTCCTTCAGAATATTTTGCCTGGCCCAAAAATGAGTAGTTCAGATGTCCCTTTCTGTGTGTCCGTGAACATGTGGGGGTAGAAGGTGGGCCCCTCCTGGATGAAATGCTGTTTATTCTATGTAGGAAGTCAAAATCTATCATTCAACAAGCTGAATATATAATATAACCAATGTAACCTTGTCCATTTATTTCATAGGCAAAGGAAAGGGTTTTTAGAAATCAGAAGTGAAAATGAAATAGTGAAGCATTCCTTGTACATTTTTTCTACTTCAAGACCAGTTAATTCAGTATACCAAAAATGTGGGGCTAAGAATTTTGAGATGCACCCCTCCACTTTGATGGAATCATTTCTTCTTGGTTAATAGCTTTTCGCTTTCAAATGAATGATGAGATTTATATAAATGACACAACAAGAGATGCTGTCTTGTTAAACACAAGTCCTGCAAAATTCAATAGAAGCTGTGTTTTTTTTAAGTGTGAAATATGCATGTAATTTGACAAGAAGGCAACAAGAAATGAATGCCTAGTGTAATGCATCATTTGGTAGGTAAAGCCCATTTATTAATATTACATTTCATATTCCCCCCTTTGCAGAGCTTAATACCTTTGCTCTTCACTTAGCAGTGAAAATTGCATTTATATCTACCACAAATGTATGAATATATATATATTTCTTGTTTTTATCAGTTTCAATTTAGAAACATATTTGTAATATTTAGTTTCTTTTTGTACCTTTTAAAGAAACTAGTAAAAGTTTCACGAGTATTCTCAAAGAACTCTGGAAGAGGTCTGAATAATTGAGAGATCCTTGTTAAATATTTAGAAAATATGTCTTGCCATTTTGATACTCTCTTGCACTATCCTATTAAAATTTATAGAAAGGAAGTTTCTCTCAAACTTGAAAGGGTGGAGAGAGCTCTTTTGCAGAATCAAAGGACTGACTTCTGTTGTGGCTGGGATATCCCAGGAGTGTCAGAAATGATGGGAGAAAATGAATGGGCAGAGTTTATGACCAGCCCAGGCATTTTGCTACTGAAGGAAGAGCAACAAATAGCACACTCCAAGGTTAGAATGCATCACCAAAAAGGAAAGAGAGGGGAAAAGACACATATTTATATAAAATTTGCATCCACTGATCTATGTTCTGGTAACCTCAAGACTAGACTATGCATTTTATGTGCATTTGAAATGCATTTGAAAATGGTTCAGAAGCGTCAGTTATTGCAGAAAGCAACTAATGCAACACTAATTCTGTTCTAGCTGCACTGTTTGCATATATGCTTCCAAGCACAAAGTGCTGGCTTTGACCTATAAATCCCTGAACATTTAGATCAGCTTTTGAGGCACTTCTCCAGATCAACTCTCTGAGGGAGGCTCAGAGGGTTGTGATTCCTCATCTGTGGAATGCTATCACTGGGGAGGGAATAGACTTGAACATGATGCCCTCCATATGTTGTTAGATTTACTCCCACCATCCCTAACCACTGATTACACTGGCTGGGTCCTATGGGAGTTGGGAGCCCAACAACATCTAGGGAGCACCATGTTGGATTACCCAATTTAAAGGATGGAGTGAGTAGCTTCTGCTGTTGCAATTCTCAGCTGTCTTCAGTTTGCCAAAAGAAAGGCCTGCATATCTGCATTCAAAGAAATGGTACCTGGCCTGGTGATTTTGACAGGTTTTTTATCTTGTTAATGTCAGTAGGAAGATCTGAGTCAATATACACGTTAGCTCAGGTGGGAGAAGTCTGGTCTCATCCTGGGCCAATATGGGCAACGGAGTGACTGTCTGAAGGCAACACTAAAATCTCAAGTTTTTGCTGCAAATTCCTGTCCATGTTTCTGCGTGTAGCTTTGGCTGAGTCAGTGACTTGTTGAAGAATGATTAGAGGTGGGGGACCCATAGGAGACATTTGAAGCTGAGAATTAATTTGAACTTCCGCCACATTATTAATGTAGTAATAATGTTTTTGTTAGAGTCAACTGACCAATAATACAAAATCACAGCCCTAATATAACCCCATTAAAAAGAGTGACAAAGAATGGCATTCATTCATAACAGGGCTGAGAGATAGAACTATGCTTTTAAAAATTAAGCACCTGCACACATAAACATGGGGAGGAGAGAGAGAGAGAGAGAGAGAGAGAGAGAGACAGACAGACAGACAGACAGACAGACAGACAGACAGACAGACTGGTCATTGACAGTAATAAAGAGATTTATATATGCACACAAAATTTCTGACAGACTTTTTTTTTTAGGACTATGGTTATGATGTTTTTGTTGCTACTGTTTTGCTGTATGTGGTGAGTTGGGTATCAAAGGCTCTCATCACTTACTTAAGGGAGGTGAACCAAGCCAGGTTGGTCTTGCCCACAGTGGCAAACACATAGTCTTTCCCTTGCTGTCCACACAAGTTCCACTTTCCTATACTGGAATTGTTGGTTTCTTTCTGCAGATTTTTGTGTTATATTTTGTAAATGATAAACTTTTACCACAGTCCTGCTTATTGTTCTGGGGTTCATAGGCAATGGTATTTATTTATTGTGTAATCCTAACTACCTCTACTCAGATGTTTGCCCTATTGAATTTAATGGATTTACTCACGGGTAAGTGGGGTTAGGATTGCAAGCTTATTTACCACAACATCTAACACTGGCTTTTTTAAAGGAACTAGTGAATGCACAGGAAATGTGCTAATTCTAATGCAATGCTTATTATCTGGCACATCTGAATAAAGATTAAAGATACCTAGTGTCTCTAATTTGATGTACGCTCCATGTCAACTTTGTGTCTATGAAAAGTTTCTAAAAGTCAGCCATTCTTGCAGGTTGACTCAATGAAAGCTCATTAGGTAACCAACTGCAATTAATCTTAGAAATTAGGAAGTAGCTGAGTGCTCAGTTTTGTCTAATCAGATTATTAATAATATAAATAGGCTTTTAATTAACTGGTGGGTGTACTCTCCCTTCCACACAAACACACAAATTCTGAATCTCAAAACACTCTCATTAATAATAATCTCATTCTTTGTCTCCAAAAACCTTGTAAAGCAGCAGCCCTTACTAAGAAACTTTCTGACATTCATCCAACAGTTCCTCACAGCTTCCTTGAGACATTCTTGGGGGGGGGGGGAGATAAACTCTCATTGACAAGACTTAAGTCGGGATCCTGTCCACATTAAACACTTTTTTAAGCTCCACTGATTTCCAGGGGAAAGCTTTAACTAGAAGCTTAATTCCCCTTTGAAACCACTGCAGAGGGAGTTGCAATCCCACTTGCATGTGAGTAAGCCCCACTGAAGACAATAAGAAGAGATATTGAGGATTATACATATAGGACATGTATAGGTCAAGTAGTGCTTTATGCAGGAGACCCATGATGCAACTCTATTGACATTTTAATTTCAAGTTAAAAGAATAAGAGCCCCCAACCTCCTGTCAGCCCAGGGGGTATTTTTCTTGTCACCAAGCAGTTTCTGGAATGAGCCTGTTGACGACTCTTAACGACTGCAATAGGTCTTACAGGGAGAAGCAAGGGGTGAAAAGGTGAAAAATGGCTTTGTCATGTATAATGAGATAAGAATCCAAGGTCTTTGTTCAGGCCATGCTTCTCCCTGTAAGACCTATTGCAGTCGTTAAGAGTCGTCAACAGGCTCATCACAGCTATCTGCCAACCACCCATTCCCACCACCCTTCTGAGTAATACCCCTCCCCACCTTCTCACTATATAGAAGGGTCTGGAAACTTCTGTTTCAGTGTATCTGAAGAAGTGTGCATGCACACGAAAGCTCATACCAAGAACTGACTTAGTTGGTCTTTAAGGTGCTACTGGAAGGAATTTTTTTTTTGTTTTAAAACAGAAAGTTGTTTAAATACAGGAGTCTTGCTGTCAGCAGCACTTAAAATGCACAAGTCCAGCTAATTAAAGAGGATCATTTATTGCAAAGAACAAACAGAAAGTGTGACAGCTTGCTCCTGAGCAGCCTCCATTACAGCCTACGATTGGATCCAAATGGAAGCTCTTTCAAAACTGTTTTATGTGAAAATTATTATTATCATTAATTATTAATTATCCGCCATACACCCTAATGTCCCAGGGTGGATTACAGAATTAAAACACAAAATTAAAAACATTTAAAACAACTCACAACTATAAAATAAGGTGGGTCCTAAGAACATAGTGTCATAGATCTTCCACATAACATGAAACACTTTACTGTGCAATCCTATACTGAAATCTATTCAGAAGTAAGCCCATTGCATTCAATGGTCTCCCATGTAACTGTTTAGCAGCAGTGGGAAATATCCAGTTCATGAACCTAATTAGGTCCACCAGGCCTTCTCATTTGGTCCCAATACCATTTTGTCCACCTACCTGACACCTTATGTCATATATTGGGCATGTGCCTGTAAAGCACTGTGTAGGGCATCTTTCTAGCACCTGCAATCAGCTGATCGTTGACATTTGCAGAGTGGTTTGCAAGCCCTGACAAACTGCTGATTGCTGCTGCTTGCGAAATTCCTGGACCTTTGCCCACAGAATTTCATTTTAAACCACATGGGCAAAAATTTCTGCAGCATTGCGACATCATGTTATTGACAGGTGGAGAGTCACACCCACCTGTCAAACATTGTGTAGGGGGTGGGGGAGATTGAGGATTGAGCTAGCTAGCCAGATTCAGTTCTCCTCCTTTGGTGTATAGGAATGTGTCATGCCCCCCACCATCCTCTTTGCTATGGTTTTCTTTTTGGATTTATAGCTTTCAGATTCTTCAGACTGATGCATTCTCCTACACTGAGATGCACACACTATTATCTTTCTAGATCTTTTATTAACCTGCTTCTAAAATAAAAATAAAAAACCTTTATTGTTGCTTAATATTCCATACTTAGGAAAAGTAAATTCAAATTGGGATAATATGCATCTGAATTTCTTGCAAACATCTTTGAGATTCACCCTGCACCCTACTCTCTCACTTTCTCTCTTTCTCTCTTTCTCTCTTTCTCTCTCTCTCTCTCTCACACACAATTGTCTCAGGTTTACAAGTTGCCCTTATACTTTGCAGGTTGACTCACAAAGCCTTTTCCATCTGCTAACATTTTCTCTCTAGCCCTGCTTAAATATAGATGAGATGGGTCTTGCACAAAAGGACACAATTATTTAGTTCTTTCTTATTGACGAAATTATCACAAAGGCTGCAAAGGCAGCACTTTATAGATGATAAATAGCCTGACTTCCAACCTGGGGATCTGCTGCTAAGAAAAACACCTTGACCTTTACTTGGTTTCAGAATGATTTCTCTGATAGCAGGAAGCCTCGTTTGCTTCTTTAGTCTCCCATGAACTTCAAGGATGCCTTTTATTAATCACTAACAGTCAGGGGAAAAACAAATACCACAGGAAAGCACAGCACAAATAGTGGTCAGAAGAGGAGGATTAGCTGCAGAAGAATCCTTATTGGTTAATGGAAACAATGACATTGTAGCATCAGCAACAGTATAATTTCTTCAGAGGACACTCTTAACATTTGTGCTAAGTCAAAGCCTATTTCTGATCTTTATGAGTTCCTGCCCCCCAACCTACCTCTTTGTTGTTGTTTTCTAACTATAACCCTGAATATTTTTTCTGAAATTTCATGGGGGTGGGACAAGGTGTGCACACTTACCTTATTAAATGTATGAGAAAACTAGGTGGTCCTTTTTCCTTTCCTTCTTCAGAACTCCCCCACGTGCTTGCTGCAGCAGAGGGCTATTTGCACAAATACCTCTATGCTGCTATACCTGCCTACAACAACATTCACCAGCTGTCACTCTCCATGTTTCGTACCACAACTCCCAACAGCCAGCATGGTCAGCAGTCAAGAATGATGGGAGTTGTAGGGCACCAGTTGGCAGGAACTGATAGAGAAAACACTGAGATTGCAGAGTTGCCCTCTGGTGTTGGGACAGTCTGGTGCTGGTGCCATTCATTTGTACTGAGCCACAGAGGCCAGAAGCGCCAATGTTCCTCTTCTCGGGAACTGAGGACAATGGATAATTGCAAAGGGGGAACTGCAAATGAAAGGTAAGATATGAATCTAATAATCATGATTAAGTAATTAACTTAATATAATGTCCACATGGCCATAGAGATCCTCTCTAATAACCTAGATCTATTTCACCTCGCTCCTCCCAATGAACTAAACCAGGGATTCCCAAACTTGGGTCTCCAACTGTTGTTTTTGGGACTGCAATTACTATCATACTTGACCACTGGTCCTACTAACTAGAGACAATGGGAGTTGTAGTCCAAAAACAACTGGAGACCCAAGTTGGGGAAACTCTGAAGTAAACTTAGCAAGCCTTATGCAGCCCCGGGGCTTCAAAGCTGTTGGCCCTTTCATGGAAAACTGAGGGAAAATACACATTTTCTTTAATCTCAAATAGATTACTTATAAAATACCCAATGTTAGGAAAATTGAGAGTGAAGGTTAATCTTGGATGGTGGAATCTACCACGTCAAATATCTGAGGAAAGAGAATGCATCTCCCTCTGTATCTTGACTGAAGCCTGATTCAAAGGAGCAATATTAGTGATTTAACATGAGCGAAACACATTTTTATAATCCTTATCAAATGTTCAGTTACTAGATCAGCATAAAGTGCAGCTTATTAAAATGGATAAGAGAGAGGGTTGTGGGATTCACATTGTCAAGAGAAGAAAAGTGTTTAAAATACAGATTTCTTTCATCTGTCACTCAGAAAGTACGGCACACATTACTGATGGGACACTGTGTGCACATCTAACATTCAATTAGACAGGTCCTGACAAAGAGCAGAGTAAAGGGAATCTTCCTGGCACACAATGACAGCTTTAAACATTCTTATCCTGATTCAACGACAAGCTTTAAAGGCCTGGATTTGGCAACAGCGATATAACCAAACCTTTGCACTTTTTAGGGATGAGTTTGGGGATGGCCAAGGAATGGCTAGTGTGCCAAATGTACTCTGCTGGTAGGGATTCCTTGCCACCCGCCAAAAAAGACAGGGTATGGAGGGTATGGTATTCTGAAACATATCATTGATGCAATAACAGTGTATTGCCTTTGGATTAATACTGGACAGTCCACATATTGTTCTACTTTATTAGCTGTTCTGCAATGTTTCTCCAATGCACTATTGTAGTCGGATTATTCTTGCACTATAGTGCAACAAAAACATGGAGAGAGAGAAATCTGGGACATTTGTGATATATAAAAAGTTACATGATTTCACCGGGAAACTATGGGACATATAACAATGGGGAATGATGTCCTATGTCAACCTCAAAACTTTAGCAGATGTAAACATTATTGAAAGCTGGACTGCATATAATTGTCCTAGTACCACCATGAGCACGAATCATCATAAATTCACAATACAGTGGTACCTTGGGTTAAGAACTTAATTTGTTCTGGAGGTCCGTTCTTAACCTGAAACTCTTCTTAACCTGAGGTACCACTTTAGCTAATGGGGCCTCCTGCTGCCACCAATGATTTCTGTTCTCATCCTGAAGCAAAGTTCTTAACCCGAGGTACTATTTCTGGGTTAGCGGAGTCTGTAACCTGAAGTGTCTGTAACCTGAGGTACCACTGTACAAGAAATGTCTGGAAGAGCCCTGACTGACTGGTGGAGGGGAAGTGGAGCCTGTCCTTAAATAATCAGCTTCCCAGCAGTTCCTCCAAACACCATTTAGCCGGTCCCCAACGAAATGTGAAGTTAGCTGGCTATGCATTGTGAACCATATCACTTGCTCTGCAATATAACTCGTTGCCAAGGATTTAATTTAGTCAGTTGCGGTTTCTGCATGATTTTTATGCATGACATCTTTGACTAATTACGTATGTTTTGCTTCCTTAACCACATTGAATGTATAGTCTGGTGCCAGATATGTGATTTACTGATGCTTGCTTACATTTAACATGGATAATAAATATAGTGTGATACCCCAGATGGACATTAGATATATCTTCTCACAGTATATTCTCTTGGTAATTTTCCAAAGCCGGCAGTTCTTCAAGTTCAAAGACTTAATTTCCCAGAATGAGATTATTTTAAAAGCAGAAACAAGCATAGCCAGAATGTTTGGCTGTGTGGGGAATTTTACTGAGCAAATGAATATAAGGGTGGGGGGCTGAAAGTCTTTTAAATAATAATAATAAAACGTTGAGAAGTTGATATTAGACTTTCAAAGATTAGTGTAATATAGTGTGGATTGGTGACTTAACTGTGCCTGAGGTGTCAAACAACAGGATCAAAGGAATCCAAAGATGTCTGGACATATACAGTGCTACCTCGGGTTAAGTACTTAATTCATTCTAGAGGTCCGTTCTTAACCTGAAACTGTTCTTAACCTGAAGCACCATTTTAGTTAATGGGGCCTCCTGCTGCTGCTGCGCCGCTGGAGCACAATTTCTGTTCTCATCCTGAAGCAAAGTTCTTAACCTGAAGCACTATTTCTGGGTTAGTGGAGACTGTAACCTGAAGTGTATGTAACCTGAAGCATATGTAACCCGAGGTACCACTGTATCAAGCTGCCGCATAAGGCTTCTTCAAGCATTAAAACTCTAGGGTTGCTGTACATGGGAATGGAGAGTTGGACCCCCTGGTGGCTACACATAAAGCACATAGTTGTATGCATGGAGAGTTTCATATGACCCAGCACCCTGTGCAATATTTGAGGGATGCTGCAACTAAAGATACCAGGGGCTTCTTCAGATTATTCATCCTAATACACTTGCATAAAGTTCACATGGAGGTTAGACTACGCCCATTTTTTCTTAAGCATTCATTTTTATTTCTTTGCAGGATCATTAAATGAAAATTAGCATTCATCCTGAATTGATCCTATTTTGCTTGCACACCTTTCCATTAATCCCACACGTTTCACTTTCTATACTCTTTCACTTTTCTAACCACAAAAAGTCTTTTTTTTAAAAAAAAAAAATGTGGTTTTGTTGCAACAGAGCCCTTTAATCTGCTTTAGTTATGCAAACCTAAATTTCCAATACATGTTTGAAACCCTCCTGCAAAATATTGGCAGTCTAGTGCCAACCGAGAAATTAACCTAAGGTCTCCTTTATATGAAGACTACTACTGAAGTGCAACTACCATGATACTCTGTCCAAATCCTTGCAGAAAATGAAATATCAAGGAATAACACTGAGCAAGCATGCATAGTTGTTCAAATATATTGACTTTTTTTTAATTCTCAAGGTGAAATTTCAGCCAGCAATTTTAATAATGTTAACGAAAATGTTATTTTTGTGTATGTGTCATTTTGTTCCTAAATATTGATTAATTTTATTTTTTAAATGGAATTGAGGTGTTATTTGAGAGCAGGATATCAATCAAGCAGTTTATTCTGACATTGAGTTGACTAGACTCCTGGCATGGTGGAGGAAGAATGGATGCTTTTGAAGGTGACAGTGTTTTCATTTGCAGCACTCTCAGCATAGAATGGAATAGCTGTCACCAATCAAGGTTTTACTTTGTGTACAATCACTTGTATCTCACACAAGTTATGTATGTAGATATGCATTTAATGACATTTGAGAACCATTTCTTCTATTGCTTTAATGACAGAACAAGGGTTGAAATTGTAAGGAAGCAGAATTTTGACTGAACCTTAAGAAACACTTTGGAACAATGAGAATTGTTCATCAGTCAAAGACACTGTCTCCGCAAGTGGTGGGCTTATTCGTTTTTTTAAAAAAACTTGTATACTGTCATACCTCTTGCTCCATTTGCTTCATGTTACACTTTTTCAGGTTGCGTCCCGTGGCAACCCGGAAGTACCGGCAAGAGTTACTTCCGGGATTCGCTGCTCACGCATGCACAGACAAGCAGAATAATGTAACGCACATGCCCAGAAACAACAAATTGTGACGCGGGTTGCATTCCTTTCATGTTACGAATGGGCCTCCGGAATGGATCCCCTTCGCAACCAGAGGTACCACTGTACTACCATTAATCTGTAGATCTTTGCTGGACCCTATCCAGTAGAGTCTGTAGAGCCATCTGTAAGGGATGCTGTAGTTGCATCGTGCATTGCTGGTCACACATTGTGCAGGTGGTTGGTCTTCTAAACCTATGATTACATGTGTGCATCTTGGCAAATGTGGCATGCATTTGGCACCTTTAAATGTGGTATATAATATTATGCATGTTATATATGATAAATACTTGTATTCTTAACAGAACCAGTGGGGGAAAAGTAGACTTTTCACCAAGGTCATGGAGCAGGATGAAAATTGGGGGATAAGCCCAACATTGAGATTTTCAGAAAGTTTCATTTTCTGAATCACTACAAATAGTATAATTTTGTTACAGATTTGGGAGTGAGACCCCCTAAACCAGGGGTCTGCAACCTTTAAGACAAAAAGAGCTACTTGGACCCGTTTCCGAAGAAAAAAAACTGGGAGCCGCAAAACCATTGTGACATTTAAAACAAATATATCTCCGGAGCCGCGATCTGACAGCAGGCAGGAAGGTGACGTTGGGACGGTGTGTGACTGTTGGGATACTGCCAGGGAGACAAAAGCCATCATGCCCCCACGCTGTCTCCGGACATCCATCGACCTCCCGTAGAAACACGACATGAGCTCCAGAAATAGCTTGCCACATTCCAGAGCTGATGCACGTTCTATCAGCAGAATTCGCACAGCGAAAGATGCATGCAGGAGAGCATTATTTACAATTTTATTCAGCGTTGGTCAGAACAAAGAAAACATGACTGCCTGCTCCGGTGTCTCAGGCACAGAGAGAAAAACGAAAGCAATAGACAAACAGAAAGTTCCTGTGAGCAGGAAATATGTAGGCTGTGACTCACAACAGCCTGTCCCCTTTTTAAGGTGGAACGGAAATATCCTAACAGTGACTAACGCACGCACCGCCCCCATGCAACGTCACAGCCAGTAGAGCGCCCGCCACAGTGGGGAGTGTCGGGGCGCACAATGCGCCTCCTCCCCTCGCTAGTATCCACCCCGGAACCGCGGCAAAGGTATAAAAGAGCCACATGCGGCTCCGGAGCCGCGGATTGCTGACCCCTGCCCTAAACCATATAAATTAATAAATGGTGGGGTTTTGATTATTTAGGATGTGAAGGGAGAAATACAAGCTGCACAGGAATTCCTGGGCTAGCCTATGCAAAACGACTTGGCCAAGCTAGGGCCATTAATAAACAATACAAGGCCATTGAGGGCCATTGGCAATGTAAGAGAACTGCCCTCACCCCTCCTCCTGAGATGTGAACAGAGTCTGGGGGTTTGGAAGATTGTCACGGTAACTGGGTTTGAGGTGACAGGAAAAGAGAGTCTTGAGCAAAGGTTGCTGGGAAGAAGAGGGAAGAAAGAATGGGATCCATCTTGGACAGGCTGGCTGCAGGCTGGGAAAAATACTGTTACAAAAGCAGGGTGCCTGCTCCTGTCTCTGCCAAGCAGTGACAACGGCCCATGTGTTCCCAGACACATACACAGGGTCTATGGAGAATAGAAGACATGGTGGAGGCTGTCATGATTTAAGAAATATGGTTTATTCACTTATTTGCACCTTTTGTCTGCATGAAGGAAGTCTAGATCTTATGGCATACCCATTTCCAGAGGCAGCAGTGCAAGCAAATGTGAGGTTGCCTCCTTCTAAGTTGAATGTCAGCCCTTCTCCCTCCCAGAAACCCCTACTCCAAAACACACCACATCACCTTGGCCACCCTTCAAACCCCTGTCTCTGTTCACACCTCAGGTCATAGAGGAAGTTCTCTTACACTGGCAATGACCCTCAATGGCTCTCTGTTGTTCCTTTAACAGCCCTAGCTTGGCTAGGCTGGTTTGCATAAGCCAACCCAGGAATGCCCTGTCTGGCAGCTCTGCAGTTGGTGTCTTAATCCATATCCCAATCAATCCAAATCCTAATATTTATTCATTTCTAGGGTTTATTAATTTTTAGGGTTTACCCTAAATCTATAACAATACCTTGGACTCCAGGGTTGCACTGCTGTGGGATACAAGCCCCTCTTGAAATGACCATGTTGTAAGATTTGGACTCCTTCCATGGTGAATAAACCATATTTCCTTAAGCTACAACAGTTTCCGCCAATGGAACACAGACCCGGGGTGAGTGCCTGGAATCTTGGAATCTTGTTGCAGCTCAGCAGAGAGTGGGAGTGGCACCCAACTTTTAAAACACTATTTTAATACTTTTTAAACACTTTTTTAACACTGTGGGAGCCAGTGGAAGACTGCTCTGGTCCATGGGGTCATGAAGAGTCGGACACGACTAAACAACAACAACATTATATGTATGTTAACATATTTATAGCTCCAGCTACCAGTGATCAAATCATTGTGTCTAAGAGCTTGTGACTAAGAGCTAATAAACTATAGCCAAATATGATGTTGATCAGCCTTCCCCCACCTGCCTTCCAGATTATTTGGACTTCAACTTCTACTGCAAATGCACTAGCTGGGACTGAAGGGAGTTGTAGTCCAAAATAGCTGGAAGACACACGATTAGGCAACGCTGGTGTAGATTCCACTTGTGTACCAGTTTGTGCAACCTCATTTGCAAGGAAAACATGAGACCTCTTAGAGAACCATGCTACTTTTGTACTGTGTCATATCAAGCATTTCAGAATCGTGCTCTGGGCTGTTTTCCTTATTTGTACAGTACCTTGGATCCATCCCAATATAAATAAAGCCATCTAACTTAATGCTGCTTTCAGAAGCAATGAATTAAACAATAATTGAAAACTCATTTCAGTCTCGTGCATTAGAGGGCAAAGTATACAATGCTAAATGTTGTGATGTTATAATATTTGGGTGCTAAAAGGAAAATAATCATTCAATTCTATTTATTTTTTCATACCTCCTTCTCCCTCACATGATGGTGAATTAGCAATGCCATTCATCTTCATAATTTATTCCTTATGTTGCTGTGTCTTAAGTGGCGACTTTTCAGAGGTAATTATGCAGTCAGCTTAATATTGATATTACTGAAATGTGAGTTTAACTAGTTTCTCCCACTGTGTTTCAGATTTGCTAATGTGCACTACTGTGCCATAATTGAATTACAGAACATTAGCAATGTGATTACTGTGATCATAAACTATCAGATATATTCAAACCCCAACCATAGTTTATTCAAAAGCCATCTTATCCTCTACATGCTGCATTGTTACTTCAACTTGTTCAGCTAACAGTCTGATAATAAGATGATATACACAATATGTTCCTGTCTTCTCCCCACCCCCTTTTTGTTCTCTTCTTTTTCTTATGTTGCTCCCCTTGTGCTTGCAGATGCAATCAAAAGCATTCCAGAAACGTTCAACTCCAAAGAGTAGCCACCTGATGGCTGGGAAATATTGCTTTAAGAAATTCTAAGGATGGTCGTAGGTTTCTCAGAAAATACCTTCTGAAATTATTATTTTTCTCATAATTTTCTTCCAGTAGCTTCCCCTGAATTTTTAAATGTCACCTATGCACTTCCTAATTGGCACCACTTCAAGAATGCCAAGGTTTTCTACTGGTTGGACAACAAGACAGTGGTGAGAATCATAGCCAAACAAACAGCCAAATCAGAACTCGTCATCCAGGTGCTTTGCCTTTTTGTGTTAGAATGGTAACATACCACCATCTTTTGGTCTGAGCTCCTTCCATGTCTGCAATGGAGAGGGGCATTCAAGCTTTCTCACCTCAATTCCGCCCTAGTAAAAGTCGAAAGGGCTTTACACAACGCAGCCCTGCGTCTTGGTGGCCAAGTATCAGACATACGGACATTAAAACTGACAAATTGGACCTTTTCAGACCTGACAAAGTGCACCTCACCCCTATAGGGAATGAACATTGGTTCAGAGCTGTGAAGCAGGGCCTTGAGGAATGGTTTCAGCTGTAGATAGTCTTGGCAGTTTTAGGCCTTGGGCAGAATCCTTTAGTCTAATAACTGGTGAAGGAGTGAAGTGGTGACTCACCCCTTCCGCGGTAGAGATAACAGGGTACCCCGTTAGAGGGGTCCTGAGTGGAGTCTCTGTCCACAAGCGCACAACAGGTGGGCCAAAGAACTACCCCTGGTGTCGCGGTAAAGAGCCATCTGTGTAAATGCACATTTTGCAGTAGTTCCATATTCCTGTTTGACTCTGTCAAACCTCAGAACCCCAGCAGGGGGCTGAGAAGGATACATGTCCAATGCCCATGCCAAGGTTTCCTACATCTGAAATTTAAATAAACTTCTGGCCAATTTAATCCCAAAATACGTTGGCATGTCTTCTTCTTTGATATCGGGTCTGGCTTCAGGGGGAGGAGGGGGGACTGTGCCTGGGCACATAATGGGGATAATTGCCCCAATAAACTTCAATCCCCTACAGCTTTCTATTTCCATCCCCATTCCCAGGACGTGCGCACACACACACAGAGCATTTAAATAGTTCTGCTCTGCTTTTTGCACTCATGGGATTATTTGTTCTGGACGAATTGGAAAATCATTTGTGGTAAACTAAAGAGGGGGGAAATCTAGCAAATTACTCACTGTTAATTAAATAACCTGATTCTGTCCATTGAAGCTAATGCATTACAATATTTAATGTTTGTTTGGTAAACTGCTTTACTAAATGCTCCTTTGACTTTTATTGGTAATAAACATTAGCATTTATGGCCCATGAAAGCAGCTTCACATCTAGCTTATGCTGTTGCTATTTACAGTTTGTTAATGAAATACCATTAGGCTGTTCCGCAGGCTGCAACCCCTCCCCCCTTCTCATTCGGAGGGCAGTTTGACAGCACCCATTGTGACCAGCTTACAATGTTAGCCCCAAATGGGGCACAATTATTCTGAAAAAGTGGAAAGGCCAAAATTCTGATATTTAACTTGCTCCCCCCCCCCCTTCCTAGACTGCAAGCATTTGTCTCCCTCTTAGGTTTTTATGAGACCACAGAAAACAAGTAAATTAAATAGCCTGTGCTCCTCACATCCATGGCTTGTTTGTCCAGGTGCGTAACATTCAACATATTCTATAGGGGGTTATTCATTCCTTAAAGCAGAGCACCGTTTTGCGGGGGGGCATAGACGGAGCTGTGCCAAGTGCCCTCTAAAGTTCAGAGCACTTTTTAGTTCAGGCTGATTGACACCCCACCTACAACCCTATCCATTGAAAGCCTTTCTACAGTTAGTTATCCAAGCTCTGGTAACATATGTTGTATGGGGGGCTGTCTTTGAAAACAGCCCAGAAACTTCACTTACATTGAAATAGCGTTACCAGTTCTGTGTCTGTGTGAATTCTATGTGAATATTCATAGAAAATGGGGAATTATTACAATTCGGGGATTAATGTACACATAGGGATTCAATTCTAATTTGCTGGTGCTTGTTCCCAGGTCTGTTCCATCCCAATTTGTGCAGATTTTCTGAAAGAATGCACAAAAAAGTTTACATTTAAATCACACACACTTGGAATGCACTATTCAATGCATTAATCATAAGGTAAAGGTAAAGATACCCCTGCCCGTACGGGCCAGTCTTGCAAGACTCTAGGGTTGTGCACCCATCTCACTCTATAGGCCGGGGGCCAGCGCTGTCCGCAGACACTTCCGGGTCACGTGGCCAGCATGACAAGCTGCATCTGGCAAGCCAGCGCAGCACACGGAACGCCGTTTACCTTCCCGCTAGTAAGCGGCCCCTATTTATCTACTTGCACCCGAAGGTGCTTTCAAACTGCTAGGTTGGCAGGCGCTGGGACCGAGCAATGGGAGCGCACCCCGCCGCGGGGATTCGAACCGCCAACCATGCGATCAGCAAGTCCTAGGCGCTGAGGCTTTAACCCACAGCGCCACCCGCGTCCCATTTGCATTAATCATAGAATGACACATTTTGTACAAATTTTTATATACAATGTGCATGGTTTTAGCCTACCAAAAGTGCAGTGGAGAATATGTAGAAGTGCATAATCCAATGGAAACAGGAAGAAATGCCGATGAGGGAAGAATGGAGAATGAAACTGATGGAATACGCAGAAATGGATAACTTAACGGGGGAAATTCGGAACCAACGCAATCAGAGATTCACCATGGACTGGAATAAATTTACAGAGTATATAAAAAATGTATGTGAGGAGCAATTAACGCTTGTTGGCTTTCAAGAAGCTCTGTGAAAATGATTGATAGAAATGTTGCTTAAAAGATATGATGAAATTAAGATTGTTAAAGCGCAATATAAATTTAAGAAATGTGAGTAACTGTGATCATATGGAAAATTGTCAGACAGGCTGAGGGAAGTCTAAAAGATGTATATGTTAGAAGTGGATGGTAAACATGGATGGAATGCATGATGGAAACTGAATAAAAATTATATATATATATGTGTGTGTGTGTGTGTGTGTGTGTGTGTGTATGTGTGTGCATAATCCAACGGGGCTTGAATTCTGATTGACAAACATGTCCAGGAGTGTCAGATTGGGCTGGTCTGCTGTGAAAAGTGGACTGAATGAATTCTACCCCCCCATACGTACACAATCAATATCTATTTAACACAGAGACACATAAGGCTGTAACTAGGAACAGGGGAAGAAATAAAATTAAATTCACTTTTAAAGGTGAATCTACCTAATTCACACTTTCCTGAACAAGAAAAAACTGAAACACATCCAGTCCACAAGGTCTTGCACTTTTCCTTCTTCTTTCTTTATTATTGAACAATTTCCTCACATATTTGCCATTGTGATCCCATAGATTTGCACAAGAGAATTATTACAATACTTCCCTAGAGAATGTCTGAGAAGAATACTGCTGGAATAGAGGGGTCATTTAAAAAAAAAACTTTAAAAAAAGATCTTGCTAGTTTTAAAATTGTGAGCTATTGCTTTATGTTAAATGGGAGTAAAGAACTTTCTTTTGCTTTTTTAATTCTAAGCACACACAAAACCCTACAACCCATCATGCTTAAAATAAAAATGAAGGGAGGGAGCTAAGGGGTGGCATGGAGTGCTAATCCATTTTTAACCTTGCTACATAAGTGACAGCAAAATTAAATGGAGACACTCAAGAATCACAGGAGGAGAGAAGTGGGTTAACTAATTGGCCTATTTTCTATACTGTCAGAATCCTCTTAAGCAATTTTCCTCAATTATAACTGCAAATCAGCATGTTATTTCCTCTTTACAAACTACCCATTGCCTGAAGACGGTCGTGCTATCCCAAGATACTTCCTGAAGAATTGCTGGAGACCATATCCCACTGTTAAATAATTATAGGAAGTTTCATGGGTATGTGATGGAGGGGCGAACAACACCACCAACACCCCCCATTCTGTTTCAACTACTAACACAGGAACACAACTTGAACCGTTATGAAGTGCTTCTTTACATCTGAGTGGTTATTTGCTCCCTTTTAGGAACACAGGAAACTTCTTTATACTGAGTCCATATAGCCCAATATTGTCTACCTTGATGGGCAGTGGCACTTCTGGGTTTTAGGCAAGAGCCTACCTGAAAGTTCCAGGTACTGTAGCTGGGGGACTTTGGCATGCATGGCAGATATTCTCGATTTTCAATAAGAAATAGTCACACACAAGATATGCTTATTCATCTTTTTTAAGCACAGTGTATGCAAAAAACAACAACAAAAAAACCTGCTTGTGCTGTTTATATAGGAGGGTGTTATTGGGTTGTGGGGGTTATTGGGTTGTTGTTGTTATTTTAATTATGTATTTTGTGGTTTTATATTTTGATTTTATTCTGTGAACCACCCTGAGACCTCCGGGTATAGGGCGGCATATATATATATATATATATATATATATATATATATATATATATATAAATAAGCAAGCTATGGCTCAGTATGTAGATACACAGTATATACATATCTCTCTTTTTTTCATTCTTTTTTCTTTATTTCCCCCCCCCCCATGCTTATTTCCATGCTTATTACATACACATACAAAAATAAAATAAAATACCAAAAGGGGGTACAACTTAAGAGGGTAGGGAAAAGGAAAGGAAATAAAATTTACACAATCTGTTAATAAGATAAAAATTATGTCATAAATTGCAATTTCATGCTCCAATAAAAATAAAAATCTCATTACTGCCATATCAAAATACTATTTTTATATTAATATTTTCAAAATTTATAAATGTTTATATTTATATAAGCAATTAATAAAAAACTGCTGGGATCACTCAAAAGCTGCTACAGATTTTAACTTGGTATAATTTTGTTTAAGATATGTTCTGAAGACCTCCGATTTTGATACAAATTTAATTCTCAGTTTATTTTTTATTTTTTCAGATAATCTAATTCAGAATATTCAGTCAATTTTTGTATCCACTCTTTGACTAGAAGGAATTATATTGCTCTTCCACTTTGTAGCTATAAGAACTCTCACTGCACTGTTGCATACAAAAAAAGATCTTTAATTTTTTTAGGAATATCTGAATCAGTAATGCCTAACAGATATGCCCCTGGTTTCCTAATAAATGAGATTCTGAACATTTTTTCTAATTCAAAGTGGATTTCCTCCCAAAATTTCTTTGCTACATTGCCACTATATATGCTACAGTGAGCCTGTTTTGTCTCCACATCTCCAACAATTACTCTTGGCTCCTTTGTACATTTTGGCTAATTTCCATGGAGTTAAATACCACCCGTGTTGCATTTTTAACAAGTTTTCCTTTATGGCATAGCACGTAGTAAATTTCCAATTATTCTTCCACAGGTTTTCCCATTGGGACATTGTTGTAGCATACTCAAAGTCTTGAGACCACTTTATCATGGCTGATGTAACTTCCTCCTCCTCGACTTCCCAGTCAAGGAGGAGGCGATAAGCTTTAGAGAGGGTTTTACTCTTTGAATTTATTATGCCGGATTCAAATCTCGAGGTTTCCTTGGTGAACCCTTTTTGTTTATCTACTACAAATCTTTTGAATAGGAACCAATCTGTAATGACATCTCTTAATTCCTCAAAGCTCTTAAGTTTCACTTGGTTCTCTTCTTCTTTTAAAAGTGTTTTATAGGTAGGCCAATTTTCCAACGTATTTTTTTTCTTCACCACGGTGGCCTCTACTGTAGAGGCCCATCACAGGATTTTGAACTGCAACCAATCTTTATATTTTTCCCAAACTTTAAGAAACGACCTCCTTATGATATGATTTGAGAAATCTCTGTGTATTTTTGCCTTTCCATATATTAAATAAGCATGCCAACCCCAACGATTATTATGTCCTTTCAAGTCCAACATATCCATATCTTTCAAATTGCACCATTCTTTCCTCCACGTGAGGAGGCAGGGCAAAGCCATCTCTATCCTTTATATCTATTAAGATTTGATGTTTAATCCTGGGTCTCCTGCCCTCCCATATAAATTTAGATATTTCTTGTTGCCATTTTTTGAGGCAGCCTACCTCACTCAGAATTGGGATCATTTGAAATTAGAAAACCAGTCTAGGGAGAACATTCATCTTTATGATCGAAATCCTACTAAGGAATGACAACTTCAATTTGGTCCAGGTTTCAAGGTTTTTTTTTAATTTATTGCCAAGTTTTTATATAGTTATCCTGAGATAAATTTAGATTTTATGCCCAGATGCCCAAATATTTTGCTTTCTGGCAAATCTTCAGTCCTGCAGCTTCTTCTATGTCTTTCTTTTCAGTCATAGGTACATTTTAAACTATTAACATAGTCTTATAGGTGTTCAACTTAAAGCTTGCAACTTCTCCAAAGTTGTTAAACAATTCTACTATCAAACTTTCTTTGGGATTTTCAGTCATGACAAACACGTCGCCCACTGATGCTTTAATCTTATACGCGTTATTGCCCAAGGTGATACCTTTAACACAATTGTCTTCCCTAATTTGGTTATTTAATACTTCCATTACTAAGACAAAAATTAGGGGCGATAAGGGGCATCCTTGCCTAGTTCCTTTATTAATTTTGCATTCCTCAGAGATATTGCCATTTCTTGATTAGTTTTGCCTTTTGATCAGAATAGATTGCCTTTATTCCTCTACTAAAATTTTCACCGAATCCCATTTCTTCTATCAATTCTTTCATAAACCTCCAAGACACGTTATCGAAAGCCTTCTCAGCATCAACAAACATGATAGCCACTGGTTTATCAATTTTAAGATCCAAGTATTTTAATACATTTATCAGTGTTCTTATATTGGATTGCATATATCTTCTAGGGAGAAAACCTGTTTGATCTTTTCCCTGGAAGATATATGCACAGTATATACATATCAAAGCCATCATGGACTCTGGTCAAGTTTGCTCAGGTGATCCATTAAATTAAATATTTGTGCACTTTATTTTTTGAACCTCAGACTCTTCTGCATCTGAGGCCTGATCTACAGATTCAGCAAAATAATGTGGAGAAATCCTGTGGTATTAGAATAGACTATATCATTTTAGACGAAAGGTGGTATTCACTTGGGATGCTTTCCCATGTCATAAACTCCTTTTAAATCTTGTGAAATAAGAAGAAAGCTGTCATGTGTAAATAAAAAGCTGTCACATGTTTCAAAGTGGGCTTTAGCTTATTACTGATTTTAATTATGTTTGGACTTTTTAAATGTATGTTTTAAACTGTTGATTTTCAAACTGATAACTGTATTGCTTTATTCGTCTTGTAAGCTGCTTTGAGGTTTTAATACAATCAAGCAGAATATAAATCTTGTGGAATTAAATGAAATAATGAAAGGGAATGCCCCTTCCGATCGTCAGGAGGAGGGGGGGTTGCGGGATCACGACCCCGCCCACACCCGCTCCCGCGAGGCTGGCGTCAGCCTCGTGGGAGGCAAGGATTCCCCTCAATTAGCATCCCCTGTGGCGCCAGCCAATCGGCTGGCGGCAGGGGCGGACCTTGGTTCAGTCGGCTAGAGCGTGGTGCTGATAATCCCAAGGTTGCAGGTTTGATCCCCATAAGGGACTGCTGCAAATTCCTGCATTGCAGGGCGTTGGACTAGATGATCCGCAGGGTCCCTTCCAACCATAGCTGTCAAATTTTCGCGCACAGTGGCACGTAGGGTGGCCGCATTGGGCGGTCGGGTCATTCAGCACCCATACATACGGTTTGACAAGGAAATGCTTTATCGCTGGGATGGCGTGCATTTATCTGATGCTGGCAATGACATTTGGTTGACAGACATATTTCAAGGCGTCAGGGATTGGTTACAGGTCTGAGGGTATTGGCGGCGAGCCGCTTGCGGCTCGGTGGTGGTAGGCATTGGCCGGGGGTATTGTCATGCAGAAGAGGTTGGGGGGGAGGCACGCCATCACCTCCCCCAATGCTTGAAGGGTAGTTCGTTAAAGGACTCCGAGGGGCGACGCCTCGTCCGAAACCTACGGAGGCTAGGGCCTAAAGCGCGCCCCCGAGCGGTAACCCCTCGGGGAGCGCCTAGGGATACGCATCTCGGGTGGCTCCCCCTGTTGGTGTTTAACCCTTCCCGGTTAGACCGGATAGTCGGTTAGGGGCCAATGCCTAAAGCCAATACCTTTCTTTCCTGTAATCAATAAAGTTGTGGCCATATTCGCCCATTAACCAAAACTCTGCTGTGTCGGCTGTCTTCATTTATTCCACCTGTGGGGGGGAGGGAATAGCCACGCAAATGATATCACCCATTGTCTCCCTTCTAGAGTTCTATTTGCAGAGAAGAGTAATAGCACTCTTCAAATATCTGAAAGGCTGTTCACACATTATGCTCAACAAGCATACAATCTGTTTACAAAATAGCTGCACTGTATCCTTGTCCAGATATTGTCATGTAATATCCAATGGGTATATGCCTGTATACATAACAGCTGAGTTATACAATTCAACTAGTGAACACCCTTTCACACAAATACTTGTACATTGCAGAGACAGCTTGTATCTGTGCTCAATGTATGGTGTCCCAAAGTGCAGGACTATATGATGGGCCTCAGCTGCAGGGGTGTTGATTTCAGCTGAATATTAGGAGAAAGTGATAAGAACAGTACAACAACCAAGCCAATTGCCTGGAAAGTAGTGGGCCCTTCCTCATTGGAAATCTTCAAGCAGAAGCTGAATAACCATCTATCGGGGATGATTTAGTTCTGAAGTTCCTGCATCAAGCAGGGATTTGGTCCTATGGCCCTCCTTTCAATTCCCTCTGCTCTGTGGTTCTATGACTTGGGGGGGGGGAGGAATTGATGGTGGGTATATCCATAAATGTGATCACCTATCTGGAGTAACACAATCTATTTTACTACACCAGCACCCTACCAACTCATTCTACCATGAATGTAGGCTAGATTTTATGATAACTAGACTGTTCACCCCAAACCCAATATTTTCAGAATCCGTTTCACCTTTCATCTATTGCACCATGTTTAATAAATAACTTCAGTTTCTTGTGCAATATTCTTTTTCCTCCATGTGTGCAATATATCCAATAAAACCATCAGTCTCCATGTTTTAAGAGCAATTATGCAGTGGATGACTATATAGCAAGTGATCAGTAACCCTTCAGTAACTTTGTAATGCAGGATAAGGATCATTATTTGCATACTGCAAATGGAGCCTGAAGGTATGGGACAGAGGATTACCTGTTAAAGTATCTTCAAAGGCTGAACGACATTTTATTCCTGACTAATTCCTTGCTCCAATCCACTGCACTATTGCACCGTTTGATCTACTATGTACAAAATAAATCACTTTCAATAATTTCCTAACATTGTTGTGGCCATTTCTAAAGTCCTAGAGCAGGGATGGGGAACCTGGAGTCCTCCAGGTGTTGCTGGACTACAACTCCCATCCAACCTGAGCACTGGCTGGATATACCGCTTGTTTCAATTATAGGCAGTCTTGGGACTAATCTATACTGGTGAGTTATAATGTTATAAATGCATTATAAAAATGTGACACCAGAGGGTGCTGTACAGCAGTCAATGGAAAGTTGCACTGAGAGCTATATAACTTTTCTTTTTAGTGTTGTTTTTTCTTTTATATCAGTGGAGATCCAGCCCCTTCCAGCAGTTTTCTTGCCCTGCCACCACTTGGCCACACATCCTCTGGTAGTTGTTCCTGGCTCTTTTTCACCCTCCCTCTGCAGACAAGTACTGCCAAGAAGAGAGTCAATGGGGAAGGCCAACAGAGGCAAATGATATAGTAGAAGGCAAAGGGACAGCTGGAAGAGGATGCCCTTGACCTAGATACATGCAGAGCTCATTGGAATCAATAGTTACTTTACAGGCACACAGAGGTGTTTCTACACATGGAGCCTCATCCTTAGTCTACAGCATGAACAGGACCTTAATATTATACTCAGCTGAAACACTGTCTAAACAACAGACTTTATGGTATTTATTTAAGGTGTTCATATACCTCTTTTCAGGTGGACCTCAAAAAGGGAGGATGGTTCTCCTAACAATTGTCACCAATTATGGCTCCCAAAATAATTTCTGGGAAGCTGACTGTAAAAAGTCATATTATAATGCTTTAAATGTATGTTGTGAATGTGGCCAATGTGGCTTATGTAATATTATTATAACAATATGCATTGACTGATAGATACATGCATGCAAACATACAAGTTACAATAAAATGGAAAAGAAACTGGTTGTTTAGAAGATGGAGCCTCTGTTTCTCTGTTCCCCTCAAGGGCAAGATGATCCTGCAGACATATATGTGATGACTGCTGATGATAGTGAGGCCACCGCTCAGATCTGGGTGATGAGAGTTCACCAGGCTGCTTCTTTCTTCTATCTCTCCCTCAGGGAGAGACCCTGTGGTGACAGTTGAGGAAGAGAGGAGCTACCAATGGCAGCTGGATAGTGGCATCTCACCAGGCTCTTTTGTTCTTCTCGGCCTTTCTCAGGGCAAGATGGTTCCCCAGAAGCCACTGTGATGGCCTCTGGAACAGAGGAGAGGAGCTTATTAGGGTTGGTTGATGGCAGCTCACCAAGCTGTTTCTTTGTTCTCCATTCATCTCAGGGCAAAATAGTCTTTCAGAAGCAGCTGAGGGATGGAGGGGTGGGACTGGGATGTGACTGGACAATTCAGCTTGACCATGAGATGAGGCACACTATATTGACTATGGAAGGCCTTCTAAATCCAACCTTATTGTCACATATGCACTTTGTACAATGCAGGACCATCCCCATGGATTTGGTGCCTTTGGTGATGAAAGGTAAAGCACAATTGCTCAGGGCCTTAAAATCCAGTTAAAAATATTTGGAAAGGACTTTCTATTGTTAGCCTGAGCTAATAAAGTTTTACTCTAAACAGTTATTCTATTTTTAAAGTTGACTTGATGTGCCTTGAATAAAATATGGTTGAACAGGTGCCTCTCCAGCCTGCTGCTGCCAACTGATTAGAGACTGAGTTACAGAAAATCCTGTGTAGCTGCCAAGCAAATTTCTGTCACATGGAGTGGAATGTCTGCCAAAAGACTTGACAAATCTTGAAAGTGTTACTTGTTGTTTCTTCCTCTCATTCCCCAAGACTTTCTCGCCACCCTTCAAAGTGTAAAATGTTGCTCTCAGACAGTGTAATGGATATTCTATATGTGGTGTCAAGTCAAGGATACACCATTTGTGTATATAATGATAGCTATATACAGTAGTGATTCAATTAAACAAAATCCATAACTGGCCTCACCTTTCATTACACTCTTGACTCAAGCTGAACACAAGGCGGTCTTGACATTCTTATCTATTCAGGTCAGGCAGCTTTAACTCTACATGCTCCAATTTCAGTGCTCCCTTAGGAAAAGCTGTGCAGTCTTAATGAATGCAGAAACTTGCTTTATGCTTTCCCATAGCCAAGAGTGTTTCTGTTTGAGCTTGGCTAATATCCAGATGCAGGCAGTCCAGAAGCACATGATGACTGCGAATGAATTAATGAAACAACCAAGGTATACACCGCCCCCTCCCTTCAGACAAGGAGCAGGCAATCATTCTTAGAAAAGGAAGAAGTGATCATTCCCTTCTCTTCTTACAGGAAGTTAAAAATGGGATTGGAGGTGGGCTGTTCCAATTAATTTGACTATGTTGTGTTGAAGATTAACCACTACGCAGTCAAAGTATGAAGAAGATCTGGAGTACATCTAGTCCACTGTGGCACAAAATGCAGCTTTTGGGTAGCAGTGGAGGAGGAATCCATTTTAAATAGCTTTAAATAGCTATGCATGGAATTTGGTGGTTCTGGCCCTATCAAACCTTGCTTGCATCAGGCTACTGCTTATACTGAGCACATTGTCAGTTTGCTGGGGTTTGGGTTATATAGACCAACTAATCATATGCAAAAGGATACACAAAAACATGCATATATGTATAGTACATATATAAGGTGTGGCCAGAAAGTAGGGTGAATTACCCCTGCATGCGATAATGGGAATCGCCGGATTTGCTGAGACACGTGGGAGGCATTCGTTCATTTCTCAACTAACATATGCACACGTGTCTTGGCATTTGTTGACAGGCTTACATTCACACAGTAGCATTTAGTAGCTGTTAATAATGCCGTATGATTGAAAATGGAGCAGAAAATCAATATGAAATTCTGTTTCAAATTGGGTAAATCAGCATCGGAAACCCACCAAATGCTCACAATCGTGTACAGAGATGAAGCTGTAACTCGAAAGACAGTGTATGAGTGGTTTAAGTGTTTCCATGAAGGGTGGCAAACCATCAAAGCTGACTCTCGGTCTGGCAGACACTGACAAGCAGAATGGCGGCAAATATCGACAGAGTTCGTGAGTTATTGATGTGGGATCAGCATTTGTCCATCTGAATGATGACAGAAGAATTGCATATTCCCCATGAAATCATTACTCCCTTCCAGGGCCTTTTCCAACTGGCCCAGGGGACGTGGCCCAAGCCCTGTCTCCCAGCTATAAAGGGACTCCTGCTGCAGTGAGGCCTCAGACCATCGGCTGGGTGAGGACCTGCTCCCTTCCAGGGCCTTTTCCAACTGGCCCAGGGGGTGTGGCCAAGGCCCTTATTTGGAACAAACTTTTGGGGAAGCTGGGAAGTGTTCTGCAATTGCTTCCCTGTTCCAAGTGGTTAATGTGTTTTAAAATGTCCTCAAGCAGTCGGTGGCAATTTAAATTTGTATTTGTCTTTTTCCTTTTTTCCTCTGTTGGGGGTGGGTGGGTGGGATGGATATTTGGTTGGGGATTAATTTTAGTATAATTGTTCTGTTTTTGTTTTCTGTTGTTTTATTGGTTCTGTATAGTTTGTATTTTGTTTTTAAGGGGTGGGATCAGGGCTACCTGGGAGTGGGGCCCCAGCCAACACGATGGCTGGGACAAGTTCCACAGGGGCGGAAGCACTGGGACATCCAATCTCGGTGATCATGGGCAGGAGGCGGAGTTACGCTAAGACCAGACCGTGTCATTACCGAGGAGGCAGGTTTAGTCGTTGTTTGAAGACTATCCCTGCCTCCGGGTCTGGCCTTGACCGGATGGATACTGGAATCAACAGGGGAAACCCACATGACCTGAAGGTGTTGCTGTGTAATGCCAGGTCAATGATGAATAAAACCACTGCCATCCACGACCTGATTGTGGATGGAGGATTTGACCTGGCATGTGTGACAGAGACCTGGTTGAAGGAAGCAGATGGGCCTGTCCTTGCTGCCGTTTGCCCACCGGGTTTCTCTTACGCACAGCAACCCAGGTCATGTGGGCGGGGAGGGGGGGTTGCAGTGATTTTTAGGAAGTCATTAGTTTGCATCAGGCGTCCTACTGGGAAGACCCAGTTTTCTGAGTGCATGTTCTGGAAGTTGGGCAATAGGGGCAGTACAGGATTCCTTTTGGTGTACCAACCTCCCCGCTGCACCAAGGATTCCCTGTCCGAGCTGCTTCAGGTCATGGCGGATGTTCTCCTGGAGACACCTAGCTTGGTTGTCCTAGGGGATTTTAACATCCATGCCGACACGACCTTACAAGGGGCCGCTTGGGACTTCGTGGAAAGCATGGCCTCCATGGGGCTGTCCCTGAATAAGTTGGGCCCAACTCATAGTCATGGACATGCCTTAGACCTGGTATTCACCTCTAGTGACGTGGGTGATCTGACACTAAGTAAAAGTGAAACCAAAGAAGTGCCATGGTCAGATCACTTCCTGGTGCAACTGGACTTCTCCACGACCCTTCCCCTCTGCAGGGAGGTGGGACCAATTCGGATGGTCCGCCCCCACCACTTAATGGATCCAAATGGTTTCCAGAGAGTGGTAGGGGATGCTTTATCCCATGTTGATGGCCTGTCAGCTGATTCCCTAGTGGCCCGCTGGAATGCGGAGTTAACCAGGGCTATTGACTGTCTGGCTCCGAAGCGCCCTCTCCGATTGCATGGAGCCCGGACAGCCCCGTGGTTTTCTTCGGAGCTGAGGGCGATGAAACAATCGCTGAGACGGCTAGAGCGTCGGTGGCAGAAAACTCACTCCGAATCTGACCGGACACAGGTTAGAGCTCAACGTTGAGCCTACCAAGTGGCGATAGCGACGGCGAAGAAGACTTTCTTCACCGCCTCTATTGCATCTGCAGAAAATAGTAGCAGGAGACTCTTTCAGGTGGTCCGCAATTTAACGGAACCACCTTTACCACCGGGGCCTTGTAAAGACCCCAAGATCTCCTGCAACGATTTTGCAAAGTTTTTTGCAGATAAAATCACTCATATTCGGAAGGAGCTAGACACCACCGTGGGAGCAGGGCTGGGGCGGGAGAGTGCTAGAGCCCTGTCTGGTCAAGTTGCATGGAATCAATTTCAATTCGTTACCCCCGAGGATGTGGACAGGCTGCTTGGACGCGTGAAACCAACCACCTGTCTCCTTGATCCTTGCCCATCCTGGCTAATAAAAGCAAGCCGGGAAGGGCTGGGCGATGGGCTCTGCGGGGTGGTGAATGCTTCCCTCTGTGAGGGAACATTCCCAGATCCGCTGAAAGAGGCGGTCGTTAAGCCGCTTCTTAAAAAACCATCTTTAGACCCGGCCAGTATGGCCAACTATCGCCCAGTCTCAAATCTTCCATTCTTGGGCAAGGTGATTGAGCGTGTGGTTGCTGAACAACTCCAGGCACGCCTGGAGGATGCGGACCATTTGGATCCCTTCCAATCGGGATTCAGGCCTCACCATGGGACTGAAACTGCCTTGGTTGCACTGGTTGATGATCTCCGGCGAGCTAGGGACAAAGGTGAGAGTTGTTTCCTGGTTCTGCTGGATCTCTCAGCGGCCTTTGATACAATCGACCATAACATCCTTCTGGACCGTCTAGAGGGGTTGGGAGCTGGGGGCACTGTTATACAGTGGTTTTGCTCCTTCCTCCTGGGCCGTGTTCAGAAAGTGGTGGTGAGGGATGAGTGTTCAGACCCTTGGGCCCTCACTTGTGGGGTGCCTCAGGGTTCCGTCCTCTCCCCCATGCTTTTTAACATCTATATGAAGCCGCTGGGAGAGATCATCAGGGGGTTTGGACTGGGTGTCCATCAATATGCAGATGATACCCAGCTCTACCTCTCTTTCAAATCAGAACCAGTGAAGGCGGTGAAGGTCCTGTGTGAGTGCCTGGAGGCAGTTGGAGGATGGATGGCGGTTAATGGAATGAAGCTGAATCCTGACAAGACAGAAGTACTGTTTTTGGGGGACAGGGGGCGGGCTGGTGTGGAGGACTCCCTGGTCCTGAATAGGGTAACTGTGCCCCTGAAGGACCAGGTGCGTAGCCTGGGAGTCATTTTGGACTCACAGCTGTCCATGGAGGCTCAGGTCAATTCTGTATCCAGGGCAGCTATCTAGCAACTCCACCTGGTACGCAGGCTGAGACCCTACCTGCCCGCGGACTGTCTCGCCAGAGTGGTGCAGGCTCTAGTTATCTCCCGCTTGGACTACTGCAATGAGCTCTACGTGGGGCTACCTTTGAAGGTGACTCGGAAACTACAGCTAATCCAGAATGCGGCAGCTAGACTGGTGACTGGGGGCGGCCGCCGAGACCACATAACACCGGTCTTGAAAGACCTACATTGGCTCCCAGTATGTTTCCGAGCACAATTCAAAGTGTTGGTGTTGACCTTTAAAGCCCTAAACGGCCTCGGCCCAGTATACCTGAAGGAGCGTCTCCACCCCCATCATTCTGCCCGGACGCTGAGGTCCAGTGCCGAGGGCCTTCTGGCGGTTCCCTCATTGTGAGAAGCAAAGCTTCAGGGAACCAGGCAGAGGGCCTTTTCGGTAGTGGCGCCCGCCCTGTGGAACGCCCTCCCATCAGATGTCAAAACGATAAACAACTACTTGACATTCAGAAGACATCTTAAGGCAGCCCTGTTCAGGGAAGTTTTTAATGTATGATATTTTAGTGTTTTCTGGTTTCTATGGAAGCCGCCCAGAGTGGCTGGGGAAACCCAGCCAGATGGGCGGGGTACAAATAAATTATTATTATTATTATTATTATTATTATTATTATTATTATTATTACTGAGGTTACTCAGTTGTCCCACCCACCCCCCATATTATCCCAATTTGGCCCCACCAGATTTCTTTCTTTTTCCAAAACTGAAATCTGCACTGAAAGGGCACAGATTTTCCAACATTTCACACATCCAAGCTGCTGTGATGAGGGAACTGAAAGCAGTACAAAAAGAGGACTTATCCAGAAGTTTCCAACAGTTCTATGAATATTGTCAATGGTGCATTGTGTCAGAGGGGGGCTACTTTGAAGGCCTGTAAGGTATGTATGCTCGAATATTTCTTGCTGTCTGATTTATGTGACCATTCACCAAACATATACATTATACGTATATTTGGTCAAGTCCCATGCTGCGCTATACTTCTGCATCATGATCTACATGCAGTAAAACAAGTATTTGTATAGATTTATATGCATTCTTGTATGCAACTGCTTATGAGCTGGTCAGTTTAGGAAAATTGGGACGCATATGAAGGTTGGGGGTGCATGGCACTGCACAGGATTAGATTCTATGTGGTGCTGGCTACTGTTCCTTCATGAGAGGCTTCCCTCACCACAAGAGAAGCCACTTGCAAAGGATCCAATCATGCAAGATTGGATCCTTAGCAAAACAAAAACTAAAAACCCACACCATTTGAGAAGCAGCAGCACATAAAATTGGATCCTCCTGATTACCAGTTGCTAAGTGGGAGTATCCTTCACTTAAGAAACAGTGCCTGCAACCCACAGCATTGTTGCCTCTACAGCCTTAGAAAAGGTGTCTGAGGCCTTACCAGGCCTCCGACATGACTTCTGGTGCCTCGTGAAGCATTGGGCCCATTTTCTCCCAGAGGAACACAGCCACAGACCTATCTTCACAGCCTTTTTCACACCCTGTTCACATCTCCAACCCGCCTGGTGCCGGGCAGCCATGGATGGCTCTAGAACAATCCAACCTCTCAGTGATCTGTGGTTGTGTGTACTCAGCTCACCCAAAGCCCTCCAAATATGCCCAATTTGGCTCAGGACTTAGCCAAATCCATTGCACAGCCCTTATAATGATGTATAGATTATGCAATATTTTTTCATATTTTTAGTGGAACCAATAAAGACAAAATTAAGGAATAAATCAGGGCAAAAAATTGTGTGGATAAGCTCAACATTGAGATTTACAGGATGTTCCATCTCTCTTTTGGGACAGATTTTGGAGAGAGGCTACAGCTCAATGGTTGAGCATGATGTGTGTCTGTACAATTATCTAGTCTCATTCTATGCCATGTAACATGAAATGACTCTTGGAGAGGGATGGCAGAAGGATAGACACTACTTGGGCAAATGCCGCACTGCATTGATTTGGTAAAAACAAAAAAACAACATAAAACTGATGTCTACATTAACATGGCTCTCAAGCAGAGAGAAAGTAGTCCTATCCTATGCACCACTGGAGATTCCTAAGCATATTAGAAATTCATAAGCTAAGTCATCATCATAATTTTTAATTTGTATATTGTCTTTCTATCTTACAATACTCAAGGTGGTTTACAAGCTGAAGAAACAAAAAATGTACATCCTATAACAATCTAATGCAATACAAAAAGGTGATAATAAAACATAACTTTAAAATAGGCAACCTACATAAAAACTAACATGCAACAATCATTAGAATAGTATTAAATAATAATAACATATAAAAGTTAAAAAGTTACAATAAATAATTTCTAAACTATAATCAATAAAACAACGACAAGACACAGTACAGTGGTACCTTGGGATGCGAATGGGATCCATTCCGGAGCCCTGTCCGCATCCCGAACAGAACGTAAGACGCGACAGCGCATCTGCGTGTGCGCATTTCACCCCTTCCGCACATGTGCATGATGTCAGTTTGACTGTCTCTGCATGCGCGAGCGGCAAAACCCAGAAGTAACATGCTCCATTACTTCCCAGTTGCCGCGGAGCACAACCCGAAAGTGCTCAACCTGAAGCACGTTTATCCCGAGGTATGACTGTACATAAATTAATACAATACAAATTGAGAAGCAGAGACTAGAGGGTGGGCCAAAGCAGGTGGAAGGAGGCCTTGCCTGACAAAGTCTCTCCCCTCACTGTTCTTCCTCCAGGACCAGCTCCCTTATGAGGACTCCTAGGGCCAGAGGGTGGGGCAAGGCAGGTGGAAGGAGGCCTTGCCTGATGGAGTCTCTCCCCTCACAGTTCTTCCTCCAGGTCACCGTTCTTCCTCCAGGAAGTTAAGTCACATTTAATTAAGTCACACTTAATGCTGCATAGGATCATAAAACAAAGAAGCTAAGAGGGGAGGAAAAGTTACGGTAGTATGTGGAAGAGAAGTATACTTAGTGACAGATATACTCATTGATTCACAGTAGAGTTTGGCAATTATGCATGAGTTACTTCTTTGGCAGGCAGTCTTTATATATTATCAGCAAGCCTCCCTTCCACCCCATCTATTTTATTGAATGCCTTTATCTTATGGTAATGTGGGAATACCCTATGGTTGTTGATTGCATAACTGTTAGTTCTCACTGCAAAGAAAGCCTAAGCAATGTGTTGTTGCCTTATGGTGTTTGTGTAGAATCTCATTTTACATTCCAAGCTGGAGAAGCACTTCTCAGGGAAATGATGCTCAATTCCCAGTCAAGTGTTAAGAGCTGGACGAACTTGCATCCCAAGCCAAATAATGTTGAATTTTGGTGACATTGGTAATACTAAGCAATGAGCCACAATCTATTCCACCTTGACTAGCTGGAATGGGAAGACATTCAAGGTAGCAGCCTACAACTACAATCCACAAGTAGCAAGTTGGAGGCACCAAAGCAATGTGCCAGAAGATGAGTAGCTTCAGTTGACAGAGATTGTAGATTTCATATGCCTAATATCATAAACTCAAGAAGAAGCCAAATTGCTATTGGACCAGACTCAAGGTTCTTAAGTTAATTCACAAAGCTTTAAACAACTTGGGTCCAAAGTACTTTAAGGACCACCTGGTCCCATATGCTCCATCTCAAACACTGAAATCTTATGGACTAGATGGGCCTTTGTTTTGAACCAGTAGGGTTCTTCTCATCAGGGCTTTGGTTTTTTCTCAACCAAAACTCACAGGAACTCAGTTCCAGCACCTCTCAGTTGGGCACCATTGCCATTCTAAAATAATGAGGGAGGTGAATTCCAGCACCCCCTTTTCTATAAAAATAGCACTGCTTCACATATTTTAACCAAAATAGAAATATTCTCACTTCCTCTGCCTCTCAGCTTCTGTCTCCAGTAGGATCAGCCATTAGTTTTCATTTGAATGGTGACCCTGGGGGTAATTAAGTTCTTCCTGTTTTCTTTCTCTCAGCATCACTTTGACAGTGTTTTACCATTAACAGATAGAGCAGCATGATAACTTCAGCTCACCCAGGAAAGACGTGTGCTTTGAAAACAGGAAAAGACCCGCTTGCTTCTATTATAGCTTTATAATTTGCAGAGAACATATTTGTGTTCCAATGAAACCAGGAGAAAATTTACAATTGATAGATGGTGCATTGTTGAGATCATGTCTCCCCTCTAGGTCTCTTCAAAATGACTTCCTATTTCTGCATGGGCAGGTGAAGCTCAGGAATTTTGAGAGAAATCCTATATGTGAATTGGACTCTATATTCCTTGCTACACGATTGTCAGCCGCAAAGATTTTCTTTTATCCTGAAAGCATAAATGTTGTGGGTGGCATGAGAGCCAACTCCTGTAGGCCAGGGGGTCTTTGCCCCTCCAATAAAATATTTAAGGTAGATGCCCCCCCAGTTGATAGGTATTGCCATTCAAATGGTGTGTGTGCACCACATCATGTGATTGATTATGCAGGGCAGGGCTTACTTGCTCCCCATATTTCATTCACATTGGCACTCCTGAGTGGCTACAGTTTGAGGGGTGCAGGCGGTGTTTTCTCAGGGCAGCCTGCCCATGAGACAAGGTGAAGCAATTACCTCAGGGTGGCAGGGTTGGGACAGTAGAGAGAGGTGGTGAATCCAGGTCTGTGAGCAGCGTGTCACCCACCTCTTATGCCACCACTGCCTCCTCTACCACCCCTTCCTCTCTGTTCCTCTTCCACTGACTCCTGCTCCACAGACATACCCCTCCCCTGCCCCCTGCTGACTCTTCTTCCCTACCGGCCTCCTTTTGGGTTTCATATTTCTCTCTCTTTTCCTTGTTGTCATCATGGGAGCAGTGGTGGTGACTGAGTGGGGGAGGAGTCGGTAGCACGGGGGATGGGTGATATGTTCTGTTTTGACTCAGTAGCCCTGGTTTTTCCCTTTCTTTGCTAGTCCTTATTCGACTGACAATCTCACATTTCCCCCCTCATACAGCCTGCACCCCACCCCAAAAGAGCTCTGAATGACCACACACTCCCCATTTTCCTCTGAGAACATATTTTTGGCTGAGAATGTGTGAGTGGATGACCAGCAAAAATCCTTCACATGTAAAACCTTCATATATCTCTACATACTTTCATATGCACTTCACCCAGAAAATCCTAATCCATTTTCTGATGGTTCATCTATAATTCTCCCCTCCACTGGGACAATCTCTTGAACGTTATTTTAGCCACAGAATCAATACTCATGAAAAAGATAGGACACTGCTCTTTAAAAATAAAAGCCCTATTGAAGAAACTCAGTGGAACTTATTTGAGTAAACATGCATAGACAAGTTCAGGCTGCACATCTTTAAGAGTACTTCAGTTCATCTAGACTGCCTATTATTATCTCATCATTACTAGTTTCCTGAACTTTGCAGTCCTCAAGCTCTTCAGCTTCATAATTTATTGAACCTGATTAAGTGGAAAATTTCAATCCTTTCCATTTTACTCATTCATTATTTGAGTGTGCAAGTAAAATCTACCACAATGATCATGAGAAATAGGACAGCTGCAACCAAAGAAAAAGCTACCAGCCAATACATGCCTAGACAATATTGTAGGGGGAGATGAGGTGGGGATGGGAAAGTTAGCAAAAGTCTCTGTTTCCACACTCTACACTTCACAAAGTGTTGGGATAATTGTTTGCACTGACACAGCAATAGTGTCTATACTGGAAATCAAATCTGGAAAAAAGGGATGTTTGAGGAATTTGATCGTTGTGGATTCCAATAAGTGATTTGCACCTAATGTGTGAATTGGAATATATTTTGCACTTCACTGAATCTTGTGACATGCTTCACAAATCAAAATACAGTTAGACATGTTTTGAGTAAAATATCTAGAAATGTGTATTTGGAGAGAAAATGTGTTTTAAATACACACACATGGGTTTAGCAAAAAGAGGGTCAACAGCAAGCTTTTGTGAAAGTGCTATTTGATGCTTTTATAATGGTCTGTCAAAAAGTATTCTATTCAAATACAAGCATCCATGCAGCTTTATTTATTTATTAATTTTAAAAATACCTTAGGACACTGGAACCGAAAAGATTTATGAGAGAACAAGGGTGTAAATGACACAGATTGGAAGCAAAGTGATCCCCCCCCCATCCCTACTGGCAAATTAACTCTGCATTCATAGGGGAAAATGTATAAGATTCTGTGCTTGAAACACATGTTGGCAACATTATGAGAGCCATTGTTGCACAGCAATTAAGAGATAGCAATTCAACCAGGAATACAGTCTGCAGCTTTAGGTGCACTACTACCTCTTCACTTCCACTTCCCATCAGCACCACAACTTGTAATATGGTGCCCAGTACAGGATAGAATAACTTAGAACAGCACTTCTGTTCCCCCAGAACTCATGCATGAAAATAGCCCATGAAGTGGTTGTGGGCACACCCACCTACCCTCCCTATATCTGACATGTCGGGTGTGAGGCAGGTAAAGGAAGCAGGGCTTCAAAGGAACAATCAGGAGCTTAAAGCTAGCTTAAAGTTTTTTTTGCTGGCGCATGGCATACTACCACTGTACTATAGCACCTACGAGGAAACAGTTTCCATTAAAAACACTGTAAAAATAGAGGGGAAATAACCTTAACAGAAACCACTTCTTTCTCCAGCTGTATGAGCACTGCTCTATGAAATTCAAAAAACTGGAGGTTCAAAGAGCATCACTGTTTTGTTTGAAAGTCCTTTTTCAAATAGCCCCATGCTGCTCTTAAAACTTCCAGATGGGGGTCAAAGAACAGCATGAGGCTGTCTGCAAAGGGGCTTTCTAGCAGCCCCACACTACGCCTTGAAGTCCTGAGTACTGGAGCTTTTCAGCACAGCATCACCTGACATCATAATGATATCAGCTGATTGAGTGATATCAGATCTGTCAAATCTGACCCACCAGAAATAGGAAGATTAATATCAGACCCACTGGCCACAAAAGGTTCCCCACCCCTGATGTATTCACATTTGTTTTGCGAAGGTGTTACTGAATGATTGGACTTGTAGGTAGACATCCATCCTTTACTCTCAGGTTTGTCCGATTCCGTGCAGGCAATAAAGGCACTTCAGAAAATGGACTTTGAATACTTCCACAACAGAAATTCAGTTCTTAATGCTGACCACAATAAATAAGCTGCTAAAGATTTATATATAATTTACACTTGAAATTGTCATGGATCATCCTAATGTGCCTGTTGACATTTGTTGTAACTTTACTGCAGACTATCATTTCAATATTTTATGAAATATTTCTGGCACAAGATGATGTGGGATTCAGAAGAGCAAGAGACAGGTACAACATGCTGAAGATTACTGCCAATTAGCACAAGGGTAAAATTAATATAACCAGCCATCCTTTCGATGAATTATACAGCTTTAATTGGTGGCAGGTGGATATTCCTTCCATATTTTTTATGGCACATTGTTATTGAATCATTTGCATATATTTCTGTGTTGTCACAGGATTAAGTAAGATTTCTATTTAAATTTGAACTCTGGCTAATTAACTCTTGGTAAACAGAACAAAGCCAGGCTTCCTTAAATGAAAAAAACCCACATATTTCATGCTCAAGTACTCTGTCCAACTAAAGAATAACAAAGTAGCATACATGACAGATGTGGTTATAGACCTATGTTTGGGCTCTACCACTTCAGACAGGTGTAGATCACATGATGAGTTACTGCTACACAAATGCATGCACATATACACACAGAACCTGGTTGGCCACTGGGAGACAACAACAATACAGGACTACGGTAGATGGGTCATTTGCCTGATCCAGTGGGCTCTTCTTATGTTTTTAGCTATCTACTATTTTAGAGTACTTCCAAACCTATCATTTATAGTGCTACAGCTTCTTCTTTGTAGTTGACTGTCAACATGACCAGTTGTATGTCACTGGCTTTCAGAGGGTGATGTCACTTTTTCTGACTACACCAGTGTTGAGATGGCTGCAGACTGAGAAAAGTTCCCTGACTGTAGTCAGTCATACCCCTTCTATTCCCTTGTCCTTCCAACCAGTATCACACAATACTGATAGCCCTTCCACTTTTTAGTTTTTGTTTAGTGGACTATTTAACATACAGCATTCCATATTTCTGTTATTGACAGGGAATAGAAGGCAGGGACTCATCGAGTTCACTGTTCTAGTCTGACAAAGCGTGTTCTCCCTAACAGAGAGCACGTGTTGCGGTTGGGGGAACAGGCCACTGTGTTATGACTAGGCAAATTTGGGAACCCAAACCTGTAAAGGGTTAATTGGGTTGCTGGGGATTTTTGAGTGTTGCCAATTCGGAGGAGGGGTCAGAATCTATAAATATAGGAGCCAGACGTTGGGAAGTCCTCTTGGCTGTTTTGCAATGGATCACGTGGAGCGCTTGGACAATCTTCTCCTTGTCTGGTTACATTTCTTTATTTCTTTATTTCCCCTTTCTTTTAATCCTCTTTAGTCCCTTAAATAATTTAATTCCCCCTTTTTCCTGTTCGATTTCCCACCCCACCCCTTACCCTGCCCTGTGGGAAGATTCTCCCTGTATCTGTGGCTTGCCTTTCCCAATAGGGAAAGAGCCCCCGTTAGGGGCTTTCTTTTGCAAAAGGTTTCCCCCATTTCTCTTGTTGAAATTGTGGGGCTAGTCAGGGCTGTTCCCAGCTTAGCTGGAATCACTTTCGTTTATAGTATCCCCATAGGTTGGCTTTATTTTGAGTGTGTGCAGCGCTGTTGGCCAAATTTTAAGCTAGCCTTGGGTGGGAGCACTAATTTGGTTTCCTTTAATATTGCTATGAGACTAAGATTCTCAAGAGCAGAAACAGGGAGGCCTATTTGGCCTGCACATTAACTTCCAAGCCTAAGTCTGCTACAGGTAGCAGTTAATTGTTAAGTCTCTGACGTGACTCATTCTAGCTATAGGAATGTGTCTGCTTGCAGGCCCAGTTGCTGCTAATGTATATCTGAGGCAGACAGAGGGCCCCAGAGGCTCTCTGTGCCTCCAAGGACTACGAGCACTCTGTATATGCTCTTGAACTATGCCGTTTCTGAGCAAGTTTACTTTCTTTAAGTTTTTTGGTTTGTTTGTTTTTTGCCCTGTTAGTGGTGTCTGCCATTTTAGAGACAAGCCATTGTGGCTTAGTGGCTAAAGTGTAGGACTAGGACCTGGGAGACAGGGTTCATATCCCCCTCTTAGCCACTCTTATAACAAAACAAAACTAACTGCTCCTTTTGGGCTATTCTGTTGCTGGGTAGTTCTGCCCATTTGTGATAAAAGAACTTTGGGTTTCTTGAAGGGGTGCTTCCCCGTAAATAGGGCTAGCAGGGGTACCTGGACAAGCTGTGGGCTACCTCAACTCTGCTATTTCACTGGAAACATTTATGCCTGGCCTAGCAGGTGATACTTGGGCTTTGCCCTAGAATTCAATGGCCTGGAAGTGTTTCCGGCCTGAATAGTGTCCCCATGTTGACCACGAAGCATTGGTTTCACTGGGTCAGCGCATAGTGCCGGTAATGCCTAGGTTGCAGGTTTGGTCCCTGTATGGGACAGCTGCATGCTCCCCCATTGCTCTACCTGGACACTTAGGTCCTTTTGGTGGTTACCTCACTGCGAGGGATGTAACGGGCGCCACGTTTGCAATATGCAAGTGGGAGAAAGCGCCTTTGTGTGCCTGCATTGCAGTTTGCTCTGTGCGTTGCAGGGCACGGCGCTGCACGGGCTGCAATTGTATTGCATTGCATGAGAGATTTGCAGTTGCATTGCACGGAGGGTGTGTGTGCATTGCACGGAGTGTGTTGTTACATGGCACAGAGTGTGTTGTTGCATTGCACGGAAGGTGCGGTTGCATTGTACGGAAGGTGCGGTTGCATTGCACGGTGTGTGTGTGTGTGCATTTCATGGAATGTGTGCATTGCATGGAGGGTGTAGTTGCATTGCACAGAGTGTGTTTTTTGCATTGCACGGAGTGTGTGCATTTGCACAGAGTGTGTAGTTGCATTCCACAGAGTGTTTTTTGCATTGCACAGAGTGTGTAGTTGCATTGCACGGAGTGTGTAGTTGCATTGCATAGAGTGTAGTTGCATTGAACGGAGAGTATAGTTGCATTGCACGGAGGGTTCGTTTGTGCATTGCATGGAATGTGTAGTTGCATTGCACAGAGCGTGTTTTTTGCATTGTAGGGAGTGTGTAGTTGCATTGCACAGAGCGTGTTTTTTGCATTGTAGGGAGTGTGTAGTTGCATTGCACGGAGTGTGTAGTTGCATTGAACGGAGTGTGTAGTTGCATTTGCTTGGAGGGTTTGTGTGTGCATTGCACGGAGTGTGTAGTTGCATTGCACGGAATGTGTAGTTGCATTGCACAGCGCGTGTGTCGGAAAAGGAAGCTGGCTCGGCGGCAGCTTTGTCAGGACTTCTTTAGGGGTTCTGGCCAGCGTCGGCCCTGTAAATTTACATTTCACGATGGCAGCACAAGATGCCCCCTGCCCAAGTGGGGGCTGGAAGCTGGCAAGCAATAGCTCAATACCTTTTGCCCATATTCCCATTTTATTTAGGGATCCAGTTGGATATCGTTGCTAAAACAAACCACTTGCCTATGGAGAAGCTGTCTGCCTTGAAGGAAGTTATTTTGTAATACTTCCTCTGTAGCAAGCGATGCTTCATCAGATCCGATCATGCTGGGTCACTTAATTAATCTTCCCACTAGGCCAGGCTGCCTGCGGCCTGAGGTCCCCTTACCTTTGTGTACGCCTACCAAGTGTGGTGAAGGCAGATATCAGGCGATGGTAGCAATTCCTGAATGTATGCAATAGTAGTGCGCCAGGGTAGGATACCTTGAACCCGCACAGGGATTTTCAGGTTCATGCTGGTGCTGCTGGATCTTTGCCCTTTGGTTTTATTTCAAGGGCTGATGGTGTGCAAAGCTATGGCCTCAAGCCCGGTGTGGTGAGGCAATCATGTGACATAACTTTTCTTGAGTTTTTCCCCATTGTAGTAGCAGTTCACATGTGGCCCGAGGAGTTCAGTGACCATTGGATCTGCTTTTGGTCTGATAACCAGGTAGTGGTGAGCGTCTTGGCAAAACAGTCCTCACGCTACAGCAGATTCTCTGCCCCTCCGCTCACGCTTTCGAGCTGCGCCACTTAAGGTTTAATTGTGCTCTCTACTCTCCAAAATTACGGGATCCTCTAATGATGTTGCTGACACTCTATCCCATTTTCAGATGAAGCGCTTCAGATCCTGGGCTCCAGACTCAGCTGTTGCCAGATTTTTCCAGACCACCTGTGGCATTTTGACAACAATTAGTAATTACAGAGAGCAGCAGCTTCCAATTCCCCTTCTGCTTTTAGCTCTTATGGGAAGGCCTGGATGGATTTCTTAGCCTTAAGCTGGCAGTCCTCGGCCATTCAGATGAATTGGCCCCCATCCTCTGAGCATATCCTGCAGTATTTGGTCCACCTGCTGCAGATTGGGCGCGCTGTTATAACTTTCAGAATTCAGTCCGCTGCAATGTCTGTTACATTGAAGCTTTAATTTTCAGAGACCCTTGTATAAGGTTTGTAGTGCGCAGGGCCTTGGAAGGTTGGAATAGGCTTCAATCTCATAGGACAGCGGGCAGGAATTTGGTCAATTTTTACCTATGCAGTATCTGCAACAAGTTAAAACTTGTCTGCTGGTTAAAGATCAAGGTGAGACTCCTTTCAGTAGTCCATTGCATTTTCGCACTGAGGGTTGGGAAAATGGTTGTTGGTGCCAGCACGGGGCTGAGAGTCTGGAGGCTTATTGCTTCAGGACTTTTTCTTATCCTTTGGAGCTTGTCATTAGAGTCGGGAACTCAAAAACGGACTTAGTGGGCAGGAGTGCCACAATCAGGCTTCCCGCCACAGGTGAGGAGGGCCCTTGCCCGATTATGGATAACAGAATATTTGGCTTTTCATTCCCTGGGGGCTGGCCCGCTCCTAGTGCATGAAAATGGGTTCCCGTTAGCCAGGCATCAATGTGCTTACGTTGTGCACCAGTTATTACGGCCTGCGGCTTGCTTACCGCTGAACACGCCTCATTCCTTACAATTAGGTGCTGCTGCAAAGGCTGCACACTGGGGGCCTGTCAGTAGACAGGATTGTGAATACGGGTCATTGGAAGTCTGACGCTGACAAGGGTTATATCAAGAAGTGTCAATTGATGTCTGTGCTGATGCTTGTCTGTTATTTCCTTTTTTCCATAGGAGCAGCTGTGCACATTTGGGCCACAGCATTGTACACTGGGCTGGCAAGCGCGCTGACGAGTCTGGACTGGGGTGCCATCTCAGTCTTCCTGCCCATGTGAACATATACTGGATTTCCAGATGGGGAATGCTTTGGGAGGAGATCCTTCCTTTGGTGTGGTCGAGTGTGACCTGTGCAGGTCTTCCCGCAGTGCTGGTGGTACAGCTGGGCGAGAATGATTTTGCCATCTTCCTCCAGCATGAGTTTGCATTCCTGCATGCAAGAGGACTTGGATTGAGTTGATGGCAGCTCTCCCTGGACTCATAATAATTTAAGGCATTGGTTCAAGGTGGTCTGGAGGGGGGGGGGGTTGGAGCACCTGTCCCCTCCAATGCGCAAATATATTCCATTAAGGGAATCCAAGGATTCACTAGTCGGGAACCAATGCCTAGACAAACTACCATTGAGCAGGCCAGAAAGCATGTTAATAAGGCAGTGGACAATAGAATAAATAAAATAAAATAAAATAACAAATAAAATAAAATAGGTCCTTGCTTTAGGTGGCTCTGTAATATTGCACCCTGCTATTTTCTTCAAGGCTGTTGCCCTCTTTAGGGCAGATGGGCTGCATCTTTCCCCTAAGGGGAACGACACCTGGCGGGATGCGATTGCCTTGGAATTCTTTGCTCCCCCACAATGTTTGCTGGTACTGACGATATGGTGGGGCCCAGTCGTCAATGCTGCCCTGCTGCGGTCAGGTGCAGCTAGTCGTGAACCAATGCCTAGACAAACTACCACCGAGAAGGCTGGAAAGCGTGTTAATAAGGCAGTGGAAATAAAATACAGGTTGTTGGAAATCGAATGCATGCAAAGGTTATGTTCGTTAACATTATTGGTGTCTTACAGTTTTGCTTGTTTTATCTTAGGTTTAGCAGCTGTCCGCATTTGGATGGTGGGGCACAGCATCATGCATTGAGCTGGCATCAGTGCACGGCAGTCCGGATTGGGACCGGGTCTCAGCCTTCCTCCACATGTGCAGTTGCCTTGGCTGTCCAGACTGGGAATGCGCCGGCCAGAATTCCTGCCGCTGATTCGGAGGCAGGTGCTGCTGGAAGGGCCGGCCACTGCTGTTGGGGTGCAGCTGGGTGAGAACGACCTGGTTTCCATGGACTGTTTTTTCACTACGTGCTGCAATTTTGGGTGACCTGGAGGAGCTGCGGGCAGTGGTGCCGACAGCAAAAATATTTTGGTCAAAGCTTTTGCAACGACGTGTTTGGAAGGGTAGTCGTTGCCCAGCTGCCACTGAAAGGGTCAGGAAGCGCATCAATTCTGCTGTGTCTAAAAAGATTTTTGAGCTGGGGGGAGATGTGATTTCCCATCCTGAGATTCTTTTTCAGGCTGCATCCTTTTTCAGAGCTGATGCCGTGCACCTTTTTGAGTTGGGTGGAGATGTGATTTCCCATCCTGAAACTGGTCGGAGCTCCTGCCTCGGATTCGGAGGCAGTTGCTATGGGAAGGACCCCCATCGGCCATTGTGGTGCAGCTGGGTGAGAACGACCTGGTTTCTATGGACTGTTTTTTCCTGCGTGCTGCAATGGAGACGCTGCGGGCAATGGTGCCAACAGCTAAAATTTTTTGGTCAAGGCTGCTACAACGGCGCGCTTGGAGGGGCAGTCGTTGCCCAGCCGCCACGGAGAGAGCCAGAAAACGCATTAACTCCGCAGTGTCGAAGATCGCGGAGCTGGGCGGAGATGTGATTTTTCATTCTGAGATTTCTTCTCCATCCTTTTTCCGAGTTGATGGCGTGCACCTCTGCTTCTGGTAATGAGGCATGGCTAGGTGTGGTGGTGTCCAAGCTGAGGTCTTGGCTGGGGCTGTGAGTGGTTTGGCGGTGAGCTGGAGTGCTCCTTGGCGGTTAGGCATTGGTTAATTGGTTCTTGGAGGGGTAAGTGCCTATCCCTCCAAATGATGCAGAAAGGGAATTCCGTTAAAGGAATCCAGGGGCTTGCCATTCTTTCGTCCTTGTCCGTGGTGCCGGACTTGGGCCGTGCAAGCCCCACCGGAACATGAGGGTGAGAAGTGTTGGACTGATTCCCGGCCTCATTTCTCTCCCAATACTTGTTTCCCATGCTGGCTTCCGGTGGTGTCCGGAAGGGACCAGCTCTGTCCTCTGGCTTCCGGTGGTGTCCGGAAGGGACCAGCTCTGTCCTTTGGGGGCAAGGACAGATAGTCAAACCAATGCCTAAGCAACCACTCACATTTTTTGTATTGAAATAAAGTTGTGGCCAAAATTATGCCAAAAACCTAAACAAAAATTGAAGTGTGAAGTGTGAATTTTTGGGGGGTGGCACTGTGGGACTCAACACGCAAAGCGTGTTCTCCCTAACAGAGAGCACGTGTTGCGGTTGGGGGAACAGGCCACTGTGTTATGACTAGGCAAATTTGGGAACCCAAACCTGTAAAGGGTTAATTGGGTTGCTGGGGATTTTTGAGTGTTGCCAATTCGGAGGAGGGGTCAGAATCTATAAATATAGGAGCCAGACGTTGGGAAGTCCTCTTGGCTGTTTTGCAATGGATCACCCGCCCCCCCTCCCTTTTATAGGGTGGTTCTTTGGTTCTCTTGACCTTGCTATGCCTGTCATGGGGTCGTTCGCCTTTGAGCGGGGGCCTGGTAGGAATTTTGCCATTTGGTTGATTGGCTGTTGCCATTTGGTTTTTGCCTACTGCGTAGCAAATCGTCACAACTTGTAAGGTTGGCGGTTAGGCATTGGTTAATTGGTTCTTGGAGGGGTAAGTGCCTATCCCTCCAAATGATGCAGAAAGGGAATTCCGTTAAAGGAATCCAGGGGCTTGCCATTCTTTCGTCCTTGTCCGTGGTGCCGGACTTGGGCCGTGCAAGCCCCACCGGAACATGAGGGTGAGAAGTGTTGGACTGATTCCCGGCCTCATTTCTCTCCCAATACTTGTTTCCCATGCTGGCTTCCGGTGGTGTCCGGAAGGGACCAGCTCTGTCCTCTGGCTTCCGGTGGTGTCCGGAAGGGACCAGCTCTGTCCTTTGGGGGCAAGGACAGATAGTCAAACCAATGCCTAAGCAACCACTCACATTTTTTGTATTGAAATAAAGTTGTGGCCAAAATTATGCCAAAAACCTAAACAAAAATTGAAGTGTGAAGTGTGAATTTTTGGGGGGTGGCACTGTGGGACTCAACACGCAACCCAACAACAACAAAAAGGCCCCTTAAGGGGTAGAGGCAAATACTAGCAATATTTTGATTCACATATTGTTTTGGGAAGTGCAAATTAAGTATTAAAATGTGAACTGAGCCAAATTTCTTCCCCATTCCTAGGTGTAAGTAGCCACACCCTTGGTGGCAGCTATAATGTCTCTATCTCATCCCTAATCTAAAAAGTCTAATCTAACATTCCACCATGATGCCTGACAATTAGCCTTGCTGGCTGCAGCTGATGGGAGCTATAGTCTGAAAAATGTAGACTCCCCGAGATTGGGGGAAGTTGGTATAACCTAATCTAGGATGGTTTTCTACAAAAGCAACCCCAATTTGTGGTGCTGTGCTTCATGTCCTAAATTCTGATTTCTGTTAGCATCATGATATATTACATTACAGTCAGAGGCAACAATAGAATCAGTTGTGGGTCTAACTAGGATATAAAAGCAGCCATTTATATCTTGCACATTTATTGTACCCTCCCTTGAGTATGACAAATACCATCCCCAAACTCTCTGAGGCACTTTGCATTCACCTACACACAGCACTAAGCTTGAATAAATAAATGTGGGTTGTTGAATTGCATGTCATAAAAATACATCATGGAAAGAGTTTTGCGTTCCATGATTAAGTAGGACTGTAAAGCGAGATCACTGTTTCAAACAATCATGTTAATTTCCCCTGCTCTTTGGAAGGAGAAAATCAAGATACAGTCTAGGCCAGGCCACTGCATCTACCAAAGCTGGCTGGAAGTGGTGTCAAGAGAGTAAATCCTGAAAGCAGAGAGCAGGAAGGAGAGGCAAGCTGTCAGGTAAACATATATTTGGTGTGCTTTCATTTGAATGCTGCAGGGAGGGCTGGATTAACCATTAAGCAAAATAAGCACACACTTAGGGAATAAAGGGAAGGGGGCACCACATAAATTTTCCTCTGCTGGATTTACCATGGACTATATGGTGTAGCTGAACCAGGTTCCACAAAAAAGGCTCCCACAATAAATGAAAGAGTACAGATAGATGATGATAGATAGATATAATAAAATAGTAATAATAAAAATAAAGTGGAAGTATACAGAATTTCCCATCTTACTGTAGATTTTGTTTCATTTAAAAAAAATTATTTTATGGTTTATTACTGTTTATTTTTTTTATTTAGATATGAATATATGGGGCCACCCAAATCTTTCCATTTCTTAGGGTCTCTAAAGGTCTTAAAGCAGCTCTGGCTGCAGAGATGCCCAATAATGTACTGGGGTGGTGATGGTAATTCTATTTTCATCAACATCTCCCAAACTGGTGCCAATGCTTGCTGGCATTATTCTGTAGTCCAATAATAGCTAGAGGGCAGTAAGTTGGGGGTGGCTGCATTGTGCACACATCATTAAATAAAGCACCTCTTGTTTGTGTCTGTTTCATTGGCTCACTTTTTGGCCTAGGGATTTAATGCTGAGCCATGGCCCAGGAGGATCTTCAATCTGATATAATGTGTTGAGTACCTCAAATCCACTGTGAGAGGTCTATCTTCTTCTTGAGTTGGAATTCTACCCAGGGAGATACCTGCACAGAAAGCTTTATTGATCTTGCTTCCCTCTACTCAGATCTTACTTCCCTCAGACATATGGACCAGTCAAGGGCAAGTTTTAGTTGAGATTCCTACATTGTAGTGAGATGGACAAGTCCTTTCCAATTCTACAAAGCGTGTTCTCCAATAAATGAGAGCACGTGTTGCGGTGTGGGCCACCAGGCCAGGCCTCTTGTTGCCAGGCAGGTTATAATTGTTGCCTGGCATTATGATTGGGTAACTGGGTTGCTGGGGCAAATTGTATGTTGCAAATTGGGTGGGAGGGACCATAGTCTTTAAATATTGGTGCACTCTGGTTTCTCTTTCTCTTTGCAGAGTGCATCGGATCACCCGCCCGCCCGCCCTCTTTCCGGTTGACCTTGCTTGCCTGTCATCGGGTCGTCTGCCTTGGAGCAGGGGCCTAGTAGGAATTTTGCCATTTGGTGATTGGCTGTGCCATTTGGTTTTTGCCTACTACTCAGCAATTCGTCACAACTTGTAAGGTTGCGGTTAGGCATTGGTTATAATATGCTGGTGGTGGAGGGGTTCAGGCGGTGCCTGCCCCTCCTATTGCGCTGAAGGGAATTCCGTTAAAGGAATCCTGGGGCTTGCCATGATTTCGTCCAATCCCTGTTATGGAACCAGGGCCGCCCAATCCCTGTTATGCGAATCCTTGTTATAGGACCGGGCAGGCAAGCTTTCGGGGAGCTGCTGGGGTGAGCGGCGTGGGTCCGACGCTTAGCTCAAATGACACCCAGTTTGACTTTCTCTTCTACTGGCTACCAATCGGACCTCGGGATGTCAGTTCTGTCCCAGGCGGGGGGACAGATAGTCATAACCAATGTCTAAACAACCACTCACTGATTTTGTATTTTAATAAAGTTGTGGCCAAAATAGTGCCCAAAAACCAAAACTAAAATTACGTGTTATGTGTGAAGTTATTTGAGGGATGGCCTGGGGACCTACACACGCAACTCTATGGTTCTGTGATTCTAAGTGGTGTCCATACATAGTGGAATGGGGACAAAAGCCCTTCAACACCTTATGAGAATCAAAACATATACATCCCTTTTGAATTCACACTTATCTACACTTTGTTATGCGGTTTCCTAACCAAACAATATTTACCATACCACATATAATTAGAGCATAAAAGTGTGCATGAAAATGAATAGTTTGGTGAAAATTAGATACAAAAATATCTTATATTGGAGTGGGGGAAATTTCTCACAAAAATGTGTACCTCAGTAAAATGGCATACAAAAATGTTTTTATTAGGAGAATTTCACACTAAAATGCTGGCAATTTTTCATGAGGATTTTACAAAATTTGTTAGATTGCTGCAGAAATGTGGAAAACTCAGTTTAAGATTGATAAAATGGAGAAACGCCAATCCACACTTCTGTTTATACCACAATTTCTAGTCAGGGTCCAATTGGTTTTTTGGGGATGGGGGTTGGTCCTAACCTTTTCCCCCAGAGAAACCCCCAATTTCCTGTGGAAATGGAACAATCATTAAACTGCAGAAAACCCAACCAGCATTTGCTCTGAGGGCTCACCCACACTTACCATTTGCCCTGCACTTTCTAGCCACAGGTCCACACATTAATGCTCCATGTCTGAGCATTTTCCCTTTTTTGCCCCTCTTCTTTCCCCAGAAAAACCTGCTATTTAATGCTGAATTGGAACAAACAGCAATTCAGATTCTCTGCAGATTGTCATTTGTTCTATGGGAAAATCAGTGGGCCAAAAGGAAAAAAGAAAAAGCACTTGGACATGGAGCATTAAAGTGCGGATTCGTGCCTAGAAAGCACAGAGCAAAAGGTAAATGTGGGTGAGCCGTGATTCAGCAGTAAACAACAGGTTTTCCCGGAGAAAGTGACTACAGAAAAAATGCTTGGACTTGTGCCTAGAAACTACAGGACAAACAGAATTGTGGAAGAACTCTTCAAGAATAAAAAATGGCATCTGTAGATATAATGCAGCTTTCCATGTGCAACAGGAAAGTTCTTTTTGATGGCATTTGGGTCTCACAGATTTTTACCTCTCTCCTATTTGAGCTATTATCATGCATATTATTTGTAATATTCCCTTCAGATTTTATTGGGGTAGGGAGGAGACCTGTTTGGAGCAGGGGGTGACAAGAGGTTTCTCTTTTGAAAATACTTTTTTTCTTAAAAGAAGAAGAAGAAGAAGATGCTAATTAAAAGATGAATTGAGCCAGTATCTTTGAGACAGTTAATGAGATATGCTAATTTTGAATAAATAAGTCTGGTCTGAATTCTTGATAAGAAAACATCTGCTTGGCTGAGCTGCAAGTTGCTTTCAAGGGAGGCAACAAGGTCTGAAGACAGTAAGATTCGATAAGCAGAATGAAGACAGCCCTGATGGAAATAAATTTAAAAGAATGAATTGTTCTTCAAGTCACATCTGGAAGGAAGTTCTTGCCCCATACAGTCTTCACTGGGATTTCAGAGAGCCTATTCAAAAAGACATGTGCATGTTAGTGAGGAACACAGGCAGTGCTGTGTACTAGGTCCGGAAATTTGTATTGTCTTCTCAAATCTTTTCTAACCTGGGGCTCACCAGATGTTCTGGACAACAGCTCCTATCACACCCAGCAGAATTGCTAATTGTTAGGGACTAAAAGAGCTATATCCAAAACACCAGAGCAGAGAAGGCTGGGTTACTCTAACCGGCAGTAGCTTTCAGGCAGAGGTCTTTCACATCATCTGCTAGTTCAGCTACCTTGGCTTTTTTTAACTGAAGATGCCAGGCATTGGACTGGCAGGCAAAGCATGTGCTCTGATCTACCACTAAGCCACAACTTCTTCCCAAATCAGCAACATTCTAAAATCCATTCTAGGGCAAATCCAAAGTGTCACAAAATGGTGTGCAAACTTTCAGGTTCTCCAGAAATCTCTGACAGGCTAGATCAGAGGTAGGAAACATCATGCCTTGGGGTCTAATTAGGTCTACCAGGTCATTTAAGCCAAGCAGCACCCACTTGCCAATCATCATTTGTGGGGGGGGGGGTGTAAGAGTTGTGTTGGGCCAAAAGGAGTTTCTTAAGTACCATTGACGAGCAGTGATTCAAAAGCCTTGTATGCAGTACTTCTGAAATCCCAGCAATCAGCTGGTTGACAGGGCTTCAGAAGGACTGCACACATGGTTTCTGAACCATCAGCCATCAGCTGATCAGGCATACTTTAAAGCAGAGCACAGTACACTTTTCAAGCCTCTTGCAAATCTCCCTTCACTGTGCTTTGGAGTCCTACCAATCAGATGACTGTTGGTGCTTCAAAGCGGCTTGCCAATAGCCTTTGCACAGTACTTTGAAGTCCTAGAATCGTAGAATTTTAGAGTTGGAAGAGCTAATGAGGATCATCTAGTCCAATGTCCTGCAATGCAGAAATACGGAGCTTCCCCTTATGAGGCATCAAACATGCAGCAGTACCATGCTCAAACCTACTGAGCTATCCAGATGGAAGTTCTACCAGCTGATTGTTGGGTCTTCAAATCATCATGACACCTGATGACAGGTGGGTAACAGGTAGGCAGCCTACCAGATTTGGCCCATGGGAATAGGGAAAACAAATATCTACCAGGTCCAGTTTCCTACCCCCAGACTAGAAGGTAAACAAATCAAGAATGAAAAGCTTGTTGATGCTGAAGCCGTAAGTCTAAATCTAGTAAGAATCTTCAGATGGGACATGATAGGAGGCAATGTAGATGCTATGCTGGTATCAGGTTAAATCAATGTGAAACATGGGAAGCCATTAATTGCTTTCTCAGCTGGAAAGAGCGAGGAGGAAAAAATAAAGGGGTTCTTAGGGTGGGCAGCTGCTTCTGCTGGTGGTATAAATGATTAAAGGGGTATGTTTATGTCAAAGGCTCAAATCCTATTTGATAAAAAGACGGTAGGAGAGAGGCAAGGTGGGTGTTTGACCTGTGCTGATAACATTACTGTAGTTATTATGAGATTTAAATAATAAAAGTGGCAACAAATGCTTTTAGAATGTACTGCTTGCTTTAGCATGGGCATCTGGACTGTGCAAATCTTAAATGTAATTTTCCTCACCATCTGCAATATTACACCAGCCTGGAAGTAGTATTGCTAGCCTGTGATCAATTGATAAAGACTTTGCACTGGTTTACAACTCATGAAACTTGAGTTCTTTGCAATGTTTAGGCTTGGCAATTGAGGAGAGCAAAGATCTAGTAATTTTAATCACTGTGTGGCAAGCAGAAATTCAACAGTTTAAACCTTTCTTCTAGTATGAGAATTCAGTTATCAGGAAAGCTTCATCTGTACTGGCAGAGGAAGTCCACCCCGGGTGTCATCCCTGAGGGGGGGTGTCATCGCAGCGGCGCCCCCCTGGGATGCTCGCTGCTCACTGCGGGCGGCGCCCCCCTGGGACGCTCACCCCACCACCACCTGACAACATGTGTGCTGCACCGGGGGCCGGAGCAGCTAGCTCCACCTCTGTTCATCTGTTGACATTCTGTCTGTCAGACATCTTATTACATTTTGTGCCCCTTGATTCACCCCCTCCCCCTAAAAAATCGCATATGTCACGAAGTGTATACACTTGTTTCACTTCTAAAAGCTGCCCCACAGTCTCCACCATTCAGGGAAGTTAGTGTGTGAACAAATAATTCAAACAATAATATGAACGTCACTGCAGAAGCTCTGTATAACTTTAGCACAAAGTACATTGTGCCGTTTTATATTGAATGTATTGTGCTTTATGCTTTTAATAAGACAGCCTAATAGCTTCCCATTAATATGTTTATATACTCACCAATTGCTTTATTTTATAACCTTAGGATTCACTCTGGGCAATAACTTCCTCATAATTCCTTTTAAACATACACTTGATTTGCTCTGACCCCTGGAACTTTCAGCATGCTGCACAGGTCTTAATGAAGTCCACAGCAAAATTCAGTTTGCTGTCTGAGTCTGATTTTAACAAGCAGGCTTTAATAGGCCACCTGCTCTCATAAACTAGTTAAGTATTAGTATTTCTGGGGTGGGGAGTCCTCCAAGAAAGCAGTGGGTAAGAGGTGATAGTATTGCTGTTCTGCTCATTTAACACACCTGTACTGATAGCAAACTGCTGCTTAGCCCACTTAATGTGCTACAAATATGAATCCCGTGTGCATAGAGATCAAGGCTGGAATGTGTGGTTGAACCCTGATAATACCTGATAATAGATTAAGTTAAATGACAACACCTTCCTCAAGGTTTTTGGAGACATTTATCTCCATCTCCTAAAGAAATGAGAAGAAAGACAGGTCTTATTTTTGTTAAGTTGTGGGTGAACATATCAGATGACACAGTGATTCTTCAAACAGCTCTTGTTTATTCACAGGCTAGAACAGAACTGAACTGAAGGGTTCAACCAGCTTGCTTATATAGAGCTCCACTACAACACAACAGTAACAATTTTCTGTAACTATCCAATCACTTAACGTCACTTTCAATTCCTTATTTGCATAAGTGGACCTGAGTGAAAACTATCTACAGTATCCCCCTGCTTGCCCAGGGTGAGAACTTCAGTACATAACAATTTTCTTCACGGGGGTATCTTTTTGGAAGCTGGGGTGGAGGACTGGGGCTCAACTTAAC